>NC_139243.1:22443454-23896965 GCF_977018435.1 Lepisma saccharinum | reverse complement strand
GCACGGAAAACCCGGGAAATATTTTTGAATTCTTACCTCTTCGCTAGACACGAAGTTTACAAGAAACGGAGTTTTTATATTATTAATCACAGTGGCGTACGCAAGGGGGGGTTACGTTGTTTAAACCCCCCCCTTGAGCTTGTGAAATATTACGAAAAATGCTGTGGGAAAAAAAATTAAATGGACAATTTTTCACAGTCAAAGATCTGGGACAATAATATTACTACTACTACTACTACTACTAATAATAATAATAATAATAATAATAATAATAATAATAATAATAATAATAATAATAATAATAATAATAATAATAATAATAATAATAATTTGAATTATTATTTCCATGCAGCATGGAGAAAAGCACAGCATTCCAAACACACGCGTCTTTCAGAGTGATGCCTTGAAACGAGTTTATGAGGTTAGGTTAGGGTAACTATGATTTAAAAGAGAAAGTTGTTCTGTATCTCAGTTGCAACAATGTTCAATACACTGCCGTACGCAGGATTTTTTTTCGGGAGGGGCTGGAATAGTAAATGTGGATAGCACGTGGCTTCGTTTTGGAGGGCAGGATGCATAATAACATATTTCGTATTTTTGGAGCTTTTCAGTCTATTAAAATTGTATTCAAAGACAAAAATGGTAATCGGGATTCACTTTAAAAGAGGTTTCGCATTTACACATTTTGATTTTTTAAAGTTCTTAACGGATTTTTATTTGAAAATTCTGATTTTCTCAAAATTTCGGTAGGGGCTGGAACACCATCGGCCGCCCCTCTACGTAAGCCAGTGTTCAACGAATATGTATTTTTTTTGTGTGTGAACAATGAGAATTAACTAAATAAAGTTGTTGGTACGTTGCATGTAAGAGGCTAATGTATAGACAAAGGCTAGGCGGACAAGAATACAGTAACCAATTCGCCTTCCCATTGTATTGTTTACCGCAGCACTTTTGAATGTCTCTCTTTAAAATGCGTCACCTTGTTGACTAGACAATTATTCAAACGACAATAAGCTTAACTATTGTAAAATGTTTTGTTGGTAAGAACAGGGAGACAATCCAGACAATTCCAACCAATTTCGGGAATCGAATCCGGATCTCCCGCGTGATTGTCAGACGCTCTACCGAACAGATCACCGCAGCTCCTTGGATGAGTTCCATACTTCGATTATTTCAATTTCTTTTTATATATTTTCTTGTATTTATGGATCTTCTTCACCCTTAAAATGTCTCACCTCGTTGACCAGACAATTATTTCGTAACAAAGAAACAAAAAAATGCTACCAGGATTTGATAAAAATCGAATGACTAGAAAGTAATTTCGTTCTAATGTTTTCATAAATACTATATTTATGTAGATCTCTACTACTTAATAGTAGTAGTAGTGGTATTAGTAGTATTATTAGTATTAATTTAGCTAATTAATTAATTATAAGTATTATTAATTAATTGTGATTATTATTATTTAATTAAAGTATAATAAAACAATGGTAATGTGAATTTGGAAAAAAGTTTTAGAAATAACACCCCCCTTGATGAAATCCTGCGTACGCTACTGATTAATCATAATTTTAACGATACCTTTCCTTTTCGATTTTTAGACTTTTATATTAAATAAGGCTTGTTTTTAAAAGAAATAGATCATCACCGGAGCAGGTGTCTGTGGGGCGCAGGGAGGTTGCTATCCCCCTAGTTAAGAAAATTTTCATACAGCATTCTCCTAGCTAGGATAATTTATTTATTTATTTATTTATTAACCAATCGCCTATAACAGAGCGAATGCTCCAATTACAATAGGCATTAAAATTTGCTATATACAATATAATTTACATAAATATATAATACATGATACAAACACATAGTAATTATTACACAAAACATTAGATAAATATGAATACAAAAAGTTATACAAATACAAAAGTTACACAAATACAAAAAATTACATACATATACATATTACAAATTTTGAACAGAGGAGAAACTAAAGGACAGAAGAAACAAAACATAAACAAGTAACAAACTATAAAAGCTTGAGAAGAATAAAGAAATTATACGAATAGCACTATTTAAATAGGAAACAGGAATAATCAATACAAAGCAAAAGTTCAAATTTGAATTCGTTTATATGTATACAAAATTTAGAAAGCTATAAATTGTATTTGAGACTATAAATGAATCATTCTAGAATTAGATCTGTTTTATTTGTATATTATATCTAATATGTTGTTTAAACTATATAGATAGTTTTTAATATTAAAAGCAAAATCCAAATCAATTCCATTCGGGACAATATTATTATGTTTACTTAATAATCTAGCATTAGCATCCCCACCTACTGCAATGCTTCCATGTTGATCCATGTAGGCACTCTCTATCCTATCCCCAAACTCGATCAAACATAAGGGAAAGGACCCGATTATCGTCCCCTCTCCCAATACCGTCCCCCATGGCATTGGCCTTGTAACGTGCTGCCAACTACGGAAAACAGGCAGAACTATTTGAACGTGGCCTGTTTAGTATGCAGTGAGAGAACAAATGTTGCTGTGTGCACGCTAGCGATTGTGTTGTGGAAAATAAGTGTTTTGCTGTTTCCAAATGTTTAGGAGTGCTGTATTCATTACCACCGCACCACAGAAAGGTAAGTGTATCACTTTACCTTAATCTAGTACATCAAAATAGAGGTTGTAAAGTATATTTAAATGTATTTGATTGGTCGTTTCTCGTACCACGTCATGCTCAATCACGACGCCATAGTGCTTACAGGATAGATCCGAATATCGTCCCTATGTGTGCTAATTACCGTTCCTCGGGACGATATTAGGCTCCAGTTACATTGCGCTTTCATCGTTTCGGATGCGTCCTGGTCCTACAAAACGAAGAAAACAGTTGGATATAGAAGCTATGGTTCGAGCCGTGGAAGAAGTTCGCAAGAAAGAAATGTGCCTGAAGAAAGAACAGAAAGAAGAACATCAAATATCCAAGTTCGTCATCGGAAGATCAGGAAGAACCTGAACTTGTAAGCACAGATGATGACGACAGCGATGACGATTATCCAGACGGAGACGAGGATTATGAAGACAGTGAAGAAGATGTCGTGTGCTTGTATTGTGATGGTTTATTTTCTGCGGACAGGAATGGTGAAAAATGTGTGCAATGCTCAACTTGTAAAAAGTGATGCCACGAGGACAGAAGCCACCTATTCGCTTCGCCTGTTCAGTTTGCTTAAGTGCCTAGATAAACGTTTGCGTTTTTCTTCAGTCCAACGTCCATCAGCTTACGTTTTTCTCAATAAGGTTGCAGGGGACGATATTAGGCAACCCATTCCTTACTTTCGTGCATTAGAGCACTTTTAAGAAACTTTTTTTCGCAGGTATTTTGTATATTATTTATATACAGCCCACATATATAAGAAATATATATAATATTCTACTGAATCGTGTTGTTTTCCATTTTTGCACTTAGCTTTTTCAACTGAAATTTTTGTGGACGATATTCGGGTCTTTTCTCTTAGCCTCAGCTAAAAATTTTCACCTCGAAGACTGTAGATCATAATAAAATAATATCAGACTGGAAAAGGAAGAACTGGTTCGTCAGAAAGTTTTAATACAAAAGTAAAATGAACTTCACAGAATAACCCAAATTAATGGTGACATTTAACTCGTGTACTGTGCAACAGAAGATGGGGTACTATTCCCTAGAGCAAGGAGATATGCCCCCTGGGCCCCTTTGAAGTGTTTAAGAGTTCAAAGAAAAATCATGTACCATGTCACCAATCGAGAATATAGTGTAATACTTGACAGGTGTGGATAATGTAGGAAATATGCATTATCTCTTATTTGAATATAAAAAAGATTGGAACCCGCTTTAAAATATTTGGTGTGAAGTTAAATTTTAAATAGTACACTTAAAACCAATATTAGTAGTACAAGTCCAAGAATTACGAAGTTTGACTATCTTGAAGTTCAAGGCAAATTGTGTTTGAAGGTATGAGTGTTGCCTTTTCCTATCGATGACTATCTGTAACTAAATTAATTCAGGACAGGACCCACATTTGCCCGTGGCCCCTCTTGCTGAGCCAGTTTATCCCTGCTTTTCAACGCAGAGATTGTCTCCTGCTATTCTACTGAGAACCCATTCGACCATATCCCACACATTGAAAATTAAAAATAATAAGAACTGAGTCGTGTTAGTTATTTATGTTGTCCGTTGACTCGTACAATATAACGAAATCTGTGGATAAATATCCTAAGTTCACGGACAGTAAATAACTGAATAAAGAAAAATAAATGAAATTAGTAGGACTACTGGCCTTAAAGAATTTCTAGTTCGAATTGTGTCTTTGTTAAGCCTGGCTATCTGTTGCATTTCTGAGATTGTTCAGAATTTCAAGTGTACAATACAGAGCATTGCACCCCCCCCCCCGGGTGCGGCCGCTACGCCACTGGCCTGGCTGTATCCTTGTGCAACTTGGATCTTTCCTATACCATGTTTGGATTTTCCTGATTTAAATGTACAGTAAATATTACAGAGCGTTAAATGTACAACAATTATTAATAGAATTGTCCATTACGGTTTGCTAGAAATCTATGAAATATGACCAACGCCAATGTTATCAAGTTTTAAAGGAATTTCAACGAACGCCGACGCGAGCGACTGCAAATACTTCGGCAGTGCGCGTCGAGGTGGCAGCACGTATTTAGCACACTCCATCAAGTAGTTCAAACGGATGGCAGTAGATGGCAGGTCGGGACAAAACTTTTCCGAAAAAGGTACGTGAAGCTGAGAAATGTTTCTCTTATCTATATTTCTCCAGAAACTCTTCAGTATGTTCAGGTTTCAAAAATCAAGTACAATTTGTCAATTTTATAGAGAAAAATTTCAGAGTAAAATAATTTTACAAGCAACTTCTCTAGAAATGTAAGTGAAAATAAATATCATTTAAGTCTTGAGATTCGAAACGACAAGATACTGATTTCATTTACGGAATGTTAGAGGTTTGTCACTTAATTGATTTCGTAAACAATTTATGCAAGAACTTACTACACATATTGGCGTAGCCAGTTAAGGGCTACTGGGTTCAAAGCCCCCCTTGTAATTTTGCCAAATTATTAATCAATATTGATCGATACGTTGAGGATATTAGCAATATGACTTCGAGACATGTGCAGTGCTGGAACTGAAAAATCATGCATTCATTTATTGGGTTGAAATTTCAGTTTGAAATTAAAAATGGAAAATGAAAGATACACTAGATAAGAAAACAAATATGAATAGTATATGTTAAAGTACATGCCGAGAAACAAAATTATAAAATGACATTCTAGAAATGCTTTAATGGTCAAATCTTAGACCAAGAAACGAGACGTTCAGTGCACAGATAATACATGTTCTACGTACCATATTCATAGGAAGTATCTACACGCTTCTGCCAGCGTCCTTATCACTTTTCAAAACAGGCCTTAGACGGGTGACTGATGCGGCTACAGACCCTCCAGAAATTTTGAGAAAAAAGCAGGGTTGTTGAAGGTCCAGGACGCATAAATTCTATTGGGTTCCGCTGTAGGACCGGAACATTTTTTGTAGCACAATTTAAATTCGGTCCAAGTTGCGTATTGTTTCATTGAAAAAAGATTCCTAGAACGAATTTAAATTGATACGGAAAACAGTTAACTAAACCGTATTTAAATTCATTCTGGAAAGAAGGTTCGGTACCAGTTAGATATAGTGAAAACACATTTAACTCGTTTATTTCCGAATTATTTACATTTGTACTTACCTTATATGCAGAGCGGAACATTTTTCAACTTGGGATTATGTTTTTTTTCACTGGAAAAAAGCGTAATTTTTCACATTACAAGTATTTATTGTTCGTTGCTAATTCGCTTTCGTTACACACAATATGGCGGGCAAATCTTTACTCACGTTGTCTATCGTCAGCTGATATGCAGTGTTTCCAAACTTATGAACCGAAAAATGCCGCACAAACGATTCACAAAAAGTTTTTAAGCGAAAATTGATTCACAAACCATTCACGGAAGGTTAGGTTTGGTTCAGTTAGGTTAGGCAAATACAGAAAATTAAATTTTAAAAAAACGCTTACACGTCATCTGCTAAAACTACCGCGTGGTTGCAACACTGACAGGGGGTTACATAATCGAACGCACGGAACATTTGATTCACGTAGTCGACGGTAATGGAGGCACGAGCTATCGTGCAACGGAGATACATTAATGTCGAAAATGAAATTATTTACCGGCCGAATAAGTTGCACGAATGGAAAAAACACTATTCCCAGCTTCCAAAAGTCCACAGGAACTCAATTCCGTAAGTACTTTCCCGTCTTTTCTCCTGTAAATTTGAAGAAACGTGTTTTCACTATATCTAACTGTTACCAAAGGTTATTGGACCGTATTTATACTGATCTGGAAAAAAGGTTCCTGGACCGAATTGAAATACTTTACAAATAAAAAGGTTCTTTTCGATCCAGAACCCATTTACGCTTGCTGATTTTCTCTCCTGGACTGGAATTGAATTTATATAAAATTCCTGGACCTTTAACAACCCTGCAGTAAAGAACTCGGGAAAAATCCAAAGTCGTAACCGCAACAACCCCCCCCCCCCCCCGACCACCCTTAAAATGAGCGCTCCATTACAATTTTCTTCATCGATCAACTTTTAAAACTAAGATTTAAAATTGTAATTAGGAAATCTTTTATAGTGTATCCGACCCTACTTAGAACTCAGCTATGTGATATCACCTTTTACAATTCCTACACCCTTGGAAATTATATATGTTTACACTCACACACACATATGGTGGATTACATGTCAAAGTGCCTTTGAATCGCAATTTTTAAAATTAAATGAAGTGCTGTAACTTGATTCTATCTTGTAAGTCAGCATAAATAGTCATTTGGATAAAAATTCAAGAATTATATACAGGGTGGCCCAAAGAAGGTAACTGAACCCATAAGGTGCCTAATGTGTTCGGTTACCTTTTTTGGGCCACCCTGTTTAATTATGTTAGAAGTTAGATGGTATTTTACATATTGTTCGTTCAGTTCAATTCCTTTATTTACTTTTGTTTCGTATAATTCGCACCCCTGACACAAAAGACAATCAATTCGGGGTTGTTAAAGGTCTAGGAATTTTAAATAAATTCAATTCCGGTCCAGGGGAGAAAATCAGCAAGCGTAAATGAGTTCTGGACCATAAAGAACCTTTTTATCTGTAAGGTATTTCAATTCGGTCCAGAAAACCTTTTATTACGGAAAAATTTCAATTCGGTCCAAGAACCTTTTTTCGATGTAACAATATGCAACTTGGACCTAATTTAAATTGTGCTAGAAAAAAAGGTTCCTGTCCTGCAGCGGAACCCATTATAATTTATGGGTTCGTGGGCTTTTAACAACCCTGAATTAATTGTTCCTTTAACTGTTGCATTTCCCCCTCAACTCCACTAGAATACACACAGAACCAAAACGTATCAATTGACACATATATTTTGATTTCAATAACATTTGCAACACATGTTGAAAGGGTCGTAAATGAGGCACACAGGAACCTAGGGTACGCAATTAGAATGAGTAAAGAGTTTATGAACAAAGAAATAATGAAAATAATATTTAACGCTTTAGTCCGATGCAAAGTAGAATATGCACAAGAAATATGGGCTCCTCAGGACAAAAAGTACACGCATAAAATAGAAATGCTACAGTCTAAATTCGTAAGGTACGCCACTTATAAAGAAACAGGCATATATCCCCGATACGAATCATACACTTCCCTCTGTAAACACCACAACCTGCCTTCTCTCAGCAAAAGAAGGAAGATGCAATTGCTCTGTTTCTTATACAAAATCATGAACAATAATATTCAAGTGCAACATCTTCTAGAACAACTACACATACGTGTTCCTATCTCCAAGACACGATTCAGAGGGGGCCTCTTTTACTGTAGTAACAGAAGATCGAACATTATAAATAAATCACCTATCAGGAGAATGTGTGAACTGTACAACACATGTTCCGAAAGGGAACTAAAATTAGACATATTTCACATGCCTATTGGGACATTCAAAAATGTTATCCAAGGAATGGAAGAATAAATGTCAACAATGTAAACATACATGCAATATTTGTAAATATATATTTCTTTCGTAGTTTATACTCAATTACATATATGTACGTACTTTCTAGTGTGTCAATTATTTACAGGTCATTTATTACACACATAATTAATATATTTCTTTAATGTAAATAACTTCTATCCTTGATTTATCCTTGTTTATTTTTTTTCCATATTTTATGTAATTTATAATATGTTATATCAGTATCTTATATATATTGTACATGGTGGTAAAGATCTGATATACTGAGTGTAAAGATAAATAAGAAATGTAGAACACTGTAATTGGGCATTCGCATGTTGTGTTCAGTAATAAATAAATAAATAAATAAACACGTTAACGTTCATAAACTGCAAATGATGCACCTTTTAGTGTGTCGAAATACACATAGAAATGTATAAATGGGTATTTTTATCAGATTAAGTTCCCTGTGATGCACTAAAATGCATCAATTTGGAAGATCAGACAAGATCATTTCGAAGATAACTAACTTTCACTTTTTAATGCATCAATTGACACAGATAGATGTGTAATTTTGTTATCTTCGAAATGATCTTGTGTGATCTTCCAAATTGATGCATTTTAGTGCATCACACGGAACTTCATCTGATAAAAATACCCATTTATACATTTCTATGTGTATTTTGACACACTAAAAGGTGCATCATTTGCAGTTTATGCACGTTAACGTGCTATTGAAATCAAAATATATGTGTCAATTGACACGTTTTGGGTTTTGTGTGTACTCAAAGGTCAATTACATTATCTCCTTGTCAAAGTAATTTATATTTCATGATTTGAAAATTCATAGAAGTTAAAATAAGTTTCTTATTAAGTAAAGAGGCAGTGTTTTATCTGTTGCACCCTTGACACAAAATTGTTCACTTATACAGGGTGCGGCAGAAATACTGAGACGATTTAAAAATCGTGCCACCAGAATCTCCCGACAGATGGCGCGCAAACTCGTGTGTAATTGTGTGCAACAGCCATGGAGCGTTGGTAAATGAGCATAGTGCATTCGCAGTGGAATGTTACTGAAAGAATAACGATTCTGCCACTATAACGCAACGTAGATTCAGGCGTCATTTCAACAATGGGAGAAATGGGACACGACAGACAATTCTGAATTGGGTAAGAAACTTCAGAGCGACTGTATCAGCTAAGGTCTACATGACCCGACCCGAAATGTTGCGTGACTTAAAGAAGAGCATTCGCGTTGCAATACAGCAAATTCCTCTCGAGATGCTGCACAAGGCTATGATTGCTGTACGTCGACGTTTATAGTTTTGTTTGAAGGAGAATGGTGCCCACCTGAGTGACATTATTTTCAGGACATAGGCATCACATTATCTTGTATGTACCTTTCAATTATGTAAGTGTTTTCATTGTTATTCTGAAGTGTAATATATATATTGCAAAATTAAATCGTCTCAATATTTCTGCCGCACCCTGTACATCTGGGGAAATATTTTAAAGGTAATATTTAATCAACAGTGTTTAATTTCATATTTCATTGCACAGAAACTGTACAATAGTTAATTTAATGTTACAAATGTACCCCTCACAGTGGAATGCACCGTATATATAATTACGGTATAGCTTCATTTCGATATATGCTGACTTTGGGAACACCCTGTAGTTGCGCGTTTTCGTATGAACATACGCCTAAAGAAAATCAAATTAATTAGAAGATAACGCATGTATGCTATGTAGACAATCACCGCTTCTTCGATTCTCGTAATGGATCGGCGATATTAATGGCTTGGACGGTTTCTTGTCAAGGCCTAACAGCTGGATGGCTTTGACGTCAGTTCTGACGTCAGCATTATTGTTTTGTTTCCACCTCCTACCAATCATCGTGTATGGTTGTGCTGGATTCACTAAATGTGATAGAGGCAGAACAGGCACACATCTCCGTTGCTAATGGTCAGTATCTGCAATTTTCAGGAATAGAAGCGTCGTCGTAGTGTTGCCAACTGCGTACACGAACGTCCAGAAGAAAATAACACAGCCATTAGCATTTTTCTCACAAGCTTAGAGAGTAAATACACTGCTCGTGTTTCTCACGTTTGTTTTTTTAATATTGAGTTTGCAACACTTATTACGAACGATTATCTTTGTTTCGAATGAGAAGAAAAACGGAGATGATCAAAGGCGTGCGAGGAGAAGGGGTTTAAGAATTCTCAAACCATTTCTCGAAGTTGTAAAAAGTGTGTGACAGCCTGCCTCAATGTACTGGGTCACATGAATAAAACTAAGCACGTACTCGTTTCTCAGTGTCTTGGAAAAAGTAAAACAAAAGTAGATGATACTGGCAACCATGATTCTGTACCGCATAGCTGCATACATACAGGATAGAAAAAGCAGTTTTTTCGAGGAACCGTGGCGTCGAAACTAAGCCTCAACCAGCAAAACAAAGAGAAGTCGTTCAGCCTGATGTCCTCAACACGCTGTGAAAATTTGTCAATTTTTGCGGCGACGCCCTGTGTATACATGTACTCACACATACATTGAAAACCTTAACATATAGATAAATACAGCACTCGTAGGTTGGAAACTGAGTTATTTACCCCATTTACGAAAATTCTAGACAATATCTCTTTATTTTATATTCTACAATTTGTGTCTAATCACAATGATGAGGGTCAATGTTGATGAGATGAAATTCACCCGCATAAAAGGAACATGCATGACACAGAGGCAATGATTCAAACCTAGAGTCTTCGATAAAAAGACCACTTCGGTGCTTTAAACATTTCTACTTTCAACAATGTGAATTCCAAAGCGAGTTTAAGACTCGCATTAGACGGAAGCATTTCCTTCAACATTTTTGCTAGCATAAATGCTATGTAAATGCTTCCAGAAATATTATAGCAGATAGTTCTTTACACTATAGCATTTCATGCAGGGGCGGCGTCAGGGGTGCTTGCTCACCCCATAATTTTCTTTCGCACCCCTTTCAGCACCACCTACGTTCAACTGAAAACACTAACGCTTAGATGTCATATTATGTTATGTCGTCATATCGAGCGTCGAATGTTAGGTACTGAAGTAAGGCCGTTATTATTGTATGCATCAGGCAAGCACTGAAAGAGATGCCGATATACATACTTTCCTGTACTGGCGGCAACCTCTCTGAAGATCAGCGGTCGTTTTTTTTCTTTCGTCAGCATTGTTGTTATGAATTTTTTCTTCCTTTGTTTCTTCAAGTGGTCTGTTCGTGGTTTTTGATAATTGCCTATAACTTAATGTGAGTTATGTTTTCTTCTTTTTCTATTTTGTATTGTTGCACCCCTAAATATAGAGTGGAAGGAGAAGCAGCTGGAACAAGTAAACAGATACACATACCGTGCGTCCATTTCGATCTGCAGCCGAGAGATCGGGAGAAACGTGGCGGGCGGCGCTGACGGAGGTGCCGACATTTGCGGCCTGTAATGCCCGCATATTTTCATGGACATATGCAGACATTTATATAAATATTGCAAAACTAGCACTAACCTGTGTTATAAGAGTTGTTCAAAGTGATGTCCACCTACACGCCTGGAAATTTCTGTACAAATTGCCTACACACGTCTCGACACGAGTCTGTTTTCACGTAAGTGGCATACATAAAAATTCTTTGTTCTAACGTGAACCTTGCGGCTGGCATTCCAATCGTCTGACTGACACAACACACATACACACTGCAATAACACAAACAAGTAACGGCAAGTAACCAAGAATAACACTCTTACGCACAGTACGAAATTAACACGCTCTTGGTTTACATCTGCCTGCCACTATATTCACAGCTCTGTAGTCGCGAAGGAACAAAAAACTTGAGCTAGGAGATTTCGGATTGCAAGGAAGCTCACGAACACCATTAGCTTTTAACGGTTCGTCTGCAGCGTAATCTTGATACAGTGTTGCACATTCGAAACCTCCAAACGATCCCCATCGACACATAACTCTTTCAAGGATATAAACTTAAGCAGGACGTTACTGGTCAAAACTATGATTAAAATGTTTTACAGAGTATTATCTGTGGCTCTTAATATAATTTCTAAAGCGTATTTATTTGTGTATATAAGAGTGGAACTTGGAAGAATTACAGAAGAACTTTTGCGTGTTATAACACAGGTTAGTGCTCGTTTTGCAAGATGTCCACAAAAATAAGCGGGCATTACAGGCCTCAAATGTCGGCATCTCCGTCAGCGCCGCCCGCCACGTTTCTCCCGATCTCTCGGCTGCAGATCGAAATGGACGCACTGTACCTAGGAACAGTCATAACGTCAGATGGAAGAATGGATGAAGAAGTGAATAATAGGGTACAAAAGGGAAACCAAGTGTACTATCAACTCAACAACACTTTAATTGGTAAACAGGAAATAAGTGAACAAACGAAGATGATGATTTACAAGACAATCTACATTCCCACATTGTTGTGTGGAACAGAGAGCTTAGCATTATTACCAAAACAGAATAGCAGATTTCAAGCAGCAGAGATGAGATACCTACGAAAAGTATTACGAAAGACTAGAAGAGATAGGATTAGAAATATCACCATTAGAGACCAGTTACAGCAAAAACCACTCTTGGAAACAATAGAGAGAAAGGCACTGCAATGGTTTGGACATGTTACAAAAACGGAGGAGGATCGCAAGCCTAGACAGGTGCTGGAGGCCAGACCAGAAGGCAAGAGGGGAAGAGGACTACCAAGAGTTCAATGGGAAGAGTATGTGGAAAAGATAGGAAAGAAGAAAGGGAAAACAATGCCGGAAGTCCGAAAACCAGCCTTGGATCGAAAAATGTACAGGAAGTGGATGATGGAACCCGACGCTTAATGGCAGAAGGGGATGGAAAAGAAGAAGAAAATAAACAGTTTATTTTCCGTCTGCTTGGTCTTCCTCGCACTGGAACATGAATCTCAGCTGCTTTCAAGGCATCAGCAGGCCGTGCTCGGGAAATTATTTAATGCCAGTTGTAACGTGAAGGGTACGCTAGTTTTCTTGATAACAGGTTCTATGTACAGTAAACCCTCGTTAACACAAACTCGCTTAAGACGAACACTGTTAACATGAACAAAATGTTGGTCCCGGCAGGGATGTATTATATCTTATAGAAAGTTTTATCGGTTAACGCGAATTACGAACTGTTTTTTAGTCCGTTGCGTCATTAGATCTCATTTAACACGAACTTTCAAAGTTTTTCATATTTTTTTTCTGTTGTTCCTCTGCTAGGTGTGTAAGAAATCGCTCAACAATCTCTAGCATCTTGTCAACAATCAACTTATGCAGTACTGTAACCAACAGATTCAGATCAACAATGTGTTCAAATGTGTTTTTCTATTCTTTAAGACATAGCCAGTACGAGTAACATCAAGCTCAAAACTTGGGTGCAATTGCTCGACAACGATTATTGCGTTAACAATGAGCTTATACGTATACCAACAAATTCAGTTGTGTGTTCAGATGTAGGAGTGTGCTTGATGCGATAAAATCTATCACCGCATCCTGCAAATATGTGTCATCACAACACATACAGAACTGTTTTTCACCAGAAAATGATCTGTCAGTACTTTTTTAAAAAGTTAATTACTGTAGTACTGTTTTCTATGATGACATACATAATACGTGTTATAAATGGTTAATGTGTAGAAAGAACTGTATTGCAACAATAAAATTGCACGATTTTTTTTTAACACGAACTCTTGATTTTTCGGTCCCTTGGAATTCATGTTAACGAGAGTTTACTGTATTTCTTCCACGTAACATGCCTAGTGAAATTACCATTTAAGGCTTTTTAAGAAACTATTAGGAAGAGGCCCAATGTTCACGAAGAAATTTTACAGTTCGTTGTTGGGGATAGTGCGGCAGAAGGGATTTTAACGAAGACGAAGTTGCTGTGCACTTCGCGTTTTGTCCTGAAGTGGCAGACGGAATGTACTATGTATTTGGTACATCCATTGGTTACATTGAAAAGGTTCGAAACTTGTGTTTTTAATGACAAGGATAATTTCATTTTTTGTTTCACAACATATGTAGTTCAATAAGACTGCAGCGTGTATCTGAATGTTTGCACTGTACGACCACTTGCTTGGATTATACGACTTAATACACATCATCATGTAAGTCCAGGGGGAAGGCAAGGGGGGCACAGCCTGCCTGGAAAATGAATGTCAATCTAAAGTTATTATATTTCACACATACAATTTCATTTCAGTCAGTTAGGGGTGCAGTTGCCCCTGCTTTTTGCTATTTTTGCCCCCGCACTATGTGCTAAACTGTCCTTGCCCCCCCCCCACCCCGTTTTGACACTTTGCTCCCCAGTTCTGAAAGGTTGCATGCGTGTTTCATGGTTTTCCTTATTTTCAGCATCACACCCCCTAAATTTCTTTCCGCACCCCCTCAGCACCCCTTGATGCTTAATCCTGGCGCCGCCGCTGATTTCATGTAACCATTTCGTTTAGTTTTTGTGATTGCAATGTATAATATGTACAGCACGAAAGCCACGTTGAGTTACACCATCTATGGTGAGTGCACGGTGTTCACAATTGAATGGCTTATTGCAGAAAGGGACCTGAGTCACATTTTTGAGGTATCGGAGTTAATTTTTTCATCTCCACTGTGTCTAGCAGCATACTGCAGGGGGGTGCATTGAGGGTTGCAAAATTAACTATTCATTATGTTGAATATTTGAGCCAACAACGGCACATTTCTTTCTTACACTATTAATATTATACGATTTTTCATTGTTTTTCTCAGAATTGTGCAAAAGTGACTCAGGTCCCTTTCTGCAATAAGCCATTATTGAAACAGCTAAAATATTCTTCCATACGTGAACTGTGTACGTTATAAAATGTGTATTTAAGCAGCGCCATTGCTTTCTACCTAATACCTTTTTGTAGGAAATTGTATTCCTCTCGGTTGAATAGTTATCGTCTTTTAAAAATGTGAAGTGATACATTGTTTACATCTCACGCGGCCGCCATTACAACTGCACTCGTGACCAAGAGGTCGCTTCTGATTGGTTACGCTACGAAAAATGATTCGGACCGAGCCTATCCTTGAGAAATGCCATGAAATATGCCAAAGCATCTGAAATGCTATAAGATTTTTCACTTTACACTGTAGCATTTTGGCCATGGCGTAAATGTTGAGAAGAAAATTACTTTCGTCTAAAGCGAGCCTAACCAACTACTTCCCACCCATTTTGTTTCAATCACGTTGAGAGATTTTACCGTTTAAAAGTTGGCAACTCTGCAATCAAAATGCTACCAGCACCAAACACGTTTTATAAGGTCAGGCCAGGAGAGAGGCTTTGCCAGAAAAGCCTTTTAAATTTCTCTTCCGAGTATTCCATTTACGGCACCGGAGAAACTCAAGCTTTTCTTGTTACTCCTCCAATTCAGTTACCTCTCTATGTTGATACGCTTGTTGAATCCAAATATCTCCACATGTAGTTCTGCGTTTTCCAACTTCGAGATACAAAAGAGGATGTTCCTATACAGATATGTGGTGTCGCGTACGCATGTGGTGAGAGGATATTTCGCATTCCGGAAATATTGATGTTTTATCTTAGACTGAGTACTTCATTCTTTCCTCATATGTCCTACCATAGGTGTGTTGGTTTGTTTTGTTTACGTCCACTTTATTCTAATCGGGACTGGACCTACCAAGGGCGCCCATAAAGCGGGGGGGGGGGGGGCAGAAAATATGAAGAACTAGCTGATTGCCCGGGTATTTATTTATCCCAATCTTCTATTAAACAGGACACTACGAATTCTAACTATAGTGTAAAATGAACTTGGAGTTGAACGGCATTGGGAGCGTCACTATTCATCTTAGCGACCCCGAAAACTATGGATTCCACACTAATATCGGTCGTTTTCGATTATTTTTACATGTCATCCCCTTCCCACCCCCACTCCTAGGGGTGCCAGGGGTGTCTTGGAGTTGAACGGCATTGGGAGTGTCACTATTCATTTTAGCGACCCCGAAAACTATGGATTCTACACCAATATCGGTCGTTTTCGATTATTTTTACATGTCACCCTCCCACCCCCATCCCTAGGGGTGTCAGAGGTGTCTTACCCCCATAGTATTTCTTTCTAGATTGGAAGTCATATGTGTTCTAAGTTTGGTTGAAATCGCTCCAGGCGTTCGAGAGTTATGTCGGAAAAAAATATATACACACATACATCCATAAATAGAAGATAGATTAATCACTTTTAAGTAGCATTATTTT
Source organism: Lepisma saccharinum (assembly GCF_977018435.1). Taxonomy (NCBI): domain Eukaryota; kingdom Metazoa; phylum Arthropoda; class Insecta; order Zygentoma; family Lepismatidae; genus Lepisma; species Lepisma saccharinum. The sequence continues at coordinate 23,880,611 of NC_139243.1, read as the reverse complement.
TAATTTCTTGACGGTTCTGGATCCCGAAAGGTCTGTTTGATATCTGTGCATTGTGCAAAAGTACAAAAATCAAAGCACTACTCACAAACAATGTATAGATGTTTATGGAAAGGAAGCAAGGCAAACCTAGTTTCCATTTAAATAGTGGACTCAAGCCTGAACTTGTCAACAACGCCACAGTTTTAAATTTCAATGTTTCAATTTGTATAATAATAATAATATGTTGGTAAAATCTAAGATTCTATCTCTGAAGAGCAAGATATAAAACTCTGCCCCCCGTCCCGAGGGAAAAAAAATCTGCGGGTGCCCTTCATGCCATCCTATTAACTTTGGAATGTGTCTACACAGGCAATCAAACCCAAATCCTTGACTACAAGGCGAAGAGTTATTCATCAATTTCATCATATCATAACTTAGAGTCTAATTACTTTCGGAACATCTCCAGCAGACTACGCGAGTCTGTCTAGCGAGCCTAGTGGGCGTGTATAGCTGAGCAGGGTGCTTAGCGATAGGTTTTGGGTTGAGATGACGTCAGTGGCTCGCTTCGTTGATTGGCTGCTTCGAGAGTTGTAACTCGTTCCGAAGCTTCAAATGCATAACAGCTAAAAATGTTATGGAAATAATCTCCCTTTTCTACCCTCATCCTTCCGATTTGCCAAAAGTGGTAACGAAGAGAAGTAAAATCAATCAATCAATCATACGTTATCAATAACTATCAATGAAGCCCACCATAAGCGTGCTTGATTCTCATTTGTTTCTTAAGGCTGAATCACACAACGCAAGATTTCCTGCTGGATTTGCGTCTTGATGCATCAATGAAGTAATACAGAGTGGTCCAAACAAACGTAACCCAAATACTCGCTACTTATGACAAGCTGTATATTTACGGGTGAACCCTGAGCAGTAGGAAGGGGAGGAGCTACAGGCTGTCTTAGCCACTATCACAGGGTTGCCACATCACCTTGCTTTTTTCCAGGCGCAAACCTTTTCTATTAAACTAATTCTGAGATACCGACCCTGTACATGAGTACTTATCAGCGAAGGAATGTAAAATTAACAAAAAGCTGCACCTGGCGATAGAGCGTATATTCTTCCCCCCACCCCCAATCCGAGCAGTACAAAATAGAACTACATAATGTTGGTAATCTATTTACACATTATTCGAGTTCGAAGACACCAAAGGGTGTGTCTAAGACTTGGAGAACAAGGCAAATTCTATTCACCAAATGTTTCTATAGGACGGGAGCTCTTGCCCCCCCCCCCTCCCCCCGCACACACAAACTGTGAAGTTAGCGCCACTTCAGTATACATAACAATAGCAAGCCACGCAGGATACTGAATTGAGAATTCAACATACAGGTATAGGAAATGATATATAGATGGCGCTTGTCCTTGTAGCAACAAACATTGCATAACCATTACAATAATTCCTAAACAATTAAATAGTAATGTAGGAAAAAAACATAACATTAACTTTCATGATATCAGTGTTACTACAGACAATAATAAAAATTACAAAACACTGAACGCATTCAATTGAAAACATAACACAAGATTATTTTTTAAAAAATTGGTAATAAATATTTTTTGCTAATTAAATGGTCAAAATTGTACAATGTAACCTTCATGTTCGTAATTATGTAAATCATTGATTTGTTAAACTTTCGGACTTGACAACTTAGGACAAGGTTTAACCTTCGTGTAACACCTCATGTTATCAATGCATTCCTCCTAACTGCTGCCACGAGGCAGAACCGAGGTGGGTCATCTAAGGTTGGAATTTTTCCTGTCTTGTCCCCGTATAAAGCGGCTCTGGGGCTCACACAGCCACAAATCAATGGATACCTGGGGGGTAAGGACGGAGCGTGGTGGTTAGCACATCACCTCAAAAATGGCCGAGATCGAGAATGTGTGGGGCCCTACAACCACATCCGCCTTCAAGACACGGTGCTATATGCACGGGGAACTTTTACCTACTAACTCCAATCTACCTATAAATTCGTCACAAATATCCTCTAAATCCAACTTTACATAACCAGTGGCGGCGGTTAGGGGGGCGAGGGGGCAGTTGCCACCCATTTTTGCCACTTTTGCCCCCGCACAACAAAGGGAAATAAACTGTTCTTGTCCCCCTCAGTTTTGGCACCTTCCCCCCCCCCCCCCCCCGGTTTTGGAACCCAATCGCCGCCACTGTACATAACTATCTTTCTGTATATACAACATAGAAAAGACCGGGTGTCCAAAAACTTAACTATAACTTGATTTTAAAAGTCGTCATAGAAAGATTTTGTTTTCGAAAAAAGATAGCAATAAAAATCTTGAATATTTCGTCTGTACGTTGATTAGTTAAGTAAGCGGCTGTAACGTAGCAGTGACTTGAATAAGCAATTTACCACGATAATAATGAGAAATTGTCTTGGGTTCGACTCTCACAGGTGCATACAGCCAAGTTCGCACTATTGGATTTCATAGTCAAACCGATGAGAGGATGAATTTGTTCATTTTTCTCCAGCTCACTCTGTACATTTGTTAACTATGTAATTCGTTCCAAACTACTTACCCTTTCGTGCTGGTCTCTTCACAATTCTACAGCTCTGGGCACTTACCTGCAAGAAAGATAGTTTTATTAACAATAGAACGCTAAAAGTTACGAAAGTTGCTTAGGAGACCTTTACGAAGGAACAAAACTACATTGTACAGAATAGAACCTTCTATGGAGAATGAGGAAACGTTCGAAGCTAATAACCATTACTGCATTCAGGTTTTACAGAAAATGCTTACATTTGGAAAAAAATATACACTCGCCTTTGGGCGCACATTATTATTAGCAATAAAGAGTACATTAAAATAATATAAAAATACATAAGGACCCCCAACATTTCTAAGCACAAATATCCTTCCTCATTGTTACCGAGTTATTTTTCACCTTTTTATTGCATTTTAAAGCATGTCCTAGAGTAACATTAACCGTTATGCATATTCATAAAAATATTGTTAACACTTCCTGAATCTCTTTGTACTGAAACTTTCTAAAACTGTTCATTTTTTCTAAACAGCGTGATATGTACGTCCTATGTACATGTTGCATTAAATTTATTAATATACAGGGTGCCTCCAAAAAAGTTAACGGAATGTATTTGACCTGTATCTTTGTGGATGACTTTGGTTGCTAGGCGCCGAGAGTAGTTGCGGCAGTTCTTACAAGTGTGTAAAGTAAAGTGCTCCCCTGTGCTTAGCACAACTCCATGAAGGCGTATAGGGGGTGTGGGGGTAACGCCTGTCACTTTCTTGATCCGGTCGTGAGTGGGGGTGATGTGATCAGCATCACGACCCTGACCGTCTTTACCCCCCAGGGTTTCCCCCAGGTACCCATGTTGTTCGACGCTGGGTGGGCTTCCATCGTTAGAAAAGTTCCCGGATTTGAACCGGCCGGGGATCGAACCCTGGGCCTTTAGCATGGTAGTCAGACGCGTTACCGACTGAGCCACCGCGGCCACAGTTCTTACAAAGCAAGATGAAAATGACTAAAAGTGACTAAAGCACTTATAGATACTACACAGCCGGGCTTGGTCACCCTGTATTACTAAATTGTAGGATCAAATTACTGTTATTCCCCTCTCACTTCGTTTTCAAATGTGTATTCCTTGTCCACAACATTTTCTCACTGTCCTAACTCCGTGCATCCTTGATCATGTTTTCGAACGAAAAATCAGCTCGTCATAAGTAGCAAGTATTTCGGTTACCTTTTTTGGGGACCACCCTGTATTACTAAATTGATGGATCAAACTTTCCGCAACATTTTCTCCGTGCTTCCTTGTTGTTTTCAAATGTCGACTCCATTTCTTAGGTGGCCTGCGTCACACTACGTAACAGAAAATTAGAGTATGCACAGAAAATTCTCCACTTGAAACACTAATTATAATCTTCCATTAACCTAAGTGATATTGTTGGTATCATCAGTTTACTGTGCTCGTGATAAGCTCTGAAAAGCACTCTCTTGTAGGCGCTTGTACAGAACACTTTTCTGAGCTTTATTAGAAGCTGTCGGTAACAACGAACGTGTGCTCGTTCCATTAACGGACATGTTTGTGTTTTGAGGTCGGAAGTAAATGTGAAGCATGTTCTTAGCGTCTTCATAAGTGCTGGGTTGTTTCCCTATTGTTAAAACAGCATGGTTATGCAAACTCTAACGTGGGTTTTGAATCAATTACAAATGTGGGATGAAAAGCAGTGGCGGCTGTTGGGCGCCAAAACTGGGGGTGCAAGGAAGGTTTACTTTCTCTTGGTAGGAAAGGCTTAGCATTATGAAGCCATAGTGCTGGGGCAAAAAGTGTGGGGGGGGGGGGTTATGTCCTAGGTAAGAACCACTACTTCGTATTACTCGAACCCGGAACCCCTGGCATCATAGCACGATAGTCTAGTCACTTCCAAGGGGTCCGGCTGAAGCGCTGGAAGTAGCTTCTTACAAGCACCGGCAATCTTCTGCGGATCTTGAAAACTCAGCTGACACGGGATTCTACCGGAAACCGTACGAAAAATAAGTAAACTCAGCTTTTCATGATAAAAGCACCGTTAACGGCAGGACGCGGCGTCGCCAACGGCTCTAACGATCGGAAATTTGAATCTCCCATAAATAGATCGAGAAAACATTTCTCCTCCGAGTTGCGATCAGAAAGTTATCGCGTGAACAGTTCTTTAACGAATGTTAAAGTGTTCTCAGTTCTCAGGAGCTAGTCCCCTTGCACCTAAAAGGTACCTCTCGCAGCCAATACCTCTCGCACTACGCTCTCACATAGCCTGAGATTTGATCCGCACTAAAAACCCGTGTGGACTTTTATACGGTTTCAAGGTGCTTATACACATTTATGATACATACCCAAAAAACCTATCTCTGGAAATGGAATCAGAAATACGCCATTGTGTGGACATCCCCTCGAAAGGAAAAAAGATAAATTCGTACATTCATCTAGAAATTGTACTCCATCTCCACGCATAACTTCTAATGTAGTCATTTTTGCAGCACCGTGTCAGAAAACCTAAACCAACAAAGAAAGAGAACCTAATTTACTCGCCTGTATACATCTACCTTGTATATACAAAAATATGTGCATGGCGTTGGACAGAAACGGCCAAACACACGATCCCATAGAGCTAGTCTATTGATCACCCTTAACCACTTACCTTGCACATTTGCGGGCTGGGTAAACTTCTTTATGGAATATAATCCCTTGGGGAAGCTTGCGCGGCATAGGTTAGTTCAACCAGTTTGGCGGAAGAACATTTTTTTGCGGTCCTTTCACTCTCCAATGTTAACTTTAGCTTCGCTGAACACAGTTCTGCCTTCGGATACTTTTACTATTATTGTTATAATATGTTAGATTATTTATTTAAAATATCATACTTCCCGTATAATTAGACGTTTTTAGTTATTCAGAAATAGTTGAAATATGTTCAGTGATTAAATCAATCTTCTAATTTTTATGGCTAGAATTTCTTTCTTTCATATTTTCCTTTTTATAAATTCTGTCAAGAATTAGTTGCTCGTTAAAGGACATCAAAAATATCCAACTATACTGTAATAATTTTGAAAGAGAAAAATTATAATGAATTTCCTGTTTCAGTGTGTGTCTCTCTATCTCTCTCTCTCTCTCCCTCTCTCTCCCTCTCTCTCTTTCTCTCTCTCTCTCTCCCTCTCTCTCCTTCTCTCTCGCTCTCTCTCTCTCTTTCCCTCTCTATCTCCTTATCTCTCTCCCTCTCTCTCTCTTTCTCTCTCTCTATCTCTTTCTCCCTCTCTCTCTCTCTTTCTCTCTCTCCCTCTCTCCCCCTCTCTCTCTTTCTCACTCTCTCGCTCTCTCGCTCAATCTCCCTGTCTCTCTCTCCCTCTTTCTCTCTCTCTCTCGTTCTCTCGCTCAATCTCCATTTCTCTCTCTCTCTTTCTATCCCTCTCTTTCACTCTTTCTCTCTCGCTCTATCTCCCTCTCTCTCTTTCTCTCTCTCCGTCTCTCTCTTTCTCTCTCGCTCTACCTCCCTCTCTCTCTCTCTTTCTCTCCCTCTCTCTCTTTCACTCTCTCTCTTTCTCACTCGCTCTCTCTTTCTCTCTCTTTCTCTCTCGCCCTCTCTCTCTGTTTCTCTCTCTTTCTCTCTCGCTCTCTCTCTTTCGCTCTCTCTCTTTCACTCTCTCTCTCTTTTTCTCTATCTCACCCTCTCTTTCTCTCTCGCTCTATCTTCCTCTCCCTCTCTCTCTCCCTCTTTCTGTCTCTCTCTCTTTCTCTCCCTCTCTTTCTCTATTTCTCTCTCTTTCTCTCTCGCCCTCTCTCTCTTCCTCTCTCTCTTCCTCTTTCTCTCTTTTTCTCTCTCTCTCCCTCTCTTTTTTCTCTCTATCTCTCTTTCTCTCCCCCTCTCTCTCTTTTTCCTCCTTCTCTCTCACACACACACATACACACACAGACTTTTCTCACTCTTTCCCTCTTCCGCCCTTTCTCAATAATTCTCTTCCCCTCTTTCTGCCGGCCCCCGTGGCGGAGTGGTTAGCACTTCGCGCTGCGACGCCAGGGGTCCCGGGCTAGAATCCTGGCTTGGGCATGGACGTTTGTGATGTCTATTCATCAGTTTCATCATATCATCACTCATCTCCATCTTCACAAATTAGCCAAAAGTGGCACAAAAATCGAAGTAAAATAAAATAATCGAAATCAAATCTTCCCCTCTTTCTGGTTTTCTTTCTCTCTCCTCGTTCCCCTCTCTTCTTCTCTCTATATCTTTTCTTTCTCATTTCCTCCAACTATCTCTCTCTCTCTCTCTCTCTCTCTCTCTCTCTCTCTTCCTCCTTCTCTTTTCTTTCTCTGTCTCTTTTTATATTCCTCCCTCTGCCTCTTTACTTACTCTCACTTTTCTCTATATTCCTCCCTCTATCTCTTCTTCTCTCTCTCTCTCTCTCTTTCTCTCTCTCTCTCTCTCTCTCGCTTCACTCTAAATGCCGCCTAGCCAGTGGTTTCACTATATATATGAAATGAAAACCTGGGAGCAATGTTTTGGAAGCGAAAGGAGTTTGTGTAAATAGACAACAAAGTAAATCAGCAAACCGAATAGTCTACATCAAAGAGAAGAAGGAATATTACACTAAAATATTTAGTTGCATCGAGCGAAAAGGTTAATAAACCATAAACGTCGAGCTAAACCAACGATTTTTGTACGTTTCACACCTTGAGGAGGTGGGCTCATTGCTTTATCGAAACTGGAGATCGGATATGAATTCGCTGCTATAGATCTTTTTCTAGTCTTACGGCGGCCGGTCCTCGTTCTGGCAAGGGAGGAGCAAAGATTGCACTGCAGACCAACCAGACAACAGCAGTGGCGCCGAGAGTTACAACGCGGCAGGAATAAGTACTATGGGGACCTCGTTCTACAGGCTGCTGCGTTTCTTATCGTGCTAGATTGGTAGTTTCCCCGCTCCCCACTTCCCTTGCCAGCATAGGATCGGCCGCCGTAAGAGTAGAAGGGACCTTTAACAGTCTTGAGACAAGTTACGTGCAGCGATGGTTGCATCTTCAAAAACAATATGGCACCCTCGACAATTCAAATCCAAGAATTTCAATCGTACGAGATCATAATAATTTGTATCGTTATTATTTAGTGATATTTTTGATAATTATTCAACATTAATTGCTGTCATAATCAGCATATTTGAGTTAATAATTCAATGTTAATTGTGTTCATAATAATATTATGTATACTGTTGTATCAGTATTAACGTATTATTTTATGTTATAACGTTAATGTAGGATTATAATATATACGTAATCTGCCTGTAGCACGTAGTTCCAATAAATCTCGCTTGGCAACGTGTTGCACGCAGTTAAATCCATTGCCGTAGAGATGTCACTGCCTGCTTTCGCACTTTTCCACGTAGTTCTTATAAAGAGACACTAGAGGCGCAAGTGTGAACCGAAGCTATTTAAACGGCCGCGAAGCAGACAGCCTATTTTTGTGGGAGTAGGAAAAGGTTTATTATCCATTTGCCTTGACTCATCTCACCCAACAGGTCGCTAGGTGCCGGAGCTTGCCCCGAGTTGATAACTTCTTGAAAATGAGGCCTGCTCGAAAAGGTTTATTATCCATATTTCACAATTTTCCTGCCCGATCTTCTACACGCATTTGGTATACCAATATGACGTCATGATTAACATTTGATCAACTTTCTGCATGTATAGGCTAATGGAAATTGGATCTGAACCTCAAGGTGTAGGTAGAGTAGGATTGCTATAATGAAAAGTCAAAATTCAGCACTTAACCCCTACCCCCCTCCCCGACGCACAAAAAGGCCTAATTAGATCATTTGATGAGAAATGCAGGCCGGAATTTATACCAGCAATGCAATAAAATATTACATTATCATGTATTAATAAACTTGTAATACTCATAATAATAAAACAAGTAATAAATGCCAATAGGTCTCATAATGATGGTCAGTGACGTATTCCGAGGGATAGTGAGGATCGTGACTCTTCATTACGGTCAAGTTTTATTATTATTATTATTTTAATATCGACAGCAAGAAAATTGAGAAAATATAAGTCTGGCTCCTAAAAACTCCTACTTATTCATCCCACTTTCGACAATCTTTTGCAGTGAGAATGTTTGTAACATTCCTTTTTATTTTGGTTTTCATATAATAGGTTGCTTGTTTCGATAATTACGTACGGAGGAAAGAGACGTTGTCTACAGGTGGAGAAGACTACGAAAAGGAGTAAGCGAGATTCAAATGAGTGAATAAATGAAGCGTAGAAAGAAAAAGAGAAAAGAAAGGAGAGAGAATAGAGAAGTGCAGAAATAAAAAGAGAAGTGTAGAAGTGAGGAAAAATACAGAGAATAGAAGAGAGCAGAAAGGGAAAGACAGAATAAACAGAGAATGAAGAGAGAAGTGCAGAAATACGGAAAAAGACAGAGAGAGTAGAAGAGCGGAGAAAGAGATAGAGGGAGGAGTGAGAAATAAACAGAGAGAACTGCAGACAAAGAGAAAGACACAGATAGAATGAAAGAAAGGCACTCAAGAGAGAAAGAGAAAATAAAGGAAAGCACAGAATAAGAAGATAGAAAAAGATAAAAGAAAGGAGAGAGAGAGGGAATAGAGAAGTGCAGAAATAAAGAGAGAAGTGTAGAAGTGAGGAAAATACAGAGAATAGAAGAGCAAAGAAAGGGAAGAGAGAAATAAACAGAGAATGAAGAGAGAAGTGCAGGAATATGGAAAAAGACAGACAGAATAGAAGAGCGGAGAAAGAGAAAGAGGGAGGAGTGAGAAATAAACAGAGAGAGAACTGCAGACAAAGAAAAAGACACAGATAGAATGAAAGAAAGAGAAAATAAAGGAAAGCACAGAATAAGAAGATAGAAAAAGAGAAAAGAAAGGAGAGAGGGAATAGAGAAGTGCAGAAATAAAGAGAGAAGTGTAGAAGTGAGGAAAGATACAGAGAATAGAAGAGCAAAGAAAGGGAAGAGAGAAATAAACAGAGAATGAAGAGAGAAGTGCAGGAATATGGAAAAAGACAGAGAGAATAGAAGAGCGGAGAAAGAGAAAGAGGGAGGAGTGAGAAATAAACAGAGAGAGATCTGCAGACAAAGAAAAGGACACAGATAGAATGAAAGAAAGAGAAAATAAAGGAAAGCACAGAATAAGAAGATAGAAAGCCAGAGAAAAGAGAAGAGGTGCAGAAAGGAAGAAAAAGAGAGGGAATAAATAGAGAAGCACAGAAAGGAAGAAACAAGAAGGAAGAAAAAAAGATGTGTGTATAAAAAGATAAAAAGAGAGAGAGAATATATGTGTGAGAGAGGAAAGGGGGAGAGAGGGGTGTGCACAAAGATCGATAAAGAGGGTGTGGCACGGGTATGAGAGAGAGAGAGAGAGAGAGAGAGAGAGAGAGAGAGGAAGGGGAGACACGCAGAACCAGTGAATAGAGAAAAATAAGACACAGAGAGATAGAGAGGGGGTTAAAATATAAAGAGTAATATTTGAACTCTAACGTTCTAACCTTCTCAAGTTTCATATCTTCGTATTTTGTCCATTTTTTTTAATTATCTCATTTGGAGGCAGTTCTACTTCTTTATATGACTCCAAATAGAAAATGGCAAGAATGAAAATAATACATGTGGAATATACATATATGAGGAAATTGGGACTGAGGAAGCTATCGGAGAATGTGAACTCCAGATTGAAGCTAAATCTGTTCTCTTCTCATCATTTGTATTTACACTGCAATAAGCATAAATACACAGCAGTATTTGAAAAATTCGTAGGAAGGAAACACCATCGTTATTCCGCATCGCTTGAGTTGATTTAGTGCTTTTTCCATGGCTATGGCAACATTGTTGCCACACAGAAAGGTCTCAGCGTTGGTTTCCTAGGAAACAAGCGATAGGCTCGCTGCTTCTTATCTTTCACGCGAAATGAGGAGTCCTCGCTATTTATGATGAAAGAATCGAAGCTGGCTTGACAGATGTATTCATTTGGAGAAGACAGGAATAGGGAAATCCAGCCAAAGTTTCCAGAGTACCCACAATGCGCTGCGCGGAGAAAGCGATGTCAAAGGGAAATTTAATGCTATGCTTCGCCTGTTTGATGAAGCAACACGTGTTCGTTTAGAGACGAACCTTCTGGGTGATTTTAGGTGGGGAATTTTTCGGACAATGCCCCTATGGTTCTCCAAGCCTCTTAATTGATACCTGAGGGTAAAACTGAAGTAAAAGACGGTCTGATAACCACGCCACTTCCAACATGGTGATGGAATGTGTGATTTACCTTCATGCTCTGTGTCTTCATGGCACAGGGAATGGCTTTACATTTACTGTACACATTTTGCTTCTCTAATGATAGGTCACCGTGTTCGTTTGGATATCCTTTCTCACCTCTTGACACAGAGTGTCATCCTTTCGATGTTTCTGTAATGAACCAGTACGTGTTGTTTGGATGTTTCTCCTACCATGTTGCATTATTGAAACAGCAGTTGTTAAGGCTCCTTCATACCGCGACGAAAACGCGCAGTGCAGACGTTCCGTTTTAAACAGATTTTTCATTTACGAGCAAAGATAGGACCTCGGGGTTTGTTTTCTATCCTTCAGAAAATATGGCTGCGTATCTCCTACAAAGCCGAAATTTAAAAAAAAACCTGCTTAATAAGTAAATTGGGCATAAAAATGTGGAAAACCGTAATTTTCACAGGCAATTATCTCGTTAACCACACAAGCTTATGGAAAACTGTTTTGTTGGGGATATGCAATGTTCATTGTACTTGACATTAACATCATCACTGTAGAAGTCAGTTTTCCTATTTTGAGACTGTTTGAAAAAAACGAAACCCTTGCAATACGTAAAAGTCTCCCTGCACTGTGGCGACATCTCGTGCAGATAGTTAGAAGCGTTCTAAACCCCACCCACATTAGAACGCGGAGGGATACAACAAAATAGCTCGTGAAGACAAAACACGATCGCATGAGACAGGGAAGTGTGCTTGCGTCAACTGGACGTGTTCAATTGCAAAATATGGGTGACGGCAGAAAGTGTGTTTGGCGTAAGATGTGGGCTCAGAGAAAATCGTCTGCTGCAGAAACAACAATGAAGTTTCAAGCGCTACAAAATAGCCGGCAAAATAAGGGTTCAGAATGAAATATAAATAATACCTATCCGTTTACTACATAATCAAATGGGGAAGTATTTATCGGTTTCCATTAGACGTTTACATTGTACGTACGTAAACCAGTAACGTTATTTTGAGTAATTCAATTAAACCGGTGTCCTTGGCAAATATTACGCTATAATACGTAGAACAAGTTTGCTGGGGGTCCGAACCCCCCCCCCCGAAAGGATTATGAAGTACTAAAATTAAATAACGTAAATGTACTCCTTTAGCAATTTTTGCATATTCGATGGATAATTTCCTCTGAACGGGTATTGGAAGGAAGGATTATAGCTATAAATATAATACGGCTTTGAAGTATAGCACCCGAAATACTTATCAAGTACTACTATTTTTACTCTGAATATTTTGGAAGGCAATGATTAGGATTGACATCATAAGGCTTTGAAAGACATAAAGGATTTATTTAGGGCGTCTGGACCCCCTCCCCCAAACGAAAAGATTACCAAGTAATAAAATAATAACAATACTCGTTTAGCATTTGTTGTATATGATGGTTGTTAGCTTTATCTGAAGAGACTGAACTTATTGGAAGGCAAGGATTATATTGGGATAGCACGGCTTTGAATGATATTACAAAGAAGGTTATGCATACTACAACTCATAACAATATATATACAATATCTATCAGAAACTTCACTGTATCTAACATTTATTTCGTTATGCAATTATGGAAATTAAGTGTCCCTTTTCTGTCAAATATGTAACACCTGCACATGCCATCAAGACGAAGAAAGTAACTTTCTGGAAATTTGACGAAGAGCTTAACGCCAATATCGTGAACACCACACATAATTACTATTACCACGTGTAGGGTAATAGTAATTATTACACGGAGAAGGTACTGTATCTTTGGTCTGTGGACACAGAAAGGTGTTAAAATAGAATACATCCAGAGAGATGATCAATTCTGGAAGAAGAATATGGAAACGCAGCTACAACAATTCTATGTTGAGTGTCTACTACCAAAACTTGTCTATCCACGGCACACGTGTTCAATGCAGATCCGAAATCCCACGAGAATAATCAAAGCCCAAAATAGAAGGGAAGAAAAAAAAACACCGGCAAACTGATCAAGAAGGAGAATCTTTCTAAACGAGGTAACCTTTGTAGGTAACGTATGCACTGTTTGTGGCATAGTTGGAAGTAGTTATTTCTGGGAGGCCTACACATAACGTACAGCAACAGATTTTACTATAGTAAGTATTTAGAGGCTAATTTCTTCATGAATTTGAACTTATTTATGTATTGCAGTGCACAGGAGGCGTTTTGTATAGCAACAGAGAATACGTTTACCTTTGAGACTGATTTTGTCATATAAATTGTTCGCAAAGTATTATTAGCTTATGTAACGTAATGTACAGAAACACAGGGCGCTTTCCAATTATTGTGAGAATTTCGTTGTCATGTATTTGTTCTTATTGTATTACATAGTGTATCTACGTGCACTGCTGTTCATGAATATTTAAGAAGCTCATTGTTTGTGTCCGTGTATGATTTTTTTTATTTTTGTAGCCCAGTAATTTTTTACCTGTTTGTCAGAATTTTTTCTTTTCTTGTTATTTGTACTTCAATTAAGCAAAAATTGGAACAGTATACAGGGTGGGCCAGATTCAATTGGGCAGTTTTCGAACATTAGTAACCAATAAATCCAACAGCATACGGAAAAATTGGAAAGTACATTTTGTTGTCGATAGATGGCTGCATCATACGGTATGCTGTGAACGAGGTTGATCGCTGGATTGGCCGTCGAGGGCCTGTGGACTGGCCAGCCCGATCACCCGACATCAACCCACCAGACTTTTTCCATTGGGGTTACCTCAAACACAAGGTGTACGCTAATCCCATTGACAGTGAGCAACATATGCGTGAGGTAATTGTTCAGGAGTTCAAGAATGTTCAGGTTAACATGCGTAGGAAGGCGTGTGAAAATGTTGCTTTGCGTCTACAAGCCTTTGTTGACTTAGATGGTGCCCAGGTCGACCACTATCTTAAAAATCAATGACTTATGTGTGTGTGATTCCATTTTTGTAACAATTTTATAGCCGTTGGAATTGTTAACATTTGTCAATAAAAATAAAATGACGAAAAAATAAAAATAACATCTAATCAAATGCTGCCTAATTGAGTCTGGCCCACCCGGTATATCTACATAAGAAACTGTTACTTAAGCAAGAAAAATAAATGTACCTCGAGAAAAACCAGTCTACTCCGTTCCCTGCGGTGTAGATGGCAATGTCTGTTCTCATCATCCCATTCATTACTCTTCACCACGAAATAAACTTTATCTGCAGAAAATAATACAGAAAGACTACTAATTCAGTAACGCACAACTTTGCTCTCGTTGTAAAAGCAAAGTTGTAAAACTACAATTTTAGCATACGTGTAGTTAATTGTACATAATCAGAATGATATGTGTATATCTTATGGAACACTGTCCATTCAATGAACCTGTTGTGATCACTGACTGGACAAACTGAAGAAATGTTTAATTCGTGCTCTGTTTTAAACTATAACTAGTGTCACACGAAAATATAAACAGTTCATATTATTAGATTACTATTGTTAATAAATGTTATAATAAAAACAATGTATTGCCGGCTCCCGTGGCGGAGTGGTTAGCACATCGCGCTACGACGCCAGGGGTCCCGGGTTCGAATCCTAGCCTGGGCATCGTTGTATGTGAGCAGTGGCGCAGGAACGTTTTGAATTTGGGGGGGTACAAAATTCAATATATATATATATATATATATATATATATATATATATATATATATATATACGCACACACACATACTACTTCAAACCAAGTGTCACAATAATAATAATTATTATTATATTTAATTAAATTAAAATATTAATTAAATATGTAAATTAATTAATAATGAATTATTATTATTTCATGAATAGGTAAAATATAGTAAAATAATATAGATATAACAGCACGTATTTATTATCTAGCTTACGTGTAGTTAAGATGGACAAGATTTGCATAAAAACAACTGCCCTGGCAAGGAATTTAATGTCAAATAGAAAAATAATTGAATATTTATTAAATAACAAAAAAGGAGTTGGATCCAATTAATGAAAAATAAAGTTCCTGATTATGGATGATATTAGTAGTGTCCATAAATGTTTGGAACCCTTCAAAGCTGTATGCGTCAAATTCCTTGCCTTTCAATAAGTTCAGCGGAAATAATCATCGAACAAAATCCAAACAATATTTTGATTATTTACTTTTACTACTTGGTAAGTCTTTCGGGGAGGGGATCAGGAACCCCCCCTTAAATACGTCCTTGATATCTAAGTATAATGTGAAATATTATATTTTAGAAAAACACACACGAATGTCCTGTTATTTAATGCATATTTTGCATAAATATTTTTTCTTTGTTTTTCTTAGAATTAAAAAAACAACAGATTTTAAAACCAGATAAAAATTCTGAAACATATAAAGCTCTGGACCTCGTTCGGGGTTTGTTTTAATTTAACGGAACGGAAAATCAGGAGTTTTAAATGTGAAAATTGCGAACAAAGATACATCTATTCATTTTAATGCAGGTTGAGATTAAAGGGGATGAGGAGGATCTTGGTCCACCCCAACCAGAAATAATCATCTCCCACCCAATGGATATAGAAATTACATTATTAAATATATAATACTTATGGAGTTCCACTTCAGTTCTTTTCATTCTAATTTTAAAGTGCCATAGCTACGCATAAAAATATCTTAAACAATTTATGGCAGATGTGTACCATATCCAATGCCTTTTAGAAGCCATGTATTTGGTATTTTCTCAGACACCTATGGGGCGTTGTATTAAAAAAGAAAATAAAACTCGAGTTGAGATGGTTCCCGATCAACTCGTAAGAAGTCTAAGTTTGAAATATTTGTGAAACATTTGACAAAGCATTTATTTCTTATATAATTACAATTAGCTGTACCTAATGACACTCTGCAAGCACTTTATCATTACATATACAAAACCGAAATCCTTCAGATCTCAGAGGAAACAAGGGAAGTTATATGCTCAATCGTTGGTGGACAATATGAAGAGCCGGCCAAGGTTTCTTTTCATATGTAATGGTATTAAATGCAGGTGCATGCGTGTGTTTTTGGGTGACATGTCAATTTCTCGTTTATGTGAAAAGGTAAACTTTAATGTAAGGAAAAGCATGTGCGCGTCACAGTTAAAAAATTTCGCATCTACAGAGAAAATCCAAAACGCATTCCCACCTCGCCGGCCTCCGTGACGATGGGGGTTAGCATAGCGCGCTGTGACGTCAGAGGTCCCAGGTTTGAATCCCGGCCTGGGCATGGGTGTTATTTGTGAGTGTATATCAATTTCATCATATCATCACTCATCCTCATCTCCGCGATTAGCCAAAAGTGGCAGAAATGCGAAGTAAAATAAATGAATCAAACACCTTGTGAATCCATCCAATCCAAAATATACCAATAGAACCTGCAGTGAATCTCATTTATGTCGTTCATTCATCTGACTAATGTAATGTACAGTTTGACTTTAGGGTTTAACTTAAAATGGCGTTGTGTTTGTGTTGCATTCGATATCACAATTAGATTATAAGCAATTAATATCCAATTATAAGTATACCCTAATACATAGGTAAAAATAAGTCCCCCTGATAAAGTCGCAAATTGCATCCTGTTTAAATGTCTAGGAAAAATTTAATTTCACCTAGGAATGATATCGCTATGCGATGAGTCGAGAATTGTCACAGCCTCATCTCATCTTCTGTGTGGTGAGGTCTTTCTCGTTCTTGTTTGTGCTTATTTTTGTTTCGGTTTCCATCTGAAGTTATTAAAACTTATTCTAGATTCACTTCATGCTCAAATAGGCTAATCGGGACTCTATTTCCAAAAAAAATATCTTAAAATATAGGTTTAAGTATAGTTTTCCGTACACCATCTTACAAAGTTATGAAAAATATGGGTGAGGTACAGGAGTACATTGTACCCCCCAAGTTGGTCTGTCGTGTCTCGTCTCGTTTGTGTAAATATTTCGTTTCGAAAAATTACATTTTAAACATTCAAAAGAAAATGGAGTCAGTCATATACTCTTCTGATGAAGATTTGTATCTTATCTTCGAATCGACGAGACCACTTCTTTAGCATTCGTCTGCAGCATGATTTTCTGAGAGCAAATATGGTTCCATCGTTCCACACACATTTTAAACAATTTTCATCTCCTTAAGGAGGTTACCAAGAACACAGGTCAACATGGGCGTCCGGAAGGGGGGGGCAAGGGGGGGCCGTGCCCCCCCCTGGAAAATGAAAGTCAACCAAAAATGATGTATTTCACACATATAATTTCATTTTAGCCACAATAATATGTGTTAATTATTGCATGAACATCATAAATTCAAATTTAAGCAATGTTTTTTTTTAGAGAACAACACTTTTTGGAGAAAATGTGTCTTGTTTGGCCCCCCCTGGAAAAAAATACCTTCCTTGCCCCTCCCTGGAAAAAATCCTGCGGACGTCCATGCAGGTCAATGAACTAACTAGTAGCAAGCACAATGTAGTAGAATAAGTTTGCAATGGATTGAATTTCTGTGGTAAGAAAGATAATGCTCATAAATTATAAACAATATACACTTTTTTTATTGGGTGAATTGAAAATAGGTTCTTTTAACAGTAGCACCTTCCGTCTGCTGTAAAATTACCAAAAGGGGGTACAACTCGATTTACTAGGGTACAGTACCCCCTTTAAAAATTTGGGGGTACAATGTACCCCTGTACCATCCCCCCCCCCCCCCGTTCCTGCGCCACTGTATGTGAGTGTTCATTCATTATATCATCACCATCTTCGCAAATTAGCCAAAAGTGGCACAAAAGGCGAAGTAAAATAAAGCAAATCAATCAATCAATCAAAAAACAATGTATTGTTATTATTACTATAAATACTAAAATCTAAACAAACTTGAAACACCTCGCGACAAAATTCTGCGTACGCCAATTATTGTTGCAAAAATTGTAATTTCTATTTAGGAACTGTAGATACAAAATAGGAACAGTTTTCGATTTTTCTTTCATTGCTCTTTATGGAAGATTAAAAAGAGAAAGAGAGAGAGAGAGAGAGAGAGAGAGAGAGAGAGAAAGTGCATTTTCCCCTCCCTGCCTCTCCCACATAATGATATATCCAAGATTCAAGACATGAAAGCGCGCTGTGTTTACTATTCCATTTCATGAATGTTTGAGAATCTTTTGTCATCAAATTACGGATTTACTATCCATGAAAAATTCGTTACGTGTTAAAAGAACGATAATTCATGTTTGTTTTCTTCGTTCGCCTGCGCGCCAGATGGTCAACTGCTTCACAACAAACACATTTTCATCCTCCCTCCCTTGCAAGCGATTGTGTTTGTTTCCCCTCAGGTACCTCACCCCACCCCAACTGCTCTCCCGTCAGCCGTGAACAGTAAACAGCGAATGCCTACATTCAACGATCTCATATGAAGATCTGTTTCCATGTGTAGGTAATCTTTTATACTTTTTTAAAATCATTTCGCTGTTTCTTTAACATAACTTGTGTAGGTTCGTTAGGGACTATTTACTGTGTCGGAGCTCTACGAGGAAGTAGAAGCTGAGACCCAAGCAAACTGTGAAGACTGCCAATCTCGTGACGTACTCGGTTACGTCCGAGATACGTTACAGAGTAAGCCACGCAAAAACCAACCCACATGACCCTCCTTTTTTCTTCTTCTTTCTCAGATTCGAGTTTCGTCAAATGTATGAAGGAGCCTTAATTGGGTTATTATTCCATACTTATTTAACTGATGAAACTGCATGTTGTCACGTGCCAGTTTCACACGACACAATGAATGTTGCAAGGAGGGATGGTTTCTCGGAATCGACAAGAGATGGCAGCACGCTATATAAATAGGAGCGAAGGAGATTATAAAAAACTTAGAGCGGAGAAGATGGATTATATATATTATAGTAAATTGAGAAACATATAAAAGAAGAGTTCAAATGCTGTAAAAGAAGTAAATAGAATGATGTATATAGTAAATTAAAAGAATTAAGAATATGGCCGCATATGAAACGTTTAGGAAAGTTATTAAGCGAGCAAATGAATTCAGAAATGTATCTCATCTCAATTTCTT
Source organism: Lepisma saccharinum (assembly GCF_977018435.1). NCBI lineage: Eukaryota > Metazoa > Arthropoda > Insecta > Zygentoma > Lepismatidae > Lepisma > Lepisma saccharinum. The sequence goes on along the minus strand of NC_139243.1, from coordinate 23,861,793 downwards.
TTTGATTCTCTGACGAGGAGAACATCGTCAGCTTTTGCATTTGTCCGTTCCCCGGTGGCGCTGTGGTCAATTAGACGCCCCGAAGCACTTTACGGTTGCGCTTCTTTTTAGTCGCACCGGGCCATTGGCAGCGCTTGTTATTAGCGATCCTGGTTATTCCCCTTTGGTCGTCAAATAGGAGGTGGCGCTATTGTCAGTTTAGTCGACCCTACTCTTTATACAAGTATAGCTTGTATTGTTTGACAAAGAAGCGGGGGGAAAGCGAGCACATAAATAAGATTACGCTTTAAAGGAAGATAATAAATTAAACGAAGAAAACAAGAAGAAGCCTTTTCGATTATCAAAGAAGAAGAAGCCTTTTGATAATTAAAGAAGAAGAAGCCGTTTCCATAATAAAAGAAGAAGCTTTTTCCATATTAAAAGAAGAAGAAGCCTTTTAAAAGAAGAAGAAGCCGTTTCCATAATAAAAGAAGAAGAAGCCTTTTCGATTAAACATATATATATATATATATATATTTTCTCTGTATTTTGTCAAGTTCTCAGAATATAGATCCGCATTTTACTATATCCTCTTGGCTATAAAACGCTTTCTTATTTGGAATTCTCAAACAAAAAACCTATCCCCCTGAGATTAAGATATCTGTAGCCGTGGTAAATAACATGTAAGTACGTACCCACAAGGGGCGTAGCAATGTCTTCCTTTGGAAATTGTTTTCGGCCAGTTTCTCTTTTCAATCCGTACTTGTTCATTTGAGTATTCCTTCTCACATGTTCAATTGAATATTATTTCCCACTTAAAGATGCAGTTGATCAATTGGAGATTACATTTCAATTATTTCTCTAATAAAAAGTACATGTTCAATTATATTATTCTCCACTTCAAGAAGCTGATCAATTAATCTCAATCAATTACATCTCACCTATATCTATAATGAAAAAGCACTTGTTCAATTGGATATTATTTTCCACTTGAAGAGGCAGTTGATCACTATATCTGCAATGAAAGAACATTTGCTCAATGGATATTATTACCCACTTGAAATAGCAGTTGATCAATTGGAGATTATATCTCACCCATTTTGCTAATGAAAACGCACTTTTTCAATTGGATAATATTTTCCACTTCAAGAAACATTCGATCAATTTGAGACTACATTTCAATTATTTCTCTAATAAAAAGCACTTGTTCAATTGGATACTATTTTCCACTTGAAGAGACAGTTGATCAATTTGAGATTACAATCCCACCTATTTCTCTCATGAAAAAGCATTTGTTCAATTGGATATTATTTCCACTTGAAGAAGCAGTTGATCAATCGGATATTACATTCCACCTATTTCTATAATGAAAAAGCACTTGTTCAATAAATCTTGTTTAATAGTTGATAAAGCAGTTGATCAATTGGAGATTACATTCCACCTATTTGTCTAATGAAAAGAATTTTTTCAATGGTTATTATTTAGTACTTGGAAAAGCAGTTGATCAATTAGAAATTACATTCCAACTATTTCTCTAATGTAAAAGCACTTCCTCAATGGGTATTGTTTCCCACTTGAAAAAGCAGTTGATCAATTGGAGATTACATCTAACTCATTTTGCCAATGAAAAAGTACTTTTTCAATCAGCTAATATTTCCCACTTCAAGACATAGTTGCTCAATTGGAGATTACATCCCATTCATTTCTCTAGTGAAAAAACATTTGTTTAATTGGATATTATTTCCCACTCGAAGGAGCAGTTCATCAATTGAAGATTACATCCCACCTATTTCTCTAATGAAAAAGCACTTCTTCAATTGGATATTACTTCCCATTTGAAGAAGCTAATGAATTGGAGATTACATCCCACCTACAGTATGTCTCTAATGAAAAAGCACTTTTTCACTTTGATATTATTTCCCACTTGAAGAAGCAGTTGATTAATCAGAGATTACATTCCACCTATTTCTCTAATGAAAAAGCACTTGTTCAATAAATCTTGTCTAATAGTTAATAAAGCAGTTGATCAATTGGAGATTACATTCCACCTATTTCTCTCATGAAAAAGCACTTGTTCAATTGATATCATTTCCCACTTGAAGGAGCAGTTGATCAATCGGAGATTACATTCCACCTATTTCTCTAATGAAAAAGCACTTGTTCATTAAATCTTGTTTAATAGTTAATAAAGCAGTTGATCAATTGGAGATTACATTCCACCTATTTCTCTAATGAAAAAACATTTGTTCAATGGTTATTATTTAGTACTTGGAAAAGCAGTTCATCAATTGGAGATTACATTCCACCTATTTCTCTAATGAAAAGCACTTTTTCAAATAATGTCATTTAATACTTGAGAAAGGAGTTCATCAATGGGAGATTACATTCCACCTATTTCTCTAATGAAAAAGCATTTGTTCAATTGGATATTATTTCCCACTTGAAGAAGCAGTTGATCAATCGGAGATTACATTCCACCTATTTCTCTAATGAAAAAGCACTTGTTCAATAAATATTGTTTAATAGTTAATAAAGCAGTTGATCAATTGGAGATTACATTCCACCTATATGTCTAATGAAAAGCATTTGTTCAATGGTTATTATTTAGTACTTGGAAAAGCAGTTGATCAATTAGAAATTACATTCCAACTATTTCTCTAATGTAAAAGCACTTCCTCAATGGGTATTGTTTCCCACTTGAAAAAGCAGTTGATCAATTAGAGATTACATCTAACTCATTTTGCTAATGAAAAAGTACTTTTTCAATCAGCTAATATTTTCCACTTCAAGACATAGTTGCTCAATTGGAGATTACATCCCAATCATTTCTCTAGTGAAAAAATATTTGTTTAATTGGATATTATTTCCCACTCGAAGAAGCAGTTCATCAATTGAAGATTACATCCCACCTATTTCTCTAATGAAAAAGCACTTGTTCAATTGGATATTATTTCCCATTTGAAGAAGCTAATGAATTGGAGATTACATCCCACCTACAGTATGTCTCTAATGAAAAAGCACTTTTTCACTTTGATATTATTTCCCACTTGAAGAAGCAGTTGATCAATTAGAGTACATTCCACCGACATCTCTCATGAAAAAGCACTTGTTCAATTGGATATTATTTCCCACTTGAAGAAGCAGTTGATCAATCGGATATTACATTCCACCTATTTCTATAATGAAAAAGCACTTGTTCAATAAATCTTGTTTAATAGTTGATAAAGCAGTTGATCAATCGGAGATTACATTTCAATTATTTCTCTAATAAAAAGCACTTGTTCAATTGGATACTATTTTCCACTTGAAGAGACAGTTGATCAATTTGAGATTACAATCCCACCTATTTCTCTCATGGAAAAGCATTTGTTCAATTGATTATTATTTCCCACTTGAAGAAGGAGTTGATCAATCGGAGATTACATTCCACCTATTTCTCTAATGAAAGAGCACTTTTTCAATAAATATTGTTTAATAGTTGATAAAGCAGTTGATCAATTGGAGATTACATTCCACCTATTTGTCTAATGAAAAGCATTTGTTCAATAGTTATTATTTAGTACTTGGAAAAGCAGTTGATCAATTGGAAATTACATTCCAAATATTTCTCTAATGTAAAAGCACTTCCTCAATGGGTATTGTTTCCCACTTGAAAAAGCAGTTGATCAATTGGAGATTACAATCACAAAGGACATCCATGCCCAGTCCGTGAGTCGAGAATTTCGGTGGAGAAATGGAAAGGTTAGTTTGATTGGAAACTATTGTGACTGTTGATTGTTTCTATAGTACACATGTTCGTTTTAAGGAGTGTCTCTTGATAAGAATCACGGGTCATCTTAAGCATGAATATCGACGAGAAATGTCTTGTCTGAGATCACGTCAAAAATCAAATCCGATTTGTTATGGGGGAAGTATAACAATCGTCTGCTAATGCAATCACAGCAACTCCAATGTAGAGAAATACAATCACCAAAGTACAACTATAACATTACTAAAAAAAATTAAAATACATAAATGAAATTAAAATTTCACAAATTCAAACCCAAATGTGGTAAGTTTCAGACGGAAGAAAACGATCTATCGAAATTCGAAACCTATGAGGTGGCAACGCTGCTCCTCAAAATCCTTCATTCACCGGAACCATTTAATGAGACTCAGCCCCGAATTGACCATGAAGGAGCCCGTAGCGAGACAATATCAGCGAGGAACGAGAGAACAAGACAAACGCAAGAGAATCGGGGACGGAAAATTCGATGTTCTTTTGTTGTCACATCCTTCAATCGATATAAGAACCTCGATGTCGAATTTCCGTTACTATCCTGGTAATTGCATCGAGACTTGATCCCGAAACGTACCAGTGTTAGTACATAAAAAGCGGTGTGTGTGTGATTGAGACTGCGTGTGTGTGTACAGTGCGTTCATTTTGGCTCTGGGCCGAGATAGCGCGTGACTGCAGATGCGACCTGGTGCGGATGCCGGCATTTTCGACCCGTGACGTCCCGCTTATTTGTACGCACATGTCTTTAGCATGCAGACAATTATATTGATATCTCATAACGAGTACTAACATGCGTTATACAAACACTAAAGTTGCTGACCAAGGCAGTTTATTTAGAATTAAAAGCACTTTACACGTTGACACGTTCTTTCAGTCAAAATAACATGATTATTTAAGTAAAACACAATAAAAATTATCACATGAAGCCTGGTAGCATTCACGTGATGGCTCTCAGGGTATTGGATATCTCTGTTCGTTCGTCAAATATAAATGAAAGTCAAGTTTTCACTAAGAGAAAAGAACTTATATATTACACTTTGTAGCAAAATAAATACTTATGTGCATAAAATCCATTTCACTCAAAGAAATAACAGCTTCTTACAATTTAACTTGACCACTCTTTAAAACTCAAAGCCCGAACTAAAAGTCAACTCAACTCAACTAAGCTTTATTGGACTTACAGCTTACAGGTGGCTGTTTATGCCCAGCATACATTATAAGTACATAAGATACATTTTTAATATTAATTTTACACACAAAATTCATAAACGCTCTTAAACACAATTTTATCTAACTACATTAACTCATTCAGTAACAAAAATATATTATAATTTTATATCAGCTTTTCTCAAAAAAGCAAGTATAACATATCCAATTCTAATATCTGGAGCATACAACATTGAAGTCATATTAATAGGGAAAGGAACATTAATTTTTGACAATGTTTTGTATAAAGTCTTTCTTCTCTCTGAGTGAATTGGACATTCCAAAATAATATGATGAGCATCACCCCTTAAATCACCACAGTCACAATTCGGAGATTTTAAAATGTGTATTTTAAATAAATGATGATATGTTCTCGCGTGACCACTTCTTAGTCTATTTATTAAAACAATTGCATTTCTTGAACCTTTACAATTATAAAACCAAGGTTTTTTCCTAGTGTAATCAACATAAGGACGATAACTTTCACCAACGCTTTCTAATGCATTATTACACCATAAGTTCCATTCTTCAAAAATTTTCTTCTTAACCCTCGGCAGAAGATCTGTGTAATGCAATGGTAACTGGATTGTTTCATTCATCTGAGCAGCTTGTTTTGCATATCTGTCTGCTTGTTCATTTCCGTAAATATTAATGTGTGATTTTACCCACACATAATGAACTACCTTTCCATTGCTAATTAAGCTATTAGTTGCACGAATACAATTGATGACATATGGTGATATTTTAAATAAATTTTTATAATTAGATTGTATTGCTTGTAAAACACTTTGCGAATCAACCAGTATTAGAAATTTCTGTTCAGGAACTGTACCAATATAAATCAAAGCTTGATATACCGCATATATTTCTGCTGTAAATATGGATGCCTCCACTGGTAACCTAAACATTTTTGATATATTTCTTTCAGTATCATAAAGAGCTGCTCCTACTCCACTTTCAGTTTTAGACCCATCTGTATATATATGATAAAAGTCTTCCCAAGATTCTCTAAACTCAGCTGAATGATTATATTTCGGGAAATATATATTTTGAATTGGTTGTGTGGGAAATTCTAACGAGTACACTGGCAATGTTCTTGCTATGAGTACTTGACTACATTCATGATGATATTTACTAAATAGTTGTACCCAAAGCGTAGCTGATTTATCATTGGTTATTCCTGAATCATGCAGCTCTAAAAGATTTAATAAAACATCATTGAAAGGATGCCATGGTGAATGTTGAATTTTAAATAACATTTTTATAGCAATTAACTTTATCCTCACAGAAACCGAACATTCTACTGACTCCATATATACCACTACATTAGGAGTACTGTTCATTAATCCCAAACATCTTTTTAGAATTTTTCGTTGCTGGACTTCTAGTGAAGAAAGTTTTGTTACTGGAAGATTACACAAGACCATTAATCCATAATCTAATACTGCTCGATAATAATTCTTATAAAACATAAGCATGCTGGTAGGATGTGTTCCCCATTTGGTATTCGCCATAGCTTTAAATAAATGAAATATTTTATCGGATCTATTTTTCATCATATTTATTTGATACTGCCATGATAATGAAGCATCAAAGTATACACCTAGATATTTTACTTGTGAAACAATTGGAATTTGTAATCTCCTAGGAATAATGTTGAAAATATTTTGAAGACCCTTATGCTTAAATACTACTATTTTGGACTTTTCTAAAGATATTGATAATTTTTTCTGCTTTAACCATTCGTTAAATTCTATTAATTTATATTCAAACATAAAAAATCTTTTAAGTGATTGCTTGAGTCTAAATATATACATACATCATCAGCATATTGTAGAAACTGAAATGGGGAATCTATTATTGTTTTAATATCTGATAGACAAACATTAAATAATAATGGGCTAAGAGGACTTCCCTGTGGTAGTCCTTGTCCAATATATATTGGACCTACCATTTCTGAACCAAAATGAAAATAAAGTTGTCTTTTAGATAACAATTTCCATGTCATTATGAGTATACAATGTGGCACTTTTAGTAATTGTAGTTGTCTCAATAGAACAGTAATATCTACGTTGTCATATGCACTTTGAATATCAATAAAGGCTGAAAGTACTGATTGGTTTCTTTTAATAACGCTATAAATATGAAAAGATAATGTTACTAATGCATCCTGGGTTCCATAACCTTTACGAAATCCCATTTGTCTGGGCGAAAATACCTTTTGACCTTCCATAAACCACTCTAATCTTTTTAATAAAAGCTTCTCGAAAATTTTTGCCAGTACGGAACTTAGAGCTATAGGGCGATATGACTGACCCAACGAAGGATTTTTCCCTGATTTTAGAATTGGTATAATAATTTGAGAGGTCCATGCAACGGGAATTCTACCCGATAGGAATATTTGATTGAAAATTTTACATAACATGCTTAGTGCATTCTGTGGAAGATTTCGTACCATAGAATACGTAATTCCATCAATGCCAGGAGCAGAATCTTTAGACCCTTGAAGAATTTCATGAATTTCATTTACAGTGATAGAGGATGTGAACCCCTTTGAGTATTTTGATGTAGATGAGAACGTGTAGAATATATTAGGAGGTTCACAGGCTGATGTAAAGGGTGTAGGAATGACTTTATTAATAAAATCGGTTTTCCATTCAGTGGACAAAGGTAAAGTCCGACATACATGTGCTTTTCTAAGTGATCTGAACTTGCGCCATATGACGTCTAATTTTGTGTTAGGGTTTATTTCTTCGCAATATTTTTGCCATGAAAATCTCTTAGCCTTTATATATACTTTTCTAGATTTTGCAGTAGTTCGTTTCAAATTTATCAAAGTTGCAGGTGAAGGAGCACTTACAAATTGTTTCAATGCTTGTATTCGCTTCCTTTTTGCTTGAAAAATTCTTCATTCCACCAATCTATTTTAGGAAAATTTCGATCATATTGCGGTTTTAGTCGGGGACAGGCATAATCCATAACTTGAGTTATTATATCCACAAATTTTTCATATTGTACAGTATATTGGTTTTGATATTCTTTAGCTGAAAATTTTAAGTCTAAAACTGAATTATATTTCATCCAATCTGCCCTCTTTACGCTCCACTTACGAATTGTTTTTTGTTTTATTAATTTTGGAAATTTTTGAGATAATGTTAGCGTGATGAAACATGGAAAATGATCACTAGTTCGTAAATCAAAGTCTATTTCCCACACAAAATCAAAACACTGATTATCAGATATTAAAGTTAGATCAATAGAGGACATATTATTTCCATTTGGTGGAACATGTGTTGGAGATCCATCATTTATAACTGTCAAGTTATTATAATCCATCCAATCTTCAACTGTCTTTCCCAAAGTATCAATTCTATGATCACCCCACAATGTATTATGACAATTAAAATCTCCTGTTATGATAAAGGGATGTTGAAAGCCAGATATAAGAGAATTTAGATGAGAGCTCTGTATTTGTTGCGAAGTATAATGAGATGGAATATACAAGCTAATAATATTATAAAGTAAGTTGTTTAACTGAATTTTTATACCGACCACTTCTACATTATATTTGAAAAATAAATCATGTGTTGAATTAAACTGAATTTGTTGAAATGGTACACTTTCATGAACAAAAATTCCGACACCCTTATTTCGCACATTATAATCATTTAATATACTATGATAGTGAGCAATATGAATATTTTCTGATTTTAAACCCCATACCTCACTAACGCAAATAATTAACGGGTGACACTCATCTATTAATTTAATTAATTGAAGTTTCCTTGCAGAGAAGGATCTTAAATTCCATTGTATTATTAATGGCAAGTTTTTTCTTTGCTGGTAACACATTGTTGTTTTAAATTAAGGGGTGTCCCCGAAATCTTGTAAGTCTTGAATTAGTTTTAAAATTTGTGCAGAAATTTCATTACATTTTAAGATTATTTTCCTAATATATAATAAATCATCACTCACTGAAATTGTTGTGGTAAGTTCAGCTATTAGATGTAGCAGATTTACTAGCGATTCTTTCTGAGAAGGACTCTCCGCTGTTGTCCGGCGTCCAATCGAATCTGATTTTCTATCCTGTTCCTTAGAGGAACACGTTGTGCTCACAGGTTCACTTGCATTAGCCACTGCTGATGATGTTGACGCAATTTGTGGATCCTTGTGTTTATTTTTGTCTTTTATCAAAACAGGTTTAATTGTTTTCCTCAATTGTGAAGCAGAATGCAGTCTAAAATTTTCCCCGTGTTGTTTTTTAAAACTTTCATAAGACCGGTCAGATTCTGGTGGCACTTTCTTCCAACAGAGGTTACTCAGATATGTGTCATTTCTTCTATTTTCCCAATCTGTAACAGAATTTAATCTGATCGTAGTAGGACTTTCTGATGTGCAAGGGCTTTCCTTGTTTATTGATTCCTTTCTTATCTCTAGCAATTTAGGAAAGTCTTTAGCAGAGGTCGCATATGTTCGCTGTTCATTTCGTGGATCAATTCCAAAAAGTACTTGTTTCCTTGCATCTTGATAGGAGATGTTGTTATAAGCAATCAGCCTTTGTATTTCTCTCTCTTGCTCCCATCTTACACATGACTTATCGGTAGATAAGTGGTTTCCTTTGCAATTAATACATTTAGGACTGGCATTGCAGATTCCATGTTCCGCTTGACCGCATCTATAACACACGGGAGAGGATTTACACTGTGTTTGTGTGTGTGAGAAACGGAAACATTTCTTGCATAAAATCACAGATCTTACTTTTGGCTTCACTTCAAATATTTGTCTCCACAACTTCACTTCTTTTGGTAACTGTTGAGATTGAAATGTTACACTAATCAGTTTAGTAGGTTCTTGCCTTACTTCCCCCTCTTCATTGAAAAAAGTTTTCTTCATCCTTATTACATCTATTATTGGAACTTCAGCTCTAATGTCTTCGATTATCTCGTCTACTGGGATGTCGGTAGGTACACCATATATTAATCCTTCTCTCACTAAAAGACCTTTAGGAATTCTGGCTTCTAAATGGTATTTTTCCTTGATGAATTCATTTTTAGCAAATTTATTTGCATCATATGCTGTGCGAAATGTCAATTTTGCCTGCTTCAAACCACTTTGTTTAACGAATTGAACATCAACCTTCTCCTTACACAAATTATAACCTAATTTTACCGTATTCAAGCTCTGTGATCCAGGTAATGTACTGTCCACCAACACGATATATGGGCCTTGATGTCCCTCATAATATAAAGACATATCATATGCCTCATTTCTATATTTAGCAACACCAACCTTTGTACTTGCACTTACTTTAGGATTTTTTGGGTTTTTCTCCACTTCAGGTTCCGTGCATTCTTCATTAGATCGACCTCTTTTGAAAGAAGTCTTATCACTAACTTCCATTTCCGCTAACTGTTCAGATACAATCACATTCATATCACTCTGGATTGCTTGCATTAAATTTTCCTCATTAATCTTCACATCCTGAGCCATCTTGGGAAATCACAAGCGTTTTTATTTCGCTTTTCTCTTTCACATATCAAATGTAAAATGTATAGAGAGATTTAATCTTGTAACTCTAGAACTATTATTCTCAAATCAAACTTCAATTAATTAGATCTCAAACTAGAAAAACAAACAATTCAACACGCTATTCACACAGAATCCAAACGATACCACCATGAAAATTCCTTTCAATTTCTTCCAACTAAAAGTCAAGACAAAACAGCTCTTACAAGATATGAACATAAAGGTCAGTCACTATCCTGACATTATCAGTGATAGGTTTAAATATCACATACCACAAGAATCACAAAATAAATAACAGAGATTAAGATTAATAACAATAAACATTTGTAGAATATGAAATGAAATTAACAACAATAAATATTGGTCCAAGGGGAAAGAACGTGTACGTAACATTTCTACCCTCCGTTAGGGTCTTCCTCAGACGAAGAACTCAACCTATGTAAAATGATTTCAATTCTATTCTAAATAAATTTCCTTGGTCAGCAACTTTAGGTTTTTAAATATGGAAAAAAGGCTTAATTATATTACTGTGTTATAAGAGTTGTTCAAATGGTAGCCAACTGCATTCACACAATCCAGGCATTTTTTGTTGAAACTTTTATTTTAGTTTGGGAGGTGGTCGGAACACACAATAATATATTACGTAATTACCATTTTAAACCTGCTTTTTAAAAGTTGTTCAAAGGGAAAAATTGTAATGAGGATCATTTTAAGGAATGTTTGCATTCACCACTTTGGTTTTTTCCGGATTCTTGTTGTTTAGACTTGAAAGTTTTGATTATTTCAAAATTTCGGAGGGAGCTGTAGCCCCACCAGCTCACTCCCTCCGTACGCCAGTGGCCAAAGTGATATAAAATCCAAGTAAAATAGACAAATCAGTCAATCAATCAAATACCACTGTTGCGCAACAATAACAAGAGCTGTTTTCAATACGTCTGAAATCTGAAACGCAACGTATCCTCAGATAAATGCTGAAGTACCGACGGCAAACAACTTCAACAAGAATGAAGCGTTCGCGCAGTGAGAGTGGATGAAATCTGCAAGGCATTGATTTGTGTTCTCTGCCTGCTGGAATATTGTCATGGAAATGGTTCATCATCTTCTATTATCTCGAAGAAACTGCTGGAATCCAATAAAAAACATATTCGGTCTCAGAATCAAGAGTGTAATCAGAAAATGGGAACGATATATACAGGCACTCTCTCTCCACTTGGATTTTTAACCAATCCATTCCCTCGATCCGCTACTTAATTTACTATTAGCTAGTAGAGTGGAATTCAAGGTCAAAGCATGTGGCCTTGTTCTCGTTCTGGTGTATTAGCCATGCTGCAGATTCAAGTACAGTAGAACGTTGTTTATCCGCACGTCAATTATCCGAAACGTCAGTTATCCGCACACTCAAAAAAGTAAGATTCAGTTTTGAACAAATTTAAGCAATTTCTTCAATTGTACATTGGATCTAAATGTGTTTTAGTTTCTTTTTAAATTGACCGGCAACCCTGCAGAAGGAAAGTTGAGTAACGGACTCGGCAACAATTAAGCTGAAGGGGTGGGAACACCTGCCAAGCAACTTTGAATTTGTCAACCTATAAATTCTTTACCGGAATGTCTGGAGTAGCGACGCGCAGAGGCGAAAGCTTGTGGGCGGGGCCAGATAATGCGGCGTTCTCCTGAATGCAGAATTCCCACAGAACTACTGGACCGCGAATGACCAGTCGAGTCGCCCCCTCCCGCGCGTTCATTGGACGAGGCACACACCGCAACGTGCTCCTAGGACGCGTTCGCATTCTCTTACTCCAGACATTCCGAAAAAGGAATATAGCATTGTTATCAGAAACTAGCAGTACAGTACAGTACTGTTTTTTAAGAGTGCTTTTCTTTGTTAAATAAACACATGTCTCAATTAAAGCGGATAAACGACGTTCTACTGTGTTACCAATTTGTAACAATTATATTTCTTTTACGTCACTCTACTTGCACTTTTGGCCAATCGCGACGATGAAGATGAATGATGAGATGATTAAATTAATGAGGAGACACTCACAAAGAATAACCATGGCAACGCATGGATTTGAACCCGGAAACCTCGGTGGCTTAACCGGCACCGTTCAAATTTGTACAGATCATTATTTGGCGTGTTGGAGCCTCAAACTTTTGTCATAGTCTATTCTTAAACAGTATAGAAAAAAATATTCTTATACTTTTGCTAAAGTTCAATGAGAGCTCGGACGGCAACATTATACACCCTCGTTCAATCTTTTTATCTTGTCATGTTTAAAAGTAAATTATACAGTGTAATTAATTGGCCGTAAAATGAGCACAATAATGCTAAGGTTCATTTTTGCGAAATATCTTAAACTGAATAAGGAAAAGGTATTATACAGCATTATACAACGGTAAACAGTAAAGAACATCTCTGGTCCAGTCAGAACCGCTCTGGTATAGTCGACACTATCAATACGCCATGGGAGAAACTTAATGGTTGTGTGTGGTAACAATTCTCTGAACGTTATGAAAAACTCCATATGCTGACCAAGGCAGAAATTTATTTTATTATGAAACACAAACTAAACGTAACGTTTCAACCTTCTAGCAAGGTCTCCTTCAGACTCTGCACCAAGTACAAATGTAACAAGGTACAAAACAGGACGATATATATACACAAAAATTACTCCCGTCCAGACACAAGATTATTAGAAAGTTGTTTTTTCTGGAACATTCCAGCAGGTGGCTTTCCTTGTCAACTGTACTTTCACCTGACAGGCGATTTGGATAAATATTTTCTTCCATCTGGAATGTGGTTGGACTCTTTATCTCACGCTCTTTTTCCTTCATTCTTCTTCCTTCTTCTCTCCTCTTTCTCTCTTGTCCTTTCCACTCTTTCTAACACCTTCTTCCATTCTTTGTTTATCTTCAGTCCACCAATCCACTTCATTGTGTCTTCTTCACCTTTCTTCTCTATTTCCTTGGCCTCCTTCCATTTTTTCACTAGTATTCCCTTCTCCCTTCCTATCTGCTTAGCCTCATCCCACTCTATGTCATGTCCTGTTTCTCTCGTGTGTTTAAATATCGCATTTATCTCTCTCTTAAGTCGTACATCATCCCTATGTTGTTTCAACCTGTCTTTCAGCCTCTTTTTCGTTTTCCTATGTACACACTCTGACATTCTCTACATTTCACTTCGTAGATAATCCCTTCCCTTCCTCTTTTCTGTTTTCCTTTTTCTTGTTTGAATTCTTTGCTATTCCCTCCCTTTCTGTAAGTTCCTGAATGTTAGTGCCAATGGTTCTACATTTGCATTCAATGTTAATTTTGGCATTATCCATTGTCTAGTGGCGTTAACTAAAGTTATTCTAACATTCAGTGGTCGCTATTAGGGGGGCGAGTTGCCCCCCCCCGCAACTTTTCGCCACTTTTGCCCCCGCATTATTTATTTCAGAAATTGAACGCAACAGGTATATTACCCATTTATGGCGTTCATTAGACAATAATTTTGCGATAACATTATTGCAAAATTGTACAGTTCAATTTAGTATATAGACAGAAAACATTTATCAAACATACAAGTCTATCGTAATTTATGTAATTTTAGTATATTCCTTTTCAAAATTGAGGTCAGGCAAAATAAGTCCACACTGTTTTCACTTTTGATGGTATCATTAAATGTTTTACACATATTCCAAATTGGGGATATTGCCAGAGCGTTGGTTCTATTACGAGGGAGGGTGAAGAGTTGCCTTCTTGGTCGTAATTTGCTTGAGGGGACGTAGAAGTCGAGCTGTAACAGGGCGAAAGGAGCTTCAATGAGATTATTTAAAATTTTGTGGAGGGAAATGAACTGATGCATGATGCGTCTGTTGTTGAGAATTGTTAGGTTAAAATATCTAAACCTTATCTACAAAGGTGAATATACTTCCTTTGCTCCACCCTCAAGTTTTAGCACCTTAACCCCCCCCCCCCCACCGGTTTTGGAACCCAATCGCCGCCACTGCTAACGCGTTTCAAGGGAGCATCTCTTCTCTCATCTTCAGGTAAACAAATTTATTTTTGCCGGTGTACTAAACATATTTGTTTCAAAATTTCACATTTTCTTCTTTTCAAGTTATATATATATATATATATATATATATATTGCCTTTGCCTTATCTGTGGAAACGGATTAATTATCGAATAATTGCGCTTCATAGGACTAGCTTTGCTAATTTTTAAAAATTCTCCATCTACTGCAATAATGCACTCAATGTAGTTGATGTAATAGTTAATGGCAGTTTTAGTTTTTAGTGTATAGAACTAATTTACATATATTTAGAACTAATTTACATATTTTTCATCAATTAAAATATAAAAACTCATAAAACTCATAATATTATGCCTATACAAATAATTCATTTAGTTCTAAATATATGTAAATTACTTCTAAACAATAAAACTTAAACTGCCGTTAACTATTATAACTATTATATTAGCTACTCACATGATTTCAGAGAATTATTTTCGATCCTATGTGTTAATTCTGCTTTTACTTTCCCCATGAATATATTGGTCTTAGCTGTACACAGGGCTAAAAATAATATGTTCAGGTGATTGCTGAAACCAGAAGCCCGATTCCTAAACCGAAAACAAATCAAGAATTAAAAAAAGAAAGTTAGTTCGACGTTAAGAACAATCTAGTGATCGGTCATTCTTTAATGCAATTTCAGCTGCCGTATCCAACCAATCATACAGAGTGCTCGTACCCCCTCCCCCATTTACCTTCATCTAATTAAACTGTGCTTTCCGTCATGAGAAAGTCATTAGTTCGTACGGTTCGCCCCAAAGAAGATAATTAAGTTCTGGGAGACTTTGGGAATATTTCCTCCCATCCTTCGTACTTGAGTTCCCGTGCAGCATTTATGAGTTTTAACGTCATTTTTCTCATCGATTCAGTCACGTTTTTGCCTTCTTTAAATGAACAGGTGAAGATGTGATTGTATAATTATTCAACCTGCACAAGTGTATGAGTTTTAGAGAAGATCTGACTTATATTGGGAACGTCTCTGTTTGCAACTTACAGGTAGTCTATATTTCCAGGCGTTACCAGACCTCTTCCACTCAAAACTTTTTCGCGTTCAAGAGCATGTGCAGAAGAATATGACTCGTACGAAGAATGTTAAAGCTCATGCGCATAATGTTACGTCTCGTGCGTGGAAAATTGCGTACGACTCATGCGCAGAAGCTTACGACGTAAACACAAAAGATTACGACTCATGCATAGAAGGTTACGTACGACTCATGCGCAGAAGCTTACGACGTAAGCACAGGTTACAACTCATATACAAGTTACGTACTACTGATACACAGAAGCTTACGACGTAAGCACAGAAGATTACGACTCATGCATAGAAGGTTACGTACGACTCATGCGCAGAAGGTTACGACGTAAACACAGGTTACAACTCTGCAACGTGCCACCACTCGTAACTCCAGGGTATGGAGATCCGAATTGGCAACACACCGCTCCTTGCTCCGGCTGGTCAGTTGGGAGCACCAGTTCTCACCCAGGGATCGGGATTAAGACGATCCACATTCTTCCAGGAATTAAACCACCGAATTGCGACACGTGACAGTAAATAAAATTCCAAAATCTTTAATCGAATCGCACATACTGATTCGCACAAGTTAAAGTTATAATTTGTTGGGTCATGCACGCTCGCAGGCAGTGATAAGCAATACACGAGAGTCCGCGGACCGCCTTCACAGTTAATAGCAAGACCTCACCTGCTACCTCAAGCGCGAGGCGCAGCATAACAGATTGTTCTAACTTACAATACAAACTTATAACATAAAATAACACAAGAAAAACTGATAATTTATATAACACATCAATGTTAATTAGCGATAGTAAGCTAAAGTTCAGGTTGGCAACAATTAAAAATGCCAACGTGGAAGTTTTTACATCGCCAAGAACACGAAGCGTGGTTCCCCCACTCCTAACATAAACAGCCAATAGGAATACGATATTTTATTGAAAACGAGGGAGAAATACTTTGCTATAATATTACAATATTACACTATATAGAAATAATTAAACTCATTTTATCAAATAAATCATATTTGCCCTTGCACATAAAAAAATGATTAAATAAAGATTTAGTTTATAACGAAGACAAATTACTTCAATCTTGTACATTGTTGAACAAAAATCGACATTAAGAAGAAATGTATTTAACTTGTGCTTGAAAAACAATGAAAACGTTGCGTATATTATTTGGGATAATTATTAGCCTATAAATTCTGAATAAATGTTGCAAAAATGCGCGAATAATATTATAACATAAGATAAAACGTAAATATATATATGAATTATGAAAACAATTAAGTATAAATAATTTAATCCAAGTTCTTAACTTGAAAGTATACGAATACGATAAATGCTAATATACGACTGAAATCTGCCTAACATGGCGGTCGTTACAACTCATACATAGGTTACGTACTACTGATACGCAGAAGTTTACGACATAAGCACAAAAGATTACGACTCATTCATAGAAGGTTACGTACGACTCGTGCGCAGAAGTTTACCACGTAAACACAGGTTACAACTCATACATAGGTTACGTACTACTGATACGCAGAAGCTTACGACATAAGCACAAAAGATTACGACTCATGCATAGAAGGTTACGTACGACTCATGCGCAGAAGCTTACGACGTAAACACAGGTTACAACTCATACATAGGTTACGTACTACTGATACGCAGAAGATTACGACATAAGCACAAAAGATTACGACTCATGCATAGAAGGTTACGTACGACTCATGCGCAGAAGATTACGACGTAAGCACAGGTTGTAACTCATACGCAGCTTAGGTACTACTGATACGCAGAAGCTTACGACATAAGCACAAAAGATTACGACTCATTCATAGAAGGTTAAGTACGACTCGTGCGCAGAAGCTTACGACGTAAGCACAGGTTACAACTCATACATAGGTTACGTACGACTGATACGCAGAAGTTTACGACATAAGCACAAAGGATTACGATTCATTCATAGAAGGTTACGTACAACTCGTGCGCAGAAGCTTAAGACGTAAGCACAAAAAGTTACAACTCATGCGCATAAGGTAATGTGCGATTGATTTGATTTAAACTTTTTGGGTGCGTCGGGACGTATGGCCAGTTCTCAACATTCAGTGTATACGGGGAAAATCCCCTTATCTCGTAAAACCCTTACCTTACCTTAAAATTAGGAAATTTGTGTAAAGAGCTCCTTGAGAAAGGTTAAAATGCAAGTTGTAAAGGGACCTGCATAGCACAAACACAACACATTACAAAAGGAAATTACCTCAGATAGGGTAGAAGACTTACTATTCTGAAAAAGATAAAAACGTTGACTAAGGCACTGTCATTGTCTCCCAACATAACTGGCAAATCATTAGAAGGTTAAAACTGTCTCAGGAAATTAAAATGAACGTTACAAGTACGGCACAGTGGAGGGCCAGGTCCAGTCCTTGGACCAAATGACAATGTGTGAGACGTCTGTGTCCGATTCGAAGTCGGGTTAAGATGTCTTCTCGGCGGGAGGGCCGGAACGTAATGCACCAATGGTGGGCTTGCTGAGACGGAGCTTCATCGCACTCTTCCTGCCACGTGTCTAGAAGGGAGCAACGAAACATATTTCTGCAGGCCCCCTAGCTGGCAGAAGGTGGACAAGAGCATCGCCGTCTGCATCAGCAGACTTGGCGACAAAACAACAGAAAGCGAAGAAAAAGGTGAGAACCCCTGAAGACGCCCAACCTCCATCCGCATGCATTCAGGGGTAGGCACTAAATGCCCTGGTGCCTCTAAAATAAACCAGGGCGTCAGATCCGCGGAATTTCGGTCTCCTCGTTTTTTTTTCCTCCTTCTTTATTGATGCTTTAAATTATATATGTTTGAGGCGATAATCCACAACTTGTTAACGTCTCGTAGATATTGTGGACTAAGATTGTTTCCGCGTACCAGAAACAAGATTGATTTACAGTTAAGGTTTTGTGCTAGTAGAGCAATAAAATAGAATTTATATGTATTTATCAGTATGTTAGTAATAGAACAACGTGTAATGTGTTATGACAGGGGAAATAGAACGATTATTATTTCTTGAAGGATATTAAATAAGTTAGAGTTTCTAAAATGTGAGAGTTAGTAAATAAAACAATAATAATAATAGTAAAGATAAAAGAAAAAAATATGTGACTAAATATTTAGACTTGGCGACAGCATCTGCTGCTTCGTTTACTTGGGTGTCTACATCACTGGAAACCCAGCAGAAGGGACCATCAGCTCTGGCAGATAAGAACATGAGCCGAGCCGTCGAAGGATAACAGACCCGAAATGTTTATATATATACACACTGCCCTCCATAAATTAAGCAACAAATGGAGATCATCCAATAGAATCAAACACAAGGCCGGAGGGTGCACATATTTTATTTGTAACGAAAGGAACAAGTGTCCCACGCCTTACAGAACAGAAGAAACACAAAACAAGGTACACTCGTGGTCAAAAGAAATGAAATGTACGCATGGAGCATCACAGGTGGTAAACGTTGAAGACGGAAAGTAACCGTTGTCTGACACTAATAAGGGATACGATCACCGCGCGCAGCAATGCACGCCTAACAACGCCGCCGCATGCTGCCAATAAGGTTGTCCACCAACTCATTGGGTATGAGGGTCTATTGTTGGGAGAGAGACAGTTGAAGGTCTTGGAGTGTTCGTGGTGGGGGCACAAGGCCAGCGAGACGTCTCCCCAGAGCATCCCACATGTGTTCAATGGGGTTAAGGTCCGGGGAACGGGATGGCCACACCATGCGTTGAATATGGTGTTCGTCCAAGAACCGATCGACTAGTCCTGCCCTATGGGGACGGGCATTATCGTCCTGCAGAATGAAGCCCGGACCTCGTTCTCGTGCGAAGGGTTCCACATAACGTGCAAGGACCTCATCCCTATAGCGCTGACCTGTCATGGTGCCACGTGGGAGGATATAGAGGTCAGTACGTCCACCAATAGAAATGCCACCCCCATACAAGCACACCTCCACCACCTGTTTTCCCTAACGCATTCGTTGCTTTCTTTCAGCGTGCCCACCACTCTTCTTCTCTTTTCTCCAACTGTTTTCTCTTTTACCTCACATTTGCTTGTTGTTGCTTTATTTCTGGAGGGCAGTGTGTGTGTATATATATATATACACACGCACATATATACATACGTATATCGTTCAAATAGTTCTGTGTTCCACAAATCAACAATGTTTTCAATTTTTTTCTAATTTTCTTATACCAGCTCCATTGAAAAGTAATGATAATTCTATGTTTAGAAAATAATATATTTATAAATTAAATGTTGCGTATTAGCAATTATTATTACAATAAGGAACATGTATATATGTGAGTTAACAAAAAAAATAAAGATACATTTTCGCATCACGTTCGCATCAATTCGAAACAAGTCGGGACAGGGATTCAAAGTAATGCACTGTCCTGACTGAATCAGTGAATCGAACACCTGGTAGCCTTGCATCAATGAATATAAAACCAAAACTACCCAATAGTGCAGACTGCAGACTTGTAGACAACAAACACATTCATTTATGCAAGAACAAAATTCAAATTTTTACAAATTTGAAAAATCGTCGATATTATTTTCGTAGCTCTTGACAGGTTCACATTTAAAAATTTCATGGTTCGAGGGGGTGGGGCATGGCCCCTCCCCAAGATATGGGCCTGGCTGCACTACATCATGTCTAGAAGTCAGCGAGTGGCACGACTAATGCGCAGAAGATTACGATATAAGCACAGAAAGTTACAACGTAAGGTTACCCATGACTCATGCGCAGAAGCTTACGACGTACGTACAGACACATGCACAGAAGGTTACTACGTAAGCACAGAAGGTAACATCTCATACACAGAACGTTACGTACGACATGAGCACATAATGTTACGACTTATGCTCAGAAGGTTACGTTACGTCTACGACTCACGCGCAGAAGCTAACGACATAAATACAAAAGGTTACGACTTATGCACAGAAGGTTACGTCTACGACTCACACGCAAAAACGTACGACATGCAAAAAAGGTTACGATTCATGCACAAAAAATTACGAAAATGACGCAAGACTCATGCGCAGAAGCGTACGACATAAGCACAGAAGGCTAGTACGACGCATGCGCAGAAGCCTACAACGCAAGCACAGACGATTACAACTCATGCGCATAAGGTTACGTACGTACGACTCATGCACAGATGGTTACGACCCGAGATATGGACACTTTTATATCGATTGTTGCCTCTCTCAGCCGTCTGATCGAGTTGAGGTTTATTGTGTTGAGCTATCTTTGGCCTCGTATATATCATTCCAACAAATTTTGTTGTGCAGTATTCGACATATGGACAGCTGACACCCCCTTTAGGCATCTACACTGTTCGAAGTTACCGTAAAATTTACCATTTTATACCGTTAAAATTTAACAGTCTGTTAATTATCATGCATAAAGATAGATAATAATTATAAATTGCAGTTGCAGGCTAACTATGTAATGGCCGTTAAAACCTTATGAAACTCTTTTTTACGGTAGTTTGATGGGAGCTGAAATTGACGGTCTTAGAGTGAACTTATACAGTGTACCACGTGTGTAAGCATGTGGAAACGGCAAGCGTTCCCTCTGTACTGAGAGTCTATGCCTGAAGCAATACATAGAGAGCGTTATGTCGGTGACAGGGATGAATACTCTATCTCTTCACCTGGAGAAACGTAACAGGAAATTTCTAGATTAGAAAGGATCCTTTCTCCCTATGCCTCGTTCACGTCGAACAGACTTCCTGCGAAGCATTTGCGTTTGTTACATCTTCCTGCCTGACTGAGCTTCCGTGAGTGGAGGTTTCGAATGGAAACCTCATTAAAACCGGCGCCCACTCACCCGCCCCGACACCCTCTCCTTAAGCTCAGCTTCATATCCCTTTTTATGTAAATCTAAAACGAACAAGGAGAGAGCAGAGAGAGAGAGAGAGAAGTAATCTTGCATCTCATCTCTTTTCCAACCGACCAGAATTCGTTGAACCAAAAAAAAATCCATCTAAACCCTTCTCTTCTTTTCATATTTTTTGTATTAATATCTATCCGTGTTTTCTTCTAAAGGATCCCGTGATGAAAATACCTGAAGACATCGTAAATGGATAAAAAACAAGCTGGTGAAGAGCTTCAGTGGATGATATGGCTTTACAAATTTCTCAGCTGTTAGACTGTAGTCTGCGTTTCAGGGCAGCAGAAGCACAATATTGGCAGAGCACTTAAAACAACTGGTGGCAATACCAGACGATAAGAAGTTGATACAAACGTGTGACGTTTCTTCCAGAGTCAAGATTACTACATCACGTTAACCGGACCAATCTCATCGCGCGATAATGTTATGAGACTCTACTTCAAATAATTGCTATTCAAACCTTCTCAGGATGAAATAATAGTCAAGGTTTATTGAACACTGGCAGCAATTTAATGTCACTATTGTCAAACATTAACACAATTAGCGATGTTTCCTTAAACTAGTCTCTTGATAAACTTAGCATTTTCTCCTTTATCTCAATCTTAGTTTTGTGTAATCATTACTTGTTGTCTTGGATACTGACTCAACAATAGACTGTCTTGTTGTCAGACTGGATAGTTCTAGAAGTTTCTGGAAACATGAAATAGGTACAACTAGTTATCTCGCCGTATTTGCAAGAGAACGCTTTCGTGCACGTGTATGGACTACTGAGCTAGCAGCGACACTGTAGCATTGTAAAAGAAGCTGAAATGAGGGAGTAAACGAGACAGGAGGCTTAGTCGGTCGGGATCTTGCAGTGGGGAAATCTCTCCTTATCAGTTGTAAAGATCGGAATTGTTTGTAAAAATATAATAACTCGTGGCGCAACAGCCCTATAGGGCCAGGGCCAGGGCCTACCTACCGACTGCCGCCTCACTCCCACATCCCTCAGCAGAGGTGGGCGATCATCCAACCAGTTACTAGGTGCCGTGTGGTCAGCACGACAAACACCCTCGTTTATCTATTGCTTGTAATTGGTAGCTGGCTAGTAATTATGTATAAGGGAGTATGTGTTGTCACGTGTGTATGCATGTATGTGTTTTATGACATTAGATTACGCTTTTGTTGAATATTAGATTTCCCTGCTAGCTCTCGTATTTTAACAGACATTGAAACGGAAAATTCAGTTTTGAAGTGAGGCGTCAATTTTGAGGGCAACTCTTGAAGTTTGAATTTCTTTTGAATCGAGGCATTACAAAACTTTTTTCGATGTGTACAAAACTCTACAAAACCTGTACAAAGCTTTGGTGTTGTGAATTTGAATTTTCGTTCTTGTTGCACTCCAATTTGACGGAGCTCTCAGGTGATAGTCATGAAGTACATTGTTGAACATCAAGTTTTTCTCGTGCGCATCTACTGGGTGACAGAGTCGATTGCCAACACACAATTGGAATTCAGGAGGAAGGTTGGAGTCCGAAAGAAGTCAGCGAAATCGACTATACAGTTCTTGGCTCACAAATTGGAAACGACAGGGACACTTTTAAGCAGGGAGTCGTAACGTAACGAAATGGAACGGTATTTTCAATTACGGTTTCCGTTACGTTACAACCAGAAACAGAATAACTTTTTTCGTGAACAGAAACGTTACCTCAGGTATATGAACATTACGTTACAGGTGTGCATAACGGTACCGAACCATAACTGATCTGTAAATCAGTAGGTCGTTAGGTGACGCTTTAACGTTACATCCATTGCCGGCAACCAGTAACGTTACAGGGTAAGAAACAAGTTCGTCACGATTGACTAGTAACTTTAGTGTGTGTGGAAAGTGATAGTAACGTTACAATTAACCAGTAACTTAATTGAGGTCACGACTGTAAAAACGTTACACTCTTTGCTTCAAAGCAACAACGTTATTTATAGCTGGTATCATACAGACGTTCAGATGTGCAATAACGTGTCCGATGCCGTGTTCCGGAGAGAATAACATAGGTCTCTCGTATAATTGTGCTCGTTACTTTTGTAACGTTACAGTTCTTTCCCTTCACAAAAGTCTGTTTCAAAAAAGTGATACACATATCCGTTACGAATAGCAAATACCGTTATCGAAGGCGTTTTCGAAGAAGCCTCACAATTATGATCGGCAGCATACTAACATTACAGCATTTTGACATTTTGAAAGTCATTAAATTATAATACGTATTTTCGTTTTGGATGTCAGTGAAAAAATGAAATTGTAAAACAAAACGTTTGAAAACATCCGTAAACAAGATTCAGCGTGACAGAAGTTCTGGTTATTGGAATTTACTGATTAACTATGTATTTATCACAAATATATTTATTTTCTGCATACTAAATCACTTTACGTGGATTTGTTCTAATTTCATTATGTATGCAAGATGAATTTTAACATGTGCGTTCACTTTATACGATAGAAAACAAACGTTTGTTGTAAGAAAACGTTTATGTATCTCTCTCTCTCTCTCTCTCTCTCTTTCTCTCTCTCTCTCTCTCTCTTTCAGTTTACATGTGTTACATCAATTAAAAAATACAGTATGTTTGGCGATGAGAATGATTCATGCTTAGATTAAATTGCTGAAGGACGAAACATAAAGGACCAACCAAGGAATCATCTGTGCTACGCGTTCATCCACGTAAGCGAGAGGCAAGCTTTTTCCTATCGGAAGACGAAAAATAATTATTTGCTGCACGACCTTGATAAGGCGAACTGAACCACAAGGAAAGAAACCTGTGCAGACCCGCAACTCCTGTGCACTGTACTACCACGTGGAGGGGAGGGGGAGAGTTGACCGTTCTTCCTTATGGGCCGAGCTGAAGAGTAGAAGAGCTGTGCGGGGACTTTTCGTCCAAGGTTTTTTCCCTTGTGTTCGCTCATAGCAGCAGCAGCACCACGCAAAATCGGAAAATGTGAATCCTCAAACTTTGTACACGTGACCTTCGGTCACGAAGCAGCCGAGTAGACAACGCCCTGGGGCGATATGAAAGGCACTTTTAGCAAGTAGAAACTACGTAGAAACGAAACGTTAGATGGAATTGTTGTACGAAACAAACGAAACCGCGTTTGTGCAACTGGTTTGTGGCTAGACAGGGCCATTGGACTCTCAAGAAGGCAAGAATTCTATGGGAAGTGATTCTCAAAACTAAGCGAATAAAAGGACAGTATATTTTATCATTTACAAGGGCCCTCATCCGCTTACAATTTTGAAAATTACTTTCAGTAATTCTTGTCTTCTTGGACAGGAGGTTCATTAAACTTTTTGGTGTAGAAACAGACAGAGCGCCCACCTACCACGTTTGAAAGAAGAGCATAGGCAGACATGAAAGTAATTTTCAAGTACGTAAGGACGACAGTCGACGTGAACATTGAGCAACGTGTGACTGAGAAATACAATCGTAACAAAGGACAGGATTCTTCAAGAAACAGTAATTTCATAAAACTTCCTATCATTAACTCAGTTCATCCTTTTATCCTCTTTTGTTTGTTATACTTTTGTATTATTCTTGTTTTATATAGCTTTTCTGCCACTTGTAGATAATCGCGACGATGAAGATGAATGATGATCATATTAAATCTATGAAGGGATGCTTACAAAAAAAAAAAAACAGCCATGCCCAGGTGTCTACTCGAACTTGGAATGTTTGGTACCAAGTGTATGAGTGGACCACTCAACGACTTCGGTCTTCGAGGCTACGGTTTCAGTTGCAACATGCAGTATAATTACGTTTCTACTACTACTACTTATAAAGCCCCCTTGACACATGAGATACTACAAATAATTTCAGGCATACCCTCGAATTTTTATTGCCTGGCACTTTTTTAAACTAAGTAATGAAGTCACGTTTATATTCATATTAGACCTACGACTAGCTTGAACTAAAAACGCTTGTGAAATACTGTGTATATGTTATCCTTCTGAAGTGAGAAACTTCATATTCTGCTAAGAAAATATGCATGAAAAATTATATTTGTAGCTACTACTTGAAGAATTCAAATTATTATGATGGAATTTCAACTTACGTATACTCTGCATATAATGTGTTATCGGAGAGGAGTTTTTGTCTCGCAGTCAATTTATTTTTAGTTGAGGAACTCGAGAGTAAGTTGGAAATATTTAATGACCCACGTTGTGGTGTGCTGTTCGATTAATCAGAATTGGAGTGAGAGAAATCTGTAGTTAAGGTCATTCAACACGTCAATTTGTAACTGTGAATGCAAGTTTTCTTTGATTTAGCGGGAAATCAGTTTGCTATTGTTGTAAGTAATAAATTGAAACATATATATTTTCTGCTCGAGTAGGAATCCACAGCCCTTATCCAATCAATCACTTTCTGTGTTTGAAACTTCTGTCTAGGAAAGCTACACACAATTTGCTTTTAATAACAGAAGCTTCAAAATAACCTATCCATTCTTGTCTTGCAAGTAATGTTTGATTTGATTTGTTATATTTAACTTTGGTTTTCTGCCACTTTTGGCTAATCGCGAAGACGAGGATGGGTGATGCAATGACAAAATTGATGAAAGGACATCACGAAGAAAATAATGAAAACAATACACAGGCTGGGATCTGAACTCGGGACCTGTGGTGTCGCATTGTTCATGAAATAAAAACATAACATGTATAGTGGCTCAAATTAGTAATCGAATATGTAGCATTTTGCTGCATTTCTTCACAATATTTCGAAATTAACAACATGTACATAAATATAAACGATAGTGAAATATTTATAGGCATTTATTAAAGCTATATTCCCTGTTACATTTTTTCTTTTTTAATTTTGGGTGCGTCAGCACTTAGGCTATTTTGCAACCGCCACGTTATACGGGGTCCAGCCCCTTACCATAACAAATAACGTAACTGTAATATCGAATAACTGAAATATTAAAATATTCTGACTTAGGTTAAAAGCTGAGGCTCTAAAGGGGCACTCAGCACACATGACAAAAAACAGAACACACAGAATTATACTGGCCATAGGGTCAGTCGCCAGAGCCTCGTTAGTCTGCAAAGAGCAGTCCAGGGTGTACTACGTGGAATGATGTTGACGATTGGGTGTACTACGTGGAAGGTCACCCCTTACACCCCTGTTACGGTTTCAAATCTGAGAATAGTTATTTATGTTTGGGTGTGAAAGAAGAGATCACTTTAATATTCAGACAAATCGTGAAAGCCTTCTGTTTCTGTTAAGCTACGTTTCCATTCAGACAAGTTCCAGACTCATGACGTGCAACATGTGCCGGCGCATGTTGCGCGTCATTTAGTGTACTCGTACTGCTTCCAATTCAAAACTACTTCTTCAAAATACGTCCGCAACAACACTGGAGTGCAGGATCGCAGTGTAGCGTTGTGCAGTGCTTTAGAGTAGTCAGTGTTCCTTCTCTTGTATTGTAATAATTTGGTGGTGATTTAACTTGGGTAAAGATGAACAATAAAGCTATGGCGGGTTTTGTGGTTATGGCAGGCGCGTATCATGAATTTCTAAAAAAAGAGGCGAAAACAACCTAGATGGTGGATTAGAAGTTTTCTAGCAAAAAATTAACTCGTTGATGAGAGACTTACGTCTTCAAAGTGGATACGAAAACTTTGTAAGAATGACTGCAAGTGATTTTGCATTGTTATTAAATCTTGTTGGACCACAGATTGTAGTCGCGTCGTCTGTTTCTACTCTAGTTCGTATGCCCCAGGAACTTGATGCAGGCTGTTTCCATTGTCCGCCGCGCACGTTGTGCGTCTTAATCGTTTGGGGCAATTTTGTCCCCGGCACTTGCGCCGCGGCATGTTGCAGACAGTTTCCATTTCAACAAATGCTTGGCACATGCAGCGTCGCATGCCGCGTGTCATGTTGCGCGGTAAAATTTGTGGTAATAGAAACGAGACTTTACATAGTTCTTTTATCGGTCAACTACAGTGCGGGGAAGAAACAATTCATGCTATTTCCTAACTACGTCTGTTACCAGTAGCTCCATTGCCCCTGACTGAAGTACGAGAAAAATGGGTAACAAAAACAAAAATACAACATTTGACGAACTGCAGCTATTTATTTTTACCTAACCAAAGGGTGCAGGTACAGGGAAATTAAAAATGTTAAGTACATGTAAGAGTACCGTGGGTGACGCAATAAAACAAAATGAGGTAGATTCCGTATCTCAGAAAATTCAACCAAGAGAAATAGGAGAACGAAATGAAAGAGCTTCAGTATGAAAAATAAAGACCCTTTCCTCACCCCCATCCCCTTCCCAAACCAAGGGCTCCGAAAGCAGCTGTGCAACTTGGAGCAGGCACTGGGACTGCTGTACGTTCAGTAGCGTTTGGTCCGAAAGCGAAATTCCTAGAAAAATGCCACAGTTCGTCCGCGACGGTTTAATGAGTTGCATTTCGCCCGAGCCTGGCTGATGATGAGTCATACCTTGACTAACCGGTGGCAGCGGTGGAATTAGTGACTAGGATACCTCAGTTAACAACTTTTAAAACTACATTGCATAGACAGCGGAGTGTAGCGCAGGAGTGCAGACTCAGTCAAATCGTCGAGAGAGGGGTCCCGGGTTCGATACCCGGTGGAGGCACAAGTGGTTCGGATCCCACTTTAAATTGTAGGTCCAGTCCCGATTAGCCTTACTGTGCATAAAGGGGACTTAAAACAACAAATAAAATCGTTGAGAGGAAGTGAACTTGGATCCAGAAATTTTAGTCATGGCAGTCAACACTACTACTTCTAAGCAGCTCCCATAAGTGACTGAGGTTAGAATGAAAGTTTGTCTTGTTTTAAGTTCACTTGTATGCACAGATAGGCTAATTGGGAGTGGGCCTACAGTTTAAAGTGGAATTCGAATCACAGGAATCGAACCCGGCTAGAATGCAAGTGTTTTCTCATACTCACATGGGAAGTTGTTTATGTTATTGTTTCACATAATTTGTAGGTAGTCACACGTGGTCTGAGAAACAGAAAAGTCACACATAGCCTACGCATAATTCTCTCGAGGCAGTTTGTTGCAAGAACTTTGCTTGCAGGCCACGGACAATAACTTTCATGGGTAAAAAAGTGTCCCATCATAAGGTAGAGAGCATCCTGCTTAGAGCAATGTATCCGCTCCAAACGTTGGACGCTGACGCCGATATAACCTGGCTCGCAAGCCGAGAACACTGTTCGAATCTCCACAGGCATATAACAAAAATGCATCATACCCAAATGACACATCTGGCGTAATACCTAACGTGCCAAATTTTGGAAAATAGGGGCTGATAGCGTGTGTGAGAACCAGAACGACTTAACTCTAATTTATCAAATTAATAGGAGAGGAAATAATGTATTCTTAGGAATATGACTCTTAAACGTGACTCCGCCTTACAGATAAGAATTAGAAGTGGAAAATGTCGATTTTCTCCAAATACTCTTCAGAGGATTTTTTTTTAACGAAACTGAAAACAGAATTTTTGTAGTTACGTTCCTCTGATTCCCGTAGGACGATAGGTGAAATACATTTCATGAGCGACGTTTCAAAGAAGTTGTGTTAAGATGTCAAACATGTAGCCGACAGCCATGTTGTATGAAGAAAGCATATAGGATAAGCTCCAATCACACTTAATCTAGGCTCACAACAAAGATAGCGGCTGAGTGACCTAGCGTAATGAAAGGCAAATAAAACAGTCAATCATTGGAAAAAACAATTAGTTTCATGTTTAAGATCATTCTATCAATTAATGCAGTTGCTTATAAAAATAAAAAATGAATGCTTCAAAGTAATTGAAAATATGAGGCATTGCGGATACGAAGGGCGAACTCAACAAAGTGCATTGTGATGGAAATGCGTTTCAAGTTGTCAGGCACAGTGCAAACTCCATAAAATCTTTGAAAATCACGCATGAAACATTCCAATCTACAGTTACCAAGTTTTTGTGGAGCTCGAATTGTGCCTGACAACTTGAAACGCATTTCCCTCACAATGCACTTTGTTGAGTTCGCCCTTCGTATCCGCAGTGCTTCATATCGTCTCTAGGAAAAACCCAGAAAATTAATACGCCCATTCAAATTTAAAACCTTTATTTGCATACTAAATAGAAAGAATTTTCACCAGATACTTGAAATTAGTTTGAGAAAATCTAAAATAAGAGGAATTCCTATCCCTGTTCTCGTGTTGATATTTCCTGGCAAATACTCTGTAAGAGGCTGTCGCGGTATATTGCCGCTCTATACATTGAAGAATCAATGCTTTATACTCCGAAGTCGATACTAAAGGTTCATGGACGTCTGCAGGATTTTTTCCAAAGAGGGGCAAGCAAGGTAGTTTTTCCGGGGGGAGGGAGGCAAACAAGGTGCATAACAGTGTTGTCTCCTCAAAAAACATTGCTTTAATTTGAAGTTATCATATTCATCTTATTTGAAAATAAGATCCTTAGGAAAATATTTGGACCTAAAAGGGATGAGGAGATAATTAGAATAATTAAATCAAGAAGACTTAGGTGGGCAGGCCATGTGGCACGAATGGGAGAGGAAAGAGGAGTTTATAGGATTCTTGTTGGGAAACCTGATGGTAAGAGACCTTTAGGAAGGTTAAGACGAAGATGGAGGGACAACGTTGAGATAGACCTAAAGGAAATCGGTAGGGATGGAAAAGAGTATATAGATCTTGCTCAGGATAGGGACAGATGGAAGGCCTGTGTTCTGCAGCCATGAACCTTCGGGTTTAAGAAGGCTAGAGAGTTAGTTAGTTAGCTAGTTATGTTCATGCAATAATTAACATATATTATTGCAGCTGAAATGGAATTGTGTGTGATATATATATAATTTTTGGTTGACTTTCATTTTCCAGGTGGGTCGTGCACCCCCCCCCCCCCTTGCCTCTCTTTCGGACTTCCATGCAAAGGTTCTATTTTTATTTCGCGTCTACCACTTTCGGTTAATCGCGATGATAAAGGATGTGATAGGTGATGGAAGTGGTATAAAGACAATGACCCAACCCATCCATATTTTCTAGTCCAGGCTCTAATCCGACATCTCCCGGGTTCGAATCCCGGTCGGGCTTGGTTGTTTGTGAATGTCCATTCATCAATTTCATCATTTCATCACTCATCCCCATCTTCGCAAATTAGCCTAGAGGCACAAAACGCGAAGTAAAATAAACTAAATCAATCAATCTAATCCGACATTAGACTTCGCAGTTTATTACGCTAACCAATTTGCCACGGGATCGGCTTCTTCGTGTTTGTCTGCTTATGAAATGATTAATTAGTTATTCAAACTATATAGGTAGGAAAGCTATATAAAATAACGAAACAGAAAAATAAATCCACTTGACGTCTTGTAGTACTATCATTAACCTACAATTTCATGCTTACAAATCCACACAGAAAACTTCTTGTGGCATTAGTTTTACAGAATGGCCTTGGGGAATAAACATCGCCCATTTCCTGGTTCAGCTCGAAACAATTTAGGTGCCTTATCGAAGCTGCTCTTGAGCACGCAGGGTTTCTAACCTACTTCGCCGTAATTCAGTTGTTGTATCTTGATTAATATGCTGTATTGTAGAGTCAACCGCAGATTAAATAGGAGAAAAAAGATTTTCCCGACGGAAAATAAGTTGGTAATGCTGCAAACACCGAGGCATTCTTGATAAGACGCTTGAGGAGCGTCGAGCAAACTTTCCTGAAAAAGCACAACCCCAGTATCGAAGGTCATGCTACACGTGGATTGGCAACTTTCGGGAGCATGCTGTCTGTCTACACAATTCTACCCAAATACCTGTTTGAAAATGAATCTTCTGTCCGCATTTTATTTTTCAAATGTACTTCTGACATTGTAATCATTTTGCAATTATTTTTATTTGTTCTTATTTTGCTTCGCTTTTATGTGACTTTTATAATTAATCGAAACTATGAAGATGGATGATAATTAGATTAAATTAATGAAGAGACACCTAAAAAAGATATTTACAGACCAGGACTCGAACCCGGAACCTAAAGCGGATAGGTTGTGGGGAAAACCGTCAATAACTCCCGCCACGAACTTACTTATAATTTTTGTAATTTCTCACGAGTATATTTTGTTCTGTTCATGCATAATATACCTGCTTTCGGAAACTTAATTTATAAGTGACACACTTCGTTCGGTAGGGACAAGCCACGTATTGTTTGAATGGAGGGACACATCTCGTTCATATACTACTAGATACAATCATGGACTATACTTGAAATGGCCTCCCCGATGGCGCAGTGGTAGCGTCATCGCCTTGTAATGAAGGGGTCCCGGGTTCGATACCCGGTGGAGGCACAAGTGATTGGGATTTCACTTTAAACTGTAGGTCCAGTCCTGATTAGCCTAACTGTGCATAAAGTGGACTCAAATCAATCAATCATATATGATGGAAGTTAAGAAAAAGATAAAAATTTTAGAAGAGATACTGTGAACAAGTCGAATTGGAGAGAGATTGTATTTTGTCTTTTGTCTTTGTTAAATGTATTTCATGTAGTTTATATAACATGAAGTTATAAGTTAAATAAATGTTGTTTTGTTCGTTAACGTTTGGCCTAATTGAAGATTATTACAATATACTTGAAATGTGACGTGCTAAACACTACTTTCGGAGATCAGTTGGACATGGCAATTTTGATATACAAGTTGCATTTTCTCTACTTAGATTCATTAAGTCCAAATTTTATCCTAATAGATAATCTCCCAACAACGCAAAATGTTTTAATTGACTCGAATTCACAATGACTCATATACAGTGTGTTTATAAATGAACGGTGGGGTTTCAAAAATTAATAATACATCTATATATTACCTTACACGGGCAAAACGTACAACGTAAGCAGCAGCAACTGTCCAAGTTTATATAACTTTATTTATATTTGTATAAAGATAGAAATCAAGAGGGGGCAATTGCTCCTCTGTGCCTCCTTGCAGGTGCTCTTGACCATCTGGAAGAAATAGTGCACGACAGACGTGAAAACTAAATCCATCTTCAGTATCCTTTTGTCTTGCTACTCTTAGATTCTGCAACCTTTCTTTCTATAGTTCAATGTTTGCCCCCTAACCCCCTAGAATTGATTTCCGTACAAGTTTGAGAGCTAATCTCCCCTGCACCCTGTGGTTGCGCCACTGCACCTTCTTCCGCCGTTGTTGCTTTGTGAACTTTCATCTGCTTGAAAATACTTAATTTTCTTCAAGAGCATAATATCGTTTAATAACCGGTAATAAGATTCCTCAACCCTAAATTTCTGGATTAAAGTATAATAATATAGGAGCATGGAAATCTGAAAGGGGGCGAGGATGGCCACATCTCCCCTTTAGAAAACGAATGTCAGCTAAAAGTATATATTTCACGCGTATAATTTGATCCCAGTCATAGTAATGTACATTAATTATTATAATGGGAATGCAGGAATGCGATAATTTCGAATTCAAGTGGTGTTTCTTGAGGGGGCAACACTATTATCTGGTTAATATGCCCCATGGAAAAATACCTTGCTTGTCCCTGCGTCGAAAATATCGGCAGACGTCAATGATTAGGGGGTGGGGCATGTGCCCCCCCCCCCTTTGCACCCCGTGCGCACGTCTATGACTACTCATTTCTACACTAGTTGGAAGCTGTATTCAATTTCGAGCCAAAAATGTAATTTTCAAATCAGGATTGTTAAACGTCCACGAACCCATAAATTCTAATGGGTTCTAGTGGGTTCCGCAACAAAACCGGGATCTTTTTTATCGCACAGCTTTAATTCGGTCCAAGTTGCGTATTCTTTCATTTCAATATGGAACTTAGACAGTCTTTAAATTGATCCGGAAAGAAGGTCCCTGTGCCGTATTTCAATTGATCCGGAGAAAAGGTTCCTGGAACGAATTGAAATATTTTAAACATAAAAAGGCTCTTTACGGTCCAGATCCATTTATGCTTGCTAATATTTCCTGCTGAACCGGAATTGCATTGATTTAAAATTCCTGACCCTTTATCAACCCTGGTTGAAATTCATTTTTTTACAAACAACCATATTTTTAACGGCTATTACACATTAATCCCATACGATATACTGAAAGGTAAGAGACTTGGGCTATTCCTTTTTCTTCCTTGATGTTAAATAGATTATATTCGTCACGCGCCTATAACGTTACTACCTAACATTTGTGAATTGTTCTTTCCTTGTAACGTTAACATCTAACATACTGAATTTATTTACGTTCCTTATGCAGATGGTATGTACCCAACTGCATTTTGTTCCGTTCCGCTACAGTGGTTTACATTTTGTTACATTCCTATGTAACGTTAATTGACCATATTGCCTTTCACTTCATTCCGTTACGGAGGATTGCATTCATTACGTTCCTATGTACCGTTATTTACTACCATGTTGCATTTCGTTACTACGGTCCTTGTAACGCTAGTATATACCATATTGCATTTCGTTACTACGGTCCTTGTAACGGTAGTATATACCATATTTCATATTACGTTATGTTCCAATGTGCTCATTTCGTTCCGTTCCTTTATAACGTTAATATCTACCATAATACATTTTGTTACGTTCCTTGTAACGTCACTCTATAAGATATTGCATTTCGTTACGTTACATGGGTACCAGCAGTTGAACCATACTCTTCCTCCTACAAAATGGAACGTACCGTGTAACGCAAATTGGGTACGTTACGACTCCCTGCTTTTAAGTGAATGTGGTAAACGTCGCCCGCAAATGTCAGAAGAAACGATTGGAAATGTGCGGGACAGGTTATTGCAATCTCCCAAGAAATCATTATGATGTCTAAGCCAGGGTATTCTTATTCAACGGGTCGCAAAGAAAGCAAAGATTCGTCCAAACAAGATCACCAGTGTTCAGGAATTGGGTGATGTTGATAAAGATAAACGTGTAAAGTACTGTTTATGATTTCAGGAATTCGTGCGTGATAATCCCAGAATTTTGAATATTACTTGGTTTAGTGATGAAGCATGGTTCCTATCAGGATATGTAAGCGAACAAAATTCCAGAATTTGGACGTCTGAAAACCCACATGCGATTGCTGAATCGCCGCTACACTCACAAAAAGTGGGTGTGGTGCGCCATATCTGGTTTACGAATCACTGGACAGATCTCCTTGGACACGACCGTGGACATTACATTATACTGCCGTATTTTTTTACGAATTCGTGCAGCAGTTGGATGATGTGGAAGTTACACAGGGTTATTTTCAACAGGATTCAGCGACGTGCCACACTTCCAACATGTCCATGGAACTGATTCAGAGCTTCTTCCCCAACCACATCATTTCGAAAGGGTTGTGGCACCAAGCCTTCCCAGTCTGGATTTTTGCCTGTGGGGTTTACTAAAGAACAGGGTGTATGTAAACAAATCGCATACATTACAAGCTTTAAAGGACAATCACCGGAAATCAGGAACATCACCGGAGAAACACTGCGGCGAGACAAGGCAAATATGTAAATGCGGGTGGAGGTAAACCTTCTTGAAAACCTCGGACTCTTTCAACACATGCAACATCACAATCAACGACACACTATCCGAGGGACGTCATGTATTAATTACGTTAAAATCTATGTGGTACATATTATATTCCAGCTTAATTTGATGGGCCAGTCCAATAGTCAATGGTCTTTATTAATATAATAAATACGCATATTTTTGTAACATATTTACTCAGAAAAAAATTAGCACAATGTGAGTATTGAATATATGTTTCCACAAAAAAATCGATTTAGAAAATGGTTCTAAGTTCTGAGCTAGCATGCAAGGGGGACGAATATATATAGAACAAGTTCACGTTCATCCACCTTTAGACTCACAGCCACTAAATTGACAAAAATCGTATTTTACCAACGTGTTGTATTCTCTGAAAGTGAGTGATGAAGGCTCGTAGTTCATCTTCTGTGTCTAGCAGAAACCCTTCAAGTACTTCGAATGTTTCCAACTTCGGCATCTCTCTCACCCCAAGTACACTGTACAAGAAATTGCTTTCTCTTTCTATAACGTCAGAAACAGTCAAATATTTTAAATTCGGAGAGCATTCCAGAAACGAAAGGACAGTCTTTCCTGATACTTTTGCTTCCAGGTTAAGAAAGGACAAGTTTTGCATTGTGTCGTGCGGTGGAATCAATCCGCCATTTGAGGTATCATTCCACAAAATGGTGGGGAAGTGTAGATTCAGACGACGGAGTGCTGAACATAGCTGTACAGCAGAGATATCGAAAGGTTTTTCAGCATGCGTATTCGTAATGCTTATCTCTGTTAACATTTCTCGTACTTCTTCTGACAAATCACCAAAATTCTCACTTTGCAGAGGAGGATATTCGTGTTTAATATTCACAGACTCGATGCATCTGAACTGATTGAATGAAGTTAGCGAGAATGTAGATGGCTTATTTGGTTGGAAGTAACAGTAACTTATGTGTCTTAATTTTGGACACAAAATTATTATCATGTCGAATACTGATTCTCCCATTGAATCAACTTTAATCGATGTAAGATTTAAAGGAGAAGGCACAAAATGATGATTTGATTTCTTGGGCTTGTACCATATCCTGAAGAGATCGCTGAGAAACCAGTCACATGGCCTAATTGATTGTAAGGTTTGGATGAGTTCCGTGACTGCAAGCATTGGTTCAAACGTGGAATCAAGGAAACAATCAATGTTCAAAGATTTTAGCGTAGAGCACAGTGGACTCTTCCTCCTCTCGTAAAACTTCACAGGTTCCCCTTTTGGAAACAGCTCTTCCAGTGGCGGGAATATTCCAGGAACTCCCCACAATTTACTCTCCCACACCATGCTTCCTTCCTCAGTCTTTGTTGGATGTCTGACGAAGTTTTGCGTTAGATAATGGAAGCCATTGGCGGTGATTCTCGAACCTGACAGCTCTAAGATCTGAAGACAAGTGCAATTCTCGCCAATCAGCTTCATAATGACGTCATCGCCAATCCAAGTTAATCGAAGATCCACAAGGTGCTTAGCAGATGTTAAGGTGTCCTGAATCTTCTGGTAGATTTCTGGCGTGACTTGTACTTGGGTAGCCCCATTGCTGTGGTAATCGAATATCAATGTCCGCAGTCCCTTTCCCTCCGCTGATACCAAATCGAAGAAATTTTCAAAGTAAATTTGCCGACAGTCGCAGCCTACGCTGAATTCTAATTTCCTCATATCGGTCGAGAACAGGACCTCATCCAGATACAGTCGGAACCGGTAACTCCAAGGTATATGCTTCCTTGATAAATTTTCCAGAAGTCTTTCCCGCACTGTTCCGGGAAGTTGAAAGAGAAATTGCCTCATGGTGCTCCTGTTCTTGTCAAAATTGTAGATGGCGTTCATTCCCATCGTGCAGGAATGCGCGATCATTTTGCCCATCTTCGAGTAGCAAATTTCCTGGAGTGGTTGGAGTTCTGCAGGAAGTTCCCGATAAGCGGAATCATTGTGACGCACGCATCTGACCAATTTGTTCTTCAGGTCCATGTTTCCTCTTCCTGTGAACAGATGGTTTCAAAGTTGGTTTAGTTGAACAACAGTGCCGGATCTACAAGCCGCAAAACCCCGCAGTGCGGGGGGGGGGGGGGGGTGGAGACAATTAAGCCTTTAGGGGGCCTCAGCCATTGGCATAGAGGGTTCGTATATGCGTATGTAAAAAATAAATGCAGTTACTCAGGAGTAGAGAAACGAATACAATATATACAGGTAAAGGTCCCTGTGTTATGAAGGCACATTTAGGGTATGTGGGCCACACATATTGTCGATGTCGGCCATCTTGGATGTGATGTGATCAGCACCACGCTGCGGCCGCCTTTAACCCCCCCCCCCCCGGGTGCCATTTGATTTGAGGCTGGGTGGGCCCCAGAGCCGCTTTATGCGGGGACAAAGCCGGAAAAATTCCGACCTTAGAACAAACGCCCCGGGTTTCAATAATGACCAATTGTATCCAGCCTAACTCCTTTACTTTTTATAGGGGTTGACTTTTGAATCACCCTCCAGGCCCTTATATGAAACTTTGTCAACATAAGATCAAGAATTGCGCACATACAAAATATATGTATATATATGTGTGTGGTGGGTGTATATATATATATGAAATATACATATATATATAGATGTGTGTGTGTGTGTTTATAGGTAAGTAGGTAGGTAGAGTAGAGAGGGCCTTTGGTAATATTTTGCGGGAGGGGCAAGATTTGTAGATCCGGCACTGTTGAACAATAACATCAATATTAATAATTATTTCTTCATTTCTTTATTTGTCCACTCGGTCTATTAGTGTTGTATGAACAGTGTCATATTTTGTCTAATAAGTGCTTGAAGTTTTCGTCATGGTGACCAGGTAAGTATTCAAACATAACAGCTTGTGCCACAAAGTGGATATATACCACCTGCTTATTTGGGTATTATTTTGAGGTAAAAATCTCGGAAAATCTTTTTTCACAATTATTTTCAGTCACTTCAATTCACTGTCCGAACCGAAAATATTTTTTTTTTGATCTGTAGTGTTTTCTAAAGGTTTCCGACTGATTTCAGTCAAAAATAAGTCCCCGACTTTCATGGTGGAATGAAGAGCGTAGTGAGGTACGACGCCAGCTGAGGCCTGCACAAGACCTGGAGCAGACCCGTTCGCGAGACATCGCTCCTGAAATGCCATGCAACTTGCGCAACATCCTCCCTTGAGCAGCTTGTATGCCCAACTGCCCAGATCGTTCCTGGCAGGCATTGTTGACCCACCGGGTAACCGCAGTCTTACGATACCTAGTAGGTCTCAGTTCGTTCTTTCCATCAACTGCAGACCCCTCCCTCTGCATGACGTAGTTGCTTCGAGTAGAAACTGCACCGGGCCCACACCGTTCTGCAGTGTTGCCAACTGCAATAGATTTTCACTACTTAAAAAAGGGGAACTCAAAGCTTCGTAAGCCACATCACCAATGAAATGAGATTTACGAATGTTGCTACCCCCCCCACACACACACACATTGAAATAGGTTTTCCGTGGCACAGGATCCATAAGTATATGTTGTAAACAACCAATATATGTATATATATATATATAGTGATATAGGGCAGGACTGAAACATGTCACGTTCGACGCTGAGGTCGCGAGTCAAACAACACACTGTTCTACTGCGAACACCAGGGCCGTAGCCAGCCAGGGGCATTGCCGTTACCCTCGTTGGAGGGAGGGGGGCAAGTACTTGGATAAACGTAACAACAATCACAATAATAGTAATAAAGTAGCATGAAAGGCATTATTATCCTCATAAATCACGCAAAAAGGGGGTAGAAGTCGGGTCTCACGCATTTGTGTTGAAACAGAGGATTAGAAATATTTTTTTTCAACACGTCAATTTCACATTAGCTAATAATGGAAAACAAGCACAGAAACTATTTTTGAAAGAAAGAAAGTGCATGATAAATGCATTCCGAATGTACATACATATGGCATGTAAAATTTCCATCTACAATATTTTCTTTTCACATGGAGCGACGTATTACATAATCAATTCATCCAACTCGTAACAAACCCACATTAATAGCAAATAATATCACGGGCCGCCATAGCATTCTCTGTTTTAAAACTTTTCTCACTTAGATCGTTCGGCGCTCAGGGCCGACTCCCGCTACCCCTTTGCTACGGCATTGAACTTGATGAGACTTGTACTTTAATGTTTGACCCCCACCCTGACCCCTCCGCTAGACAATTTCCGTCCAAGGTTGTGAGCAATGCACCCTGCCCCCTCTGGTTGCGCCACTGCGTGCCTGATTAAGGCACCATGCAATGAAAAACAATTAGTTTTCAGTGAGGAGATTTTTGTTTGCTCGATCATTCATTTAGATAAATGAAGCTGTAATATTGCGTGCATTTCCTGGCAATAAGATAAAAAAAACTGCTTACGCTGAACTGAAATCGCTAAGTATATAAATTCTCCTTGGAGGAGAAGCTCCTCCTAGAACTTCGTAGGATTTAGTAGCTAAGTAAGTAGGCAACACTGGCTGCAGCCGTCCACGTGGTAATGAAACACCTGGAGCGACACGCTGCCGGAGGGCTGTTTCCTTCCAGCAGGTTTTGCAGGCGCCCGGGTCTTGTTGAATGCCCAGTTACCTTGTAAGCGCAGAGCGCCTTGAAGACCAAGAACCCGGGTAAAGACGCAAGTCGACTCGTTGCCGTGGGCAGGCGAGCAGGTATACCTGTCCTCGGGGGCAAGCGGGCAGTGGGTAGGTTGAAGGCAGACTATGCTGGCCTCTAAGTGCTTGGTTCCCAGATTAGGCATGGGTGTCTTTTTGTAAGTGTATATTCATCAGTTCTATCATCATCCTAATCGTCGCGATTATCCAAAAGTAGCAGAAAACTGATGAGCTTCATAACACAATAAAATTAATAATTACTCATAAACTAGCAAAGATATATATACTTATATATATCTTATATATTTATTTTGATTGATTGATTGATTTAGTTTATTTTACTTCGCGTTTTGTGCCTCTTGGGTAATTTGCGAAGATGGGGATAAGTGATGGAATGATGAAATTGATGAATGGACATTCACAAACAACCAAGCCCGAGCGGGACTCGAACCTAGGACCTATTTTAATTTGCGATCAGAAATTCAAAATGATGCTGACACGCAAAACTGCCTTAATGTTCTCGCTTCATGGATTTCGCTAAAATAAAACACGAATTCGTTCGACGTTTTTCCCACTTGTCTTTGGATCTTCACTTCTTGTCTAGTCAGGACCATTTTCAGTCTCTACAAATTTATTGCAACTAGACTTAAACCAGTTTTCAGATTGAGGGTCCTACTAGTATCTGCCTCTGAAGTTTCCTTGTGTTGGATAAGATATTTGGTTTATGCACATCTATTTTCTGAACACACACAGCCACGGCATTGTTTCGACTACAACAGACATCTTTATGTAATTTACTTCATTGCTTCCCTCACTTAAAGTAGTTGCTAAACTGTTTATTTCCATTTCTTTGTTATGTTTTTCAGTTATACAGGGTGTCTCATAAGTAATAGCGCAAACTGACACAGGTGAAGTACACGATAGTAGAAGCAAAAAAGTCTCAGTAAACATGAGTCTGCAAACGAGCCGTTTTCGAGATAATCGCGAATGTGTGATTGCAAGCCGCCACTGACTTCAGTGTTTGTAAACGTCGTCCTAGTTGGTAAAATGCTAATAATGTGTGCGAATGTGTAGGTACAAGCCGTCATTGATTGCATTGCATATTTACTTGTTCATTGTTACCATTCTATAAAAGTACTCTTGCACTGTTAAAATAAAAAGGAAAAGATCTAAGTTTCTGGTTTTGAATTCGTAACTAATTTCCTAGAATAATGGACTCTGATAAGAGCCTGCTTTCACTGTCCCTCTGTATGGTAGATCCTGCTTTATGCAGTTCAGGTTGAGCGTGTCGAATATGAGAAATGGGTCTTTTTTACAGTTAAGTTGCAAACATTGTTATTGTAGTCTAACAATACACAGTCACAACAACTCTCACTCAGTCGGTAGTGTAGTTGCCTCCATTGTCAATGATGATCTGCACGCTTTGGGGGGGTTCGTTGCCTCGCCCGTAGAACTGCTGTGTTTTCAGTATATGTCATTAGCCCCGTACACAGCACAAACTGTTTATGAGTTCAAAAAATCATTTAGCCAAGTTTCAAGAGCAGCTTCATGAGAAAAGACTTCCTACTGCTGCACTTGATCCTTGGTTACGCTCGGTTAAACTCGAAGAGCAGAATGTGCCGGAAATGTAGAACTTTGTCCACTTGACGCTTCATCTTGTTTCGTCCGCAAAATAGACAAAATGTGTTCAGAATTAAAATACACTGTGTTTTCACGAACACACAACTTCAAACTAAGCAATAACAATGGAGTAACGAACAAGGAACTCTTGGCAACACAGTGTTGCCAACCCATAACAAAACGCTACGAACTTATGCACCGATCCAATAAATTTGTAACATTCGATGTTATGTATATTTACATACAATTAGCACAATTGTACATTAATTTCTATTTTTATAGTTAAGGAATCAATGTAATTTGAACTCTAAGTTTAAGTGTAACTCTACTTCAAATAATAATAATAATAATAATCTAGTGGAGTATCCCGAATTTTTTAGACTTACGAGAAAAATATGAAACACAAGTTGCTATCCTCAACTGACATTGAGGAATTATGTACTGGAATTCGTCGGAGCTTCCTGGAAAATGTTGCAGTCAACTTCTCTACAACGCATATTAGGGACAAGTACAGTCACATCGAATTCTGTGTGGTGTTTAGACTTAATGTTTATCTTTTCCGACTAGACAACGCTTTAAAAATCCAGCATGAAAAACATGTTTCGGGAGCATAGGCGGCTCAAGGGCAAGCTTAATAAACCTTTCCGAGCAGGGCCTCATCTCCAGGAAAATATCAAGTCGGGGCAAGCTCCGACACCTATTAACTTTTTAGGTGAGATGAGTCAAGGCATAATGGATAATAAACTAGCCTATTTCCTGCTCCCTCAAAAATAGGCAATATTTAGGCTGGAGAGTTCAATGAACTAACCGATCTATAACTACGCACTGGTAAAGATCAGGCTGTAAAGTTCACACGAACTAACCGATCTGAAACGCAAGTCTTTCCCTTATTTCTATCCCTCCTTCGAACACACTGGCCTGATTGCAGTGTTGCCAGTAATATATTATTGCATATCACTAGACCCATCTTTCCGCATCCTGCCTAGTGTGTACACACACACACACAAACACAAAAATGAAAAATTCCGTATAGTTTCACAATTTAATTTCGGTGCAACAAGTCGCGTATTGTTTCATTTCAATACGGATCTTGGACCCTATTTAAATTGATCCGGGAAAAAAGGTTCATGGACCGCATTTAAATGTATCCAATAGAAAAGTTTCCTGGACCGTATTTAAACTTATCCGGAAAAAAAGGTTCCTGGACCGAATTCAAATACTTTACAGATAAAAAGGTTCTTTACGGCCCAGAACCCGTTTAGGCTTGCTGATTTTCTCTCCTGGACCGGATTGTTTTTTTTTTTTTAAAAAAAAAAAATCCTGGACCTTTAACAATCCTGTTGGGGTCGTACATTACGAATATGTAGACACTGATGAGTCACTGCAACAGATTTCAATCTCTAGCACATTTAAATAACGGTGATTGTAAGAACATTTTGGTCTCCCTCCTAAAAAAAATCGTGTTTTTTACCTCATACATAAATAACTATAGTAATACAGAATCTCTCCAAATTACTCTGCTACCTTTTCAAATCTTCTGCTCTTCGCTTTCCCTTTATTGTCATTTACCATTTCAGCTATATTTTTCTCCCTACGCTCTCTAGAAATGAATTGAAACGCAGCGTACCTTCCGATATCGAGTCCATATGTTCAATAAGGAGAGGACATGGCTTCACCTGCTTGATGAGAATTTATTGATTCCATCTTACCTTATCTTGTAGCCAATATTCCGAATTACGAACACTGGTCTGGCGGAACTGGTAACGTTTATCATTGCCTGGTAACTGATAGCAACTGGCCATGGTTCTTAGGTTTCATTGTTGCACGTTGTAATATCAAAACGTTCGCTACAGGGGCGGTTCTAATGGGTAGAACGGATGGGGCAGTGTTCACCTTAAAGAAAATTCATCTTATTATAAAGGAAGGTTTATGAAAAGGGGTGTATAATCCCTTGTGCATTATACAGTGCCGGAGTGGGCGTGGGGAGTGATCAGTACCACGCTCCGGCCGTGATGGAGAAAAAGGAGATAGAAAGAGATAGCTGTATTTTACGTCATTTGTCTACCACTTTTTGGTGAATCGCGACGGAAGAATAGAAATCAAGAAATAGAAATAAAATACAGGGTGTGCATAAAGTCCCCTTACCATTACAAATGTAATGTACATTGTAATGGTAACGGGACTTTATGAACACCCTGTATATAGAGAGGGAGTCAAATAAAGAGAGGATGGAGAGGAAACACACAAAAACAAGAACGACGAAGAGGAGGAGTAGAAGAGGAAGACAAAGAGGTATAGACAGGGGAGAGAGGAAAGTAGTTAAAGAGAGAAGATAAGATCATTTTTTTCAAATGCCCGGATAGACATATCGGGACCGTAGTAGGGATGGCCAAATACGGATAAAATTTAATCCGGATTTCGGATATTCTGTTATCCGGATATCAGACATGCGGATTATCCTGAATATCAGAAATGTCCAGATATCCGAATGTGTGCATTATCGGGACAGTTCTATCCTTTATCCGTTTTACGGGCAAACCAAATATTATTTTATTCGTCATGTTCGCAACAAATCTGTACTATCCGTATTGAATTGACATTTTAAGTCCACTTTATGCACATATAGGATAAGCGAGACTGGTCCTACAGTTTAAAGTGGGATCCGAACCACTGAGCAATGTGCCTCCACCAGGTATCGGACACGGAACCCCTTGATTACAAGGCGACGATGTTACCACTACGTCATCGGGGAAGCCCGTAGTATCCGAATTGTCAGGATATTCGTACTACCCGGATACTAGCTTAAAGCAGTCCTGGTGAACACGCTGTAAATGTGGCAGAGGGCTTCCGTATACGGGCGCAGACTGCAGAGCGAGCAGCGTTACTGTGGCGTTGTAAGAGGAACGGA
Source organism: Lepisma saccharinum (assembly GCF_977018435.1). Lineage (NCBI taxonomy): Eukaryota > Metazoa > Arthropoda > Insecta > Zygentoma > Lepismatidae > Lepisma > Lepisma saccharinum. The sequence goes on along the minus strand of NC_139243.1, from coordinate 23,817,614 downwards.
AAGGAAGGAGCGTGTGATACATGAGGCTCCGACGGTCTCGCAGTCGTCATCTGATTCTTGAGTAACGCCCTCGCTCCTGCTCTGCTGCTTATTGACCCTGAGGTACATGTGCAGGCGTAAAGCTCTCCCAGCACGGAGCGCTCACTTTCCTCATCAAATGCATGCGAGTTAGCCAAGTCTGTTTAAAGCTAATCACTAGGGAACGGAAGTTGATGAAATGTCATCTTTTTTCTGACATCTCGGACACGATGCCCATTAAATATACACCATATTACACTTCGTCTAGAACCCAAAAAAGGCAATTTTAAAGTACTTTTTTTTGCATTTTTGCCATTTCAGGTTTTAGGCCATTTCCCCCGATTTTCGGCATTTTTCTCGGCATTTTTCGCAATATTAGGTGTATTGTTTCGTCATATTTTGTCACTTCTTCATTTTGGTAATATTCTTGAGTCTTTTCACCAAGGTGAAATATATATCTCGCAGAATTGCAATTTACGAGCAAAAGAAATGCTGAACTGGTGACAGTCTTTGTTGTGTCGGGGGAAAGCAACAGGTGTCCGTCTGGGGCAAACTCAAATTTAAGATCAGATAAGGAGATTGCATTTTGTTTAATTTCCTTTTTGTTTAAATGTTTGACCTGAAACTAACAAATTTAATGGTGATTTTTTGCATTTTTTTACTTCATTTTTTCCATTTTTTTAGGACATTCTATAGGTCATATACCTATATTTTTAGGTCATCAACATCCGCTCCCTACTAATCGCTGTGTAATGTGCCACCATCGGGTGTCGAATCTGAAGCCCCTTGATTAAAAGTTGAGAGGTTTATCACTATACCTTCGGGAGCATAGACGCTGTATGGAGACTTCACTTCAATATAGGTATTTTACTTCGCTTTTGTGCCACTTTTGGATAATCACAGATATGAGGATGACTGATATTAATCATATCATGGAATTGATGAAGGGGCACTCACAAAGAACACCCATGTCCAGGTTTCGAACCCGGGACGTGTATTTACAAACCCTATAGTGCTGCAGAACCTCCAGCGATATGTGGCTTCTGATTGGCTCTCATTCCGGAAGTTAATCCACTGTTTCCTCAGGGTAACGCTAGATGGCAGGGTTGAAATTGACAATGTTGGTTTAAGAGATCCATCCCAATAAGATAAGGAAGCCCTTCAAACTGAGATTAATTTTGAGCACATTTTTTTTTAAAATTAAGGTTTTGAAAGACAGAAAATCAGAACTCGTACACAGAAATGGATTTATTTAGTATATTTCAAGATTCCAAGATATGAAATTTCTCCTTGAATGCAGTAATCACTTCGTATAAGCTACAAGCGCTTTCAGAGATATCAACATTATTATTCACGATGACTTCATGTTGATTTTAGTCACCTGAAAACGATTCAAAAACATTTTTAACATTTTTTTCCATACAAATATATATATTTCTTAACATAATTTCGACAATTTGATTACAAATTTTATTTCTGAACAATCACGAGTCTGATCTTCCCATACTTATCCTGTAAACAGATAAACAAGGAAGGACGGACAAGGAACATAAATTCTTCCGGTGCGCACAGCCAATAAGACAGCGTTGTGTACGTCTGGTTCTGCAGCACTCGAGGTTTTGTAAATACGCACCCAGGACCTCTGGCGCCGTAACATACTGTGGTAACCACTCCGTCGCGGAAGGCGGCCCGAACTTTGGTTTAAATATAATTATTGTGCAATGTGCCTCCACCGAGTTGCGAGTACGCCATTGTGGAGGTGAAGCTCTGGTGTCAATTTTTTTTCTCCCTCTCTCTCTCGCTTTCCTATACCCTCTTTCCCTCTTTTCTTTATCTCCCTTTCATTCTGCCTCTTCCGCTCTCTATTTCATTCATTCTTCTTCTTCTCTCTCTCTCTCTCTCCCTCTCCCTCCTTCTATATCTCTCTCCTTTACCCTCTCTTCCTCCCTCTCTCGTTTTTCTCTTTCATTATCCCACTTTCTGTATCCATCTTTCCTTCATTCTCCCTCTTACGCCCTCTATTTTTTATCTTTCATTATTTTGCCTTGAAATCAACGGGTCCCGGGTTCGAACCCGTTGGAGGCACATGGTGGTTCGGATCCCACTTTAAACTGTAGGTCCAGTCCCGATTAGCCTTACTGTGCACAAAGTGGACTTAAAACACCAAATCAATAAATAATATATCTGCTATTTCATTCTTTTAATGAAGCACACTTTCGTAACTATTTGTGATGTACGTATGAATTATTCTCGACCTGAATAACATGTAAATGTTTTCATCGAACATTTTCATTGTTTCTATTTCTGGGGGAGTGTTTTATTCGAGCGAGGTTTCATGTCGACCACTGTTCGCGATAAAAAGTGAAAATAATCAAACGAATACGAAAAACGAAATATTAGGGGAGGGTTAAGTAACTAACTCTGTAGCCTTCTTAAACCCTAAGGTTCATGGCTGCAGCAACACAGGCCTTCCATCTGTCCCTATCTTGAACAAGATCTATATACTCTTTTCCATCCCCACCGATTTCCTTTAGGTCTATCTAAACGTTGTCCCTCCATCTTCGTCTTGGCCTTCCTACAGGTTTCCCAACAACAATCCTGTAAACTCCTCTTTCCTCTCCCATTCGTGCCACATGGCCTGCCCACCTAAGTCTTCTTGATTTAATCATTCTAATAATATCTGGACATGAATACAAATTTATGTAGTTCTAAATTATGTAACCTTCTCCACTCACCTGTCTCCTCATCCCTTTTAGGTCCAAATATTTTCCTAAGGATCTTATTTTCAAATATTCTCAATTTATGTTCCTCTTTCAATGTAAGGCAAGGTTAAACTATAGTTTAAATTTCGAGACTGAAATCCATTCCCACACCACATAATCAGGAGTTTGTCACGAACACGCTCAAATGGTGTTCAAATGCGCGAAGAATCGATATGAAACAGCAAAGCAACAATGCTGCATGTCACTTCAAGATGACAAAGGGGATCAAAAGAACTGTACGCGGACCTCACTGGGATTATATTCTGTTACTCTGAAATGACATTTCCCTATTTACTGCAACTGTTCTGCGGTTGTTTGTTAATTCCAAATGTCAACTCCTTATGTTGGAGGGCTGTATGTGTACACGGCATGAGGGTCAGGAGAAGGGGTGAAACCGGTCGGTCGACCCCCCCCCCTGGAAATTTCCATCTACTTTTTTTCAATTTACGGCAATTTATAAACGAAGCACTTTATTTCACCTCATTTCGCGTCATTGTTTAAAAATGGTCTTGAGATATGGAATTTTGTACGAAACTTTCATATTTTGCAACACTAGTAGTACAATACGTCTGTTCTGGAACATTTATTTTGTATTTATTCATTTTACCCCGATTTCAGCTAATTTTGCAAGAGGAAAACATCCAAAAAACCAAATTTCACCACTTTTATAGCATAAAAAATAATTATGTTTTTTTATCAAAGCTCAACTACTCATTTCTGTAGGGCAAAATTCACAAAATTGCAAGATTTAGATAATTTCCCCCTTATTTTTTAAAAATTTCGCTTTTTTAATAATTAAAGCGATTTTTTTTGTTTTTCTAAGTGTAAGAAAAATAATTGAACCCACTCACTCATGTGAGTTAATTTTAATTTTTTTTACAAAATACCCCAGTAAAAATACCTTTTTACTTGTATATTTCTCATACCGCCATTATGTAACTGATTAGTTTCAAGCACAAACAGTGTAAAAAGATTAGTTAGTACATATGGTAATATGGAAATATACAAGTGTAGTATCTTCGGTTCAGATAAATGGACCGAATTGATACTGGGGTATTTTGCAAAAAAATTAAAATTAACTCACATGAGTGAGTGGGTTTAATTATTTTTCTTACACTTAGAAAAACAAAAAAAATCGCTTTAATTATATTAAAAAAGCAATTTTTTTAAAAAAATAGGGGGGGAAATTATCTAAATCTTGCAATTTTGTGAATTTTGCCCTATAGAAATGAGTAGTTGAGCTTTGATTAAAAAACATAATTATTTTTTATGCTATAAAAGTGGTAAAATTTGGATTTTTTGGATTTTTTCCTCTTGCAAAATTAGCTGAAATCGGGGTAAAATGAATAAATACAAAATAAATGTTCCAGAACAGACATATTATACAACTAACACTGACACTCTGCTAATTTGTAACTTTCACACGTTCCAAAGCTTCTTATACTACTGCGTTTGCTGCTGCTGGTGCTACAAATGTTAGAAGGAACTATTATGTAAGCATGGTTGTAACAAGTACTATATTATTCATATAATAAACTTTTTGGATGCTAAAATAAACTAAACTAAAACTGCTACTGCTGCGGCTACTACTACTGCTAGTAATAATAATAATAATAATAATAATAATTTAAAATACCGATAATGCAATAATTTAAAAAATGAACCCCTCCTTGACAAACTTCTGCATCACAATATTTTTGAAGGGAGAAGGTGTCCTCGACATCTTCGATTCGACCTCCCCTAGGAAAATTTCTGGCGACGCCTATAACGAATTGTTGAGATATTAAGATTTTTAAATGTTTGTTACTTCAAATAATGTGCAAGCTGTCACAGACAACTATAGTTAGATTGATACAGTTGTGTTTGGAACTTGTGTATATGTTTAGAAATAAGTCATAATCTGTTTGTGTTGACGTCACTTTCTCATCTCAGTAGAGGAAGTGAACCCACCTTAATGTTTTTCACCTGACGACAGACTCAGTTAGAAAACAGGTGAAGGTGAAAAATCAACAGAAACGTGGTAACGGTTAATGGAATGCCCGAATAGTGTAATTGGTAATTATTTCCGTTTCATTCTGGCTATACTCGGAAATAATAATTAAGTACAGAATCTTTCGTGTATTTACGTTTGTCTTGTCCAACGTTAATTCTATATGCAAGTGTGTTTAGTGATTGTGATGTAATTTAATATGCCATAGAATTGTTCCTCTTCAGGCAGAAACGTAAGCAAATCTGTACCTTGCTTGTAAGTCCACATACGATAGGAAATATAAGTGATTATGCGAGATAAGTGATTATAAAACTGCGTTTAACTTTGAATGTGTTGTGTTTCTTTTCTACCCACCCTGATGAGTGATAAGAGTCTCATGTTCCCGACACAAGGAGCAGCGGACTAACTTTCTAACTACTAGTGTCCAACTGGAGGACGTTGCACACCCATGGTACAGGGTGATTCGCCTACAATACATTAAGGAAATATTTTGTAAACTGAATTCCTAGTATGCTTTTTGAAGCATGGATATATCACTCTACACGAACCTATAACCTTTAATGTGTTCGTGTTCCTCGGAGTTTGGTAATTGGCGACATTTAAGCCTCTCGATATCATTTAAAGTACGCAACTTTGCTTTACATTTCTGTATATACGTGCAAGGTTGGCAAGGTAATTTAATCGTTACGGTTTTTTTTACGTAAATTACGCGTAATTTACTTCGTGTAGAAAACTAGTTTTTTACGCGTATGTACAAAAAACTAATTTTATTTCGTAAATTATTAATATAAAAACTACATTATATTTTAAACTTTTATTATCTTACATATTTCAGCACAAAATCATTATTTTCTGAACATTGTTCATACAGCTACCTCACGCCCTCACTCTAACAGATCTTTTCAAAAAATTGAACTGTTCTCTCAAATATTTTTAAAATTTGAGAAACCTGTTGATATATAGCTACGCATTGCACTAGTAATTGTATTTACAATATAACAACGATTAACGTCAATTAATTTGGATTGCATTTCAAAGTTTTAGGAACAGCTTCAAATTCCTCATTCATACGTATCATACTTACATATGATGTGAAAGTGAATATGGCAGTTTGTAAACTTTCAACATAAGAGCATATACAAATTCGTAAGGAAAGTTTTTTGAAGCCTTTTTTTTTGGTTTTCTACAATTGCCATGCATTACAATAACCATCGCAAAAACCATGTTATCTATTAATTTTTATGTTTGATTCTAGTTTTTTACGTATTTTATTCTTTATAAGTGTAAATTTAAGTGTCGTGTAGAAAACTTATTTTTACTCGTAATTGCACAACCCTACATGTGTGTAAATTTTAGGAATGTGACAAATATATGGTATGTCACCGTACAATCGTCGCAATGTGTGTTTTCAGTCCAAAAATTGGTTGACAACATTTCATCACGGAATCGTCGCATTGACACGTCAAATAACGAAACCAATGATAGCGGGGAAGAATCCTCTAGACAGATGATTACGTTTTGTAGTTCCGGACTTCGCAACACTGTTAGTAATTCTTCTCAAGTGTAAAATTACGACTATAAGGCACAAATCAATAACAACTAATGTGTTAACTTTTTTCAGACCGGAAAAACCTTCGACAAAGTGGCAAGAGGAAATGATGTGCACAGTTTTCAACAATTCGATTTTAACGCATTTTCACTTGCATCCTTATATTGCACCAACGACAGTTTTCCTAGTAATACGTAAGTAATATCGGCACATTAAAAAGAATGCCCACACTTCTCTTTTTAGCAATAAAAAATTGGCATACAACCTATGACGATTACGCGGTGAAATATGCGATGAATGCATATGGACCTGATTTATTATACTGCTACTTGGACCGCCATCTTTTTTTAATCTAATCCATTTTTTAACCAATTTGGCTATGGATGTAGCCACATAAACCACCCTTTCTTCCATTCCAATAGCCATTTGATTTTTTTTAAAAAATAAAACCAATTGGTTTACTTTATTGATAAGTAATTTCAATACGACCATTCATGCCTTATAGAGCGGAGCTACATTTATAAAGATCAAAAAGTGAAAGGCAATGAGCAGGGAACGGCTTTATATGTAGTAAAAATGTTGTAATTAGTTATTTTCACCAAAATAATGGAATTATATATGGACTTAAAATTGTAAAAAAATACCTTTTTAATAATATAAAACACTACACGAGCTACATAAAATACAGTACACTTACATTGACATTAATTGTAAAATAACAAAAAAATATGTCTTCATTTTCTGTTTCCAAACCAATGAATAACAAAATTTTGTTGTAAGTGGTCGAAAGTGAATTTCTTTGTGTTGTCTCTTGAAATGGATTTATATTGACTAAAACTGCTTTCAATATCGTAATGTAATGATAGTGTATTTCAAATTTGTCAGTTATTCGCAAGAAATTCATCCAACTCTTTCAGTCACATGGGACATGTAGTTATTGCGTGAAAATGAAGTATATCTTGAAGCTTTCCTGGCGACGATTGATGAAAAGTTTCTCTCGGGCTTGTTGCTGTTAGTTTTTGTATTAGCAACTTGTAAAAATATATTATTTGTTTTATGAAAGAAAATACAGAAATCTACTTACGAATTGGTATATTACACTATATCCCATAATACATAATTAGAACAGTAACAGTAATAATGAAATGTCTTTCTTCTTATCAAAGATTTTTATCATTAATACAACTTAATTGTGAATGTTATAAAAAGATGACAGTCACAATAACCTCCACTCCTGGGGTGAAGAAAATATAGACATCATACTTTGGTGGCTTAAAAAGATACAAGATCTTAAATATGCACATCGAACAGTTACATAACTTTAAAATATTCAACATTCAAAACAACATTTAATACTATAACAAATCTTTCAAAGAATGACAATCAATTCAAAACTACGTTGTTACCCTTCCGCACCTATTTGTTAACATTCAACAACAACTCATGTTTCTTCTCCAATGAACAGTGGAAGGGTTTGATATTTTGTAAATTGTGTATACACTTTATCTGTTGTCCGTCTAAAGACACCAAGTTCACGAAATTGTTCTTCACTTCCTCTACCAAAAATGGCCCCACATATAAGTCATAAAATTTATGGATAATTTTGTTCAAGGCAGAACTTCTTGCATGATTCCTAACCATAACCAAATCACCTTGAACAATTGTAGGGGTTTCTGCGTTTGAATGAGTCTTCTTCCTAGATTTTGAACGTTTAGTTGTTTCAATTAACTGAATATATTTAGCTGTCCAAGACAATTCGTTCATCTCTTGTGGCCAGTCAATGACAGAAGTTATTTTATCCCGAACTTCCTCGTGTAGAAAAATTTCAGCCGGAGTGAAACCAACAACCTCGTTATATGAGTAATTTAGTAATTTTATAACATTTGTTAAAACTTTGGACCAAGATCTGTGGTTGGTTTTACAAAAGAGTCTAAGCAAACGAATGATCTCTTTATTATATCTCTCAAATGGATTCGCATGAGGCGAATATGGTGAAGTGAGAATATGCTTTACACCAATTGACTTCAAAAAATTTTCCCATTCATTGAATTTAAATTGTGATCCATTATCCGTCAACATAACTGTACACGTAGGATAATGATGGAAATAACCTAAGTTAATTCTGTTGATAATTTCTCGAGTTGTTGCCTTCCTGAGAGGATAAGCCATAACATATTTCCTGGTCAATTCTACAATAGTCAGAATATGTTGATATCCTTGAGATGATGGCAATGGACCAATCAAGTCTAAAGTTAAGAACTGATGTAATTTGTAAGAAATCACGTGAAGCTCCTCTTTGGTAATATGTTGTGTTCTTTGTTTCGTCCTTGCACATTCCACACAACCACTTAAATATGACTTGACACTTCCTCTCATCTTAGGCCAGAAATAGAATTTAGAACACTTCTTATAAAGCTTAGAAAACCCAAAATGGCCAGCCAAATCATGTTGTTCATACAAAACTTTCTTGCTTCAGGTACAAAAACTCTCCAATGATTCGAGTTGATAGATCTATAAAACAATATATTTTTATGTAGTTTAAATATTCCCTTAATTTCGAAATGGTCATCACCCTTGTCTAACATAGAAATTATACGTTGACATAATGCATCGTTTTGTTGTACTTTCATCCAATACAAAAAGTATTCTTCTTCAAGTAAACCAATATCTGTGCAGTTTACATGTAAAGTGGAAGAAAACAAATTGTTTTGTGACTTAATTGGATATCTACTTAACGCGTCCGCGGCCGTATTTGCAGAACCACTAACATGCTGAATTGTATAATCATAATTTTGCAATATCAAAGCCCATCTACTAAGCCTTGGATTTAACGATCTTGCTGAATTTAACCAAGAAAGTGATTGATGGTGACAGTGTATTACAAATGGTCTGCCCAATAGATATATTGAAAATTTTTCCACGGAAAAAAGGATGGCAAGACATTCTATTTCATGCACAGAATATGTTAATTCTGAACCTCGCAAAACTCTGCTCGCATACTGGATAATCAAAGTTTCACCATCGTCAGAATATTGTCATAAGACTCCACCGATTCCTATTTTACTGCCATCAGTATTTGCATGGAAAGTGTTGTGCAAGTTAGGTTGAGCTAACATCTCCGGAGACAAAGCCAATTCTTTCAGACGTTTAAATGCCTGGAGATGTGTTTCATTCCATTCCCATTTCTTATTCGTGATAAGTAAATCGTATAAAGGAGCCGCAATCATTGCAAACTTATCCACAAATTTTCTCCTCCAATTTACCATTCCTAAAAATTTTCTTAACGCTTTTCTATTTGTTGGAGTAGGATATTCAGTTATTCCTAGATTTCTTTCTGGATCTACAGCGATGGTTTCACCTGATACTATGTGACCAAGAAACTTCACTTCAGTTTTACAAAATGTGCACTTCGATAATTTGATGGACATATTTACTTCTTTCAAAGTTTTCAACACGTAGTCCAAATGTTTTAAATGACTTTCCAGTGATGATGAAAATATGAGAATATCATCCACATACACTATAAGAAATGAACTAGTATCATTGCCAAACACTTTATGCATTCTGTCGACAAAAACACTAACAGCACTCTTAATACCAAAAGGCAAAAAATGAAATTCCATTAAAATTCCGCGATATGAGAAAGATGTGAACTTATAAGATCTAGGTGTCAGTGTTATTTGAAAATATCTACATGGTAGGTCAATCGTCGAAAAGAATTTTGCGCCTCTCAACCTAGGCTAGAGGTCAGATATAGGTTCAACCTGTGTCATGGGTGAAATTACATGTTCATTCAGCTTCCTAAAATCAACAACAGGACGCCACAATCCACCTGCCTTTGGAACTATGTGGAGAGGGTTCCGGTATGGAAAAGTACTTTCATGAATTACTCCCCACGTTTTCCATTTCTTTAATTCTTTCTCCATATCATCTCGCCTAGCGAATGGAATAGGGTACGTAGATGCCACTATAGGTTCATTCGTATCTAGCTCTACGTCATAAGCTTCCACCTTGGCTGCCTTTGGTTTGTCCGAAAACACATCTTGATACTTCAGTAATAAATTAAATAAATTATCAGCAACTCCAGCTTCACAATATTCGTCGCCATAAACTTTCTTATGGATATATTCTTCGGAAGCTAGATAAGCAGAATCATTAACATGAGAAGATTCAAATGTCAAAGTTTTACAAGATTCAATTACGGAATTTAGCGAGCAAGTATCATTTGTGGAACTTGGAACAAAAGGAGCTGATACTTCCTTACCACTTGAATGAATTAGTTCAACAGTAGACATACGATAATTAATTATAGCCTTGTACTGCCACAAAAATGGTGCTCCCAAGATCAAATCGGCATGTAATTGTTTAACTACATATAAACCCACGTGGAAAAATTCATCTCCCAACTGCATAATGACATATTTAAAACCTACAACTTTTATACGTTGCTCACCAGCGAAACAAGTCAACTGAATTCCTTCTATTGGTTCCAGCCTTATACTTGGCAATAAAGAACTTAGAGTGATCCAAACCTTGTAATCCAACAAATTACATTGACTACCAGTGTCGATTAAACAATTAACAAACAAGTCACAAATTCTTCCCTGTATTTCTGGTGCTTCAAGTAAAGGTGTAGGAGTTCCTTTATCTGTAACAGTCCACTCAGGCTCTGAATCAAACCACTCCAGCAAAAATGCAACAGGTAAAACATCTTCTTTATCAACGCCTAAATATTTAACTCTATTAAAGTCACCGAGACAAGACTTAACATGCAAAAGGTAAGGATCATAATTACAAGTAAGCTCCATGTGGTCATCCTTTGGCAGGGCGAATTGGAGCGCATTTCCCCGCCTTAGTTGTTTAATTTTCTCGGAGGGCTCCCACTAGTAACATTAGTTACTGAGGAACATTCTTGATTTAAACTAATGTCATTGCAATTCATTCCATTTCGGAAATTTCCATTGTTCCTTGCTGAAATCTCTGAGTTAGTGTTAATGGAGTCACCTCGCAATTCTGTATTGGTCGGACTTTGAAATCTTCTATTCCTGTTGTATCTAGGTGCATCTGTATTATTGCCATTACTAGCGTTCCTTTGAGTGTTTGCTCTTCGATTGTTATTATGAAAGTACAAACTTCGATCGTTACCTTGTCGCCTATAGCTCTCTTGGTTAGCTCCAGATTGCCTATAGTTGTTTCTGGGATTCCTAGCAGCTGGTTGGCCCATAAGTCTCTCTGAAGCTACTGTTTGGGTAGATGAATCGCTGCATGACTTATTTTCCATAGACACTTGCCTTACAAAATGCCTAGATTTTTCGAACCTATTCGAGTTGTACTCCCCACTTATATAATCACCAGGTAGTGACAAAGATTTGGTTTTATCACTAGAATATAAGTCTATTGTCCTGAGTTTTTGTGTTATTTGTTTAAGGTTGGAAATTTCGTGACAACCCACATTCCTAGAAACTGTTTCTGGCAATTGCTTCAGAATTACTCTTATTATCTCAGCTTGTTTAGGCTTTTCTACAAGGTTGCAATAAGACGAATATATCTTCAATGCGTACGCTTCTAATGATAAACCAGAAGATGTGTTGTATTTACGAGAACGCAAAACTGCCAGTTGGCTTTCTAACAAATCATTAGAACCAAATTGTTCAAGAAACTTGCACACAAAATCATCATATGATGAGAAATTTCGTCTATCACTATTGAACCAATAAGCTGCAGTATTGTAGAAACATTTGTGAATAACTTGCAATCGATATTGATAAGATACACCAATCAAATTTAACATTGTTGTCAGCTGGTCTATAAACTCCCTAGCTGATTGTTTCGAGACGTCACCTCCAAAACGTGGTAACTGGCTTAACTCATTTACACGAATAACTTTACCCGGGCATTCTCCAAATGGGTTTCTTGCAGAAATATTTGTATTACATTCTGCACGCGCAGTTTTACGAAACTGGTTTGATTCAAAATTTGGAGACTCAGAATTCTTAGAAGCAATATTAGTTGGATCATTCAAAATGTCATTTCTGGGAATGTAATTTTGATTACAAAACATCGGACTCATTGAAGTTGTAGTATTTGTATTACCAGCTACAGTATATAATGGCTTCTCACAAAAGGTGTATGCTGAAAATACATTTGTGAAATTGGATTATTTGAATAAGCTTTCGTTGTACAACATTGAGTTTCATTATGAAAACTGGCATTCAGAGGACTTCCATAACCATAATGGTTAGTAGAACAAGGTTCATTGTAATGCACTCTATATGTATTCTCCGAAAGTGCGAAGTCCCTATTGGCCAACGGATGTGTAGTGAATGAGCAGGTGATTCGTCACGTGATGGAGGATCCCACAAGTAAGATGTATTGGTAAGCCTATAGGTAAAATCAGTTCCTAAAGAAGTAGCGTTCTGACCTGATTTACGTTTAGTAATTACAGGTATATCAATATCTGTATGCGACAGTCATAAAGACTTAGGAATAATAATAGACTCCTCTCTCATATTTGATGAGCACATTTCAGAAATTTGTAAAAGAGCAAAGAGAATGCTTGGTTATATATTTTTCTCATGGAAAGTTTTTAAAAAGGAAGATACTTTAATATTCCTGTATAAAACGATAGTTCGTCCTATTCTTGAATATGCAAATGAATTATGGTTTCTGACTGAAACCAGTCACCTTCAAAAAGTTGAATCAGTTCAAAAACTTTTTATCGGGTTATTATGCACAAAGTTTAAAAAAAAAATTACTATGACCAACATTACTCTGAATGGTTATCACAGTTGAATATGTTTTCCTTAGAAGAAAGAAGAAAAGTGAAAAGGATAAATTTTGTAGAGAAGATATTAAATTTCCAAGTTGACAGTTAATACTTTTTTAATAATATAGCTTATAAAATTCCCAGATATTCCCATAGGTATATCTCAATTCTCACATGCCTAAACAAGGCAAGAGGTTTAGTAGCTGATCTTGTTGAAACCTATAATTTGAATTTATGTTGATGTATAAGATTGTAGGATCCACTCTTATATTTTATAATAATGTATTCAATTTTTTTAATTTTGTATGACATAGTGGTTGTTTAATCGTTATCATCACTTCAATAAATATGATGATTATTATTATTAGAACAATACACAGTTAATTGAACAATATTATATAACAATAAACCATTATTATTATCAGAGATATAATAGATCTTGTTGAAAACTGTGAATTGAAGTGTAAATATGCTAACTTGTTATGTTATGTTATTCTACAGCTTATGTTACTTTTGTATTTGACTTAGTGCTGTATTAGGTTTCATACTGTGCTCAACACTTAAAATAAACGATTATTAAAAAAATATATTTCTTTAATGTAAATAACTTCTATCCTTGATTTATACTGTGTTTATTTTATTTCCATATTTTATGTAATTTATAATATATTATATCAGTATCTTATATATATTGTACATGGTGGTAAAGATCTGAAATACTGAGTGTAAATATAAATACGTTGTGCATTGTACTTAATAATTGAAATCTTGTATTAATGTAGGTTATTTTTGTAGATAATAGTTAAGGTGTAAATCAAAAACCCTGAGACCTTCTGTAAACAAACGGTCTCACCGATTCGATGTATCACTCCGCGTCAGCTGATTCATGACCGCAATCACCTGCTGTTACACTCATAGTTCGCCGCACCTATTCATTTTATATAAGAGCCTCTGAATGTGAGAACCCGCTCTCAAAACATCAGACGAATATGCAGCCGCATACAATGTTACTCTCCCGGTCATTCTCTCTTTCATAACCCTTAAAACTGCAGACACTGACACACCACTGCACTGGGATACGAACTTAACCACTTCATTTACTGGTTTCTCAGGATACCACTGACAGAACGTTACATAAATATTGAGTAGAATCTGTTTCTCACCCCTTTTCAAAGGCTGTCCTTGCTGGTGTTTTGAAAACAAGCTCGGAGAACACGGAGACTTTCCCGCACGCATAGAACTCGGCATGTTATTTTTCTAAGGACAAGTCAGCCAATATTACTAAGTTGCACTACTTCCTTGCTGTTCACATGATTATTTTTAGAAAATAACCATTGTTATAAAATATCATTATGTACACAAATCTCTAAGCTCATTGAAAGTTACAATGCACATTACTACAAAATGTTCACACTTATCTTTCCTTGCCATGTCACCAAGTTATTTTACGAAGTGCACTATATTTGGCGGAACAAAAATCGTTATTAGGATGCTTGTCAAAGTTTCCAACCGCAATAAATTTACGAACTTTCTTTGTCTTGTTTTGATCATCATCATCAATATATTTATTGGACTTATAGCATTGCATATGGCTGTTTATGCACATTATATATTTTATTTACATAAGATACAATGTACATAAAATCTACAAACAAATTTCAAATACACTCCTATCTATATGTATCAAACCTTAGAAATATACATTACCATGTTATATCATTTTGTCTAAAAAAAAATGCAAGTACAAAATATTCAATTCACATGCAAGAAAGAAGCCAAATTTATGGAAAATGATTACTGGTGCAAAGAGTTAACCATAAAGGTGAAGCAATAAGTAATAAAAGAAAGAGCATTGGGTTTAAAGTGAGACGTCATTTGCGGCAGCGTATCCCATACTACAAATTGGCCATTGTTTTACCTTACGTAATGAATCCTGTAACAACGCTGGATTTTCGTGTGGATTATTTTACTTCTATGAGTTTGCAATGCTTTCTGCATGCAGGTGGTTTTGTTTACAGAAGGTCTCAGGGTTTGTGATTTGACATATAGATATTTTATTCCACTCTCTTCAATTAACGTGTATTATTATAACTCGGTTTGTTAACTGTTGTATACACATATAATTTAGCGTTGACATGTTTTATGTTTATTTACATTTCTGCACAATAATATTTCTTACCAAACTGTAAATTTACAAACTCAAAGCAAGAAATGTAGAACACTGTAATTGGGCATTCGCCTGTTGTGTTTAATAATAAATAAATAAATATGCAAAGATAATACAAAATATAACTGATTTCAGCTTCATACATAAATATGTATTTACATATAAATACGTTCCCTGGCTATGAAGAACCGAGAAGAAAATGAATGAGAGAAGTAACGAAGAGAATTCTGGAGGAAAAACTTTGGACAGAAAGAGAAAAGTAGAGAATAAAAAGGAAATTAGAGAGGGATTTAAAAAGAAAGAATATCCCATGGTCACCGGAGTCCATCTGAAACTAGCGAACAGTGGCGGTGATTAGTGGAGGCGGGGAGGCAATTGCCCTCCACTTTTTGTCACTTTTGCTCACGCACTATGCTAAACCTTATCTGCGAAGGGAAAGTAAACTGTCCTTGTCCCCCCAGTTTTGGAACCCAATCGCCGCCACTGCTAGAGAAGCAACAGTTTTGTAGCTTAAATAAAAGAGGGCGTATCATTCACACATAACGCACAGCAATTCTTTATTGTTCTGCTTTGAGAAAATATCACATGAATTGTGTCATTTAGGTTGTACGAATATTCTTTTGTAGCTTTTTAAATCAATCCAAATTTCATTATGTATAGGTCAATAACCCCTAGTGTACAAGTATAAAGTCTCAGAAACGTATCACTACTTTTGTTAAATTCGGAATGCAGGCAATATTGTGGTCATTACATTTTCTTTTGTCTCAGAAGTTGTGATGATGAAAATACAGGACAAAATGGAATCACAAATTGAAAATAAGGGCTATATTGCTAAAACACAGTACCAGGTGATTCATAAATAATTGAGGAGTTACAAATATGTATTGCAAGTAAAGTATTGAACTTAACGTTAATGAAACCAGTCCAGAACAAACGAGGAACTCAAACTGTTTTTTAACACCAACAAATGTTCAAGTATGCACCACGGGTGACACGGCACGCATCAACACGATCATGGGCGTAACTTGGGACCTAACTTTGAGGGGGCAGAATCAAACTGGGCCTAATTTTGAGAGGACAGAATTAAACTTGGGCCTAATTTTTTTTTGGGGGGGAGTGCAGAATCAGACATGGGGTCTAATTTTGAGAGGGGGAAGAATCAGACTTGGGGCCTAATTTTGAGGGGGCAGAATCAGATTGAGGCCTAATTTTGAAGGGGCAGAATCAGATTGAGGCCTAATTTTGAGGGGGCGGAATCAGACTTGGGGCCTAATTTTGAATGGCAGAAACAAACTAGGCCTAATTTTGAGTGGCAGAATCACACTGGGCCTAATTTTGAGGAAGCAGAATCAAACTAGGCTTAATTTTGAATGACAGAAACAAACTAGGCCTAATTTTGAGTGGCAGAATCAAACTGGGCCTAATTTTGAGGGGGCAGAATCAAACTATGTCTAATTTTGAATGGCAGAAACAAACTAGGCCTAATTTTGAGTAGCAGAATCAAACTGGGCCTAATTTTGAGGGGGCAGAATCAAACTATGTCTAATTTTGAATGGCAGAAACAAACTAGGCCTAATTTTGAGTGGCAGATTCAAACTGGGCCTAATTTTGAGGGGGCAGAATCAAACTATTTCTAATTTTGAATGGCAGAAACAAACTAGGCCTAATTTTGAGTGGCAGAATCAAACTGGGCCTAATTTTGAGGGGGCAGAATCAAACTTGCCTTAATTTTAAATGACAGAAACAAACTAGGCCTAATTTTGAGTGGCAGAATCAAACTGGGCCTAATTTTGAGGGGGCAGAATCAAACTATGTCTAATTTTGAATGGCAGAAACAAACTAGGCCTAATTTTGAGTAGCAGAATCAAACTGGGCCTAATTTTGAATGGCAGATACAAAGTAGGCCTAATTTTGAGTGGCAGAATCAAACTGGGCCTAATTTTGAGGGGGCAGAAACAAACGTCGGGCTTAACTTTGGAGGAAGAGACTCAAAAAGGTTTCCATCCCATAAAAACAGTTATTTGCTAAATAACTGTGACGTAACTCTTTATTACTTTGCTCCACAGGTACCCTAACTTGTACATTTTAATAAACCCGAACCCCCCCTTGCCCCCGCCAAGTTACGCCTATGGACACGATAGGAACGCAAACAGTTTGTGCGTGCATGTTACGTTAAGCTGAGAGTTCATATCCCTGTAGCTAGGCGACACTCAAATCACCCTCATCACTCGCAGTGTCTTGTGCTATGTTTTGGCCCCCAAGATCGCCGGATATTACACAGCGTGACTTCTTCGTGATATCGCAGCCCTAAGGGAGCGTATCATCGCAGCGATCGACACTATCAACAGGCCCATGTTGATGCGAGTGTTCTACGTAGTTGCTAAAAAAGACGGAGTTCCTCTGTAAGCCCTCAGGTATTTATGAAACACCAGGTATACAGCCTTACCACTGAACTGCATAAACAGGGTGGTCCAAAAGTATGGAGACACCTGAATATAAGTTGTATCACATACTGTTCCGCAATACTAACACTGCAGGTTTTTAATAGGGGTGGGGGGAAATGTTATAGGACCTATGACGAAGATGGCCGCCATCTTGAATTCAACTTAAAAAATTCTAAATGGGAAGGGGGTGATATGCTATATCATATCAGGCTAGTATTTCACGAGGACTGCAGTGGTGAAGGTTATTTCGACGTATCTATAACCACTAAAACGTTATGAATGAATTCTTGTACTAATTTGCTTCTTTTCGAGGTGTCAGAAACCAGCAATAAAACCTCGTTAATAACGCATCGAGATCATACTAATGTCTAAGGAGAGAAGTTCGCATGCCTGATTGTTTCCAACAATTACAGTGTGATGCTTTCACTGGAATGAAAAGTCCGTCACATTGACGAGGCCAGTTTTTATGTTCATAAGGAAGTTAATGAACAGAATACGCGATGCTTTTTATCTGATAACTCACTTTGAACAGAAATTGTCTTACAACATGCTCAGAGCATTGTGACGCTCCATCCTGTTGAAAAAAAGACTGTAAAAAAGTTCTTCTATAAGTAAGGATGATTTAAAAAATCCAAGTAGCCATCAGAAATGTAAGGTTCCGTCCATGAAAAATGGACTAACCAATTGCATTCCTCACAACACATCATTAACTTACCAGCACTAACCAGTAACCATTCGACTGTGATGTGCCGAAAATAGGGTGACCATAATAATTTCACCCAAAAACGAGACATCCCAAGGAGATCGGTTTACCTTGAACCCCCTTTCCTGAAAAATCGGTTACACCTAATTATAAAATTGTTATTATTAATATATTGTAAATATTTATTAAAGGATGTATCGCATATATAATACATCATCTCCCGTTGTCAAAAGTTATTAATTTCTACAGACAATCTTGGTATGATTTACGTAGTATCTCTCGTCCTTTCTGATCAACCTTTGGTGTTAGTCCTATGCTGAAGTTGAGTAATGGTAGAAGTATTTATCAGAAGAACCAATCTTCTTGGGAACAGCTTTATTCTTCATCAATCTTTTATAAATCTCCCCGAAAACCTTACCCCTTAACTCTAGATTTTTCCTTTAGGTTTGTGTCAAGATGCAGGAACTTAAAATTCTTTTTCCAATTCCGTAAAGAAATTGCATGCTTATTTTGCTCTACAAATAACGGAACATGCACAAAACAATGCATCTTCTTAGCATGAAATCTGCCTCAAAGTTAGACTTGGTTTTCAACATAACTCCTAGACTTCTATAAAACGGGACAAATAGTGCCTTTCTAATAATATGGACGGGACGACCAGGACACACCTCTGAAACGGGACTGTCCCGGTCAAAACGGCACGTATGGTCACTGTAGTCGAAAGTGAATAATATATAATTTATAATAGCGACAAAAAACACCAAAACTATACAAGCAAAATAAAAAAACTCAATATGCTGACCAAGGCAGAAATATATTTTATTATAAAACATAAACTAAACGTAACGTTTCAACCTTCTAGCAAGGTCTTCTTTAGAGTTTGCACCAAGTACAAATGTAACAAGGTACAAAACAGGAGGATATATATACACAAACATTACTCCCCTCAAGACTAATAGAAAGTTGTTCTGGAACATTCTACCAGGTGGCTTTCCCTTGTCAACTGTACTTTCACATGAATGTAGTTGGACTCTTTTTCTCACGCTCTTTTTCCTTCATTCTTCTTCTTTCTTCTCTCTTCTTTCTCTCTTGCCCTTTCCACTCTTTCTAACACCTTCTTTCATTCTTTGTTTATCTTCAGTCCCCCATTTCAGTTCATTGTGTCTTCTTCACCTTTCTGAAGGAAAAAGAACGTAAGATAAAGAGTCCAACCACATTCACTTTCAGGTGAAAGTACAGTTGACAAGTGAAAGCCACCTGCTAGAATGTTCCAGAACAACTTTCTAATAGTATGGACGGGAGTATTTTTGTGTGTATATATATTGTCCTGTTTTGTACCTTGTTACATTTGTACTTGGTGCAGAGTCTGAAGAAGGCCTTGCTAGAAAGTTGAAACGTTACGTTTAGTTTGTTTTATAATAAAATAAATTTCTGCCTTGGTCAGCATATTGAGTTTTTCATATCATGGAAACAAGGCTTAATGGTATTATAAGCAAAATCAAATGCTTATATAAGAGCTACCAATACTAAATTTGTCTTGATTTCATAATAACTTGTGCTGTCAGGCAAGCATCATGAAGCATGTCAACATGTCAATCAGCACATATATTATTGAAATCGTGAAATGCACTTCTGCTGTAGTTAAATGACGTAACAATCAAACCATATGACAATGCTGCTTAATGGTGTGGTTGCTATCCTAGCTAACCCATCCAATATTCACGATATCATTACATATATTATGCAGGGTGTCGAAGATGAGTTATCATTTCAATAAGTTATTGTGTTACAGTAATAACAGATAAAGACTAGTAGCGTTCTGGTATACCGGGTGAGTTACCTAAAATTACCACCGGAAATATTTCGTGAATCAACAATAAATATTGAAAAACTGTTTTCGCAGATATATAGGTATGAGAGGAGCTCATGAAATTCTTCTTCTCTTCTTCTTCTCCTATGCAGCCCGACATCGAGCCCTGGCCTCCATAATAGAGCCCCTCCATGCTTCTCTGTCCAATACTTTCCTCCTCCAATTTCTCATTCCTAACATTCCTTTCACATCTTCCTCCACCGCCTCCATCCATCTTCCCCTGGGTTTCCCTACAGATCTTCTACCTCCTATTGTACTATAAGCCACTATCTTGGGTATGCGATGTGCATCCATTCTTTGGACATGTCCTGCCCACTCTAGTCTTTTAAATTTAATAAAGTGGGATAATACATAATTCTTTGCATAGATGGTACAATTCATTGTTATATCTCAGTCTCCATCCATCTCTGTCTGTTATTGGTCCCCATATTCTTCTCATAATTTTCCTTTCAAAAGCATCCAGGTCCATCTCGGATTCTTATTGAACGTCCAGCTCTCGCTTCCATAGTACAATGTTGGTCTGATTATAGATTTATATAGTTTAACCTTAGTAACTCTGTGTACTTCCCTGGTTTTGAATATCGGCAATAGGGAAAAATAAACTTTGTTTCCCTGATTTATTCTCCTTTTGATTTCATAGCCTTCATTTCCATCTTTATGAATTTTGCTCCCAAATATACAAATTCTTCTACTAGGTCAATATCGTCATCACCTACTGATATAGTTTTTCTTGCATCATATGCCTTGGTCTTTCGACTGTGGATCATAATTTTTGTTTTATTTAAGTATATTTGTAGGCCAACTGTTTTAGCTGCAATTTTAAATTGAGTATATGTTTCTTCTGCTGCAACCATAGTTCTTGAAATGATAATTACATCGTCTGCGTAAGCCATTATCTGAGTGGTCTTATATACTATACTGCCATTTCTGTCTATGTTAATTTGTCTTATTATATATTCTAAAACCATATTGAAAAGTAAAGGAGCAAGTCAGTCACCTTGTTTCAATCCCTGGTTCACTAGTATGTCTTCTGTGAGTTCGTTCTGTATTTTAATTTGGCTTTTGGTTCCTGTCATTGTCTGACTAATCAGTTTAATCAGTTTTTCTGGCATTTTAAATGTCCGTAGTATGTTTTCCACTTGCCCTCTCAGTACACTATCATATGCCTGTTTAAAATCTATAAAAATCATATATAGATCCACATTGTATTCCCAGCATCTCTCAGTAATCTGTCTTAATGTGTAAATCTGGTCTGTTGTTGATCTTCCTATTCGAAAACCTACTTGGTATTCTTCTATGCATTTTTCCGCCAAGGGTTCCAATCTCTCTTTAAGAAGTCCTGATAATATTTTATATGCTGTTGACAGAAGTGTAGTTGTTACATGTTAGCTTATCCCCTCTTTTATAAGTAGGGCATATAATACTAATCTTCCATTCTTCCGGCATATGTTCTTCTTCCCAGATTTTATATATCAACTGGTATATTGCCTTTATTAATTCCGGTCCTTCTTTTTTGAGTAGTTCACTGGGTATGCCATCTCGTCCCGGTGCCTTATTCCTTTTCTGTCTGTCCATTACTTTCTTA
The DNA here is from genome assembly GCF_977018435.1 of Lepisma saccharinum. Taxonomy (NCBI): domain Eukaryota; kingdom Metazoa; phylum Arthropoda; class Insecta; order Zygentoma; family Lepismatidae; genus Lepisma; species Lepisma saccharinum. The sequence continues at coordinate 23,795,760 of NC_139243.1, read as the reverse complement.
AGTTATCCTTCTGTTGGTGGTTCGATTTGTACTTCTATATTATCTTGCTGTTCTCTATTTATCTGTATTTCTATTACATTATCTTCTACGTGGTGGGTTTAGTAGCTGTTCAAAATAGTATTTCCGTAATTGCATAATCTCTTGTCTTTCACCTACTATTTCTCCCTCACTTTTGCAGATTAGATCTGTTCTTGGTTTGTATCCTTCTTTGAAGGATCTAACTTTTCTAAAAGCTTGTTTTATATTATTTGCCTTAAATTCTTCTTCTATCTGTCTCAGGTTATCATTTATATATTTCCGTTTCTTCTTTCTACAAATTTTATCCGCTGCCCTTCTTGCTTCTTTATACACTTCTTCTCTTCCTCTAGTTGGTCTATCCTTGTATTCCATGTATTTTCTATTCCTAAATTCAATCGCTTCCTTACATTCAGAAACCATTCCTGTTGTTTTGGTTTCTCTTGATATCCTAGGATTTCTCTCGCTGTTGTTGTTACATTCTCCCTTACTTTTTCCCACATTTCCTCTATAGAATCTCCTGGTATTATTGGGTTTCTTTGCATTTTTCCTTTATAACTCCCCTGTATTCAGTTAGTTTTTCTTCTTGATATAATCCCTCAGTCTTGTATTTGACCTACCTACTATTTTTACTTGGTTTATTTGTGTTCATTCTGCATCCATATTTGATTGTTACTAGGTGATGATCCGATCCACAATGTGCTCCTCGCATGGTTCTTACATCTATTATGCTTCTGGCGAATCTTCTATCTATTAGGACATGGTCAATTTGATTAAATGTTTAACCATCCGGTGATATCCATGTTCTTTTGTGTACATCTTTATGTGGGAAAATAGTTGAGCTAATTATCATGTTCTTACTTACTGCAAATTCCATTAGTCTGATCCCATTCTCATTGGATTCATTGTGCAGACTATGCATACCTATCGTTCCTCTATATTCTTGCTCTTTTCCAATTTTGGCATTCATATCTCCTAAGATTATTATTGTATCATTATATTGGCGTTGAATCATAGACTCTTTCCAGCTGTTGGTAGAATAAATCCTTTGTTACCTCATCTTTTTTCTCTGTTGGGGCGTGCGCATTTATGAAGGTTAGGTTAAAAAACCTGGTCTTAATTCTTACGGAGCATATTCTTTCACTGATTGGATTAAAATCCAGGATATTGTTTTTAATCTTCTCATCAATTATAAATGCCACTCCAAATTCTCTTCCTCCTCCTTCTTTTCCACTGTAGCAAATTGTATGAGTCCTATGTTCAGTGATTCCTTTATCTTTCCATCTTGTTTCTTGTATGGCTGTTATCTGGTTGTCATATTTCTTAAGTTCTTGTATTAAACCTCCTATTGCCCCTGGTTTATAGAGTACTCGGACGTTCCATATACCAATCTTCATATCCATTTTCCGTTGCCTTTGTCGTTTCCATTTGTGGCTACCATTCCAAGGTTCATGAAGTTAGTGGACACAATAACTAATTAGAGAAGTACGATTTTCAACACAAACTTAGTTTTTTATAAAAGGAAACACCATTTTATTTTGAAAGTACGGAAAAATTCATTAAGAATGGCATTTGATACATTGTAATACGTCAAATAGTTCTCAAGTAATTGTAAACTGAAGTTGAGCGTGAAGGCGCATCTACCACTATGCCTGTCGGCAGAGCCGAGCGCAAATGCCGTCGCGCATACAGCCTGCACGCTTGTGCTGCATTTTTCCTACACTCGCCATAGATAAGTATCACCCCAGCAAGAGTTCTGTCGTACGTACACGTTCACAAACGTCTTGTCAATTAGTGCACTTTGTTACGCCCTTGTTTTATTTGATAAAGTTGATAAATCAATTTGAAAAAGAAAAAATGTATAAGGTGCAAAGATTAAAAATTGAAATCAAAGATTTGTCATGACCAACCGAGAGTAGTTGATTGTTCCAATGTACTAAAAATTATGACGTAAATGAATGAACGCCAATTAGAAATTAGAAAGATCTTAATGTACTAACATTTATGTATGTAATTGATGGCGGAATGTTTAAGATTTATACTTTTTAATTAAGAAATATTTGTTAACTCAGAACGATGTATCAGAACATTTTAGATAATTAGTCAAAGCTTACTTATGTACAAACTACACATTTTATTGTAATCCGCAGTAACAACTTTCCTAAGCACAAAGCATTGTATGCAGAAGAGTACCATGTTTGTTACAATACACGAATGGTGTCAAAAGGGGGATATGTATGTTACGAAACTTGTGAGAATGTTTGTTTCAAGCGTCAACTTCAGTTTACAATTACTTGAGAACTATTTGAATTATTACGTGAAACAAACGCCATTCTTAATGAATTTTTCCGTACTTTTAAATGAGCTGAAAATAAAATGGGGTTTCCAGTTAAAAAAAAACTAAGTTTGTGTTGTTGAAAACCATATTTCCATACGTAGTTGAACGTATTGTGTCCACTAATTTCATGAGCCCCTCTCATACCTATATATCTGCGAAAACAGTTTTTCGATATTTATTGTTGTTCACGAAATATTACCGGTGGTAATATTAGGTGACTCACCTTGTATATAATATTACAAAATGAACTAATAAGGTGGAATTGATCAAATCATTTGATCCTCAATACAGACAAGTGCTATGTGATGGCATGATCACGTAATAAGAAGCTAATTGAAATAAACTCTCAAATTAACAATATAGAAACTAAAGTACATGAAAAATTTTGGAGTTACATTCCACCCAAAATAACATTTTGCACATACATTGAAAAGCTGTGTACAGAGTCCTGCGATGCGTAAACAGAACTGGTGAAGTGTTTAGCAAACCTTAAGTCCTTAGTCCGAACAAAAACAGAATATCCATCGAAAATATGGGATCCTCTTGACAAGAGGACACAAAAAAATTGAAATGCTACAGTCAAAATTCGTAAAGAACTCAATACGAATCATACAGTGCCATCTAAAGGCACAGCCTGCCTTAGTGTCTTCCCTCTACAAGAGAAGAAAGATAAAACTGCTCTATTTTTTACATAAAATAATAACATAATAATAGCCGGCCCTGTGGCGGAGTGGTTAGCACATCGCACTATGACGCCAAGGGTTCCGGGTTCGAATTTGTAAGAGTCCATTCATGAATTTCATCATATCATTACTCATCCACATCTTCGCAAATTAGCCAAAAGTGGCACAAAAAGCGAAGTAAAATAAAGGAAATCAAATCAAAATTTATAATAATATAGAGGTACAAAACATACTGGAATAAATATACATGTACCTAGCTCCAAGAAATGCCGATGGTGTAGAAGAGGAGGACGTGTAAATTATGATAATATCTGCGAAAGGGCACTAAATATAGATATTCGTCATAGTCGATCAAAACTTGAAAAAAATATTCCATGCGTAGAGGAGTAAATGCATTAAAATGTAAAATATGTATGTATATATTTTATGATTTTAGTTAACTATAGATCTTGTGTCATTCTTATTGATTTTATTTTCGGTTAGAATCCGAAAATTCTGGATCAGAAGTAAGGTAATCGATTGATTGATTTGGTGTTTTAAGTCCACTTTATGCACAGTAAGGCTAATCAGGACTGGAAGTACAGTTTAAAGTGGGATCCGAACCACTATGTGCCTCCACCGGGTATCGAACCCGGGACAACTTTAATATAAGGCGACGAAACCACCACTGCGCCATCGAGGAGGCCATGAAGGTAATCGATGTCTGAATGCTTGGCTACGGGGAACTTTTGCCAAGAAAAACGCTACGTAGGACCTGGCATACGTAAAAATCAACCTTTGCAATATGATTAACGAGGTCTCTCCCTTCATGTGAAAACCTGAAAAGCGCGGTTGCCATGCGACCAATTGAGAGTTACGAGGGGAGACGTAGGGAAATGTCGAGGGTGTTGCCAACTGGCTTATGAGCTCAGGATTCAAAGTATCACTCGGGCATATGCCAGAAGGATAGTCCCGAGATGAGATCTGCCATAGTCTCGGTCTCAAAGGGAAAAATCTTAGAAAAAATGGGACCAAAGTTTTGTCCCGCAGTTCCAATTTCTACGTAGTACGAGGGTCACTATTTATATTTTGAACCTAACAATGAAAAAACAGGAATTTGGCATTGAAAACTGCTTTATTGCTTTTCGAAGTATTCTCCTTCATGGTCAATACACTTTTGTATTCGTTCGAACCATTTGTCAAAGCAGTTTTTCCAATCTTCTTGAGACACCTCCATAATATGGTTTTTGAACGCATCAACGGCGTCTTCCGCCGACGAAAATCGTTGTCCACGCAATTTATTCTTGACATTCGGGAACAAGAAGAAGTCATTGGGTGCCAAATCAGGACTTTACGGCGGATGACCCATCAATTCGATTTTTTGACTGTTCTTAAAGTCGGTTGTTAGACGAGATGTGTGACAGCTGGCATTGTCTTGATGAAGAATGATCCGACGGCGTTTGTTTGTTTTCCGTATTTGACCGAAGACCTCTGGCAAACAAATTGTTGTGTACCATTCAGAGTTGACCGTTCTACGTTCCTCTAAAGGCACAGTTGCCACATGACCAGTTTTCCCGAAAAAACAGGCGACCATTTGTTTCGATGTGCTTCGAGCGCGAACAACTTTTGTTGGATTGGGTTCATCTTGAAACACCCATACAGTCGACTGCTGTTTACGTTCCGGCTCATATGCATATATCCATGATTCGTCACCTGTTACAATCTTATATACGTCTTTTGAAGCACCACGATTGTATTTATTGAGCATTTGTTTGCACCAATTGACGAGAGCGTCTTTTTGAGTTTTTGTCAAATTGTGTGGGATCCATCGAGAACATACCTTTCTCACAGCTAAATGATCATGTAATATTTTATATATGCTGGTGGAACAAATGGTTGCCTCAATCTCACAGTATGTCACATGACGATCTTGCAGTATTAGGTTTTGCACAGCATCAATGTTTTCTTGAACAACAACTGATTTGGACGACCTTCGCGAATCTCGTCAGTGAGCGAATGGCGGCCACGATTAAATTCGTTATACCAGCGTTTCACAGTGGCAAAGGATGGGGCTTCATCGCCAAATGTGGAAGTAAGTTGATCGATGCACTCTTGTCTTGATAATCCACGTCGAAAATCGTAAAAAATCATCGCACGAAAATGTTCACGAGTTAATTCCATTTTATTGTTGTCGCGCAATCTCCAAGGCAACATAAACAACACAAATCAAGCTATTGACAAAACATTTGAAGTACGTTATGGTCAATAATGCCAGACGATTCCGTGCAAACGTCAAATCGCGCCTAACTTCAATCATTGTTGCCAAGGCTCAAAATATAAATAGTGACCCTCGTATGTTGGAAAGACGATATCGAAACATGCACAACGATTATAGCTGCTATGAACAAACAGCAAGCATGGGAGCCTCGAAATTCAGACTCTCTGTGTGGTGAGAAGAAAGGAACCCCCTTACCTTTTGATAACAGCTGGTGGGAGTGAAAACCCCACACCCCCTTTGGTTCAGTATTCCTTAAAAAGGTAGAAAAAGATGACAAATTGAAGGCTGACTAACAAAAAAGTGTTACGAAACTCTTCCTTAAGAAAATTCGGAGCGATTTTACAATACTGGGAATTTCTCCATTTTGTTTGAAATTCGGCATACTCACTAATTTTGGCCCCCTAATCACGAATCTGCAGTTAAAATTTGGCGCTCACACGTGGCAATAGCAAAATAATCGAAATTAAGTGCTTATTTCTACATCCTCGATTTCGGACCTTTTTTTTTGTGTGAACATTATGTGATGCTAATTGTGAAGAACATAAATCTGGAGCGCGGAAAGAACTATTTACCAATGTATAGCCGACTGAAGTTCAGATATTGCCGTTTGAAATGTTTGAGTCCAAATTTCCCACCGATTCCGGGCTCCGCCCCTGGGGTAATTGACCTACCGTCCCCAACCGCTACCACGGCCCCGCCTCCGCTCCGCTACGCCCCGTCTACCCGCTTTCACTATAGAGTCCCTTTTAAAGGCATGTTATAAATTGGCCGGATTCACCTGCACCCAAATAAGCGCCACATCAAATATGGCTACCACAGTAGTGTTTCGACAATCATACCGGTGTTAATTGCACATAATTCAGGAATTTCTATACGTGAGCGCCAAATTTTAACTGCAGATTCGTGATTAGGAGGCCCAAATTAGTAAGTATCCGAAATTTCAAACAAATTGGAGAAATTCCCTGTATTGTTAAATTATACCGAAAATTCTTTGGTACGCCACTTATTGCTAAGACTACCTGATGAATTATTTTGTGTATGAATCGGCCAAATGTGGTTGACCATTTCACTCTGTTGGTTGATTAACTGCAGTGAACAATCCACTGGGCGATGAGGTCGTCACGTCCCTACACTAAAAATGCATATAATTAATGTAAACGAACTTTCTCGTCTGTTGAAAGACAATTAGAGATAAAGCGCGTGCTGGTCGACCAACTGCACATACACATAAAAGAAGCTGTCGCGTACACACAGAAAACTAAATGAAATTGAATCTATTCTTCCTGACCCTACCCTATCCCTGTCAGTCATGTACATACTTGTACGGATACTTTTACACGTAATTTCTTTATTATTTTCTCATCTTTGTATCTTCGTCAGCGTCAATATTTGACACAGGTCACATTATATATCACAAATATTGTCTTCTATCGTTCTTTGTTGTGTTATTTAATATTGTGCCGAAATTACGACGAGAATACTACTTAAAACCAAAACTGCGACGTGTACAAACATGGCATGAGCAACAATTTTGTAGACATTTTTTTTAGCACGGAACATATCATACGTATATTTGGTAAAATTTCAGTAATCACCAAACGTCTCTAATTCCATTTTTTCATCGATAGATTTCGATTATTTATGTAACACAATTTTTGTTTCAGGGCGTGGAAACCACAAATAACCGATAACAATCCCAATTGTATCACATAAAACCACACATTACTTCACGATAACACATCTCCGCGAGATAAAAATAACAGAAAACGTTCATAAACATTTATAGGTGGTACAGGGTCAGGAGTACCGCCATTACACACTCACTTACCGTAGGAGACGACTGTAGACTCGTAATATCCTTCGACGTTTGTAACTCCTTCCCGCATTAACACCTGCATACTGTTTTCGCGAAAACTTTCCGGATCCGGAAAACGAATTTCTTAAAATTTACAGGAGAAATTACTTACCGAATGCAGTTTCTTTAGACTTGTGGAAGTTCGGGGAAGTGTTTTCTCGCACCGTTCATTGAATTCTGCCAGTAAATCATGTATTTTCCGATATAAATGTGTGACCGATGCACGAAAGCTGTTGCATCCATTTCCTTCCAGCCAGATGTTGCCTGTGTGTGATGACGTAATCCCGGTCAATCCCGGTCAGTGTTTCCAAACACGTGTTTCTGTAACTGAAGAAGGTACGTTTTCGCAAATGATTTGTGGGGCTATGTGTCAATGGTTCGTGGGGCTATGTGTCAATGGTTTGTGGGGCTATGCGAGAATAGTGTGTGGGGCTACGCATTTTTTCTAAACCAATTTTTTGGTATTCTAACCTAAACGTGACACAACCTAACCTAACCTTACCGGAAATGGTTCGTGGGGCTATGTATGAATGGTTCGTGGGGTTATGCGCCAATGTTTTGTGGGGCTACGTAGGTATTTTTGGGTGAAGTGGGGTGGAAACACTGCATGCCGGCTGCGGTAGTGAAACTGTGACCGCCATTTAGCGTGATACCGAAGGGAGAATGAAACGAACAAAACTTATTTCATACGTCGAAAGTATGGATTATTCCCGTGAAAAAAGCGAAATGCCACCTTCAGCAATGTTTCTTCATACAGAGTACGTAAGTAGGAATATGGAAAGTGACATAAATAGCGAGTTGCAGGCGTTTTCCGGATACGGAAAGTTTACCCTGTTTTCGTAAACTTGAAATCCTTGGTAACAATGTCACATTCTAGATTCTTGCAGTACACTGAAATAAATGTCACTTTTCTTGTAACAAGCGGCACAAACACCACACATAACTTACAAACCCCGCTGATCAGGGCGCCACTGATCACCACTATGAGGCGCTGCCGGTCCGAACAAGATAGCAGGGAACAGGTGAAATTCGTAAAAGGGGATTCGCTTCAACGTAGACGGTTAAATGATATAGCAGGTTTCTGAAGCAGAATTGTATTGTAGCAGCTTTCTGCAATCCATTTCCAACATATACGTTACCTATGTTGAACTATTTTAAAAAGACACACCACCAATCCACGTCATAATGAGCAAGATGAAAATTGCAGAACACAATGCTGTACGTAGGAAAAGCTATGTTCGAACTTCGAGTTCGGAAGATTCAACAAGCAACCGTATGCTGCTTTAAATGTTCATTTCATTGGTTAACGCGTACCACGTGATATTACACCACAATGTATGCGGAGGCTCCAGAACCTATTGCAAACGGTGCAGACACCACGTAGACGACTCGGGTTGCACTCTGTAACCAACTAAAAACAAGTTACCACAAAGAGAATCAAGAAGTACAGCCACTAGAAATTTCGGTAAAATTTACTATTCCCCGGACACCTATAACTTCTTCGTTTCGTCAATTTTTAACATTCGTAATTACCTATCTGTTTCGCGGAACATTCTTTAAGATGTATTCACGTTTTTTTGATCAAAGTAATTGCAATTTTTCACATTACGAGTACTTCTTTCTCGTAGTCTTTTCGCTTGCCTGAGACACAATATGGCACGTACACCTTTCTAGATAATCGCGCGTCGTGCTTGTGTTTTGTCGATTTTCATTCGTTATGCAGTGTTTCAACCTTCGTAACCCAAGAAATACCCGTGAACAAAGCTCATGTGACCTTTTTTTAAACTTTTTCGCATTGTTTTACGAAGAAAATTGTAATGGTTCGTGGGGCTATCCATCCCGTAATCGGTGGGAAATTTAAACTAAAAAAATATTTTCGTTTGAAATTTTTGAGTCCAACTCCCCCCCCCCCCGATTCCAGGCTCCGCCCCTGGGGTAATTGACCTACCGTCCCCTACCGCTACCGCGGCCCCGCCTCCGCTCTGCTCCGGTTACCTCTACAGAGTCCCTGTTAAAGGCATGTTAGAAATTGGCCGGAGTCACCTGCCCTAAATGAGTCCCAAACTTGTAAATTTGAAGAAATCAGTTTCCAGGATACGGAAAATTTATCTGAATTTCACTACGCATCCACGACACGTCATATTAGGCACATACCCATAGCCCATTCCTTCTAACGAGTAGCTTACATTCACTGTCACATTTTGGACATTCCTCTCCTTTCTTCACGATCCCGTGTTCAATTAAATTAAAAAATCCACTGGATCTTCCACCCGGTATGAATTTCACCACGCATCCACGACACGTCATGTTTCTAACTTTCATTGCAAACACAGACAGTTCGAAACACTGGATACCCAATGAACATGAACAAAACACAATCACGACGCGTGATGATGTACGAAGGTGTACGCGCCAAAGGCTATTGTCTGTCGGAGAATTAATTTTCAACAAACAACATGAATTTCCCCTATCATACATTCCCACATCACACAAAACACCTTCCAGATGTTAGACAATGCTACAGGAACCTATTACCGTAAGTAGTTTCTTGTGTAATAATGAAGAAATCTGTCCGGGGAATAGTAAATTAGTACAGCCGAGAAACGAGGGAAATTGAGAGGCCAGAGCCGGAGTACACGCTGCTGGGAAGGCAGTCGCTCTCACGTGTTCATTAGTGGAGCCGTCTCCCGTCACTACTTGCGCAGAGACTTGGTTTCGTTTCCTTGCTCTACAGTTAGCTGGGACAGAGTATAGTGGTAACGCTATTGCCTAACAAAAAGGGGGGACCGGGTTCGTTCTCCGATGGAGGGATATTATACAGTGGTTCGGACTCTACTTCAAATTCGAATAAATTGTAATAAGATGCTACTGGTGAAAGGCCAATCACAAACATACATGAGACTTGATTAATTGATTGAATTGTGTTATTTTACGTTCATTTTCTGCCACTTTTGGCTAATCACAACATTGGGATGAGTGATGATTACGTGAAATAATGGACACTCGGAAAGAACACTGGGATTCGAACCCGGAACTTCTGGCGTTGTTCAACGCTATGCCAACCACTCCGCCACGGAGGGTGGCACACACATGAACAAAACACAACACAAACTCCTAATTGACATTACCGGCTGTGGATCCAGCCGCTAGATCCTTGATAGTCTGCAACAATTCAAACCAGAGTACTACGCGAAAGAGACAGCGGCACTTGCCTGCTTCCGAAAAGGTCCCCCCCTTAAAAAGTGCTCCCCTGTGCTTAGCACCACGCCATGAAGGCGTATAGAGGGTGTGGGGGTAACGCCCCACACTTTCTTGATCCGGTCGTGAGTCGGGGTGATGTGATTACCCTTACACCCGGTAATTAAACGACATTTTATAGATATATGCATTTTATTTGTGATATTTACAGGTACAATAAATGTGACTACAGCCACCAAGTACTGCCTCTTTAAAAAGATCTGCTTTATTCTTGGCTACGGTAGCTGAGCTGAAACAGCACACTTCGCAAATCTCCCATCCTATCTGATTAACAGTGTGTTTTTAGCGAGTTCACGTTAATGTATTTGCGGGTGTAGTGTTTCCAGCTCTGTTGTAAAAGTACTGGATAAATCCGTATTCGTACAGGGTGTTCCAAAATGAATATCGGGGTTTCAATGAGGTGCATCTGTTACATATATATTACAGAAATGAAACATACCTTAAAAGGAAAGGTAACTCAAACAGTTTTTGTTTCTACTTGTGATGTTTCATAACTCCGCCGCAGCACGACGCTAGTAGTAAAGATGGAGATGACTCCTGAGCGTAAAGCCTTCTGTGTCTTGGAATTCGCAAGGTGTAACTCAGCAATTGGAGTGCAACGTGCTTTTCGGCGGGAATATGGATGTGATACCCCATCGGATAACAACATCCGAAGATGGTACAACTAATTTAAGAATACGGGATGCCTGTGCAAAGGGAAGAGCTCCGGAAGACCACGTCTACCAGATGAGCAAGTGAAACAGGTCAGAGCAAGTTTCGGTCGGAGTCCCAGGAAATCTGTAAGTCAAGCGAGTCGAGAACTGTCAATGCCATCCACGACTGTTTGGAGGGTGTTACGAAAGAGACTGCACATGAGGCCGTACCGTCTACATCTGTTACAGGCCCCAAAGCCTGAAGATAATGTGACCCGTGCCAACTTCTGCGAAAATGTGCTGGACATGAAAGATGATTTTCTTACACGTGAGATGAAGCCTCATTCATCTCAGTGGACGAGTGAATTCGCATAATGTGCGTATTTGGGGGTCTGAAAATCCACACCAAACAGTGCAACAGATGAGTGATTCGCCAAAAGTGAATGTATTTTGTGCTCTATCCGAAGAACAAGTGCATGGACCTTTCTTCTTTGTGGAAAACACTATCACCGGTACTGCTTATTTGGACATGCTCCAGCAATGGTTCTACCCTCTACTGGATCGTGAGCAAAAAAGGAACATCATCTGGCAACATCGTGAAGTACGGAATTGGTTGAATACTGTTTTTTTCCCAACGATGGATCGTTCGTCATTGTGAGGATGACGTGGCTCTTCTGCAATGGCCACCAAGATCTCTCGACCTCACCCCCTGTGATTTTTTTTGTGGGTGTGTGTAAAGGATAGTGTCTACGTGCCACCGCTACCTGTCGACCTCCCTGAATTGCTACCCTGGATTGATACAGCTGTGAAGTCTGTTACACCAGACATGATAGCTTCAGTGTGGGAAGAAATTGCCTACAGACTAGATGTGTGCTGTGTTACAAGGGGATCCCACATTGAACACTTGTACTTGTGACAAAAAACTGTTTGAGTTACCCTTCCTTTTAAGGTATGTTTCATTTCTGTATTGTATATGCAATAGAATATACACATAATTAAAACCCCGATATTAATTTTGGAACACCCTGTATTTATGTTATTTGCCGTCACTTTTCTGTCATTTTTGGCCAATCGCGATGATGAAATTTATGAAGAAACATGCACAAAGAACACGCGCGTCCAGGTCGGTACTCGAACACGGAAACGACGGTGATGAGATCGAAAGTCGACCACAACGCTCTCTTGCTTTGTCATTCTTTTTTTTTTTTTTCTCGTCCTCTACCTATCTGTTCTTCCCTTCATAAGTGCGTTCTTCCGTCGCTTGTGCCGCCTGTCGGCAGCCCGCTTGCCGGTCGGTTCGACTGCAACTCCCGTCAAATCGCGTGCGATATCTCTGCTATGAAAACCGCTAGCTTCGAAATTACTTCAAGTTCTCAGAATTACAGTTACAATTACATTCAAAATAAGCACGTACTTTGTCACAAGACATTATGGAAATGGTGCCCTCGTGCATCTACACATTTCTGGCATGTTTTTTAGGAATTCTCCATTTCCACGCAACAGTTCAGCTTCTGAAATTGCTTCAGTTCCTCTCCTGATATTCTCATTCAGATCTTCTTGTGTGTGTGGGGGGGGGGGGTTTGTTGCATAGACTTTATATTGTTGTAATGTGTACGTATGTGCTAGGGAAGTGCCGAAGCCGATTACAGATGTATGAAAATCGGCAGAAATTGACATATCGGCATCGGTATCGGAATCGGCAAAAATCCGATATTTAAACAGGTACAGATTACCTTCTAATAAGATTTATATTCTAGTTTTGTAAGATTTATTGAAAATTAGGTTATGATTCATCATTATTGTAGAGTTTTTGTAATAAAATTATTGCAAACTCTCATTCAGAGGATCAACCTAACTATAAATCGGAAATAAACCAGTACATTGCTGAACCAGGATCTGCTGTTGTATTGGAAATTCAAAAATGAGTATTCAAACCTGAAGCTGAGAAAATACTTGGGCACACCTGTTGCATCAGTATTCAGTGATTGAGTGTTCAGTGTTGCTGAACAGATTTGAGATAAGAGAAGAAGTAGGTTACTTCCTGAAGTGCTTCCAATTCTCGTGTTTCTGAAGTTGAATCTGGCAGAACAGGAATTCATTTTGCATTTCAAAGAACTGCTTGTGTACTAATGTTAAATCTCTTGAGAATCCATGTTCTTCTTAAAGGTTCACGTAACATTTTGTAGATGCAAATGTACATTCACATCTCTTGAGACTATATATGTATATACATATGATATGCAATAGAAATGTACATACCAAATTTATTTTTGTCATGCAGAAAATAACATCACATTTCTGTTTAATAATCTTATTATCGGAATCGGTTTAATATCGGCATAAATTTTCAGCGTCGTCACAAATATCACTTGGAACACTAAATTATCACTTTATAAAACAATTGAAAATCACAAGAACACTTGTAATACGTACGTACTTTAAAAATACAACTGGAATGAAATCGCGAAGTTGCTGAAATGGACTGGGGTTAAGAAATTCACAAGTTATGTGCAAAGCCATGTGTTTCAGTTGCTGCGAGCTGTTAGGAAACTTAAGTGCCCCTTTTAGCGTGTCTTGTTACCAAAGCTCTTTTTCTTTCTTCAAGCTTTTCACCCCTTTTCACGCGTTTTGCTCTTTGGTTACCTTCCTTCAATTTCTCTATCCCCCCTTGTTTTATTTCTCTTGTTTCACTCCCTTTCACTGGTTTCTTTCTTCTCTGTTTGCCTTAATGAGAATTCACACCGAAGCGTAAGGCGACATGTGTCGCTTGAGGATTTCACCAATCTAACGCAGACTTGTGTTTCCTGTCATGGCGCCAGTGATGAGCCGTAGACTATAAGTTTACGTCTACATGAGTTCTCTACACGTAATCTACGCGTAGATTACATTGGGTTGTAGTTTACATAGACTACGTAGACAATCTAAAGTGCATTAAAATTAATTTTCAAGGGTTTCATGAAAGGAAAGTAACATTTTCAACTATATTGGTTCCTAACGAAATGAAAAGAATCCTGTTTGCAACAATATTTCTCTTCTCTTCTATCATCAACTATGTAAGAAGATAAATAGTATGCAAAAAAAATAACAGATGGCAGTCGTGAGGCAAGACTGATCTTTTTCCCATAAAACACTAGAACGTTTCCTCGTATTAGGTTTCTTTCTAGGTGAGAAATTGTTTGAATTTGGAAGAAAGAGTATGAAAAGTTCTCTTCGCACATCAGCAACTGACACGCAGTATAATTTTCTTTTAATTCCACAGCGCCCTTTGCTAAGTTATCACCTTTCGCCATGTTGTTTACATAGATTACGTCATCTACGTGTATAAAATAGTCTACGTGTAGAATGTAGACTATCCTTGTTTACGCGTAGACGCACATCACTGTATGGCGCTCCAGTGTGAAATGTTGCTGCTGATAGGCTCGTGCCAAAGCGGCACATATCACATGTCGCTACGGTGTGAATTCTCCCTCACACAAACACACACACACATTACATCTTCATTAGCTTTTTACCTCTGTTCTCCTCTCTGGTGCCCTTGCATCCCTCCCCTCCCGACTCCCCCTTCTTCAGTTTACTTCCTTACTCAGTATCTCACCAATGACATAGTGGTAACGTAGTCGCCTTGCAATCGAGGGATCCGGGTGGAACATAGTGGATCGGATCCCTCTTTAAATTGTAGGCTCAGTCCCGATTAGCTTTTCTGTGGATAAAGTGGGCTGAGAACTCAACATCTTCTATCTCATTCTCTACCCCACCTTGTTTATGTCAACTTTCTACCTATTCTTCTCTTTCTCGCCCCGTGTCTTCTACCCCTTCTCTCCATCTCTCTCTCTCTCTCTCTCTTTGAGTCGTTTTATCTACCTCTCTCTGTCTTTATCTTCCTTTCTTCCCTCTATTATGAGTAGCGTTCGGAAGTTGAAGACCTGTAAATTGTCAAAAAAAAGACCTAAAACTATGATCCAAATTAATTAATAACTTCAGTTTTAATTACATATTTAATGAATAAAAAAATTCTAGTGGTACTATATGAATGAAATGCATCTTTCTTCAGTCTAAAAATGTTTTTCTCTCGTTTCAGGGATGGTTCAAATATATTTCTTTCTTTTTTTTAATTTCTTTACTACAGAAAGATATTTAAGAGGTGATGAACTGATGATAATTCGAATTGAGAATGGGCAGTAAAAACGTAGTCAAAAGAAGGTGAAGTTGCAAAAAAAAAGCTTTTAAGACCTTAAAAAAAGACTAAAAAAGGACCAATAAGCCAAAAAACGTCGAAGAAAGCAAAAAAAAGGACAAATAAAATCCACCTTTTTCTGGCCTCGTATTATGTTGGGCCTCGTCTTCGGACACTAGGGAAAAAAAGGATTTTTCCTCAATTTCCGAGCCCTAATTATGAGTTATTGAGTTTTTGATTTAAGCCCACATCATAGGCGCCGACTCCATGGGGCTTGGGGGCTCGAGCCCCCCCAATATTAACGATGTGGGGGCAGAGTCCCCAAATAATTTTGCTTAAGAGGATTTAATGTATTATTTTGTTTCTCTTGTATAGTTTACTTTGAATTCTGCCACATGAACTTAACTTTAAATACACATTTAAAATTTTCTAGACCATCAACTTTGGAGGGGCTGAGACCGCTAAGCCATCAACTTTGGGGAGGCTATGACCAGAGACAGCAAAACACATGACTTATTACTATATACTAGTATGTAATTATGAGTATTGTTAAAATTTTTACTAAAAAGAGTTTCAAAAGACGATGTGCATGAACTAGGGTAGTGGATGGGACGTTCGGGCTACAAATGGCTCTCACATGACATTCAGAAGGAGATCATTGATATACTATTAGGGAGATACGTTTTGCTCTCCGTGGTAGCAGATATTAAAAGTCGGGAATATTTTGCTATTATTGTTGACGAAACTTGTGACATATCCACCCGTGGACAATTAATATTCTGCATTCGAACTGTGAATAAAAGAATTGATATTTTTGAGGAATTAATGGCCTTTTATTAGGGGTGTGCGGGACGGGATCGGGAAGGGAAAAATTTTCAATTTCTGGACTAAGTCGGGAAATTTTCGGGACGGGAAATGTTCGAAATTTCCCGAAGCTCTGAAAATCTCGAATTCTACACGTCCTTTTCAATTTAAGTGATTTCTGGATTAAAAACTAACACTTTACGATAAGTTCCAGAAATTGACAATGCAGAAAACGTCGAGAAATAACAACATTTTAAAATGACCATTCGGTATTTTCCGACTGCTCCGGATCCCGAAAAGTAGGAAATCATTTCCCGAAGTCGGGATCGGGACGGGATTTTTTTTCCCCCCGATCCCGGTCCCGACTTTTCGGGATCCCGCACACCCCTAGCTTTTATGAGATTCCGAACACTGAGGCCAAAACTTAAAGAAGGGAGAGAGTGAATCATTCATTAATTTATTTCGGTGATCAGAGCCCCCCCCAATAATTTTGACAAGTCGGCGCCCCTGGCCCACATTATACACAAAAAGGCTAATCGGGACTGGACCTACAGTTGAAAGTGGGATTTAAACGACTAAGTGCCGCACAATATATTTTGTATCGATGGAGCGTAGCACCTAAAGCTTTTTTCCAGTCTTACGGCGGACGCTCTATATGCTGGCAAGAGAAATGGGGAGCGGGGAAGCGTCCAATCCAGCGCGATAAGAAACGCAGCAGCCTGTAGAACGAGGTGCACGTAGTAGTTCCTCCCCTCGACGCCCTCATTCTCGGCGTCATCGCTGTTGTCTAGTTGGTCTGCTGCGTATTCCCCGTTCTCCACTTCCCTTCACTACTCTATCATTCTCTAATTCTGTATCTCTCTTGTTCTCTCTTATCCCTTAATTCTCTCCCCCTTTCTCTCTACTGCTGCGTCTATGTTTCTATTTGTCTCCCCATCTCTCTCGCTCTCTCTCTGTTTCTATTTGTCTCCCCATCTCATCTCTCTCTCTCTCTCTCTCTCTCTCTCTCTCTGTTGCTATTTGTCTCCCCATCTTTTTTTCTCTCTCTCTGTTGCTATTTATCTCCCCATCTTTCTCTCTCTCTATGTTTGTATTTGTCTTCCCATCTCTCTCTCTCTCTCTCTCTCTCTGTTTCTATTGGTCTCCCCATCTCTGTCTCTCTCTCCCTCTCTCTGTGTGTGTGTGTGTGTGCGTTTCTCTTTCTGTGTCACCCTCTGTTACAACAACACGTTGAATGGAAACCTGCCTGTGTACAACCGACGACAAATTGTACACTTACAGGCAATAAAAATGAGACACCCAGATCCTGGAATACACGCTTCTCTGCAATGTGTTATTTGTATTGCCTAACTCTAAGGCGGTGGCAGAATTTGCAATTGAAAATTTGATATTATAATCTACATATCGCCGTAGAGTTAGGCAACACACATAACGTCTTGCAGGGTAGCGAGCATTTCAGGATTTAGGTGTTTCATTTTTATTGCCGATGACCGTACATCGCCATTCTGTTTAAATTGAAATAAGAAACAGGAAAAACCAAAAGAAAACTTCTGCGAGAACAGTTCCATAGAATGAAGAAGAGAAGAAAGAGGTGCCGTTATCCTTGCGGCTGATTGTACAGTCACGGACAGGTATAGGTTGTAGCGACCACATTGACTCTCATTGCAATTTTACAATCCAATAGCATCTACTGCACCTACACCACACCTACACTCACCTCTATTAATCTTTTCCAGAGTTAAAATCGAATCACCTCTGGTGTACTTAATCTGCAGTCAAAGTGAACACGTACAAAACAATCCATGCGTCTTATAACTTCGTATTTACCTTCTTTATGTCTTGCACAATTCCTCACTAAAGTCACAAGTCCTCCTAATTGTAATGTTTTTATTAGAGAAACCATTTAGTTCTATTAGAGGCCATTTTTCACTATGGCGGCCGAAGGTCCAGACCATTCTTCCGAAGAGTTTCCGTAAGTTGTCTAAGATTTCCTTCCACACTCTTGTATAGGAGGAAAGTTAGAAAGAATTAAAAAATATTTGAAAAGTAAGGAAACAAAGAAAGAACAATTAGCAGGGGAAATGCATGGAAGTAAATGTAAGGAAACATAAGAAGGAAAGAGAAAGAGAGAAAAAGAAGCACGAGAGAGAAAGGAAGAAGGAAAAGATATGAAAATAGAGGAAGGTGAAAGAGAGGAAAAGAAATAGAGTGCGACAGAGAAAGGAAGATAAAGGAAGTTGTCGAGAAACAGGTTAAAAGAGAGAAAGAGAAAGCATGTGATAGAGAAACACGGAAGAAGAGAGAAAGTTTGAGAGAGGCAGTAATAGAAATACAGGGAGAGAGAGAGAGAGAGAGAGAGAAAGGATGTGATAGAGAAGCAGGGAAAGAGAGAGAAAGAAAAAGATGTGATAGAGAAATAGGGAAGTATGAAAAAGAAAGAGAAAGGCACTAATATAGGAACAGGTAAAAAGAGAGAGAGAGAGAGAAATAATAAAGTCATAGCAAAGACAGACAAAAGAAGGACATGTAAAAATCAGTAGATCATATACGGATTTCCAACTTAAAGAGTTCAGTATGGGATCCTTATGAGCTTTTACCTTTAAGAACACCACCCCCCAAATACAAAGAAAGTCTATTTCCTTATAACTGTCAAAAAATGTTAAGCATTTGTAGTTATGGTATTGCATAGAAAAATAATTAAACATTATACTCGGGTGTGGTATTACGTTTGCATAATACGTATGGAGGTATAATAATGGAATAATAAAAATAGAGTAAATACGGAATGGACGAAAGTATGAATTGAGGAAAGAAAATTATAGTCTGTACACAGATGTAAATTGTAATGATTGTATTGTAGAAATATTAAGTGAAGAATTTCGTGCTTTTCCTTTGGTGTATTATGCTTAGATGAACATTGAAACGGGTACAGGGCAATGAAACCAGATTAATTAAATAATATAGTGCATCAACTTACATAAGAAAAATACCAAGGAGATACCAACAGTGTGTGAGAGAAATGTGTATTTATATAAACGTACACATTTATTGCTTTCAAGTTATTATTACTAATAACAGCAGAAATTAATTTGCAACTTCTTCTTCCAAATAAGAATAAAATAAAAGACGTATTCTTTGATTATACCTGAATGTTTCAATTTATCGCACCTTGCGCCCTCTTTTAAGCACAGATTTAACTCAATCAGTAGAAATATAGAAACAGTTACTCACACAAAGATAACAGATGTCGCACTAGAACACTGCCTTTAAACGCAATATAAAATTGAACCGTAAAGTTAGACCACGAGGTAACAAGATACACAAAATCTACAGAAGTAAACACGGTACTTACCAGGGAGATATCTGGCGCCTAGGGGACAGTTGTCTCTCCTTACACTGTTTCTCAATCGAGAGCGTCCTGACGGGACGTCCTCTATTCGCTTGGCGTCGCATGCTAGCACACATTTTCGAGCACGACGCAGCAACGAGAGATTGAGCGACTGACGCCTGGCGGCACGTGGTATAAAGGAGAAAGCCGGTGCGATCGCGCTGCCACCTGTTGACATTTCATTAAAGCGTCCAATCTATTAGCAATTACTCTCCCCACTGTTTGCTGTAGCGCCGAGTAATAGTGGTTGGCGTCGGCCAGGGGTTACACGACGATGAGAATAAACATAAAAATCTCTCGTGTTCATGACTTTATGTGCGTTAAAGATAATGTTACAGAAACTAGATTTCGCTCTAAAAGAGCTCGACAAGAGACAATCTTTAGCAACATATCTTTGAAAATATATATATATAGGGTTATTACAAATGATCTTCCCGATTTCAGACACATGTCAATCACGTTTAATGAAACTAAGAAACAAATACGTTACATCAATTTAAAAGTAACTCATAAATTTCTCGCATGTGTTCAATGTGAGCCCCTTTGGTAAAACTTGCATGGACCCGTCCCACTGTTTGCTCATTTACTGACGGTCGGCCAGTTGACTTTCTCTTACAGATGCATCCTCTTTCTTTAAAATCAGAGCACCATTTACGAACCGAACCATTTGGTACATCTGCACCAAACTTTGAACGGAAATCTCGCTGCACACTAATAGCAGACTGATATGGAAATCTAACATACAACACGCTTTCCTGTCTTCGCCGGCAGCCATTTTCTCTCATAGTTATTAAGTAGCAGTGTTATCAACCGTATATGAAATTATATGAAGTAAAACTTTATTGAGATACTCTTTACATTGATATAACCTTTCTTGTATATGAGTTTCATTAAACGTGATTTACATGTGTCTGAAATAGGAAAGATAATTTGTAATGACCCTGTATAATAAGTCCATGAATTACTAAGCATAGTTGGGACAGGTTCTATAGTTCTGAGTGAGATTTCAACAACTGCACTGTATACACTTGGTATCTAACTCGGAATTTCTTGAATAGAAGTCAAAAGTTCACTTTATGCTGAGACAGACTAATCAGAACTGGTGGGATTCGAGCCACTGCACATTTCTCCTTCCCGAAGATCGAATCCGGGACACCTTGATTACAAGCCAATAACAAAAAGCACTACTTTATTAAAGTCAGTGTGGGCAAGGACGTATTTAGGGGAACAGTTCAAGGGGGCCGGACCTCGCCGAAAGAATTAGCAAGTAAGATAAATTGAATAATAAAAATTTATTTGTTTATTATTTGTTGTATAATCAATGCTTATTAATTTCCTTTGAAGGATTATATTTGGGCCATAGGCATTGAAGGACAGTATCAATGAAGATTTATGCATACTAGTAATTATTATAATATGCATAAACTATTTATCAGGAATTTTACTCTTCGATAAATGGATGTAACTTCGTTTTTTGTTACTCAATAAATATTCAATTATTTAGCTATTGGACATTAATATCTTTGCTTTGTTTTTTATAGAAATTTTGGTGATCTATCTATCTATAATACATGTATTATAGATAATGAATACGTGCTGTTATATTTCTATTCTTATACCGTCTTTCTACATATTAATGCAATAATAAAAATATATTCATTAATTTAATACTTTATTATTATTATTTCTGAGACATTGGTTCAGACCCACTCCGAAATATACTTCTAGATAGTGTGGCATAATTCTTTGTTCTAATAAAAATGGGATACCACCTTCCAAAGTACAGCATTTTCTAGGAAGTAGCAACGTAGACCCCTTACAATATTCACTGACAGCCGCTGGTCTTTAATAAAATTGGAAAAACCCCTGCTGAAAATATTTACGAAAAGAGGTGTTACTTTAACCGGCAAATCTCAAGTAGTTCTATAAATATATACTATCATATATGGTCTAGTTGTTAGTGCGTCTGGCTGTCACGTGGGACACCCGGATTCGAATCCCGGGAAGGGTGATTTTAGGTGGGAATTCTTCCAGCAATGTCTGCGTGGAGAAGCTCTCGGAATCGCCCAGCCTCTCATAAATGTTTACATGGCGAGTAAGGGTGGTCGGAGCTTGATGCTGATCACATCACCTTCATATATGGCCGGGATGGTAAATGTATGGGGCCCTACCTCCACATCTCTCCATGTACAGTCAGCGGCAAAAAAAATGGGACACCTAGATTCTGCTAGCCTGCAATAGTACGTCGTGGGTGTTGCCTAACTCTACGGTATTAAGATAATTTAAATAGCAACTCTTGAATAGGAATAGGCTATCGCCCTGATGTTAGGTAATACACATAACTCCATGCACGGAAGCGTGCATTTCAGAATCTTACTGCCCGATCTCTTTTGCTGGTGACTGTACTTTCAAGGCATATTGCAATGTCCCTGCTATACCATTAGAAACGCGCGTGTGTGTGTATGTGCGTGTGTGTGTGTGCGCGCGCCCGAATAAACACAGTATCGCTCAATATTTATTGCTATGAACCTACCTGAAAAATATATACTTGTAACGACCGCCATGTAAGGCAGATTTCAGTTGTATATTATTATTTATTTTATTCGTATACTTTCAAGTTAAGAACTTGGATTAAATTATTTATACTTAATTGTTTTCATAATGCATGTATATATTTACGTTTTATCTTATATTATAATATTATTCGCGTATTATTGCAACATTTATTCAGAATGTATAGGCTAATAATTATTCCAAATAATATATGCAACGTTTTCATTGTTTTTCAAATCCAAAATGGCTAGGATTATTACTACCTTTCACGCAAATTTTGTTGTTTAAGCACAAGTTAAATACATTTCTTCTTAATATCGATTTTTGTTCAACAATGTGCAAGATGTAAGTAATTTGTCTTCGTTATAAACTAAATCTTTATGTAATCATTTTTTATGTACAAGGGCAAATAGGTATGAATTATTTGATAAAATCAGTATAGTTATTTCTATATAGTTTAATATTGTAATATTATAGCGCTATTCATGATTAAAGATTTTGGACATTTTAATTATAAAGTATTTGAATATTATTTACTGTCACGTGTCGCAATTCGGTGGTTTCCTTCCTGGAGGAAGTGTGGATCGTCTTAATCCCGATCCCTGGGTGAGAACTGGTGCTCCCAACTGACCAGCCGGAGCAAGGAGCGGTGTGTTGCCAATTCGGATCTCCATACCCTGGAGTTACGAGTCGTGGCACGTTGCATACTGCAGATAAAGATATTGAATTTCAAAATGTTTACGTGTCTCAACATGTCTATCTTATTACTGGAACTCCATATATATCGAGCTCAATGTGAAATTGAAGGGGAAAGCAATCCATTTATGTTGGACGTCTGTGTTACTTTACCAGCAATGTTAATTATACGCGAGAAAATGCATCAGCATATTATGTAAGCTCCTCCCGGAGGAAAGTGGCTGGATTCAGCCCAGCTTATAAATTCATTTTTTTAAATGTTGATTCTGCAAAATTTGAAAGAATCTGAAAAAATGTAGTTGGTATCGGTTTCACCACCAATAACTCATCTAAGACATAAAGCATTTTCCGTCCCCCCCAAAATTTACGTAGAAAAACAAATATTATATGTAGATATTTACATACATAAGTATTGGTTTTGCCAACCTTGCCCCCCCCCCCCCACCAATTTGTTTTAAGTTGGCTCCTCTTGACGTAACCGATAGTGCCATGTCACGGCCCAGGCATTATACAGTAGAGCGTCGATTATCCGAACGTCGGTCAACCGAACGACCGCTTAACCGAACTGTGTACTCGCTCGCACCTGTTACTCTCCCACCCTACCGTCCATCATCCCCCTCACTCCCAAACCAAGTTTCCCACAGTAGTCGCCGCACTGAGCCACCGCTGGCGGAACATTGCTTCTAATGGGGCCTTCATAAGGCGCTGCTGACCGGCCAAGCCGCCAGTCGCTGTGTTTCAACAATCAGCTCACTTCTGTCGGTGTATGTATTGTTCATGCAAAATGCGTATGTAATATGTACATATTTTTGTTTAATAAACTGTACCACATACTATATATTCCTACTAAAGTTGCCTTTGTACGTTACTTTGTAATACTTAAAGAGATGCCTGTTTTTATGAATAAATTTACTGTACAGTACTTCTTTTTGGCAAATAAACATGTACAGTTCGATTATCCGGACAAACCAGTTTTCCGAACACCCATGTCCCCCAATTACTTCGGATAATCGACGCTCTACTGTATTTTCATACAACGCATTTTTTAATTCGATTTACTTTTTACACATCAATGGACCACCCTGGATACGACCCGGTAGATTATTACTTGAATAATATTACGTGTACATAGTTAAATGTGGCAGTAGTATATGAATTTTAATTCTATTGTTAAATTTGGAAGCAACAATTAAGATTGTATCCTACGAAATCAACCAAAGATATCTTCATTGTTACGGCAAATAAAGAATATAAAATTGCATGCTGCCTCTGCTAACGGTAAGTACCTGCTGAAAACTAAAGCAGTATCCATTTTCTAGTCCTTATGATATCGGCTATATGTATTGAGTAGTTTCGTTCTATTTTCATCTGAAAATTTTGAACTTCTTAATCCTTAACTAGTATGGTTGGATATTTTCGGATCCCACACAAGGATAGTTACAAAATATCTTGCCTGATGGCATATGCAGTTTACTGCCCTTTCGTGCAGTAATGAATTCAGGGGGTGGGCCTGGGGGAACCCCTACGAAAATTAAAAAGTCGCCCTCCGAAAATTTCAGCAACCGGACAATTGCCAAGAAATCTGGCAACCATACACACTTTGGTTTTCTATCATTCACTTTCATTTAACATAGACCGTACTTTTTCTGGCTTTTCCATATTAGCCCGGGAATTTATGTACTATAAAACTGTAAAATATGTATGTAATTATGTCATATAAATTGGAAAATATGTCATGAAAAATTACAAATATGTCAGAAAAATGCAGAAATATTCCCAGTAAAGCCAAAATTATACACAACAGTACTCTCGAATATCTCCCATACCCGATAGAGTAGGGGCTGTAATGTACCGAATGCTATTTTTACTTTTGACTGAATTTTGTGAAAAGCTTAAAAGGCAAATAAATGAGAACGAAACTTCTTTACTTCCTGTGCAACAATGAGAGAGAACATTTTTCCTCAATAATGTTTGCATGGCTATCAATTGTCGGCGGGATAAAAAAAGTGGGGTATTATTGTTCTGTACTAACTTCCTCCGTAATTTCCATATCCTACCATCGACAATATGAACTATCCGTTGTGCTAAAGCTACGAAGAAAAAAATATGAAATAACCGATTATGTGCGAAAGAGTAACGAAATTATACAGAAATATGTCTCATTACAACAAGATTGAAGAAATATGTTGTAAAAACGCGAAATTGGTGAAATATGTCAAAATATGCTTTGTCAAGTTTGTCTATTTCGGTAACAGTAGTATAAGCCGGAGACGGATTTCTTAAAATTTACAGGAGAAAAGACGAGAAAGTACTTACAGAATTGTGTTCTTGAGGACTTTCTGAAGCCGGAGATATTGTTTTTTAGAATCGTGCTACGTATTTTGCCTGTAAATAACGTATTTTTCGTCAATCATGCATCTCCGTTGTGCGATAGCTCGTGCCGCCATTACCGTCGACTACGTGAATCAAATGTTCCGTGCGTTCGGTTATGTAACCCCCTCACAGTGTAGCAACCACGCGGAAGTTTGACAAGATGACGTGTGAGCGTTTTTTTTTTCCAATTTAAGGTAACACTCTAGTTTACGTCCTTTTCCTAAGGAATACGTGTCATATATCGTTGAAAGCTTATTTTATAAGGAATTCAACAACGTAAATCCCAAAGCGAGCAAAAATTGCCTTTACGTTGTTAGCAATTCCTTAAGGAGTAAATCAAGACCCATTTCACGATATATGACACGATATTCCTTAGGAAAAGGAACGTAAATAGAGTGTTACTAATTGGAAACTAACCTAACAGGCCTAACCTAACCTCGTAGGCATACCTCGACCCCGTGAATGGATAGTGGGGCTATCGGGAACAGAAAGTGTAAAAAGAAAAAGGTACTTACCCGAAGAGATGCCGGGTGCCGCACCGCGAACGCAAAGAAGCAATCACCATGCAGATAAGGACGTAAAGTAGAGTCTAGCCTCAATTTTCGCTTAAAAACCTTTTGTGAATAGTTTATGCGGCATTTATCGGTTCATAAGTTTTGAAACACTGCACATCATCTGACGATACTGCATATCAGCTGACGATAGACAACGTGAGTCAAAATTTGCCCGCCGAATTAGCAACGACGAATAAATGATTATAATGTTAAAAATAACGCTTTTTTCATGAAAAAAAAGTGATTTCCAGCTTGAAAAATCTTCCGCTATGCATATGAGGTAAGTAGCAATGATTTTTATTTGAAAACAAACGAGTTTAATGTGTCTCCGGCTTATACTACTGTTACCACTATGTCTCATTACAACAAGATTGAAGAAATATGTTGTAAAAACGCGAAATTGGTGAAATATGTCAAAATATGCTTTGTCAAGTTTGTCTATTTCCGCTTATTTTCATCAGATATGTAAAGATCTCATCCAATATTAGATCCGAAGCAAAATGAAAAATATGTTATAACATAAAGTCCCGGGCCCTAGTAATAAGCACTGTTCCAGTCTTCTTTATAATTAGAAGTCAATATAATGAACATATTTAAATTATCGTCCATTTTGATAACGGCTAAATTAAGAAATAGGATGGATCAAGCTTGCATGAAGGCGTCTACCGAAGGAGAAACCCACAGAAATTTCATTGATGTCATCCGCATATATGCCGTAAAAAGCCTAAGCCCCGCGACAGGTTAAGTTTGCAGCAGGTTTTATGTATTAATCCGCTCGAGAACGGCCAGTCCCGTGCCAGTCTTGCCTCAACCGTCGAGCTGTTCATATCGCAGACAGTGATAACATCGGCAGTATTGCAGCGGAACTATATCCTGCGCGCACGTTTGGGTCTATATATGAGAAAAGTTGCTTCAAACTTAACCTGTCACGGGGCTTAGATGCCTTAGTTAGAGATAATGTAAATTCTTGATTCTCATAATCTCATTCTTAAAATGAAAGTTAATTACAGGAAATGCAAATCAAAAGTAAGGGGCAATTTTAAAATGATAGTATTCTCTTTTAAAAAGTAAAGTGCTCCCCTGTGCTTTGCACCACGCCATGAAGGCGTATGGGGGGAGTTAGGGCCCCACACTTTCTTGATCACGGCCGAAGGTGGGAGTGATGTGATCAGCACCTCGCCCCTGGAAGCATTTACCCCCAAGAGTTTCCTCCAGGTACCCACTTTATACAACGCTGGGTGGGTGTCGGAGCAGCTTGAACAGGTGGAACATATTCCGCCGGGGATCAAACCCGGGTCTCTTGCATGGTAGCCTAACGACTGAGCTACCGCGGTTTTGGTTGGTTGATTTGGTGTTTTAAGTCCACTTTATGTACAGTAAGGCTAATCGGGACTGGGCCTACAGTTTAAAGTTGAATCCGAACCACTATGTGCCTCCACTGGGTATCGAACCCGGGACCCCTTGATTACAAGGCGACGACGTTACCACTGCGCCATAGGGGAAGCCCCTCTCTTTTATTTATACTATTATAATTTGATTACTATGGCATCCCCCGCAGTGGCGGCGATTGGGTTCCAAAATTTGGAGGAGGGGGAAGGTGCCAAAACTAGGGGACAAGGCAGTTTACTTTCCCTTGGTACATAAGGTTTAGCATAGTGCAGGGGCAAAAATGGCAAAAAGTGGGGGGAACTGCCCTCCCATGCCTCCCCTAATCGCCGCCACTGTCCTTACTGAGGAAATTGTCTGGATTCAACACTTCTTAGTGTATTCTCAGTGTGAGTTACCAGGTTGCCATAGCGGTTGTGTTGTTTATGTTTGACGATTCATGCCATTGTACAGTTAACGGCGAAGATAATGGTAGGCAAATTGTCCACCGCTATCTTCATTACTTTTTTATTGTACATTCTAAGTTGTTTTAAGGAATGAAACTATGTTGTTTCGAAGCAGACATTGCCATCTGGTTACTGACGTCATTATTTCAATTCATTATCATCATATAGTGTAATACGCGTACAGACATAATGAAAATGGTGGTGGACAATTCGCCTACAGTTTCTTTTGCCGTTGGGTGTACCAGCTGTGTGGGATCCGTAAAGATTCCACCTTGGTATTCGCGTAAACTTTTCTCGCATGCTTGTGTGTGACAGTTTCAACTCTTCTTCACATTCTACACTCTGTCCCAACTATCTCTGGAGCAGACGAACGAAAAGAAGTCCCTGCGCAAGTAGCGACGCGAAACGGCTCCACCAATGAACACATGGGAAGGAACGGGATTGCGCTTTCCCCACTCGATCCCCCCCCCCCAACATTTTTGCGGCGTTGCGCTGCTGCCTTACTCCATAGATACCGGGAACAGGGTACACTGTAACTTATTTCCTTAGTTTTGTTTTCGTAAATATAGTTTTAGTGATTGCGATTTGTTATGGCTTGCTTTAACCAAGAATCGGTAGTAGATTCATTCATTACAAGGATGGCTTCTACACTCTGTCCTGGGAATTTATGGAGCAAAACCACACATAACGGAAGGGAAGGGGAGAAGGTGAGTGGGCGTAGCAATGCAGTACAGGCAGGCCCTAACAGTAGCCGCAGCTGCACTTCCACTTTCGTGCGCTCACTTCTCCTTGTCGCGCCACCTCGACTCACTATACCGTTACGAGTTAAGGTTCTGTCGCAGGGCTGGTCCTCTGGAGACACAATTGGGGGCGTTAAAACCTTAGTCGTACCTATTCCTTGAGTCGTACCGGATTTAACCCTCTGTATTAGAGGTTAGGACCCGTTGACCAACGGGCGACGTGTCACAGGTAGAGCAGTTAAATTAAAGAAACAGTAATTGAATATTTAAGTGACTGAGTTCATTTAGTAAGCACTCCAATATATTATTTAAGAGGGAGAAGTTAGGGGAGAAGGATTAGCGCCATAAAGGGGCAGATACATATCTCCGGATCGTCTGGACGTTGGTCCCGCTGGCAGGCCTGAGGCGTCTCGCCTCTGGACAGGTCCCGGCTTGCGCTTCACGGCTTCTGGCCGGCCCTGTAGACGATTCCCCTTCCGGCACTGTCGCGCTCTTCGCGACCCGATCTCGATCATTGGCGTTCTCGTTGGCTTCTCCTCCTGAGGATAATAAACCTTTTCGAGCAAGGCCTCATCTCCAGGAAGTTATCAACTCGCGGCAAGCCACGGCACCTAGCGACCTGTTTAGTGAGATGAGTCAAGGCAAAATGGATGATAAACCCTTTCCTGCTCCCACAAAAATAGGCAATAGTTAGGCTGGAGAGTTCGATGAACTAACCGACCTCTAATTACGCACTGGTAATGATCAGGTTGGAAAGTTCATACGAACTAACCGATCACTGATTCAGTTTCAATAATTATCAGTTTTTGACGATCCTCCTGAGGCAGGTTGTTAACCCCTTTTATAGCTCTCTCGGGAGTTGGGAAATGCTTAGGATAGATTTTTCGGGTATAGCCGGTAACGATACTCTGTCCCACCTATCTCTTGAGCAAGGCCGCGCATAGCAGCGGGAAGAATCTATTGGCCAGAGCGAAGCAGTACACGCTGCTCGAAGGCTGGTAACTGCAGTCGCTTTTTCCCCTCCACAAAATCCCGTTCCCTCTCACGTGTTCATTGGTGGAGCCGTCTCGCGACACTACTTGCGCAGAGACTTGTTTCCATTCGCCTGCTACAGAGATAGTTGCTCCAAATATTCCGGGGACAGAGTATAGTTACCCGTAACATCAACAGGTGGAGCCACACTAGCCACACTAACCTCGAAAATGACATCGGTTCTACATCTCCCAACGGAGCAAAAACAAAAGGTAACTGTCTGTATCGCTCGAACGAATTTCTTCAAATTTACAGGAGAAACTACTTACTGAAATCACTTTCTGTATCATTGTCGAGGTTATTTGAGGTATTTTCTTTCGCGGAAACTAAAAACTTCACCATAGAATGCTGCAGAACAATAAATAATCAGTTTTTACGTAAGGAACTTGCATCTTCTGTAACATTAGGCCTTTGTTTCCATTATGTACCGGCAGATGGCGCGAGCGTCGAAAGTCACGCCGTCTCGGCAGTGTTTCCAAACGTGCCTTTTTTTCGCGAGATTTTTTTTTTAACTATGCTTATCTAACCTAACCATACCTAACCTAACCTTGCCGGAAATGGTTCGTGGGGCTATCATGGATCGTTTTTGGGGCTATCGTGAATGGTTTTTGGGGCTATCCGTCAATGGTTTATGATGACATAATAAACACGAAAGTAGGTATTTTTCGGTTAAGAAGGTTGAAACACTGCATACCCACTCCAAATCGACAAAACACAAGCACGACTGCACGCCATATTGTCTGTTACCCAAGCATAACAAGGAAGACAAATAATGACTTGTAATATGAAAAGTTGACACTATTTTATGAAAAAGGCATAACTTCGCCTTAAAGAATCATCCGCAAAGCAGAATATGTAAGTATCAATGCTAAAATTAAGGAAATAAACGAGTGAGAGGTGTTCGGGCCTTATCAGACAAGTACCAAACAAAAAAACAGATATCTTGTACCTCCCCGATGGCATAGCAGTTACGTCGTCGCCTTGTAATCAGGGCCCCGGGTTAGAATCCTGCTGGAGGCACGTGGTGGTTCGGATCCCACTTTAAACTGTAGGTCCTGATTAGCCTATCTGTACATAAGATGGACTTAAAAATCAATTTTAAATCAATCAAGTCAAGAAGATCTCTTGCTCCATGTACTTTGAACGGTCTGCACGGTTTGCTATAACCACGTAGACCAATGCTAGTCATGTAAATTTTGAAAAACTTGTTGTTTAATTTCACATTTATCATCTAAACTGAAAAGCTGAACAGTGAAAATTCATTGACATTTCAATAATTATCAAGGAAAATCAGTTTGTATTTGACATAAACGGTATCTATACGAGAAAACAACATTACTTTCAAATATCATCTTCTGTTCCAACACAACCGAAAAATAAGTATTTACCATTAACATGAAAATAAGTTTAATAAATAGATTTTGCAGAATATACAATTATTACGTATTTTTTACAAAAAAATATTTGCAGTCCAAAAACAAAACCCTTGGTATTAATGTGACTTATTTCTGCCAAGGTAGGTAAGGATTGAAAACATTGAAATTTATGTACGTGAATCAATATCATAGTTGAAAGTATCATACTCAAATCGAAATATATTTCACGTATTGGGTATCCAATATATGGGCTGTAACTGCAATTTAAGTTGTAAATTGACGTAAATTCTTTTACGTGTTTTCCCAATTTGTTCGTATTATTTCTGAAGAGAGTTTCGGATGAACTAAAATAAACTAGGTATCTTGCAAACGTTTCGCAAACAGCGTTCTTTGATATTTTCTTCTTAAGCCATGTTTCTTTTTGTATTTACATCCTACAAATTTTTAAAAATTAGGAAGCAAACAAATATTCATTAAAAATAATTGAGGTTGTGCTGGTATTTAAAGATTCATATTTGCATTACTGATTTAAAAGAATTTTGCATATTTAAGAATATTTCAGTTATATCTTAGTGTCCGAGGAACATCTTTAGAAACGTACTCTTAGTACACACTCCCCTCCTAACGGTAGTTGTGTTTATTTTTGGAACTGCTTCCCCATCAATGACGTACGGGCAACGGTGACCAGTCAAAAGTAGAGGGGAGGAGAATGCAGGAGAACATTCCGCGCCGAACCATACAAAGCTTGCAATACTCTCAGCATTCCTCAATGGTGGCGAAAGGAGGGCATGAACCTGTCGCATAATAGACTGTTATATAAATGTAAACAACCCTCAGCTTGTATTCTAACTCACGCCAGAATATATCGGCAAGCTCAAAAATCTATATTTCTCCCATTTTTAGTTAATCAACAAATATTTTAATTTTTTTAATTTTTCTTCTTTTGTGTCAGTATTCACATTTTTATATTAATTTTTACTTTTTTATTCTTAAATTTTTCATTTATTTTTTACATTTTTAAAAATTTGATTGTAGTAATAAGTCACTATGATAACTAGCACCTGTTTTTTTGAATTAAGTGTTATGCGTATGCACATTTTCATTGTTATTCCAATATGCAATTCACACTCGGGACAGAATATATACTCCATGACCAACAGTGGAGGAAACGATAAATATAAATGACCCTACCAATGTAGTCAATGGTGCAGAAACGCCACTCCCAATCAGAATTCACTCCAGTTACTTTGATGAGTCGCCCATTAATATCCGCCACAGCAATTACAATATAAAGGAACAGCTCGAAGCTGAAATAAATAGATCTGAAAATGGCTTTAAATTATGTCATCTAAATATTCAAGGTTTACTCAACTCCATAGATGAATTTAAAGAAATGATATCGAACTTAAACTTTGACCTGATAGCCATTACAGAAAGCTGGTTAAAACCGAATATTAGTAATAATATAGTAGACATCGAAAATTACACGTTAGTTCGACAAGATAGATTAAACAAATCTAGAGGTGGTGTGTGCTTATACATTTCTAAATCGCTTAAATGGAAACTTTTAGACGGGTTCGTTAATAATGATATCGGCGTAGAGTACCTTGTAATCGAATTAACTATTGATAGGAAAAAAATTGGACTTACGGTAGCATATAAACCCCCAAATGTCAGCTATACTCACATCAGTCACGTAGCAGATATCCTCCAACACCTATACTTAAATTACGATTACTTCATTGCGTTAGGCGACTGGAATATCAACATGTTAAGAAAAAACGAAAGCAGTACTAGACTCCTTCAGAGTATAATCAAGGAAGTTCACGGGAAACAATTAATTACCAAGCCAACCAGAGTGACAGCGACGTCAAAGTCATTAATTGATTTAATCGTTTGTTCACAAGATTTAATTGTAAAGCAAATTGGGCAGAGCGAGTTACCTGGAATCACAGATCACCATATAACATACTCCATATTTGACCTGTACGCACCAAAGCAACCTAAAAAAATTATCAAAATTAGAAATTTCAAAACCATGGACTTGGACAAGTTTCGTAAAGACGCGGAAAATGTGGAATGGTGCAAAATCGAAAGAAACGAGGACGTAGATGCAGCGGTGGAGGCCTTGAATGATAACATTATCAGATTAATAGATAAGCACGCCCCCCAGCGAAAAATTCGTGTAACCAAACCTCCCGCCCCCTGGATTTCAAATCAAGTAAGGGAATTCTGGAAGTTGCGCGACTTCTTTCATCTGAGATATGTAAATACAGGAGACCCAGACGCTCTCCTATCGTACAAATACTTCAGAAACAGAGCCAAAAAAGCAGTCAGAAACGCAAAATTTAAGCACTATAACGAAACGGTAAATATGAATGTAAAAAATGCTAAAAATGTATGGTCTAACCTCAGAAGCCAGGGACTTTTACCAAATAAAAAGAGTAATGCGCTCTCCTCAGACACATTTCGGCCGAATGCGGTAAACGAGTTCTTTGTTAAGCCGAGTGCACCCTCAGATAACAATGCAGCGGTGATTGATGAAACCAACACGTATCTTGAGCAACCCAACAATGACACGTTCTTTTTTACCCCAGTAAGTAGCGAACAAGTACGTAAAATTTTTAACAAAATGAAATCAAAAGCGTGCGGTTATGATGGCATAAACCTAACTGTTTTACAGTATTGCATCCCCTTTTGCTTAAAAGCTCTTACGCACATTATTAATCTTTCCCTTTCCAAAGGTTGGTTCCCTCAAGAGTGGAAAAAATGCGAAGTAACACGTATACCTAAAAAATCGAACCCCACAGAAATAAAAGATCTACGACCTATTAGCATTCTATCCACAATGTCCAAAATACTTGAAAAAGTAATTTATGAACAAATACTTTCACATATTCAAGGTTTCCTACCACACTTTCAATCTGGTTTCAGAAAAATGCATAGTACTTGCACTGCGCTGGTAGATATCGTAGACAATGTAAGTAAAGGAATAGATGAAAATGAAGTTACACTTTTAGTCTTGTTGGATTATTCAAGAGCGTTCGACTCGATCAATCATGAATTGCTATTGGCCAAACTGTATCACTATGGCGTTACCGGAAACGCGTTAAATTGGTTTCGATCATATCTCGGCAACAGGAAACAACGTGTGAAATATCGTGAACCGGAAGTCACATACTCTAAATGGTTAGTTGTTCAACAAGGCGTCCCTCAAGGAAGTATATTGGGTCCACTACTATACATGATTTACGTAGCTGATTTCGACCGCGCTGTCCAATATTGCCACTACCATCAGTATGCTGACGATTCGCAAATCTATATTCAGTGTAATACAGAAAACTACGATAATGCGATGACCAAACTTCAATTCGACCTTGATGCTATAACAAATTGGTCACGGAGGAACTCCCTTCAATTAAATCCAACAAAATCTTGCTTCATGACCATAGGAACTCATGGTACACTTAAGAAACTTCACAAAAACGCACCTTCTCCTCCAACTCTTGGCAGTATACCGCTATGCGAAGTGGATACAAGCAAAAACTTGGGGATTGTGTTCGATAGACACTTAAATTGGGAGCCACAAGTCGAATTTATTGTGAAAAACTGTATGGGGAAACTTAAATCTCTGTATCATTTAAAACATGCTCTGGACGCTAATGTTAAAGATCGTCTTATGCAATCACTCGTCCTATCCACATTAGACTATTGCGCTCCAGTGTACAGTAATATATCCCAGGGCTTAAACTATAAACTTCAAAAAATTCAGAATTGTTGTATACGTTTCATATTTAACCTAAACAGAAAGGAACATGTATCCCCCTATTTAATGAAACTTTCTTGGCTAAACATTAACAATAGAAGAAAATACTTAACACTCACCTTGATGCACAAAATACTTAAGAGTGGCTCCCCTAAATACTTATCCGATAAGATCTGTTCTCGTAGAACATCAGCCGAACATAATATCCGCAAGAAGCACAATCTAAAAATCCCCAAACATAAAACCGCCACATATAACAAGTCATTCATTGTTACAGGGATCAGGGAATGGAACAAACTGCCTGCACCATTGACTAACATTATTTGCCATCAAAGTTTTAAGAAAAATCTGAAGAACTTACTATTGTCCCAACAACTTAATTAACCTTCATATGTTAACAATTGCACCTGCACTTATATATCATATAATGCATACCTAACCTACACCCCCCCCCCCCCCGCATACACATTGAACTACCGAAGACTTATTACTTATCTTTACTCAACAGTATATATACTAATCTATTCAATGTATTATTTTATCATTGTATAATCTTTATATTATCTTTATTGTATTATCATGATCATTATGTGTTTTTTTTTTCTTTCTTTTTGTTTTTATTCATTTATTGTATCTTTGACAAGGGTTGGTTGTAAGAACGGCCCATGAAGCCGAAACACGCCTGCTTAAATAAAGACCATTCTATTCTATTCTATTCTATACTACTACTTTTGGAAACCGGAAATTTCAGCAGTGTGTTACCAGAAAAGAAACACTCAAGTAAAATAAAAAAATAAAAAATTAAGAATAATAATTGAATTAAATAATCCTCTATGTTCTCAGTACAAAAAAATTGTAATTTAAAATAATTCAACTCTGCTTGCAACAATAACATCCTTGTATTACAGATTATTCTAAGTAAAATTTACAAAATATTTTTAAGATCAGACTGATATCTTAGAAATAAAGTAATTAGAATTTAAGTTTTCTTGCTTTCCATTAAGTGATCCCTACTAACCAGTATAATGCCGAGGATCTATCAACTGACCACTATAATACCGAGGAAATTGGAAGATATCGCATTTGCGATACCTACTAGCCAGTATAATGCCGAGGATCTTTCAACTGACCACTATGATACCGAGGAAATCGGAAGATATCGCAACTGCGATCCCTACTAGCCAGTATAATGCCGAGGATACTTCAACTGACCACTATAATACCGAGGAAATCGGAAGATATCGCAACTGCGATCCCTACTAGCCAATATAATGCCGAGAATACTTCAACTGACCACTATAATACCGAGGAAATCGGAAGATATAGCAACTGCGATCCCTACTAGCCAATATAATGCCGAGGATACTTCAACTGACCACTATAATACCGAGGAAATAGGAAGATATCGCAACTGCGATCCATACTAGCCAGTATAATGCCGAGGATACTTCAACTGACCACTATAATACCGAGGAAATTGAAAGATATTGCATCTGCGATCCCTACTACCCAGTATAATGCCGAGGACACTTCAACTGACCACTATAATACCGAGGAAATTGGAAGATATCGCAATTGCGATACCTACTAGCTAGTATAATGCCGAGGATCTTTCAACTGACCACTATAATACCGAGGAAATCGGAAGATATCGCAATTGCGATACCTACTAGCTAGTATAATGCCGGGGATCTTTCAACTGACCACTATAATACCGAGGAAATCGGAAGATATCGCAACTGCGATCCCAACTAGCCAGTATAATGCCGAGGTTACTTCAACTGACCACTATAATAGCGAGGAAATCGGAAGATATCGCAACTGCGATCCCTACTAGCCAGTATATTGACGAGGATCTTTCAACTGACCACTATAATACCAAGGAAATCGGAAGATATCGTAACTGCGATCCCCACTAGCCAGTATAATGCCGAGGATATTTCAACTGACCACTAAAATACCGAGGAAATCGAAAGATATCGTAACTGCGATCCCTAACAGCCAGTGTAAAGCCGAGGATACTTCAACTAACCACTATAATACCGAGGAAATCGGAAGATATCGCAACTTCGATCCCTACTAGCCAGTATAATGCCGAGGATCTTTCAACTTACCACTATAATACCGAGGAAATCGAAAGATATCGCAACTGCGATCCCTACTACCCAGTATAATGCCGAGGATACTTCAACTGACCACTATAATACCGAGGAAATTGGAAGATATCGCAACTGCGATCCCTACTAGCCAATGTAATGCCGAGGATACTTCAACTGACCACTATAATACCGAGGAAATTGGAAGATATCGCAATTGCGATACCTACTAGCTAGTATAATGCCGAGGATCTTTCAACTGACCACTATAATACCGAGGAAATCGGAAGATATCGCAATTGCGATACCTACTAGCTAGTATAATGCCGGGGATCTTTCAACTGACCACTATAATACCGAGGAAATCGGAAGATATCGCAACTGCGATCCCAACTAGCCAGTATAATGCCGAGGTTACTTCAACTGACCACAATAATAGCGAGGAAATCGGAAGATATCGCAACTGCGATCCCTACTAGCCAGTATATTGACGAGGATCTTTCAACTGACCACTATAATACCAAGGAAATCGGAAGATATCGTAACTGCGATCCCCACTAGCCAGTATAATGCCGAGGATATTTCAACTGACCACTATAATACCGAGGAAATCGAAAGATATCGTAACTGCGATCCCTAACAGCCAGTATAAAGCCGAGGATACTTCAACTAACCACTATAATACCGAGGAAATCGGAAGATATCGCAACTTCGATCCCTACTAGCCAGTATAATGCCGAGGATCTTTCAACTTACCACTATAATACCGAGGAAATCGAAAGATATCGCAACTGCGATCCCTACTACCCAGTATAATGCCGAGGATACTTCAACTGACCACTATAATACCGAGGAAATTGGAAGATATCGCAACTGCGATCCTTACTAGCCAATGTAATGCCGAGGATACTTCAACTGACCACTATAATACCGAGGAAATCGAAAGATATCGTAACTGCGATCCATACTAGCCAGTATAATGCCGAGGATACTTCAACTGACCACTATAATACCGAGGAAAATGGAAGATATCGCAATTGCGATACCTACTACCCAGTATAATGCCGAGGATCTTTCAACTGACCACTATAATACCGAGGAAATAGGAAGATATCGCAACTGCGATCCCTACTAGCCAGTATAATGCCGAAGATACTTCAACTGACCACTATAATACCGAGGAAATCGGAAGATATCGCATCTGCGATCCCTACTAGCCAGTATAATGCCGAGGATACTTCAACTGACCACTATAATACCGAGGAAATCGAAAGATATCGTAACTGCGATCCATACTAGCCAGTATAATGCCGAGGATACTTCAACTGACCACTATAATACCGAGGAAATTCAAAGATATTGCATCTGCGATCCCTACTACCCAGTATAATGCCGAGGACACTTCAACTGACCACTATAATACCGAGGAAATTGGAAGATATCGCAATTGCGATACCTACTAGCCAGTATAATGCCGAGGATCTTTCAACTGACCACTATAATACCGAGGAAATCGGAAGATATCGCAACTGCGATCCCCACTAGCCAGTATAATGCCGAGGATATTTCAACTGACCACTATAATACCGAGGAAATCGAAAGATATCGTAACTGCGATCCCTAACAGCCCGTATAAAGCCGAGGATACTTCAACTGACCACTATAATACCGAGGAAATTGGGAGATATCGCAATTGCGATACCTACTAGCTAGTATAATGCCGGGGATCTTTCAACTGACCACTATAATACCGAGGAAATCCGAAGATATCGCAACTGCGATCCCAACTAGCCAGTATAATGCCGAGGTTACTTCAACTGACCACTATAATACCGAGGAAATCGGAAGATATCGCAACTGCGATCCCTACTAGCCAGTATATTGACGAGGATCTTTCAACTGACCACTATAATACCAAGGAAATCGGAAGATATCGCAACTGCGATCCCCACTAGCCAGTATAATGCCGAGGATATTTCAACTGACCACTATAATACCGAGGAAATCGAAAGATATCGTAACTGCGATCCCTAACAGCCAGTATAAAGCCGAGGATACTTCAACTAACCACTATAATACCGAGGAAATCGAAAGATATCGCAACTTCGATCCCTACTAGCCAGTATAATGCCGAGGATCTTTCAACTTACCACTATAATACCGAGGAAATCGAAAGATATCGCAACTGCGATCCCTACTACCCAGTATAATGCCGAGGATACTTCAACTGACCACTATAATACCGAGGAAATTGGAAGATATCGCAACTGCGATCCCTACTAGCCAATGTAATGCCGAGGATACTTCAACTGACCACTATAATACCGAGGAAATCGAAAGATATCGTAACTGCGATCCATACTAGCCAGTATAATGCCGAGGATACTTCAACTGACCACTATAATACCGAGGAAATTGAAAGATATTGCATCTGCGATCCCTACTACCCAGTATAATGCCGAGGACACTTCAACTGACCACTATAATACCGAGGAAAATGGAAGATATCGCAATTGCGATACCTACTAGCCAGTATAATGCCGAGGATCTTTCAACTGACCACTATAATAAGGGAAATAGGAAGATATCGCAACTGCGATCCCTACTAGCCAGTATAATGCCGAAGATACTTCAACTGACCACTATAATACCGAGGAAATCGGAAGATATCGCATCTGCGATCCCTACTAGCCAGTATAATGCCGAGGATACTTCAACTGACCACTATAATACCGAGGAAATCGGAAGATATCGTAACTGCGATCCATACTAGCCAGTATAATGCCGAGGATACTTCAACTGACCACTATAATACCGAGGAAATTGAAAGATATTGCATCTGCGATCCCTACTACCCAGTATAATGCCGAGGACACTTCAACTGACCACTATAATACCGAGGAAATTGGAAGATATCGCAATTGCGATACCTACTAGCCAGTATAATGCCGAGGATCTTTCAACTGACCACTATAATACCGAGGAAATCGGAAGATATCGCAACTGCGATCCCCACTAGCCAGTATAATGCCGAGGATATTTCAACTGACCACTATAATACCGAGGAAATCGAAAGATATCGTAACTGCGATCCCTAACAGCCAGTATAAAGCCGAGGATACTTCAACTGACCACTATAATACCGAGGAAATTGGAAGATATCGCAATTGCGATACCTACTAGCCAGTATAATGCCGAGGATCTTTCAACTGACCACTATAATACCGAGGAAATAGGAAGATATCGCAACTGCGATCCTACTAGCCAGTATAATGCCGAAGATACTTCAAC
Source organism: Lepisma saccharinum (assembly GCF_977018435.1). Taxonomy (NCBI): domain Eukaryota; kingdom Metazoa; phylum Arthropoda; class Insecta; order Zygentoma; family Lepismatidae; genus Lepisma; species Lepisma saccharinum. The sequence goes on along the minus strand of NC_139243.1, from coordinate 23,756,047 downwards.
TGACCACTATAATACCGAGGAAATCGGAAGATATCGCATCTGCGATCCCTACTAGCCAGTATAATGCCGAGGATACTTCAACTGACCACTATAATACCGAGGAAATCGAAAGATATCGTAACTGCGATCCATACTAGCCAGTATAATGCCGAGGATACTTCAACTGACCACTATAATACCGAGGAAATTGAAAGATATTGCATCTGCGATCCCTACTACCCAGTATAATGCCGAGGACACTTCAACTGACCACTATAATACCGAGGAAATTGGAAGATATCGCAATTGCGATACCTACTAGCTAGTATAATGCCGGGGATCTTTCAACTGACCACTATAATACCGAGGAAATCGGAAGATATCGCAACTGCGATCCCAACTAGCCAGTATAATGCCGAGGTTACTTCAACTGACCACTATAATAGCGAGGAAATCGGAAGATATCGCAACTGCGATCCCTACTAGCCAGTATATTGACGAGGATCTTTCAACTGACCACTATAATACCGAGGAAATCGGAAGATATCGCAACTGCGATCCCCACTAGCCAGTATAATGCCGAGGATATTTCAACTGACCACTATAATACCGAGGAAATCGAAAGATATCGTAACTGCGATCCCTAACAGCCAGTATAAAGCCGAGGATACTTCAACTAACTACTATAATACGGAGGAAATCGGAAGATATCGCAACTTCGATCCCTACTAGCCAGTATAATGCCGAGGATCTTTCAACTTACCACTATAATACCGAGGAAATCGAAAGATATCGCAACTGCGATCCCTACTACCCAGTATAATGCCGAGGATACTTCAACTGACCACTATAATACCGAGGAAATCGGAAGATATCGCAACTGCGATCCCTACTAACCAATGTAATGCCGAGGATACTTCAACTGACCACTATAGTACCGAGGAAATTGGAAGATATCGCAATTGCGATACCTACTAGCCAGTATAATGCCGAGGATCTTTCAACTGACCACTATAATACCGAGGAAATAGGAAGATATCGCAACTGCGATCCCTACTAGCCAGTATAATGCCGAAGATACTTCAACTGACCACTATAATACCGAGGAAATCGGAAGATATCGCATCTGCGATCCCTACTAGCCAGTATAATGCCGAGGATACTTCAACTGACCACTATAATACCGAGGAAATCGGAAGATATTGCATCTGCGATCCCTACTACCCAGTATAATGCCGAGGACACTTCAACTGACCACTATAATACCGAGGAAATTGGAAGATATCGCAATTGCGATACCTACTAGCCAGTATAATGCCGAGGATCTTTCAACTGACCACTATAATACCGAGGAAATAGGAAGATATCGCAACTGCGATCCCTACTAGCCAGTATAATGCCGAAGATACTTCAACTGACCACTATAATACCGAGGAAATCGGAAGATATCGCATCTGCGATCCCTACTAGCCAGTATAATGCCGAGGATACTTCAACTGACCACTATAATACCGAGGAAATCGGAAGATATCGCAACTACGATCCCTTGAAGCCAGTATAATGCCTAGTTATTTCAACTGACCACTCTAATCCAGGTTAAATGACATTAATCGCAACTGTTACTATGTGAAAAAGAATATTGACTTTAATAAAGATATATAAATCGTTAGGTGTTATGTTTGTTTTATGAGAAATATTATTATTGAGTAACATTTATAATCAGATAAGTAATAAGATTTAGTTTGAGATTTGGTTTTAAGTTCGCTTTATGCACATAAAGGGTAATCGGGACTGGACCTATAGTTTGAAGTGCGATTCAAACCACTTGTGCACCCACTAGGTATCGAATCCAGGATCACTAAAAAAAGATATTTGAAGAATGTTAGAACTTGTTAAATACTTGGAGAATGTTGGTGTGATGTTAGTACACCTCGCTTTCAATAGTTTGTGGAAACTTGACCCCACGTAACTGGAAATTTGCTGACTTTGTATTATTTGAAGGCACATTTGTATGTGGGGGTAGGGTCCCTCACATTCTCGATGTCGGCCATTTTGGAGGTGATGTTATCAGCACTACGCTCCGTCCGCCTTTAGTAACCTAAAACAATAATTACGTGGATTTTATCTTCAGTGCAAATTTAACTTGTTAAAGTAAAATTTTCCTGCGACGAGACGTTAGAAATGCTGTTTCGATTTATTTTGGTTCCAAATGATGCACCTGTTTAAATTAAGCAGTATCCCAACGGTGTCCCGACAGAACGTACCACCTGGGTTTTCGCGACGAAACGTACCACTGAGATAAACACCTACCTTCAAGATATTAACTCCGCGACAACACGTACCACTTCAAGGAAAACGCTTGAACTTAAAATCAAGAAAGAATAAAGTTGTTAGTGGCCTGTCGAGTGATCACGTTTGTGGAGTCCCGAATGATGCTCAGCTAGATGTGAAGAAGCGTATGCAAGAGGCGCAGAAAAGGGTTAGAGAGGAGACACGCCAATTACCAAGATTTACAACGATACTCTAGGCAACTTACACGACAAAGATTAAGTTAGGGTAGGTTAGGTTAGGTTAGATTAGGATAGGATAGGTTAGGTTAGGTTAGAACTGACATAACTAAAACGAAAATCGAAAAAAAGACGAAAAGATATAACAAAAGAAAAAATGTGGACGACAGCTTAACCACAGCTGATTTTAAACATGCCAAAATAGCTACCGTGCGTCCATTTCGATCTTCAGCCGAGAGATCGGGAGAAGCGTAGCGGGCGGCGCTGACGGAGATGCCGACATTTGCGGCCTGTAATGTCCGCTTATTTTCAAGGACATACGCAGGCATGTATATAAATATTGCAAAAAACGAGCACTGACCTGTGTTATAACACGCAAAAGTTATTCTGTAATTCATCCAAGCTCTGCCCTTATATACACAAATAAATATGCTTTAAAAAAGATGTTAAGAGCCACAGATAATAAAACATTTTAATCATAGTTTTGACCAGTAACGTCCTCCTTAAGTTTATATCCTTGAAAGAGTTTTGTGTCGATGGGGATCCTTTGGAGGTTTCGAATGTGCAACACTGTATCAAGATTACGCTGCAGACGAAACCGTTAAAAAGTCAATGGTTTACGTGAGCTTCCTTGCAATCCGAAATCTCCGAGCTCGAGTTTTTTTGTTCCTTCGCGACTAGATGAAGACAGAGCTGTGAATATAGTGGCGAGCAGATGTAAACCAAGAGCGTGTTAATTTCGTACTGTGCGCAAGAGTGTTATTCTTGGTTACTTGCCGTTACTTGTTTGTGTTATTACAGTGTGTATGTGTGTTGTGTCAGTGAGACGATTGGAATGCCAGCCGCAAGGTTCGCGTTAGAACAAAGAACTGTTATGTATGACACGTGAAAATAGACTCGTGTCGAGACGTGTGTAGGCAATTTGTACAGAAATTCCCAGGCGTTTCACCTCCACATAGAGATACGGTTAGACATCTTGTCCTTAAATTACGAGAAATTGGATCGTTAAATTTTAAAACACCTAAGCAAAAACGACGGATTCTAACCGAAGCAAAACTCGATAAAATTGGTGCAGCGTTAGAACGTTCTCCAAACAAACCTCTACGCCGTGTTTCACAGGAGATGGGCGTGTCAAAATCATCAGCACATACAGCCACTAAGGTACAAAAATTAAAACCGTACTCTTATAACACAGGTTAGTGCTCGTTTTGCAATATTTATATAAATGTCTACATATGTCCATAAAAATAAGCGGGCATTACAGGCCGCAAATGTCGGGATCTCCGTCAGCGCCGCCCGCCACGCTTCTCCCGATCTCTCGGCTGAAGATCGAAATGGACGCACGGTATATATGCATTATATAGTAATCTTGCCAGTCCAAAGCGTGGATAAAGTGTGATGGAAATCAGCAAAACCATCAAGTGGTACGTTTTGTCGCATCGCAAATATTTTTAGGCTCTGTCCGAAAGATACAAAGTACAGACTTGAAGTATGGTCTTGCCGGAAGTGACGTCACATAGTACAGTTCGAAAGCGCCAAGAACAGAAGTACGCAAGTGCACAGCTCGCAGTGCAGATGGTTGGTGATTAGGTCACGTGGTTTCCGCACTCGTTGTTCATTTGTTTAAAATCACGGAGGTAGAAAGCCAGCGACACAGGTAGATATACGTTATGGGCCAGCAAGTTGTTGGTTAAAGTGCTTCTAATGTGTGGAAATGTATGTGTCCGAACATTTCAAAATGCAACGTGATTTCTATGGTGAAAAACAAGTTTTTATAACGTGGGGAAAACAACGAGTACTCAGTTTTATCTACTGATCGTATTTGGCGCTGCAGTCGAAGTGCAATTCGAAAGACGTGTCCACGACTTGAAGACCGCACTCCAAGATCATACTCGGAGGATGCTCGCTTCAAGTACGGTCTTGCACCTTTCGGACACGGCCTTAGATTCACTAGAAGACCCTTCGCAGGTAGCCGGTCAGGTGGTAGGTACGTTTTGTCGCTGGTACGTTCGGTCGCGTATTCATACCAACACTAAGCATTATATTTTAAGAAGTGATGTTATTAATGAATATCGCTTATGTCTTGTAATGCAGCTATAGTATAAATCTTGGCCCGACCCTGTGGCCGAGTGGTTAGCACATCGCGCTGCGAAGCCAAGGGTCCCGGGTTCGAATCCCGGTCGGGCTTGGTTGTTTGTGAATGTCCATTCATCAATTTCATCATTTCATCACTCATCCCCATCTTCGCAAATTAGACAAGAGGCACAAAACGCGACGTAAAATAAACTAAATCAAATCAAATCAAAGTATAAGTCTTCACATTCTCCTCAGTAAAGCGCGAAACACGCATTCTCGCAACGCAACACTGCGAGCGAAGCGATCAAGAAAATTTTTACATCCATTTCTTTGCAGGCTTTCAAGAATTAATTCAAGCGGGTGTCAATACTTTCTTAGGATCCCGAGATATTTAGTCTTTTCCAGCTTCTCTTTTGGCACGTGCGGAGTCGAAAACGTGTGGATACCATATCGCCTAAATACTCTCTCCAAAATGTAATGTTCGAACTCTCTCTCTCTCCACTACAGAAATCCCTTGACACTCAAAGATTTAACACTTTATCAAGAGCTTCCTATCTCTCCCTTTAAATTCAATACTCAATCCTACCACCAAAATTTCCATGCCAATTTTAGACTTACTGTTTATATTGAAGAGTGGATATTGCCTCCTCAAAAAAAATTAATTCTCAGTCTCCACACCAGAATTCGCGCAACAGTCTAAGACAATAGTAATACACAAAAATTGGATGTCCCCTTCAATTTAATGCTCAATTCCCTTTAACTAAAATACCTGCCATAATCTAAGACCTAGAGTTGGATACTGTTCCCCCAAAGTTTAATTCAGAATCCTCCTTTCCCCAGAACACACGTGTCAATTAAGGTCTAATATGTGAGAGTTGGATATCCCTCCCCTCCCTCCCTTCGATCCTTAAATACTTTCGTTTCTTCATCTAATGGATTAAATATGGTGCGTTTATGGTGTAAAATTTTTACATACGTTTTGGAAAAATATATAAATGTTGAATTTTATATTATTTGAAGAGAAGAAATCCCCTCTCACAAATGTCGATGGCGCAGCCTGCTCCATAATCCGCCCTGTTGGCACCCCTGGTAGTACTTTATGTAATGTGTTTATTAGTACTTTGTCTTCATTCAAGTCATTTGCTTACATCGGGTTGGTAAAGGTGAGCCGGGCCATTCGTGATACTTCACACTAGCTTCCGTGACGTCACAAGAGTGGTCTGGTATCATTCATTTGCAGTTTGCCATAACGCACTATGAAAGTGTTCCGTTTTCTGATTGAATCATCCTTTCTTATTAATTGAGAACGTTGTTTTCATCTTCCAGAACACTTCAATATTAGACACATTAGAACAGAGGTCTCCAAACTCATCGAGCCATTGAGCTACTTCCTTCTTCTTCTTCTTCTTCTCCTCCTTCTTTTTCTTCTTCTTCTTCTTCTTCTTCTTCTTCTTCTTCTCCTCCTCCTTCTTTTTCTTCTTCTCCCTTATGCGCATTTAGGCGTCGGGTGCTTTCAGTCACTTCTTGAAAGAAGAAGCTACTTCCCATATTTGAAAATACATGACGAGCTACGAAGTGTGGATTTAACTGATTTATGATCATCTGTCCGTTTATAAAAAAACTTTAAGACACATAATACAGCTCTAAGACGCCATACCATGGGCCTCGGGTTCGAATCCCGACATGAGCATGTGTTTTCTTTGTGAGTGTCCCTTCATCAATGTCAACACATCATTATGCATCCTCATCGTCACCATTAGCCAAAAGTGGCAGAAAAGCGACGCTAAATAACAAATCAAATCACATCAAATTATTATTAATTTATCTGCAACATTTCACAGGCTCTCATTTATTAAAAATAGTTAAAAACATGTAAATACTTTTCTTACACACAAACTAAAATTTTAAAACTTGCTCCTAATCATTAGCATCTTGCTTTTTATCATGTTAATAAGGAGGATGTTACTCATTTTTATCCACAATATTTCTTAGATTTGACGAATTGGTTGTCACAGATATTGGAAGGAGCTGTCCAAATCTATCGCCAAAACCAGATCTTTCTGCCAAAGTTTCATTCGAGTATTGCCGCTTATAACAAACAATCCATTCTAGCCAAACCCCTCACGAGCTGCTGGAAATGACCCTGCGAGCTACTGGTAGCTCTCGAACGACGGTTTCGAGATCCCTGCATCAGAACAGACATCAAACAATATTTTTAAAATATAGACAAATATAAAATACAATCTTTACCCTTTACATTTCCAGCCAGCTCGTAAAAATGTCATATTTTACATGTTCAAAACATTTTTTTCGTTCCTGAGAGGTGCTCACAGCCATTGTGCATTTACATTGTGGACATGTAGTACCTGACTTGAAGCAGAGGAATGGACATTTGGAGAAGATTGAGAACATATCTTACTGAGATTCTAAGCCTGGAGACCGAGGACCACAGAAATGAATACAGGACATCAAAACAAACAACGTTTGGTAACAGTTCGTTATATCGCAGACACATTTCTCCACTTTTACAGAAGAAACTACTTCCGGAAATGAGTTTCTCTAAGGTTTTCAAGGTTCGTCGAGGTATTTTCTTTCATCGTGGAATATATTTGACCGGGAAATCATGCATTTCTCAAGAGAAATATCTCACCGACGCACAAGTGCGATTGCTTTCGCTACGTGAACCGGATGCTGCATACGTTTGATGACGTAACCCCCTGTCAGTGTTTCCAACTCTTGTTTTTAACTATGCTTGCCTAACCTAACCAAACCTAACCTAAACTTATCGGAAATGGTTCGTGGGGCTATCCGTCAGTTACCCGTGCATAATGTACAATTTGCACACGTGACGAACACGATAGTAGGTATTTTTCGGTGAAGAAGGTTGGAAACACTGCATACCTAGAACTGTAGGCAACCTCTGCCCGCCATATTGTGTGTTACGGAAGCAAAAAAGGAATAACAAAAACTACTCTCTATGTGAAAAATTGTGTTTGTTTTCGTGTAAAAAGCATAATGGCACCTTGAACTATGTTCCGCAATACACAATTGTTAAGTACGAACCATGCGAAACACAAAATATCCGATTTTAAAGTGTCTTCGATGTAACAAACTGTTACCCAACTTTTCTGTCCTTGGTGCGTCGTTTCGGCGATATGAACGTTAAAAAAAGTCCGTTTTGTCGCCTGCCTGCTGTTAATCGCATCTTTGGCGGTGCTTCTTATCGTGAAACAGCGTTTGTCAGTGCTGCAAGGAACACGCAGATTAAGTAATTAAATATTCTACACAAAATGGCACACTACCAACTACATGATTGAGTGATTTGGTATATTTTGCTTCTCATTTCTTCCACTTTTGGCTAATCGCAAAGATGATGGTGAGTGATGATGCGATGAAATTGAAGAAGGGGCGTCGGATTATTTATAAACGGGATTACGGGATTAATTTACAATTAATTGATAAAATATTTCGTTTTGATTGATTGAATTGGTGTTTTAAGTCCACTTTATTCACAGTAAGGCTAATTGGGACTAGACCTACAGCTTAAAGTGGGATCCGAACCACTATGTGCCTCCACCGGGTATCGAACCCGGGACCCCTTGATTACAAGGCAAATTATTTCGTTTTCATCTTATGATTAGTATTCATTATTTTTATTTTCATTTAGATTTAAATCTTCAAAATATGTCCGTATGTTCATATTTGATTAATTTATCAACAATTGAAGTTCATTTTCAACACAACAGATTCTGAAACAAGCTAAGGTTATGCAGAAAATAGCATTATTGTAAGTATTTGATGAATAATTTATCTTCATTAAGTCTTACACCCTTTGCGAATCATACATTCATAATTGTTCCGAGTAATATAGTGATTTGTTTACGTAATTAATACAAAATGTTTACTAAATAAATGGGAGATGTTAGCCGACTCGGTGGCCGAGCGCGTTAGGTTTTCGATTTCGCCACCCAGGTACTAGGGTTCGAGTCCCGGGTGTTACAAGTGAGTGTCCCATTAGCAACTTCATCTAATCACCTCATCGTCGCGATGAGCCAAGAGTGGCACGAAAGCGACGCTAAGTAACAAAAAAGGGAGATGTATGATCCCGTTAAACCCTTCCTCGATATGAGGCTACGAAGCAGACTTCAAGTTGCTTCACGTTAACGCTAGTGATGACGTATTTCTTGCCGATGCCTGCTCAGGCCACATGACCTGTTCCCAACACGCCACACGTAGGGGGCGTGTGCTGCAGAGGACCAGCACAGCTAGCTGGTCAGTTGCACCAAGGCTGTTATCGGGAACATCATTTCCACCGAGGTACCGGGAACATCAGACCAGATTTACATCTACAGTTAAAAGCTGTTTCTTACAACAGGACTAAGTTTGAAGGAGGTAAGGCTTTTCAGTAATAGACCTCGGATTTTTCGGTTCTAAAAAATGTGCGGAAACAGTTCGTTGTATCGGAGACACATTAAAATCGGATATTTTGTGTTGCGCATGATTCGTACTTACCAATTGTGTATTGCGGAACATAGTTCAAGGTACAATTATGCTTTTTACACGAAAACAGACGCAATATTTCCACGTAGAGTAGTTTTTGTTATTCCTTTTTTCCGCTTCCGTAACACACAATATGGCGTGCACAGGTTGACATACCGTTGTATGTATGCAGTGTTTCCAACCTTCACCGAAAAATACCTACTATAGTGTTCGTCACTTGTGCAAATTGTACATTATGCACGGGTAACTGACGGATAGCCCCACGAACCATTTCCGATAAGGTTAGGTTTGGTTAGGTTAGGCAAGCATAGTTTTAAAAAAAAAGGGGTTGGAAACACTGACAGGGGGTTACGTCATCAAACGTATGCAGCATCCGGTTCACGTAGCGAAAGCAATTGCACTTGTGCGTCTGCGAGTAATTTCTCTTGAAAAATACACGATTTCCCGTCAAATAGATTCCACTACAAAAGAAAATACCTCGACGAACGTTGGAAACCTTAGAGAAACTCATTTCCGTAAGTAGTTTCTTCTGTAAAAGTGAAGAAATGTCTCCGATATACCGAACTGTTACCAAATGTGCTTTTAGGTTCTAAAAATCCGAAAATAGGTTCTAAAAATCCGAAAATAGGTTCTAAAAATCCGAAAATAGGTTCTAAAAATCCGAAAATAGGTTCCAAGAACCTTAAATTAGGTTCCAAGAACCTTAAATAAAGCTCGAAAAATCCTGAAATAGGTTGCAAAATACTTAATTTGGTACAAAATTCCTGAAAATACTGATTAGATACAATCGCTAAAAACAAAATTTCACAAGAACCGTAATAACCAAATATAAATTTTCTAAACAAATTTTAATTTCTTTACATTTTCAAAATTATCTACAAATTATTATAATATTGCACTTGTGCTGTTAGAAAAGTTACTTGTTGATATGAAAAATTAATTACGTATGTATAATTTGCTGCACAATATCAGGGTGGCTACTCACTTGTAATTCCTTGAATTCCGGGAATTACACGTGAATTATTGGCAAGACATGAAATGAGGTAAACACTGATGTTTTCTCGATTCCATTTTTCTCCGTAGACGTGAAAAATTGCAACTTTTATTAATCCATATTCCATTAAATTTATAAAAGTCTATAAATGCCCTGAGGCAAGTTTCTCTCAGTTTAGCTTTTATTTCCTTTTTTTGAGAATGAAAAAGAAAGCTACACAGAAAATAAAACAATTTTCTCAATCAGTTTACTTTGTTAGTGTATTTTACAGAATACACTGACAAACTGAAGATTAATACAAAATAATATATCTTGAAGTTGATTAGGTAAATTTTTTGTTACATTGGAATTATACAAACCCGTTATATTGTCAATATTTTTGTGTATGGAAGGGAGGGTGAGAGTCGGTAATACGTAAGGTTGGAATAGAGAAAACATCTGCTTGTATCCTTGATGTTTTGGAAAGTTCACCTTGAAAACCAGGAATTATACTTGAATTTTATCATGGTCCTAGTGACCACCATGAATCTTTTGGCGTTATCCACACTCAAATTACACCTTTTGTCTGAGGATAATTGCATATGCTGAAAATTCTTTCAACAGAAACAGTCAGTAGTGCTAATTTGAATGCTGAAATATTACTTCGCAAGGCGTGAATGTCAAAAGGACCAAACTGACGCGAAAGTGAGCAAGGCCACACAGATCAGAAGTTTGCACTTGGAACTGTGCGGGCAGTAGAGACGATTGGGTGCCAAAACTGAGAATGGGGAGGAGGGGGGGGCTGGAAAGACAGTTTACTTTATCTTAGTAGGCAAGGCTTAGCATTAAGAGCCTTTAGTGCAGGGGTAAAAAGTAGGGGGAACTGTCCCATTTCGCCGCCACTGTCTGCAGGTAAGTGACGTCATTTTCGTTTTGTTCAAAGCTTTGATAAACATAATTTACTTGGAGGGAGGGGAATCAGTGATGTGCCGTAGACTATAAGTTTACGTCTACATGCGTTGTCTACACGTAATCTACGCGTAGATTACATAGGGTTGTAGTTTACATAGACTACGTAGACAATCTAAAGTGCATTAAAATTAATTTTCAAGGCTTTCATGAAAGGAAAGTGACATTTTCAACTATATTGGTCCCTAACGAAATGAAAAGAACCATATTTACAACAAAATTTCTCTTCTCTTCTATTATCAACTATGGAAGAAGATAAATAGTATGCAAAAAAACAACAGATGGCAGTCGTAATTCCAATTCTTCTTGGAATTAAGAAGGGTGGTGTATTGAACGTTGCGACAAGGTCTGTAGCTTGTTATTGTAAAGATCTAAACATTCCTGAATTCATTTAAGTGGATTTAGAAAATCTTGAGATAGGTAGCTCCATTCATATAGCGGATATTAAACTGCCAGTTGGGGTTGTGCCTATTTCTCATAACTTCGCTATTCTATCCATTTCTGGTCGCGATGGAAGAGTCTGTTGAATCAGCAGCAGTTGCTAAAGTAGCCTAAAGTATTTGAGTTTTATATAGGCAAATTTATCAAATTAGCAGGTTTTAGTTTTTAGCTAAAATATTATCTCTTAGAAGAGTGGTCTTTTTCCCATAAAACGCTAGAATATTTCCTATATTAGGTTTCTTCCTAGGTGAGAAATTGTTCGAATTTGGAAGAAAGAGTATGAAAAGTTCTCACACATCAGCAACTGATACGCAGTATAATTTTTTTTTATTCCACGGCGCTCTGTGCTAAGTTATCACCTTTCGCCATGTTTACATAGATTACGTAATCTACGTGTATAAAATAGTCTACGTGTAGAATGTAGACTATCGTTGTTTACGCGTACACGCACATCACTGAGGGGAATAGACCTGTTTCAAACACGCCAGTCATTGAATTATTTCGCCACCAAATCTAGTAAATACAAAATATAAAAAACCTAAAAAAATATAAAAACCTAAAAAAAGTTTAATTTAGGCACATAAACCTAAGCAAAATAGGTTATTTTAGGCACTATAAAACTTAGTCAGTTTCTTTTTTTATGAAACTCCGATATAACTTATTTCTTATTTACATGTAAAGGAAAAAATAGGTAAACCTAAAATCAGAGGTCTTAAGTATTACAAATGTTAGAAACTAAATTACACAACAATGCTACTCTGCATGAACTATCCGAATTAGACTACATATAAAAAAATTCCATACGTCATTTCGTGCGAGCTTTATCTCTTTATGAGAATTAAAAATGCATTCTCAAGCATTCAAATAAATAATTAAAATTGTATGTTCTGCTATGATTGTTCGTATTTGCAAGAAAAAAAAGTTGCAATCTTTCTGTTAGCCTTTTAAGAGAATGAAGTGTTGGCTTTAATATCAGTTACATCCATCTAGTGGTAATTTATAGAATTTGATAGCAGTGTGGCTGTAATCGCCCAGAAATCAAGGGGACGAGTTTTGGTTATATTCATATGCAGGGGCGTAACCAGGAGTTTTCAGTGATACCCTACCTAGATTTTTAAAGTGTTGGAAAATTATTAGGCGGAAGTTACTAAAATAACTAAAATTCCCTTATAAGTTGGAACATGCCTGTGATTATTTCATTCACCAGATAGTGTTGCCAAAATGTTACCAAGCAGATAAAACTCAAACCGGAAAAAATATCTTGTGTGACTAACATAATATGCGGCGATTAGGGGGACGCTGGGGCAGTTGCCCCCCACTATGGCCTCATAATGCGAAGCCTTGCACAGTACCAAGAGAAGGTAAACTGTTACCCAGAGTTTGGTCACCCGCTGAAATATATTTAAGTTTTGAACATAGATGTCGCCACCTGGCAGATTCCAGCCCAGAATGATTTAATTTCAGCAGAAGTGGCAGAAAAACGCATAAAAAATACATCTCAAAATTAAAGTACATTGTAAAGGTTTTGAAACTTAATATAAAGTAAGTGTTTTGAAAATAAAAGCTTAATTGCAACAAAAATAAATACTAACATTTACATTAAGTTTGTAGTATTATTCAGAATAGTATTTGGTTGATTGGGTAGAATTGTAGACCTCGAAAGTTCTACATTATAATACAAATAAAGCTGATATTTACATACAAATTGTTTATATAAAATGGGGAACGACTCATGACCGGACCCCTCTGATTTTCTTCATATTTGGTAATCTCACTAATTGAGGCCTTTTAATCAAGAATCTGAAGTTAAAAGTTGTCGAAAACTTCTAGAAATTGCGAAATAGCGAAAATAAGGAGTTTTCGGAATGGAAACAGTCTAATTTCGCGAAATTTTGTTTCACAAGGAAATATATCTATATTCCTGATAATACCACGACACCAAATTTTAACTGTGTTTGCTTAACCTAACCGAAACTAACCTAACCACACGTCAATGGTTCGTGGGACTAGCGCCAATGTCAATGGTTCGCAATTATTTTGCAATTTCTAGACTATTCAGACAAATTTTAATTTCAGATTCGTCATTAGCTGGCCTCGATTAGTATGTCAAATATGAAGAATCTGAGAGGGGTCCGGTCATCTTAAGTCATACCTAAAACGGTATTGGATAACGATAAAAAATATGCAAATTATAATTATACTAGGGCTGGTGTAATTTGAACCCCAACAATTACTTCCGTATATTATACGGTCATGCATAAAGGACAAAACTATATATTTACACATGGTTTTAGTATTGTTAAAATACCTGGTATTACGTGAAAGGAGCCAATCAACAAAGGTTAGTCTTTTAATCAGCATCTCAAAATAAAAAAAAATCCTTTGTAGAACTGTCTAATGTGGAAAAATTTCGAAAATGGTCCATGTTTATGCATTTTGTAGTGTACTATGTTCACTATTAGTAAACTTCAAATCAAGTGGACTAATACTTCGACTTTGATATAAACGTGTGGAAAGTAGTGATTGTAAGAGTTGTACTGACGTCAGCCAATGGAAAACTAGTACATGATTTGGAAATTGAACCCATACCAAGGGGATCATGTGATACATTTGAAAGTTACAACCCTACAGGAGCAATAAAATAATGAATGCGTCAGTGCAAGAAAATTGATCGCAAATTAATTTGTTACCCTTGTACTCCATAGAGAAAGTGAAATATATTGCATGGTATATGACTATTTTGTTTATGAACGTTTTCAGTTGATTTAGCTCTCTGAAATGTTATTGTGAAGTAGGCTACCTTAGCATGTTACTATACTGTGAAGCAAAACAGTCCGAAGGCTTCACGCAAGTGAATATAGCACCCAAAACTACTTTCCACAACAGCAGTTATAATTTTAGGATTGTTAGCTTTGGTACTGATACTTATTTTAAACTTGTTCTTTCGCTATTTTAGTGTGCATACAAACTGTTTTTACTAACAAAAAGCTGCGAAAGTACTCCGAAATCGCAGGTTATAACTTACGTGGGTCATTCTTTGGGATCAAATATCCGTTATTTGTGCTGTCCTAATGCTGGAACCACTTTTATATTACGTAAAACATTGAAATCTGTAGATTAAAAAAATCTACGTGATTGTCGAGGGGATACAGTGGGTAAACTGCTCCATGAATTTTGTTTTCATTAATCCCTTGATGTATTTTTAAAATGCTTAACACTTGGTTAGTTCTCATAATTTATTTCATTCTGCAACTAGCTTAATGTTTCTATTAGTGTCTTCTGGATCTTCTATGGCCAGATATTTATTTGGTAGCTTGTAAATCTTGTAATGTTTCGAATATAGAATAACGTTGTATCCTTGTAATAAAGGGGTCACTGGTTCGATATCCCGTTGAGGCACATAGTGTTTCGGATCCCACTTTAAAGTGTATGGCCAGTTCCGATTAGCCTTACTGTGCATAAAGTTAATTTAAAACACACTCGCTAGTTACTCTTGACAGATGTGGGGCCCTTTTAGTTATACAGGGTGTACCAAATGTCCCATTACCCCCACCCCCTTTGAATTGTAGACAAACCTGCAAAATGTTATTTTAACAGCATGCGTATGTGAGAATGGTATGCCATTAAATCAGACCAATGACCATCATTTACTCCAGAGGATCTGTGTGCACACCGCCATTTTCATGGCACAGTATTATTCGCCTGCAGGTGCGATTTGAAATCCTCCGTAACTTAAGATGTCAGATCTGGATTTCAGGTGGCCATTTTAAGAGAATACCTCAATGATGTGTTCAGAGACAAATGGATTGGACGAGGATCGCCAAATTTACCAGCACCTCTAAAATGGCCACCCCAAAGTCCAAATCTGACATATTGTGATAATGCGCTATGGGAATACATCAAACAGAAAATCGCCCATAATTGTTATGACAACTGGGGAACTTCAAGAAGCTGTTTGCAGTGAGTTTGCTTCCCTCACGCCAGCCATGTTACGGAGGATTTCACATCGCACCTGGAGGCGAATAATACTGTGCCAGAAAATGGCTGTGTGCACACAGATCCTCTGGAGTAAATGGTGGTCATTGGTCTCATTTATACGCATGCTGTTAAAATAACATTTTGCAGGTTTGTCTAAAATTCAAAGGGGAGGGTAATGGGACTTTTGGTACACCCTGTACGAAACGAACTAATAGTTACAACTCGCTTAATTTCCTAAACATTACTAACACAGTTTTAAATTTAATTAAATCAATTGCAGATTTTAGATTAAATTATTTTAAAAGCCTTAATTGTGCAAAAAAGTTCCTCAGATTAAATTTGTGCAAATTCGTAAGGGCCTTCATAAAAGGCTCCGCAGGATTTTATCTCAAGGAAGCAGCAGTGTTCACAGTGAGAGGCGCGTAGGAGATGCTATCCCTCAAGTTAATAAAATTCTCAAAGCACCATCCCACTGATTACATGTATATGCCCCATCCACTGCATTTACTCCATGTTGATCCATACAAGCATCCCCCACCTTTCCCCAAATTGAGCAAAGCATCTCCCCCACAGCTAGGAATTTTAAAGTGCTAGGCGCGCAGTAAAATTTCATATCTTGCCCTTCAGTCATAAAAAAATACCTGTTTTACAAATCATAAAAGTGAAATTGAATTGCAAAATACCTTGGATTTATCAAGTCCACTACTTAAATAGAAACTGGACTTGCTTAGTTTCCACAAAAATCTTTTACTTTGTTGAACAGTTTTGTTTTTAGTGCTTTCCGATGCACAGATATAGACAGAGCACTTATTCTGTCGTCTTTCATGGCACCCCTTAACCGTGTTTTCACGCTCGAATTTCGCCATTCGAATTGTATGAAGTTCTTCCTGATATCTCAAGGGGCAAGTGCCGCCGGTCCCCCTCTGCGGGCGCCCTTGATATACAGGTTGAGTCTGTACATAAATCGAAAAAGATTTGAAAAATATTTTCGTGCCGTGGTCGATGAGGGAGCGTCGGGAAGAGTTGAATGCTGGGTAACTGTTCAGATTGTTTTATGATTTTTTAAAGTTCTCCTAGCAGGAAGACTAATTATCGTAGAATTTTGGCAATCATTGTCTCACGAAATTTGAACCTTCCTTAACATAAGGAGCATTGTTTGGATTTCGAAAAGTTATTTACGTTGAAAAAAACAACTTAAAAATTACCTTACGCAAACATGCCCGCTTCCCATTGACAAGGTATTGTCGTTGACAAGCGACTGTAAAGTATCTTAGACTAGTGGGAATTAATGTAGACGTAAATTGGAACCTTAGTAGAATGCAAGGAGATACATTATCTCCATTGCTCTTTAATTTTGCCTTAGAATATGTTAGGAAGGTAAAAGAAACTAAAGGACTAAAATTAAATGGTGTGACTGAGTTGTTAGCATATGCAGATGATGTAGACTTATTAGGAGATGATATAAACACAACTAAGAATAATGCTAAAATATTTTTCAAAACTGCTAGAGCTAGGTTTCGAAGTTAGCAAAGAGAACTAAATATATGGTTACAGGCCGAAACAAAGTGTTAGGTAATAATCAAAATCTAATTATTGATAACAACTACTTTCAACAAGTTTCCAAATTCAAATACTTAGGAGTAATATTAACAAATGAAAATGATGTTAGAGGAAATCAAAAGTAGGCTTAATTCAGGAAATGCATGTTACTTCTCTCTTCATAAACTTGTGTCGTCTTGTTTAATATCTAAGAAACTAAAAGTTAAAATATACAAAACAGTAATTTTGCCTGTAGTATTATATGGGTGTGAAACTTGGTCCCTTACATTGAAAGAACATAAATTGAGAGTATTTGAAAATAAGATCCTTAGGAAAATCTTTGGACCTAAAAGGGATGAGGAGACAGGTGAGTGGAGAAGGTTACATAATTTAGAAGTACATAATTTGTATTCATGTCCAGATATTATTAGAATAATTAAATCAATAAGACTTAGGTAGGCAGGCCATGCGGCACGAATGGGAGAGGAAAGAGGAGTTTACAGGATTCTTGTTGGGAAACCTGATGGTAAGAAACCTGTAGGAAGGCAAAGACTAAGATGGAGGGACAACGTTGAGATGGATCTAAATGGAATGGGTAGGGATGGAAAAGAGTATATAGATCTTGCGCAAGATTGGGACAGATGGAAGGCCTGTGTTGCTGCAGCCATGAACATTCGGGTTTAAGAAGGCTAGAGAGTTAGTTAGTTAGAACAAAATCTTAAGTAATCGCTAAAACTCCGCAGTATGTGTTAACAGAAGTAAATCGAAATCGAACCATGTTAAAATTGCATTCGTAGCATGATGAAATCGCAATAAAACAAAAGGAACTTGGGCCGAATGGTGACACCGATTTTCACGTGGGACCCCCCCCCCCCCCCCCGAAGAAGTGTCGAAGGGTCACCATCACTTGAAAATCTTAATGGGAAAAAGAGCAGAGTAACACATTGTATGATTTCCTTCTTCCCTTACTTCTGCTAAGTTTAAATTTCTGCGTCGCATTTTCTGACTTTGCCTTACAAAAATTAAACCTGGTGCCCTAGGACTCGGCCCCTAGCCAACCCCTCGCTATGAGCCTGTCGTGTTATTTTTATTTCCTTAAGTGAGGTTTGCTACACTGTATTTGTCACATCGTGCAGTTTTGAACTTCGAAATTTTTTGTCTGGTTAACTAGGATTGACCCTAGAAAGTTAACAGCTAATTTTGTTTAATTACTATCAGATTTCCAGAAGGTGGCTTTCCAAAATTGTTTGCCGAACAACGTTCCTCTTAATGTTTGGAGGAGGAAAGGTCATACACCGATTAACTTTAGTCTGTGTGTGTTATGGTATCCTACAGTCCCGTTTCAGAGGCGTGTCCCGGTCGTCCCGTCGATATTATTTTTAAACACTATTTGTCCCGTTTTATAAGTCTTAAGAGCTTGAGAATGAAATCTAAATTTAAGACATTTCATGTGTAAAGAATATGTTCATAGAATTTTTAAACTAGCGTTATGACTACAGTGACATAACAGCTCTACAGTTTCAAGCACTCCATAACAATCGAAATGTTTTGTTGTCGAGAATGTTCGAGCAGACAGTTGAACTGCTTTGTGCGTGTTGAGATCTTTGTAGAGCAATGAATAGGAATGACAAAGAGTACGGGTAGTTTCAATAGAAACCTGCGACAATAATTCAAATTCCTGCATCTTGACACAAACTGAAAAGTAAAATCTCGCATTGTGTGCCAGATATGTTGGGAGTTTTATGAACTGTTGAAGTGAAGAATAAAATTGTTTCCAAGAAGATTCATTCTTGAATAGGCTACTTCTGGCACCCATCAACTACAGCGTCTGGCCAACATCAAAAGTTGATCAGAAAAGGATCGGAACACTATGTAGGAGTTATACCGAAATTATAATAATTAATACCTTTTGACAACATAAGATCATATTTCAAGTATTCTTAAATGTATTTATAGGATTCATACTTTAATAACGATAATTTTATATTTAGCCCTAACCAATTTTTCAAAAGCGGGGGAGGGGGTAAACTGCCCTGCTTGGGATGTCCTGTTTTTGGGTCAAAATAGTATGGTCACCCTAGTGTGTGTGTGTGTGTGTGTATAGATAGTTCCCATGTAACCAAATACTTCATGCAATGATTACATTCTGTGCATTTCTGATTGTCATTCTGGGTTATCAATTACAATAAAAATGATTGATGAAATAAGAGATGTAGAGATGCACATCTAAATACATATAGTTTAGTATCTGTAAAGTTTATTAACTTTCATGTCCCGGTTTTATACAAAGTTTTTATGTACGCTGGTACACCTCAATGTGGGCACCATTTGCAGCTCAACAGTTAAGGACCTCGCACACAGACACTGAATGAATCTGACGACAGAACTCCTGTTGTCAGCTTCTATTGAAATCAAGTGGTGTAACACCCGCTACAGCGAAAAGCGCGGACCCGAAGCCGGAAGTCTGTAGGTTATCACGATGCCCTGAGCACCCCGCACACTGAGACGGGGGGAAACACTGAAAATCCGGTAACAGAACGTCTATATTGTTCTACGTGAATAAAAATTGGATCATTAGTGTTGATATGACTTGATGAATTGATCGAACCTAAGTCTTGAACTTTAATCAACTTTTCTAAGCACTGCAATGTTAAGAATGAGCAGCCACACTCAGAAAGCTAAGTGAACGCCATAACACCAGATTTGGCTTGTTTTTCTTTAGAAAGTCCTCAACCTTTGACATTTTGAGGCCCTGTATGTAAATTAAAATTTATATTTGGTTTCCGAAGCGTAATTGGAATTTGAAGCTCTAAAAATACAAAGCTGCTGCTTTTGCAGAATCGATTTTAAAATAAACTTGTTTGGGAGAAGAAATAGCAAGAATTCCAAAGAAAACGAGATATTTATGGATCTTCCTGCGGCACAGAATAAATTAGTTTCTTTAATGGTGCTTCGTCTTGATGCGTATTGACCTTGAAGCCTAACGTTGGTTGGATCGTTTAGTCACTATTTGTACCACTATATTAATAGTGACACTGAGATCGAACGATGGAAGAAACGTAAGGAAGTAGGTCCATGGCCTTCATTCAAGGTACAACCCCAGCATTCGCTTTAGAAATTGAAAAATCTGAGGATATACAGCCGCGGATTTGAGTATTATCTTTATAATATCCGAGGCTATGTATTCTAATCTAATCAGAGCTCCAACGTAGCGCACGGTTAACGCTCTTACCTTTGGTACGTGCGGTCTCGGGTCGAACCCCTTGATATTCAATATTACTTTCGCCCAATATCGTGAAGACTATTGGGGAGCTACTTGGAAAAGTACCTGGCTCTGAGATCAAAAAAAGCCGCGACAATGGGACTAGATTTGCTGACCACTGTCCCCGCATGGAAAGCCGCTTGGCAGAACTTGGCGGTACACTTGACACACTGTACACGAAGAAAGTGGAAAATTTGTGCGGTCTATGAAGATACTAATGAAAGTTTTCTGTTTTAACTCTTGAGGTGTTAACAGTGAAATAATGTTCGGTTTTAAGCCGAACTATTTGATTTGCTATATTTTCCTTCACCTTTTGTGCCACTAATTTCCGAAGATGTGGATGAGCGACGATATGATGAAATTGATGAATGGACACTCGTAAACATCCATGCCCAGGCCAGGATTCGAACACGGGACCACTGGCGTCAAGCCGTACTATTGTGATCAAATATCTCGGTTAGTGTTTCAGAGCCCTGAAACAAATTTTGTTAACATAAACCATTTGCACTTGTTTTTTCGCTCTTGAGTATGCATATAAACTGTTTTTACGAATATACCAGGTGTCCCAGAAGTCTTTCCCTGATTACAAACTTTATTCATATCCGCTATATGCAATGTAGAGATGTGAAAGTGGTGCCAAAATGTTGGAAAACTAAAAGTTTATTTGTTGCAGGTTTCAGTAATGTGGCTGTAGTGTAGCAGTGTCAGTGCCAAGGAATCCGGAATTAATTCTCTTGACATCGGGTGGCATCTCTCCATACAATGTTTCTTGGACTTGACAGGATTTGGGACTGAAGATAAATTCCATTTTAGAAATACCAACTTATTGATGGCAGATATTCTAGACTAAAGAATTCTGTACCTTTGAAAGTTACTCTGCACTGTTATTGGTGACCGGGTCTCGTGATACCAGAGGACATGCTGAGCTTTTTCCTGATTTGTGAACATTTCCGGTTTTCTGGGCACTGACGCTGCTACACTGCAGCCACGTTACTCAAACCTGCAACAAAAATACTTGGTTAGTTTTCAAACATTTTGGCACCACTTTTACATCTCTACCTTGCATATAGCGGATATGAATAAAGTAGTAGCTACGTTGTTTGTCAACCTCCTGACTATGGTTTTTAGTTGAGATCTGTTTTATTTCGTTAGGAATATTAGATTGGGTAAGAATTTACAATAGAGAAAGTCTCCAATTTCGTTAATTTTCTGTATACTAACTAATTTTGGCCTCCTAATCACGAATCTGTTGTAAAAAACCGGGGGTCACGTCTGGAAATTGTACATTTTGATGAAACATTGTTCGGTAGCCCCAAAAACCATCCACGGGTAGCCCCAAAAACCATCCACGGGTAGCCCCAAAAACCATCCACGGGTAGCCCCACGAACCATTCACAAGAGGTTAGGTTCCATTAGCACTCATTTCACCCCTAAATTCATCGAAAAAATAGGGATCTTACTAGAATTGCATAACCACCACACACCTCTCTCTCTCTCTTCTCTCTCTCTCTCTCTCTCTCTCTCTCTCTCTCTCTCTCTCTCTCTCTCTCTCTCTCTCTCTCTCTATATATATATATATATATATATATATATATATATATATATATATAAAATCAATCGGCTTTTTTCAAATTTTTAGATGTGACCCCCGGTTTTTTCAACAGATTCTTGATTAGGTCAAAATTACTTAGTATACCGAAAATTAACAAAATTGGGGACTTTCTCTATATTGTAAATTCGCTCCTTAGATTGAATGGCTTTAATAGTAATTTTAAGTTATTAGATTAGAAGCGTTAGATTTCATGGTCATTATTTTTTTTTAGAAGTGTTTGGTTAGACAGTTTTAGTAATTTTGACTGAGTTAGGAGGGTTATGTTTGATGGCTTTAGTATTTGAAGGTGCTTTTTTTTCTTTCAGTGTGCTTACAATCTGTTTTTGCGAATAACTTTGAAACAAATTGTTACATAAAACCTCAATATATCGATTAACCTACGTAAATAAAGGAGGTACACTCGATTAGGGGTCCCGGACTTGACCCTGAAGCAAGCCTTTTTACTTAAACTTAACGAAACATCTTAGTATTTACCTTTATCCAAATCTGCTTAGTTTGATAAATTCAAAGAAAACTGACGTCACTATTTAAAATTTCCATATATATTTCACTTATTTATCTACTGTCTTTTGTTTCTTTTCTGCTGCAATGCTCAAATGTATATGGAAATTTATACAGCGTTAATTTAGATTATCAATAATGTGGTCATAATTAGTTCAACATAACATTTTCGCGAATTATTACAAAACCGAAATTGATAACAATCATGCATATTAAAAACAAAATTAAACAATAAATAATAAATGAACATCATCTTTGGGTCAGCCACAACCCTCAAAGGACTACTGCTGCACCGCGGCCTATTTTTAATCTTAAAATAGTTATTTGCGCATGTAAATAATAATTATACGGGGTCATTCAAAAGTCTGACATTTTAATAAGCATTTTATTGACAGTACTGCTGAAAAGTGCTCTAGAATAGAAGTCAAACTCGGTACATTTCAAAGTGGTGGCCCTGTAGGTCTAGGCATAGCACCCCCTCTCTTGCGTAGACCGAAACATATGCTCCAACATAGCTGGTGTGATATTCCCTGTTGCTGTAGCTATTCGCTGCGTCACTTGTTCTATGGTGTTTATCTCGACTTGGTACACACTGGACTTAATGAAACCCCAGACAAAAAAGTCTAGGGGAGTGAGGTCTGGAGAGCGAGTTGCCCAGAGCCACGAGCGATTCACCTACCGGGGAAGTTGTCAGGTAGTTCCGAACGATTCTGGCGAAATGGGGTAGTGCACCATCTTGCTAGAAAGAAGTGTCTTCCATCCCATCCTGAAAACCATTCGTTACAGATATAAGGAAAAGGTAGACTTTTGAATCACCCTGTATGACATGTACATCCTCATTGTCTTGCCGAAAAATACTGACTTAACAATGCGAAAAACAAATTCATTCATAGATCTGTAGATCTCTCGGAAGAATTTTTGCATTGTCCTTGCTTCTCACGATACAGACTTTGGTGTGTGGCGTCGGTTAGATTCCCGGTCGATGCACACGGCACAGTGGTTTGGATTCAATTTTGGGATCTTGGGCTTTTTTTTTTAGATCCAGTCCCTATCAGCCCATTTGCCCATAAAGTCAACAAGAACTTTCCTTTCTAAAATCTGGATTGTTAGGCTCCTTTGGAAGAATGGGATGATTTGTTTAGTTTGTATTTCTCTTCGTGTGATTAATCGCTACGAAGATGATGATTGACATAAAGTTGAACAAACAGTACCTACGCCTACGTTCGAGCTCTGCTCCAAATGCCTAGCCTGAATGTTACTGAACGCCACCGAGGTGGCACATGCACGGTACGTTAGGAAGAAAAGTTGTCATGTAAGGTTTTGATTGAGTTGGTGTTTTAAGTCCGCTTTATGCACAGTAAGGCTAATTGGGACTGGATCTAAATTTTAAAGTGGGATCCGAACCAGTATGTGCCTCCACCGGGTATCGAACCCGGGACCCCTTGATTACAAGGCAACGACGCTACCTTCTCATGTAAGGGTTACATGGTATCCACAAATGAAGTGTACACTTTCAGCAAAATGAAACTACTATGTAGAAAGATAAATGTTATGCCTCAAACACCATAAGTGAAAGTTTTGTGCAATGCCGTTCGTTGTTCTATCAAGACGATAGCTCAGTTCCATCCATGTACGCTGCAGAATGTATGGTGCTACACGACCGAAGGCATTCATGCGTTAATATCAGATCAGCGATAGGCTTCACTTGTCTTGTAGACAATAACCTTGATAACGCCCCAAAGAAAAAATCACCACATACAGCTTTTGCCTGCCGAGACGCCATTTCTATTTGAGCCCGCTACCGCCACCACTCGCTGGAGTCCCGAACTACCACAACGTTGCCAAACTTTGTTGCCAGTTTGTTTTCCAGTAACAGAGAGAACGTATGTAATTTAGTTTTGATTCTACAGGGAAAGGAAATTGTACACATCATTTAGAGCCCCGGTATTTAATCGTGGGAGATGGGTTTCTTCGCATATCTATTAGCAATTGAAGCTGAGAAAGATATTAATGATTGAGTGTTGGTTTCAGATTAGAACAGCATCAGATAAAAATATATTGTTACACCAGATTTTTATTCTCTGCAGATAACATGTTGGTACTCTTGATCCTTTTCTGCATCAGCGTCAACCAGGTGGCAGCACCTCCTAGTAAGTGTCCTGCACCATGTGATTGCGTCGTGAGAAGTTCTTGCAAAGGTGAGTTCCTAGAATAAAAATAAAAATTAATCTAGCTTAAAGTTACTTAGCAAAAACACGAATCTGTTAGAACTAAGTGCTAAACTACGAACATTGTAGGCACCTTTCACAATTATTAATTTCTTAGGTACCGGTATTTAAAATCCTGATTCATAAAGAGCACCAAGATAAGAATCTTAGACATTCGGGTGTGTGATACTATAGATTTGATTGTGGAAAATTTCAAAGTAACTGAAATTTCTAGAATGGAACATCTGAGAATAAGAATTAAGGTTACGTTCCAGGATGAATAATGGTGGAATTTTAAGTTCAGAATGTTACTTTTAAAAGTAGTTACTGGTTCAAAAGGCAACTGATTTAGTTATTCATGAAGAAACTCGGGTTAGTTAATGGTACTTGAAAAGTATCGATATTACTTTGTCACTTTCTGCTGGAAATTTTCTTGAAAACAAATTAGTGATCATTGATTGTAATCAAGTGTATGAAGACTTGTTTCTTTTCTTACTGTTGCTAAATTCAGATTGCCCGTGAAACTCAGCTTTCAAATGTAATATTATATCTTTCCAAATTGAATGATGTCATTCATATATACACAGTGGACTAATTTTAATTCGAACTCCAAGGGGACAGGAAAAATAAATTAGAATTAACAAAAACGTGAATTATTAAAGAAAATCAATAAAACAAAACTACTGTACTACAGTATAGACAAAAATAATGAACATGCAATGGACCTCACTGTAAATAATTAACATACTTTGTATCCTGTAGTCAAAGCCAAAACAATCGCAGGCGTGCGCAGAGCCTCTGGTTACGGGGGACAAAAGCCTTCAGTCTGGGAAATAAAATCTTCTTGCAGAGCTGTTTGGAAGGTCCACACCACCAGCCGCTACCTTAAGGGACTTTTTCTATATTAGAAGAATCCCAACATCAGAGGCACCAATGTTCTATGCTTCCCCCCCCCCCCCCCGTTGTTTTCCCTCTGTGGGTCAGTCCAATATACGTACATATAAACATGATTTCTTAAAGCAAATTCGAAACTACACAATTTAATTTCCTATGCATTAGCAATTTATTCTGCAGCCACATACAGGTAACACAAGTAACGAATAAAGTATGTGGGAGTGTTAGTAACAAGAAATCTGCTAGAGAACTAAGTGGGATATAGTTTAATTACATGGGATATAATGGCGATAGATGTCGCACAACACTATGGCAAAATTTCACTTCACTTTTCTTTGGGAGCATAGATATTGTTTGATAAGATACACCTCACTTTAATTTCTGTAATTGAAATTATTAGGGAGGGGGGCAACTGACCCCCCTTGCTGCCCCGTGCACACACCTATGAAAACAATTCCTCACAATAGCTACCAGTAAGTGGAAAACACTATTACGTACACTTTGTTTCCTTATTTTTAATGTAAGCTGATGGGTATCCCATACTCTTTAGCGATTCCTAAGGTAATATCGATGTCACTTTCCACTTCCCTCAGAATTTCTACTTTATTTTCTTTAATGTTAAGCTGTGTAGTATACATACCACTCTTCGCCATTGCGAACAACGTACCCTGACCAATCACAACTGACGACTGAGGGCAGATAAGACTTGCACAAATCATTGGCTAGTGGAGGTTCGAGGACGAATACCTGCGCACAAAACGGGTGGGAAATTGCACGTTATTAAGAGGGTGAAAGTTTCATACCAACAAATAGAAACTTTCTCTTCTCTTTGGCTGTCGGAATCGCTGCCTTCGAATTATTCAAATAAAAGGTTCGAAAATTCGAATTAAAAATTAATTTTTAATATTTGTTTCAATAGGAATTATTGACGGGAATAAACTTCTGTTGAAATTATCGAAAGATTCGAATTAGTCCAGTGTGTGTGTTTGTTCCTGGCAACCATGGGAGGGGGCGTTTGCGACACATTCAAGACTCTGGACATAAAAATTGGCATGTGGTGTACTGCTGGTTGTCCACCCCTGCTCTTCACCCAGAGCAGTCACTGATACGCAAGAGATTACATTATTTTTGTCTGATGCAATCTCTGTGGTCGGGAAAGTCTGGTAGTCAACCTACGCTGTATGTTCTGGCTTCGAGTCTCGAGCTGGGATTTGATATCCCTTCATAGTTTGCTTCTGATCATGTCCTCATCGTCACCGCAGAGAGGAAAGAAAGTTTCGGTGGGGTAGGGTGCTAAAACAAAGACAAGATCTTTACCTTTAGTTTCAGTTCTAGATAAATGTTGTTTTTCTTCTAGTATAAACTTATCGTTTCTTTTCACTTTCAGATGTGTGCAAGGCTGGTGATGATAAATCTGCAACATTGAGCAAGGTTAGCTTTATATTTTTCACTAACTCTCTAGCCTTCTTAAACCCGAAGGTTCATGGCTGCAGCAACACAGGCCTTCCATCTGTCCCAATCTTGAGCAAGATCTATATACTCTTTTCAATCCCTACCCATTTCCTTTAGATACATCTCAACGTTGTCCCTCCATCTTCGTCTTGGCCTTCCTACAGGTCTCTTACCATCAGGTTTCCCAACAACAATCCTGTAAACTCCTCTTTCCTCTCCCATTCGTGCCACATGGCCTGCCCACCTAAGTCTTCTTGATTTTATCATTCTAATAATATCTGGACATGAATACAAATTATGTAACCTTCTCCACTCACCTGTCTCCTCATCCCTTTTAGGTCCAAATATTTTCCTAAGGATCTTATTTTCAAATACTCTCAATTTATGTTCCTCTTTCAATGTAAGGGACCAAGTTTCGCACCCATATAATACTACAGGCAAAATTACTGTTTTGTATATTTTAACTTTGTTTCTTAGATATTAAACGAGAAGACAAATGTTTATGAAGAGAGAAGTAACATGCATTTCCTGAATTAAGCCTACTTTTTTATATATATTTTTCAGAGCAGAAAAATGTTCTTGATCTCTCAAATGTTACTCATTCACTGGCTATAATATTTGTTTTGTGTTCCAAGTAGTAAACAATACAAAAAATTCCTTCCATTGTGACGTTTAACAAATGTTAAAGTGCGAAAATACTAGGGCAACCAAACTTGACCAGCCTAACCTACTGGAAACAGAATTGTTATGGTAATCGGATAGGTAAAACTCTTATTTTGCTCTGTAGGTTAGGTTGTCCTAGTACTTCAGCAGTTTAAAAGTCTTGTTTCTTTGACGTCATATATGAAAGGCCTACGTGAGGGGGGAAAATGTGTGAAAACTCAGTTTGACTTGAGCGAGAGCATTAAGAAGCCCTTTTATTAGGGCTGAGCCGATACCACTTTGAACAGATGCCGATACTCTTATCGATTACCACCGATAACAGGAAATTACAACTCTTCAAAATACAGTAAAACCTCGTTAATTCGGACTAATGGGGGGATAAGTTGACCGGTTTAACAAGTCTGGATTAACTGAAATAACCTAAAAGACAGTAGAAAGTGCATTAAAACCCCGTTTATAGCAACAAAACAAGTTTATTATGGTGTATTTAAAGGGCATACGCCTAAATACCATACAGTACAGTACAAAGTCTGCAGGAAACAGAATTTCATGAGTGCTTGACTGCCTTTTCTTTGGGAAGTTCTCTTGTTGACTTTAGCCACATCTAAAACCTTTCATTCTGCTTTTTTTTTTCCTTTTGCCTGTCCGGATTAAGCGAAGTCTGGCTTATCGGGGTCCGGATTAACGAAGTTTTACTGTATTGATCAGTATTGGGGTGTAAATATTCTTCTACAATTGTATGGATCAATTTACCAAGAAATTTTCTTTAGAATATTCGAGAATTAAATCAGAATATTATAATAGATGTTATGTAATTACAAAATAGTTTTTCGTGCAAAACTGAAGCGAAATAAAAAAAGTTGAGTTTTGCATAATTTTCAGGATAATTAGAAAGCGCGAAGTGTCGCAAAGCATTTTTGCGGACCCCGTGAAAGACAAATATGCCGGAAAAGTATCTGTTGGTATCGGAGATGAAAAGCAACAGATACTTTCAGATACCGATACAGATGCCCCACCTTTAATTCAATTCACAACTACTCAACTCAGAAATTCGGAGTAGCTAGCACAGTTCAATATTGTGTGCTGAACCATGTCGAAAGATTGGTGAACTTCACACCGATGATATTTTTATAGTCCACGCGTTTACTTCGTTAACGTCCAAGAACTGAAGAAAGCTGCCGCCACGAACGTGGGTGGGGAGAAATAGAGGCACAGCTGTCATTCTGCTCGTCTACTCCACGTGGAGTCTGTCACATGACTGCGGATACGCTGTTGCCGTACATTGCAACTTCAATGTGGATACAGTGGGAAGGTGCTTGTGCGCGGAGGAACAAGGTGGCGTAGAGTAGATGTGTGGAAACACTGTGCGTTGAATGTGATTGTTGCAGCTGGTGGGTGCGCTCCGTGGACTTCAAAGCCAGCCGGTCGTTAACGTAGCTAGCGCGTCGACTATACGTGGTATTACAATGTTACAGGTATATATCCCAGACCAGCTAAGTATTTTGGCACACTAGACAGGATTGAGGCTCCTCAATTACCTGGCATTTTATGTGCGTCCTTCGATATTTGTGGTATTTACATCCTACAGATTTTGAAAAAGAATCAAAGAAAACTTTTAAAAATAATGTTGATTATATTCATAGACTTGTAGTTTGCATTTCTGTTTTTTCAAAAAAAATTAGCACATTTCAGAATCTTTAAAAAGTACCATTACGGGAAACCGAATTAAAGTGTAAATTTCTCCTTTGCATATTCAGACTGTCTTAAAAAAATAAAGCTTTGAGTGGCGCCCTCTGTGTATGGCGCCCAAGTCTTCCGCCCCTAACCTACCCCTCGCTACGGGCAATTGCTTAAGGGGAAACTAAAGGCAATTTTGCAGTAAATTTTCGATAACAGATGGCAGTACAATTTTTCATTGCAAGAGTGTGCCATGTTGCCAGATCTACTCGTGATTCAAGGGTAGGTACTATTTGTCTAGAAAGTCAGAAAATTTCTTCCTTACTGAATATAGATTAATGGTACGGTTATGTTTGGGAATGTGGTCTATTCTTTAACATGGCTTTAGGACCCCCTTAAGATTGTATTGATAATTATAATATCACATAAAAATTAGAAATTTTTTGAATTGTGGTGAAAAAAAAACATGAAATTTTATCTTCAACGAAACCACAGAAATTAAAATGACATAATCTAGGAATTGCTTTCAGATTTGTATCGTGATGAAAAATCAACTTTCTTTCTTAGTTCTTAAAATTGCTTCCCTGGTGTATTTTAGCATTTAGTTGTAATCAGCATTAACGAAACTTGACAGTGTTTTGATACTTGTCAGAGCAGCCCCTAGGCTCTCTGGCATACGCTCGGGGCCCCGCGCCAGATAAAAACAATAGTTTGTGTAAGGTTGATAACGAGTTTATAGGTCACTGGTGCTTCCAGTTAAACAACAAATTATTTTTCCTGACTTCATGTATTGTTTTAGCGCACTTAAAAATACCAAAATTACTGAAATCATATCCTATACAAAGTACTACACGAAAGTAGTGTTCAAATATTTCAATCCAAAAATAGTTTATAATTCACTATTCGTTTAATTACACAATGATACAGTATAAGTGAAAATGATTCTTATGAAACAATGGATATGCCCTATTGTCTGAATGAAAAGTAAACTAAACTAATTATAATAGAGAATGCTATTGAATATACTTAAACATTGCCACTTTGACACTTAATATAAATAATATTAAATACACCCAGTTTTGTAATTAGGCCCAAATATAATGAACGTAGGAAATGAAAAACACCAATTTAGAAACTGTTATTTGCGTCCCATAATTCCCAGTTTAACCTGCAACATGCTCCGATCTTAGGAAATAAAGCAAAATATGTAATTATTTGTGTATTAATTGTAACAATGATTGTTGTGGTTGTGTAGGGAACCTCTACTTCGAACTAAGGGACAAAATTCTGACTTTTTTAATTTTGGTTATAGGCTCCGTGCATTTTGTACACCCCAGGGCCCGCACCCACCTAGGGCTGACCCTGCTTCTTGCAAACTGTTACTATTACCGATTTGAAGAAATTTCTTAATAGGAAATCTGGCATTCAATCTAATTGACAAGTTGTGCAACTAAGGTAAAAATCATGCTAGTTTTAGTACCTATAAGAGGATTACCACAGTCATTTTCCCGAACATGTCCTCCTTGTAGTAGCGAGATTTGGAGGGGGGCGGTTGCCACCACCCACTATATGCTCCAGGAATATGGCCTCTTTGTCTACGGAGAAAGTAAACTGTCCTTGTCCCCCCCCCCAGTTTTGGCACTTAATTGCCGCTACTGTTCCTTTTATAAATGAAAAGTATCAGACTGGATTTTATTTAAAGTAAAAAATGTCAGGGATTTATAAAAATTCTTGACAAGAAAAAATAACTTTGAAAATAAGCTAAAAAGTCCCAAAATGCTCGTTAGATGTCATGTCAGTAACATGCAAATAAAATCATCGCTATAAATCTATACTCAAGCACAGTCAATAGCGACTTGCAGATCGGTGTCAGAAATCTACAAAAGCTGTTTTTCTCGCCCCTTAAGTCGGACTCTAACTGATATTTGCATTCATTTGAACGTCGTATCGTGTAGCGTCCAGTTAATTTGGCTTGCTTTGTTAAATATTATTCAGGAAAAACGTTAATGTGTGCACGGTCCTAAATAGTTCTTCGGAGAGATTCTATTAAACTTTCAGAAGATACTGTAAAGATAACACTTCAAAGTTGCAATTAAGCTCTAAAATGTTGATGTAGAACTGTAATGTGTATAATTCAATTTCATTTTTTGCTGTTTTTTTTGTAATCCTTTCAGTTCTCAAAATTGATAACCACGACATACAAAAAAATTCAACCTAACATTATGTGGAATTGGGATAAATATTACAAGAACTTACGAGTAGGTGAACTCAGTACGTCATTTATTCAATGTTAAAAAAGACATGGCGAGGTGTTCTTTCTGGATTCTCTTATACGATTTTCTTGCTAATTACTTGGAAACTAAACAAACTGAGTTGGTTGCAACCAGGGTGCGAAATCCTGGGGGGATGCGGGGGATTTCCCCACCAACAATCTTGGCCTCAAGAATCCCTCCCACCAAAAATTTCCATGGGGGAAAACAAACAAAAGATAAGCAATTACTTTTAATTTCAAATATACTTTACTAAGAATAATATCGAAAACACACAAATTAGTGTAGTTCTGAGTATTGAATGCTTTCTCTCTCAAGAGATCATTAACAAATCTACATCAATACACACAATGAAAGTAAAACAAGAATTAAAGACAATAATAACTATGAAATGTTGATTTATGTTGACATAAAGCACAAACTAAACAAAAACTTACACATAATAAAACAACTTCAACTATTTCATAATTTATTAACATCTTTAGCCACTTAGTAAAGGAATTAGTTAGCTGCTTTACAATATGTGATATGTACAAAAGTAGCAAATTAATTTCCTTTATGTAAATAATAATACATTTTTAATTGAGTAATTTATTTATACTTTTAATAACATTACAAATATGTAGCAATATCCTATAATTTACACATGTTTGTGGGGGGGCTTGTAGATTAAGAACTTTCTTCCCTCACCAGTTTTCATGATTTGGCACCCTGGTTGCAACTTCGTTCTGAAGCGAAGCTGAAGTCCACGCAAAGTGCGCATGCGCAAACTGTGGAAGTCCAGGTGCATGCTTCTACCTATTCTCCACTCAAACGTTCCCTTTGCGTTTTGATTCGTCACTAGCTACTTACTACTATGGTTCTTGCCTAGTCTTACGACGGGCGCCCTACATGTTGGCAGGGAGAGCGGGGAAGCGACGAATCCTGAGCGATGAGAAACACAGCAGCCTGTAGAACGAGGCGCGTGCAGCACATCCTCCCGCGACGTAACTCTCGGCGCCACCGCTGTTGTCTGGTCAGTTTGCGGCGTATTCCCAGCTCCCCACTTCCCCTGCCAGCATGTAGACCGCCCGCCGTAAGCCTAGAAAAGAGCTATAGTAAGAGTCGTTCGTGGTCGAACAGCACCGACCATAAGGAAAAGAACCTTCGGTCAAAAGTCTCCGCGCACGTTGCTTTTCCTACAGCGAGAGTACAATGTACAGGACTCACGGATCTGTAAAACCTCTTTGCCCGTGGGCCCAATGTAGATTTAATGTAGCTATGGATTATAGACAAAAATACAATAGCTATTTCCTTGACTGTTAAAAACTTATTTCTTGCCTCAATTTTTCTCCTCAAACTAAAATAATTACCATCTGAAAGATAGAAAATGTGGAAAAGGTGATTTTTAATTGAATTTAACGTAAACTCCCAACATTGTGTAGCTCATGAAGTTATAAAATTTATATTTAGAATAGCTATAACATGTTATGTAAATCACTTTTAAATAAAACCGATCTGACCTGTGTAGACGATTGGGTGTTAACTGGACGGCAGGGACAATTTACTTTCTCTGGATAGAAATGACTCGCATGGAGTTCCTCTAAAAGTTCCCCTGAACCTGAATTTTTAAAATTAAATGCAATGCTGTATCTTGATCCTATCTTCAGTGAACAATCTGCATTTTTCTTTTGGATAAAAATGTCATGTATTTTACCGGGTGGCCAGAATTAGTCACACAATTCAGAGTCCTCTGTAGCCTGTTTGAGGCATCGTAGAACTCTGAAATTTGGTGAATCCACTATGTAGACCACGGGGAAGAGGATGGCGATGAAAAAAATAGTTCAATTTTCTGCCACCAGGTTGATGGGTTGTAATAATGACTTAAACTTCTCCAATTTGTTATGGATTTGCCTTTACCTTGCAATCTTGCAATAAACGAGAGATTATGTTCTCAACTTCCAGCCACTAACAAATGTCTTTCTAATAACTCAGCTAAATCACTTAACGTGATTATTTGTACAACTTTTCATGGAAATACAGCGCCACATTTCAACCTGGTGGCGGAAAATTGAATTATTTTCTTTATCACCATCCTCTTCCTCAAGGTCTGCAGAGTGGATTCACCAAATTTCAGTTCTACGATGCCACAGAGGGCTCTGAGTTGGGTAACTTTAATTCTGGCCACCCGATACAGAATTGTTACATACGTATTATTCGTTTATCTAAACTTTTTGATTTACTTGTTTTCTATTGTCCCGCGCGTGACACAGAAAAGCAAAAATATCCTTTAACGGTTACATTTTCCCCCTCAACTCCATTAGAATATTCAAAGGTTAATTACCTTCTCTCTTTGTATTAAATCATTTATTTTACATAACTTGACAATTCACAGAAATTAAAATAAATTGCTTAAGTGAAAAGGCAACGTTTCGTCTGCCCCACCCATGACAAAAGATTATTCCCTTATAGCTACAAATCGGGGACTGTGTTTTAAGGCTAGTTATGTTTAATCAACAGTGTCATATTTCATTGCACAGAAACTTTGTTTAACTATCCGTAGAATAGTTACTTTTAACATCAAAAATGTAGTTTGTGTTCCACCCGTGACAATTGAATGCCCCATTAGCATGTAGAGGCCATAGTGCACGGGTGAAGTGGAAAAAAGTAGGGAGGGGGCAACTGCCCCCTCAATTATCATACCCATGTAAACACATTGACATTGTGATTGAGCTTGCATAACATAACCTTGTATTGTAAGCCGCCTCCTAAGCATTGATATGCCGTAAAAACTACGTCTGCATGCATTGCCTACACGAAATCTATGCGTATATTACATTGGCATAATTTGTCTTCGTAGACTATGTAAACAACACTAAGTTAATTTACAATTCAAAGCAGTTTTTTTCTTTTTGTTTGTTGGATCATATCAAACTGAAAACAATTATATTTACAACAGAGGTTCTCTCATTCTCCTTCAAGAATTGTTTGAAAGTAAATTAAAATGCAGACAAATAGCACGTAACAATCATTAGACCAAAGAACTTTCGATTGTCATTAATTGTATTTTATTGATAGGCTTACCATATTTTTTTGGGTCCAACCCAGGACATATTCGCGATCAACTCGTTACTGCTGAATTTGTTTTTTTTTTTACAAAAATAAATTGAAATTACTTAAGCCTCAACATTTTATTGGAACATTAAACCATAAATTGTACAAGAAAAATATTAACATTATTTTCTAAAATCTCTTATGTTTGTTGAAGCAGTAGCATTAATAGCACTCCTATGATTAACTGTTTCAACGTGGTCTTCAATATCACCTCTTTATGTGCAAGAGAAAATACTCCATTACAGAGTGTACATTGCACGTTCACTGTCACTATCGTTACAGTTTCAAGAATTTGTATTCCTGCTGCAGGTTAACGTTAAATACACTTTCATTTGCTCATTGCCAAATGCAAAGCCCTTGTAAATAGTTATAATTATCAAAAACGTGTAGACGAGTAACTTCACACACTTGCAAGACAACCAAGACGCTCACGGAAGTAGGGAAACTGAACCATTCGGAAGTCGATTTCTGGAAGAAAGAAAAAAAATCGATCCTTATAATCGATCGATCCTGGCCGGTTATAAATTCTGGTCAATATTCAATACCGGTAGCAATTTTAATGTTCAGATTCTCAAAAAACCAGGACTGTCCGGGCTAATCCCGGACGTATTGATTGTATTTTATATATTGTTTGATCCACAACAGACTGAATGGTGCTTGTGAGCCGCGAAGTAGCATTCTGTCGATATCGTCACCAAATTTTCCTAGTTAGTCCCGGCGTCTGTGTTCTTAAGTCTTTTTTGTAATTTCCATTTTATCACTCATCTTCATCAGCCAAAAGTGGCAGAAAAGCAACGTAAAATAACAAATACAAATAAGTTAGACTCGTATCACTACTTCTAAACAAGTAAAATTGTTTCTTTATGAATTTAGGATGCCTTAAGGTTCATAGACAGCTATAGCAAAAAGTACGGTATTCTCTACAATTTAGTAAGAGTTGCCTTTATATTTCTATGCTCGCAGAAATGTAGTTATATCATAACTTCCATAACTTTGAAAGTTGCTTAATTTGCTGTAACATTTTTGTCATGCAACGTTCAATTTAATCATGTAATCAAAGGGTTAAATGAAAACCCGATTTAGTTTACCCGGTTGGATCCCAATTCGCCTAATGGCTTATCAGCACCTGCCAATCAGATCTGACATCTGTCGGCCATTTTTGGCGAAATGGGATTTCGCCTAAACCGGTTGAAAGTTAATGAAATATTGCACGTGAGGGAAATTCTGGCTGATTAACTTAAACAGCAAACCATACGGAATATATGGCGATGCTAATTACGAACAGTCACATGAGCCAAATACTCAGATGTTGCTTCTAAAAAGGAGCATTGTCACACAATCCAGCATTTATTGTATTTTGTATAAGATAATTGATGTACAGTAGAGCGTCGATTATCCGAACGTCGGTCAACCGAACGACCGCTTAACCGAACTGTGTACTCCCAAGATGAAAGTGACCACTTTCAGATATCTGTAATGAAAAAAGTACGTGACTTAGCTGCTCGTAAGCGTGTAGGCTTGCTTAGACAGACCAAAATAAAGGATTTTTTTAAACGTTAATTTTGTGTACTGTGTGTATTGTTCATGCAAAATGCGTATGTAATATGTACATATTTTTGTTTAATAAACTGTACCACATACTATATATTCCTACTAAAGTTGCCTTTGTACGTTACTTTGTAATACTTAGAGATGCCTGTTTAATGAATAAATTTACTGTACAGTACTTCTTTTTGGCAAATAAACATGTACAGTTCGATTATCCGAACAAACCAGTTTTCCGAACACCCATGTCCCCCAATTACTTCGGATAATCGACGCTCTACTGTATATTTATACTTTGTGCATATAACTAACCTAACCTGTTCTTTCTGTATTGGTTGAACCGATCGCTGGATCAGGTGTGAGACATCAAGGAGAGCTAAGGGTGAACTAACATATCTGTTGCGAGAGCGTTAAATTTCCCTCATTTGAAAAATTTTCTTTTCAACCAGTTTAGGCGAAATGGGATTTGGCGAAAGGGGATATCCCATTTCGTCAAAAATGGCGAACAGGTCATAAATCACATTGTGCTGATAAGCAATTAAGCGAAATGCGATTCCACAACTTTACTGCAAAGAAATTAGTTAATGCTACTCTTTTAACATGAAAACTGTTAATTTTGTAAAAGTTTATTAGTAGATTCTTTCGAGTTTTAATTCTATATTCCTTGTTGCACACAGGACGTTGTTTGCGGCAGAGATGCCCTTGGTTCAGAGATGGTGTGTTGCAAAAGCACCATCGCAGTGTTCACCACTGTGACTACCCCACTTCCTGGAGGCCACGTGACCATCCAACACAGCCCCGGTTCACCGCAGAGGGACACTCAAAGCCACGACTCTACACCAGCTGTAATACTGATGTCTACCGGAAATGGTCACGCGCAAGAAGTGTCTTCAACCGCTGCACCATTTATGCTGACAACACCCATGGTGCACTCCGCAGTCAGTTTCCAGCAGGTACCAATCCTGGCTGGGCTCCAGCAGCAAGTTGGTGCAGTTCCTGGCGGTGCTGTGATCATGAAAGATGGCAGTTTCCACGAGATTACACGTCTGAAGAACATTGGGCCTTTCGTGAGCGCAGGACACTTGTTCGGGTTCCAACCTATGTTTATTCCCAGTGATTTCTTCCAAGGTACGTCCCACCTCCCTTTGGTCCTAGGGAAGTTCCAGGAACTGCCGAAGTCTACAGAGGTCAACAAGATGGCGTCGCGTGCTTCAGAGGAAGAGGAACCAATGCCGACTTTTCCCGGACTGGAAGGAGTCATGCATGCAGAACAGCAATCCGTTGATCATAAAGATGGCGTCCAGGGTCGATCGATGGTTTTCCCAGGATTGCAATCCCACTCAGGAGCCGAGCTCGGTGTAGGAGGTAATCTGGGCCTTGGGTTCGGTGTACAACATGGCGTCGGTCTTGGGTTCGGATCTCAGCATGTTGGTTTTCAAGAGTCTGAAGCCGAACACTTCGAACATAGCAGCTTCCAATCCAGTGAACACATTGTTGACAATAAGTTTCAGTCTGAAGGTGCTTTTGGGCAAAGTCACTTCCAGCAAGTAAGGCCTCACTTTGGTACCGTAGGGGTTAATTTGTGAATTTAGCTGTACTTCCGAACAAGTGGAGATTTTTTGTCTTGAGCTTACCAATGAATTTCCAGTTAACTACTTGCTAATATTTTCTGTATGAATGTTACATATACATTAAAATATTTACATAAACTTTGAGCTGTAATTCATAAAGTATCAATCAAACCCAACCTACCATATCATTAGTTAATTTTACTAAAAAATAAAATTTTTTATAAGTTGGTTTATTCAAAAACACAAGTTTCTTCCCTAGACTTAACAAAAAAGGCTTAGAAAATGATAAAATTCTCTAGTGTTGCCATCTACATTCTACCATGGACGTGCAGGAGGAAGCCCACCCCTCTCCCCTCCAAAATAGATATCAACCTCAAATTATATATTTCACAAGTTTTGGTTGATCATAGTACTTATAAAGACATTGCAGAAACATAAGTGGAAAAATCATACGGACGTACATTCACTACTGTAAGTTTGTTTCCTATTACAGGGTGTGAATTAACGAGTGAGTGTGTTATGATCCCTTCAACCCCTTGCAGCCAAGGTAACTTTCCTTCCTACCAGGAATGGTATGCTGTCATATTTGTAACACAAATATTTCCCAAATCGAAACATGAAGGAAATATGTTTTCAAAGACCATTGGTAGTAACAGGACAATCATTGACATTCCATCGAACTATTGTAAAAACTGATAGTGTGCACTGTAGCAAGCTGAGCTGGTGGTGTGCACTTCAACCCATTTTTTCGAAGCAACTTGTACC
Source organism: Lepisma saccharinum (assembly GCF_977018435.1). NCBI lineage: Eukaryota > Metazoa > Arthropoda > Insecta > Zygentoma > Lepismatidae > Lepisma > Lepisma saccharinum. The sequence goes on along the minus strand of NC_139243.1, from coordinate 23,717,573 downwards.
GCAGTTATGAGTAACTCTGTAACTATCTGCTTTTAAAACTTAGTTGTAGTTTTCGATGGGTTTTTTCAATAAATCATAGTTAGCAGCAGTTATTTGTACATTTACTGAAAATCTGTAACTAGGGGAAGATCTAAATTGGGTAAGGATTTATAGTTTTCTTCTCTGGATGCTTAGGTGAAAGACTTTCTGTGAAATCATGAGCTTGGAATGAGATAAACTGGTGCAATTGGAATTGATGCCACCACGTGAAAAGTAGTACCGTGGTCGACATACGTATGACTTTCGAATTAAATGACACTGAAGGAAATATTTAAATTTTTATTAAATATTCTTAATTTAAATTTGAATGAACTTTCTTGTTTGAGATACTATTTATGGTATATGCATAATGATTCAAGAAAAGCAGTCCTTGTTGCATCTTTATATTTGTTATTTAAATATATGAAGACCTATGCACGAGAAACTTAAATGAAATACACAAGTCTTCGTATATTTATTTTATTATAATTATTAATCATAGTGTAATTTGAGAAATTTTCTACCAAAAGGTAGCTAAAAACTATCATACACCAGTAATTGTAAGTTTTTAAAATGAGTAGGTAAAACCAGGGAAGGATTAAGACTGAATTGGCCTGATGCTGCAGGCAACAATAATCACACGACGTTATAGTTACGTCACAAGGCAATGAATAATAGTAACAGTCTAATATGTAACGCTGTCTCTAGGCGTCCGAAATTGGGGCTCCAAATTTCATTCAGATTTATTTTCAGGTTAATATAGCAAAAGAAAACTGTTCCGCTCTCGGAAAATTCGTCTGTTTTCATCTGGGCCTATTTCAGGAATGTGTGTTAGTGCGCTTCAAATCTCCTGCATATGGCGATAGCCAATAGCAACGCACTGCAGCGGTGCCATGTCTCACACGGAAAAGAGACAGCGTGTTTCAGCGAAACCCCTTGTCAACTGAGAGCACGGAACTAGGCAACGCCGCACGTCTGGGATTCGCTGGTGCTGCTCAGCCATTCAAGCCCATATGCAGGAGATTTGACGCGCACTCGAATGCTGCATCATCAATAGCACACACTTTAATCGGTCACTGACTATAACTGTTACTTCTTGAGCCACCATAACTGTTACTTTTTACAAAGTAACTTTCCGAATACTACAGCCAAAGTTAGTATCACCCCGATGACGCAGTGGTAACGTCGTCGCCTTAAATCAAGAGGTCCCAGGTTCAATACCCGGTAAAGGCACATAATGCTTCGGAACAAACTTCAATTGCACTATTTGCAACATTTCTGAAACACTGGACATTGATAAGTGCCACCATTCCAAAGACACGTCGAATAAAAAAAAAATATCCAATAAGGGGGTATTTTTCAAGATTGCGGCAGTCAGCATGCAGCTAGACTCGACAGAAAATATCTTAATCCTACCAGGTCTCTTATCTTCTACAAAAGTTCAATTATTATTAGACTTTACCACCGGACTGTAATAAAATCATCGATATAAGGCACTTCACTTGAACACATTTCATTGCATATACGTATATAATTAAAATACATTAAAACTTATATAGTTTTAAATATTATAAACTAGACGTAAGGCTACAGTTTCTTGACAATTATTCAAAAGTTTAAAATCTTTGAAAAGCATAATAAAACTTACTTTTTCTTAATTACTTTTATAATTTACAGAAGAACCACTGATATTAACAAGAAATCGGTGTTGCGGTAAAGACCGACTTATAATTCGTTGAGACTCTGGTTATTTAAGTTAACTGTTTTACCTTAGGCGTAGTTCTACCAGATGAATAACACGGTACATCGATTTAGATTTTAGAATATTTATAATACTAAAGAATACATATTGGTATGTAGAACCGTAATTACAACTGTCTAATATCGTAGATAATAGGAGACGCGCGCGTAGTATGTTGCACGGCCGAGCTCACATGAGCAAGTCAGTCAGTCTATTCGCTGCGCGCGCATGCGCCGCAGACGGCTCGCAGCAGAATGCTTTCATTCCCGAACATACTCCCCCCGGTTGAATGAACATAATTCAACTAATCTCCGTCTTTACCTATGGGGAGGAGCACAATTTTACTAACACTTCTTCTAAAAACTCCGTCTTTCGTTTTCACTGTCACTACACGCACTAGTCCATCGTTCCCAGGATGCACCGCTTCCACCTTAGCTAGTTTCCACTGTAGTGAGGGTACGTCGTCCTCCTTCAGCAGTACAACTGACCCTGGAGATAAGTTCTTCGTGGAGGATGTCCACTTCTGACGTTGTTGAAGAGAATGTAGGTATTCTTTATTCCACTGCTTCCAAATGGATCTTCTCATCTTCTGTATCAGCTGGTATCTGCTGAGTCTATTGTCAGGTATGAGGGTAAGGTCAGGTTCTGGGAAGGTTGTTATGGGTCTGCCAATGAGAAAATGCCCTGGAGTTAATATCTGGTAATCTGATTCGTCGGGTAAAATGCAAAGTGGTCTTGAATTTAATATTGCTTCAATCTGGCAAAGTAACGTACTTAACTCTTAGTAGGTTAGTATGGTGCTTCCCATCACTCTTCGTAGATGATGTTTTAGCGACTTAATCGCCGCTTCCCAGAGTCCACCGAAATTTGGCGCTCTTGGCGGTATGAATTTCCATTCAAAGTGCTCATTTGCAGCGTAGTCTTGAATGACATCTTGAAACTGGGTAGATTCAAACATATTGCGTAGTTCCTGAAGTTCTCTGTATGCACCTCGAAAGGTACTGGCGTTGTCACTGTAAATGGCTGCACATTTTTCTCTTCGAGATATAAATCTTTTCAATGCAGCTAAAAATGCTTCGGTTGTTAAATCGGTAACAATTTCAACGTGTACAGCCTTCGTTGAGAAACACACAAAAAGTGCAATGAAACATTTTCTCGTCGCTTTGCTCCTTGGCGCTCCAGTCTTTATCCTTATCGGTCCCGCGTAGTCTACGCCACTGTACATGAATGGATAAGCGGCTCGGATTCTGTGCTCCGGTAGATGTCCCATCAGTTGTTTACTAGCTTCTGATTTAAGTCTATGGCATTTAATACAATAGTGTAGGATGTGCTTAACTATTTGTCTTCCCTGGACGATCCAATATTTTTGTCTGATAGAAGAAAGTAGCAACTGTGTTCCAGCATGAAGTAATCTGCGATGTTCGTATTCAATTAACAGCCGTGTAAGATGGGCCTTAGGAGGCAAGATTATCTGATGTTTAGCCTCAAAAGCGAGATCGCTTTCTTGTAAACGTCCGCCCACACGAACAATGGAATCGGCGTCGAGAAATGGATACAGATCTTTTATTCCACTGTTCGGAGAAACTTCTCTCTCGTGAGTCAAGTCTTCTATTTCCTTCGCGTAGAATAAGGCTTGCGTTACTTTAATGCACGTATCTGTGGCTCGTTGCAAATCCTTGGCATTCAGTTTCGAAGTATCAACATTTCTCTTCGTGGGCCCCTTGCAATTATCAATGAAAATATGACAAAGTGCAATAACTCTTATCATTCTCAAAAGGTTAGAGAATCGCGTAAGAATTTCATCTGATTTGTGTGTAGTTACCAATGAGGCTATCTTCACCTTTCTCCGTTCTGGTACTTCTATAGGTGCATTTATTCCAAAAGTGCTCTCGTTGATGGCCAACTTCGGATCTTGATCTGATTGGCTTAGAAATGCTGGTCCTTGTAACCAAAGTGAGTTTTCCTTTAGCTTCAGGGGTTCGACTCCTCTCGATAACATATCAGCAGGATTATCCTTTGACCTTACATGCCGCCAATCACACACCTGCGTGTACTCCTGTATTTGAGCCACTCTATTTGCCACAAAGGGTTTCCATGTCTCTGGGTCCTTTGCAATCCATGCCAAAACAATCTGCGAATCTGTATATAAATATACCTTGTTTATTTGGAGATTCAATAAAGGTATCACTTTATTAACTAATTTTGCCAATATAAGTGCTGCGCACAGCTCAAGGCGAGGTAAAGTTATTTTCTTAATCGGTGCAACTTTCCCCTTGCTGCACAATAACCGTGAATTAACTTCTCCTCCTGCAGTGACAGTTCTGACGTAAATGCACGCGCCGTACATTCTCTCAGACGCGTCAGAAAACCCGTGAATTTGAATGTTTATTATCTTCCCTTTAGGTAAAATACATCGTGGAACCTTAATGTCTGAAATGTGGCATATTTGTGCTTGTAAAGCCTTCCATTCGTTTAATACATCGGAAGGTAACTCGTCGTCCCAGGATACATTTAATTTCCATAGTTTCTGTAGAAACTGTTTAAACAGTGCAATAACAGGCCCAATAATTTCGAGCGGATCGAAGAGTTGCGCGATTTGACTGGCAACCCTGAGCTTGCTTAATGTTTCTTGAACGTTCAAATCGTAGCAGGCCAAATTGGTTTCTTTCTTTGCACTTTTCGTCGAAAAGCTTTGTTTATCGTAAGGAGGTTTGCTGCAGCCAGCAGCCGTACTGTTTCTTTGATTGTTGATGGCTGGGTGATTGTTTACAAAACAAGCGTTGGTGTCTGCTTTCCCGTGCACTGGATCACTGCGTAGGGGGTAGGTTGTAAGATGTTTCTTCGCCGGTGCGAGTGTAGCCAACTCAGCATTGCGTTCTGGCGCTAGGGCTGAATCTCCGGCCGTTAATATGCAAAGAGTGTCGGCGGTGGTATTCCAATTGACACCTAGAGTTTTTGTACTGTCGTCGTTAAACAGAATCCTGTCTTTAACTTCCCGTAGCTCTAAAGGTATAGTTTCCATTACTCTTGCAGAATTGGATGCCCATTTACGTAGCTTAAATCCCCCTGCCGATAATAATGCTGACTGTTCTTTACGTAGATTAATGGCTTGATTCTCGTCTTCTTGCCCTGACAGCAAGTCATCTATATAAAATTCTCTCTTCAGTATTTCAGCAGCTTGTGGATAGTTGTGCATTTCGTCTGTCGCTAGTTGCTGTAGGCATTTAGTTGCTAGATATGAGCTAGATGTCAGACCATAAGTTACAGTGTTCAATTCGTAGATCATCAGTGGTTCGTCGTGAGATTTTCTCCACAATATGCACTGTAATTTCCTATCAGAAGGGTGCATATGAATCATCCTATACATCTTCTCAATATCAGATTTCAGAGCAATTATATGAGTCCTGAAGCGAAGCAGTAACCCGAACAGGTCTTCTTGTAGAACCGGTCCTGCACTTTGTAGACAATTGAGTGACCGGCCACTGGTCGTTTTTTCTGAACCGTCGAATACGACCCGTACTTTCGTCGTGGAGCTGGCTATATTCACAACTGGGTGATGGGGGATGAAATATCGGATGTCTCCCGTTGCTGGTGCCTCTCGCACTTCCTGCACTGCTTGCATGTGGTGTAATCTCTCGTACTCGTTCATAAATTCCACATATTCTTCTTTCAATTCCAGTTCTCTATCTAGTCGGCGTTCTAACTGTAAAAATCTGGAGTGTGCATGTTCCAAAGATTCCCCTAATGCTGATCTATCTTCCGTCAAAGGTAAGCGTACCGTGTAAGTGCCATCTTCATTCCTTTCTGTACTTTGGCGAAAATGTACTTCCATTTTCTTTTCTTTAGGCGACATAATTTCTTCCGACAAATCTTCCACCGACCAGAAACGATGTAAAAGGATTTCCAACGGCTCACCCTGTATGAAGAATGATCTACTTGGATGTGACGTTGTTCCTGGAGTGTTGCCCACTACAATCCAGCCAAACTGTGTATTTTGTAACTTAGGATAAGGTCCTTGTTTCGACATCTTCTCTGGCAGTAAGATATCGAAAAATATACTTGCAGAAATTAATATGTCAATCCTTGCAGGAACATTGAAGTTTTCATCCGCCAGGTCAATATCTGTAGGTATCTGCCATGTCGAAGTATCCATTTTTTCTGCAGGCAAACGTTCAGTAATATTTTTCAAGGCAGAACATTGTGCTTCTACAGTAAATTCATTGAATCTTGATTTTAATTCCACATTCACAGCATAAGGTGAATTTACAGAGTTGGAACTTATTCCCTGTATCAACGTATTTTGTCTCTGTCTTCGTAACCCAAGACGTTGTACCATATCCATACTAATGAGGCTCACTTGAGACCCCGGGTCCAATAAGATGCGGCAGGGCAAGTATTTTCCATCTTTGTCCTTTGCTAGAACACAGGCAGTAGCCAGCAAAACATTCTGGTTCTTATTCTTTACTGAATACGATGAACTGGTTCCCTCTCCGACTTGAGGGTTGGAAACACTGATTCCTTCGTTCGCAGCTGATATTCCTGGAGAGAGGGGAGGTACACGGCGCTCGCCACCCCTTTCTTCGTGCAAACTCGTGTGATGACGCAACCTACAGTACCTGCAAGAGCCGGCTTTACAATTTAACACTGAGTGATTAGCAAAACGCAAACAATTCGTGCATATGCGGTTCTCATGCAGGAATTTATATTTCTGTTTATTCGTCAATTTCAAAAATGACTGGCATCTGAATAAAGGATGAAAAGGAGATGCATCTCTGCAGTAGATGCAGCTTTTGCTCGACGCAGTAAAATACGTGTTAGATGCTTGTGGCGTTCTTGGCCTGATGTTACTAACAGCTGGTGACCTTGAAAACGGCTTCGTCGATGTCGAAGGTTCATTTGCTTCGAATTTCTGTAGAGAGTTGCACTTAGCTTCTAAAAATATAAGCAATTCTTCTATGGTACTGAATTCTGTGTTGCTTGATTGTTTCTCAAAGTCTCTTCTCGTACATTTATCCAATTTGGCTGAAAGATACTGAACGAGAAAAATATCAATTAAGTCCGCGTCTCCCTGAATGTTTCTTAATGCTTCTATAGAACTTCCAATCGTAGTCGTGAACTTTCTTAATTCTGTTACACTTTCCTTAGTGACAGAAGATACATTCAAAATGTCATTTACGTAAGCAGCGGCTATTAACTTTGGATTATTGTATTTGCGCTGAATCAAATCCCAGGCAACCTTGTAATTAGCACCTGTGAGTTGCAAATTCTCGATAGTTTGTAATGCATCACCCTTTAACGAAAGCCGTAACTACTGCAATCTTTGTATGTCTGACAAGGTTTCATTTTTTTCTATGAGGGCTACAAAAATATCTTGAAACGATGAAAATTGAGTGTAGTTTCCGTCAAACGTTGGTAAAGTTACATCTGGGAGCTTGATTGGAGATTTAGTTTCAGGCTTACATGTATTATTCTTTCTCGTCGAGTCTTTGTCTATTATTGAAAGCATTTTAGCTTCTAACGTGAAGTAACTTTGCTCAAGTGACGCTCTCTTCTCGTCGTGAGATTGCTCATCTGATAATTCAGATATTTTGTCCATTACATCCTCTAGTTTTGACCAAACACTGCCGAGTTGCTTATGCCTGGCTACAATTTCGTTTACATGACCACTTACCTCGTCATAATTCGACACGTAGTTCTGAAGCCGAGTTAATTGTCCTTGAATTACACTGCGTTGTCTCACTAGCTTCTCAAGCATTTCACTTTCTTCCGGCATTTTCTCAGGCAAGGTTAGGAATATGAACAAACAAGCATGGAAAAGGAAAATAAAAGGATTTACTCACGTACATGGAATCTGCAGCCGTCGATAATTCCTCTGCTCTTGGCAACCCTGTGACTGGATCGTGCTGTCCGTTGATTCTCCTAGCTCGCTCTAATTTCCCCTCGCGCGGCGTGGCTGAAGTGGCGGGAAAACTGCTTTGTTCTGTAACTTCACTGTACTTTCACTGTCCGTAACACTTCACTTCACTGAACTGCACTTTCACCAGTCCCGTCGTTTTGAGACGAACTAACTGTGGAGGGTTTATCCAATATTCTACAGCGCGATAAGGAACCCCTACCTGTTTCCCCAAACTTGCCCCTTAACTTCCAACTAAATACCGAACCGACAAACCCGTCCCTATTCGCCTCGCCAGTAGCATAGGTAGCTATGACAAGTGAGCCACCGCTGAATATTTTCCAAAATTTAAAGTATTAATTGCGAAATTTACACAACCTGCCAATCCAACCGAACCTTAACTTTAATCTATCATTACTATCTGGGACACCCTATATATATATCTCACACGTGTGCAATTCCTTAAATATTCTTTAATTAACTTGTCAATACCAACGATTTTTTGCAAATCACTCTAAAATTGATAGTCTATGAAGATTTCTGTATATTTCTAAAGAGGATAATTAATTATGATCGGTGTGAACCTGAATTCCCCCCCTCCTGGAAGAGAAGACAGTTATTAGCACACAAATTATTAAATCTCTTTACACTGATAAATTATTTAGGTGAATGTGTAACACCACGGTTTCGAAATGCACATTTATTAACATAGCAAGTAATAAAAATAATGATCACTTTCAGACATGATTTCCTTTGCAATAGGAAAATTGAACAAAATAAAAAAAAATGGATAGATTTCAAGTTTAACTAATTTATGAAAACTTGTCTTCAAACAGCTTGTTTAACACATTAAAGCTGATAACAGCGGTGATAGATTCCACACTTCAACTATAGGTTACTCATGTTTTAGAAAAGGTCACATGACCTAGAGTGACAATCATAACAATTCACTTTTACAATTAACAAATATGAAATGTTAATTTTATTCTCATTATAGGTCCATATTCATATCCCTTGCAAATATTATCGTTCAGCAAATTCCCGTAATCAAATTGTTTTCAATATGACGAAGCCACATCCTTTGTTATTTTCCTAGGTTCGTGACTCAAGAAGTTCACATATAATGGCCATAACACAATGCAAGCATGCTTCAATGACTGAAACGTTATGTTTCAAAGCTTCTTCAACAACCACGCAGTTGTCACTTCAATACTAGAAGAATTTGGTACTTACATTATTGTTCCGAATACAAACCATGTGACTCTGACAGCCGGCAGTGAATTTCACTTATCCTGCAATCTGACAATCGTTCGTCTCGTTACATGATCATGTCCGTATTTCCCGAACTCTTGCGCTTAGAACTTGATATCAATAATGGCTTGTACTATCTTTACAAATCCGATATCATTTGATTCTTCACCGCTCGTATTTACTTGCTACTTTCTCGTTCTCCATCTTCTTTGCGAGATCCCTTCCCCCGCGTTCAAAAGTTCCAGTTCCGGTCAACACTTTTTTCTTCTTCTTTTATTCCTGAGAGATTTTATGCACACTAAGTCTCATTGAAGTCAATTACCATCTTTCAATTTAAGCACACATTAAAGACATAATCTTTCAATTAGTTACATAATTATCACTTTGCCGTACCAGTTATCGCGATGACCAAAAATAAATTTTAAAAAATGAAGTAATCAGCCTTAATTTTACATACCAATACACATCATCTATGCACCGAGAAACCGCAAAGCCCATCTATTGAGCAAAAATCAAACTATTTGCGACAGCGCTGCAGGCTACTGCCACCTAGTGAGTAAATACTGTACTCATTCAAACAACACGTAAACTATTCACATCGAGTCATATGAAAATTACCTACACTTTTGACATGAATTATAAAATATTAAATACAGTCTGCATTTTAAATAGTGTTTATAACAATATTCGTTATAGTTTACCGATATCCGTAATTCATCCGGCCCGGAGGACCATATGTTGCGGTTAAGACCGACTTATAATTCGTTGAGACTCTGGTTATTTAAGTTAACTGTTTTACCTTAGGCGTAGTTCTACCAGATGAATAACACGGTACATCGATTTAGATTTTAGAATATTTATAATACTAAAGAATACATATTGGTATGTAGAACCGTAATTACAACTGTCTAATATCGTAGATAATAGGAGACGCGCGCGTAGTATGTTGCACGGCCGAGCTCACATGAGCAAGTCAGTCAGTCTATTCGCTGCGCGCGCATGCGCCGCAGACGGCTCGCAGCAGAATGCTTTCATTCCCGAACAATCGGACAGACCCGTTTCTTGTAGCCCATCTAGTGAGGATCAAAAAAAAAAAAGATTCTCATGATCATTAGTTAGGGAGATGGAGGTCAGGAACTTCAAATCGGAGGACTGGGGGGGAAGGGCGGGGACTTTTGGGATGTTGCATTCCTAGTAATGTTCTAGCTGACTAAATTTCAGCTTTCCCGGAATTATTCCCGACAAGTTTTTTTTTCCCCCTTCACTGACTGGGCTGGTGAGAAAACACCACAATGGACTTACTTTCTCATTCCGTTTACGTAGCACTGAACTGGAGAAATGTTGCCAGCAATTGGAACATAGATGCCACTAAATCTCTACATTTATTTCACTAAAAAGTCTCTAAACCTGATCTGCGTATATGAGAGAGAGAGAATATAATTTTAAAAGATATTATTCTAAGGTAAAAATATAATTCCAGATTCTTCTGTGAATTTTCAAATTTCTAAAGATTCGAAATTCCATGACGTGACTCCCTTTCAATTTGATGCAAGTAGAAATGGTATTTTTAGTTGCAATTTTAGTAAATTAGTTATGCTCGCGACTTAATATTTTTGAATTTCACTCAAATATGTAATAATAATAATAACTCTTATCATGATATTACTTTACATGTATTAAACCTGCAACATGAAGTATGAAATTGCACTTAAAAACCACTACGATAGTGTAGTGAATATTCCTGTGGTATTTTCTAATGATTAGTAATTCAGTTCAACTGCAGTGTTCGATGTGAGAAATTCCACCCCCTTTAGCTAGGATAATTTGCGCAAGGCAACCCCCACCTAGTATAATGGGAATCAAGATAGGACCGGAGTGGCAGATCGGGTATACAAAAATTCCCAGAAGTTGGAAAGTTAATGCAGAATATTGTATATTTTCTAAAAACTGGGGAAAGACCCACCCTTCCCTGCTTTTTAAAGATGTCACTGCCCATTCCAAAGGCTCGAACCTGCCATCTAGAAATTTTCACCGACCATTGGTTGGCTGTTAAGAAGAATTCAACCTTCCAATAAATGTTATTAGGGAATAATTTCTCGTTCCTAACACGTTAGTTAATTTATACAGAAGCTGTAGGTTTATGACATATATGGAAAATTTCAGTCATCTATCGTGATGAACACTAATGCTTTTTTCGTTCTAATATTCCTGCATGAAATTTTAATTGTAATTTTTATTACCACTGGCCAGTGATGTGCGTCTACCCGTAAACAACGTTAGTCTACATTCTACACGTAGACTATTTTATACACGTAGATTAGGTAATCTATGTAAACAACATGGCGAAAGGTGTTAACTTAGCAAAGGGCGCTGTTGAATGAAAAGAAGAATATACTGCGTATCAATTGCTGATGTGTGAGGAGAACTTTTCATACTCTTTCTTCCAAAGTCGAACAATTTCTCACTTAGGAAGAAACCTAATATAGGAAATATTCTAGTGTTTTATGGGAAAAAGACCACTCTTGCCTCACGACTGCCATCTGTTGTTGTTTTTTTTGCATACTATTTATGTTCTTCCATTGTTGATAACACTAGGGAACATGATTTTTGCCCCCGTGAAAGTAATGACTGTTTCTAATGTGTTTTGTAGTGTAGTAAGCGGAACTAATCCTCAAAATTCTCCTACACGTAAAATTTTTTCATAATGTCAATTTTTAATAAAATATAATTTAAGGTATAAGGTATACGAACATTGGAAAATAAGGCTAGATGTTTATCTGGAAAAGAAAGGGAAAGAATTACTTCATTCGAAAAGTTATGTAAATTTATATATAAGAGACCGGTATACCACAGCGAGGAACTACCAGTTCTACCCCCCCCCCCCACCCCCACACGCACATAGGTTGTGCAAGCACCAGATGAAGATACCGCAGACGAGCCGTCAACATCAATCGACGTAGAATACCATTGTGACGAACAAGATGATGGTGTGCACCTCATTATGCATGATGGGCTAAATGATCTTATACGCGATTTAAATTTGGGAAAAAAAGAAGCAGAGATTCTTGGTTCAAGGCTTCAGCAGTGGAAACTCCTTGCGAAAGACACAAAAATTTCCATTTATCGAAACCGTAACGAACAGTTTTCCAAGTATTTCACAATGAGAGAAAATATGTGCTTCTGTGTAGATATCGTTTCCTTAATGAATGAGTTCGGTGTTCGACATTCAGTACCCGATTGGAGACTGTTCATAGACTCCTCAAAACTAAGTATGAAAGCTGTATTGCTGCATAATGGCAATGTTTTACCATCAATTCCTTTATTCCATGCTCTAAATACGAAGGAAACATACGAAACAATGTCTGCTTTGTTAGCAGCTGTAAATTATAATAAATATGAATGGCAAATCTGTGCTGATCTCAAGGTTATTGCCTTGCTCACAGGATTACAGGGAGTTTTTACGAAACATTGCTGCTTTTTGTGCCTCTGAGACAGTCGCGACACAAGTCGTCATTTTGTAGTTAAAGATTGGGGAATGAGGGATGAATACCAAATTGGAGAAAAAATGTGGAATATGTGGCGCTTGTTGATCCAAAGAAGATTCTTCTCCCACCACTACATATTAAATTAGGATTGATGAAGAACATCGTGAAAACCTTGAATAAAGATGGCAGTGGATTTCGTTACCTCCAAGACCTTTTCTCGAACTAGAAAACAAGCAAAATTGAAGGAAAGTATTTTTGTGGGACCACAAATTAGAAAACTCCTGAAAGACATTTTTTTTAATCAAAGCTCCAAGACGTCGAGCTGGCAGCGTGGAGTTTCTTCAAAGCTGTGGTGAATGGATTCCTGGGAAACAAAAAAGAAGAGAACTATGAATTTCTAGTTTCAGAGCTACTGAGGTGTTACAAAGAAATGGGTTGCCGAATGTCTTTAAAAATTCATCTTCTACATTCTCATCTTGAATATCTTGAATATTTTCCACAGAATTTAGGTGATGTAAGTGATAAACAGGGGGAAAGGTTCCATCAGGACATTTCTGACATGGAACGTCGTTACCAAGGACGATGGGACCCAGCCATGTTAGGGGATTACTGTTGGAATACGAAACGAGAAAGTAGCACTGAATATAAGAGACGTTCATTGAAAGGTAGACATTTTTTACCTATTCTCAAGTAAACGTATGCTTTTGTATTGTTCAAATGTCCTTATCTCAAGCAAGCTAATTACTTCTGACTAGTGGTTGATTACTAATTTCCTTATAAAATGATACTTCATATTATTTACATGTACTTACATGATGTACAATTCATGGCTCTGTACATTTGTTACGCATATTTCCATGTATACTAAAATCTACCTGTAAAAATAAAATCTTGCGTGTTAGAGCATTTTTTTGTTATTTTTGAATTCAGCACACTTGTTTCCATAAGAGGCAACTTATTTCGCTCTGGAGGCAAAAAAAATATTTCATTTGTTCCCTAGTGTAATAGAAGAGAAGAGAAATTTTGTTGTAAATAGGATTCTTTTCATTTCGTTAGGAACCAATATAGTTGAAAATGTCACTTTCCTTTCATGAAACCCTTGAAAATTAATTTTAATGCACTTTAGATTGTCTACGTAGTCTATGTAAACTACAACCCAATGTAATCTACGCGTAGATTACGTGTAGACAACGCATGTAGACGTAAACTTATAGTCTACGGCACATCACTGCCACTGGCAAGCTGGTGTTTCATATTCGCAAGTTGTATGTGTGTGGTGCTTTGTAATAAGGTAGTTCCACCCTATTACAACATTGCATGCTCTAAGCCAATGTTACCGGGACTAAACAACCGTATTCATGAATATATGGTTTTACTTCTATCTCCGCCTCCCTGAAAGAAAGAATAATAACAAAATCAACTAATATCTGTCAGCTAAAAGATCAAAGTCAATGTAAACAAATGAATCAATGTAGATATTATATTGAAGTTGCGAGACTGTATTTCAAGGTGTACAGCTACGACCAGTATATTCCTGGGGATAATTACATGTTATTCTTGGTTACGTGCTTTCCAGAACAATCGTACATAGTGTCATACAATCCTGAAGATCTCTTATGTACATGACACTTTCGCGAAACCAATCCTGGAAATAAGGCACAATTCAAAATTTCTTTTCATTTTGCCCCAATATTGCATGAAAAAGTGGATTTTGTGATTACATATCTACGATTTTAATATTCTGATGTTATTTTTCTTTATATAGTTTTAAGCAACATACTTGGTAAATTCATGCATATACAAAGTAATCTGAGTAGAATATTTAATTCTGATCAAAATTTTGAACACCTTTTAATTATTTCGATTGTATCGTATCAGTCCAAAAGTGGTATGGGCTCAGCCATAATCAAGGACGTCCAAGGGGTTCGGACCCCCAACCCCAGAAATATTTACCAAGTACTAAAATTAAATAATGAAAATACACTTTTTTTAACATTTGTTCTCTAGTCGATGGCTATTTCCACCAAACTTATTGGAAGGCAAGGATTATTTTTAGATCCTAATCTTTGAATGACAGTATCAAAGAAGATTTATGCACGCTACTACTTATAATAATAGCTATGCATCAAATATTAATCATGAATTATACTTTTCGTCAACTGGATTCGACATTATTTTCTTTGTTATTGAAAAAATCTTCAATTCTTTATGCATTTTACATTAATTTCCTTAATTTTGGCGATCTAAACTACATGTATGCTAGATAATAAATACGTGCTGTTATATCTATTCTCATATCGTCTTTTTACCTACTCATGCAATAAAAACACAAGATCAATAAATATACATATTTAATAAATTTAATATCATTATTTAAATTTAAACTATTATTATTATTATTATTGTGAGACACTTGGTTTGGACCCCCGCCCCCAAATCTATTTCTATATACGTGCCTGACCATAATCTTATGTACAGTAACCCCCGAGTTACGTAAATTCGCAGTTACGTAATTACTGTATATTCTTTTATATATTTTTCATACTTTTCTAGTTTATATCCGAGTAAATACTGCTGCATGATGTTTCATTTATAAAATAATACTGTGTAAATAATATACATATATATACATACATACTACTCGTATAATAATAATAAATATTGCAGTTTCTTACTAAGTTACAAATTCGACTTACTTAAAATTAATGTTTACGGAACGCATTACTTATTTTACGTAACTCGGGGGTTACTGTATAAGTAATAATTGCATGGTCTCAACACTATCAGCTGACCTCCGTGGAGTAGTGGCTACGACGCCAGGGGTCCCGGGTTCGAATGTAGGATTGGAGATCGGTGTTCTTTGTGGGTATCGCCTCATCAATTTCATCATATCACTTATCCTCATCGTCGCGATTAGCCACAAGCGACAGGAAAGCGAAGTAAAATAAACCAACCAATCAAAACCATAGAAGTTTACTCCCCCCGTTGACGAGCAAGCCTACTTTTAAAATAAATATTCGCCGAAGATCCCTGATCAGCAATTCGGCGAGGCGTCTCTTGAACGCATGCTGCGCATGCGTCAATTGTGGGAAAAAGGACAGCTTGCTCTGCGACGACATTCATGAGCATTTCTACATTCTAATTTCTTCATATAGGAGAAGTATTTATTTTACACGAGAGCGCTCAACTAAGCTTATATTACATTTCTTGGATCTGAAGTGAAAGAAAGTAATAATTCCTTTCCCACAATTGATGCATGCGTCACTTCAGATCCAAGAAATGTAATATAAGCTTAGTTCAGCGCTATCGTGTAAAATAAATACTTCTCATATATGAAGAAATTAGAATGTAGAAATGCTCATGAATGTCGTCGCAGAGCAAGCTGTCCTTTTTCCCACAATTGACGCATGCGTTCACGAGACGCCTCTGGGCAATAACAACAACTAGCAATAACAACTTGAACTGTAAGTCGTATAAAAGGGCCATTTGGAAACGCCACGCACGTTGCGACTGCATGGCAAAACGATGGGGGGGGGGGGGGGGGGGCAAACAACATTGTGAATCTTAATTCAAAAGTATCTGTTGCAGTGAAACGTCAAGTGTTGCCAGTGATAAGGCAATTTGGAAGAATGCCGATAACTGGTGATAAGTGTTGACGAGTTTGAGTTTTAATTAAGCCAACTTTATGCTCAGAAAGGCTAATCGGGACTGGACCTACAGTTGAAAGTGGGATCCGAACCACTATGTGCCTCCACCGGGTATCGAACCCAGGACCCCTAGATTACGCTGCACCATCTGAGAGGCATCGGGGTCATATTAATTTTTAGCTACTGCATGTAACTAAGGTGTAAGGAATATCTTATTTTGTAACTAATACTTTCAACAAAATTGATTGGTTCATTGATATGGTGTATTTTACTTCGCTTTTCTGCTACTTTTGGCTAATTGCGAAGATGAGGATGAGTGATGAAGGGACACTCGTAAGTTACACCCATGCACAGGGCGGGATTCGAATCTAGTGTGCTAACCACACGGTCACGGATGTTGGTGCAAAATAGCTAGAGCTAGGAATTTTAGGTGCAAAAATTTGCCAATAAAGGTGCAAAAAAAGTGCCAATTTTTGTACAAAAAAGGTGCTAAAATAGGTGCTAATTTTCAGATGTAGAATTTATTGTGAGCAGTCCATACAGATATGATTCAACTTGTCTGGATAAACACATAGAGTATTCTCGGTTTTAAATCGTTTAATATAACTAAGCAAAGAAAATTATCTGATACATTAGAAAGCAACATAAAGGAAAATATGCTTCTTCTTACTTGCTTAGAATTAGTCATCTAGAAAACTGTTAAAATAGATTACATTCAAAATTTCTATGTTCTTCTGAGTGAGGCTACATCTGCGGTCACTAAGCAGATACTTGTAAGTTGAAAAAGAACATTCAACGTCAACACACACAAGTGGTGCGTATTTTGTTTTCAACCGGTAATCCACATCCTTGTTGGTTGTGACTTCTTGAACATCTGGGTTTTTGGCTAAACTTTGTTCTAACTTCTCTTTCCCGACCCCTTGCAGCTCTCGTTGCACATCCATCAAAACAGCCCACTGTGCTTCCTTTTCAGGACACTGCTCCTCCAGTTTTGTGATTGCAGTAGTAAGGAAAGAGAAGCCATGTACAATATAGAGTTCATCTTGCAATTCCTGTTTAAGTGCAAGTTTTTTGGCTTTTTCTACAGCTGAGGAATCACTAGGCAAAGCATCTAAAAATTTCGATATTGTATAGAAATGATTGCAAATAAACACTACAGCTTTTAACCATGTACCCCACCTAGTGAGGATGGGAGAGGGTGGTAGTGGAAGTTTCGTAATTTCTACGTACTTCTGTATTCTAGAAGGAGCCTTTTTCAGTATTTTTATAATGCTAGAAACAAATTCGTTCACATATGTATATTCATCTTTAAGAGCTTCACAAACTCTATGCAAAGCATGAACAAAGCAGGTCACATGTTTTAAGTTAGGATACATATTCTTCAGATTAGAAAATGCAGCTAACATGTAAGATGCTTGGTCTGTAAGAACTAACCACACTCTATCATATTTTACGCCCTCCGGCCACAATACAAAACATGCATCATCGAAACTTTGCATTACACTTGCATTATCTGTTTTGCCGAGAAAATAAGTTTTTAAAAGCATGGGTTTCACTTGATGTCCATTGAGAGGTGCTACTAAAATGTTCAAAACGTACCTGTTTTGCCTATCTGTGGTTTCATCTAGTATGAAATAGACTGGATGGTCAGCTACTACTTGCCTGATCTGCGAGATTTTAGCTTCATAAAGAGGTTGAAGGTAAGATTTCCTTAAGGTGTTCTCATCTGGAACTGACTTCCCAGATTATTTTTGCAAATATGATTTCATGACAGGATTGTTAAGTTTCGAAAGAGGTATTCCACACGCTAAAAATGTCCTTGCTGTCCAACTGAAAAATTCATTTGTATTTCTGGAACTCGAAGATGCAAGCGCCTCACCAATGAATTGCTATCGCTTCCCACCTTTACCATCTCGTAGTTCTTTATTCCTGACGTGCTTCCCACTTTGTATATGCTGCACAACCCGAGTGCGTTGGTGTTTTTCATCAAGAGCAATAGAAATATCACACACATCACACCTCAGAACAGATCCATCACTCTGAATGCCGTCACCGCTAAACTGTTTAACAATGTCCTGCAGTTTCCCAACATTTACTTTATGTTTTGGCATGGTGAACAAGCAAATCCGATGCATCGATCAGTCGATCACAAACTGCAGTTACATTGCTCGCTGAGGCTGGAGAAGGAAACGAAAACAAAACAGCTTTCCTACAACAATTCGTAAACAATACAGCATAGGACAAAAAGAGCACAACTTCTAGCAATTGTAACGCGTCATTGTTGGCACTGTTTAAAGTCCGCGCGCTTACTACATTAACGTCCAAGAACTGAAGAAAGCCGATTCATTGTTGTGCGGTACACAAGAATCGCGTGCCAAGAAGCCGTGCCTCAAATGTGGGTGGGGTTAAACAGCACGCGAATTGTACTAAAAAAATGATAAAGATGCAAACAGGGCGAAAAGGTGCAAAAGGTTCTGAGATTGTGAAAAAGGTGGAAAAGGTTCTGAGATTGTGAAAAAGGTGCAAAAAGGTGCAACCGAAACACCATGAGTAAAGTTCAATACGTGCTTATTTTGGGGATGATTCACTTTTTTACCCATTTTCACACAAAAAAATTTAAGGTGCAGCACCTAAAATTCCTAGCTCTAAAAATAGCTACGTATAGGCCTGTGCATGTTCCTTGTTTCATGTGGTTTTTCTACACACAGAACCCGAAACGAAATTAGCACACATACCGTCCACTGAGAATGTAAATGTTCTATGTTCAATCTTTCATTTATTCAGTGGCACATCGCACTACGATGCCAGGGGTCCCGAGTTCGAATCCCGGCCTGGGCATGGATGTTTGTAAGTGTCCATTCATCAGTTTCATCATGTCATCACTCATCCTCATATTTGATTCATTTGGTGTTATAAGTCCAATTTATGCACAGTATGGCTAATCGGGACTGGATCTACAGTTTAAAGTGGGATCCGAACCACTATGTGCCTCCACCGAGTATCGAACCCGGACCCCTTGATTACAAGGCGACGACGCTACTACTGCGCTGACGCGTTTGGAATTCTGTGTGTAGTTCTCTGGGCTATGACCGTGAAGATGAGAGTCAATGATGTGATAATATTGATGAAGGAACAAACACAAATAAATACCCACGTCAGGATTTGAACCCGAAACGATAGGTGATTAGATTACAAGGCAAATGACTGACTAACTAACTCTATAGCCTTCTTAAACCCGAAGGTTCATGGCTGCAGCAACACAGGCCTTCCATCTTTCCCTATATTGAGCAAGTTCTATATACTCTTTTCCATCCCTACCGATTTCCCTTAGGTCCATCTCAACGTTGTCCCTTCATCTTCGTCTTGGCCTTCCTACAGGTCTCTTACCATCAGGTTTCCCAACAACAATCCTGTAAATTCCTCTTTCCTCTCCCATTCGTGCCACATGACTTGCCCACCTAAGTCTTCTTGATTTAATTATTCTAATAATATCTGGACATGAATACAAATTATGTAGTTCTAAATTATGTAACCTTCTCCACTCACCTGTCTCCTCATCCCTTTTAGGTCCAAAGATTTTCCTAAGCATCTTATTTTCAAATACTCTCAATTTATGTTCCTCTTTCAATGTAAGGGACCAAGTTTCACATCCATATAATACTACAGGCAAAATTACTGTTTTGTATATTTTAACTTTTAGTTTCTTAGATATTAAACGAGAAGACAAAAGTTTATGAAGAGAGAAGTAACATGCATTTCCTGAATTAAGCCTACTTTTAATATTACTCCTAAGTACTTGAATTTGGAAACTGGTTCAAACGAGTTGTTATCAATAATTAGATTTTGATTATTACCTAACACTTGGTTTCGGCCTGTAAGCATATATTTAGTTTTCTCTTGCAAACCTATCTCTTTAGCAGTTTTGAAAAATATTTTAGCATTATTCTTAATTGTATTCACATCATCCCCAGGCAAATGACAAGGTGGAAAAATGTCTTCTGGAGAATTTAACGTCTTCTTTTCTATCTTTTAAGTGTCCTATATTCTATTCCGTACCTGTTGTCACTTTACATGTCCCGCTGAGTTACCTATGACCCGCAAATGTTAGTCAACATTACAGATAGTGTATCTGTTGACTGCTACCAACCTTTCAAACGCTTTAAAAATCTTGGGTATCCTGTTCCTTTTGACCATTGACACAAACTACAATGGCTGGCCACAGAGGGCAGTACCGTGCGTCAAAATCGAGATCAGTGGGAACTGTCTTTCGAGACTCAGGATACGCAAGGAAGGCATTTTAGGGTAAATATTCCATAAAAGTGTAAAGCCTGGTCCACACGTAATGGTTTGTCGTCAGTCTGGTAGGATGATAAATTTGTCACATAAGACTGAAGCAATACACGCGGCTGCACTATTCATGGCTTCACTCCGTCTTTTCTTCATTTTTTATTCAAAAACACCACAGATGAAGCATTATTGACACGTATAATTTCAGTGCGTACGGTGAGAATGAAAGGAAAGAAACGCATTGTTCACTGCGGTCTCGAGAGTGGTTTCTTAAGAAGGGTAAATATTCGCATTTCAATTTGCTCCGTGAATTACCGCAGGAACGTGAGGATAGGCGTAATTAATTACGTATGGATGGGGACACCTACTGCAAATTAACGCTAGTAATCCTAGAAATCGAAAAACATTACATTGCTCATCCAATATCAATGAGATCCGTCGCAAAATTATGCGAAAAAAAGCTCCAAGCTCATTCAGTTCATGCAAGACGCCAAACTTGCCACCCACACGTAATGTTTTGTTCTATCCGTCTGGCTTGATCATGCAAGACGCGATAAAACATTACGTGTGTAACAGGCTTAAAACAAATCTCATTGTTCATTCCACCTAATGTTTTTCAAAAGTTGACAACACTGTAGGATCGTATGATTTAACATGCTGACAGTGACACAGTTTGGGGACACTTTGCGAAAATCTTGCTAGCTGGGGATACCATCCTCCCACATCTCCCTCACTGTCCTGCGTGTTATTTAACTATCAAATTTACATATTTTTATTTATTTATATAATGTGCCTGTCCCCGTGGCGGAGTGGTTAGCACATCGCGCTGTGACGCCAGGCGTATCGGGTTCGAGTCCCGGCCTGGGCATGGATGTTTGTGAGTGTCCATTATCAATTTAATCATATCATCACTCATCCCCATCTTCGCAAATTAGCCAAAAAGTGGCACAAAAAAGCGAAGTAAAATAAAACAAATCAATCAATCAATTATTTTGATAATGTAAAACCCAGTAGCAACAACTTATTATCGACAGGAATGATCGTAAATGTGGATAAGTGCAACGTAATGACCTTCACCAACAAAAAACCAACCATTATAGACGAGTATAAAATTTTGGCAGCTCGACAGTGAGGCGTACGAGTTGTGTCACTGACCTCAGTGTCCACTTCACATCTTGACTTGTCTTTCATCACCCATTATCAAGCTATGGTGAAAAAGAGTGTAAGACTAGTTGGTTTCATTAGAAGAAACTTTGTTTAATTTTTCTGTGCCCACAGTTGTAAAGATATACATTACACTTGTTCAACCATTACTGCAGTCCCATATGACATCCACAGTACAAAACATGGCAAGACGAAGTGGAGAGCGTTCAAAGAAAATCGCTGTCTCTCAAGGTGAAAATTGTTTATCACAAAAACAAAAATATCAGAGATTTATATAAAGGTATAAATGAATTTAGAAAGGGGTGGCAACCTAAAGTAAACTTGATAAGAGATAAAGATGTGATTTTCTAGCTGACCCAAGCGATATTCTAAATAGATGGAAGAACTACTTTAATGATACTTTAATTAATTTTATAATTTATTTTCTTATTCTCCATGTACAGTATATTATGTTCAACATGATTGGGAAACAATCCTGTGCTGAACTAATACATAATAATAATAAGTCCTATTAGTGTAGCCGCCCCTCCCCCAAAGAACGTCCTATGACGCAGCAGCGCGCGTCATGAACCACATATTTGGGTATCCCTATCATTTGCCAGTACGTATTATTTTAGCAACGCTGACTAGCGGCTAGAGACAGCATTAGCACCTTGGGAAATACATGCTAACAGAATCAAACCTTGCGTGCCTAACCTATCCACGTATCAGCGGCGGCGCCAGGATTAATCATCTGGGGGTGCTGAGGGGTGCGGAATAAAATTTAGGGGGTGCGATGTTGAAAATAAAGCATGAAATATGCATGCATGTTTTAGCAGAGGAGCAATCACGAATTTTTGTCTGGGGGGGCAAGTAGGCCGATAATAATAGTAATAATGACATTATTATTAGTAGTAGTATTAGTAGAAGTAGCAGTAGTAGTAATACAGAGCATTCCCTGACATTCGCTACGATACTCGGCGGCAAGCGGCCCGTATCAGCGCTTCTCTTTCCCGGTGAACGGGTCCGCGACAGTCGCTAGAGTCCGCTATTAAAATTACAGTTTTCATATTGTGTACTAACCTTGACTACAGAAGGTGTTGAAAATGATATCCCTCTGCTGCAACACATTCCTGGCATCTCCGAAGGAAATTGGCATTTACACGTGCAAGTTCGTCTACTGTAATTCTCCCGATTTCTCGTACAATACTCTCTTTTAACTCACGGATAGTGTGCGGATTGTCTTTGTATACTTTATTTTTTACATTTTACGAGGTTTAATATAATGGTCCTATGTGGAACGGGAACACCAGGAAATTTCGTTGCAAAACGTCGTTGTACTTCTCCACAATTCCTCTTTCCGAAGTAACACTCGACAAGATAAATCCTTTGTTGTAATGTAAACTTTTGTGGTGCCATATTAAGCCACAATCTTCAACACACGGACACGACACAACACAACTTCCGAGGGAGGATTATACTGGCGTCAGTCTGCAACGTCAACAGAAAGGGAAAGAGAGCGAAGGCAGGGAGAGCAAAAAAAAACAGACTCTAGCGTGCGACTGTCGCGGACCCCGTTCACCGGGAGAGACAAGCGCTGATGCCGGGCCGCTTGCCGCCGAGTCTCGTAGCGAATGTCAGGGAATGTTCTGTAGTAGTAGTAGTAGTAGTATCAATGACGTTATTATCCTTGTAAATCATGCAAAAAAGGGGGTAGAAGTCGGTGCTAAAGCATTTGTGTTGGAACAAACTATTTGAAATACTTTTTTCAAAACATTCAATTTCACATTAGCTAATAATGGAAAACATGCAAGTAAACTGTATTGAAATACAGAAAATGCATGACGAATATAATTCTTTTTGTACACGACATGGATAAATTTAATGTACAATATATGTTTACACATATGCAACATGGACCAACGTAAAATAAGAAAATACACGTGCAACATGTTAACACTAAACTGTGTACGTATTCAAAGTATATTTAATACACATATATGTATGCAACATATTATTTAAATACATTACATAATCAATTCATCCGCCTCATAAAAAAACAAGAGCAAAAATGATATAAATGTTTTCATCAAAACAATTGTTCATGCATTTAAGACCAAAGTGCTTAGCAGGAACAGTCTGATGTACATAGTTGACCCTACCTCTCTTTCTCTCTGGTAATTTACAATGCGTTACAGAAAATAATAATTCTCGCTTCGCTCGGAGAAATTGAAAACAATATTAATTTAATAGAGCTCCGCATTCCCTCTTTTATAACATTTCAATGTAGATTGTTCGCCGCACCCTAGCTATCTATGAACTTTTACGAGTTTACGAAATGCACTTTTATTTGCATAAAATTTGAAATCGAGGATGGCAATTGCCTCTCTGCAGGTGCCCTTGGCCGTCTGGAAGAAAAAATAAAGAATCCATTTTGAGTATAATTTTGTCCTGCTACTTTTAGATTCTCCCAGCCTTGCTTTTTTTTTACTTCATTGTTTACCCCCTTGCCCCCCCCCCATAGAATTGATTTTCGACCAAGGCTGGGGTGTAACGCCCCCTGCCCTCCTGTGGTTGCACCACTGGCTATCTTCCGTTTGCCCCAGATGCTGTGGTGTCGAAGACAAAACGCGAAGTGCACGGCAACTTCATCTTTGTTAAAATTCCCTTCTGCCGCACTATCCCCATCAACGAACTGTAACATTCTTCGCGAATTTTGGGCTCCTCGACAAAGTCTGAAATGGTACTTTACGAAACATGTTACGTGGAACATAGGGACATACAGGCAGTGATGTACCGTACACTATAAGTTTACGTCTACATGCGTTGTCTACACGTAATCTACGCGTAGATTACATTGGGTTGAAGTTTACATAAACTACGTAGACAATCTAAAGTGCATTTTCAAGGGTTTCATGAATGGAAAGTGACATTTTCAACTATATTGGTTCCTAACGAAATGAAAAGAATCGTATTTACAACAAAATTTCTCTTCTCTTCTATCATCAACTATGGAAGAAGATAAATAGTATTCAGAAAACAACAACAGATGGCAGTCGTGAGGCAAGCGTGGTCTGTTTCTCATAAAACACTATAATATTTCCTATATTAGGTTTCTTCCTAGGTGAGAAACTGTTCGAATTTGGAAGGAAGAGCATGAAAAGTTCTGCTCACACATCAACAACTGATACGTACTATAATTTTGTTTCACTTTCACGGCGCCCTTTGCTAAGTTATCACCTTTCGCCATGTTGTTTACATAGATTACGCGATCTACATGTATAAAATAGTCTACGTGTAGAATGTAGACTATCGTTGTTTACATGAAGATGCACATCACGATACAACTCGCGTTAAATAATTTCCCGAGCACGACCTGATGGTATCTTGAAAGCACCAGAAATTTTTGTTCCACTGCGACTTGGAGAGAAGAGAAACAACAAGTAGTTGGACAATAAAACCGTTAACAACAATGCCAAAAAAATAACACTAAGCTGTACGCAATTATCGGAAAACAAAAAAATTGGCCACTTAAAACAAAAGAAGAAACAAATATTGTCAACAATACTGGCGAAAGAAAAGACAACGGTCTCTGATCTTTATAGAGACTGGCGACAGTACAGGAAAAAATATGTGGCTTCTCTTTCAATGCTTGACTGTTGTATACAATAACAGCGGTCTCACTACAAAACCTAACATTCGGGTGCTCAGTGTGACTTCGACATATGACGCCCTAAGAGTTATTAGTGTTTCATCATAGGTTTTGAATAGGCGGTGCTGAAGGGGTGCGGAAAAAAATTGGGGATGCGCAAGCACCCCTTCGCGCCTCCCTGGCGCCGCCCCTGCCACGTAGACATATAATTTCATAAATAAGCATGTAATGGTTTGGCATATTATATTTTGTTTATTTAAGCCATTATATGCCTACATGGATAGATTAGGCAGGCCAGGTTTGGTTCTGTTAATATGTATTTCCCAAGGTGCTAATGCTGTCCCTAGCCGGTCGTGGAACGCTGTCTAGTAGTGCGTAGTTCTGTCAATGGATGGCGCTAGTTACGATCATTGAAGCTGAGTACACCGACGGCACACTGTGTTGGTAGACGATAGTGTGGGGTAGCTGAAAAAATTGATCGTCTGTTATGTCGCAAACGTCGTGAAAGGAAACTTGTAATGTAAGTAAGAAGAGTTTGTATATGTGTTTGTGCATTAGGAAAATAACACATTTAAATGTTATTTTGGTCTTCTTTTAATTGTAAATGTTACATATTCGTGCTGTCTGTGGTGAAATCATTAATGCCTTGGAAATACTTTAATATTTCATGTGCCATTACGTGTTTAGGACATTATAACGTAGAAAGGAAGAAATTATCGTTCTGTAATTAATCATACCTAAATATTCCTACAATTTATAATTCCTTATGACAGGCAAGCCAGGTGAAACTCGAGATACAACACACGATGAAAAGTAATTTTTTCATTACACTTTGTGTACGTTTTAGAATTTCAGTACTTGACCTCAAAAACTGTAATTTTATTTTGACTACAAACATTGAAGAAGCACTGTAGAATCATTTGGAGGGCCAGATCTTACAAACTAACGTTAAACCCTTTGCTTGCGTTGTGTGTGTGCGTGTGCTACGGTCAAAATACTCCTGGATATAAGGCACTTTGTTTGTGCCGATCTCAAAACCCTAAACACTCGTTTATCCGATTTTGATGGAACCACACGCCTTTCTGATAATGCGGAATGTACTGTACAGTAAACAGTATAACACAGTAAACTTTAATACGACGCCGTGCTGTAAATTTTACAGTACCACTGTAGTTAGCGTGTAGATTCAGCTGTAGAAAAAGATATACCGTAGTTACCGTTGTAGGGATATACAAATTTGTGGACCGGTTTTAATATTGATGCACTGTACCGATGAAAGTTAGAGGTACAGTACAAATTATATGCTTAATGTTAGCTGACCTGAAACCACTTGTGTACAGCATTAAATATTAAGACGAAAATAGTTTTGTGTATTTTTAAATTTTAGAAAGTCTCTTCAGATAAACCGGATTTTAAACTACTTTTTATTGCAATTGAAGTTTTCGCCAAGTTTCAGCAAAGCTCATGTTACATAAAAAGGTGACCCTCCGTACAATCACGAAAAAGTGAAAATTTTTGCATTGTTTGTGAAGATTGTCACTTTTGCCTGTCTAATAATGGAACGCTGTAAAATGCGTTAGAAATAAATAAATAAATGGTTTGATTTCATTAGTTCTACATTCAACGTTTCACCGCTGCGAAGACTTGTCTTGTAACCTACTTAACAAGTATCATTATTAGGTCAAAGACTGGAGAGAGAACTGTGTTATTTCTGTACATTAATGGGGAAATAATATTTAACATGGCAATATAATGTACTGCCTAAACGAATGTTTTTTCGTTATATTTCTGTGCAATTTTTACAAATCTTATTTTCTCCTAAATGTATTTCATTAACGTAAATTCATAATATTGCCCTTTTATCATATTGGAGCGAATTTACAATACCGGACCCTTCTCAAATTTCGTCCATTTTTCGCATACTCACTAATTTAGGGCTCCTAATCACGAATCTGAAGTTAAAATTTGGCGCTCACGTGCTGAATTTGCAAAAAAAAAGGGGGGGTTCGTGATCGCAACCGACAATACACGATTGCTCATTATTTTAACTATGTTTGCCTAACCTGACCTAACCTCACCGTGAATGGTTGTAGGTGATATGCGTGAATGGTTTGTGGGACACCGTAAAAAAATGTCAGTAAATAATGAGCAATCGTGCATTGTCAAGGATCCCTTTTTCTTTTGGAAATTCCACACGTGAGCGCCAAATTTTAACTTCAGATTCGTCATTAGGAGCCCTAAATTAGTGAGTATGCGAAATATGGACGAAATTGGAGAAGGGTACAATGTTGTAAAATCATTACATGTGTGCACACACATATCCCCATTTACATAAAGTTTTTAAAACTTTTCTCTAGAGTACATTTTTATCTTCCATTCACTGTAAGGGCGTAGTTAATGTAAAGAAAAGCACATGACATCTGAGAATTATCGTATTTGCCGGTGTATAAGACTCACTTTTTTCTTTAAAATTAGATCTGAAAACCGGGTGCGTCCTACACGACGATACCCAGTTTTTTGATCATCTTCATTTCTCGACTTTTCCCTCCGAGTTAGACGATTTCTTTCTTGCTTCCTTGCGATGTGTGATGAAGAAGATTAAAATGTATTCTTTCCTAGTTAGATTGCGTTTAAGTTATTTGTTCAAAGAAAGCTACATATTACTTTAAATTTGGAATACTACTGTAAATTAATTATATGAAGCTTTTTGCTCGAAAACTTGTACAAGAAATGGGGTGTGTCTTATACGCCAGCAAATCGTACTTATTTTCCTACATGTTTAGTTGTGGTGCTATCTAGTGTTGGGCGATATCGTCCAGACGATATATCGCGATATTGAAAATATATCGTCCAGGTGATATCAACTATATATCGTCACGATATTTTGGCAATATATAATCTTGTCAGCGATATATCGTCACGATATTTTTGCAATCGTGTAGGTAACATTTCGTCACGATATTTGACGATATATATCGTGTTGGCGATATATAATATAACCTATCGTGTCAGCGGTATATCGTCACGATATTTGGCGATATATATCGTGTTAGCGATATATTGTAACGATATATTAGCGATATATAACGTGTCAGCGATATATATCGTGGAGACGATATATTGCCGATATTGCGATACGGAAAAAATATCGTATCATCTGTGACGATATTTTCTAAACGATACATCGCGATATCAAATTTCCGATATCGTCCATCCCTGCTCAGTACCCTCAATTGGCCTTGAACTGTGGAGGGAGTGATACTGTATAAGTTCAATTGCTCTCCTGTTCTCAAATTACTTGATATTGTTTTATGTGCGTAGTTGTTCTGACGAAGCTTTAGCTTTAACGTAAGCAAATTTGCCACATCTATTGTTTGTATCGACAAGGAAAAATAAATTGTGTTTTGCAAAACAAAAATTAAAAAATGTGGTTTTACTGCTCTAGACAACTCATGGCACAACACCCATCTCTCAAACTTCCCAATAACTTGCGATAACCATGAAAAAAAGTGGATGACAAGAATGTATTGCAACCATTGATCAAAAGCAATATGTGGAGAATACCAAACAAATTGCTGTTTTAAATGCAGATATGAACGTTATATCTTGTCAAAACTTTTTTGTTTGTTACTAACACTGGAACGACATAAGATGACCGGACAACCTCTCCGATTTTCTTCACATTCGGCATACTCACTAATTAAGGCCTCCTAATCACGAATCTGAAGTTAAAACTTGTCGGAAAAGTCTAGAAATTGCAAAATAAGCGAAAATTAGTTTTCGGAATGGAAACCGTAGATTTTCGCGAATTTTTTTTTTGTTTCACAAGGAAATATATATATATATACCTGATACTACCACGGCACAAAATTTTAACTGTGTTTGCCTAACCTAACCGAAACTAACCTAACCACACGTCAATGGTTCGTGAGGCTAACGCCAATGGTTCGGGGGCTAGCGTCAATGATTCGCAATTATTTTGCAATTTCTAGACGTTTCCGACAAAAGTTATCTTCAGATTCGTCATTAGCAGGCCTCAATTAGTAAGTATGTCAAATATGAAGAAAATCGGAGAGGTCATCTTAAGTCATACCCTAACAATATCAAACAAATTATATTATTAGCAAAGTTTAATTGCCAATAAAAGTCTTCCAATAAAGCAAAAGACTAAGGTCGTCGTCATGACTACGCCTTAGCGTTCCTGATTTTTCAAGTTATTTCTCTAGGCTTACAGAATGTACCATACTTGTTCGTGCAGGCTGTATACATTGTACGAAACACCTCTGAACGTGATCAGTTCGCGAAAGGTGTCCAGAAGTTACAGTTGGGAGGGGCGAATTTCAGTACGATACCTCACCTAACCGAGAATCAATTTTAACCTGCACTCATTGTTTTATTTAAACAATATAACTTACTATGGAAGGAACCAAACATCTGCCATGTTCTAGAGATAAGTGTATATTATTATGCAAAATTATGGCTGTAGGTCCGAAATACATGGTTATTGAAAAACTCAATATGCTGACCAAGGCAGTAATTAATTTTATTATAAAACATAAACTAAACGTAACGTTTCAACCTTCTAGCAAGGTCTTCTTCGGACTCTGCACCAAGTACAAAAGTAACAAGATACAAAAACAGGACGATATATATACACACAAACATTACTCCCCTCCAGACTATTAGAAAGTTGTTCTTGAACTTTCTAGCAGGTGGCTTTCCCTTGTCAACTGTATTTTCACCTAAAAGGCTAAACATATTTACTTCAATCTAGAATGTGGTTGGACTCTTTATCTCACGCTCTTTTACCTTCATTCTTCTTCCTTCTACTCTCCTCTTTCTCTCTTGTCCTTTCCACTCTTTCTAACACCTTCTTCCTTTCTTGGAGAAGAAAGATGAAGAAAACACAATGAACTGGAATGGGGGACTGAAGATAAACAAAGAATGTCGTTCAGCTTTTGTCGTGAACCAACCCGACTCGCCCATCTGAAGGGGAAGCTATCAGGCGTCCATCAGTACCCAGCTTGGTTCAACAGCGGGCGGGCAGCCGATGACTGCACTGCGACCACGGGCGTCGGAAGCAGGTGCGAGCAAGGAATAGACGGACACATATTATACATATTACGAATCTGTTACAGGCAAATATTGTTAAAACCAATAATATAATGTTCGAATTATCAATGTCACTGCATGAAAAGGCTGCTCAGGAGAAAGCGAAAACATTAAATGTGAACGAGTGTCGAGTGACTTCCCGTTTATAGGTTTATTAATTTCTAATAACAGGGAACATAGTGCAGTACTGGTAACCATGTTTTAATAGTTAACAACAAATCTAGGTCAGATATAATTGGATACGTCAGTGGTGTTACAATTACATGAAGGGCATAGGAAGCATTCTGAGCCTCTACTAAATTGTTTGGGGTGTTCATTTGAAAGCGCTAATACATATCAGAAACTGAATTTCCTAAAAGTTGGATCGTAGTATAGCCAGACTCCTATTTTCATTTAAGATGCAAGTTGTTATGGTAAGATTCAAATTTAACATGACAAGTCTCTACTGTGGTTATAGCTAGGTCCTAAACCAAGAGAAATTTCAACTCTAACTTTCTGTTTTACTAGAGACCAATTCAGAGTTTATTTTATCGTGTGATTTTAAACAAGACAACCCAACACCAGGCTACTTCATATTGATCGAATTACTGACAACTTTCAAACCTACGAAACAAAATATTCCCCTTTTATATTTTGTAATAAATACTTCAAAGACGTCACAATTTATATAAAAAAAACAGTATTCTTTCTTCTTTCATAAATACGCAATTTATTTTAACTTTCATTTAGCCACTTTTGGCAAATCGCGACGATGAGGATGAGTGATGATATGGTAACTGATCGTGATACTCACAAAGGACACCATAGCATGCCCACCGAAAAATAAGAGAAGTGGCCTTGCCAAATCCCAGGAACTCATTTTATAGTGAGGTAAATGATGTTCCTATTTATTATATTGAGACAAGTAAAACCAGTCATCAAAAATGAGTTTCTTGGAGCAGTATTAAACTCTACAATTAAGAAATTGTAGTTCGATACTCGGTGGAGGCACATAACATAGTGGTTCGGATCTAACTTCAAACTGTAGGTCCAGTTCCGATTATCCTTGATGTGCATAAAGTGGACTTCAACGCCAAACTCAAACAAACAAGCATATGTATGACGAAACAATATTTCCATGTAATTCACAATCTTTGCAGTTAATTTCAGTGACTCTTCTTCCAAAGAATATTGCACGTTTCACCTTCAGTTCTATTTCACAACGCGTTTTTAGTATTGATAATTTATTGTAAGCAGCTAGTTTTAGCCGCAACACGACGAAGAAAATAAAACACGCTTTACACTCATAATTATCTCGACTGTCAGAAGATCTGTGGGTGTCATATTTTTTTCATCTTGTCACACGAACAATAATAAAATATAACGCTACAATTGTTTTGACTTGTAATCAGGAGGTTTCGATACTCGGTGAAGGCACATAATGGTTCTCATCCCACTTTTAAAACACTGAAATACAAAGACAATGAAATAATTAATGTGTTACAAGTTGGTAAAAAAAAGCGACCATGAGGGGAATCAAACCTAGGATTTCAGCTTACAAAGCTGAGCTTCAACCGACATGGCCACATACCACGGGGAAGAAACCGAGCTATTCAGGTAATTTCTTCTTAAGATTATATCTTTTCCTTCCAGCTCGAAACTTTTGATGTCACTCATTTCATTCATTTGAAAGCAATACGCTTCATCAGATAGTGCTTGTGTGCTGTGCACATTGCGGACAGAATACAAGTCAAGCTTGTGCATGAAAATGAAGGAAAACGTTGCGAAGTCGTGTTTTTGTGCAAGGCGAGTGTTTCCAACCCTAAATGGCCATCGTGTTCATCATCATTACGAGAGTCACAATTCTATTTTCGTGCTCCATTACGAAACCAACGTGCACGTGTAAAAAGTAAATCCCGACAATTTTTATTTTACAAAAATTACATTTACTGTTAAAGCTAAATGAGAGGACAACCATTGACTTATTTTTAATAGCCTGGATGACTGATGTGGGGGGGGGGGGGGAGTATGCCAACTTTACGATTCTGTTTGCCAAAGTGTATGGGGAAAGAGTTTATTTATTCTTCAAGCCTTCTCCTGGACTAGGATAACACTATTTCCGAGAGATTATTTTTTTTTGCATAGTTTTCAGTAATTGCAACAGTACTATTTCTGTCTCGCTTATTCTTATTTCGTTTTTTTTTTTTGCTTTTTGTTATTTAGTGTTGCTTTTCTTCCATTTTCGGCTACTCGCGCCGATGAAGAGAGATTCAAAAAGAACACCCATTCTCAGGCCCTCCCATTCTAAGGAATTGTGACAACTACTTCGTCATGAATGTCAAAAACGCGTTTCTTTTTAAAAATAAAATTCAGGAATATTTCACATTTACATTACTTTGATTGTAGACGTGGAGATTCCAGTTAATTAATATTTACGCTGCAATATTTCCGTTAGCCCTTTTCTTTTAGTCTGAGAGAGACAAAATGCCCTGCATATGGTTAAACTGATTGATAATAAGCAACACTGCTGCTTTCCGAATACTTACTTCGGCTGTACTTCCGGCCACGAAGCTGGACTTCAACTCAAACGAGTGTGCCACTTTTTGTGAACAGAAGTGTACATACTGTAGAAGGAACAAGAGACAGGACAACACACATGGTTGTCGGGGGGGGGGGGTCGAAGGACACCCCCTGGAAATTGGCATCCTTCATTTAAAGATACAAGAAACCCGAAAGTTTATTACTCATATTGTTAAGAACAGAAATAAAGTTCATTTCGTTAGTATTCGAATAGAATAAGCAAAGTAAAAGTGCATTGGATCGAAAACATTGTGTGAAAAATACAGAAACAACATTTCATCCAAAGAACAAATAGTTCCACATTTTTAAATTTCGAAAAATTACAGTTGTAGGTTAGAGGTCACACAACACACTTTATATAAAAAACTCCACCTAACATTTCAAGCCTTCTCTTGAATGAGACGTGCAAAGGTTAATATCAAAATGCATTCAGATACTAACTGCATAAAAAGCAAATGAAATAATGGAAAACAGTTGTGCTGGTATTTACTCCCCCAATTATAATAATAATAATACACCGTGTATCAAAAAGAATCATCCGATTTAAAAGTTCTATATTTAGGAAACCAATGGACATAGAACCTTGCAGTAAGTTGTAAAATACATGTTGGAATATGAAGTTTCACTTACAATACGTTTTACGTTGTTGCAGGTAGGTACGTTCCGAAAATCTTAACGAAACGAATTTAAAGAAGGTAACTGGTGAAACCTAGTGAAACGAGTTATTTTCCAGACTTATGGGACGCTCTAGACGAAAGCGCAGGCGCAGCGTCCTCGTGGCGTCGAGCGGAATGCATGTCCTTATGGCAGAAATAAACTCTACTGTGGGCATTGTTACTAATTTTAATCACATTGTAAGAACAGTTGAGGCAGCAGACGATTCTCACCGAACAAACCAGTCTTCTGGCCCGTGCGTTTGGTGAATCTCGTTCTTGCACGAGAAGCACGGAAAGCGACTTTTGGGACAGCATAACGAAATGCACGAGAGCACTTATGGGACGGCCAATTACCATAACTCGTTTAACGCGTTCAACTCGTGCGACTTTCGGAACGGGCGCCTGGTGCTGCTCACTCTTTAGTCCGCTTCAAGATGGCATCTCAACAACCGAAAGCTTTCTGCGTTCTCCACTTCAACAAATGTGGTCCGTTACAGTTGTGCGGCGTAAGTATCGTCGTAAATACGGTGCTGCACCACCTACTGCTCACAGTGTGTATTCGACGTTGCACGCAGAATGCTGCCTGTTGCTGGGTTGCCATCCTGACGCGGACTAAAAAGTGAGCTGCACCAGTGTCACCTACCTGCAACAAAGTAAACCTTATTGCAAACAAAACTTTATATTCCAGCATGTATTCTACAACTTACTGCAAGGTTCTATGTCCATTGGTTTCCTAAATATAGCATTTTTAAATCGGATGATTCTTTTTGATACACCCTGTATAATTAATAACCCAAAGCTCTACAGCCCGTGAGGGCCTTGGCTTACCTGCCGACTGCTGGTCTCCCTCCCACACTGTTCCTCCGTCAGCTGTTGAAGCGTGGAGATCTTAGACCAGTATTGGGGTGACGGGTGGTCAGCCCGTCGAACCCCCAGCCGTTGTAGGTCTTCTCGACCGGGTTACCGCTCACTCATTCGGAGTTTCCCAATTTCCTCACGATGGTGGGTTGCCACCGGCCCTATACGTAGGCCGAATAAATTCCGACCAGAGCCGGATTCGAACCTACGCCGTCCCACAGCGAACGATCTCAAGACGAGTGAACGCCTTAACCCGCTCGGCTACGGAGGAGGACAACAATATAATTATTATTATTATTATTTGAAATAAAATTTATTTTTGTTAGTTTATAATATTTATTATTGTGTAATAACATTTATAACCATGGTAATTATAGTTATTATTTATCTACTATTCAACTTTTATCATTTGCCCAACCCCCACCTGCAAGAATGTCTGGCGATGACCATGATAACACATGCCATAGCCTTGTTAGCCTGCAAGAAACCAGGGTGGACTACAGAGATGAGGTCGACATTTGAGTATCTTTCGAATAGGTAACAGTCCCTAACACAGCCTCAAATTTAGATAGACTAAATGTCTTCTTGGACATTGTTCTTCAGCGAATTCCACCCACAAAACACTTGCAAAATCCCATCCTCATGAAAATGTTAAATATCCATACGCCTAGAAGACCATATACTCCTGCATAAAACAGTTAATGGTACCATCAAAGGTGAACGCCTTCTCCAAGAAATACACTTTCAGGTGTCGTCTCGCACAACAAGAAGCACTCAACTCTTCGCTCAGAAGCAGTGATGTGCGTCTACGCGTAACCACCGATAGTCTACATTCTACACGTAGACTATTTTATACACGTATTTTACGTAATCTATGTAAACAACATGACGAAAGGTGATAACTTAGCAAAGGGCGCCGGGAAAGTAAAACAAAATAATATTGCGTATCAGTTGCTGATGTGTGAAGAGAACTTTTCATACTCCTTCTTCCAAATTTGAACAATTTCTCACCTAGGAAGAAACCTAATATAGGAAATATTCTAGTGTTTTATGGGAAGAAGAGCACTCTTGCCTAACGACTGCCATCTGTTGTTGTTTTTTGCATACTATTTATCTTCTTCCATAGTTGATAATAGACGAGAAGAGAAATTTTGTTGTAAATAGGATCTTTTCATTTCGTTCAGAACCAATATAGTTGAATATGTCACTTTCCCTTCATGAAACCCTTGAAAATTAATTTTAATGCACTTTAGATTGTCTACGTAGTCTATGTAAACTACAACCCAATGTAATCTACGCGTAGATTCCGTGTAGACAACGCATGTAGACGTAAACTTATAGTCTACTGTACATCACTGCTCAGAAGCCAAGATTATTACTCATTCAGCGTTCCCTGTTCAACAGACTACCCAGCTAATACAACTCAGCAATTATTATTTTTAAAATAGGGCAAATTTTAGAAGGAACTTTCTAGCCTTCTTAAACCCGAAGGTTTATGCCTGCAGCAACACAAGCACTCCACCTGTCTGTTCCTATCCTGGGCAAGATCTTTTCCATACTTAACAGATTTCCTTTAGGTCCATCTCAGCGTTATCCCTCCATCTTCGTCTTGGCCTTGCTACAGGTCTCTTACCATCAGGTTTCCCAACAATAATCCTAAAAAGGACCTCCCCGATGGCGTAGTAGTGAGGACTACATATTACTTTACATTTGAAATACTGTAAATTAAATATAATATTCAGTGATGAAGCTGAATCAAGGGGTCCCGAGTTCGATACCTGGTGGAGGCACATTGCACAGTGGTTCGGATCCCACTTTAAACTGTAGGTCCAGCCCTGATTAGCCTATCTGTATTCAAAGTGGATTTAAAACATCAATTCAAAGAATCCTGTAAACTCTTCTTTCCTTTTCCATTCGTGCCACATTGCCCGCCCACGTAATTATTCTAATAATATCTGGACAGTAATACAAATTGTGCAGGTCTAAATTGTTTTAGAAGACTGCTGAGTAAAAATGTCTCTTTTATCGAATCTAATTTCTGTTTGTTATTTCTTATATTTTTTTCTGTTAGTAATTCCAATGTAATATGGCTAATGCTGTATTTGGAATCTTATGTAAAATAAATTAAATATGTTACCGACTGATTTTAACATTTGTGTTGAAATATGATGAATGACGTAATCTTTTTTTCTTAAATTTCCTTCTTTATTTTTCAGAATTCACTCCCAAGAGAATGTTCATCAGACTCTGTTTTCTGATTTTGGTCTTCAATTACGCTTCTACGGCTCCCAATAAGTGTGTTCCTCCGTGCCAGTGCGTATCAAGAGCCGAATGTAAAGGTAAGACAAGTTGAAGATAGAACACACGGTCTATGCTTGATGTTGGGTTCGTCAGTCCGACCACAGATAAGGGTATATAAGAAGATCTGGAACGAAGGCAGGAAAACCGTACACTGATCCCCTGCTGAGAATCGCCATTCGCAAGACGTTTTGTAATAATCCGTTGAGAGGCGCTGAGAGGCACCACTCGCAGTCTTGCTTCCACCTATTCTGCCAAAAGTAATAAGAGATGGCGCTGCTGAATTTCACCGCTCTTTAGGTCAAAAACTGACGTCACTAGACTTTCCCTTCCCCGGTTGGATGGGAGTTCCCGAGAAAACGGCCCCCAGCGATGCCTCAGTGCTTCCGTGGCTTCGCTATTGGAAATTAGCGTGAAGGCGTGACTTTTGCTTTTAGATACCCTTATCTGTGGTCAGACTGTTCATACCAAAAGTAGTGATGCCGTAAGTGCGGTGCATGCTGCGCATGCGTCAATTGCGGGAAAAAGGACAGCTTGCTCTGCGACGACATTCATGAACATTTCTACATTCAAATTTCTTCATATAGGAGAAGTATTTATTTTACACGAGAGCGCTGAACTAAGCTTATATTACATTTCTTGGATCTGAAGTGACGCATGCGTCAATTGTAGGAAAAGAATTATGACTTGCTTTCACTTCAGATCCAGGAAATGTAATATAAGCTTAGTTGAGCGCTCTCGTGTAAAATAAATACTTCTCCTATATGAAGAAATTAGAATGTAGAAATGTTCATGAATGTCGTCGCAGAGCAAGCTGTCCTTTTTCCCACAATTGACGCATGCGTTCACGAGACGCCTCTGGGCGTAAGGTATATCTGTATGGAGGGTATATGTTTATTGATGGCTTCTATGGGAGAATATTTCTATCTCCAAACTGTTTAATTGTATGGGTTGACTTGGTTTATTTTACTTCGCATTTCTGCCAGTTTCGGCTAATCACGAAGATGAGAATGATGATATGACCCCCCTATTTAATTATATTTGTGTGTGTTTATGTCAAAAGCAGTCTCGATTGCCGAGTGGAATCCGAACCACTATGGGCCTCCACCGGGTGTCGAACTCGGGATGTGGTGGTAGATCCGCATTTGCTGAACCTCGCCCAAGAATAAAGACCATTGAATTGAAAAGACGATTACGTCACCACTGCGCCACAGAAAAGGCTAGCGGTAACTCCCCGTCTTGTATTCAAGGAGTCCTGGGTTCGATACCCGGTGGAGGTACATAGTTCGGATTAGACTTTAAACTGTAGGTCCAGTCCCGATTAGCCTATATACGCATAACGTAGACTTGAACTCACTGTTAATTTTTGCTCCAGTGCTATTTCAGGTATACCCTGTCCCATATATCTCCGGAGCTGGCGAACGAAAGCAAGTCTCTGCGCAAGTTGTGACGTGAGACGGCTCCACCAATGAGGACATGAGAGGGAACAGGATTGCGTGGAGGGGCTGCAATTACCAGCCTTCGTTGCAGCGTGTACTACTTCGCTCTACCCACTCGACCTTCCCCCCCTTTCTGACGTTATGCGCGGTCTCGCTCCAGAGATAGCTGGGACAGGCTATAGTAATGAAAAACGC
This sequence comes from Lepisma saccharinum, assembly GCF_977018435.1. Lineage (NCBI taxonomy): Eukaryota > Metazoa > Arthropoda > Insecta > Zygentoma > Lepismatidae > Lepisma > Lepisma saccharinum. The sequence continues at coordinate 23,679,339 of NC_139243.1, read as the reverse complement.
AGATTCTTCTAAAAAGTTGTCACCACACTTCAGTGCTAGACGTAAGATCTGGATACAGAGAGATCAACGTTTCAATCCTCGCCTGAGCAAGAGCTTCGTTGTGATTAGCCAAAAGTAACAGAAAAGAGACATGCACGGTTTGTTTAAGGTCCAAGAACCCATAAATTCTAATGGGTTCTATTGGGTTCCGCTGCAGGATCGGAACCCTTTCTCTTGCACAATTTAAAATCCTTTCCAAGTTGCGTATTGTTCAATTGAATAAATGTTCTTGGACCGTATTGAAATTGATCTAAAAAAATGTTCCTGGACCGAATTAAAATACTTTAAACATAAAAAGGTTATTTACAGTCTAGAACCCATTTACACTTGCTGAATTTATCTCCTGGACCGGAATTGAATTTATTTGCAATTCCTGGACCTTTAACCAACCCTGGGATTGTTAAAAATCCTGGAACCCTTAAATTCTAATGGATTATATTGTGTTCCGTAACAGGATCAAAACTTTTTTCCTCAAAACAATTTAAATTCGGTCCAAGCTTCTCGTTGTTTTATTTCAATACGGAACTTGGACCCTTGGACCGGAAAAAAAGTTCCTGAACCGCATTTAAACTCCGGAAAAAAGGTTCCTGGACCGAATTGATATATATATATATACTTTACAAATAAAAAGGTTCTTTACTGTCCAGAACCCATTTACGCTTGCTGATTTTCTCTCCTGGACCGGAATTGAATTTATTTAAAATTCCTGGACTTTTTGACAACCTGGACACATGCAAGTGTTCAATATCTCCTTCAAAACTGGTGGAAAACCAGATATGAAAGTTTATTGTAACATAACCGTAATGGCTGAGTTATGGCCATAGAACATGTTATGTTTGTGCACTAAACTCGGCAAATTGTTTTGTAAATTGTTGCGTTCTAGACTAAATATCAACGAAAGCATCTTCACCGGTTAAAATAATGAACATTCATTACACATGTAAAAGTTAAAATAACAATCTCATAAAAACCCATGAAGCTGTCGCAAAACATTTACCTTCCCAATACATGGCACAATAGCCATGAGGCCCAAGGCCTGCCGGGTGGCTTCTCGCTGGGTGGTGCATTACCATGACATCCAGTCCCATCGCCGCTGCTTTCGAGATCGACCTGTATATTTACACACGCACACGATAATAATATTTTGCAGAAAAAAATTACATGAATACGAGTTTAAAAAAAAATAAACTTAATTTTAATTGACATTATTTTTAGCCAATTTAATACACATGTGTTTGGTTCGTATTAATAAATGCTTAATTGGATGTGAAACTCATGTCTGACTTTAACATGTTCTTTCTCACTTTTACAGAATTATGCACGAACGTAGTTGGGAAATCTGGAGTAAATGTGAGTATTTGTTATTGACGAAAGTTACAGATCAATTAAGACTATTTATTTGAATTGAATTATGTGTTGGTGTGTCCATAATATTTTGACCCAAAAACGGGACATCCCAAGCAGATGTTTACCAGCCTTATAATGTTATTGTTGTAATTAACGCATTATTGTTATTAACGTATTTTTGTTAGTTATTAAAAAAATGGATCACATAAATGAGGCATCATAAATACTCATCTTTTCTGATCACCTTTGATGTTATTCCTATGCTGAAGTTTAGTAATGCCAGAAGTGTTTAGCAGAACAACCAATCTTCTTGAGAGCAGCTTTTTTCTTCATCAATCGTTTATAAATCTCCCCGAAAACCAGTGGCGTGGCGTGACTTTTTCAAAAGTGTTACCGACTATCAGTACGACAATTATGCCTGCTAGACGTTATCCACCCCCCCCTCCTCCTCCGGTAAAGAAAACATTTCTTCAAGCTAGATATTTGTTATTTTCGTTCTTGCTTTGCAATCAGCACAGTGATTTAGCCACAAACACTCCTAGAAAGAATTACCACACATGAGACAATTACCACGAAAATCCAATGAATAGTGGTAGACCCTTGTCAATTCTTCATCTGTCTCTGTTTCTTTGCAATGAGCTGCGAAGGGGAAGAAGAAAAACCACACTTTTCTCGGGTCAGTTTGACGTTTGTGTGGTGAGCACTGAGCAGACGATAGAACTCCGCTCCTTTGTGGAAGGCAAGCCAACTTAGTATTTTGGAGCAAGGTCTGTCCAAATCACGATTCACACAAAGGAACTATATTTTCATCAATTACCTAACTGGTTCCAGTTGTAGTTCAATCCAGCCTTGGCTCTGCAGTCTACCTCTGGTTGCTTCACAGAATTGGTATTCCGATTTTATGCGGGATTTAGCTCTTTTCTGCCAATCCGATGTGACAACACTGGCTGTCCCGGTAGGTCTGAACGGCAACAGGGCCCCTTAACAGGCATATGAATAACCCCATAAAGTCATTCCCCGCTCTTTCCTTGCATTGGCGCCCTCTTCTCCCTTGTTGCCTCTTCAGGGTAGCGGAATGACCTCCCTCTTCGCTTCTGTCGGTTGCAGAAAAAAATGTCCTAGGCAATATCTACTCGACGGCAACGGTGTTCATTGACGAATTTAACAATGTTGTCATTTTATTGAAACAACTTTTTAATTCTTTACATTTTGCTGTTACCTGCGGTAACACCGGCTACATGCACGTCACGCCTCTGCCGAAAACCTTACCCCACATATCAGACACACAACTCTAGATTTTTCTTTTGAGTTTGTGTCAAGACGCAGGAACTTTAAATTCTTGTTGCAATCCCGTAAAGAAACTGCATGCTTGTTCACTGCTCTACAAACAACGGAACACACATTGTTTTGTGTACACAAAACAATACATCTGTTCTTAGCATGAAATGTCTTTCAAATTTAGACTTGGTTTTCAAGATAACTCCTAGATTTTTATAAAACGGGACAAATAGTGGGATTTTAATAATATCGACGGGACGACCGAGTCACGCCCCCTTGAAACGGGACTGTCCCGGTCGAAACGGGACGTATGGTCACCCTAATTATATGTAGCATGTGCATAAATGCGAAGCGAAGGCGAATACGGAGAGAGAGGTAGTCAGTGGCGACATCTGAGAATTTAGTTTGTAATTAAAGGGTACGAAATGTGTGCTCTGCATTAGTTTTTACTGGTAATATTCTCTTTTTCTCTCTGGTTCTCTTCTCTTCTTTTAATTTTTCATTTGCTCTTCTTTCTTCATCTGCCTTCTATCCCTTTCTTACTTTTTACTTTCCTCTGTTTGTTTCTTGGTATCTATCTCTCCCATCTCTTCATTTACTTTATTGATATCTTTCTTCCTGTATTTGCTTGAGCGTCTTCTCTCTCTCTCCTCCGTGATCTGTATCTATCCTTGTCTATGTCTAACCACCTTTTAGACTATTTCTTCTCTTCATTTACTTGCCTTATCTTTCTTACACTTGCTTGCTCCGCCTTATCTTTTTCTCCCCTTCTTGTCACTACTTCTTTCTTCTTCTTCTTTATCTCTTTGCATCTCGTTTCCCTTTCGATCCTTTTATCTGTATCTTTCTCTTCTCTTAATTTATTTTTAAATCCTTCTTACTCTTATTTCCTGCTCCACGTTCTTCCCCCTGCCATCTTGTATTTTTCTTTCTTTCTCTGTTTGTATATCTTTCCCTTCTCATCCTTTACTTTATTTATAACTTTCTTACTACACCTTTTCACTTTCTCTCCCATTTCTATTTTCATTTTTCTCTCTCTCATTCCCTTTCTCTACTTCTCTGCCTACCTTCTCTTGTGTGTGAATTTGGTATTTTCCCCTTCTCTTCCTTTACTTTCTATATACCTCTCCAATTTCTATTTTATTTATTTTTCATCCCCTTCCTCTTCTTCTCTGCTTACCTTCTCTTGTGTGTGAGTTTTGTTTCGCATTGAATTATTTTGAAAACACCTTGTGTAGTCCATGTGGTGGGCAGAATGGAGAGCTAAGACGACGTTACCATGGGCATCCGGAATGGGGGAAGGAAGTCCCCGGATCCATGGAAAATTATGTCAACCTTGAAGTATATATATTTCTTATTTCATTTTAGTCACGGTAATTTGTCACTTATAAGGGCCATGCCAATTTCCAGAGGGGGTTGACTGACCGGTTCGACTCACGAGCGGCTAGGACAGCATTAGTACCTTGCACATTGGCATATAAATGCTAACAGCACCAAACCTGGCCTGCCTAATCTATCCACGTAGGCATATAATAGCATAAATAAGCATGTAAATAGGTTTTTATATTATATATTTTTTACATTTAAGCTATTGTATGCATACGTGGATAAGTTAGACAGGCCAGGTTTGGTGCTGTTAGCATTTATATGCCAAGGTGCAAGGTGCTAATGCTGTAATAGCCGTTCGTGTCGCTGCAACCGAATTGCGCACACTTTAGATCCAGAATTGCGCACAAATTTCACTGACCTTTTTGCGCACAGATTTTGATCGAACGTTGCCACTTTGATAGCTTTACAGTCTGTGCGCAAAACGGTGTTTTTTCCTTAGGCAAGAAGAGAGAGTGAGAAATTAGAAATAAAATAGTAAATCTCTCAAGGATTAAATAAAAAATATAATATGACCAGTAAATGTAGCAAGTCAAGATACAATTTTCATACCAATTTACTCAAACTCAAAAGTTAGGTGCACAACAGACACTTCTGTCAATCGAAGCTCGTGATCTTTGGTATAAATACGGAGACACACCGACCATTACATTCTAGTCCAACAATCATGTTCATTCTCTATGCCTATGTAATGCTACCCTTCCAGCAAAAACACGTGTAAGTCCCCTCCCCCCCCCACCCCCCCACACACACACAAACAAACACAACAGAAGTGAGAACATTCCATGTCGGTGCCCCTGAATCTCAATTTTGCAAATTAAATGCAATGCTGTAACTTTGTCCTATCTTGTTAGTGAACTGAACAACCTAAGAATGTAATTTGGATAAAAATTCAAGTATTTATACATAGGTAAGTAATGGCGCAAACTGGCACAGTTGAAAGTACACGATAATAGAAGCAAAAAAGTCTCGGTAAACATGGGTCTGCAAACGAGCCGTTTTCGAGATAATTGCGAATGTGTGGTTGCATGCCGCCACTGACTTCATTGTTTGTAAACGTCGTCCTAGTTGGTAAAATGCTAATAATGTGTGCGAATGTGTGGTTAGAAGCCGTCACTGATTGCATTTTGTAAACACAGAGTGCGTTTGTAAACTCCTTGCGCGTTCCGAGGTTTGCTCTTTGTTGACAAAACTGAACATTTCCAATAGGTGGCGTTTTAATCAAACAGGATGGATACAATCAGGGTAACAGTAGTATAAGCCGGAGACACATTAAACTCGTTTGTTTTCAAATAAAAATCATTGCTACTTAACTCATATGCATAGCGGAAGATTTTTCAAGCTGGGGATCACTTTTTTTCATGAAAAAAGCGTTATTTTTAACATTATAATCATTTATTGGTCGTTGCTAATTCGGCGGGCAAATTTTGACTCACGTTGTCTATCGTCAGCTGATATGCAGTATCGTCAGCTGATGTGCAGTGTTTCCAAACTTATGAACCGATAAATGCCCCACAAACTATTCACAAAAGGTTTTTAAGCGAAAATTGAGGCTAGACTCTACTTTACATCCCTATCTGCATGGTGATTGCTTCTTTGCGTTCGCGGTGCGCGATCGTGGTGCGGCACCCGGCATCTCTTCGGGTAAGTACCTTTTTCTTTTTACACTTTCTGTTCACGATAGCCCCACTATCCATTCACGGGGTCGAGGTATGCCTACGAGGTTAGGTTAGGTTCCATTAGCACTCATTTCACCCCTAAATATGTGCTTCATCATCTAAAAAATTCCCCATTACGTTCAATTGCGCATATCCGGACAACATCGGTCTTTCTCGATTTACTCCTTCAGGAAATTTTTGCTCGCTTTGGGATTTACGTTGTTGAATTCCTTATAAAATAAGCTTTCCAGCGATATATGACACGTATTCCTTAGGAAAAGGACGTAAACTAGAGTCTTACCTTACATTGGTAAAAAAAAACGCTCACACGTCATCTTGTCAAACTTCCGCGTGGTTGCTACACTGTGAGGGGGTTACATAACCGAACGCACGGAACATTTGATTCACGTAGTCGATGGTAATGGCGGCACGAGCTATCGTACAACGGAGATGCATGATTGACGAAAAATACCTTATTCACAGGCAAAATACGTTGCACGATTCTAAAAAGCAATTTCCCCGGCTTCAGAAAGTCCTCAAGAACGAAATTCCGTAAGTACTTTCTCGTCTTTTCTCCTGTAAATTTTAAGAAATCAGTCTCCGGCTTATACTACTGTTACCAAAGTGGTAAGAATCGTAGCATATCCGCTCGGTTTAAGAAATATTGACCCTGGCAGACCTTGCCAGTTCCTGCTCAGAAATGTGTAGGAGAAGTCTTTTACAGGAAATGGTAAGAACACTGGCCTTTGGCTAGAGGTGACGAGAGGCCAAGCAAAGGCTTAAATAGGTGCGCATGAGAGCGACACGAGGCCTTTTTACTTGGAATCATCGGAGAAGCAGGAGCTATTGGTTTGTTTTCTAAACCGAACAGGGTAAGCTATCCTACACCCTAGTAGTAGTTGAATGAGATAAGCTCAATCGCTATTTAATATTCGCAATTTATTCGCATGTACTTATAACTAATGTGCATGGGTTTTAATTAATTCGCAAGTACTTAGAATTTATTTGCATGTACTTAGAATACTTTACATTTATGTATTTGCATGTTTATAACTTTTATGAATATATATTTATTTATTTTATGAAAAATATGTATATAGAAGGTAATTAGAGGTACTAAACGCTATGCATATGGTTTTATATTCATTACTGCAAAGTATGTAATGTATAAATCGATAATAATTAATGTTTAGAGTATTGAAAATAAGAGTTTACGGTTTATGAACCGCTATGAACGGTGGTAATGGGTGTAGGTACAGGTCCAATTACGATTGGGGACGGTCCCGGTACTCGAACCCGCGATATGTAATATTATTAATTAGTACTATGTAGTAATTGCATTATATTATGAAACACGGTGGTGCAACACGCTAGACAGAATACTGTCTCAGAATCTCGACTCGGCGGTGAAGGTAGAGGAGAAAGGAATTTGGGGAGTGTGCGTTCAAGGTCAAATGACGTCACAACGTCAGAACAAAGAAGGAATCTGATTGACCAATCAGAGAACGCGTCGGTAGATTTTCAGAACCGGTTTTTTCCAAGGTTAACCAGTACGCAAGAACAGGGGAAAGCTATGCAGTACTGTAGGGCAGGGGAGGGATTGAACCAGACAACAAAGGAAGTCTGGAATGCGCAGCAATGGTCAAATCTCTGAAGCTATGCGTCGCTTGTAGAACTGGTTTCAGCCGCCAATTAATATTCCGCTCAGGGTTGCCCCAAGGCACAGGACGCTTTAGCGCAGGTTTTTTTATCTGTACTATGAAGAAGGGAGAGCTATCAGGGACGGGGCCTACAGTTTTCACCATTTGCTTTTATCACGGGGTAACGAACCTAGGACCCTTTGATTATTGATTTAGGTAGTAAATGTATGTTACTGTGTGCTATTTAACTTAATTTTGAGTTTATTTTTTACCAAACTTTGACTTTATGTCAAACATTTTCACAGCTTATCCTTATTTTTACCAAAATAACACTATTTGTACAATTCAGGCAACATTTTTTATTAAATTTTGGACTCACAAAGACATTTTTTTCAACTTTTAACCTATTATTTTACAACTTGATATTAATTTTTTACAAAAATAACACTATTTGTACTATTCAGGAAAGACTTTTAGTTACATTTTCGACACACTAAGTGTGTGTTCTCAACTTCTATCTGTTTATTAGGCTTATTATTACTCAAAGTAACACTATTTATACTATTCAGGCAACATTTTTTCATTAAATTTTGGATTCACAAAGACATTTTTTTCAACTTTTAACTTATTATTTTACAACTTTATGTTAATTTTTTACCAAAATAACACTATTTGTACTATTCAGGCAACATTTTTTATTAAATTTTGGACTCTCAAAGATATTTTTACAACTTTTAACTTATTATTTTACAATTTTATGTTAATTTTTTATCAAAATAACACTATTTATACTATTCAGGCAACATTTTTTATTAAATTTTGGACTCACAAAGACATTTTTTACAACTTTTTAATTATTATTTTACAATTTTATACCTTTTTTTACCAAAATAACACTATTTATACTATTCAGGAAAGACTTTTAGTTATATCTTCGACACACAAAGTGTGTTTTTTCAACTTCTATCTGTTTATTTCACAAGTCCAGGCTTATTATTACTCAAATAACACAATTTAATTTAGTCAGGAAGGATTTGTTATTATATTTTGGACTCACAAAGACATTTTTTTCAACTTCTATGTGTTTATTTCACAAGTTTAGCCTAATATTTACTCAAATAACACGATTTGAACGTGTTTTTATTACATTTTGGACACACACACACACAGACACACACACACACACACACACACACACACACACACACACACACACAGAGAGAGAGAGAGAGAGAGAGAGAGAGAGAGAGAGAGAGAGAAATTTTTCCAAGTTTACAGGATTATTCTCCAAGTTTACTCAAATAACACAATTTAAATGTGTTTTGAATTATATTTTGTACACATGAAGTGTGTTTCGTCAAGTTTTACCCTTTTATTTTACAAGTTTAGGCTTAATATTACTCAAATAACACAATTTAATCTAGTCAGGAAGGATTTGTTATTATATTTTGGATGCACAAAGAGATGTTTTCAACTTTTTTACTGATTTTTTGCAGGGTACGTATTAATTTTTATTTATTTTGTTTTGTATCATATATACATTTACAAATTTTTAACTTAGAGTTTGGTATTTATTTAAATTTTTTCAAAAACACTAAAAAAAAGTACTTTTAGCTAAAATGTAAGCCACAGAATATATTATTATTATTATTATTATTATTAGGGTTTACTGATTTCCACTATGCTATTTTTGGTTCTGTATTTCTATATGTATTTATTTAGATCCGGTTACGCCTGCTACGTAGGAAAGTTTGTTTATTTTAGAGTTTGCTGAGTATTTTGTTACTTTTATACTAGGTAAAGTTTCCAAAATATATCAGGTAGGGCTCCATCCATATACTTTTGTTTTTGCTGTTTGGAGATGATGCGATCAGCATCACTCTCCATCTGCTTTTTATTTTATGTACCCAATATTATTTTGAGGCTTAGTGAATTCTAGAGCCTATTTATGCAGGAGTTCGGGCTTGAAAATTTTGATTTCAGATAACCCACAACTATTTGTCAGAGTATTTTAAAGGATATTTTATATTTATTATGTGCCACTAGAATATCAAAGCTTGCTTAATTTTTATGTCTGTAACGCTGTTATTGTATTTCTAGCTAAGGCTTACTGGATAAAGTGCACGAAATGTTTATCATTTCAACTATTTGCTTTTATACGAAGCCAAATTTTTAGTATAACGAAAATTATTGTGTGGCTATAAAGACTGAAATCCCTTTCCCGATGGGTCCATAACTGGACGCTTACGAACATTGTTCCTTTTATTTTAAAAAAAATATAACCATTTATCAATATATTGACAATTCACAGGACAAGACGAAGTTCACAGACGACTGACTATATGGACCATAGGTCCACTTGCTAAATTTTTTTCTATGCTAGAAGAATAATTTAGCCTTATAGCCTTTTTCAAGGTATTTTAGAAGTATTACTGGTTTTTTGGGTGCATCAACATTTGGGTTATTTCCATTTGGTTTATTATACGAGGCTACAATCACTATATGTCTATGAGGACTAAAATCCTCTGATTGAAACTAAAACCTTAGGCTGTAACTAGGGACTTAGTATGTGTATAACGACAATTTATAGGACAACACGAACTTTACAAAGGATTGTAGGTGATGTAGGCCCACACGCCAGAGCTTTGTTAATCTGCAAGAAGCATTTACAGCTAATGCTACGAGGAAATGAGGTTGATTTTTTACTGTTTCAAAAGAATGCTATCTTTTTATACACCCAATATTTGCTTTTTCAAGTAACTACATGTGCCAGAAGCACTTACAGGCCAACTCTAACTAGACTTCGATTTATGTAAATGTAGCAAGAACTATATTTCTGAGGAAGCACGCAAAAGCAGATTACCTGATTAAAGTATCAGAAAAACAGATTTTTCTATGCAAGTATATTTTTATTGACTGGATTATTTAACAGATCAAACAGGAAGACTGCAAAATTCATTAAATGTAGGTCTATCGTATAGGTGGTTTCAGAGATATAAAAAGAACAAATATAAGATTTCGCTTTTTTTGCTTCTGAGGCTAATCGCGACGCTAAGGGTAAATGGCGAGGAAATGTAACAGAGGAGAAACAGTCCCAAAAGATATGGGCTGCATGTAAGTTAATACCACAGAGATATTACAGTAGGTGTAGGTTCTACCACCAGAACTTTTCTATTATAATAATACTGGTTATGCTGTACTGTTAACTAAAGATGCTGATATTTGAGAAACTTAAAAGCTTACTCACGACTTACTGTTGCACAAGATCCGATGACAAAATTTAAAAATTGTAATCGCCCAGACAGGGATTCGAACCCTGGACAGATAGGTTAAAAGCCTAACGCTATACCAACTAAGCTATCTGGGCACAAGGTATTCTTTTCTTGAAAAGTTAGTTATGTTAAGAAATATATTGAAACACTTGAGAACACTTTTGGTCTGGTTCGACAGAGAAGGAGACAACATTTCCAAATTTTTACAGACTGGGTGTATTTTTCCACTATAGGGGCCTTCACTATATGTAATTCGAAACGCTAAAGTTCAGCTAGCTTCCAAAATTGAGGTAAAGATTGTGTTTGGCGAGATTAACAAGTTACAATTATATCCCGTTACGGACAAATAAAGCTAAAACTCTCAGATTTACTGTACTAGCCAAGTTTAGTAACATTTTCTTCACTTTAGTACAAATACCAAAGAAATAGGTATATTTTATGTATAATTTGACAAAATGTACTAGTATTTAATTCACAAAGTTAGGTAAAAAACAGTATTTTTTAAAAATATTGTTACTGCCTTCAAATTTTATGTTATTTAGCCACTAACAACTGGTTTACACTGTTTGGCATCCTTTAAATAGGAAAAGAAGGAATTATTTGTTTAATATTTTTACTACTTTATATTTATTTAAGAAAACAATTCTACAGTTTAACTTAATTTTAACAAATTGTTACTAATTTATATATCAAAGTTATGTTATTTAGAGTGTATGAAGGCGTATAAAGTTAATATTTGTACTTATCAGTTCAACTAACAATTATATTTTACACACAATGTTTACAGTTAAATTACTTGAATCAGAGAATAATATTTTACAGTAATTGATTCATTCAGCACTAGTCAGTACTTTTATGCATCAGAAAGTTTTCTTAATTTTCTATTACGCATGCTATTTTGGGTTATTCTTAAAATGTATTTCTAGGGCAAACTGGTTTAATTTTCTGCTTATAATGCAAAGTTGACAGTTTTCGCAAAATGCATTGTACATTTGTTATATTCTCTACTTACAGTCCAAATATTATGCTTATTTAATGTATAACTAACTAACTCTCTAGCCTTTTTAAACCCGAATGTTCATGGCTGCAGCAACACATGCCTTTCATCTGTCCATGTCCTGACCAAGATCTATATACTCCTTTCCTTCCCTACCAATTTCCTTTAGGTTCATCTCTACATTATCCCTCCATCTTTGTTTTGGTCTTCTTATTGGTCTTTTACCATCAGTTTCCCATCAAGAATCCTGTATACTCTTCTTTCCTCTCCCATTCGTACCACATGATCTACACACCTAAGTCTTCTTGATTTAATCATTCTAATAATATCTGGACATGAATACAAATTATGTACTTCTAAATGATGTAACCTTCTCCACTCATCTCTCTCCTCATCTGTTTTAGGCCTAAATATTTTCCTAAGGATTTTATTTTCAAATACTCTCAATTTATGTTCTTTTCAATGTAAGGGACCAGGTTTATTTACTGTATTTAACTTTTATTTTTTGTAATTAACAAAAATTAAAAGCTTATACTGTAGTTATTATATCTTTTTCTATCAGCTTATTTTGAAATTAATATTATTAGGTATAGTCTTTGATTTATAACTATATTGCTTTTTTATCAATTTATCTAAGAGTACACGCAGACAAACACATGTGTACACACTTTTATGTGAATAGATATGCCTTTTTTCAATATTTTAGTATGAAGATTGCACTTTAGCTATTTAAGCAAGGGTAGGAAAGGTAGGATTTCTGATAATTTGTTGCAGGATTTTGTTGTCCAAGTATAGATGAGAACTTAGCTGGGACACTGGTTTCAACCTTTCCATGAGAGTTTGCATGTGAACTGTATGCAAATTGAGCACTATTGACTATGCATGCTTCTAAGTTTTGCTGTTATTTCACATCAACTCTGTGAGACTGTAGACAGTTTTCCCATTTCAAGTAGTTTTTATTGATTGTATTTGCATATGTTTTGGGGATTTAGCAGTTTTATGTTATGAGGCAGTTTGTTGTAGAATATTTTTGCATGATTGTTTTGAGATATTGAGTGTCTGCTTTTTTAATTGTAATTATTTTCCTTTTTTGTGTTGTGTATTTGACTATATTTTGTCCAAGTTCGTAGTATTTAGAATAATTGTTATTGACTTGTAGATGTAGAGAGTAATAATCCTTTGCAAGATGCCCTATACTTTAGTCTGAACATTATTCTTAGTGTTCACTTTTGAAGCCTTAGTATTCTGGTAGTATTATTAATGTAGAGGTAAATTAGGCTGAAATGTAGGCATTTTTCTGATAAATTATACTTACTTAGTTGTTTCAGCTGGTAGAAGTTGCATGATGGTTTACTGCTGATGATGTTAATTTGCTCTTCTTATGTACTACGTATGATGTAGCTTACTGGAGTAATTGGAATTTTCTACTGAAAAAAGGATTGCTTGTCTATTTTATTCCTATGTTGTTGAGTTTGTCCATAAGCAAGCCATGTTTTTACTCTATCCTATGCCTTGGAAGAATCTAGATATATTGTGTTTGCAGTTTTATGTTTCTCTAAGGTTTCAGCTATGTAGTTTCTTAAACTGTGCTATGGGTGTAACTATTGATTTCTCTTTCTGGATGCCATGTTGGTTTCTGTATTCCTCTTGCTGCTTGAATTTGACTTAGGTTGTTTGCTTTTCTTCTTAGATCTTTATTTGTTCAGTATTTTTTATTTTATTTGAATTTTAATTACTATAATTTTACATTAACTAACATATTTTACTTTAACAACAAAAGAATTTACTGTAGTATAAAAACTTCTACTAACAAAATGTACTATTATAACTTTTAATTTTAGAAAATTGTATTTTTAAAAATTTAACTTTGAAAAATTCATTTTTAATTACTTTAATTTTACATTAACTAACAAATTTTACATCAACAACAAAATAATTTGCCCTAGTATAAAAACTTCTACTAACAAAAATGTCTATTATAACTTTTAATTTTAGAAAATTGTATTTTTAAATCTTTATCTTTGAAAAATTGAATTTTAACACACTTTGACTTTAACAATGTACTTTGAATTTTTTTATGTAAAAGAATATTAAAAAATACTGAACAAATAAAGATCTAAGAAGAAAAGCAAACAACCTAAGTCAAATTCAAGCAGCAAGAGGAATACAGAAACCAACATGGCATCCAGAAAGAGAAATCAATAGTTACACCCATAGCACAGTTTAAGAAACTACATAGCTGAAACCTTAGAGAAACATAAAACTGCAAACACAATATATCTAGATTCTTCCAAGGCATAGGATAGAGTAAAAACATGGCTTGCTTATGGACAAACTCAACAACATAGGAATAAAATAGACAAGCAATCCTTTTTTCAGTAGAAAATTCCAATTACTCCAGTAAGCTACATCATACGTAGTACATAAGAAGAGCAAATTAACATCATCAGCAGTAAACCATCATGCAACTTCTACCAGCTGAAACAACTAAGTAAGTATAATTTATCAGAAAAATGCCTACATTTCAGCCTAATTTACCTCTACATTAATAATACTACCAGAATACTAAGGCTTCAAAAGTGAACACTAAGAATAATGTTCAGACTAAAGTATAGGGCATCTTGCAAAGGATTATTACTCCCTACATCTACAAGTCAATAACAATTATTCTAAATACTACGAACTTGGACAAAATATAGTCAAATACACAACACAAAAAAGGAAAATAATTACAATTAAAAAAGCAGACACTCAATATCTCAAAACAATCATGCAAAAATATTCTACAACAAACTGCCTCATAACATAAAACTGCTAAATCCCCAAAACATATGCAAATACAATCAATAAAAACTACTTGAAATGGGAAAACTGTCTACAGTCTCACAGAGTTGATGTGAAATAACAGCAAAACTTAGAAGCATGCATAGTCAATAGTGCTCAATTTGCATACAGTTCACATGCAAACTCTCATGGAAAGGTTGAAACCAGTGTCCCAGCTAAGTTCTCATCTATACTTGGACAACAAAATCCTGCAACAAATTATCAGAAATCCTACCTTTCCTACCCTTGCTTAAATAGCTAAAGTGCAATCTTCATACTAAAATATTGAAAAAAGGCATATCTATTCACATAAAAGTGTGTACACATGTGTTTGTCTGCGTGTACTCTTAGATAAATTGATAAAAAAGCAATATAGTTATAAATCAAAGACTATACCTAATAATATTAATTTCAAAATAAGCTGATAGAAAAAGATATAATAACTACAGTATAAGCTTTTAATTTTTGTTAATTACAAAAAATAAAAGTTAAATACAGTAAATAAACCTGGTCCCTTACATTGAAAAGAACATAAATTGAGAGTATTTGAAAATAAAATCCTTAGGAAAATATTTAGGCCTAAAACAGATGAGGAGAGAGATGAGTGGAGAAGGTTACATCATTTAGAAGTACATAATTTGTATTCATGTCCAGATATTATTAGAATGATTAAATCAAGAAGACTTAGGTGTGTAGATCATGTGGTACGAATGGGAGAGGAAAGAAGAGTATACAGGATTCTTGATGGGAAACTGATGGTAAAAGACCAATAAGAAGACCAAAACAAAGATGGAGGGATAATGTAGAGATGAACCTAAAGGAAATTGGTAGGGAAGGAAAGGAGTATATAGATCTTGGTCAGGACATGGACAGATGAAAGGCATGTGTTGCTGCAGCCATGAACATTCGGGTTTAAAAAGGCTAGAGAGTTAGTTAGTTATACATTAAATAAGCATAATATTTGGACTGTAAGTAGAGAATATAACAAATGTACAATGCATTTTGCGAAAACTGTCAACTTTGCATTATAAGCAGAAAATTAAACCAGTTTGCCCTAGAAATACATTTTAAGAATAACCCAAAATAGCATGCGTAATAGAAAATTAAGAAAACTTTCTGATGCATAAAAGTACTGACTAGTGCTGAATGAATCAATTACTGTAAAATATTATTCTCTGATTCAAGTAATTTAACTGTAAACATTGTGTGTAAAATATAATTGTTAGTTGAACTGATAAGTACAAATATTAACTTTATACGCCTTCATACACTCTAAATAACATAACTTTGATATATAAATTAGTAACAATTTGTTAAAATTAAGTTAAACTGTAGAATTGTTTTCTTAAATAAATATAAAGTAGTAAAAATATTAAACAAATAATTCCTTCTTTTCCTATTTAAAGGATGCCAAACAGTGTAAACCAGTTGTTAGTGGCTAAATAACATAAAATTTGAAGGCAGTAACAATATTTTTAAAAAATACTGTTTTTTACCTAACTTTGTGAATTAAATACTAGTACATTTTGTCAAATTATACATAAAATATACCTATTTCTTTGGTATTTGTACTAAAGTGAAGAAAATGTTACTAAACTTGGCTAGTACAGTAAATCTGAGAGTTTTAGCTTTATTTGTCCGTAACGGGATATAATTGTAACTTGTTAATCTCGCCAAACACAATCTTTACCTCAATTTTGGAAGCTAGCTGAACTTTAGCGTTTCGAATTACATATAGTGAAGGCCCCTATAGTGGAAAAATACACCCAGTCTGTAAAAATTTGGAAATGTTGTCTCCTTCTCTGTCGAACCAGACCAAAAGTGTTCTCAAGTGTTTCAATATATTTCTTAACATAACTAACTTTTCAAGAAAAGAATACCTTGTGCCCAGATAGCTTAGTTGGTATAGCGTTAGGCTTTTAACCTATCTGTCCAGGGTTCGAATCCCTGTCTGGGCGATTACAATTTTTAAATTTTGTCATCGGATCTTGTGCAACAGTAAGTCGTGAGTAAGCTTTTAAGTTTCTCAAATATCAGCATCTTTAGTTAACAGTACAGCATAACCAGTATTATTATAATAGAAAAGTTCTGGTGGTAGAACCTACACCTACTGTAATATCTCTGTGGTATTAACTTACATGCAGCCCATATCTTTTGGGACTGTTTCTCCTCTGTTACATTTCCTCGCCATTTACCCTTAGCGTCGCGATTAGCCTCAGAAGCAAAAAAAGCGAAATCTTATATTTGTTCTTTTTATATCTCTGAAACCACCTATACGATAGACCTACATTTAATGAATTTTGCAGTCTTCCTGTTTGATCTGTTAAATAATCCAGTCAATAAAAATATACTTGCATAGAAAAATCTGTTTTTCTGATACTTTAATCTGGTAATCTGCTTTTGCGTGCTTCCTCAGAAATATAGTTCTTGCTACATTTACATAAATCGAAGTCTAGTTAGAGTTGGCCTGTAAGTGCTTCTGGCACATGTAGTTACTTGAAAAAGCAAATATTGGGTGTATAAAAAGATAGCATTCTTTAGAAACAGTAAAAAATCAACCTCATTTCCTCGTAGCATTAGCTGTAAATGCTTCTTGCAGATTAACAAAGCTCTGGCGTGTGGGCCTACATCACCTACAATCCTTTGTAAAGTTCGTGTTGTCCTATAAATTGTCGTTATACACATACTAAGTCCCTAGTTACAGCCTAAGGTTTTAGTTTCAATCAGAGGATTTTAGTCCTCATAGACATATAGTGATTGTAGCCTCGTATAATAAACCAAATGGAAATAACCCAAATGTTGATGCACCCAAAAAACCAGTAATACTTCTAAAATACCTTGAAAAAGGCTATAAGGCTAAATTATTCTTCTAGCATAGAAAAAAATTTTGCAAGTGGACCTATGGTCCATATAGTCAGTCGTCTGTGAACTTCGTCTTGTCCTGTGAATTGTCAATATATTGATAAATGGTTATATTTTTTTTAAAATAAAAGGAACAATGTTCGTAAGCGTCCAGTTATGGACCCATCGGGAAAGGGATTTCAGTCTTTATAGCCACACAATAATTTTCGTTATACTAAAAATTTGGCTTCGTATAAAAGCAAATAGTTGAAATGATAAACATTTCGTGCACTTTATCCAGTAAGCCTTAGCTAGAAATACAATAACAGCGTTACAGACATAAAAATTAAGCAAGCTTTGATATTCTAGTGGCACATAATAAATATAAAATATCCTTTAAAATACTCTGACAAATAGTTGTGGGTTATCTGAAATCAAAATTTTCAAGCCCGAACTCCTGCATAAATAGGCTCTAGAATTCACTAAGCCTCAAAATAATATTGGGTACATAAAATAAAAAGCAGATGGAGAGTGATGCTGATCGCATCATCTCCAAACAGCAAAAACAAAAGTATATGGATGGAGCCCTACCTGATATATTTTGGAAACTTTACCTAGTATAAAAGTAACAAAATACTCAGCAAACTCTAAAATAAACAAACTTTCCTACGTAGCAGGCGTAACCGGATCTAAATAAATACATATAGAAATACAGAACCAAAAATAGCATAGTGGAAATCAGTAAACCCTAATAATAATAATAATAATAATAATATATTCTGTGGCTTACATTTTAGCTAAAAGTACTTTTTTTTAGTGTTTTTGAAAAAATTTAAATAAATACCAAACTCTAAGTTAAAAATTTGTAAATGTATATATGATACAAAACAAAATAAATAAAAATTAATACGTACCCTGCAAAAAATCAGTAAAAAAGTTGAAAACATCTCTTTGTGCATCCAAAATATAATAACAAATCCTTCCTGACTAGATTAAATTGTGTTATTTGAGTAATATTAAGCCTAAACTTGTAAAATAAAAGGGTAAAACTTGACGAAACACACTTCATGTGTACAAAATATAATTCAAAACACATTTAAATTGTGTTATTTGAGTAAACTTGGAGAATAATCCTGTAAACTTGGAAAAATTTCTCTCTCTCTCTCTCTCTCTCTCTCTCTCTCTGTGTGTGTGTGTGTGTGTGTGTGTGTGTGTGTGTCTGTGTGTGTGTGTCCAAAATGTAATAAAAACACGTTCAAATCGTGTTATTTGAGTAAATATTAGGCTAAACTTGTGAAATAAACACATAGAAGTTGAAAAAAATGTCTTTGTGAGTCCAAAATATAATAACAAATCCTTCCTGACTAAATTAAATTGTGTTATTTGAGTAATAATAAGCCTGGACTTGTGAAATAAACAGATAGAAGTTGAAAAAACACACTTTGTGTGTCGAAGATATAACTAAAAGTCTTTCCTGAATAGTATAAATAGTGTTATTTTGGTAAAAAAAGGTATAAAATTGTAAAATAATAATTAAAAAGTTGTAAAAAATGTCTTTGTGAGTCCAAAATTTAATAAAAAATGTTGCCTGAATAGTATAAATAGTGTTATTTTGATAAAAAATTAACATAAAATTGTAAAATAATAAGTTAAAAGTTGTAAAAATATCTTTGAGAGTCCAAAATTTAATAAAAAATGTTGCCTGAATAGTACAAATAGTGTTATTTTGGTAAAAAATTAACATAAAGTTGTAAAATAATAAGTTAAAAGTTGAAAAAAATGTCTTTGTGAATCCAAAATTTAATGAAAAAATGTTGCCTGAATAGTATAAATAGTGTTACTTTGAGTAATAATAAGCCTAATAAACAGATAGAAGTTGAGAACACACACTTAGTGTGTCGAAAATGTAACTAAAAGTCTTTCCTGAATAGTACAAATAGTGTTATTTTTGTAAAAAATTAATATCAAGTTGTAAAATAATAGGTTAAAAGTTGAAAAAAATGTCTTTGTGAGTCCAAAATTTAATAAAAAATGTTGCCTGAATTGTACAAATAGTGTTATTTTGGTAAAAATAAGGATAAGCTGTGAAAATGTTTGACATAAAGTCAAAGTTTGGTAAAAAATAAACTCAAAATTAAGTTAAATAGCACACAGTAACATACATTTACTACCTAAATCAATAATCAAAGGGTCCTAGGTTCGTTACCCCGTGATAAAAGCAAATGGTGAAAACTGTAGGCCCCGTCCCTGATAGCTCTCCCTTCTTCATAGTACAGATAAAAAAACCTGCGCTAAAGCGTCCTGTGCCTTGGGGCAACCCTGAGCGGAATATTAATTGGCGGCTGAAACCAGTTCTACAAGCGACGCATAGCTTCAGAGATTTGACCATTGCTGCGCATTCCAGACTTCCTTTGTTGTCTGGTTCAATCCCTCCCCTGCCCTACAGTACTGCATAGCTTTCCCCTGTTCTTGCGTACTGGTTAACCTTGGAAAAAACCGGTTCTGAAAATCTACCGACGCGTTCTCTGATTGGTCAATCAGATTCCTTCTTTGTTCTGACGTTGTGACGTCATTTGACCTTGAACGCACACTCCCCAAATTCCTTTCTCCTCTACCTTCACCGCCGAGTCGAGATTCTGAGACAGTATTCTGTCTAGCGTGTTGCACCACCGTGTTTCATAATATAATGCAATTACTACATAGTACTAATTAATAATATTACATATCGCGGGTTCGAGTACCGGGACCGTCCCCAATCGTAATTGGACCTGTACCTACACCCATTACCACCGTTCATAGCGGTTCATAAACCGTAAACTCTTATTTTCAATACTCTAAACATTAATTATTATCGATTTATACATTACATACTTTGCAGTAATGAATATAAAACCATATGCATAGCGTTTAGTACCTCTAATTACCTTCTATATACATATTTTTCATAAAATAAATAAATATATATTCATAAAAGTTATAAACATGCAAATACATAAATGTAAAGTATTCTAAGTACATGCAAATAAATTCTAAGTACTTGCGAATTAATTAAAACCCATGCACATTAGTTATAAGTACATGCGAATAAATTGCGAATATTAAATAGCGATTGAGCTTATCTCATTCAACTACTACTCACCCTTTATCTGCCATTCGCATTGCTCAGTTCAGTATAAAACCTAATCATGAGTCTATATTAATATCAAGTGAGATATTTGTACCTGGCCCGTTCAGGGCTGTCTCACCATCAATAGTACTAATCGGGAGGGGCAAGTTACATCACTATTTAAGATCCCCGCGTTCATGATGGAAGGCTACGGAATGTTCAATTGAGATCTCCAATGACTTTTCTTACTGTATTATTAGCATTTTACCAACTAGGACGACGTTTACAAACAATGAAGTCAGTGGCGGCTTGCAACCACACATTCGTCATTATCTCGAAAACGGCTCGTTTGCAGACCTGTGTTTACTGAGACTTTTTTGCTTCTATTATCGTGTACTTTCAACTGTGTCAGTTTGCGCCATTGCTTATGATACACCCTGTATATTGTTCGTTTATTTTAACATTCTCCTCTTTCCATCTCCCCCTCTGTCTACTTCCTCTTGTGTGCGAATCTTGCTTCGCAGTGAATGATTTTGAAAATATGTCGCGTAGTTCATTTGGGTTTGCAGAACGTTAAGCCAAGACAATGTTTCCATGGACGTTAGGGAAGGGGGCGTCGGCCCACCTGGAAAATGAATACATTTCACACATATTTCATTATAGTCACAGTAATTTGTCAACTATTGTAAGGGCATTGCAGGAACATAACTTCACACCGAATGAGTGTTTTTTGAGGGGGCAACACTATAATGGGGGGTATATACGATACATCGTTTCCGCTCCCCTTCGAGAAAATACCTTGTTTGCTCCTCCGTGGAAAAAATTTGCGTCCGATTTATTTAAATATCCGTTGCCATGATAACGAGCAACAAACACAAAATTGAGAATTGTTTCAAAAATATCCACGGATACCAGATATCAAATTTGAATTGACAAGCCCCACACATATAATAGGTAGGCACCTTATAGTTTTAATAAAACTAGAGTATATACAAGTCTCAAATGGTAACCTTGCTATCAAAACATATCGAATGACTGGTATCGTGATAATAGTAACAGAACCTATTATCTAGTAAGACGAATTACTAAGGTCTTATTTTGAATGTGTATGTGATTCTTTAATTTCTTATGCGATAATAGTTCAAAAGTAGCGAGTAATGCACAGTAGTTGTAGCAAAGCTTCTTTTTGGTAAATGTAAATGTAGCTTTTTCATTACTGAAATTTTAAGAAATAACTCTTTATAACTAATTAACATCATGTACCATATAAATATTTTGTAAAACTTCTTGTAACTTTTTTTTTAAAATAATTTTAATACCGTTACATCTGTTCCCAAGGTAGCCCATGTGTATCAAAGGTGGCCCACTTATAGTTTCATAGAAAATGTTGTCGGCCCCTGCGGCGGAGTGATTAGCACATCGCGCTACGACGCCAGGGGTCCCGGGTTCGAATCCCGGAATGGATGTTTGCGAGTGTTTATTAATCATATCATCACTCATCCCCATCTTCGCAAAAAAGTTAGCCAAAAGTTGCACAAGAAGCGAAGCAAGATAAATTAAATCAATCAATCAATCATAGGAAACGTTGCTTGTGCTCAAGAAAACATATTTAATCATGTTTATTCGTTTTTTTATAATTTATTAGAGAAATTGTTAGTCTCAAACTTTTGATTGGTGTCGTGTATTGTGTACACTGACGACGCATAACCGACCTCTGTGGAGGAGTGGTTACTTATTGACCGACCTTCATATATAGAATGATTTCTCCAAACTTGCATCTCTTGGCATTTTGTACTTGAGTTGTCCTAACATTAGGGAACATTCCTGGAAAAAATATATGCTGTATAGTATTTAATTTCGGATTGGAGCAAAATTTTAGCTAAATACACTCTACTAATTGCCTTCGAGAAACATTTCCGAAAGAAAAAAATCACTGAAATATTTAACATATAAACCCAGCATATTAATAACATTTAGTGATTCATGAAAGTCTGTGCAAATTTAACATTAATAGGTAATCTTTAACAATAAAACTTATTTTAATGTGAATAAAGTATAAATTCCAGAGGCAAGTGTAACCTGTTCCCAAGGTGTCCCGCCATGAGCCACCTTAGGAACTCGTCTCTGGAGTACGTTTTTCAACAAAAATAGGTATCGTTCCTTTGACACAAAAAAAAAACATTTTTGCAATGTAACTATGTCATCAAAAGGATAATGAAACGAGCTTTCAAAATATGTATAAAATATTAACATTCGTTAATTTCAAGGACGTACACACACACCTTTCTTAATTACCTTAAAATAATAACAAGAACTAATCTGCTCGATCCCTGACGCAATAACTTACATAAAATGGCTGCTGGCAATCCGAGACTGTTTTCTGCATAGTGCACCAGAGGGGGACTGGGTACATTGATGTAGTGCCATTTGTTAACTTTGTGGGTAAGAATTAAGAATACGGAGAATGTCTCCAATTTCTTTCCAACTTCCTATACTCACTAAATATGAAGTCCTGGTAACGTATCTGGAGTTACGATTTGGGGGTCACGTGTAAAATTGTGCACTTACGTCTATATACAGGGTGTCGCAAAACTCGTTCAACAACGCTTGGGTGCTGGTAGATATCATAAAAACAAGTAACTTTTCCCTATAAAGTTTACCTCGAAAGCGCTTAGTTTCTGCGCAATAAGCGCTTAAAATCTATCCTGTACGTATGCAACCCAACACAGCAAACGCTTGCTCTGACATAACTACCAGGGGCGCGAGGCAGGGTTGCCACTAGCGTTCCTCGCTAAGAGAGATCACTTGAAAACAACTTGGGAGCCTTGCCTGAGCAAAATCCAAAATATTAATGATACTTGAGATGATGTAAGAATCATTGACAGTATTTATAAACTGACCAAGAAAAATAATGGGCAGACTGAAATTCAAGACTACTCATTCTGAAATATCTCCATGATTGATTGATTGATTTGGTTTATTTTAATTCGCTTTTCTGCCCCTTTGACTAATCGCGAAGATGAAGATGATATGATGAAATAACAAATGATACCAATGTCTAAACCAGGATTTAAACCCGACGACACCTGGCACCGTAGCGAGCTGTGCTATCCACGTCACCACGGAGTGTTTCGTGTATCATGCAATATCAACAATTGCAAGGGACACGTGAGGTAGGGGAAATCCACGAACGAACAAATGTAAATAATACGCAAATGTGCAATACGAGGCCCTTTAGAGTTCGGCGCTTGATATAAGTATGCATTTCTTGGCTTTGGTTTTTAATAAGCTCTAGTTTTAATGTGTGAATTTAAAACGACGTTTTTCATTAAATTGAAAGACGGCACCCTGTGGCGGAGTGGTTAAAACAACGCGCTACGTTGCCAGTGGTCTTGGATTCGAATCCCGGCTTGGGTATGGATGTTTGTGAATATCCATTCATCAATTTCATCATATCATCACTCATCCCCATCTTCGCAAATTAGCCAAAAGTGGCACAAAAGCGAAGTGAAATAAAGCAAATCAATCAATGAATCAATCAATCAATCATTAAATTAAAAGAGCCTTGAAATTACTTCCTTACGAGACGAACACGATTAGCAATAACGCTAGCACAGATAGGAATAATTTTCAAATAAATTGTAATAACATTACAGTCTGCGTGTTCGAAACGAGCCAGCAAACACATCATGTATACATTTATTCGTTCGTGGATTTCCCCTACCTTACGTGTCCCTTGCAATTGTTGATATTGCATGATACACGAAACACTCCGTGGTAACGTGGTTAGCTCAGCTCGCTATGGCGCCAGGTGTCCCAGGTTTCAATCCTGGTCTAGACATTGGTGTCATTTGTTATTTCATCATATCATCTTCATCTTCGCGATTAGCCAAAGGTGGCAGAAAAGCGAATTGAAATGAACAAAATCAATCAATCATGGAGATATTTCAGAATGAGTAATCTTGAATTTCAGTCTGCCCATTATTTTTCTTGGTCAGTTTATAAATACTGTCAATGCTTCTTACAACATCTCAAGTATCATTAAAGTTTTGGATTATGCTCAGGCAAGACTCCCAAGTTGTTGTTTTCAAGTCGTCTCCCTTAGCGAGGAACGCTAGTGGCAACCCTGCCACGCGCCCCTGGTAGTTATGTCAGAGCAAGCGTTTGCTGTGTTGGGTTGCATACGTACAGGATAGATTTTAAGCGCTTATAGCGCAGAAACTAAGCGCTTTCGAGGTAAACTTTATAGGGAAAAGTTACTTGTTTTTATGATATCTACCAGCACCCAAGCGTTGTTGAAAGAGTTTTGCGACAACCTGTATGTTGCAAAATTACGTTCTTCATTACCGCGATCATTCTCCATACATAAACATAGGAATCATGTTTGATGATATGAACAGTGACGTTCGGCATACGTTGCGCTGTCTCCAGCGTTGTCACACTGTTCCTTCGTTACTTCCAGAGCATTAGTTGTTGCTTCGTTACTTCCAAGATCATTAATCGTTGAAGCATGGCATTGCGGACTTTGATTAGAGGAAGGTTTGGCAACGGTGTTCTAGCGTTCTTCTAGAAAAAATGGCGTTTTGCGCAGTGAGGAAGCTAGTGCTGCAAAACTTATATTTTGTGACAATAGGTATTTGCTCATTGGGAAAAGATTGGTAACATTATAGTATAGGAGTGACTGATTTCTTCAAGTTTACAGGAGAAAGTACTTGCGGAAATCATTTTCTGTAGCGTTGTGGAAGTTCGTGAATGTAGTTTTGATCCATTTTACTGCGAATACATGTTGTTTTCTGCGAAAATCTCTGTCCGACACGCTGTTTCTGCTGCCGCTATTTGCTTTCTGCACGAGAGCACAATGTTCCGTGTGTTAGATGACGTAACCCCGTAGTCAGTGTTTCAAACTCGCCGTGTTTTCACTATAACATGACGTGTTGAGTATTTTTAATTTATTTTTTTAGCTAGGCTTGCCTAACGTAACTTAACCTAACCTTACGGAAAATGGTTTTTGGGGCTAACGTGAATGGTTTTTGGGGCTAACGTCAAAAGTTTGTGGGGCTAATGTCAATGATTTGTGAGGCTAACGTCAATGGTTTGCGATGTATTAGCATAATTTCAAATCTGGGTACGAAAGTAGGTATTTTCCGGTGAACGAGGCTGCAACACTGCATAAATCGATTCGCACAACACGCCCTAAACCAGTATGCTATCGCCCGCCATAATGTGTTACAGAATCGAAATAACAAACAGTAAGTACTCGTAAATGTAAGAAATATACATTATCTTAGAAATGGATTATTTCACCTTAGGAAATGTTCCGAATTCCAAAATAGTACATTAGCAATGTAAAAAAGTGCGAAATATATGATTTATAGGTGTCACCCCCATACTATAATAGTACCAAAAGATTTAACTGGTATCCCCACGAAACTATTTCCGGTAAGGGTAGGGTAAGAAAGTATCTTGATTTTCGTTAATACTCGTATTTGGTAGATTAACTAATTGTGGCCTTCTGATCGGTACATTATGAACGGGTAGCCTCACAAACCATTCACGGATAGCCCCACGAACCATTCACGGATAGCCCCACGAACCATTTCCTGTAAGGTTAGGTTAGGCTAGCTTAGTTAAAATTTTGTTCGTAAAACAATGCGTTACAGCTTTAAAAAAAACATTCTGAACTTATATCGGCTTTCTTCCCAATTTCCAGACTTGACCCTCGCATTTTAACAGAAGATTCGTGATTAGAAGGCCAAATTTAGTTAGTATACCAAAAATTAACGAAATTGGAGACATTCTCTATATTCTTAATTCGCACCACTTTGTGAAATGCTAATATGATTTTCGTGAAGTGGGGCCACTTTGGGAACTATGGCTACATTTGGCTCACCTACCTTATTTACACCGCTTGCTTTCTTGAAACAGTTTGATCAATATGCTTGCAACAATCACTTCTCTCAAGCGCACCAACTGCTACAAGCCGGTAAGTGAATGATGGCAGTGTTTTTTGGTATTTATTGAACGCTCTTAACTGTAACAACTATCGTGTTACGTCTCGGGGAGGTCAGACCATTGATAAAACTGGAATAGTACAATTAATAATTATTATTATTGTACAATAACAATTATAACGTAATTAAAATAAACCTATTTATTTCAAATTTATTGTTATTAATTAGAATAATTTCCATTGGGGTCAATGCCCCTGAATCTCAATTCTCAAAATTAAATGCAATGCTGTAACTTATCCTATCTTGTGAGTGAACAATCTAAAATTGTTATTTGCACAAAACCAATCAATTATTATACATAATTAAGTTAGAAGGTAGAAGGGATTTTACATATTGTTCGTCTATTTGAACATTTTCATTTACATTTGTTTTGTATTGTCTCACTCGTGACACCAAAAAAACAATTAATTTCTCCTTTAACTGTTGCATTTCCGCCTCAACTTTACTAGGATATTCAAAGATCAATTAATTACCTTCTCTCTTTGTCGTAATTAATTTATTTTTCGTCATTTGACAATTCACAGATATCAAAATAATTTTTTTTAAGTAAAGAGATACAAAATTGTTCACTTGTAGCTATAAATCTGGGAAATTATTTTAAGGGTAATTATTTAATGAACAGTGTTAAGTTTCATATTGTATTACACAGAAACTTTGCTTAACTATCCGTACAATAGTTACTTTAATATCAAAAATGTAGACCGTGTGTCCCAGCCGTGACAACGGAATGCTACAGGCATCACTCAACAATTGCATTGTCTCCATGTTGATGCATAATCAAGGGTCTTTTTAAGGAGGTTTGCGTTAACCACTTTGATTTTTCCAGACTACTTTGCTGCCTTTCTTTTTAAATGTTGAATTTCTCAATTTCTGGAGAGGCTGTAGCCCCACCAGGCCCCGTACGTGCGCCAGTGGTAGTTGTAGGTGGTATCAGATTTTAAATTTGAAGAAATCCGTTCGGGCGATATTGCATATTTACCCAGATTTTTTTTAGCATTGTAAATTTACCATAAAGGAAATGAAGGTATTTTTTATTTCCAGTAGGCTTACACCTACCTAACCTTCTCGTGTTTATGGTGAATACCCTACTTTTTGCTCCTCGTGCATAAAAAATGGAGTACAGTTCATCAAACATATTACATGCTAATATAATAAAAATGCTGACGACTATCAAAAAATTCCAGTAGGAAACTAAACTTACTATTTTTGTGACGCGAGAGGTTAATTAAAACAAAAAAAGAAGGAAATCGTTTGTGACTGCCTTAAGTAAATTCTTTGTAATTGGTTGTTAACTGTTTTATTACACAGACCTTAACATTAAATGTACCTACTCTTCCATGCTAAATTATTGTTACCATCTGGTGGAAATCTGTATGTGCTGAAGGAGGTGCGAGCATACAACATGCAATATAATACTCTGGCGCCATCTATACTTCTTGATTCAACCTCAACTTCTTTTGTTTGCAGAATGTTGTCTGTGGAAGAAATATTCATGGCTCGGAATTGGTTTGCTGCAAGGAACAAGTCTCAACATTTTCACACATGAGCACGGCAATCCCTATGAACCACCCAGCCTCTGCACACAGCCACGCCAGCGACAATCAGGGAAAGAGCAGAAGCGGCCATGGTGTTTCTCAAACGGCTTCACCCTCGAATATTGCCGCCGATGGTTTGTCGACCTCCGCTCCAATCATAACCACGACCCAAGTGATCCATCATACCGTAAGTCTCGGGCCGCAGCTCGTCGCCATATCTCCAGGTTCTGTTGTTTTAACGGGAAACAGGCACCCCGTGTTGCTTGTTCCAAGCCACTTCGGATCTGATGTCAAAGAGTCTGGTGACCTGAAGGAAATCCCTACTTTCCCTGGGCTTCATGGCATACTTGAAGTTGAAGGTGTAGTACCGAACGGTCCGAACAAGATCCGCAATGTTCGTTGTCCTCCAGGGCAAAGGCCACCTTCACTAAGAAACCTAACGACGCCTAGACCACCACTCCCACCGCCCCCTCAACCCCCTCCACCCCCACCTCCCCCACCAGCCCCACCGCCTATGATGATTCAAATGATGCAAGCCATGATGGTTGCTATGATGCAAGCCATGATGCCTAAACCAGTCTACCCTCCACCAGCTTATCCAGCCAAACCACCAGTCTACCCTCCACCAGCTTATGCAGCCAAACCACCAGTCTATCCACCACCAGCTTATGCAGCCAAACCACCAGTCTATCCACCACCAGCTTATCCAGCCAAACCACCAGTCTATCCACCTCCAGCTTATCCAGCCAAACCTCCAGTCTACCCTCCACCAGCTTATCCAGCCAAACCACCAGTCTATCCACCACCAGCTTATGCAGCCAAACCACCAGTCTATCCACCACCAGCTTATGCAGCCAAACCACCAGTCTATCCACCACCAGCTTATCCAGCCAAACCACCAGTCTATCCACCACCAGCTTATCCAGCCAAACCTCCAGTCTACCCTCCACCAGCTTATCCAGCCAAACCTCCAGTCTACCCTCCACCAGCTTACCCTCCGCCAGCAGTCTACCCTCCGCCAGCAGTCTACCCTCCACCAGCTTACCCTCCGCCAGCAGTCTACCCTCCGCCAGCTTATCCTCCACCAGCAGTCTACCCTCCACCAGCTTATCCTCCGCCAGCAGTCTACCCTCCACCAGCGTATCCCCCGCCAGCCAAGCCACCAGTTTATCCTCCGCCAGCTAGTCCTCCTAAAGTGCCAAAGCCCCCTCCAAAGAAACCGCCAGCAGTACCCCCACAGAACCAGGCCGTTCTCATGAAGATGATTGAGAATTCAATGGCAATGGATGACTACATGGACGGCTATGTATTTTATTAATGTAATTTGCTCCTCTTTTCAATAACCTGTTATACACTATTTTACAAAAGTTACATTTACAGATGTCGAAATGAAATAAAGTTTGTTACATGCTGCTAATTCGTTTATGTTTTTACTAAGTTTTGTCATAGTTGCATGTAGAATTTGTCAGTGTCTTCTCTTTTTATTTGAGTCGCCCTGGTGTCAGTCGTCATAACAAATCAAATTTAATCCCATAATTAAATACAGTAATGCAAAATTAGCAATGTCTGATTACATTGTTGATTCATTAAAGTACATAATCCACAATTAAATAATATACATATATTATTTTTTTATAAAATACAAATTTGCAACAAGTACAATCAACAGCAAATGAATTAGGAGAAAAAAGATTTTCTCGACGAAAAATGAGTTGGCAATGCTGCGAACACCGAGGCAATCTTGATAAGACGCTTGAGGAGCGTCGAGCAAACTTTCCTGAAAAGCACAACTCAACTCCAGTATCGAAGGTCATGCTACACGTGGATTGGCAACTTTCGGGAGCATGCTGTCTGTCTACACAATTCTCCCCAAATGCCTGTTTGAAGATGAACCTTCGGCTCGCATTTTATTTTTCAAATGTAGTTCTGACGTTGTAGTCATTTTACAATTATTTGTATATTGTTCTTATTTTGCTTTGCTTTTATGTCACCTTTACCATTAATCGAAACTATGAAGATGGATGATAATGAGATTAAATTGATGAAGAGACACTTAAAAAAGATATTGCCAGACCAGGACTCTAACCCGGAACCTAAAGCGGATAAGGTGGGGAGAGCGTCAATAACTCCCGGCCATGAACTGGAGTATACAATTTGTAATTGCTCAGGAGTATTTTTTGTTCTGTTCATGACTAATACCTGCTTTCGGACACTTAATTTATAAGTGATACACTTCGTTCGGTGGGGACAAGCCACGTATTGTTTGAGAAGAGGGACACATCTCGTTCATATACTAAATACAATCATGGAATATACTTGAAATGTGACGTGCTAAACAATACTTTCGGAGATCAGTTGGACATAGCAATTTTGATATATAAGTTGCATTTTCTCTACTTATTCATTATGCCTCATAGATAATCTCGCAACAACGCAAAATGTTTTAATTTACTCGAATTTACAATGACTAATATATACTGGACCTACATATTTTAAATGCAAAATCTAGGTGACGAAAATATGCCTCAACACGAAATGAAAATGCAATATTCATTCAATACACTAAAAAAGCTAACCAAAGCAGACTTTTAACAACACTACCCACGTAACGTTTCCATCCTCTAGCAGGGTTTTCGTTGGAGTAAGATTCACATGGCGTAATAGGATTATCGTTCACTACAAAGCAATAGCTATAAACATGAGATAAACCTGAAATGAGGGGTTAGAATTCACCATAAGAGAAGTGCAGCAGGTAAAACAAAACACATATGTAAGGAAGAGGTGTGTAAGTGTAAGTTTCTATATGAAAATTGACTGAGTGGTAGCACTAGACGATTTTACGTCAGGGATCCTAGGTTGGAATACCGGTCTGGGCATTTGTGTTGTTTCTGAATGTTCTATTTATTTTATCTTCACTCATCTTCGTCGTCGCGATTGCCCAAAAGTGGAAGAAAAGCGACGCTAAATAAATGTAAAAAATATATGTGGAAATTAGAAGGTTAATTAAGAGCTGATAGGTAAAATATACTTTATGAGCGATTTTCGATAGAAGTTCTGTTAAGATGTCAAACCTGTAAGAAGCAAATAGCGAAGATGTGCTTCGATCACATGGTCACCTGGATTGTCTCGAGCTGAACCAGTGAATGGGCGATGTTTAATCCCCAAGGCCATTCTGCAAAACGAAAGCCAAAAGAGGTTCGTGTGTGGATTTGGTCAGCATGAAATTGTTGGGTGATGATAAGTGAATGGTACTTTTTCTGTTTTCGTTATTTTACGTTGCTTTTCTACCTCTGGATCTTGAATGATGAATAAATTAATTTGGTGAACTGATAAACACAAAAAAGCCAACCCCGTGGCTAATTGGTTAGCGCACGCGCTTCGAAGTAAGTTGAGGATGTGTCATTGTCTGCATCCCACTTCCATCTATCACATCTTCAACCTTCAACTCGTGGCCGTATATCCTAGACTGGTAAAACAGTGTCGTGAAATAACAAAAATATCACCCTCGGTGTCGATTTCAAAGTTGGAAGTATTGCTGTTTCTGCATTCAATAGCGGCTCTAGATTGTGACAGTGATGTGAAATGCTTCTGATTTTATAAGAAATAGTAAAACGAGAAGAGCGATAGATATTCCTCTATTTTCAATTTTCTCTAAAACTATTTTCCCGGACTGTGGTGATAATGAATTCTATGTAGTATGAGAAATATGTTTTAAATTAATTTATACTAATTTATGCATATGCAACTGATTAAGAGAGCCTCCACGATGACGCAAGGAAATCGTCGCCGCATTGTAATCAAGGAGTTCTCGGTTCGATGCCCGGTGGAGGCACATAGTGATTCGGATTCTAGTTTAAACTGTAGATCCCGTCCCGGTTTGCCTATTTGTGCATAAATCTCAGACTCAGAATGATTAAGGACTTTTCGAAATATTCTGTCTGTACCGGAATGGCAACTTTCTTCAGAACGAAAATGAATTCGTAAAGCAATAATACGCACAGCACCTCTAATTACCCACTGCCATTCAACACGCTACTATTCGTAAATTCAGAATTATTATTTTAAGGTTCAAATTCTGGCATCTGAAAGAGGGACACTTGGCCCCAAAAGTTTCAGGTTTGTTAACATTTACTAGTTAAGGATATTTTTGTTAAGCTCCTGGGACCTGAGGAACAAAAATATAGATATTTTAAAATGATTTCTCAAATTAAATGTAGAAATTATGCAGCACACTAGCCCAGGGACGCTATAGCTTATTCATGGGATGGAAAAATTGTCATTTCCGCCCCCTCGCCAAGCTGTATATTCGATTGACTTAGATTCGAGTGTTAATATTGGTTATGATTATTGGTAAGGTGATAAGGGGTTACATCATTCATTGAAACTTACGTAACTATGCTATTGGTTATACAGTATAAACAATAATAATGACAATTATCGTGCCTAGCACTCTGATTACTCTACTGGGATGATAATTTACACCTGTAAGTTTTCCGAAACAAATACACATTTCACTTCGTTTGACAAGAATCGGCGATGAAATTTCGTAAGTAGAAATTCAGTAGCATTAGTTTACATTAACTTTCGCAAGATATGAAAAATTCCGTTTTTGAATTGTTGGATCGTAATGTCGTGACCATCCCTGATATTTTCCTTGCATATCAACGATATTTTTTTGAAAATAGGGTTAGCAACCCTTAATTGAAGACCAAGTGAATGACTTGCGATGTGGTAGTTGGAAACCTGGCCAGGACGAGCAATCGTTCATTGGAGCTACAAAGTCAAGATGCCATACACGTCTGAAGTTACTCGTGGCCGTATAATTTTCATGTTCGAATGTGTCCGCACAATTTCCGATATCGCAATAGCCATTGGAAGGCATGAAAATGTTGTTCGTCATTGGATAGAGCGTTTTCAACATGAAGGAGAAGAGGGCCTGAAAACAAGAAGGAAAACAGGGCTCCGCAGAGTGACATCGGGAGAGCAAGATGCTGCTATTGTGGAACACGTTGCAAATCATCCATTTTCTCCAGCCAGTATTGTTGCCAGACATTTACAACTGCAGTGTTCAAGTGATACAATACGAAGACGTCTACAAGCTGCGCGGATACGGCACAGAACACCAGCGAATAAAGTGCAACTCACAGCGCAACACGTAAATGCTCGTCTTGGGTTCGCTTTACAATATCTACCCATGACAAATGACTTTTGGGAAACAGTAATTTGGACTGACGAGAAAGTGTTTTGTTCGGATGAAGATGGCCAAATTAATTTGTGGCGACCGGACAGAACTCGTTATGATCCAAGATATGTTCGTAGCAATCGAAGAAGTGGAAGAATTTCAGTGGCATTTTGGGCGTGGATCAGTGCAGCTGGTGCAGGAGATATCGTAGAAATATCCTCGAGGATGGATTCTGAAGAATATATTAAAGTGCTTGAAGAACATATGCTACCGACAGTTCGCGTTATTTATCCTTGGGAGGAAATGCCCATCATCAACTTCGTTCATGATAATTGCAGTATCCATACGTCCAAAAGAATGAAGCAATGGCTTGCACATCACCCTGACATTCAGCCATTCGAATGGCCAGCAAAATCACGAGACCTCAATCCAATTGAAAACGTATGGTCCATTATGGTGAGAGAATGAGAACCTGGCTATGAAAGAACAAGAGAACAATTACGTGGCCATGTGTATGACGTATGGAGAACTATACAGAACAGGCCACGTATTTGTCATAGACTTGTTGAATCTATGTCCAGAAGATTACGTGAGGTAATCGACAACAATGACTGGTGGACTCATTACTGAACACACGTCAACATTATTTGAAACATTGGAAATCAAGTTTATTTTTTGTTTGTTTGAATGAGTGTGTCCTTTCTTTCTTTCTGTTTTCCCTAGAGACAATATATTTATTTTCTTTGAAACTCTGATTTTTACAACGCTGCATTAATTTATGATGTGACACAATGGTCTCAAAATATGGCATTTCAGTTTGGAACAGGCAAACTAAAGTCGAGTTTGCAAAAGCAAATACATTTTTTCGCCCTTGCAACTTATTGTTTCTTCCAATTATCGAGTGCTTTCTTTGCTTTGCGTTGCTCTAGGTCACTCAGTCGCCATTTTTGTTTGTGAGCATATTGTAGAGATATGGAGATTATTAAACCGAGAAAACCTCGTCATGTTAATATTCACACTTGTTTATTTCCTGAACTTGTCCGACCAGCGAGTGATCCCAAGAATGCGCTAACTTGTAACTTCCGTTAAACCAGGAACTGGAAGGCAAACGCGTGGATCTAAACAAGATCCATCGTGTTCGAAAGGTTTAACAACCTTTCGACGCCTAAGATTATAAAAGCAAGCTCCTACCCGGAGCTCGCTCTCTATTAGAACTTGACACTCATCGACGCTACATGGATAATTAGTCTGATACTTTACAACACATTACACTGCTGAACTACGACGATGGAACACGGAGTTACCGCTGCCTAGCATGCTACAAGTCGCAAGGGATCGCTCGGTCTGGTGAGCTGAGGGTCGAAGGATAGAACCTTGGCAACTGTCACGATTCGGTCTGCGAGAAGCGTCAGGACAAGACACCACACACCTACCAGGTATGAACAAGCGTGAATAACCTTTACACCAACTTTCCATATCTCTACCCTCCTAATCGGAGCAGGTTCAGCCAACAGATATTATTAAGCTCTACCTAAATGTTTAAATGAAACTTCCCTGTGACCTCAGATCCCAGGTAAAACGGGATTACAACAATATACTAAGTTTGATTGAAGCTTATCCTCTATCCTTTCATCATACAACTTGACTATGGGCTTCAGGTTTGACATCTCAATAGAATTTCTATCAAATATAAATCATCAACTTGAAATATATTTCACTTACTAGCTCCTACTCTCCAAAATTTGGTATGTTTGGTTTTCTGATGATACACGTGATATCGTAAAATTTGAATATGATAGATTTGTATTTTATACCTATGGAGATTACTTACTTACTTTTGTATCTCAGATCTCTTGTAATTACCTACAAATTATGCGAAAGAATACACCAAACATCCCCTCCCTGTTTTCAAGGATCGATACAGCATCCACCTCACAGAAATTTCCATCTCGATCATTGCATATTAAATGAGTGTGGGTCTTCGTGAATCTTCCCTTTAATGCAGAATCGTAATTTGCTCTAGGGCATGTGAAGATAACTGAAAGCAATACTTGTGTATATAATTTCAATTTTGAACTATTTATTCATCTATTTACTTCTTTCATTGTGGGAGGGAGCCAAGGCCTTTCCAGGGCTGTAGAGCCACGTTTTTTCTATTTACTTCTTTCGGTCCCGGGTTCCATACCCGGTGGAAGCACATAGTGGTTCGGATCTCACTTTACAGCGTATGTCAAATCCCGATTAGCTTTTCTATGCAAAACGTGGATTGAAAAAATTACTTAGTCAAAATTTGCGATAGTTAGTTACTGATCGCAAGTTGCATTGTTGCAGAATATGCGGATACTAGACGTGTTGAAAGCAGAGGTGTTCATTTGGAATCGAACTCCCTCACCCTCCGAGATCGCAGTAGCCCTCACCCTCACAAGTCTTCCGGAGGGTGAGGGTGAGGTCTGCCCTCACGAGTGTGAACACATCTGGTTAAAGAATCACGACGATGAGGATGAGTCATGATATGATAAAAGCACACAAAAAACAATGCCCAGGCTGGTATTTTTTTTAAAAAAGGAATACACCTATTCGGTAGTATCCTCCGTCATTCACACATTTCTTAAACTTTCACACATGTCAATTTTTACTCTAATTGTTTCTCGAATATGAACGAGATGTGCCTCCCCAAAGGCCCGTCAAACAAATAGCGGATTCTCCCGAAAAACACATTTTGGATCTAATACCACTCATAAATTAAGTGTCCAGAAACAGATATTAGGTATGAATATACGATGAAATACTCCTGAGCAATTACAAATAATTATAAGCTAACTCGTGGCCGAGAGTTAGAACGATGTGACTAAACTTCCCCGCTCTTGCTTCCGAGTTCGAGGCCTGGTCTCAGCATGGAGTTCTATCTCTGCAGTGTTTCCTTATCAATTCAATGTAATTATCATCCATCCTCATAGTTACGACAAATTATAAACGTGCCATGGTAAAAACAAAGCAAAATAAGAAAAAAAATATTGTAACATTACTGCAATGTCAGAACTACGTTGGCAAAAAAAAAGTGAACACCAGATCATTTTCAAACAGGCATTCCGGGAGAACTGTGTAGAGGTAGACAGACAACATGCTCCCGAAAGTTGCCAATCGACATGACCTTCGGTACTGAAGTTGTGCGTGGAGAAAACTTTGCTTGAGGCTCCTCAAGCGTCTTATCACAAATGCCTCGGTGTTCGCAGCATTGCCAACTCATTTTTCGTCGAGAAATTTTTTTTTCTCCTAATTCATTTGCTGTTGATTGTACCATACTGAAATATTCCCATAAATGTACAAGTACTTAGGCTAAGTATACCAAATATTCAAATATACACTGCTCAAAAGAAAAAAAATAGTAATATTCATGGTAAAGAGAACAAGGGAAAAAATAAGCGTGAGATGTCACTGTATTGATACCTGGTTTCCTTTGTTGTAACTGACATCAATAATTTTTCAAACGTGGTAGAAAAGCGAGATCTACTAAAACATCATATTATGAATGGATTCATCTTTTTGTACGCTTTCCTTCCTTCCGTAAGTCAAATATATTTTTCGCTTATGATCTTCCAGGGATTTACTATAGTTACTAATTTTTACTTTGGACAGAGTATTGTTTGGACAATTAATGGATTCCAATCCATAATAGGGTTCTGTATATCATTATTAAAGCTGGTGTTGTCGATGTGTATTTTGAATGTTTATAAATTTTGGAAGATTTTATTTGATACATAATATAGGCTATTCAAAAATATAAACAGGGAAGGAAATACCATATTCCTAAGATTTCTGAAGCTAGACTTACATTCCTGATTCCTCAAGCTTGTAATGAAACGTATTGCCTTCTTTTCTGGCATTTCAAGACATTATTGCTTGAACTCCACACAATAGATTGGTTGGAAAAGGCATATTAAGATGTGATTAACATATCTTAACTAATATATATTTTAGACTTTCTTAAAAGGTACCATATTATTGCTAGCTTCTTATAAAGGTGAACAGTATACATTTTACAGGTTAGCCAAGCATCCATATATCATAATTTTACAGTGTGTTTGAAGTATTAAATCTTCTAGTATAGTAGGCCTATTTAATGTAAATAAAATCCTCTGATCTTGCTGAATTACTAGTAAATAAAATACGTTAAACCAGGTGTTAGCAGCTCTTACAGTTACACCCATTCTTTGTTGTGTAATTATTGGAGTTTAGAAATGTTGTATCATCTGCATATAAATTCGAGTTTGACTTGAACGTTCATCATAAAATACTTTTTCAGCACCTATAATACAAAACAAATAGACCAATTACAAGCAATAGTAGGATTGGAACCAGAACGTTACTGTTTCCATTGTTCTCCGGTGTGCAGGTGTTCACAATTGTTGTAAACAATTGCAAGTGTTCACAAAGTTTTAAACAAGTTTGACATGTAGTGAATAGAACTGGAGGGTGAATAGATTGTGATCTTCTGTTATACACAAAACGTCTCTTTTTCATTTACTTTTCGCCTTCGTTCTTTTTGTTTATAACAAAAGAACACAATCTATTAACCCTCCAGTTCTATTCACTACATGTCAAACTTGTTTAAAACTTTGTGAACAAGTGCAATTGTTTGCAACAATTGTGAACACCTGCACACCGGAGAACAATGGAAAAAAGTAACGTTCTGGTTCCAATCATACTAGCAATCAATCTTCGTTGAAAAGAGTGGAGCCATTCATCTGTAAATGAGCATTTCACATAATTTAAATATTTATGCATATCAGTAGTTTTAAATGTTGAACTTCAGCCCAAAACTAGCATGGTCAGAATCATAGGATGTTCTGAAAAAAGTACTTACGTAAAACAAATTAACTGTAGAATCTTTACACGTACCCAATATAATAATATACTTATATTTTAATTTGTTGATTTAGTTTGATTTCAATGAAAGCAACCGGAATTCGCAGTTTGTGACACTTGTGGCTTTTCCTGAACACCCTAGAATTATTGTTCTTAAAAAAGGAAACAGTTGCAACATGATATACGTATGATTGTTAAAATGACATCAGGGGTACCGGATTCGAAATCCTTTGAGTGTCCTTTGATCAATTTCATCATATCACTCCTCACTGTCGCGATTAGTCAAGTGGCAGAAAAGCGAGGCCAAGTAACAAATATAAAATCAAAAGTTGAAATGTTATGCAAGCAAAAAATATTTATTGCAGACCTGTTAAAACGCAATATAAGTTAAGAGACCTCGACGTATTCATTAAATAAGTGTTGAATGCGTTTGCTGCCCGGTAGGACCCTGATTGTCTCCCTGGAATGGATCTGTATCACCATAGAGCTGAGTTCACCGCGATCTTCTTCAGGTGTAAAGAAAATGAAGGCACTTACTACAACTAATAACGTTATATTAATAATAAATATGTACACATAACACGTAATTACACTGTCCTGCACTCCTGCCTCAGTAAATTG
Organism: Lepisma saccharinum; assembly: GCF_977018435.1. Taxonomy (NCBI): domain Eukaryota; kingdom Metazoa; phylum Arthropoda; class Insecta; order Zygentoma; family Lepismatidae; genus Lepisma; species Lepisma saccharinum. The sequence continues at coordinate 23,640,737 of NC_139243.1, read as the reverse complement.
TTTATATGAAATTGGAAACCGGTTTTACAATAACACGTCACTAGTTCTTCACTGAATGATATCAGCACTGTAATGTTCCTGTGAAACTGAACTACATATCACTGCACTTCACTGATATGCTGAATGAAACGTAGCCACGTTAGGCTTACGTATTTGATGAATATCCGCAACGCGGTGACTCGGCTGTTGGCGGAGTGACTTCTGCACGAACACTGGCGGAAGTAAGCTACCGCGCAAAGATGGCGGCAACTAGGCATCGCACCCGATATGAACTGGCCAATGGGAGTGCAGGTTTCTTAAAGCACTGGATATACACAAAATAAGCAATTGGTTATATAGAAACAAATGCAAAGCAAAATGAACAAGAGAAAAGTTCTGTTATTTGCGAATACAAGAATATATAAAAAGATATATCGTGGTTAGTTTCTAGAGATAATTCTCCAACATACTCCCCCCCGTTGGAATGTTCACATCCAACCTAACACTAGGGGATATATTGTCAATACTTTAGCTTCATGGTGCGTGTTCTTCCCAATGTGGTAAAGGCACAATTTTGCTTAATGCTCTCTTGTAGACTCCGTCTCTAGTACGAACGGTGACTACGCGCACTAGGTTATCCTTTCCCGGAAACGCTTCTCGCTTCACGAGAGTGGTGGAAGATTGTCCTCCTTCAATAGCACTGGTGTGCCAGGCTTCAAATTCGACTGAACGGCTGTCCATTTCTGTCGCTGCTGCAGACTATGCAGGTAGTCCTGAGACCACTTCCTCCACACTCGCTGCTGGAACTGCTGTATGCGCTGCCATCTGGATAATCTGTTGGCAGCCAGATCTGTAATGTTTGGTTCAGGAAATGAGGTTAGAGGACCTCCAATAAGAAAATGACCAGGGGTAATGTAGCTGAATTCATCATGAGAATCAGGGAGTGTGGAAAGAGGACGGGAGTTGAGGCAGGCCTCTATTTGGCATAGCAGAGTTACTAGTTCTTCGTATGTTAGCACGGCGTTTCCTGCTACTCTGCGGAGATGGTATTTCATAGACTTCACTGCACTTTCAAAAATCCCGCCAAATGATGGACTGCGTGGTGGAGAATACTTCCATTGGAAATTCTCTTCTGCTGCAAATCTGTTGATGTCCTTGTTGAACTCTTGTGATTGAAAGAGTTTACGTAATTCCTGCAATTCATTTTTAGCACCATGGAACGTGGTAGCATTGTCGCTAAAAATACTTGCACACTTTCCTCTTCTCGCGGTGAAGCGTAGTAGAGCTGCGATGAAGGCTTGCGATGTCAAGTCTGAGACAATCTCTAGATGAATTGCCCTTGTGGCAAGACAAGTGAAAACTGCAATGTAGCATTTTCTTGAGGATCTGCTTCTTGCGGCTCCGGTCTTGATGTGGTATGGCCCTGCGTAATCAACGCCTACGAGATGGAATGCCTTGCTGGGTCTCACTCTACTGGAGGGTAACTGCCCCATCAGCTGCTGGGCTGCTGAAGCCTTCAAACGATAGCATATGTTGCACTGGTGAATGATCTGTTTGACCACCTGTCGTATGCGAGGTATCCAGTATTTCTCACGAAGTGATGATATGAGAAGCTGTGGACCAGCATGTATAAGTCTCTTGTGTTCTGATGATATCAGAATTTTCGCGAAATGGCTCTTCGGATGAAGAATAATTTGATGTTCGCTTTGAAACTCCAATTCACTGTTTTCCAATCTTCCTCCGACACGAATTACTTTTTCATTGTCGAGAAATGGATGAAGGTTCCTCAAAATGCTTTTGTTGTGTACTTGCTGCTTGTCAGACAAATCCTTGATTTCCTGAGAGAAGAATGCACGTTGTGTTATCTTGATGCAAGCAAGTGTGGCGCCTTGAATTTCAAAGGTGGTAAGGTCTTCACTCCTTTTCTCTCTTGAGTTTCTGCAATTGCTGATGAACCTTTTGCAGAGTGACATTACTCTCAGTAGCTTGGATAAACTTGAATATCTAGATATGATTTCTTCTTCAGTTGTTACATGAGTGACCAATGTGGTAGCTGCTACCTTACGCTGCTCTGGAATAGTGTTGTCGTCTGGATGGAATGCTAAACTGGATGATGGCCAGTGTGTCTCGTCTTCTTGGAGCCAGGTGGGTCCGTGCCACCAAAGCTGAAGTGATCTGATAGTTTTTGCATCGACTCCTCGTGAGATCAGATCTGCAGGATTGTCTTTTGATGGAATGTGCTTCCAATCACTGACTTGTGTGAGTTCCTGTACCATAGCAACTCGGTTGGCAACAAAAGGTTTCCATTTACTGGCTGGTGACGCCAGCCAAGCTAGGACGATTTTTGAGTCGGTCCATAGGTGAATGGTGTCTATACATAGACGCAGTATGGGCAATGCTTTGTGTACCAGTTTGGCTAGTAGAACTGCCGCACATAATTCCAAACGTGGAAGAGTGGTTCTCTTCACCGGAGCCACCTTGGACTTTGAACACAATAAGTTCACACTTATGTGACCCTCTGAATCAATTGATCTTACGAAGAGAACACTGCCATAGTTTCTCTCTGATGCATCAGAGAAACCGTGAATTTGAACTTTATGGATGTCTCCTGGAGCCAAAACGAACCGTGGTACTTTTACTTCGTTAATACATGTGAGCTGCGAATGAAGACGACGCCATGTTTTCTGCAAATCTATAGGAAGCGGATCATCCCATCCTACATTGTGGAGCCATAACTGTTGCAGGAATGACTTGTATGTTATCACCACTGGCGATATTAGTCCGATTGGATCGAACACTTGTGCAATTATGCTGGCAACTTGGCGCTTTGTGAAGATTTTCAACGAGCCTACATCCACTGTTGTGGCGACCTTGCTGTCCATAAGAAATTCGTCCGTGGATGGGCGCCATGAAATTCCCAATGTTTTTGTGCCTTCTGTGTCGAATTGCACTAGATCCTGTACTGCCTTCAATTCTTCTGGAATAGATTGCAACACTGCCTTGCTATTGGAGCACCATTTACGTAGATTGAATCCTCCCTTCTGGAGTAATTCTGTGAGACTTTCACGCAGCTTTATTGCACCTTCAATGCAATGATTTCCTCCCAGAAAATCGTCAACGTAGAAGTCATGTGTCAAGACATGAGTGGCTACTGTGAAATTTGATGATTCATCTTCTGCCAACTGCTTGAGGCATCTTGTGGCCAAGAATGAACTTGAAGTTAATCCATAAGTGACTGTGTTCAAACTGTAAACATGAATTGGTTCGTCACGTGATGCTCTCCATAAGATGCATTGAAGTGGTCTGTCTTCTGAATGCATGTTAATTTGCCTATACATTTTAGCCGTGTCTGCAGTCGGTGCGATTTTGTGACTACGAAACCTGAGCAGGATTGAAAACAATTCTTCTTGTATGGTGGGACCAATCATTTGTATACTGTTCGACGATTCCCGCGTAGTTGTGGGCGAGCTTCCATCAAAAACCACTCTTAAACGTGTAGTTTTGCTTGATTCCTTGATCACACAGTGATGTGGAATGTAGTACCTTGTCTCCTTGTCTCTGGATACATCTTCCAATGTCCCAATTGGTTGCATGTGTTTGAGTTGTTGGTACTCGACCATGAATTCTGTGTACTCTCTTTTCAATTCCATGTTCCGATCAAGTCTTCTTTCTAATTGGTTAAATCGTGAAATCGCTGTTTGCAGAGAATCCCCAAGAACGGATCTGTCCTTCTTCAAGGGTAGCTTGACTGTGTATCGACCTTCTCGATCACGAGATGTAGTTTCCTGGAAATGTTTTTCACAGGCGATTTCTTCTGGCGAAGGCAACTTATCATGGAATTCCTCCAAATCCCAAAATCTCTGTAAATGGAAATTGACTGTATCTTCTGTGCGAACAAAGAATGACTTCGAAGGTCCGTTCGTATATGGTGCATTGGGAATCCTTCCTGCTACAATCCATCCAAATTCAGTGTTTTGCAACGCTGGATAGTTTCCTGTTCTTGAAAGTTTCTCTGGCTTGAGAATCGTGTAGAACACATCTGCAGACAGAAGTAGGTCAATGTTGCCAGGTGTATGGAAGCTAGGATCTGCTAACTGTATGTCACTCGGAATTCCCCATGTGGAAGTTTCAAGCCTCTGCGCTGGCATCGAACCTGTGATGTTTGGCAAGATGGAACAAGATATATCCATGGTGAATCCACTTATGCTGGATTTAATCTGCGTCTCCATGGTGTGAAAGGCTTGCACTGTAGCTTCATTTATCCCTTGGATTGGAATTCGGCGTTTTTGTTTCTTGATGCGTAGCTGCTGAGCAAGATGCTCTCTCATAATATTACTCTGCGAGGCTCCATCCAAAAGTGCACGACATGGGAGCCACTCGCCGTATGCGTTCTTGATTTTTATGACTGCTGTGGCTAGGAGAACTTGCGAAGTTTCTCTGTTCTTGACAGAACAATATGTTGCTTTGGTCTGGGCATCATTATCCTGAAAACGAGTATCATCGCCTACTGCCGATTTACTTCTGGATTTACTGGGCTTCTTCTGTGTTTGACGTTCTCTGTTGTTCTTATCTTCATGAAGAAGGGAATTATGTTTCTCGCCGCAATACTTGCAAGATCCTGCCTTGCATCCTGACCTAAATCCCTGGTGATCTGACTGTCCAAGACAATTGAAACAGATTTTGTTGTCTCGAAGAAATTTGTACTTCTGAGCTATCGTAGCTGCTTTGAAGGAACTGCACGCAAACAGCGGATGCTTATTATTCTTCATAGTATCCTTGCAATACAGGCATGAAGGAGGTACAGTAGAAACATACGATCTTGAAGGGGAAGGATGCGCAGGTTTGTGACTTTGTTGTTTGGTGTTGCCACTAAACTGTGGTTTGAATGTTGATTTTTCATTGGAAATTGGTTTGAATTTCTCTAAAGCCTTGGTTCTGTGCTCTAGAAATTGAAACAAACTGTCAAGAGTGGTGAATTCAGAATCATTCACTTCTAATTCAAAAGCCTTTCGTGTGGTGGCATCAAGCTGAGAAGTAAGATGCTGAACTAACACTATATCTGATAGTGAACTATCTCCTGCTAATAATTTTAACGCTGAGATGGAACTGATAGCTGTGTTTGTGAACGCTCGCAACTCTTCTGCGTTTTCTCTCGACACTGGTTTTATATGCAAAATATCATTGACGTGTGAAGCAGCTATGAGACGCTTGTTGTCAAAACGCTCTTGGAGTTGTTTCCACGCTACACCGTAGTTGGATGCTGTAATTGGTATGCTTTCAATGATTTGCAATGCCTCACCCTTCAGTGCGACACGTAAATACTGGAATTTCTGAATATCTGAAATATCCGAATTATCATGTATGAGCGAAGAAAATGTGTCTTTGAATGATACCCATTGGGTGTAATTTCCACTGAAATGCGGAAGCTCTATTAATGGCAACTTGACTTGAGACTTGCACGAAGCCCTGTGTTCATTTTCCGCGCCGTCTGTATTTGAATGATTTCCCTCAATTAATGTTAGCATCTGCGACTTGAGATCGAAATATGAAAGTTCGATTGTCTCTCGAATTGCCGTGTGTTCATCGTCTGTGGCTTCAAATTCAATGCAATCCTGAATTTCTTCTAGCTTGGGCCATAATGTGTTCAGTTGCTCCAGCCGAACCTTGATCTGTTGAACGTTCGGCGCCTCTGGATCAACACTGCTAATATACGACTGCAATCTCGTTATTTGCCCCCTGTAGGCGGCACGTTGCTTTAGAAGATGTGCTAAGTCTGCCATGCCTCAAGGTGGGAGGGACAAGCAATGCGTATTGAAATGAAAGGAAAAAATGAGGAAATATTGAACCAAACACTGTTGTACTCACCGATCTGGCATTCACCGGACCATCTGGGCATCTGAAATCCTGGTTAGGCTGCAACACTGCTGGTAGTCGTTGACACTGACGTGTACTGGAACAGCTGATTCACGGTTGCTATAGTGATGTCACGTCTGCACGCGTGCGCTGCTTGATGCAACTCTCCGCGATACGTTTCTCCTCGCACGAAAACGAACGAAAAAGCCAGTCCCGTGAAGGAACAGAAAACTGCAGTCTAAAAATAACTCAGCGACACACCACCGGTGTATGACGTCATGTCACTGGTTGCGGACTGAGAGTTCCTCGTACAGCAGGAGGGGAGAAGGGAGCGGAGTGTGAAACGTCACCGACAAGCGAACAGCGAGAGCGCTCTCGGTCGGGGAAGTCCCGGGCGTGTCCTTCAGCCACGTGGAAAATATCTGGCGCGCTACAACGAATGACGTAATGCTTTCAATAACTTGTCGTTACTGTACTTGAAAATAAAGTTTGCACAACACAATGTCACTAAAATCACTGATGATAACGTACCTCATGTTCAATACAAAGGAGATCGCGGCCTGCGGAGGACCAAAATGAATGCGTTTGCTGCCCGGTAGAACCCTGATTGTCTCCCTGGAATGGATCTGTATCACCATAGAGCTGAGTTCACCGCGATCTTCTTCAGGTGTAAAGAAAATGAAGGCACTTACTACAACTAATAACGTTATATTAATAATAAATATGTACACATAACACGTAATTACACTGTCCTGCACTCCTGCCTCAGTAAATTGTTTATATGAAATTGGAAACCGGTTTTACAATAACACGTCACTAGTTCTTCACTGAATGATATCAGCACTGTAATGTTCCTGTGAAACTGAACTACATATCACTGCACTTCACTGATATGCTGAATGAAACGTAGCCACGTTAGGCTTACGTATTTGATGAATATCCGCAACGCGGTGACTCGGCTGTTGCCGGAGTGACTTCTGCACGAACACTGGCGAAAGTAAGCTTCCGCGCAAAGATGGCGGCAACTAGGCACCGCACCCGATATGAACTGGCCAATGGGAGTGCAGGTTTCTTAAAGCACTGGATATACACAAAATAAGCAATTGGTTATATAGAAACAAATGCAAAGCAAAATTTTGAAAAATATTTTAGCATTATTCTTAATTGTATTCACATCATCCCCCAGTAAGTCTACATCATCTGCATATGCTAACAACTGAGTCACACCATTTAATTTTAGTCCTTCTTTAGTTTCTTTTACCTTCCTTACAGCATATTCTAAGGCAAAATTAAAGAGCAATGGAGATAATGCATCTCCTTGTTTTAACCCATCATGAATTGTAAATTTGTCAGACATATTAATACCCACACGAATTTGACTTTCTGTTTCACTGGTGCATATTTTTATCATACTAACAAGCTTCTTAGGTATTCCAAACTCTACTAATATATTATATAATTTATCTCTTTATTATAATAAAGAAGAAATCCCTCAACAGTGGAAAGAATCCATAATTGTTCCTGGATGCATGAAATATGTACCAAATTCATGTCCATGTGTCCAAAGTGCAATGCAATTTCTCACAAATGTAAACAGTAAAAGAGGCTATGGTAAATTCAAAATAAATGTTGTTAGAAACGCCATGCTTGTCTGTAGAAATGATGTCCTGTTTACGAAACAAACGTTAATAATATTCCAATTAATGCTGTGTATTATTCTCCTTTAAATATGTCCTGTGAAGTATCACAACAATTGTTTCTATTGGGCATTTTACCCCTAATGGGTGGGCATGTTACCCTGAACACGGGGTGATTTGCCCAAATTGACGTTCATCTGTTTATTTTTCTATGGTTCTTTTGCTATAAGACTTACAGTAATAAAAGTTATAGGTAACAATAACAAAACATGTAGCTTTCATTTGACATCCTTTTCATTGCGACACTCCTTCATTTCACGAAGCTATAAACAGCCAAAAAGAAAGTTGGACGTATTCCCCCGAGTTACTCTATTAAGTAATTCTGATTGATCTCACTTATTTCTAATTGATTGTAAATTAGTTTGTTTTACAATATCTTCGTTGTTGTTATTTAGTTTTGAAATATTTTTACGTTATGTATTGTCTGCTAGATTCAATTTCCCAGACTAATTTTGTGACTTTATAAAACTATATAGTGCCTTTTAAGTGCCTATTTCATTTACTCTGGTGTCCATTTGCCTATTTTATAGGTTTTTTATGCCTATCTATACACTCTCTACTAAATACTACGCTACACGAACGTCCAGAAGGGGGAAAGGGAAATGAATATCAACTTTAAAATTATATATTTTACATATAATTTTATTGCAGTCACAGTAATTTATTTTATTACTTTAAAGGCGTTGCAGGAATATGATAACGCTATTATCTATTATGGGGGGAAATTGTTCCTGGTTTGCCCCCTCGTCTTCGATATAAATCCTCTTGACGTCCATACTAAGCTAATTCTAATTAACTAATTACACTGGGGAACAGTGAAATTGCGGCACAGTGTTTGAGAGCTAATTTAGGGCGATTTCATGCTGCTGAATAATGATATAATAATATATTTCCTGAATTGGCTCTAATTTATGAAATAAATGCAACTAAACCAAAATGGCTGAAACATAACACATACATATAAATGAACTTCCAACAACAATTTAATATTTCTTTTTGTGATTAGAATCATTAACATGATTTTTTGGTTCACTCCATGTCATAAGCACTCCAAATTTCAGTCCCTTTCTTCCGCCTTGGCCCCAATAACGAAGTGATTCCAAACAAGTTTTTCAAACTATATGTGGAACCCATTTTTTATTCTGTTGTCCCAGATTTTTGGCAAAAGAAATCTCTCACTACATCCGTGATATTTCTTCCCTGTGATGGTAGACACTATATTCCACATATATAGCAAAAAACATTTGGGTTATTGAAACACTTACTACGTGAGGAACTCATATTTCCAATGTATTCACATTAAACGCATTTCGCCTATTTATACTTCAAAATTCAACATTAAAGATATATTTACGCTTCATAAGTTGCCTAGCAACAATTTACAAATAAATAAATAAATAAGTTTCTTTTTAAGATGAAAATGTGCCTTTTGGATAAACAAACAGACATGCAAGCAATAAATAACATAATTACAGCACTTTCGAACATTTTAGAAAGCATGCTTTAGTGCCAATATTTTATGCATATGTTTATTGCATGCAGTTATTAGTGTGATATATTTTTTTTTTCTTTTTTCTTCTCACCTACATGGAATATTGAAAGCGACACATTTGTTCGCGGAACATTTTTGATATTTATAACTCGAGCACATAGTTTTGACACTTGCAAGATTATTAATTTTTGTGTGCAGTCATACAAAGGTAATCGCCAAGCCATATATATGTATACAGTGTACAGTTTAACGTAGAAAAAGAAAAATTGAACGCTATAATTAAGTTTTACCAGCGACAGTTTTCAGTGTAACCCACTATATGCATTGAATATTGTATAATAACACATTGGAATGTGCAACACAGCCATGCAAGTTTATATATTTGGCGATGTTAGGAGTGCAGTGGCTACGTAGTTCGTAAAACATACGCACTTTGATATGATCAGGTTTTCACACGGACAAAACAGTGAGAAGTGACAATGTTTTACATGCTTACTTACGTGTACTTACTTGTGCACCTTTTTAAGGTTTTTCTATTTATTTGAAGAGTCTATATCGAGGGGCAATATAAACAAACATTGTGAATTTCGTTCCATCTTGCAAGACGCTCCAGCCGTTAGCCTCGCGGAACACACAGAGTCGTTACCGCGTGGCGAGGCATCACAGACTCTTGACTAGGAGCAAGTGGATGAGCAATTATACATAATACACATTACGTACGCACAAAATGTGATACATTAAGAGTTTTATCGTTTAACGACACGAACTTTTGTGATTTCTAGTCTTATAATAGTATATATTATTGTTTTTTACATCGTATAAACATACGAATTTGTTAGTATTAAGGGTATTATTCATTATAAAGTTTAGGGAATGAAAATTTTCATTCCTTCAGGATGCAGTAAACAAGAGTTCTGTTATGGTGGATTTCGTTTGTATATTTGGGTTTTTTAAGAAAATATATGGAATTGGCGAACCTGAGTCATGTCAAGCTTTGCGATTTGACTTTTAAATTTTCAAAGGAGAAAATTTTTCCTAGGAGGCGCGAACGTATCAATCCCTAGGATTGTATGTTTATTTTATTAAGTCTCTCTGAACGCTTCATGTTGACCAGGGCATTCACTTGTTTTTCTCAGCTGTCTCAAGCCTCTTAGGCATGTTTACAATGCATTGTGTTGTGCCATGCAAACCTCCTGAGCATTCAGGAACAGGTAACACTTCTGGTTTGGTGTCAGCGGTTTGCATGGTAGCAATTATAATAAACACGATTCGGCGATTCGGCATCGAGGAAGAGCTCGATGGCCAGGGAATATAGAGGTGAGACAAGCTGGGAAGGGACTGGACTTTGGGAATTGAGTTGGTAGAGAGAGGAGGTCAGCAAGACAGGAGGTCGATAGTGGAAGCACGCTTTGGTCAACAAGTTAGAAGCTTACAGAGGACTTCGCTATTTTGATTCAGCTCAGAGACTTCAGTTAGACAGGTAATTATCCTACACCCAGCCATGATACAGGTTCAACGGTTCACAAAATCCAACGAGTTGCCATTGTCTTTTCAGTAGTTTAATTCCTTTGTGTAACTTGTACCTTTCGCATGCCAAGCAATAACTCGTCATGTCAATGACGAGTGGTCTCATCAAGAGGATGAATGATGAGTAGTTTACATCACCCCATCAGTTAACTGGTTCAGATCCCTTCATTCTATAGAATGACACGAATGGGAATTTCAGCCCATTATCAAATTTTGATATTACAGAGAAAAGCGTGGAGTAATTTTACTTCCTACATTTTCCATAGTGTGTTTATTTTTATAACTGGAGTCAATTTAACTGAACCAATCATACAATTGGCAATCACAGCTGTTTTGTGTGCTGAAACTGTTATTAAACTTTATGCCACAAAATAAAATCTTTCTTTTGTTCCCCAGTGTTATCTAACATTTTGCTTTTCCTTAGTTTTCTCAGAAGTGAAATTCAGGTTATTTCTACCAACCTGAACTGTCTATATACTTATTTTATATAAAATAATATTTTTTTCTAAGAACAATTAAGATTAAGCAAAGTACAATGAAGGCCAAATAATACTTTCCATGACTTAGTGTAGTTTTTCTCACTAGATGGCAGTAATAAAGTATAATACCATATAGTAACTAAAGAAATGTTTCACTAAAGAAAATATCTCCTATTCCACAAATAATTGAACATAAATTATGTGATAAAAATTGTTACCTTATGTGAGTTTCTTTATAATATGTTTTAAATGCTGTAAAATAAATTGAAACATTTACGCAAATATTTTTAAATGTATTATATTTATTCCATATATCAAGCTGGATTTATTACGCTAGTCTATCTAAAAGTTTTAGTGTTTGCAGGGGTATGAAATTGGCCGCCAGCACGGCTTGATTTTGTGCCTCATCAAAAAAAATGATGTCACTTCCAGTTTCCTAGTATGCAGCGCGTGATAAGCATTAATTTACATTATATACCGGGTGGTCCAAAAGTCCCGGAACGGTCACATATCGTGAGAAATACACATCGAATCGGAAAACGAAAAAAAATCGTGTTTAATAAGTGAAAGAAAGCTATTCAATGATATCACACTTGATTCCGTACCCTAGGGGTGGGGCGGGAGGCAACTGTGAAATTTTAAATGGAAACCCCATTTTGTATTGTAGAATCGGAAAGAGGACTTCATTCCGAGTCCAACAAGCTATCAACCATCCTCCTAGCTCAATTAGGAACTGAGATATAACGATTTTTAATTTTCTGCAATCGATTCCGCTCTGTCTCAATTAAGGAATTAAGGGCAGAGCGTCCCTTTGATTTTTTTTTTCCAAAAATTTAAAATCGCCATATCTCCGTTCCTAACTTAGCTAGGAGGATGGTTGATAGCTTGTTGGACTCGAAATAAAGTCCTTCCGATTCTACAATACAAAATGGGGTTTCCATTTAAAATTTCACAGTTGCCTCCCGCCCCACCCCTAGGGTACGGAATCAAGTGTGATATCATTGAATAGCTTTCTTTCACTTATTAAACACGTATTTTTTCGTTTTCCGATTCGATGTGTATTTCTCACGATATGTGACCGTTCCAGGACTTTTGGACCACCCGGTATATCTTAGGTACTCCTGCACTGATTTGGCGGTGAAAGTCTCTCAAAAACGTTGTTCACGCTTTATACTCTGAACCGGGAATATGTGAATTGAGAAAATAAAATCAAATCTCTGCGGAAGTAATGAGTCCAGAGGGCCGGACCAATAAAGACATGCTAGGGAAAGGGATTGCGTGGAGAAGAAAAAGCGACCACGGCTACCAGCCTTTGCTGCTGCGTGTACTGCTTTTCGCTCCGCCCACTTGGTAGCTCCCTGCTTTGCCGTTATGCGCGACCGTGCTCCACAGATTCCCGGGATACAGTTTAGTAGATCTTTTTTCCAACAACAAATAATGTCATATATTATTAATGAATACGAATTGTTTACTTCCAGTGACAGGGTCTTACAGTAAGCAACACTGTACCGTGTAGTTGGATTGGGACAGTGGCGACGATTGGGGGGACATGAGGGGCAGTTGCACTCCCACTTTTGCCACTTTACCCCCGCAATATGCTAAACCTTATCTACCAAGCGAATGTAAACTGTCCTTGCCACCCCCCCTGTTTTGGGACCCAATCACCGCCACTGGTTGGGAAGATCCAGGAGAGAAACATAGTTTTTGAGTGACTTTTACTTTCTTTTGTCTTTTTACTATTTTAAAAATTGTGCTACAATCTTGCAAGGTTCAACACAAATACAGTTGACATGTATGAAGTACCATCTGTAGTGAAAAAAAGAAATTAAAATTGCTAGAGAAATATTACAATGGAAAAATACACTTGTAACCGTCTCTGATCGAAGCTCTGGCTGACGGCTCATGTAGTCTCATGTCTATCAACTCGAGAAGAAATTAAATGTCTTCTTCAAGCGAGGTTTCAGCAGTGATTGAACAATCCGTAAGTAAATTTACATATTTCGACTGTGGAATTATTAATTAGTTTTGGTGCTTGAAGTTGAAATTTCTAGGCCCGGGATGTTTGTTCGAGCCTTCGGAATAGACCGAGAGAGGGTGCTTTACGTAATATATCCTAGGTGAGGGAATGGTACCCCCCAATTCGAATACTACATTCAATGCGTATATTTAAATTGGACGGTACATTCAATTTCAAAAAGAAATATTTAACCTTAAACCTATTATTATTAAGACAACATGAATAACAGCTACACAAACGTTAGGGTTCTTAAGTGTTTTTAAATAATTTGAACTTGTATATGTATTACATCATAATAGTTACTGTGAATGGAATCTTATTAAATCGCTTGCCTAAGTCCAAATGACACCGCACGCCCACTACATCCATCCGCAGAATGTAATTTATTTAAGATTTAAAAAATTATTAAAGTGCAAAGCTGTTCGTTATCTTATCCTCAGTACCTCAGTGAAAACACTATTGACAAAACTCACGTTTATTGAGAAGCTACCAAAATGGATTAGGTTTGTTGTTTAAAAATATGCTATACTGTTACTGTTCACTATAATGAGTAATATAACAATAAAGAAAAGAAAATGACTTTAAAATAGGAATGTGCGGGTAGTGCTGCACATTCCCCATTCAATTAAACGTTTTTAGAAATTAGTGCTAAAAGAAAAAAACAGAAGTTTATGCAAAATGTCAGACTTAGCTTGTATTGTGCAAGGCATTTGTTAGCAGGAGAATGGAACTAGTAGTTCAGAACAATCGCAAAAGATGACGCTACCATGCAATTACAAGTAGAGACATCTGTAGTAGAAGTGCGAACTACGTACTTACACTTTAAAGGTACTGGAAGTTTTTCACAATAAAATAATAACGTTTAGAAAACGTAATTTGTTGTCTGCTTTCATTCCGAATTTTGATCTTAGTGGCTTTGTCTTCCTGAATGTATCAGCCAACCATTACTTGAAAAACTCAATATGCTGACCAAGGCAGTAATTTATTTTATTATAAAACATAAACTAAACGTAACGTTTCAACCTTAAGGGCTTCTTCAGACTCTGCACCAAGTACAAATGTAACAAGGTACAAAACAGGAAGATATATTGTATATAGGGGAACCTGTCCTAAAATGACATACGGTAAGAAAAAAATGCTCTAGCAAGTGTATTAATTGCAACTCTTTGTTTATTTTTACATATTCAGAACTCAAAGCATTACCTTTTATATGGTACAGTTAAAAATAATATATGTTATGTTATATGCTCTTTACAAAGGTTTTTTGGAAAATGCAACAGTGTGTCATTTTACCTGAGGTACTTAGATAAAATGACATACCCATTTATAACACGTAATTGAATCTTACATACCCATTCATATAACACGTAATTGAAGCTTTTTTACTTGCATAAATCGCAAGTAAATGTCCTTGATGTCTTTCGTACACCAGCACACTCATTGTGCGCCCACATTGAACATTGTATGCACTTCAGCCATGTTTCCTTAGGTTTCGAATGACTGAATAAGTCGTTGCAATAGATGCTTGGCGCATCTATCATGTAGCTCAGAATCATCATCATCATTATCATCAAACTGAAGTTTAATCTTGGCTTGTCGAGCTGCCCGTCTTGATTCTAATAGTTTCTTCTCTGCAACTTTTGTCTTCACTTCGGCGAGAAAAGGGCTACCTGTTAAGTTCGGCCGCAGTTTCAGCTGTATCAATTCCTGGCTGGGTCCCACCCAGTCTCTTTTTCGTAATCCTGATTACACTTTTCAGTTGTTGCCGCTGCCATAAACATATGGTCTGGAAAGACATCAGGATTAAAGGGCCAGATGCCTGTTTCAGAGAATCCACGAATGGCCTTGCTGAAAGTGCCAGTTTTTCCATAAGCCAAAGAAAATAAACTGCCAACTTGGTACTGTGTTACAACCCTCCCGGGATGAGTTTTCAACCATTTGCGGACTTGTTCATTGTAATATGTCTTCAACGGGCCAAAAAACGTTACGTCCAAGGGTTGAAGTCGATGTGTGCATTTGTAGCATGTTACATATTGTCCTTATGCCATGACTGTTTGTCAGTTTTTCTTACGTACTCTCCAACCATTACTTCTGTAGTCTAAAATAATAATAATAAAATAAAACATTTTCAGCCTGCTGTCCATAATATCTACAATAATTCAGTTTCAATAGTGATTTTATTAATAATTAGGGTTACTGTAGCCATTACTGGTATTATTTACACATTGAACAACTTTCAACACTTACATATTTTATGCCTTCGCAATAATAGAATTCCTATTAAATGTGCAGGTCCACAAAATATTTATTCTGGTAAAATGACATACTATGTCATTTTATCCTAGTTAAGAGTATGTCATTTTACCCTCTGTCATAACCTCAAACAGGTGTGTTAATGCTCGCGTTTATGAATACTTGCAAGATTTTTACAATGGGTTTATAATATGCACAATATAACTATTTCCTTACCTTATTTATACAAATGTTGGCCCGCTTACTGTAATTGTGGAAATCTGGAATCAAACAATGATCACCTCAAACTTTTACAACTCCGTATTTAAGGATTACGCTCCTGTTCCGAAATCCGTTACACAATGGCACCGCCACTCACACAGGTTCTATGTTGTCTACTACAGTACACAATCAGAGACTGAAAAGTGCTGCCCCTTGCGTCAGTAACGAGAAACTCAAGGTATGTCATTTTATCTGAGTATGTCATTTTAGGACAGGTTCTCCTACACAAACATTACTCCCCTCCAGACTATTAGAAAGTTGTTCTGGAACATTCTAGCAGGTGGCTTTCCCTTGTCAACTGTACTTTCACCTATGGCGTTATGTTTGTGTATATATATCGTCCTGTTTTGTACCTTGTTACATTTGTACTTGGTGCCGAGTCTGAAGAAGACCTTGCTAGAAGGTTGAAACGTTACGTTTAGTTTATTTATGTTTTATAATAAAATAAATTTCTGCCTTGGTCAGCATATTGAGTTTTTCATATCATGGAAACAAGGCTTAATAGTGTTACAACCATTACTGATCAACATAGAGAATGTGAATTCAGGTATTCTTGTTTCGACCCAATCGTCCAGCAGTCTAGAACAGCAAAGTGTAATCAAGTCAGACGAAACACTAAAGCTATAAAGTGTTTAATGTCTGTCGGTGGACGTTCACCATGTACAGTTAGAATCTCAAAAATTAAAAAATAATAAAGAGATAATAAACAAAATTGTCCTCTCCTGCCTTTCACATTCTCGATCTCGGCCATTGGGGAAGTGATGTAATCAGCACCACGCCCTGTCCACCTTCAATCTTAATGTCGCCTCCAGGTACCCATTTTATGAGATACTGGAGGCTTAGTAAACCCCAGAGTCATCTTATGCAGGAACATGGTCTGAAAAATTCCCATCTGCCCCGAGATTCGAACCCGGATCTCCCACGTGACAGTCAGATACACCATCGACTGAACCATAGCGGCTCAGTCGATATTATGGTTATGAAATAAAATCTCATTTTCAACACATGAGGCTGTCTGAAAGGCTTCAAGATACTTGAGTAGAAAACATATTTAAACAAAAATGACAAACTCTCTTCACACACAATTTTGAAAACTTAATAAATGAGATATATTTATTCCGTCGAAATCCATGTGTGATTAAAACTTCATATTCCCGGTTTACACAAGGCTGTTGGGGCCAGTGGCGCAACCACAGTGGGGCAGGGTGTAGGGGGCATTGCCCCCCAACACTTCGAAGGAAATCAATCCTAAGGGGGGCAAACATTGACTGCCAAGGGCACAGAGAGAATATTGCCCTCTCGATTTTAAATTTGATGCAAATAAAAATACATTTTGTTAAATTTTCTTGCTGGCATCGCTCAAATCACCTCCTTTATTACTCTGATGAAGTTCCGAGCCGTATCTAGGGGGCGCCGAACGATGTAAATGATAAAAGTTGGAAAAGAGAGAATTCCATGGCAAAAATTTGTAAAAATTGGAAATGGAAATTTTCTTGCTCGTTTAGCTCGCAATATAATTATTTTCTAGAATGCATTGTAAATTACTAGAGAGAGAGAAGTAAGGCCAAATGTGTACTTCAAACTGTTGTTGCTAAACATTTTTGTATTAAATGTATGAACAATCGTTTTGTGGAAAAGGAGCACACACATGTTAGAGACAATTTATATATTTTTTGCTGTTGGTTTGTAATGAGGTTGATGACTTGATTATGAAATATATTTAAATAATATACCCCGGTGGTCCAAAAGTCCCGGAACGGTCACATATCGTGAGAAATACACATCGAATCGGAAAACGAAAAAATACGTGTTTAATAAGTGAAGAAAGCTATTCAATGATATCACACTTGATTCCCCATCCCCGCCCTCTGGGGGTGGGGCGGGGGCAACTGTGAAATTTGTGAACATTTCATAAAACCTAAAAAAAATTCAAGGGGACGTAACTCTGCCCCTAATTGAGCTAGAGTGAAAGCCATTGCGGATTCGGAACCTGCATGTGATCGTGGACACACATCCCCCCTTTCCATATACTATACTGAAAGGTCTTGACGTGCAGATTCCGAATCTGCAATCGCTTTTACTCTAGCTCAATTAGGGGCAGAGTTACGTCCCTTTGAATTTTTTTTGTTTATGAAATTTTCACTTTTTTTTTTCTTTTCTTTTCTAAAATTGAGCTAGGAGGATGGTTTATAGCTCGTTGGACTCGGAATGAAGTCCTCTTTCCGATTCTACAATACAAAATGGGGGGTTTTGTTTAACATTTCACAGTTTCCCCCCCCCCCACCCCCAGGGGGTGGGGAATCTAGTGTGATATCATTGAATAGCTTTCTTTCACTTATTCAACACGTATTCTTTCGTTTTCCGATTCGATGTGTATTTCTCACGAAATGTGACCGTTCCGGGACTTTTGGACAACCCGGTATATGTATTAAAGAAACATTGAATACGTGCACATTTGTGTGTTAACATTTTGCATATGTATTTTCTATTCCATATGTGTAAAACATATGTTCTAAATGAACGATACACATGTCATACGTACAAAAGAAATTATATTCGTCATTCTTGTCTTTCTCGCTTTTAGATGGCGGTTGCTGATAAGGGATGATCTACCCCGAAATAAAAACCTGGCTACAGGTGCCTGCCCTCCCAATTTCGACACCTCCTTTCGATTCAGATAATGTCAGAAACAAGAGTCCAATGTATGGGCAATTTATTCTGAAAACACTTAGAGGTAACACAAGTAACGAGCCGGCCCCTGTAGCGGAGTGGTTAGCACATCGCGCTACAACGCCTGGTTTCGAATCCCAGCCTGGATGTTTGTAAGTGCTTATTCATCAATTTCATCATGTCATCACTACAGCCCGGATTTGTATGTAATTATACCGGGTGTCCCAGAAGTCTTTCCCTGATTACAAACTTTATTCATATCCACTATATGCAATGTAGAGATGTGAAAGTGGTGCCAAAATGTGGGAAAACTAACCAAGTATATTTGTTGTAGGTTTCAGTAATGTGGCTGTAGTGTAGCAGTGTCAGTGCCAAGGAATCCGGAATTAATGCTCTTGAGATCGGGTGCCATCTTTCCATACAATGTTTCTTGGACTTGACAGGATTTGGGAATGAAGATAAATTTCATTTTTTTTAAATACCAACTTATTGATGGCAGATATTCTAGACGAAAGAATTCTGTACATTTGAAAGTTCCTCTGCACTGTTATTGGTGACCGGGTCTCGTGATACCAGAGGACATGCTGAGCTTTTTCCTTATTTGTGAACATTTCCGGTTTTCTGGGCATTGACACTGCTACACTACAGCCGCGTTACTCAAACCTGCAACAAAAAGAACTTGGTTAGTTTTCCAACATTTTGGCACAACTTTCACATCTGTACCTTGCATATAGCGGATATGAATAAAGTTTGTAATCAGGGAAAGACTTCTGGGACACCCGGTATATTCTACCCCTTTCTAGATACAGACCTTGTACAGAAAATTGTCAATGAATTTGTCACGTGCCAGTTCCGACGACACAATGAAAAATGCAAGGAAGAAATGTTTCCCGAAAGCGACGATAGATGGCAGCACGCCATATAAAGAAGAGCAGAGTTCATTGTAGAAACTAGGAGCGGAGAAGCGATTATATATATTATAGTAAATGCAAAATATATATAGGAAGAGTATAAAAATTATAGAAGGAGTGAATAAAATGTTGTAAATAGCCAATTAAGATAATTAAGAATATGCTCGTATATGAAACAATCAGGAAAGTAAATAAGTGAGCAAATGAATTCAGAAATGTATCTCTTTTTTTATCCTAGTGATCAAAATTTGATTTAATACCTCTGACGAGGAGAACATCGTCAGCTTTTTTGTTTGTCCGTCTCTCGGTGGCGCTGTGTCCAAATTAGACGCCCCGAAGCACTTACGGTTGCTCTCCTTATTAGACGCACTGGGCCATAGGCAGCGCTTGGTGTTAGCGATCCTGGGCTATTCCCCTTTTGGTCGTTACATAGGAGGTGGCGCTACTGTCAGTTTAGTCGCCCCTAATCTTTCTATAAGTATAGCTTGTATCGTTTGTATAATCCCAAAGAAGCAGGGAAAACGAGCGCATACATGTAATAAATAAGATTACGCTTTAAAGGTAAGGACAATAAATTAGAAGAAAGCGAAAAGGAGAATAAGCCTTTTACAAAAATAGAAAGAAGAAGAAAACTTTTCCCTAATCAAAGATAGAAAAGAAGAAGAAGCCGTTTACCAAAATTGAAGGAAGAAAAGAAGAAGAAGAAGCCTTTTCACTAATCAACGATAGAAAAGAAGAAGAAGCCTTTTCACTAATCAACGATAGAAAAGAAGAAGAAGCCTTTTCCCTAATCAAAGATAGAAAAGAAGAAGAAGCCTTTTCACTAATCAACGATAGAAAAGAAGAAGAAGCCTTTTCCCAAATCAAAGATAGGAAGGAAGGAAAAGTCTTTTCCCAAAATAGAAGGAAGAAAAGAAAAAGAAGCCTTGTTCCCAAAATTGTGAGAAGAAAAGAAGAAGAAGATTTCCTTTCAATTATACATATATTTGTAAGAAGAATATAACCGACGTAAATTTGGAATCAGCATATATATATATATATATATATATATATATATATATATATATATATATATATATATATATATATATATATATATATATTTCAATGTATATACAAGCTTCGCTATATATTTTCTCTGTATTGTGTACAGTTTTCAGAATATAGATCCGCATTTAACTATATCCTTTTGGCTATAAAACGCTTTCTTATTTGGAATTCTCGAATAAAGAACCTATCCCCTGAGATTAAGATATCTGTAGCCGTGGTATAAGTTTATTTTAAGAAGTGCACTAGAGGGACCTTGCAAATTATATAACTGACATGATTTTGCATAAGTTTTATGTTGCATATATTTACATATTGCCGGGATATTACATATTTTACATATTTGCTAATTTATAATAATAATCCGTAGCCCGACAGCCTTTGAAGGGCCTTGGCTTATCTCCCGACTGCCAGTCTCCCTCCCACAATCCTACCTAGAGGTGTGGAGTTCTTCAACCGGTAATGGGGTGACGAGGGGTCAGCACGTCCAAACACCAGCCGTTATAGGAGATTTCCGAGACCGGATTACGCTACTCACTCGTAGATCCCCAATTTCCTCACGATGGGGGGGTTGCCACCGGTCCTATACACAGGCCGAACACCCAAAGACTGAACCCAGGCGGACTCGAACCCATGCCGTCCTGCAGTCGGAGCCCAAAGCACTGCGCCTTAGACCGAAAGGCCACGGAGAAGAACTGCTTGCTAATTTACTTTACATAAAACAACATATTTTAGTATTTTTTTCCTATCTTGATCCTTTTCCCTATATTTTCCATCTCTGAACATAATGAAGAAAATTTCTAGCTCATCTGATGCTATATTTTCTAATCGATGAGATGCATTAAGCTTAACGTCACCTAAAATTGACTGCCAAGTCGAAAGACGGGCTGAAAACAGAAAAAAAGGGAACTGTTATTTGTAGAGAGATGCTGGAAGTCCCCCTCCCCCTTTCTGGTTACATATTTTCTTTTCTCTCTTAGGTTTTGACAAAGCACCTAGAAACTTGGCATCGGTGGGCAAGAAAACTACTTTCCTGTACGTAGCGATTTGCACAATATGTTCCCTTGTACAAAAAGTACACATACAGGGTGCGGCACGTAAAACCAGCCCGCTGTAATCCCGATGTAATTGCTTTGCTAATGAACATGTAAAACATCTAAATGAACATGTCAACAGAAGATGGCGTTGCATGAGTTACTAATTCTGTTTCTCACCAACAGGTGGCTTGTGAACCCGTGGTCGAGTGAAAGCAGTTGAGAATCAGGCCTTGTTGGGTGAAGCCGTGATAATGCCGTATTTGATTCCTGAGCGTTTTGCAATTGTTGAAGCTTTTGTGCGCACCGGATCCTTTGTGCAAACAAGGAAGTTGTTTCAGGAGAAATTTCCAGGACGTCCTGTCCCAGCAAAACGCACAATACAGGATTTGATTGGGAAATGGAGGCGTACAGGATCTGTTGCAAATGCTCCCAGGGACAGACGACCATCTGTCTGCACACCTGAATTACGGAGGCAGGTGCAGAACATAATGGCGAGAAGTCCTCGTAGATCAACGAGGAAATTAAGTCAACAGGTTCCAGCTAGTGAGCGAAGTTGTAGACGTGTGTTAAGGGCGCTGAAGTTAAAACCTTACCGGATAAGTGTAGTGCAACAACTGAGGGAACTTGACCCGGGGAAGAGGGTGGATTTTTGTTCATGGCTATTGACGAATGTTGCCAGTGGTGTTTTGGATCCATTGATGCTCATCATGAGTGACGAGGCGTGGTTTCACCTGTCGGGATACGTAAATTCCCAAAACAATCGCTATTGGTCGTCACAGAATCCACACGTAATCCACGAGCAGCCATTGCATGACGAAAAGATTGGTGTTTGGTGTGCCATTTCCGCACAACGCGTTATGGGGCCCATATTTTTTGAAACCACAGTAGACAGTAACGTGTATTTGGGAATTCTGGAAGAGTTTTATGAACAATTGACAGAAGAGGAGCGTCAGTTCTGTTACTTTCAGCAGGACGGATCAACAAGCCACACATCAAATGCTTCACTATCCCGTGTGCATGAAATGTTTACTCCAGAGAGGACAATTAGCAAAGGCCTGTGGCCTCCTCGGTCACCCGACTTGTCAACTTGTGACTTTTACTTGTGGGGAATGTTAAAGGGGAAAGTATTCGAAACAAATCCACACACAATTGAAGAACTCAAGACCTCCATCCAGAATATCATGAACAGCATCACCACTCAAGAATTAACAAAGGTGTACATGAATCTCCTGAAACGTGCTCAGACGTGTGTTGAAGTGGGTGGAGGACACTTTCAGCATCTATTGTGAAGGTGAGAAATCTTAACACACAACATTAAATTTCATTTGGTGTATTGCTTTTGTTTGATTTTGTTTTAATTTCACTTAATCATTTAAATTGTTCATCTAATGATATCTTATGAAGGGACGGGCTGGTTTTAAGTGCCGCACCCTGTATATTTCTGCCGTGCAATGCGCGACACAACTCAAGAAGCAGTGTTGCTAATGGAGCAGATAGAAAAATCGCTGCAGTGCGCCGATGCACAGCTGTTACGTACAACAAGAAAATTAGAGAATTCAGGTCTATCTAACGTTGAGTTTTAAACGTCATGCATTATACCAGGACTAGGATTAATATGTACTAACAAGTGGCTTAGTATGTACCTACATACATATGGACTAAAAATTCTCAAAATATGAACTAACACATAAGTAAAATTACCAAAAATGCTGCAAAGAAGACTTCTTCATACGATTCCTTATTTGAGTGATTTCAAACAAAATAAACACTTTATCATTTTCCATTGCATTAATGAACTGGTGGCGTTCTAACTGTTCACTCCCAAAACCCGTCTACACTGGTACGGAACTGCAACGATAGATAATACACGACCGACACTACCACTGCTTTGAGGACTATAATAACATGCGATCGTGTTAAACCGCGACAATTGGACCACAGCACTCCTCCTCAAGCAGTATTATTGCCTCTCTGTGATCGGTGACAGTCGGTTGCCTTTGTTGTACATCTACAAACGATGCCGGCTTCCACAACAATAACAAGTACACATACTGCCACTAGACGATAAGCTGCGCGGCTTTTTTTTTCCTATGAACTTGTCACCCATCAAAGCATGGTAATTTTAACACAGATAACAATATGCATCGCCTTAAGCAGCAAAAATGACAGCCTCCTCTATGCAATTTCTACAAGAATACGTGCCGGAGCCAAGAGTTGAAATGCTCATGGAGCCACATAATTTATTTCTTTTGAACAATTCCAAAATTATGAAATATGAACAATTTGTGAATTTCCCGAGCTTGGCTATGCAAGGTTTTTTATTTCAACTTTGACAGAACTGGAGGCATTATGGAATTTAACGTTCATTAACAAACACACACTTTCAAATACACACACGCAATACACGCACACAACGTCAAACCGGTCAAATACTTAGTATAAAATAAAAATATGGTGCTTCCAATCCAACAAAACTCACCGTCACTTTAACTGCCTTTCTCCTTCCGTGACAGAAATAGTGCTTCATTTTTACACTTGTCAACACTAGTTACTAGCACTGCATAAAAGAAGCAACCACTTCGTCATGCTATATTGCCACATTACCGTCCCTGCCGAACGGTGTGAACCGCGAGCTGGAGCGCTATTCAATTGTTTTCAATGATGTTTGCGCGAGTGTGTGCAGGAATGGAATGACAATATGGCAACAATGGCGAAGGTTGACGAGCAGCGTAGAACACGTGATGCAAAGAGGGAGGGAGACGAAACGAAAATTGGTATGTGCGCAACGGCAAAGATATGTGTGTTGCACTCTAGCTATACACTTTCATTCGATTGTTCTTTCTGTAGACGCTTTTTTTTTCTTTTCAATTTGTTTCGAAAGTTATTACAAAAAGCTCTCTTACAATAGTTGATAAAATTGGTTTCTTAAGTATTTACACGTTGCTGTGCTTTTATGAGTTTATAAATTTGATAAAAATTTTAACTTGAACAACTTATGTCCTTAAAATTATGTTGAATATGTTCAAATAAAATAAATATCTAGCAGAATTCTTGAAATTGCTTGAATACTATATAATTAATATTATTATTATTATTATTATATTCTTTGATACTACATATTTAGCTACATATCCTGTTGATAATACATATTTAGGTACACATTTGTCAATTATTGTTACATATTTATGTACATATTTTGTACTTTGATATTACATAAAAATCTGGGGGCTAGTCATCACTCATCCCCATCTTCGTAAATTAGCCAAAAGTGGCACAAAAAGCGAAGTAAAACAAAGCAAATCAGTCAATCACAATAAACGAATAAAGTATGTTGGAGTATTAATATCAAAAACAATTGCTAGAGAACGAAGTTGGATAGTTCATATACATAGGGTATAATACGCATCCTTCCGTAGTTGCTTGCAACTTTCGACGGCTTGAAAATACTTATGTATCTCTTTCAGAGCATAATATTATTTGGCAACGGTGCTAAGATTCCTCTTCACAAAATTTCTAAGTAGGAGTATTAGGGGGGGGGAACTGCCCCTCTTGCACCGCCGTGCGCACGCCTGTGGTTATTTGCCATGCCGATATCACTCGCAAACGTTAAAAACAAACTTTTCACCAGAACCATCCACGGATGGCAGACGACAGAACTTCGCGGGAATGGGCCGCAGGTGCAGATGACAGAAACGCCGCGCGGGAAGCAGATCCTCGCATCTGATTGGATAATTCACTATGGTGCCCCTTGATCACAAGGAGACGACGTCAGCACTACACCATCGCGGAGACCCTGCTGTAACCCACTACTACCACTGAAAATAATAAAATAATTATTAAGAATAAAAATATTATACAGATAATATGCCCATTATATTTTAATGATATTTATTATTTATTATTATTATTGTTATTATTATTATTATTATTATTATTATTATTATTATTATTATTATTATTATTATTACCACATGTCACCCCGTAACTGGTAGGCTGGTCCTCACGCATGGGCGTATATATAGTTCACGTAAGGGGGTGGGTTCAACTTTTGGTATGATTGGGATTGCTATTTTTCATAATTGAAAATCCGGGACACAGGGTCGGATGTTTCCTTTCATAGATACGTATGTATTTATCAATTGTGTACCTACATTTCTTCTGTGAAATACGTAACTATTTTATGTATATGTTACTAGAAATGTGAGAATGCGTGAAAGGAAACCAGTTCATGTTTCGCTCTACATATTTGTATACTTTTATATTGTGTAACAAGAATAGGCGCTAACTTTCTGCCCCCTCAATTTCTCAAGAAGTATATAATATATTATGCGTAAAAAAAATATTGTCAATCTTGACCCACCTCCCCACCAAATATTTATATGAAGAATAAAGTTACGGCTTCTGGGGACAAACCACGTATATAATAATAATAATAATAATAATAATAATAATAATAATAATATATCTTTATGTTATGGAGGTATTAATACAGGGTGGGCCAAAAATCTTAGAACAGTCGAATAAAATAAAAAAAATACGCGACAAACAGGAATGAAATGTCCCTACACATCTTATAGGCAAGGGGGAAAATGTAGACCATTCCACGTTTCCGGCGGCCATCTTGAAATCCGCCATCTTGGATTAAACTTCAAAATTTCAAATGAGAGGGGGTGATATGATATATCAAATCAGGCTACAATTTCACGAAAAATGCAATGGTGAAAGTTTTTTCGACGTGTCTTCAACCAGTAAAAAGTTATGACTGAATTATTTTGCTCCTTTTCGAGGTGTCCGAAATTAATATTAAAATGTCTTTAGCGCGTCAGTAACGCATCGAGATCAAAGTGACGTCTAGGGAGAGAAGTTCACATGTCATTGCAAACGATTTTAATCGGATACATCCACGAAGTGCTGCGCATTACGAATGGTTGTCTCGAACAATTACAGTGTGACGTTTCCATTGCATAAAAAGTCCTCCACAGTGACGAGGCTAATTTTCATGTTCATGAGGAAGTCCATAAACAGAATATTCGACGCTTTTTATCTGAAAAACCCATTTTGGACAGAACACAGCCGACTGGTTAGTGCATGTAAGTTAATGGTGTGGCATACTGTGTGGAACACGATTGGTTAGTCCATTTTCCTTCGACGGAACCTTAAATGCTTAGGGCTAATTGGATTTGTTAAATGAATTTTTTTTTTTCATCCTTGCTTACGGAAGAAGGCACTTTTTGGCACTTTTCGCAGTTTCTTTTTCAGTAGGGCAGAACAACAGAACACTATGGGAACGTTATGAGACAGTTTCTGTGCAAAGTTAGTTATCAGATGACAAGTGTCGCACATTCTGATTATTAACTTCGCCATGAATAGAAACATTAGCATTGTCACAGTGGAGTACTTTTCATTCAACGGAAGTAGCTGTAATTGTTCAACACTGTAATTCTTCGAGACAACATTTCGTAATTCGCAGCTCTTCGAGGATGTATCCCACTAAAATCGTGTGCAATGGCATGCGAACTTCTCTCCCTAGACGTCACTTTGATCTCGATGCGTTACTGACTCACTAAAGACATTTTAATATTAATTTCTGACACCTCGAAAAGGAGCAAATTTGTACAAGAATTCGTCATAACTTTTTACTGGTTGAAGAGACGTCGAAAAAACCTTCACCATTGCATTTCTCGTGACATTCTAGCCTGATTTGATATATCAAATTACCCCCTTCCGATTTGAAATTTTGAAGTTGAATCCAAGATGGCGGATTTCAAGATGGCCGCCGGAAACGTGGAATGGTCTATGACATTTTTCCTCTCGCCTATAACATGTGTAGAGACCTTTCATTCCTGTCTGTCGCGGATTTTTTTATTATATTGTATTTGACTGTCCTACGACTTTTGGCCCACCCTGTATTTCCCAACACCCTACACTTGAGATCGAAGTTTTATTTGTGTGTAGCCTGAATGAACACTGTTTGAAAACTACTTACAGAAAAAGGCAAGGAAGACAAGTACAGTAGAGCGTCGATTATCCGAAGTAATTGGGGGACATAGGTGTTCGGAAAACTGGTTTGTTCGGATAATCGAACTGTACATGTTTATTTGCCAAAAAGAAGTACTGTACAGTAAATTTATTCATAAAAACAGGCATCTCTTTAAGTATTACAAAGTAACGTACAAAGGCAACTTTAGTAGGAATATATAGTATGTGGTACAGTTTATTAAACAAAAATATGTACATATTACATACGCATTTTGCATGAACAATACATACACCGACAGAAGTGTGCTGATTGTTGAAACACAGCGACTGGCGGTTTGGCCGGTCAGCAGCGCCTTATGAAGGCCCCATTAGAAGCAATGTTCCGCCAGCGGTGGCTCAGTGCGGCGACTACTGTGGGAAACTTGGTTTGGGAGTGAGGGGGATGATGGACGGTAGGGTGGGAGAGTAACAGGTGCGATCGAGTACACAGTTCGGTTAAGCGGTCGCTCGGTTGACCGACGTTCGGATAATCGACACTCTACTGTATTTCATTTTAATTCATGGCATGGCATTTTTTCATGGCAACATTTTTTTTTTTGTAACTAACTGCTACGCAGTTTAATAGCCCCTGGATTAGTCAGTTAACTTGTCAAACAAAATGCAACGTAGGTAATTATTTATTTTTAGAGGACTAAATGTGGCAAAATTTTTCATAGCTTCTGTCCAGTTTGAAAAACCCCTGTAATTGTCCGTTAAAACTTCTTTAAAAGAGGCAAGGGAGGTTATTTTCTTTGGAAAATGTCCAATTAACATGGGTTTTGTGCGATTTCAATGAATTTCAGATGTACAAAACCTGTTAACATTACAAACGTTTCTATAATTATTTACTAATAAATTAAGCAAACTGAACGGAATATTTTATGTTCAGGCACGTATCCAGAAATATATTTCACAAGCTGAGGAAACAAATAATAACAATAATGTTTAAAATTATACGTTAATATAATTTATAGGTTTATTCATAATTATATGTAAATAAATTAATATTGTATAAATAGATAAAAATAACAGATTTAAGAATAGAGATATAACACGTTGTATTCATTATCTAGCTTGCGCATAGTTAAGATCGACGAAATTTATGTTAAAACAACTTTTCTGGCAAGGAACACAGAAATAAAGAATAAAAAAAAAAGGTAAAGTGTTCCCCTGTGCATAGCACCACGCCATGAAGGCGTATAGGGGGTGTGGGGGTAACGCCCCATGGATCTTTTTTTTTAAAAAAATGATACAGAATGGAATATTTCTTGAAAAGCAAAAAAAACGATGTTAGATTCACTTAACGAAAAGTAAAGTTCGTGAATAATATCTGATGCACATTATTATAAATAGTAGTGTGCATAAATCTTCTTTGGGACTGCCATACAAAGCCGTATGATCGCAATATAAACCTTGCCTTCCAGTAAGTTCGATACAAGTTGTAAACGAGTACAGTAGAATGACAGCACTTCGTTCCTACGCGTCAGCAAAAATTCGATGCGACTGGTGTTATGTTACATCCGGTGTAGCGGGGTACGAGCTGTTTTATTGTTGAGTCAGCAGAACGTGTCTGATCACGTTGAAGACATCGGAAGCGGTGGGGGAGGGGGTCAATTGATTTGTCACGTTGTTTCTTGATGTATGCTAACCTAACACGTGCGTATGTTTGTGTGTGTGTGTGTGTGTGTGTGGAGGAAATGCGCGCGCAACCATTGCGTATGATGCAAGGACATGAAGAAATGATTTAAAGATGGCGCCGAAGGTGCTGTAGGGGAAGGTGGGGGACTTTGCAACACTTTTCAGTTTAATTTTTTTTATTCAAAAACTGTTACAATTGGAACAAGTTACAAATATGCTATGAAATGGTACATCTTTTGGCTACTTAAGAAACAAATATGAAATTTTAATTTTGAACCTCAAATAAGAAAAGTCTGTTAATTTAAAGCAGGTCCGAGTGTTGCTATGTGCCCCATGCATGGGGTAAGTTGCAACAGTGTTTGGGGTACGTTGCAACAGGGATTATGCGTTGTTTGAATGACACTATTTGCAATCAATGCACACATAATAAGGATTTCTCTCCGCGCACAGCCAATGGGACCACATTTTGCATTGTTTGCACTGCACCCAGTCTTCTTCTTTGTAGGATTCTCCACACACTAAACAGTGATATTCTTTGCAAGAACTTTGGAATAATGTTTTCTTGCACATAATTTTCTTCTTGCCCTTTTCCTTTGCACTACTCTTTTTTGCATCTTCCAAAGCCTTTTTTTCAGGTGTGTCTGTTAGAATGGCACTTCGTTTACGTTTACGATTCGTCGTTTTCCTGGGTTCAGCCTTTCGGTATGGACGAACATTTTCAGGAGAGAAGGAAACTTTAGATCTACTCACTACTGAAGACATTTGTGTGCCACTTGGACCCGGCATTTCAATTTGCGAAGGCAAATGATAGTGTTATTTGACCTATTATAAACCCGAGAAAGTATGAGCCCCCCTCAGGCAGATTTGGCTACACTTAAAACTAGCTCAAGATGTGCATATGAGCTTATTGCTCAAGTGTGGTACTCTGTCTAACCCAAGATTTTTGTAAAAATGCCCTCGGGAATTTCCCGTGAAAGTATGACCCCCTCAGATTGATTTGCCTACACTTACAAAAGCTACATCTGCCAAATTGTTGTCCATAAGCTTGTTAAAAATATGGCCTTCTTGATATTGTTTTTGCTACACTTAAAACTAAGCCAAGATGCTCATATGAGCTTATTGCCTCTAGTGTAATACCCTGTCAAGTGTGCTTAAATACTTGACAGTCAGTTCAGAGTATTAATATGTTATCCCGAATATTTTAATTGGGCACCAGGCCCAACTTGCATATCTAGTACTAAGACAATGCATTGTGCAGAGGCTTTCTAGAATTGCTCTGTGACTCTCTCATTTCTTAGATCATAAACATATGATTTTTCACCTATAAGAATAACACTACATATGGTGTCATCAGGGAGTGTATCATGGAATTCACAGATAATTTTAATGTTTGTCCTGTCATTAACCACAACTTGTTTTCTTTTTGAAGTGTTGATGACAAACATGGGTCTCTGTGCTTTGAATTCATCTGGTGAGTAATACATGTCAGTATTGCCAGTAGTGACCCTTTTGTATGCTGTAAATGCTTCATATAATTTAAGAAAATCATCCTTGGACATGTTTAAATTATAATTTTCTCTAGGAAACACCTCATTTCTGCCATTTTTAAGATATATGTTCTTGATGTTGCAGCTATCAAATTTACTTGAATTTTTTTCCTGATTATTGTGTCTTCCAGTCTGAAACAGTACCACCACAAAATCTGGCATGTCATATTGTATACTGGAGAATGAGTTTGTAGCATCAAATTCATAATAGCTTCCAGTGGCAGGCTTCTGCACACATTGATGTGTATAAAATTGTAAAGGCACCTGTGGATTTTTTAGGATATCTGCTTTGTATTTAAGAGCATAACTGGCTTCATATTCAACTACTGGAATTCTTAGCTCCATAGTCTGAATAAGGCACTTGCCTTCATCAGGTAGAGTATTAGGCAGAGCTGCACCGGTAGAGTTTAATGTACTGTACCTCATCAAAGCATTATTATCATTGGCAGCTCTTCTAAATGTGATTCTTAAACCACCCTTCCACATAATATCTTTGTAATCTGAGAAGACTCCTGGCAACAGGCGCATGGGGAACAGCACCCTGTGGCTTTTAGATATCATTTTATCACCAGCCTCAAATCCACCTATTTTGTAGTATGATGCTTCGGTCTTGGATAATTCTAGTGTGGCCAAAGCTGTAGAGGTAATACCAGGGTAATCTACTCTGTTTTATAACAACACCATGTTTTCTGATCTCAATTTCAGAGAACAGATGTGGCACAAAATTGTCTACCAATCTTATATTTGAATTTGCCGGATAATCTGTACCATCGAGCTTTACAACATCAAATTTGATGTATAGATCTGCTCTGTGGGGGTGTATAAAGCCATCTCCTACATCAAGATCAACCTCAATCTCTGTGTTGGGTTGATTTAAATTTGCAAAGGTCCTCCTGTTTGGAGGGAATGATTGTAGCTCATAACTCTCAATATTTTCCATTTTTTTTGTATGTATTTTTATTTAAATATTAATTTCTATGATAGCAGTTGTTGTGGCTCCAGCAAAATCAACTAATTCTTCTTTTTCATTAGTGACCATCAACTCAATGTAGTCTATTCTATTATGGCACACAGGAAAATATAACGTTGGTGATGGAGTGTAGATGATCGGTTCCATAAATTCAGAGTTAGGTTTGAATGTTGCAATGATGCCAGTTTGTTTGTGAGTGCCTATGCCATTTGATTTGGTGATCATACCCTCGCCCACATTACAGTGAATATTTAGAGTTTCTATAGCTAAGAATTTAGGTATATTAATAGCAGTGTGTTTAATGGCTGGTTCAAGTTTTGTGTTGTTCTGGAAGCCTAACAGCTCTCCTATAGTACCCAGATCTACAGTTTCTGTAGCAGACACAATCTCTACTCTGTGAGTGACAGAATTTTGAGTTAACACTATACCTCTAGGTAACTGAGCATTTAGAGTAGACAGATTTTACTGCCCTGGAGTGATGACAATGTTTTGGTCCCCAACTGCAATTTTGTTGTTATGGTGTGTAATATTGGGGATTAAGTACATGCCATAAAATGCTCTGAGAGCTATTGTTTTGGGATACACTATATCATCATGTAATCTAAGTTTCAATATTGAATTTTGGCTGGTGAGATGGAATACTCCCATGATGTTTTAGATACCACAAAGCTTTTTGAAAATCTTCAATTGATGGTTTATTTATTTGAGACAGATATCTAAGAACAGATAAACACAGATGTCCACAATTAACATCTTTGAAATTTTGAACACGGGCATTATTGTAATAAAGATTAGTTGATTTTAGATATTTTACTAAATTTTCAGGTGGAACACCTCCAAATGAATCAAACACAAATGCCTCATCTTTTAAATATTTAAGATAACAGATCCAGTGAGTGCCCTGATTTTTGTACTTATCCAAATTAACTATGCCACACTCTTTGTTGAGTGGTTGTTCTGGCAAAGAATCAGACATGTACACACCTCTAAAATTTTTGATGCCCAGTGGCTTGATTAAAGCTTCAATATCTTGGTTTGTAAGCGGCTCTTGTTTTTTTTAAACTTATTCATGGCTCTCTTAACACCTTTGCCTTGTTTCTCCATGGCCAGATTATGGCGCTTCAATTCATCTAATTCTGCCTTATTCTTCTTGGCATCTATTACTGTTTTTGCTATAGCAGCTGATCTCCCAGCCAAGCTCCCCACAGCACCAAGTGCTGCTAAGATGGCCGGGATACTAAATATAAAGCCACCCATATGTGATTTTTTTCTAGATTGCTGTAATTTTTTTAAATTGAGGGGTACAAAGTAATAATTTCATACCATGGCCCTTGGCAAGACAAGAATTTTTTTCTTGCGCTGCTTTTTGGTTAGAAGGCTATCAATAGTTTTAAGAGATTTAAGACCTGCATAAGGTATCTGATACATAACACCCTTGGCCTTCATCCTAGGTTTATTATATACATATTCTGGGTTTACATAGCTTAATTAAGTGGCTTAAATTTATTTAATTTATCACAACCCCCACCCCAGTTTTTGTTTGGTGTTCATAGCTATGGTGGTCCCCAATGCTGCTATTCTCTCACTTAAAGAAGCATCTTTGCTTACAAATCTACCAAATGCAGCCTCTTCTAATTTCTTGTCTGCAACATGTCGCCTATCAAGATCAGAATGTGTGTTGTATGCTATGTCATGGTCTCTACAAGCAGCATCTAGAGGATTAACACCAGGGTCACCTCTGTTTAATCTATGATCTAGTTTTGTGCCTGGACCACAATACTGATAGCCTGGAATGTGTAGTTCAAATGACAGCTTGTTTATGATGTCATTAACCAGCCCCCGACCCTCAGAGATATTCGAAAATTTAGGTGGTAGAGTATTAATAATTTTTATAAGATATCCAATGCCCTTAGTGTCATTCACTATAAAATTAGACAATTTTGTGCTTATCATGTCCATAATTCCAACTTTTTCATTGTAAAAATTGTGGTTGCCAGCATTTTCCTCCCCAGCTATCACCAGCAATCTATCTACAAGTTTCCTGACATCATCAACCCAGACAAATTCTTTAGGCAGGGTGTTGTATTGTTTGATCCCACTACCTGTCTTGATCTGTGACCATATGGGCTTGATTAAGTTGTATTTTGCTCCACTGCTAGACTTGACTCTTTTTTGTGTGGGATCATTGTTCTGGTATAGAGCATCTGATTTTATTAATATTTCTTTGTAATGGTCATAATCTTGATCTGTATAGTTGCCAGGCCTTTTCCTAGTCATCACTTCACACAATCCAGGTGTGCCAGGGTACTTAACAAAAGCACCTCTTTCTCCAAGATGAGATTCTGAATATACAATTAGATCATCTCCCATAAATGTTACTCTGAAATTGCCAATTCTATGTATGATGCTACCATCATGCTCTGTGTCAGCATATAAACCAAACACCTCATCTTTGTTGTCTTTAGGTGTGCTTAAATATTTTTGAGCAAGAAGACCCAATTCAATAGGATCCTGAGTAGCTTCAATTCTTCGAGGAGGAACAGGACTAGGTGTATGAATACTAGAAAGTGGGGTGATTGGATAATCTAATATGTTCCTAGCAGCTACAGGTACAAGCTCTGTGATCAAATTTTGATTTTGCTCTGTAACAGTTTTGATATTTTTACCTAATTCACTAATAGCATCAATAATAGGCTGTTCTGTTTGCTTGTGTTGTTCATAGATTCCTCGGTTCTCTGATTTCCATCCCTTAAATCTTTTTACAAGATAATCTCTTAATTTAAGATCATCAATGATTGGCCTTTTCATGGTTATTTATATATGTTTCAATGTCTAGAAAATTGTTGATTTTATTTCTGTATTTGCCACTATTGGGTTTCCTTGTCATATCAATTGTGACAAACCCATAACTGTCCTGGTTCCAGCACCTACTGCAAAACTTAGAAAAATCATTGTAGCTCATGTCCCCACCTACATATTCATCATGTATGTGTTTGAGGTTGGTATGATCTTGATGAAACACACATATAAAATTGCTGTTGTCTCGGATCAGCTGTTTTGGAATTTTAGAAAAAGTCTGTGCCAGGTAGAAGCAATCAATGTTTTTGTGTCGGCCCTGTGTAAAGAAATTTCAAACTTTGTTTTGATTATCCAGTATAATGTCATCAAATACAACAACAGAGTTATCAAGACACTCATGGAGTGGCTTAACATCTGATTCAAAAGTGGCTATATCCAGTCCATCATATAGCTTCATCAGCTGCTGATATTTTAATTGTTCCAAGCTCTTAGAGAAGACATACAAGTGCCTGTTTTCCCAATATAACCAGTTGGGTGCCAATAAAAAATTATCAATCATTAGTGTAGTTTTACCACAAGCCGATGGCCCAACAATAAGACATCTAATATTATCAGGCAGCAGCTTGTCATTTCTCTTAATCTGCTGTTCAGGCTCTGGCAGTCTCTTTATAACATCCCAGGTGTTCATAGTATCACTTTGTCTCCTCTATCCAGCTGTGTTCTGGGAGTCCTAGCCATTTCACCAGTATCTTGTTGCCTTTTCTGCGGATAATTTTTTCTATAAGATATGTGTCAGGCTGCTTAGTTTTGCTGAGTTCTTCTTCATAGAATCTGCCTTTGAGAATTTCTCCTCGATGGTCTTTTATTATATATGTGTTACGGGTCCCTGGTTTAACTTGAACCACTGTAAATAATTCAGTGCTCCAGTTTCTGGTAAAGCCTCTTTTGAATATGTGCTTATATTTGCTGATTCTTACTTGATCACCAACCTTGTATTTAGCTTTTTTTGTTGTTGGCTGGTATCTAGGATAATAAACAGTACTGATCAATTTTTGCTCATCAGATGAAGTTACCTCAGAGGGCTTCATGTTGATTGTGGAATGGACCGAGTTGTTATATCTATCTAAAAGTTCTGGTAGCATACTGAGCCATTTATAATTACCTTGAAGGGTAAATTGTTTATACATATGATTTTTTAGGGTTTTGTTGAATCTTTCTACAATAGAGGTCTTGATATCACTGTAACTCGAGTAATGTTGTATTGACTGGCTTTTAATAAATTGTTGGGACACCGAATTATAGAATTCTTTGCCATTATCTGTTTGTAGATAGCGCGGTGATCTTCCACTCTGATTGATGATTGTCCTGAAGGCTTCTGTAACACATGCTCCAGTCTTGGATTTGAGTGGCACAGCCCAGGCATATTTTGAAAATGTGTCTATGACAGTGAGTAGATACTTGTAGCCCTTGTTGATCTTGTCTAAGTTTTTCAGCTGTCCACTTGCCATCTCAACCAAGTCACACTGCCATAAATCATCTATGCCTTTTGTAACCACTGGCAGTCTCTTA
This sequence comes from Lepisma saccharinum, assembly GCF_977018435.1. Lineage (NCBI taxonomy): Eukaryota > Metazoa > Arthropoda > Insecta > Zygentoma > Lepismatidae > Lepisma > Lepisma saccharinum. The sequence continues at coordinate 23,604,973 of NC_139243.1, read as the reverse complement.
TAATTATATCTGGCTTGTCTGTGTAATTCATCAACAATAATTTGTCTAGACATAGTATGTAAACAAGAATATTGCAACTATGGGATGTTCAGCAGCTGATACTACAGGATTTTCTAAATATAATTTGTCTCCTATTTGTATATTAAATTCAAGAGAACCGTCTCTAATGTATTGGGGTCTGTAAAATCTTCTAACTCTACACTGGTGATTTTTGCTTTGTTGTCAGCATTTGTTATTGATAAGGTAGGGTAGTGGTGTGCCTGTGGTTGTAGCCAATATTTGATCTTGATTGGTCTAAGTGTGCCCCCAACAAAAAACTGGTAATAAAATTGTGCAGGGGACAGCATATATATTTTGCCACCTGGTGTAAATGATGAATCATATTCTTTGTTGGGGATACTGTACAATTCAAGAATTACTGTATGTTTAGGATTCTCGATTAGGCCAGTTATTTCTTTTACTGCTGTAAGCAATCTACTTGTTACAGATTCAAGGTGCTCATTGATAGTCCTAACAATCTCATCGTGCCCTGGTTTAATTCTTATGTCCACAGCAAGTTTCTTGTATTGTTGCACAATTTCTTGAAGCTGCGTGGCAAAAACAGACAAAGCATTTGCTTGGTTGGATTCCATAGTCCCTAGCTGTTGCTTGATGTTGGCTACAATTTGCTGTAAATTTTCAACAACTGCCAATTTTGAATTTTGAGCAGTAAGATAATGGACTTGTCTTCTGATATCCTCAAACAAGGCATGCAATTCATTAATATGTTGATTAGTTGGTAGAGTGGCCACTGTCTGAGTAAGTTGTTTGATCTCTGTCTGGATATTCTTGATATCTTCTGATTTCAATATGCGATTCACAGCTCTCTTAATATTTTTAAGTTCCTGTGATGTAGGCAGATTTGCTACAGTATTTTGCAAAGATTCAAGTGCCAATTTCACATCATTTAATTCAGAAGCATCAGCCACACTTTGCATAGCATCTTGGAGCAGGGTTATGTCTGCCTGAGTAGGTGTTGATTGTTGTAAAATTTCAAGTTTTGTTTGGATATCATCGATCAAGTGATGAAAATGAGATAGCTCAGATTCAGTGTTGAGGTTTTCAAGTTTTGTGATATGTTGCTGGACACTGACAAGGGTGTCTACAATACCAGGCAGGCGAGATTCTAGAGATTCTTGTACATTTGTCAGATCACTTTGCACTGCTGCTATTGTACCCTCAAGATGGCTTATGGTACTCTGAATTTTTCCAAAATCTTCATATGTTTCAAGTTGCAGCTTGATGTTGGCAACACTACGAGTTATAGCACTCAGAGCATCAGAAGATGGTAGGTTGTCCATAAAATTCTCAAGTGTCTCAATTTTTTCTTTAACCTCGGCTATGGCATTGTTCAAGGGGTCCAGATTAGGTATCTGTAGTGATTGAATCTGTTCCTTTAGAGTGGAAATTACTAGATCAAAATCTTCTTGTGACTTTATGCTTTTGACAATTGTTTGGAGCTGTGTCTGGACATTATTAATCTGTTCTTCTAATTGTTGTTTCAATTGCTCAGAGTTGGTAGCCTGAGTCTTAAATTTGGCTTGAAGAGCTGCTACAGCCTCCTCTAAACTTTGAAAATTATCTAATGTAGCCAAGTCAGTATATTTTTGAAGCAGCAATTTGAGTTCTGAGTCAATTTTAAGAAGAGGGTCCATGCATTGTGATTGTAAATTTGTAATTTCTAGTTGAAGACTGGCATTGAGTGTGGTTTGTAAAGCTTGTAAATCACTTTTTAATTTTTTGACTTGACATCAAGCATCAGAATCTCATCACTGTGATCTTCATGCCTTGTATGGCCAAATATATCATTAGGCATTTTTGTTTTAGTGGTTATTTATTATAAAATATCTAATTCTTAATTCTATAAAAAATGGTATAAGCTTGTCATAGGATCCTGGGACCTCAATATATAAGCAGTCACCAGCAGAAACAGTATACACAGTGCCAGAAATCATGTTTGAGTGCTTAATTCTATAAATATTTCTCCCTACTGAGAAACCCTCGGGAGTTGTAATAAATTGACCACCTACAGGTAATTGGTAATGATTTAAATTATTGTTAAATATGTATAATATTTTACCTGTTTTATCATCAACATCTGTAAGTATGCTGTTCAGATGAATAATTAACAAAGCACTTAGTTTAGATATCATAGATTGTATATCAGGAGAGGGTGCTGGTGTTGGCAGGTCCATAATAGCCTGTTTTTTGAACCCAAATAAGTTCATAGGCATGTTTATTTATTTTAAATCATGCTCTGTAATTGGGCATTGATTACCACTTTTCAAATCACAATGCCCCCATGGTAGAGTATGTATGCCACATGACAAAATACATCTCTTATCATCATGTGGGTCCAGAGCCACTTTTCTTACAACATTTGTAGTCAACAAGTGATCCACACTCTGAATTCTGCATTCTGATGTTCTTATTAAACTCTGGGTTTTGAGACAATTTTTGTAATCTTCAAATTCAAGCTCTTTGTCCACAGTTATTCTGCCAATGCCCTTGGCCTTTTTGGCAACAACACCACTACATGTTTCAAAACTGTACATCTTGGCCCTTAACCCAGCAAATGCCACAATAACATCACCAAGTGTCTCATCTTTTAACTTGCCAGGCACCTTTTTGTTGTGGGGTTGAATTTTTGTATGTTCACTGGTATCAAAATATTCAAGCAATGCAGGCTGTGACATATCTTGATAGACATCTTCTGTCTGAATATCAAGAATAAAGCTATCTGTGTCCATGTACATCAGTTTTACACGATCAGCATAAATAGGCTTCAACACATCATAATAGAGCTTTAACATGTGTAATTTGGCCAATTCCAATATCACAGCCCCTACATATATAGGCTTATCAAACTTAATATTTGTTTTTTTCATATTGAAAAGTGCCATATTGTCATCATAAATTCTTCTATAATTGAAATTAGGCTTTGCCACCAATTTTTTGCTCAGGCTGGGGTCAGTAATTAATTTAACATCAGTATGTTTTCTGACATTTTCTATGGTTTTGCCATACACTGAATTTACCATCAATTTGAACAAGGTCTTATCAAATTGGCTCATTGCAGATGTTCGAAGCTCTGTGTTTGTATCAATATATGGCTTCAACCATCTTGAGTGCCTAAACCTCAAGACTTTGCCAACATTGGTTACTTGAACACCGTGATGCATCAGGAACTGGAGGTTTTTGTAATATATGACATAACCCTGTTTTGGCTCTAGAGTCATCATTAGCTTCTTCTGTTTAGAGCCAGGTGAACACTCAACCTCAGGAATGGGGGGCAGATCAGAAAATGTGTTGTGTAAATCATCAGGAATTGTCAGATCAACTTCTAAGAACAGGCCATAGTCACTGTCATCAAAATCCTGAAGATCTTCAATATTGAAATCTTCAACCCACTCAAGCCCTGCATATGGCAATTTATTCATCATAGCATAACCATACAAGCTGTTTGCATCCACATAAAGTATATAATTTGATGACAGTGCTGGATCATAATTGGGAATATACTTGTTATTTGCTCTGGCATATCTCTGAGAACATTGCACCATGCCTCCTCGTATACAATGCTCCATAAACAGATACATATCTTGATCTTGGATCAGATCCAATTGCATTTTAGTGTTCAAAAACATTGCAGACCATGCTAGGCCTGGAGTACTGTAGAAATACATTGGATCCAGTTTATAATTTTCCATCGATGATTTTCTAAATGCCTGAAGTATATCGGCTAAGAGAGTTACATCAAGTTTTAAATATGCCTTATGATAATCACCAAATGTCGGGCATTTTAAATTGTTCCACATCAACTGGGCATGGTGATAATCATCATCAGTGATTCCAGATGCCCAGAGTTTACTGTAGAATGCTTGTTGTGGTGGCAGAGAACACTCATCAAATTTAGAAAAATCTGTAACATAGTCATATGGGAATACACCCTTCCGCCTAATTAATTTCAGGTCCTGATTTGGAAACATAGCACATGTGATTTTGAATTGATCATCAGATAATTGACTGGCCAGTGTAGCCAGGCTAGCCGACAGAATTCTGTAGGAATCAAGAAATCTTAAGTGAATGGGAACACCATTAACTTTAATTATCTTGCTAATAGCAATATATTTCTCATTATTTTCTGCTAAAATATTTAAATTCTGCTTGTCAAACCCCTCGTACCTGATCAGATGATGAAAATCATAATTAGATGCACCATGGCAAAATATAGGGACAAATTTTGGTCTCTGGATCTTAATATTACAGCTATTACACAGGGCCATTTTGAAGTTACCATCTGTATGAGAATGGTGATGCACCTTGATATTTGTATCTGAAAATTCAGAATCACATACCGGGCATTTTTCTGCATTGTTGAAATCTTCAATCTGATCCTCTGTTAAAGGCATCATGGGTTTTGATTTTAATAAGACATTAGATGCTATGTCATGGCATTCATTTTCTATTCTATGTGCAAATTCTTTGATGGCATCTGGTCCCATGTATAAATATTCTTCACTAACAACACCATCCTGTACAACAACATAATAAAAACTAGAAGGCTCATGTAACTGGTATGATGTAATTGAAGATTCATCAGGATCTGGGCTGCATAATGCAAGGGGTTTGAGGTTTGATTCAAAATCACAGACTATATATGCTGGGTGTTCCAACAAGGCTTCAAATTTTTTGAATTTGGCATTTTCACTTGGACTAGGCATCACCATATGAACAGGTTTATGGTTGCCACAGTATTTTAAATGTTCAATTAACTTGTTTTTAGCAATTTCTGCATTCTTTTCATAAACACCATTCACCATTTTTCTACCATCTAATACAGTCAAACATCTTCTGCACAACTTGAATATTGTATTGGATTTGCCTTGTTGTTTTCTGACTAAAGCTTCAAGACTGTGTGTCAGAGTGTAATGATATGTGTCATCCCCTTCAATTAAGAGCAGATCAATCGGGACAGCAAAATCATCATCAAGTGTACTGATTCTGAGAGGTGCTATCAAGCAATTGCCACGGCCAGTAGAACAAATAAATACATTAATAGATAATTGTTTACCATTGATATCCCTGGCCTTTTTTTCAAATTTATCAATATTCTGAACAGACATTGGATATTCTAAGCCCTCCATAGCATCATCAAAATCATGTTCATGTTGTTTATAATAAGTTATTCTCTCAGGATGCCTTAAAACTGGAAACAAAGCAGCTAAAATACACCACAGAAAACATTTCTCATCATTATTTTCTATGTTAACCACGACTCTTTTGTTTTTAATATTGGCAGGTAATGGCAGATATGTAGATCCTTGTAATGGGTTGAATTCAGAAATATTAACATAGAGCTTGTGTGGAGTTCCACATAGGCTCTATCCTGATTCTTTTGCAGCAAATTCAGAGTGTTTAATATTCAATTGATCTATCAAACTGCTTATTATTTTGTCTAAATTTGTATTTGAATATATAGCTACAGTTTCTGTTATGTGGGGCTGTGTAAATTTTGTGCCATTTGGTTTCTTATATTGTGTAAACAATTTGAGGGACAGCTTATAAGAGCCATTTTGTGCATTTAGAATTGCCTGCACATCAGGATTTATACTGTTCAAAAAATTCTTAATATCACATCTTGGCTCTGATACAAAACAGTGATCCCTAAGTTGGCCATTAAAACTGCCATGAATAGGTTCATTGCGCGGCTGCTTTGCTGGCCTAGCATTAACAGATGTTTCAAGCTTCCTTTTCAGACCAGATGTAGATGGTTGTGGGGGCAATGTTGATGACTGTGCAGAACAAGTACCCATATGTTTATATGTGAAGTATTGCATGCTATATTTTCTATGGCATTTTGGGCATATTTTTGTGGGTGTTCTGCATTTCTTAGGATCACAATTATGCCGGTGCCTAGCCCAATTAGAACTAGATATATTTTTATTACACTGATTGCAATTTTTTTGATTTGGCATTTTTGTTGTTGGTTTATTATATAAAATTTCTTGGGGTTCAAATCAAAACTCTATACTTAATAAAAAAATATCAGTTGGGTTCAGCAGTGTGCTTTGTATATTTAGTGTATATACTTAGTGTGTAAATATGTTTGGCTTTGGTATTTTTGTTGTTGGTTTATTATATAAAATTTCTTGGGGTTCAAATCAAAACTCTATACTTAATAAAACTATGACAGGTTGTATAAAGCTGATAGCTTACATGCACGAAGGTAGAATAAGTATTAATCTACAGAAGCACTAAGCCACCACAAATACATATCTACACAGGCATGTCCTAGAAAAGCAATGACCTAATACCATGTGTCATGTATAACAAACTGGGGCAGATATAAACCCTTTGTTCAATATATTAGAAATATGTTTGATATGAATAATAAAAAATTCTGTATATTAAATCAAACAAACCTATAATTCAATTTATACAAATCTGCTATATTTTTGTGCTTTTTAAAAAATATGGGGAGCACTGCAACAACATACCCTTACTCCTCAGCCACTCTCACAATACTAGCTGATATGTAATGCAAAATCTCTTTATATAGCCTAAGCACGGACCGCATTGAAAACATCTGAAATAATAAGCCAATCAGAATATACCACATCATCACATTATGTCATAACCAACCAATCAGAAAACAACACATGCCTAATAATTTATTGCATAATATTGGATAATAATTTGTTGCACATGATGCAATAGAAATAAACCAGAAGTAGGCCACAAGTGGACCGGAAGTGGACCGGAAGTGGACCGGAAGTGACCGGAAGTGGACCGGAAGTGGACCGGAAGTGACCGAAAGTAAATATGTGTGGGTGTGGGTGGGTGTGGGTGTGCGTGGGTGTAGATGTAGCTAATAAGATTACACGTGACAGGGTATTACACTAGAGGCAATAAGCTCATATGAGCATCTTGGCTTAGTTTTAAGTGTAGCAAAAACAATATCAAGAAGGCCATATTTTTAACAAGCTTATGGACAACAATTTGGCAGATGTAGCTTTTGTAAGTGTAGGCAAATCAATCTGAGGGGGGTCATACTTTCACGGGAAATTCCCGAGGGCATTTTTACAAAAATCTTGGGTTAGACAGAGTAACACACTTGGGCAATAAGCTCATATGCACATCTTGAGCTAGTTTTAAGTGTAGCCAAATCTGCCTGAGGGGGGCTCATACTTTCTCGGGTTTATAATAGGTCAAATAACACTACTCAAATGTTCATTTTGAACATCACCTGAGGATGATTTTGTTGGCAGTGCATCGCACCTGGCAGTTTGGACTATGTCATCACTATCAGATACGGGAGGCCTACTATCTACCTGTCGTGCTGGATTTGGTCGATCTGAAACGAAACACGACGCAAAGTCGCTTTCTTGGAATACCTCAGAATTGAAGGGAAATATTCCTGTTTGAACAAAACCTGATGTTATGTTGGTAGGGGTAACTGTATTCAAAAATGCTGTTTTAACTATCTGTGGTATGTCGTAGATTGTAAGAGTTTTTCCTGGATGATTCTTATGCCAAGAATCAATTGCTCGGTCACACGCTTTCTTAAATGGACCAAAAACACTGACATCTAACGGTTGTAGTCGATGCGAACAGTGTGGAGGAAATGACAAAGGGTAATATTATTATTTTTGCATTCATCTAAATCTTCACAGCTGAGAAGGGAAGAGTGATTATCGATTAAAAGAAGCACAGGGGAGTTTTCGTTAGGATTCACCTGAGAAATGAAGTGTCGAATGAATTGGACAAACGTTTCCTCAATCATCCAACCTGAACCAGTAGCTGCTCCAATGCAGTCTGTTGGGCCATCTCGAATGAAATGGTCCCGAAAGTTCTTACGTGGAAATATTAGCATTGGAGGTATAAAAGTCCCTCGAGCACTAACTGCCACTGCAACTGTCACAAGTTCACCTCTTTCTGCACTGCTCACTATGCCAACCTGTTTTTTTCCTTTTCGAGCTACAACCTTATTTGGTTTCATGACAGTTGTGACACCAGTTTCATCCATGTTCCAAATTCTTGAGGATGAATAATTGTTTCTGGACAGAACTTCGGAAACTTTGTCAAAAAACATGCGCACATTTTCTTTGTTGAAACTGGCCATTCGTGCTAAAGAAGTTGATTCAGGCAAGCGCACCGAAAGATCTTTGTTTCTCTGTAGGAATCCCCTGCACCATTCAATACCAGCCATTCCGTTTACCAACCACCATGAAGGAGCACTTATATCAAACTTAACTGCACAGAGATGAGCCAATTTTCGCACTTCCTGTGGTGTTAATCCAAACATAATCTCACTGGAACGCTGCAAGTACATTTTTAAGATATTCTCCTCTTCCTCTGAAAACACTTTCCACGGTTTCGCATAACCACAACTTATGTTCTGTCCCTCACGAGGACCACTTTCTTGTAATTTCTTCTTTTGTATGTATCTTGAAAGGGTTGAATAATGAATGTTGAACTCTGCAGCCACTTGTCTTAAGCTGACATTTTTGTCATCTTCGTGTTCCAGGACTAAATTTGCTGCTCTATCCATCACATCAGGCGGTGTAGTCCCCTTTTGGGTCTTCCTCTTGTAGTTCCTCATCTTGCAGGCTACCTGAAACAATATAAATAATAATAATAATAATAATACGGCAACGATTATACAGCAATTCGACAACAATAGTTTCGGCGGGAACATAAGGAACCATTTTTTAGAAATAAATCTGCAATACGAAAGTGACCATATCAGAAAGCATAACAATATTAATGTTTCGTGCTGCTAGTAGAAATTACATGCACATGACTATAAACAAAAATTCATTCACAATTTACGTATTTATCTAGCACTACTAAGTGAAATATAGTGTTTTCTTGCCGTACTGACGTGCGTGTAATTTTGTATAAGAATAAATAAGTGAAAATTCAAAATATGTGTTGGTTACTGAATATAGGACTAAATATATGCGATCACATTTTTCTTATACTTGAAAAGATTGTAAAATTAGTAAACAATAAACCATATTTCGATTTATCACATTCGGGACAGTGAACAATTACATTCAATATCTTATTAAAGCGCTGGTCTGTCATGGGGCAGTTTGCAACATTGTGGGGTAAGTTGCAACATCTGTTGCAACTTGCCTCACCGATATGTTTGATTACGAAAGCTATTCTTGCCTCCACAAAAATTTCATAACATAAAAAGCAATATCACTTTCCACACCTTCAATAAACATGCTTTCAATTGACCACATGTCGCATGCTGTGGTCATTTATAGGAATTGCGTATTAAAAATTGTAAGAGATTCTTAAAAATTACTCACCGTCCTCAAAATTCTTCTTTCTTCCTCCACTCTGACAACATCTAAAAAACTGGCGTAACGAACGGTTCATCAGAGACACCTACCAACGTGTGTTGGAACGACAGTAAGCGCAACGCAGTAGAGCCATCCTACATAACAGAAAAAGCACTGTTGAAACGTGCCCATGTTGCAAAGTGCCCCACTTTCCCCTATCCCCGAAAGCTTAGCGGCTAAGGTTATTGCTCTGTAAAACAAGAGGAGTCGAGGGTTCGATTCCTGGTAGAGTCAATATTGATTGATTGATAGATTGAGTTAGTTTTTTTAAGTCCGTTTTATGCACGGCAAAACTAATCAGGATTGGAGCTACAGTTGAAAAGTGGTGATTCGGACCACTATGTGCCTCCACCGAGTATCGAACCTGGGACCCTTTGATTACAAGGCGACGATGTCAATATTGAATGGTCTCGATTAGCCTGTGTGTAAATAAAGGCAACAAAATGGTTGAGTTCGAAAATCGAGTTGGGTTAGTGGTTAATGTTGTCACCTGGCAATGAAGAGGTCGTGGGTTCGATTCTCTAGGTAGTTAAATTAGGCCAATTGTTTAGTCCCGCCATTATAGGTCCCCGATTAGTCCATCTGTGCATAAATAGTGTTTGAATAAAATCAATATGGCGGCCTTGGGTTAGTGGTTAATGTTGTCGCCTGGTAATGAAGAGGTCGCGGGTTCGATTTTCTAGGTAGTTAAATGAGGCCAATTGTTTTGTCCCGCCATTATAGGTCCCGATTAGTCCATCTGTGCATAAATAGTATTTGAATAAAATCAATATGGCGGCCGCGTTTTGTGTTTAGCGGCGGCGGCGGCGGCGGCGCGGAGCGGCGCGAGGGGGCGGAGCGGGGGGGGGTGTTTTTTATTCCGCGAGATGTTTTAACCAAGTGGTTGAGGGTTCGATTCCCAATGTTGGTGAAAATTGGATATTCAATTGTAGGTATTTGTTTAAAAGTTCCGATTAGCTTTTTGTGCACAAAGAGAAAATGAACTAATTGGAAATAGGATGTTTATGCTGTAATGAAAAGGTCCCGGGTTCGATTCACAATGTCAAATTGGCTGATAATGATGTTGTTTTTAAAATTAAAAAAAGAAGTGTGTTGAGTCCCCATTAGTATTTATGCAGGAACAGATATTAAAAATCAAAACAAAATGGCTGTGACTGGTGTTTAGTATTCGAAAGGTTCCAGGTTCGAGTCCAAATGTTGGCAAATTTTTAATTTAATAGTTATATTTTTTTTTTTAGTTTACAGAATTCTTTCCCATTTATTGCATTTTGGCGAACATGTCCCCCCCCCTTTGTGGCATTTGGACATGATGGAGATATACATAGAAATTGTTGTCAAAGTGCCTAATAATGATTTTCTGTTTAAATAAAAAAAAAAGTGTGTTATCAGTCCCGATTAGTACGAACAGATATTCAAAAACAAAACAAAATAGCTGATATTGTTGTTTAGTATTCAAAAGGTTTTGGGTTCCAATGCTGGCAAATTGCAGAATAACATTGATTTGTTTAAAAAGTGAGTTACTATTGCCGATTATCCTTGATACACAAATAGAAAATGGGTGATTTTGAAGTTTTGCAACCAACAGGGGGGGGGGAGGGGGGTCGAGGATTCGATTTTCACTAGGGGCTAATGTTGGCGTTTTTTACGCACTCCCGATTAACCGTAATGCATAAAGCTGTTTCAACGAATATCGAACCTGGAACCTTTTGATTACAATGCAAAGATTTTACCACTAATGTATGCTATGTTTTAAAACCAAAAATAAATAATAGTATCGAATTTTTTAAAAGATGCGTTACCACTCTCGATTAGCCATTATGCACAAAGAGATGTGTTTTGAAACCAATGGGGTCGAAGGTTCGATTCCAACTGAGTATGTGTGTTGAGGAAACTAAAGGTCAACAGGCATGGAAAGTTTTTACTCGCCATCTCAAAATAAGTTTTTGGGCTTGGTACAGGTAGCTTTTTGTAGAAAGCCCCACAACGGCATCAACGTGGCTACCATCTGTGGGGGCCTCGTTTTTTTAAGTTGGAGAGGGGCACAAGGCCGCTTGTACCATACAACCTTGCACCGAAGAACCAACTTGTCAACTAGTCACTCACTCCATCATTAAAGTGCACAACATATTATCAGATTTGCACTGATAATAAGCAAAGAATTATAGCGGCTGCATAATTATATTTCAATGACAGCAAATGGTTTCAAATGAATGGTTTTCATTTTATTTTTTACTAAGTAACAGATTTGGTAATGAAAAGCTTTAACATTTGCATATAATATGAGATTTCTTTTGGTATCCAGTTTGTATGTTGACCAAATCACAGATATACTATTACTAAGGATAGCATTAACTTAATCTAATAAAAATATATTCCAGTGCATTACAAAATTAACTCATTCTGTTTTCTGTTGTTTGAATTCATATGGTAAAGTCTCGAAACTTGATGCACATCTTTTTCTTTTGGTATATACCACCTGAAAAACCCTTATTTCCGGCTTACTAACAACGGAATGTCTTTTTGTGCGTACGATTTTGTTCGAGTTGAGTAAAGTTAAAGAGGAGGTGTTGTTGAGAATAGCATTGGTGAGTGATTCGAAATTGATTGTGCTGCTGTTTTTATGGTTTAGACATATGCCTTTCACCTTGCAAACAGTAGTAACATTAGTATTGTCTGGATTTACTACCTCAAATGCATAACTTTTCGGCCCACTGGATGAAAATGCTCTGATATAAGCATTTTTCCCATAGAGTTCTAGTTCATTTGTTAACTCCCCTAGGTAGTCTCCAACAGGCAGATCAACATCACCTGGCCTTTGAATATAAATGACACTATCGGTATCATAGTACAATACATTTTCGCCTAATGTATCCAAATATTCATAAAGCTCTAATCGTGCATGGGTTGTAGTGTATGCTGCAATAACTACATTTACAGTCGATAATGGAAGTGCAGATTCTTCGAGATATTGCCAGTGAACTATCAACATATCTTCATTTATAGGTATAACTTGATGTACTTCAACATTGGGACTTTCTAGTTTATCGAAAAAATCCTTAGGATTGTTGATAATACTAACTTGACCAGGGTTTTCTCTCTGTCCAAATTTACCCCAAAATGAATTCAGCATAAATTTTGCTAAGCTTCGTAATCCAGGATTAGCACATATTCTGTTTTCATCCAACAACACACCCTCCTTTTCAAAATAGTCAGCTATGTATTTTTTTTTTTTTTTGGATTTCGTCATCAATACACAACAATGGCCAGCCGCTTGCTTCAACTTTTGCTTTGAGAAATGTATTGATGTACTCTGCAAAAACACCACCTGATTTTTTTGCAGGATCATATTGTTCAACATTATATTCCCATACCTCATGTAATTCTAAAATTTTGTATTTCTTTTGAACTGCCTTCTGAACTTCATCCACAACCCAGGTTCCAGTTATAGCTCTTTCCCTAGCAGTATGGTTACATTCCGCCTGGTTTATTTCATCGGCACAAGTTCTACATAGAGGGAAAGTTAATTTTGAATTGGTTCGATATGGTAACACAGGATGGTACAGATCTCTCGGTGGAAGTATTGTTGCTTTGACAAGCCCTTCAAAAGAATATATATCGGGGCATTCTTCCCCCACATAAATTTTCACCGGATGGCCAACTGGAAACTTTTTAACTTTGCAACAATAAGGGTACAGGCTACATACATCCTTATATTGAATTGTTTCATTTTCTTTCACAGTGTAATGTAGTTTGGTAGCATTAGTTCTACCACCATAAAACGCCTCCCGGGGAATTATGGGAGCTTTAATTGATAACGGATGTTTTTCAACATAATGTTTCATGGTTTTGTTATTTCTCAACTGCTGATGAAATTCGCACCCCCACATCTCATGGACAATGTAGTTAAGTGCTTTTAATCTGGTAATTTTATTTTCTGTTTTTTCATACCGAAAAGACAAAGTATCATATGGGTCATCATGAAGAGGTTCTGTACGTGAAGTAGGGAAACATTTGACACAACCATGTGTTCTGCATCCTTGATATTCAAATACATGCTCTTGCCCCTTTTGATCTTTAAAATATCCATCTACTTTCAAGTTTCCTCCAACTTTTACTTCTGGTCCTCTGGCTGCATGTTGGATTTCGATTTTATGTTTTTTTTCCTCCCATACCAACCATTGAATAGCCTCTATAGACTGAATATCACACCATCTGTATCCGTTTTTAGGAATAATTCCTATATGTTCTGCTTTCAAAAATCTTTTACGGAATACTTTATTACAAGCTGAAGCGATGGTGATGGCTTCCAATAATGGGTTCACTGTTGTTTCTTTTTCAAAAGTGGTCATGAATTTCAAACAGGCAGCACGTAGTACATTAACATCTTCTACACAGTACTTTCTCAACTCCTTCTGCACATCGAAAACTACCCCTGTTTTCTGTTGTTCACTATGCCATTCCAAAAAACTGGTTCTCTGATTCTCCATCATAGAATCAACAGCGTAAAATTCAGTACCAGGGATACATCCGACATATTCTTTATTTTTCAAAGTATTAAAAAAATGAGGAAAATACCCTTTGGACATTGGGAGATCAAATGCTTTCGGTAATTTGTTGAGCGCCATTGGAATAAAGTTGAGAGAATCTATGAAATGGATATTATGCATCTTCAAAGATAATATTTTGGCTCCATTCATGATAACAGACGGTGTCCTTTTTAATTTTTTCGATCATAGTTTGCAGTACAAAGTGCGAATCATACCCTCTACTATTGTGTGCAATACACACAATATTGTTAATTTTGGTGCGGTGAGCTGAAACAAATTGCAGAAAATTGTAAACAGGTTCTGTACTATCAAAAATGTGCTGTTTTTTCCCGCATACACTGCACCATTGAGACATATCTTTGTTCTCAATGCAATTATAGCATACATTTTGGCATACCAAAAGATTTGGAATATGCAGAAAATTGTTTTCAGTGCCTTCTAGTTTTGTGTCCTGCCTCGATTCAATATCGTAGAAAACAAGCTTTGCTTTTTTTGATATAAGAGAAGATATTTGTTTGCCATAATTTTTTGGATGTGACATAGATGTTCAGATGGTACCATATTTTTACAGCTGACACAGAATTTCTCCCCACATGTATGAGGATTTCTGTTTGTACGGATAGCATACGCTTTCATGCATTTTTCACAACATTTTACTGTCTGACAAAGAGAGGTTTTTCTATTGTAACATGTTTTATGATTATTGTAACACTTTTGACCATAGAAAAATCTGTTACAATCAGTGTACTTTATTTTGGTTTCTGAAACAGTACATTTGGGCTTTTCTTGGCATTGTGAACAAACAGCTGTACAGGATCCTAGGTGTCTAGAAACATGATCATATTTCTTATGGCAAGTTTCACAATAGAAATTAGCGGAGAATGCAGCTGTAAGAGATGTTATAACATTAAAATGGTTGTTTATGTACACCAAATTTAAAGTTTCGCGCCTAGGTAATAAAGGACCTTCATATATCACATCACTCCCGGAAAATCCATTATATACGGTAATTTTGAAATCAGATAAATAGTCCTGAGATTTTTGAATTTCGGTACTTCCTCCACCACCACTCAAATTTTCCCCAGCTTCTCTGCACAGTTTATCCACTTCTTCTTCCATAACACATTTATGTTGTCTAACATACTGATAACGTTTTTTTAGGTTCATTTTTGTAAACATTAATACCTCTTGCCACAACCAACGCATAAGCCAAACACCTGCTATCGGAATTTTTAATAGTTATAATTCCTTTTTTTAGTTTACAGAATTGTTCCCCATTCATTGCATTTTGGCGAACACGTCCTCCCCCTCGTGTCATTTGGACATGATGGAGATATACATAGAAATTGTTGTCAGAAAGAAATGTTGTATTGCTCTGCAATACTTTTTCCAATGCTGCCCACAATATCTCCATATTTATCGCCTGTGCTTGCCGAAAAGATAACCAAAAAAGGGAGATCAGGGTGATCTTCATTCCTGATAGTAATACCAACTTGGTCATGCTCGGCCACATCACGTAGAAGATATTGGATCAGTTCTTGCAATCCCTCCTGAACCCATATCACCGGATTCTCATTGTGTGGTGCCCCCCGCAACCGAACACGCACCATTCGTCCTTCCATATTGAATCTTTGGTAACGCCTTCTTGTCTCTTCTATAACTTCAACATGATGTAACACTGCATCATCGCCACCGCCTACCTGTCTGCACACTACCGCTTCCTGAATACAATCCCGAAGAACCATTTGGTATAACACTGGCGAAATGTGATTTGTACATTGCTCCAATTCTTTAGTCTCTAAAACAGATTCTAAATGGAAAATATCTCCACATTTTTCATCGGTTGATCCAATACACCCAAATATCCCTGTATCCTGGTTGTTATACTTGTTAGGAAACATTTCAACATGTTGGTTGGTCTCACTAGAAATAGAGACAGAGGGTCTGGATTGATTGCTGTTAATAGCAGTAGAGGTAGAGGGGGTAGAATGTTCTGCTGACTCAACATTAAAACCGCTATTAATTTAATTATTTTTAGAGGCCCATATGAAAGTCTAGTAATTTTTACAATTGCAACTAATGTAATAAATAGATATACTACTATTATCGTAGTTATTATTCTAATGGATTCATTATATAATTTTATTCCTGGTAGTGGGGGTGTACTTCTTCAGGTTGTATATGTATCTATATTTTGTAGTGTTGATGGGGTCAATAATGGATCTATTATTATTAATACAAATAAACATAATAATATTAGGGCTACACTTATAATTATTATTTTTGTTCTTATCTTGAATATTTCATTTGGTGTAAGTCTTGTTGTATAAATAAATAGAACCAGCATTCCCCCTTAAAATACTAGGAATAGTACATAGGAAAGTCATGTGGATTTTAGGAATGTTGATATTGTTAAGCATGCGGTAATAGTCTGCATGATTAGTATAATCCCTATAGATAGTGGATGTTTTATTTGTAGTATTATTAGTGCTAATAATAATATAATAGTAATTAGTATTAGTTGTGTTTTGATATCAAGGAGTAGTTTAATCAAAATATTGGCTTTGGGAGCTAAGGATGATATAATTATATCTTCCTTGATGTTTTTAGAATTATTAATTCATTTATGATTTACAAGACCATTGTTTTGATTAAACTATTAAAACTTATGTTAAGAGTATTATTTATATTAATTATTTTATTTATTAGATTTTTATGTTTTATTTCTCAACGTAGGCATTTATTTGTAACTCTATTAAGACTTGAATTTATTGTATTATCCTTATATTTATATATAACTTATTATATTATTAATAATCAGGAAGAATCTTATTTTTGTTTATTATTTATTTCATTTTGTGTATGTGAGGGGGCCCTTGGCTTATCTGTTATAGTATCAGTTACGCGTACTCATGGTAATGATTATTTTAATTCTTTTGTATTATTGAAATGTTAAAGTATATTTTTTATTTTATATTTTTAATCCTTTTGAGATTTAACAGTTCTTTATGAATGGTGGTCCAAGTTTCTATTATTTTTGGTTGTTTTTTGTTTTTATTAATAGTGTGGGTTGGTATGGGGGTATGGGGGGCTGGTTATTTTATTGGCCTGGATGTAATATCTTATTCTTTAATTTTACTTAGTATTTGAATTATTTTTTTGATAATAGTAGCTAGAAGTAGTATTATATCTATTTATTTTTACCATTGTAGATTTATATTTTTATTAATTATTTTATTATTATTGTTAATATTAACTTTTATAAGAATAATTTTTTTTTATTTTATTTGTTTTTTGAAGGGTCATTGGTACCTACCTTATTTTTAATTTTGGGGTGGGGATATCAACCAGAGCGAGTACAAGCAGGGGTATATTTGCTTTTCTATACACTACTTGCTTGTTTACCCCTTTTGGTTGGTATTTTTATGTTAAATTATAGGGTGGGGGGACTATATATATATATATATATATATATATATATATATATATATATATATATATATATATATATATTTAGATATGTTAATATTAATATAAATTATTTTATTTGATATGTTAGAATAATATTTGCTTTTTTAGTAAAAATACCTATATTTTTGGTTCATTTATGGTTACCTAGGGCTCACGTGGAGGCTCCAGTTAGTGGATCTATAATTTTGGCTGGAATTTTACTAAGGCTTGGTGGGTATGGTATTTTGCGAATTATTTCTTGTATAGAGAGATTGGCTGTTAAATATAATATTTTTTGATTTGGTATTAGAATTGTTGGTATCTGAATAATTAGTCTTGTTTGTATACGTCAAATTGATTTAAAGGCCTTGGTTGCATACTCATCTGTAGCACACATAGGTCTTGTTTTAATAGGAATTATAACTATAGGGGCGTGGGGGATAAACGGTGGACTTACTCTAATAGTGGCACATGGTCTTTGTTCTTCTGGAATATTTTGTTTAGTAAATATCACTTATGAACGATTAGGTAGTCGTAGTATATTAATTAATAGGGGAATAATTAATTATATTCCTAGATTATCTTTATGATGATTTATATTAAGAATTACTAATATGGCCGCTCCACCCTCTATTAATTTGTTGGGTGAGATTAGTTTATTAAATAGAATTATTGGGTGATCATACTTTAGTTTTGTAGGTGTTGCATTGCTTTCTTTTTTAAGTGCTGGTTATACTTTATATTTATATTCTTATACCCAACATGGAATATATTATTCTGGTGTATTTTCTTGTTGAAGAAGTAATATTCGTGAATATTTATTATTATTTTGTCAATTATTTCCATTAAATTTTTTAATTATTTTTTGTTCTCCAATATTTCATTGAATTTAAATTATTTAAGTAGTTTAATTAGAATAGTAAGTTGTGGACTTAGTGGTAACTAATAAGTTCTTAAATCAATGGTTTTTAATTTTTTTATTACAAGTTTAGTATCAATTATTTTATTAATTAGTAGAATAATTTTATTATTATTAGGGATGCTATTTTTAGTTAAGGATATTACAATTTTTATTGAGTTAAATATTATTAATTTGAAAAGTTCTAGAGTTATTATAACAATATTGTTTGATTGAATATTTTTAATTTTTATGGGGTTAGTTATATATATTTCTTCTATGGTTATTAATTATAGAGGTTCTTATATAGAGGGTGATTATAATATAAATTGATTTATTATTGCTAATTTTGAATATGATTTGAGGAAAATTATTGCTTTATCTACACTAAGACAGCTTGGATTAATAATGTTAACATTATCTATAGGATTAAAGGAGTTATCATTTTTTCACTTATTAACACATGCTATATTTAAGTCTTTATTGTTTTTATGTGCTGGTGTAGTTATTCATGTTATGGGGGATGTTCAGTATATTCGCTGTATGGGGGGTTTAATTAATAAAATGCCAATAACTATTTCTTGTATAATAATTTCTAGTCTTGCCCTATGTGGAATACCATTTTTGGCTGGGTTTTATTCTAAGGATTTAATTTTGGAAATATTAAGTATATCTTCTTTTAATTTAGTAATATTTGTTTTATTATGAGTTTCTACAGGTATAACTATAGCTTATAGTTTTCGGTTGAATTATTATTTAGTTGGTAAATCTTATGGAGGTGTTTCATTTCAATTTTTTTCTGATGATGGAGGGTGGGGAATATTTAAGGGCATATTAGGTTTATTATTCCTATCCATTGTAGGTGGTTCTTGATTAATATGATTAATCTTTCCTTCTTTTTTTGTTGTTATTATTCCATTTAAATTGAAGGTAGGGGCAATTATCTGTATTTTGTTGGGTGGGTGAATTGGATATAATATCACGTCTTTCTTGTTTGAAATTTATCCAATTTTTAATAATAAAATAATATATTATTTATTAGGAGGTATATGATTTTTGCCTTACCTATCTTCGGGGGGGCTAATTGGTAGTTCATTTACGACTGGAGGTTTATATATTAAGGCTATTGATTATGGGTGAAGTGAACTTATAGGTGGGCAGGGGGTATATAAATATATAAGGAGTGGTTCTTTAAATATTCAATTTATACATTCTAACTATTTTAATATTTATTTTATATTTTCATTTTTAATAGTAATTTTATTAATAATTTATGTGTGTTTATATAGCTTATAATAAAGTATAATATTGAAGTTATTAGGAAGAATATAATAATTCTGTAAACACTTCTTGAACTTATTTAGAGTTCAGCTTTATCATGAAAAGATAATGTAATTTTATACTAAAGAAATAATATGAAGAGTATTAATGGAATTTCACCACTAAAGATGGAAGTTAGCAGCCCCCACTTAATATTATACCCCTTAACTGAGGGAATAATCCTAATTTTATTATTAACATTAATATGCCGCCTTCCTTTGGCTTCAGTTAAGTAAGCAAGGGTAATATATACCAATTTATTCAGGTCGAAGCTGATTGCTTTTGCTTCTTGCTTAGTAAAGTAAATTGAATTATTCAATACCTTTTGAATGCAACTCAAATGTTATCATTAACTATTACTCCAGTATGCTCATTCTAGTGATCCTTGGGTTCATTCGTGATATAAGCCTAAAAGTAAAATTAATAGGAATAAGAATCTAACACATAATCAATATATTAATTTTGAATTAGTAATAATAACTGTTATTGGTAGTAGTAATACAATTTCTACATCAAAAACGAGAAAAATTACTGCAATTAAGAAGAATTTTATAGAGAATGGAATTCGTGCTGAGGATTTTGGGTCAAATCCACATTCAAATGGTGATCTTTTTTCTCGGTCTGTAATTATTTTTTTTGATAGCAGTGTGGATAATATTATTACAATTGAGGTGATCATCATAATTAGTAATGAAATACTTATGATTATATTAATTATTTACTTTATTTTATTATAATCTTTTTAATTGGAAGTTAAGCGTACTTTAAATATACTAAGTAAATATTATCTACCTCATCAATAAATTGAAATATAAAGGAATAATCATACTACGTCTACGAAGTGTCAATATCATGCTGCTGCTTCAAATCCAAAGTGATGTGTTGGTGAAAAATGACATAAGATGTGTCGAGCTAAGCATACTCCTAGGAATGTTGATCCAATAATGACATGTAGTCCATGGAATCCTGTTGCTATGAAGAATGTGGATCCATATACTGCATCAGCAATAGTAAATGGGGATTCATAATATTCATATGCTTGAAGAATAGTAAAATATACTCCTAATATTAATGTTAATATAAGTGCTTGCGTTGTGTGTGAATGATTTTTTTCTAACAATCTGTGATGGGCCCAAGTTACTGTTACTCCTGAGGCTAGTAGAATTGCTGTATTTAATAAAGGTACTTGTATCGGATTAAATGGAGTAATTCCCCTTGGTGGTCATAGTATCCCTAGTTCAATTGTTGAGGATAAACTTCTATGTAAAAATGCTCAAAAGAATGATACGAAAAATAGTACTTCTGAAATAATAAATAGAATCATACCTCATCGTAGTCCTATTATAACTTGATTTGTATGTAATCCTTGGTATGTCCCTTCTCGTGAAATGTCTCGTCATCATTGAATTATTGTAAGGAGTATAGTTGCTATTCCTATTAATAATAATATTATATTTTGTTGGTGAAATCATCTAATTATACCTGTTGTTAATATTATTGCTCTAATGGCCCCTGTTGCTGGCCATGGGCTTTGATCTACTAGGTGATATGGGTGGTTTTGGTTTGTTGACATTAGTTATTTTGATTCTCTGGAATAAATAGCAATTAATAAGGCAAATACATAAGATTGGATAAATGCTACGGCTGTTTCTATAATAATTAATATAATTTGAGCTAAAATTAATACTGAAAGCCCAATAATTTCTAATATTGTTCCTGTATTTCCAATTATTGATATTATTAGGTGTCCAACTATTATATTTGCTGCTAATCGCACTGATAAAGTTATTGGACGAATTAAATTTCTAATTATTTCAATACCTACTATGATTGGTATTAATAGTGCTGGTACACCTTCCGGCACTAGATGTGCTAATATATGTTTTGTATTGTTAATTCATCCAAATAGTATAAATGATAATCATATTGGCAGGGCTAGAGTTAGGGTAAAGACTAAGTGGCTTGATCTAGTAAATACATAGGGGAGTAGTCCTATTGAATTATTAAATAAAATTATTGAAAATATACTAATAAATATTAGAGTTCTTCCTTGGTGACTAATCATTCCTAGAAATGTTTTAAATTCTTCGTGTAATTTTATTATTATTATGTTATATAATATAGAGGTCCGTGATTGTATTAATGAAAATGGAGTTGGAATTATTAATAATCCCAAGAATGTTCTTATTCAATTTAGTGATATATTTATAATTGATGATGTTGGGTCAAATGATGAGAATAGTCTTGTTATCATTTTCAATATTTAATTTTTGGTTTATTTTCCATTTTAAAATTGTTATTATTTAATAATTTATTATGATTATAGTAGATAACAATTATGAATAACAAATAAATTAATATAAATGTTGTAAATAGTATAATTCAATTTAATGGATATATTTGTGGGATAAAAAAGTATCTATATAGATAATTTAGGTTTGACATTCCTATGTTATATATTAACTAACTCTTTTCATTAGAAGTAGTTGTTATATTACTATTTTGTGGTTTAAGAGACCATTACTTACTTTTCAGTCATCTAATGATTCTTGTATAATTTTTATTAATCAATTAATAAAAGATTTGTGAGTTGTAGTTTCAATAATAATTGGTATGAATCTATGATTAGACCCACAAATTTCTGAACATTGTCCAAAAAATAGACCAATTCGACTAATATTTACTCCTGCTTGGTTAAGTCGTCCTGGGGTGGCATCTATTTTAATTCCTATAGATGGTATAGCTCATGAATATAATACATCTGCAGATAGTTAATACTCGAATATCTATGTTGATTGGTAGTACTATTCGATTATCTACATCTAATAATCGAAATGATTCTATTGTTATTTCATTTGTTGGGGCTATATATGAATCAAATTCTGCTTTTATAAAATCGGAGTATTCATAACATCAGTATCATTGATGTCCAATAGTTTTAAGGGTTAGTGAAGGTTGATTAATTTCATCTAACAAATATAATAAACGTAGGGAGGGTAGTGCAATAAAAACTAGGGTAATTGCTGGTATAATTGTTCATATTGTTTCTAATACTTGTCCTTCTAAAAGTATTCGGTTTGTTAATTTATTATTAAATAATGATGCTATTAGGTATCCTACTAATACTGTAATTATAATTAAAATTAATATTGTGTGGTCATGGAAGAATATTATTTGTTCTATTAGTGGGGAGGATCTATCTTGTAGTCCTATTTGATTTCAGGTTGCCACTTTTAAGTAAGAGCATAACCCTTATATTTGAAGCTTAAATTCAATGCACTTCTCTGCCACCTTAAAAATTAGTTGTTAATAAGTAATATTGGAAGTTCTGAGTATGTGTGTTCGGAAGGAGGTGACATTTGATATCATTCAAATGATGACGCCTGTTGTAGATTAAATAATGCTGGTCGAGCACTTGTTATACCTTCTCAGGTAATAAAAATTATAATAATTACTGCTGTAAATGATAAGATTGACCCTAATCTTGAAACAATATTTCATATTGTATATGCATCTGGATAGTCAGAATATCGTCGTGGTATTCCTCTTAGCCCCAGAAAATGTTGTGGAAAGAATGTTAAATTGACTCCAATAAATATTGAGATAAATTGAATTTTTAATCAATCTGGATTTATTATTACTCCTGTAAATAGTGAAAATCAATGTACTAGTCCTGCTATAATAGCAAATACTGCTCCTATAGATAATACATAGTGAAAATGTGCTACAACATAGTATGTGTCATGTAGTACAATGTCTAGTGATGAATTTGCTAGTACTACTCCTGTTAATCCTCCTATTGTAAATAAAAAAATAAATCCCAATGCTCATAATATTGATGGGGAGTAGTTAATTTGTGTTCCGTGTAGTGTAGCAATTCATCTAAATACCTTAATTCCTGTTGGTACGGCAATGATTATTGTAGCTGCAGTAAACTATGCTCGTGTATCTACATCTATTCCTACAGTAAATATATGATGTGCTCATACAATAAATCCTAGAAATCCGATTGCTATTATTGCATAAATTATTCCAAGGACTCCAAATGTTTCTTTTTTACCTCTTTCTTGAGTTACAATATGTGAAATTATTCCAAATCCTGGTAGAATTAGAATATATACTTCTGGGTGCCCAAAGAATCAGAATAGGTGTTGATATAAGATAGGGTCCCCACCACCAGATGGGTCAAAAAATGAGGTATTTAGATTTCGATCTGTTAATAATATAGTAATTGCTCCTGCTAGAACTGGTAATGATAATAATAGGAGAACTGCGGTGATTACTACTGATCATACAAATAATGGTACTCGTTCTATAGATATTCCTATGGTTCGTATATTAATTACAGTTGTAATAAAATTTACTGCCCCCAGAATAGAGGAGACCCCTGCTAAATGTAATGAAAAAATTGATAAATCTACAGAGGCTCCGGCATGTGCAATTCCTGCGGATAGAGGAGGGTACACGGTTCAACCAGTTCCTGCACCACTTTCTACAATTCTTCCTGATAATAGTAGAGTCAATGATGGGGGTAGTAATCAAAATCTTATATTATTTAATCGTGGGAAGACCATGTCTGGAGCTCCAATTATTAGAGGTACTAATCAATTTCCAAACCCTCCAATTATAATAGGTATTACTATGAAAAAAATTATAATAAATGCGTGTGCGGTTACAATTACATTGTAGATTTGATCATCTCCAATCAAACTTCCTGGTTGACCTAATTCTATACGGATTAAGATACTTAATGATGTTCCAACTATTCCTGATCAGACCCCAAAAATTAAATATATTGTACCAATATCTTTATGGTTAGTAGAAAATAATCATCGTTGCAAGAATGAGATGACTGAAGTTATAGGTGATAAACTAAATTTATTTATGAGTTTTAAACTCTCTTATTAATTTTGGCTTTATAGTTAAGAATAATAATTTTGAACTGCAATTTCAGGGTGATACGTTGTATGTATTAAGGCCTAAAAGAATACCATTTATTTATGACTTTGAAGGTCATTAGTTTAAAATTAACTTAAGACCTTATAAAAATCTTATAGAGATATATAAATTGGTTGAATTAGAGGTAATCCACAAATTGAGAGAAAAATTGTAACTACCGATAGTACCTGTTCTTTTAAATTTAATGGTTTATTATTAATAATATTTCATAAATTAGTTTTATAATTTATTAAAATTGATGTAAGTGAGGTTCGTAAATAATAGTATAGGGTTAATAATGATATACTAATTAGGATTATAATTATAATTAATTGCCTAAGGTTGGTTGTTAGAATAATAACTATTCATTTTGGTAAAAACCCTAGTAGTGGTGGTAGACCACCAAGAGATAATATCGATATTTAATAAGGACATTTTTTTAATGGGGGGAAGCTTTAATATGAACATTTGATGGATGTAGTATGTTTTGTTTATTGAAAATAGTATAATGACAGAGGTGGTTATAAGAATATATAGTAGTAAGTATGTTAATCAGGTGTTATCTTCTGATGTTATTCTTAGAATAATTCATGATATGTGGTTAATTGATGAAAAGGCTATAATTTTTCGTAATGAGGTTTGATTTAACCCTCCGATTGCTCCAATAATTGCTGATGTTCTAATTGTTAAAATTAGAATTATATTTAAATTGTCGATTACATAACTAAGTAATGTTGATGGAGCAATTTTTTGAATAGTTGTTATTACTAGACAGTTAATCCATGTTATTCCTTCTATAACTTCTGGTATTCAAATATGAAATGGAGCAGCTCCTATTTTTATTAATAAGGCTATGGTTAGAAGCTGGGTTTGTATATTGAAATTTACTGAATTAATTATAATTAGTGCTGCAGCCAAAATTATTGATGATGCTAATGCTTGAATTAGGAAGTACTTAAGTGATGCTTCTGTATTTCGTTGACTATTTGGTGTAGAAATTAATGGAATAAAAGATATTAAATTAATTTCTAAGCCTATTCAGGCTCCATACCATGAGGTGGAAGAAATAGAAAGGAGGGTTCCTATTGTGAGGGTCAATAGGAATATTATTTTTTGGGGGGTTGTGAGCATTAAAAAGGGAAGGATTAATTATAAACCTTCATATGTGGGGTATGAGCCCTCTAGCTTAATTAGCTTACCTTTTTATTATATTTTGGTGTATGATGCACTATGGGGTTTGATACCATTGGAGAAAGTTTAATTCTTTTAATTATAAAAATGAATTTTTATTGTAATAAAATAATAAGAACATGTTAAATTTCATGTATACTTTACCCTATCATGGTAATCCTTTTTCAGACATCTTAGTTATAAAAAAATTATAATAGTGGGTTAATAATATTATTTATTGGACTTTTATTTTTATGATCAATAAGTAGAACCTATTTATTAAATAATATAAAACACTTCAGAATTGTTTTTAATTTTATTTAATTTCTTTTAAGTGTTTGTAGTCTAACTTAAAGTAATTGACTTACTTAATATGTCATTTTAATACTTATTGAATTTAGAGAAAAAAGAAGTTAATATATCTATATAGAACACAATTTTGAGGGGAAAAAATTGTGTTCTATATAGTATGGGAAAGTGAGTATAAAATTAAAAGGGGGAAATTTTCGTGAAATAATTTCTAATTATAATTTAATTTAATTTAATACATATTATATAATAATAAAGAACCTCTCTTTATATTTTAAGATTAAAGTTTTATTCTAGCTTAAATTTCCTTAATTACATTTTACATATGTATTTGTTAAAGAGAGGTAGAATTTCCTCCAATTTTTTATGGGTTGAGACGGTATATCTGAGTTTAGTTCGCAGTGTGTGGGTTTGTTTAATTTTAATGTAAATTAGATTACAGGATTTTGAATTTTAATATTTATTTTGTCCGGCTAAATTCGTGCCAGCTGCCGCGGTTAGACGTGGGGACATAGGTGGAGAGTTGTTGGCTTAATTCTAGTAATAATTGACTTTTGGTTGTTTATATTTTATTTATTAGGTGAAATTTTTAATATAATTTGTTCTTTATTTTCATTAATTCTATAAAGGTGGTGTATTAAACTAGGATTAGATACCCTATTATTATCATTGTAAATTTGGTCTGAGTAGTATTAGTTATGGTCTTGAAACTCAAAGAATTTGGCGGTGCTTTATTCTATTTAGAGGAACCTGTCCCGTAATCGATATTCCACGTTTTATTTGGCCTATTATTGTAAATATCAGTTTGTATACCGCCGTAATTTGAATATTTAAATATATATATTCTTTTTTTCTATTGAAATATATTTCAGGTCAAGGTGCAGCTTATTAGTAGGGGGAGATGGGTTACATTGTGTTGATTTGGATAATATGTTGAAAGTATATTTGAAATTGGATTTAATTGTAATTTTGTTTTAGAATGACACTTTGGTTTATTAGCTCTAGGGTATGCACACATCGCCCGTCGCTCTCATTTATATAGGTGAGATAAGTCGTAACATAGTAGGCGTACCGGAAGGTGTGCCTGGTTTGATTAATATCAAAATATTTCTGTTAGTTAGAATATTCATTTACATTGAGTAGTTAGTCGTGCGATTCGACATATTTTGATAGAAATTTTATTACTATTTAAATTTTGTTTATAAATTGATTATATATGAAAAGTAATTTTATTGGGGTTGGTTATATATTTAGTATATATAAATTAGTTTGTTATAGATTATTAGTACAGTGTTGGGATTTATTAAATATATGAAATATTAATTTTTATTATAGGAGATGTTAATGATCGTACCTTTTGTATCAGGGAGGATTAAATTTTAATTGAATATTCTGTTTTCTCGAAAGGTGAGGGGCTAGTAGGTTAATTTTAAGGTAAAAGTGTTATATTTTTCTGTTAAAATTGCTATTTGTAATAAAATGTTATTCGACTTATTTTATATCTAGTTATTGGGGAATTATATTTAATGTAGTTTTACATTTTAATATTTTTTATATTAATATATATTATAATATTAATGTTTAGTTATGACCAGGGGGATGTGCTTCTGGTCAGTATGTTGGTTATAACTTTATAGTAAACTATTATATTTATTGGTTTGGAGATTGCTAATTTTTGTAATTTTGTTATAATTTGTTTGGAATTTTATTAAAAATTTAGTTTTGTTTGACTTGTTTACCTAATTATATGTTTTAATTAGTTTTATTTGGAAATTATGATTCTATTAGTATATTTATTTAATTAATTAGAGGAATTAGGCAAAATTTATTCTCGCCTGTTTATCAAAAACATCTTTTCATGATTTTATATGAAGTATAACCTGCCCAATGACGCTTGTTTAATGGCCGCGTTATTTTGACCGTGCGAAGGTAGCATAATAATTAGTCTTTTAATTGGGGGCTAGAATGAATGGTTGGACGAGGAATAGACTGTCTTTGATTAATTAATATATAATTTTACTTTAAAGTGAAAAGGCTTTACTTCTTTAAGGGGACGATAAGACCCTATAGATCTTTATATTATTTTAATAGTATTTTGATTAGTAATATAATTATATATATTATTAAATAATATTTTGTTGGGGTGATGGGAAGATAATAATTAACTCTTTTTTATTTGATGTTCAATAATTTTTGTTATTTGGATCCATTTTTAGTGATTTGAAGAATAAGTTACCTTAGGGATAACAGCGTAATCTTTCTTGAGAGATCATATCGACAGGAGGGGTTGCGACCTCGATGTTGGATTAAGATATCATTTGGGTGTAGCATTTCAAATTTGATGGTCTGCTCGACCTTTAATTTCTTACATGATCTGAGTTCAAACCGGCGTGAGCCAGGTTGGTTTCTATCTCTTAATATTTAAAGTGTTTCAGTACGAAAGGACCAAATACTTATATTATATATAATAATATTGATTAATAATAATTACTTTTATGGCAGAGAAGTGCATTGAATTTAGAATTCAAAAATAAAAATAAATTTATTTTTATAGTAGATGATATTAGATTTATTTATTCGAGTTATTTCTTTTATTATTTTAGTTGTGTGTGTTTTAATTAGAGTTGCTTTTTTACTTTATTTGAGCGTAGGGTTTTAGGTTATATTCAGATTCGTAGGGGGCCTAATCGGGTTGGGATTTGTGGTATCTTTCAGCCTTTTGCTGATGCAGTTAAATTATTTACTAAGGAGCAAACACTTCCTACTTTGAGAAACTATTATCCATATTATATATCTCCAGTTTCTAGTTTATTTTTATCTTTGTTTGTTTGGGTTGTTTTTCCATATCATACCTTATTATTTAATTTTTATTTGGGAGTATTTTTCTTTTTATGTTGTATGAGAATAGGGGTGTATAGAGTAATATCTGCCGGGTGATCATCTAATTCTAATTATGCGTTGCTTGGGGGTCTTCGAGCAGTTGCTCAAACTATTTCCTATGAGGTTAGCTTGGTGTTAATTTTATTATCTTTTATTTTTTTAATTGGTGGTTATAATTTACTTTTATTTAATATTTTTCAGGATTATTTATGATTTATTTTTATTGCCTTACCATTGGCTTTAGCTTGATTGAGTTCTTGTTTAGCTGAAACTAATCGAACTCCTTTTGATTTTGCTGAGGGGGAGTCTGAACTTGTTTCTGGGTTTAATGTTGAGTATAGTGCTGGGGGGTTTGCTTTAATTTTTATGTCTGAATATGCTAGTATTTTATTTATAAGTGTTTTATTTAGAATTTTATTGTTGGGGGATACCACTTTTCTTATTTTTTTTTACTTGAGGGTTATTTTTTTAGGATTTACTTATATTTGGATTCGAGGCACACTACCACGATTTCGTTATGATAAACTTATATATTTAGCTTGAAGGAGTTTTCTTCCGGTTTCTTTAAATTATTTATTTTTTTGTTGGCTTTAGGGGCCTAATTGTATCAATTTATATTTAGTTGCATAATAATTAGAATGTGAAGACTTCTAGAATATTTACATTCTATTTTATGTTTTCAAGACATACACTTAAAGTTTCAGTCAAGAAGTCATTTTTTTAAAATTTTATCCCATAATAGTAGTGTTGCGGGGGATATAATGAAATATATAAAATATATAATTGTTAACACTTGTCCAGTAGTGA
This sequence comes from Lepisma saccharinum, assembly GCF_977018435.1. Taxonomy (NCBI): domain Eukaryota; kingdom Metazoa; phylum Arthropoda; class Insecta; order Zygentoma; family Lepismatidae; genus Lepisma; species Lepisma saccharinum. The sequence continues at coordinate 23,575,256 of NC_139243.1, read as the reverse complement.
TGTATGGAGTTTCTACTGGTCGGGCTCCAATTCAAGTTAATAAGATAAAGGTTGCAAATATTAATCAAAATAATATTTGATTTAAAGGGTAAAATTGTAGTCCACGAAAATTTCTTTTGTGATGTATTGGTATAATAAATAAGATTATGATAGATAATACTAGTGCTACCACTCCCCCAAGCCTATTTGGAACTGATCGTAGAATGGCATATGCAAATAGAAAGTATCATTCTGGTTGAATATGTACTGGAGTTACTAGTGGGTTTGCTGGGGTAAAATTTTACGGATCTCCTAGGGTTGTTGGAAATATTAATGAGAGTTGTATTAATCTTAAAATAATAAGTATAAATCCTAGTGTGTCTTTTATGGAAAAGTATGGATGGAATGGGATTTTATCCATGTTACTATTAATAGATAGTGGATTATTAGATCCGGTTTGATGTAAAAATAGTAGATGGATTATGGATATTGCTATTAAAATAAATGGTAATAAAAAATGAAAGGCGAAGAATCGGGTTAGTGTAGCACTATCTACTGCGAATCCACATCAAATTCATTGAACTAGTATAGTTCCTAAATATGGAATTGCTGAGAGCAAATTAGTAATTACTGTAGCTCCTCAGAATGACATCTGACCTCATGGTAGTACATATCCAACAAATGCTGTTGCTATTGTTGTTAATATAATTATAACTCCAATAGATCATGTGTGAATATATAAATAGGATCCATAGTATATTCCTCGTCCAAATGTATATATATACAAATAAAAAATATGGAGGCTCCGTTAGCATGAATGGTTCGTAGTATTCATCTATAGTTTACATCTCGGCAGATGTGTATTACTCTAGAAAAAGCTAAGTCTGTTCTTGAAATATAATGCATTGCTAAAAAAATACCTGTTAAGATTTGGATTGAAAGGCAGATTGAACGCGTCAGCAAAAATTCGATCCGACTGGTGTTATGTTACATCCTGTCGTAGCGGGGTACGAGCGGTTTTAATGTTGAGTCAGCAGAACATTCTACCCCCTCTACCTCTACTGCTATTAACAGCAATCAATCCAGACCCTCTGTCTCTATTTCTAGTGAGACCAACCAACATGTTGAAATGTTTCCTAACAAGTATAACAACCAGGATACAGGGATATTTGGGTGTATTGGATCAACCGATGAAAAATGTGGAGATATTTTCCATTTAGAATCTGTTTTAGAGACTAAAGAATTGGAGCAATGTACAAATCATATTTCGCCAGTGTTATACCAAATGGTTCTTCGGGATTGTATTCAGGAAGCGGAAGTGTGCAGACAGGTAGGCGGTGGCGATGATGCAGTGTTACATCATGTTGAAGTTATAGAAGAGACAAGAAGGCGTTACCAAAGATTCAATATGGAAGGACGAATGGTGCGTGTTCGGTTGCGGGGGGCACCACACAATGAGAATCCGGTGATATGGGTTCAGGAGGGATTGCAAGAACTGATCCAATATCTTCTACGTGATGTGGCCGAGCATGACCAAGTTGGTATTACTATCAGGAATGAAGATCACCCTGATCTCCCTTTTTTGGTTATCTTTTCGGCAAGCACAGGCGATAAATATGGAGATATTGTGGGCAGCATTGGAAAAAGTATTGCAGAGCAATACAACATTTCTTTCTGACAACAATTTCTATGTATATCTCCATCATGTCCAAATGACACGAGGGGGAGGACGTGTTCGCCAAAATGCAATGAATGGGGAACAATTCTGTAAACTAAAAAAAGGAATTATAACTATTAAAAATTCCGATAGCAGGTGTTTGGCTTATGCGTTGGTTGTGGCAAGAGGTATTAATGTTTACAAAAATGAACCTAAAAAACGTTATCAGTATGTTAGACAACATAAATGTGTTATGGAAGAAGAAGTGGATAAACTGTGCAGAGAAGCTGGGGAAAATTTGAGTGGTGGTGGAGGAACTACCGAAATTAAAAAATTTCAGAACTATTTATCTGATTTCAAAATTACCGTATATAATGGATTTTCCGGGAGTGATGTGATATATGAAGGTCCTTTATTACCTAGGCGCGAAACTTTAAATTTGGTGTACATAAACAACCATTTTAATGTTATAACATCTCTTACAGCTGCATTCTCCGCTAATTTCTATTGTGAAACTTGCCATAAGAAATATGATCATGTTTCTAGACACCTAGGATCCTGTACAGCTGTTTGTTCACAATGCCAAGAAAAGCCCAAATGTACTGTTTCAGAAACCAAAATAAAGTGCACTGATTGTAACAGATTTTTCTATGGTCAAAAGTGTTACAATAATCATAAAACATGTTACAATAGAAAAACCTCTCTTTGTCAGACAGTAAAATGTTGTGAAAAATGCATGAAAGCGTATGCTATCCGTACAAACAGAAATCCTCATATATGTGGGGAGAAATTCTGTGTCAGCTGTAAAAATATGGTACCATCTGAACATCTATGTCACATCCAAAAAATTTATTGCAAACAAATATCTTCTCTTATATCAAAAAAAGCAAAGCTTGTTTTCTACGATATTGAATCGAGGCAGGACACAAAACTAGAAGGCACTGAAAACAATTTTCTGCATATTCCAAATCTTTTGGTATGCCAAAATGTATGCTATAATTGCATTGAGAACAAAGATATGTCTCAATGGTGCAGTCTATGCGGGAAAAACAGCACATTTTTGATAGTACAGAACCTGTTTACAATTTTCTGCAATTTGTTTCAGCTCACCGCACCAAAATTAACAATATTGTGTGTATTGCACACAATAGTAGAGGGTATGATTCGCACTTTGTACTGCAAACTATGATCGAAAAAATGGAATGGACACCGTCTGTTATCATGAATGGAGCCAAAATATTATCTTTGAAGATGCATAATATCCATTTCATAGATTCTCTCAACTTTATTCCAATGGCGCTCAACAAATTACCGAAAGCATTTGATCTCCCAATGTCCAAAGGGTATTTTCCTCATTTTTTTAATACTTTGAAAAATAAAGAATATGTCGGATGTGTCCCTGGTACTGAATTTTACGCTGTTGATTCTATGATGGAGAATCAGAGAACCAGTTTTTTGGAATGGCATAGTGAACAACAGAAAACAGGGGTAGTTTTCGATATGCAGAAGGAGTTGAGAAAGTACTGTGTAGAAGATGTTAATGTACTACGTGCTGCCTGTTTGAAATTCATGACCACTTTTGAAAAAGAAACAACAGTGAACCCATTATTGGAAGCCATCACCATCGCTTCAGCTTGTAATAAAGTATTCCGTAAAAGATTTTTGAAAGCAGAACATATAGGAATTATTCCTAAAAACGGATACAGATGGTGTGATATTCAGTCTATAGAGGCTATTCAATGGTTGGTATGGGAGGAAAAAAAACATAAAATCGAAATCCAACATGCAGCCAGAGGACCAGAAGTAAAAGTTGGAGGAAACTTGAAAGTAGATGGATATTTTAAAGATCAAAAGGGGCAAGAGCATGTATTTGAATATCAAGGATGCAGAACACATGGTTGTGTCAAATGTTTCCCTACTTCACGTACAGAACCTCTTCATGATGACCCATATGATACTTTGTCTTTTCGGTATGAAAAAACAGAAAATAAAATTACCAGATTAAAAGCACTTAACTACATTGTCCATGAGATGTGGGGGTGCGAATTTCATCAGCAGTTGAGAAATAACAAAACCATGAAACATTATGTTGAAAAACATCCGTTATCAATTAAAGCTCCCATAATTCCCCGGGAGGCGTTTTATGGTGGTAGAACTAATGCTACCAAACTACATTACACTGTGAAAGAAAATGAAACAATTCAATATAAGGATGTATGTAGCCTGTACCCTTATTGTTGCAAAGTTAAAAAGTTTCCAGTTGGCCATCCGGTGAAAATTTATGTGGGGGAAGAATGTCCCGATATTTATTCTTTTGAAGGGCTTGTCAAAGCAACAATACTTCCACCGAGAGATCTGTACCATCCTGTGTTACCATATCGAACCAATTAAAAATTAATGTAACCATACTGCTAGGGAAAGAGCTATAACTGGAACCTGGGTTGTGGATGAAGTTCAGAAGGCAGTTCAAAAGAAATACAAAATTTTAGAATTACATGAGGTATGGTAAATATAATGTTGAACAATATGATCCTGCAAAACAATCAGGTGGTGTTTTTGCAGAGTACATCAATACATTTCTCAAAGCAAAAGTTGAAGCAAGCGGCTGGCCATTGTTGTGTATTGATGAAGAATCCAAAAAAAAAAAATACATAGCTGACTATTTTGAAAAGGAGGGTGTGTTGTTGGATGAAAACAGAATATGTGCTAATCCTGGATTACGAAGCTTAGCAAAACTTATGCTGAATTCATTTTGGGGTAAATTTGGACAGAGAGAAAACCCTGGTCAAGTTAGTATTATCAACAATCCTAAGGATTTTTTCGATAAACTAGAAAGTCCCAATGTTGAAGTACATCAAGTTATACCTATAAATGAAGATATGTTGATAGTTCACTGGCAATATCTCGAAGAATCTGCACTTCCATTATCGACTGTAAATGTAGTTATTGCAGCATACACTACAACCCATGCACGATTAGAGCTTTATGAATATTTGGATACATTAGGCGAAAATGTATTGTACTATGATACCGATAGTGTCATTTATATTCAAAGGCCAGGTGATGTTGATCTGCCCTGTTGGAGTCTACCTAGGGGAGTTAACAAATGAACTAGAACTCTATGGGAAAAATGCTTATATCAGAGCATTTTCATCCAGTGGGCCGAAAAGTTATGCATTTGAGGTAGTAAATCCAGACAATACTAATGTTACTACTGTTTGCAAGGTGAAAGGCATATGTCTAAACCATAAAAACAGCAGCACAATCAATTTCGAATCACTCACCAATGCTATTCTCAACAACACCTCCTCTTTAACTTTACTCAACTCGAACAAAATCGTACGCACAAAAAGACATTCCGTTGTTAGTAAGCCGGAAATAAGGGTTTTTCAGGTGGTATATACCAAAAGAAAAAGATGTGCATCAAGTTTCGAGACTTTACCATATGGATTCAAACAACAGAAAACAGAATGAGTTAATTTTGTAATGCACTGGAATATATTTTTATTAGATTAAGTTAATGCTATCCTTAGTAATAGTATATCTGTGATTTGGTCAACATACAAACTGGATACCAAAAGAAATCTCATATTATATGCAAATGTTAAAGCTTTTCATTACCAAATCTGTTACTTAGTAAAAAATAAAATGAAAACCATTCATTTGAAACCATTTGCTGTCATTGAAATATAATTATGCAGCCGCTATAATTCTTTGCTTATTATCAGTGCAAATCTGATATTATGTTGTGCACTTTAATGATGGAGTGGGTGACTAGTTGACAAGTTGGTTCTTCGGTGCAAGGTTGTATGGTACAAGCGGCCTTGTGCCCCTCTCCAACTTAAAAAAACGAGGCCCCCACAGATGGTAGCCACGTTGATGCCATTGTGGGGCTTTCTACAAAAAGCTACCTGTACCAAGCCCAAAAACTTATTTTGAGATGGCGAGTAAAAACTTTCCATGCCTGTTGACCTTTAGTTTCCTCAACACACATACTCAGTTGGAATCGAACCTTCGACCCCATTGGTTTCAAAACACATCTCTTTGTGCATAATGGCTAATCGAGAGTGGTAACGCATCTTTTAAAAAATTCGATACTATTATTTATTTTTGGTTTTAAAACATAGCATACATTAGTGGTAAAATCTTTGCATTGTAATCAAAAGGTTCCAGGTTCGATATTCGTTGAAACAGCTTTATGCATTACGGTTAATCGGGAGTGCGTAAAAAACGCCAACATTAGCCCCTAGTGAAAATCGAATCCTCGACCCCCCTCCCCCCCCCCCCGTTGGTTGCAAAACTTCAAAATCACCCATTTTCTATTTGTGTATCAAGGATAATCGGCAATAGTAACTCACTTTTTAAACAAATCAATGTTATTCTGCAATTTGCCAGCATTGGAACCCAAAACCTTTTGAATACTAAACAACAATATCAGCTATTTTGTTTTGTTTTTGAATATCTGTTCGTGCTAATCGGGACTGATAACACACTTTTTTTTTTTTATTTAAACAGAAAATCATTATTAGGCACTTTGACAACAATTTCTATGTATATCTCCATCATGTCCAAATGCCACAAAGGGGGGGGGGACATGTTCGCCAAAATGCAATAAATGGGAAAGAATTCTGTAAACTAAAAAAAAAAATATAACTATTAAATTAAAAATTTGCCAACATTTGGACTCGAACCTGGAACCTTTCGAATACTAAACACCAGTCACAGCCATTTTGTTTTGATTTTTAATATCTGTTCCTGCATAAATACTAATGGGGACTCAACACACTTCTTTTTTTAATTTTAAAAACAACATCATTATCAGCCAATTTGACATTGTGAATCGAACCCGGGACCTTTTCATTACAGCATAAACATCCTATTTCCAATTAGTTCATTTTCTCTTTGTGCACAAATAGCTAATCGGAACTTTTAAACAAATACCTACAATTGAATATCCAATTTTCACCAACATTGGGAATCGAACCCTCAACCACTTGGTTAAAACATCTCGCGGAATAAAAAACACCCTCCCCCCGCTACGCCCCCCCGCGCCGCCGCTAAACACAAAACGCGGCCGCCATGTTGATTTTATTCAAATACTATTTATGCACAGATGGACTAATGGGGCATATAATGGCGGGACAAAACAATTGGCCTCATTTAACTACCTAGAAAATCGAACCCGCGACCTCTTCATTACCAGGCGACAACATTAACCACTAACCCAAGGCCACCATATTGATTTTATTCAAACACTATTTATGCACAGATGGACTAATCGGGGACCTATAATGGCGGGACTAAACAATTGGCCTAATTTAACTACCTAGAGAATCGAACCCACGACCTCTTCATTGCCAGGTGACAACGTTAACCACTAACCCAACTCGATTTTCGAACTCAACCATTTTGTTGCCTTTATTTACACACAGGCTAATCGAGACCATTCAATATTGACATCGTCGCCTTGTAATCAAAGGGGTCCCAGGTTGATACTCGGTGGAGGCACATAGTGGTCCGAATCACCACTTTTCAACTGTAGCTCCAATCCTGATTAGTTTTGCCGTGCATAAAACGGACTTAAAAAAACTAACTCAATCTATCAATCAATCAATATTGACTCTACCAGGAATCGAACCCTCGACGCCTCTTGTTTTACAAAGCAATAACCTTAGCCGCTAAGCTTTCGGGGGCACAGCACCTTCGGCGCCATCTTTAAATCATTTCTTCATGTCCTTGCATCATACGCAATGGTTGCGCGCGCATTTCCTCCACACACACACACACACACACACAAACATACGCACGTGTTAGGTTAGCATACATCAAGAAACAACGTGACAAATCCATTGACCCCCTCCCCCACCGCTTCCGATGTCTTCAACGTGATCAGACACGTTCTGCTGACTCAACAATAAAACAGCTCGTACCCCGCTACACCGGATGTAACATAACACCAGTCGCATCGAATTTTTGCTGACGCGTAGGAACGAAGTGCTGTCATTCTACTAGCACATTTTCATTATTTTTAGTACTTGCTAAGTCTTTCGGAAGGTCCGGACCCTCTGGACGACCTTAAATACGTCCTTGTTTATGTTGGATTAAGGCAGTGGTTCGTTTAGCCTACTAATTATAATCTTTCCGATTACTTTCTGTAAAAAAAAAAATACACTTTATATGGTACGCGAATTATTTTTGCCTGACTTTCCATTAATTTAATAGCAGTGAATATATTTTATTGCATAGAAGTAACTCACAATGTGTTACAAATTCATTTTACATCGTTACAACATTCTTTCCAACACAAAACCTGTAAAAAAAAACCTCGAAATTAACATTCGTAGGCATAGCTGCTAATGGAGGGTTCCGCTCTTCCTGACGAACATGGCGCTGCGCACATGATTGGCTTCACCCGCGACCGTTGCGGAGAGGCGGAGTTAGCTATCTATCTACCTTATATATATCCTTGGTATTGATATTGATATTTATTGATATTAATACGAGCCCTTCGGCTGTGCGTATCCTACAATATTGTTACACAAACACCCCGCCCTTAAACATACACCCCATTGATCATACATTCAGAAACATTTCGAAAAGAATTACATACTATGTACATATATAAATGACAATGTTGTCCTCTTCTTACATTTGAGATTGATCATTTTCACAACACTACGTTACACGCTCCACCTATGCTTGAGCCACTGCTGTTCCCTACCCTTCACTTTCACTGACTCCTTGCAGCATTTTCCTGCGCTCCCTCCAAACTGCATGTAAATATGAGCCCAGGGATTTGATATTTGCATTCGTTATATCACTCCTCTCCTCCCTACATACAGCCTGGATGGTCTGCTCAATGCTGTCCCTTGCACTGTCCCCCCCATTTGCCGACCAAACACACTCATGTAGGATGTGAGCCCTCGTCTCCTCTTCGCCGCATAACGTGCAGATGGCACGACCGTCCGGCACCTTGAGTTTGTGTTGCCTCCAACCCCCTAGCAGGAACCAGGCGAATCCACTTCTTTGCTGGTACGTACACGTATCAATGTATCGTTTTCTCCCCCATTCCACCCACACCCCTAGCGGTTGTGCGGCGGCAAGCGTTACCTTCTCCCTACATTCAACCATGATGTCTTGCCTGCTACTGTCCACCAACCTCTCCCTTATAATCCCAAAGTTTCGCACCTCCCGCCCCTCACATCTTCCCACAGTTCCCGCAGACCCATTCTGTACAAGTCGTCTCTAATCCCACATGCCCAGTGGCGTGCGAACCCTTCCTCAATCTGAACTCACAGACACTGTTCTTTCAGTGAGTCTCCAGCCCCTTGTTCCAGCTTCATCCAGTACTTGAAGCATCTCATCCTCGCTTCGACATCCTCTCTATGTTTTCCCATCTCCCTCAGGACGCCACACGTGCTTGCACTCGTGTTGGTTCCCAGTATTTGTTTTAAAAACCGCGCTTGTATCTGATTTGCTACTCGCCCCCCTCCCCAACCCCATAATTCCGCGCCGTAAAATAGGGTCGCTTTCACCGTTGCTTCATAAATTTGATCCAGCAATCTCACACTGACTGTAGGGACTTTCCGTTGCAGTCGCTCTACCTTGCCCAGCCCATAACAAGCTTTTCCCTTTCTGCCTTCGATGTGCTTTGTCCACTCCCCTACCATACTCAGCGTGATGCCTAGATAGGTGAAACGTTTGGCCCTTTCAAGCTCGGAATCCCCATAGGTCCACCGCTCCTTTGCTGCGAAAACATAACCTTTCTTAAACACCGTTATTTGAGTTTTTCGTGTATTTACCTTCAACATCCATGTTGTGCAATATTGTTTAAGGGGGAGAGGTACAATTTCCCCTAGGCCCTTCTCTCTGAGGCAGCTGGAAGCACTGTTGCCAACTTACCTCTTTTGAGGCCAGATCTGGTTCTTTCGTGTACTCGCTTCGCTGTGAACTGTGGCACCCGCCCCCTTTCCCACTATGCATCACTAGCCCCGGACATAGGCCAACTTTTGCCATGCGTATACATTTTGCACGTGACGTGATATTGTTATATTGGCTGCGTCCTCCCTTCCCCTCTTACCTCCCCAGCTACCTTTATATAGCGCCTTGACTGAGGTGAAGATGACAATATTGTTATCCGGTAATCCTTTATTTTCAATTCATACAACCATCGGTCGATTTTTGAGATGGGTGATGCCGTCAGATCTAGAAGGTGAAAACTAAGAGTAGATTGTCATCACTATAAAGTTACCGGTAATAGCAGCGCCCCCTCCCCACCCTCTTGACAACTAAAATTACCATGGGAGGCACTTTATCCAGCCTTCGTAAATCTAGCTCCTTGAAAGTCAACTTAGCTCAATTTAAGGTGAAATTTAGCTCTTTTATGCACGTCAGGTTTGGCAACACTGGCAGGATGGCTGTAGGAGGCAAGGAGAAATGCATTACGCTTATAGGAGAATTATTTTACTCGTTTTCTTCGAGATATCAAACTTCCGATGGCGGAAAAATATATGATCGGGTAAAGGATCCATTGAAGATGATATTTGCGCTAGAAATAGTCGAAACTCCCATTTGTTTAGCCGTAACTTCAATTTGAAGTTGTATCTCCATAAGGAATACATGGGATTCTGTAAATACGTATTCATCACATTTTTCAAACATGGTATCCAGCTTAATAATCTACTTTAAAAACCGCTTCCACTTGCAACATGGGGAGAAATCCATACTCTCAAATTATGCGTGGATTTTCTGTAGTAGCAGCGCCCATTCCGACGATTTTTAAATAAATGCATAACTGGTGCGAAATTGTCCCTCCTCACCTTAAGTCTGTTCAATCCCCGCTGTAACCCCTGTACCTCGTTTGATATTAAAGCGAGATCATCCGCATAGAGAAGCATTGGTATCGTTGTCCCGACTATCTCCGGTGTTTCAGCACCCTCTTCTCCCACGTAGCTAGCAACGTCATTAATAAAAAGAATGAAAAGTAAAGGCGAAAGTATGCATCCCTGCTTGACGCCTACCGTGCTCTCGTGCTGCCCATACACCACCCCCAGCCTACATTTGACAAAACATTGACCCCTCTGTACATATTCATTAAGGTATTAATCATTCTAGCCGAAACCCCCATGTCCCATAACTTCCCCCGTATCATTGGTATGTACAGTGGGATCCATGAGTATTACCGTGCAAATTGTCCATCACTATGTTCGTCCACTTTATTTGACCCAATATGAGCTTCAGGAATTAGAAGAAAACTCAAAACAAGCTGTTGACAACTTCTGCACCAGCATACATAAAAGTCCATCGCTTAAAAACACATAGTATGTAAGAGAAATATTAATGAAAATAGTCATGGACAATTTACACGGTAATACTTATGGATCCAACTGTACATATCCATTATCATATTCTTTCGAAATTTTTAATCTTGCAATTCGTTTTCGGTGCCATAATGAACTAACCTGCTATCTCACAATGTCGAAACTTTATTTGAGAACAACTGCGGACTGAACAGTTCTTACACCCAAGCACTGACTGTTTAAAGTAAACAGCTTACTATGCAAGGAAGAGATTTGCAACTGAAATTCAGTACTGCTAGCAGACGGCGCCGATATCGTGAAGTCAAATATCTTTACAGCATCTTCTTGTAGCTTGATAACTCTTGTATCATCGAGAGGGAGCGGTTCAATGTACAGTTATATTGTTTAGTAAAAATGAGTATTTTAATATTACGCATTTAAATATAAATAAACCCGATTCCAGGAAATTTGTGCATCCCGAAGAAACTATTCGGGACACCAGGACAAATTACATCATTCCGGGACGTATATAAGTCCTAATAATGAACAGGCTATCAAAATCTAATCTATCAACCAGGTCATCCAACATTTTGACACACTGTTTCAATAAATGAGAGATAGCCATTTCACATTTTTGGAATAAGTTGTTGTAATTTTGCAATGTGTTGACTGTGTTCAGAGAAACCTGAGTTCAGTTCTACTACAAAATGGTGCAAAAATGGACAACAAAGGTTTGCCTTGTAATATTCTTTTGGGCTCTCAGCTGGTGCATTATTCCCTTAGATTTGACGGCTGGGTGTTCTAGGTCTCTTCATTTTTTCACAATAGCTATGACCATAGTATCTAAGTAGTTTCCCTGCTTTGGCAAAAGTTCATTAAGTTCTCAGAACTCTCTCTTAGTTTTCTTTTAAATATCTCTATTAGAATACTGGCATGTTCACAGTACTAAAACAGTTGAGGACTAAAAGTGGTAAACGTTGTAAGTGCTAAAAGCGAAAGTGTTGGGAAATCGCATCGTTCCGCACATCAGCCCGTAAGAACGTGCACACTAGTGACCTCTTTACACGCCCTTTGAACTACTTAGAGGGCTACCAGCCGCATTTCACGTTTATCACATTATAAAGCATGGCACATTTCACAGTTTAACGTGGAAAACGATGTTTGAATTATTGTGGCACTTACAGCGTTTACCAATTTTAGTCTTCAGTTCACCTTTTGACGTGCACAACATAATCTTGCACTGCATGATCACAATTTGGTTAGAAGAAGTGGCGGATTTCAAAGTTCCCACAGGTTACACAGTGAAGAAACTGAAGATATTGCTGAAATATCTATCTTCTGCTAGTAAATTGTAATGTCTGTAAACGTACTACAATTAGTGAATACAATTCTACAAGTCACGCTACTTAGTGTTGATACTTTTCTGTCCATCTTGTGTCAAATAAGTTGAGAATGTTACGATGTTTCCTTGATTCTCTTGCACTGCCTATTTAAAAATCAAATTCCTTTAAGAAGACTCGAGGGGGTAATATGACTGATTTGACAGTCCCAATGCAGTTTCGTATCACAGAAATTCCGAAGCTATCAGGAAATTGCAGATATTTGGTCTGCAGACCCATCTGGTGTGTGGAATTGCATAATTTCGTTCCCATCCGTATCCTATACGTCTCTGATTTAGGAGAATAAAATAAGTGCGAAGATATTTTTATGAACAAGCTGATGTAACAGGTAATCTGTTAATTTTACTGGATCTAAGGGGGTTGGACCCGTTGAACCCCCCGCCCTTAAATATGCCCATGTCCTCACGGGCTGTTGCGCCACGAGTTATTATATTATTATTATTATTATTATTATTATTATTATTATTATTATTATTATTATTATTATATGTGAGACAATTGGTTAGCGTACAAGGACTTCTCAAGAAATACATTTCCAGATACGTAACTGTCTTAGATGTTATTTTTGTGTCAATCAAATGATCTGTTTGGAGCAAATTAAAAACTCCGCCATGTTCAGTAATATTCTATTATACGCAACACAAATTATTTTTTGTGTTGACCTGCCAACACTAGCCAAAGATAAAGCTGCGCTGCATGGATAGGTGTCGTAGTTTGGATAGTCCAAATACGTTAAGTGTAAACTGCCTTGTATGTTATCGGATGTGGTGCAATCTGACTACAGAACTAGTTGAATAGTTATAATATCGTAATGTAAGGAGAAGGTAATGCAAACCAATAGTTCCAGCAACAAGCCTAAAGCTTCAAAAAGCTCGAGAGACTCGGACGAGGCGAGAGAAGCTGATCGAGAAGTCAAGTCCAAAGTTAATGACAAGGGGGAAGGGGAGAAAGACAAATTATTATTTTGCTCTAGTGACAGTAGCATTGATATTAGAAATCCTCTACCCACGATTGTGATCTGTCAACGTGAGAGGCTAGAACACAGAGTCAAACCTCGGCCACGAATACGGGATGAAGTTCGGATGGCACGAGGAACATTGGAAAGGAGAGGTGCCACCTCTCGGATTGGCAGAGGATTTTCTCGTAAGGTGGACCGAGAAAATGATCATAATTTCATTTCTCGTGGAAAATTTCAAGAATCGTTGAGCAAAGGTGGTCATTCTGATGGATTATCCTCTTCATCCTCAAAACATTTAAGTGATTCTGAGGGTAGCAAAAGCAGGCTGGGTAAGTTCCATTTTAGGGATAAATATTTTATATACCTATGATGTATTAATAGTTGTTGTTTATTTAAAAAATAGTCATAAATGTAATAAATGTTTACTCTGAAGTGGTGGTGTAGATTATAAAATGGAAGATTGCACTAATAAGCACATAAATTACTCTTACATGGGACTATACTGTTTCCTAAAAGACCACTATAACATGTTTTTTGAGGCTGCTGTTTTATCTTTAAGTTCACTGTAGTTCCCGTTTTTATGGTGTGGAAAACTAAGTTGGATGCTGTAATAAAAAGAACTTCATAAGACATAGGTATACTCCATTAACATACACATGAAATGTTGACTTGGAAACTTATTAATATCAATCTTTCTACAAATAGTTTAAACAAATGTATTGTGACTGTCATAATTATGTGCAAGTTATTATTACCCACATACATTTTCTACACACATCAATTTTTTTTTATTGCTATATTGAACAAGTTTTCTGATCGTTCGGTACTTGTTCCGAATGTTTAATGATTTTCACTAGTTTTATAGGAATATTAGGAAATGTTTACGATACTGAAATTGATTGAAGAAGTAAGGCTGAAGATTGGAGAAACTAATTAGCACAGTTAAAAACTTTACCAAATGTTATGCACTGGAGAAATTATGATTTGAAAATTGTCTTACACGGGAACATCTGTACTTCCCAGCGAGCTGCTGTTCTTGATTTACAATCGTAATACCCCTTTGCACCTCATGTGACATAGGATATTTTTCAGCAGCAGTACATATCCAAGATGACAATAAACAATTTGCTAGCAAGCAAATATTCACATAGAAATGAAAAATCATTCTCTAGAAAACATGCAGTAAGTAATCACTAAGCCTCTGGAGTATGTGTTAACAAATGTAAATAAAAATTGTCTCATGTAAAAAAATACATCGAATAACATGGGTACCTGGGGGAAACCCTGGGGAGTAAAGGCGGTCAGGGGCATGATGCTGATCACATCACCCCCAACTACGACCGGATCAAGAAAGTGTGGGGCGTTACCCCCACATTCCCTATATGCCTTCATGGCATGGTGCTAAGAACAGGGAAGCCCTTTACTTTTTTTTTTACCCATGTAAAAAATGCAGGAGCAAATTTACAATACCGGAAGTATCTCCAATTTGTTTGAAATTCGGCGTACTCACTAATTTTGGCCTCCTAATCACGAATCTGCAGTTGAAATTTGGCGGTCATGTCTAAAAATTACAAAATAAGTGGGTCCATCAACAGGGTAAACACCCTTGATTTATGAAGAAAACAACTATTTTTTGCAGCGATTAACGTTTCAAAACTATGTTTATGATGACCCTTAATTTTTACTATGCTTGCCTAACCTAACCTTACCATGAATGGTTTGTGGAGCAAACATTTTTTCCACCTTATGCAAGATGCCATTTTCTCATAACGAATTGCAAACTTCACTTGTTCACATCATCAAACATGGCTACCATAATAGTGTATCGACAATCATAGCGTTAATATGTTCACGTAATTTCGCAATTTTTGGAAGTGACCACAAAGTTTTAACTGCAGATTCTTGATTACGAGGCCGAAATAAGTGAGTATGCGTAATTTCAAAGCAATCTGAGATACTTCCGGTATTGTAAATTTATACCAAAATGCATTTTTACCATTATCAGTTCGGAATTAAACAAGTGGAACTTAGGCTGATCATTCACCTCATCTTTTGTGCAGAACGATACTTCTATTCTGCTTTTATTGCTTATATGAGTAGGTAAGATGGATGCTTATGATGCTAGTGTTTATTGGGAATGGACTGATATGAAATTAGTCCAATACCAATAAAGTGCCGATATAAAATTTAGTGATATCTGATATTATATTGATCAAATATAAAATCCCAAATGATTCTTGAAGGATCTCAGTAGTTCATTAACTTCCTTAAAAGTCAGAATTTTACCGATATGCTAATATGCCTATGTTGACAGATACTGATAGAGCAGGGTGGATAAAGATTATGATTTTTAAGTATTTTTTTTTTGTTTAAATTTGATTTGATTTCTCAAAAAAACTAATAAAAGTGTTTGCATATTCTTCATGGCTGATTCTATTTTCACCAGGTGCTTAGAATAGCATGTAGGTCTACTTTCACCAGCAAAAGTAATTACCTGAACCATACCATAACATTGTCTGTTATCTTATTATATTCATTGGTAGTGTTGCTGAACTTACCGCTAAGAAGTTATTTTAAATTAAAAATGGGGGAAACTACTACTGCCACCACCTAGTGAGAATAGCCGAAAGTGCTGAAGACCAGAAATTGCATGATCAGGCGATGGGAAGTACATTGCAGAAGTAATTGTAATGCTAGTAGCCCTAAACCTACCCTACCTACCTAACAACGAAAGCATTTAGGAGTGTAATACCCCTTCATACTTGTGTCATGTGACACATTAGCAGCACATATCAGAACACCTTGCGATATTTTTCCATGTACATCTGCACATACACAGTTTAAAATCTGGTCAAAATAGCTCCAAAGCTAGCTCCACTACCAGGTGAAGATAGTCACTCAGATTCTTCAGCATGGTACTTATAGATTTATGTATTTTTTTTATATATGAACCTACTTTGGAAAAATGAGTGAGTTAATGTAACTTTATGATAATTTCTGTAACTTTTCTTCTAGTAAATAAAACATTTTGGATGCATTATGTAATTGTACCCTACAATATTTTTTACAGTCTTTGAAGCTGAAATTTTGCAATTTTTTAAATGATTGTTTTCAAAATATCATCAGCTGCCATGTTTATTTAGAACTTAATAATAATGATGCTATTTACAGGTTAACAAAAGTCAGGATTAACTGAAATAACATAAAGGAACAGTAGAAAGTGCATTAAAACTCAGTTTATAGCAACAAAACATGTTTATTATGCTGTATTTAAAGGGCATAGGCTTAAATACACTATATAGTACAGTAAAATGTAAAGCAATACTGTACATACATATGCGATACCCATATTATGATGATGTGCCCGACGGACCTGGCTCTGCATTTAAAACCTTGCAACCTTGCATTGTGCTTTTTTTTGGGGCCTTTTGCCTGTCCGGATTAACAAGGTTTTAATGTATTTTAAAAAATTGCTATCATTAGCTTGTGTTCTGAGCTGTCTAAGTGATGTTATGTGATAAATTTATTGAAAAATGTACATGCGATCAGCTGATTAAAATAACCTCTTATCATGCTATCACTCAGTTACCAGCATAGCATGTTTGTTTGAGAGTTTTTTTTCTTAGAAATTCATATTCTCTGTGTAGAGACCATATTGAACAAAATAAATAGACTCAAAACAGGTCTCTCTAATTCCGGGTTTGCATAATTCTGAGGCCCACCCAGCCTCATATAAATGGGTACCTGGGGGGCCTAAAGTGACTGCTGATCTCATCATCTCAACTATGGCAGAGATCAAGAATATGTGGAGCTCTTACACCTCCACATTACCCCATATGCCTTCATGGCATGTGAGCACACACTCAGGGGGAACCTTTACCTTTTTGTTACCTTTATTCAGGTTTTATTCTTTGTGAACTCACCGACAATGTTATGTACTAATTCTATTGAAATATGTTAATAATAACCGTGGCTCTACAGCCCATAAGGGCCTTGGCCTATCTCCCGACTGCCAGTCTCCCTCTCACAATCTTACCTTGTGGAGATCTTGTAAAAATCTACAAATAAAATAAGACTGATGCTGATCGATCAGCATGAGTACAACAGTGTTGTTGAACAGTAGACTCAGTGTAAAGATTTTGCAACTTCCAAATATGCATCAGATTCATTACATAAAAGTACTTCATGTAAGGGTTGTTCAGACCATGGATTTATCCAGAATTTTCAGTCTATAGATGGAGGTGAATGAACATTAAATAAATTTAACATGAAAATGGCAATAGATGAAGCTTTGTGGCAAATCTTCGAGATTGAAGTTGGGGAGGGATAGGGTTGTGTGTGTGCTGTAGTATGAATATTACACTAGCATAATCAGTGTTTAAATTGTAGAAAACACCATGTTCAGGACTGTATACCCTAGAAAATTTCACCTTTTAAAATTTAATTGACAGATTTTGGCACTTTATGTAAAACAGAATTTATGGCCGCGGTAGCTCAGTCGGTAACGCGTCTGACTACCATGCTCAAGGTCCCAGGTTCGATCCCCGGCCGGTTCAAATCCGGGAACTTTTCTAAGGTTGGAAGCGGCCCCAGCGCCCACCCAGCGTCGAATAACATGGCTACCTGGGGGAAACCCTGGGGGGTAAAGGCGGTCAGGGGCGTGATGCTGATCACATCACCCCCACTCACGACCGGATCAAGAAAGTGTGGGGCGTTACCCCCACACCCCCTATACGCCTTCATGGCGTGGTGCTATGCACAGGGGAGCACTTTACCTTTTTTTTAGAATTTATTTCATGATGCGGTGTCCTGGGTTCAAATCCCAGCCTGGGCATTGTTGTTTGTAAGTGTCCATTCATCATATCATCACTAGGGCTGAGCCGATACCACTTTGAACCGATGCCGATTCCCACCGATACCTATACTTGAAAGGGGTGTAAGGGGTGACCTTCCACGTAGTACACCCAAATGTCAACCTCACTTCCACATTAGTGCACCCTGGACTGAAGACTAACGAGGCTCTGGCGACTGGCCCCATGGCCGGTATAATTTTGTTTTGTATTGTCCTGTTGTCCTTATGTGTGCTGAGTGCCCCTTTACAGCCTCAGCTTTTAACAGAAGTCAGAACATTTTAAGATTTTTAATTACGCAACGATAGAGTTGTTCTTTGTAATGATAAGGGGCTGGCCCCCGTATAATGTGACGGGAGCAAAATAGCCTAAGTGCTGACGCTCCCACAATTTTAAAATCAAAATCAAAACCTATACTTGAAAATTGCAATAATAGAGAGAGATAAAATTTGTTCAAAATATTGATAAATATTGGTGTATAAATATTCTTCTCCAATTATTTATGCATCAACTTACCAAGAAATTTGGTTTAGAATATTCAAGAATATTAAAATAGAAGTTATTTTGTCACAAAATTGGTGCAAAATATAAATAAAGTTTGACTTTTGCATAATTTCCAAGATAATTAGACTGCGAAAGTGTCATGCAGCATTTTTAAGGACCCCGTGAAAGACCAAAATGTCGGGAAAGTATCGGCTGGTATCGACCGATGCATCAGCATCGGCTCAGCCATAATCATCACTCATCCCCATCTTCGCAAATTAGCCAAAGGTAGCACAAAAAGCGAAGTAAAATAAAGCCAGCCAATCATATTCTTAAACAGTGCAAGATTTTCCACTTTCATGTGGGTATACGGAGAGTCACCAGTAACCCATATTCCTGTATCACTTTATACAAGGTGTTTCTGAAACCTTGTTACAGTCTTACAGGGACGATGGAAGGGAACAAACACAACAAAATGAGGTAGGGAACCCAGGTCCGGAAATGTCCCAGTCTAAAGTTACAAGCCAAAACCCTTGAAGGGCAGGCAACCATGCACAACATGGAGAGGAACCATAAAAGATGTCTTGGGAACTGGAAAACAAACACAGAAGAATCACTGTAGTGGCTTTAATGAGTAGTAACTGCAGCCATTATTACAGCAGTTGTTCAAAGTGATGCCCCTCTGCCTTGAGACAGCCATGACAGTGTAACAATAAGCTTTGTGGCATACTCTCTAATATCCCAGGAGTTGTTCGGACCAGATCACACAGGCTGCAAGGATTATTGCCAAGAGTTCCTCCACATTACTCACAGGTGTCTCATAGACAACTTTTTTGACATGACCCCACAAAAAAAATCAAGTTGGGTCAGATCAGGTGAATGGGCACGCCAAGCAACAGGTCTGCCTATCCGAGCAACAGCTACGAAGTGGGCTGTTCCCCCATCATGCTGAAACCACATGCGTTGATGAACGAGAAGTGGGACATGTTCCACTAACTCGGGGAGGATGTCTCTCAGAAACACAGTGTACACTGGTCCAGTTAATCATGGCAGTAAAAGATACGGACCTATTAAATGTTCGCTGACAATGCCCACCCACATGTTTACAGCAAATCTGTCTTGGTGGCCCTTCACGATTGTGGCACGGGGATTTTCATCGGCCCATTCGTGGCTATTGCGACTATTCAGCATCCCTTCTCTCGTGAAACAGGCCTCATCAGTGAAAAGCACACAGGACTGGAACTGGGGGTTGACCTCACAGCGCTGCAGTAACCATTCACTAAACACGACGCGGGGTGCGAAATCAGCTGGACCCAAAGCATGGACATGCTGTGGATGGTAAGCGTGCAGCTGCTGCTCCCTCAGAACTTTCCAAACAGTACTGTGGGCCGCACCAATTTCACGTGCCATAGCCCGTGTACTAATGGATGGTTGTCCTTCCACCCGATCCAGCACTGCTTTTACAAGGTCGGGTGTCCTTGCAGTTCTTCATTATCCTTGCTCGTGCATTTGAGGTCGGCCTTGCCCCATTTTTCATAATCGTTGGAAAACTCTGGGAAAAATGGTCTGCGCTGTGTATACGTGGTCCAATACAACCTTTCTGCTTCCCTACAGTTCCCATTTCCTCGTCCATACACAAACATCATATCAGCCATTTCCTCTACCTTATACTCCATTGCACTGATTGCAGCCGTGACACTCGTGCTTCTAGACTACACACATCGAGTTTGACGTTATGTCTTCTACAGGGCATGCGCGATGGATTCTTTCCCCTTTCTTTTATGGTTCCCCTCTGTGTTGTGTGTGGTTGCCTGCCCTTCAAAGGTTTTGGCTTGTAACTTTTGACTGGGGCATTTCCAGACCATAGTTCCCTATCTCATTTTGTTGCATTTCTTCCCTTCCATCATCCCTGCAAGTCTGTAACACAGTCACAGAAACACCCTGTATACATTATCTATCCACATTACTCTCATCACGAGTGTTATACGTGTTTTCCGTATTCTCCTACACAACTTGAGAAAATCATGTAATTAATTGGTGGGTTATTAGAAATTATGGATGGGATGGACCGATATGATATTTTGGCCCATACCGTTATAAAATTTATCAATACTGATAACCGATATTCTACTGATCAGGTATAGAGTTCCAAGTGGTCCATTGATGACCTGAATAAATTTGTGTTACCAGATGAACTAAGCTTTTGCAATGTAAATGAAGCTGCATATGTAGACATTATTTACTTTTTAAGAAAGTACAAAATGGAGATTATATACATATGTGCATAAGAATTGTAACAAAGTTGCACAGTACTGCACTAAATTGTAATATATATATATATATATTAGGGATGGGCCGATATCGATAAAGTACCGATATAAAATTTACCGATAACCGATATTCTACCGATCCGATATAAAATTAGAAATGATCCTTGAAGAACCTTAAAGGTTTTGACCTTCTTAATAAATGTATGTTTCAAGGTGACTGTAGTGAAAAAGAAATTGCATATTAAGACATTTACTTTTTTAGAAATGAGGGCATGCAGATTATCCATTAAAATTACAGCAAAATGGCAGAATTTTGTACTAAGTTATCAGATATTTATCAATATATCGGATCGGTAAAATAATCGGTAATTTTACCGATACACTGATATGCCTATATCGGCCGATACCGATAGAGTACCGATTAATCGGTACCATCCCTAGGTAATTTTACCAATGCCTGGTACCCTAATATGTCTATATCAGCCGATACTGATGGAGTGCTTATTAATCTGTCCCATCACTATTATAAATAAATCTAATACAGTGTTCCTGCATTATACATTCAATCTTGATGTGTCCCAAAATGGCAGTGTCATGAAATTTTCCTCGATTTTACATTTTCCCATATTTTAAGTTTTTTCAGCTTAGTCTCTGGAAAAATGTAAAGTCACTGTATAGGGTAATATCCGGTAGAAATGTTTGTAATTCTTGTTCCTCCCATGAAAAACCTGCCTGCCTGTTCTACATGGGACACCCAGTAATAGTCAATTTATATACTATATTCTAAACAGTTTATTGCATATTTAGATAATAAAGTTTTGTACGCATGCATGACTTTTTATGTCCAACGAATTGGTTGTATTTATAATATAACAATCATACATTCTTTTTGATTTAAGATTGTGGATATCTGGTTCCTGAGGATTCAAGGATATCAAAACTACTCCGAAGATTGTGCAGAGAAGATGACCCGGAAAAGTTTCTTGCGCTTAGCAAACAGCTTCAGGTATTTTTTACTTCTTACTTCATTTTATGAATATTGATAGTATACTCATGGGCAGTCCCAACTCATGCATGCGCAACATGTATATGTAAATATAGTGTTCATTGAAAACCCTTTTGTGTGTGTGTGTGTGTGTGTATGTGCAGTAATGTTTGTTTCAACACAAACATACCCTTGAAACATTACACTGGGTTTCCTGGATTATGAAGCCTCATCCATAGATTTTTTTAAAAATGGTTTCAAGTGCAATTTTCACTTCATACATTCTAGAAATTATTTAAAGATATAAGTCAGATATTTTTGCTAGAATAAATAAATCCCCCTCGCCCTGTTCTCTCCTGAAATTGGCATTCTACAAAAAATATTCACACTCACTTAAAGAAATTATTGATTGCTACAATTTCCTGTAGTGATTGACCTGGGAATCAAAACTATTTTTTAAAAAAAATGTCAAATGAAGGGACCTTTATAATGTAAGAACCAGTTTGAGTATATGTGGTAGTTTTCATGTTATTAGCAACCAAAGGTAGATTTATCTTTTGAAACACTGCAAGCTGTTACCTCGCTTAATCAAGCACACCATTTCAAAGGGTACATTTGCATATTTTATTTTGTTTGTTCGTTATGTAGTTTAGAGGATTTTTGTGCATATTTCCACATGGAAGAAAAATAGGCACACTTGTTATTACCCAGCCGGCTCATTGACCAAACCATTTACATTGTTGTGTTGTGATCTTGCCCCAAAGGTCCCAGGTTTAAGTCCCACCCTGGCCATGTGTATTCTTTGTGATTAGCCAAAAATGGCAGAAAACATCTTAGAAAAATATATCCCCCATGGAATAAATTGTTCTTGTAATGTGTAATTCCTTCTGTAGCCATTAATGACATTCAAGTGGAACACAGATTATTGCAAGTGCAGGGATTTATTGGCACTAAAACTGCCTGAATAGCAGGCAAAATGACACAATGATAGGCACTAATAATTTTATAGAGTATAATACAGATTTGTAATATTGTGGAAAAGAGAAAGCATAAAATTCAAAATCTTGCATCTGAAACATATTACTTTCATAACATTAGCAACCATATATTTCTTTTTCATTAACACAAGGAAACTGCATTATTTATTAGGTTTCAAAATGAAAAATGGTTTAATACCCTGTTTTATAACCTTCTGAAACAAGAGAGAGTTGTATTACAGATTAACAATTGCCCCAAAGCTACTCTTGTCATATGAACTATTGTCTTTTTTATTATTTATTTCTCTTGTTCCAGAAGAATACACATACATTCAGGAAGAAAGTACTCTAATTTTTCGTCCTGTGCAACCAGAGGAACGTAACTAAAAATGCAGTGTTGAGTTGTTATTTTAATGTATAATGCATCTGCTCATTTTGAAGGGCTCTGTTGCTGTCAGATTGACACATCCCCCTTTCCACCACCACCCAACTCACTGAATTGGAGATACGTCGCTCTGACTCCAAATAAAGCTCTTCAAAGTGAGTAGATACATTAAAAAAACAACTCAAAACTGCATTTTTTTGAGTTAATGTTTCCTCTGGTTCTCACATAATGATTTGCAAGAAACTATTATAGAAAATATCAAGTTAGTAATTTTCCATATAGTTCTAAAAATAAATTATTTGTCCTTAAGGATCTTATGTATTCTCAAACTTCCGCTTAATATGAGGGTCATTCGGAAAGTATAAAAGAAACACCAGGACATTGTGAGATTTTTTATTATGTACAACTGAAAGAGACAACTCGAAGCTATTTTTCTACATAATCACCATTTCTGTTGAGACCCTTATCATATCGGCGAACAAGGTTTACAATACCCATGTCAAATACATCTGCCGCCTGTGCATTCAGCCATGCAGTAACACTGTCCTTGAGCTCCTGGTCATTGTTGAAGCGCTGTACCCCTAGCCACTTCTTTAATTTGTACACAGGAATAGGTTAATGTTCACTAGAAGTATTTGGAATTGTTGACATGAGGCACCGTAAAATCCATCTGGGCTGTAAGGAGTAATGATTGTTCTCTAGCAATGCTCGAACCAAGGACCTTCTCCAACATCTTCAGTGGGAATTGTTTGACCACTCTCCTTACAGCCCAGATTTGGCCCCTAGCGATTACCACCTCTTTCCACAAATGATGTCTTTGACATGGGCATTGTAAACCTTCTTTGCTGATATGGTAAGTGTCTTAACAGAAACGGTGCTTATGTAGAAAAATAGCTTCGAGTTCTCTCTTTCAGTTGTATATAATAAAAACTCTCACAATGTCCTGGTGTTTCTTTTATACCCAAATGGAAATTACTTTCCGGATGACCCTCGTAAAAATAATAATTCAACTTTGTGAGCACACTTATTTTGCCTATAAAAACCAAAATAAACTTCACACTTGATATATTATTCTCCTTCCTCTTTCTAAACATTTAAGCCACTACCATAGGCAATTTAGGCATGTGAAGTAAAATATTGGATATAATTGGATCCAACATTGATTCATTGGTATTGGTTCAACCCTTATAATTAAGGATGTTCACAAAGTCTGGATTTCATTTTATCTGATATCCGTTTCAGATGTAACTGATATCCAGATATCTGGATAATACAGATTTAATTAATGATTTGTAGAATATCTGTACAGTGAAATATGGAAATAACAAATTAAAGAATATGTGGATAAACAATAAAACTCTCCGGATAATGCACACATTTGAATATCCGGATAAAATTTTATCCAGATTTGGCCATCCCTACTTATAATTTAATGAATGCTTGGGTAGCCTGAGGT
The DNA here is from genome assembly GCF_977018435.1 of Lepisma saccharinum. Lineage (NCBI taxonomy): Eukaryota > Metazoa > Arthropoda > Insecta > Zygentoma > Lepismatidae > Lepisma > Lepisma saccharinum. The sequence continues at coordinate 23,550,557 of NC_139243.1, read as the reverse complement.
AAAGTATGTATTTCGTCCGTTTTTCTCCATTGAATAGAGAAGAATTTTGTATTCCTCAATTAGCTTGTAATTTCTAGCAGTTTAATGACATTGTGCAAGGCTAATTCTCATGACAGGTGTATCTGATTGTTCTTACAGGAAGCTTTCATGCTGCCAGAAAACAGTCGCTACATTCGCCGTGCTCTTGACTTGATCGCTGAATCTTTGTTAGATATGCTTCACAGTGGACCAGGTCCTGATGCGAAACATCAGGCAGCCAAGTGTCTTGGCCGAGTTGGTTATGTTTTGGAACAAGATTTTAAAAGGTGAGAAGATATATTTTCCTTGACGACATGTCATTTATTTTCATAATGACGTGTTATTATGTTTCTTTATTTTAAAAAATCCAAAAAAGCACTTATACCAGTCTTTACAAGAGTTGAAACAGGCTGGGTTGTCACCTTGTTGCCAGACTTAAGATCCCTCTATTAATGGTCCCAGGTTTGAGTCCTGGGGTTGGTGTGGGTGTCCTTTCGTCAGTTTCATCAAAATGCCAGAAAAGGTGCAGCAAATAAATTCAAATTGTATTCTACCCCTGATCTTAACAATTTATTACAGATAGTATATTACGGTTACATTGGGAATTTTACATAAACATACACTGTTTTGATGCTGGAAGGTGATGTATTTGTTCAGATAATTAACTAATGAACATCTTAATTTAGATTGATGAATCAATTAATTTCAATTATTTATCCTCTGAATTTTTTCTATTATATTCATGGTAATTATTGTAATTATGTATTATACATGATATCTATCCATTTTACAGTGCTTATGATATTTTTGTTTTTCATGTGCACTATTGTCATTTCAACTATTTTTTTTTTTTTTACTTTTGCATCTTGAATTTCTCCACAATTAGCCTTCAGTCTTCATTCTCCAGCTTCAAATATTCATCCTCAAATTAGTCATCCTAATCTCGGACTTCTTTGGTTTTTCTATGGTACAACCTTTTTGTTAACATTCTTTTTAACATCATGTCCTATGCAGGGCAGCAAAAAGTGCCATGGCTCAGTTTGAAACATCTTGTAGTGTTTCCTTCTTATAAATAAAATTCCTGCGTGTACGATCTCAACATTGGAAGAGGTACAAATAAAAGGGGGGATACTGAGAATATATGTTCAGCTCAGACCAAGGATCATAGACACACTTCCATCATCCAGGTGCTTCTTCACTGCTAACTCCAAATCCCAATCAAGAGCTGATTCCAATATTCATTCATCTCAAACCAGCTGTCTGCTTACGCCCGCTGCATACCGGATCCGACATGATGTGACAAGTCATTCTTGCCACAAACCCTCTCAGTGAAGGTTTAACATTAGTCTCTTATGGGTGGCTTGCATACCAGAAGAAAAAAAAACATTTGACTCGAGTCACCTTACAACAGTTTGCAACAAAATAACAAAGGCCCATGAAATTTGTTCTCGCTTGGAGCAGCTTGCGACTAAATGATTTGCTCATGCAGCATTCCATTTTCTTCAGGCACAGACTGGAAACAGGGACTACTTGAAACAAGCAATTAAATGTAGTTATTGCATCTTACATTAAATGGTTAATATTGTATTTTCTAACTAATTATTTGCTAGAAATATATTCAATTCAATTCACAACATATAAACTGATACATCAATTCTACGCACACATTGATACACTGATTCTGTAGGGATGTGCCGAAGCCGATTACAGATGTATGAAAATCGGCATAAATTTACATATTGGCAAAAATCCGATATTTAAACCGGTAGAGATAATACTAGAGTTTTACCTTCTAATAAGTTTTATATTTTAGTTTTGTAAGATTTATTGAAAATTAGGTTATGATTCTTAATCATTGTAGAGTTTTTGTAATAAAATTATTGCAAAGTCTCATTCAGAGGATCAACCTACCTCAAAATCAGAAATAGAACAGTACATTGCTGAAGCAAACTCTAACTTGACAGGTTTAAAAACAAGACGCTGTAATTCCATTGTTTGCGCACCTCACATCACATTTCCCCACTCCATTGTCTGCGGTGACGTTCGTTCGCAGTGTTGCAACCTGGAGGGAGCGGAATTGTCTGAGAATTTTCAACGAAATTTGAATGTGAAAGGCATGAATTAATATCCCGTCATCTAAGCTACTTATTGATTACGCTAAATTCTAAATACATTTTGATATTTTCCCTTTAAACCTTAAATGAATTAAGAAATGTATGAAATAAAATAATAGAAAAATGAAAAATATATAAATGATAGAACTGAGCTCACCTTCTAAATGTTTTCCAGTTCCAGTTTCACTCTCCCACTCATCCGAGTCTGTGTCTAACGATGAATCTGTGTCCGTGTCTGAATCGGCTTCACCAAGTCTAATTCAGTTCATCTACACGCTCGTCCATAAGTCCATCTCTTTCAAAGTAAGAATCTTGCAGCCAAGAGTAAAGAGCATGAACATTTCAATGCTTTAGAAAAGAACACAGGCAAGCGTGTTATCAGATTGCGTTCTCGTAGTGATTGTTGTAGGATAAACAAACTAACCACCACCCCACTAGTTAAAAAAACAAACAAAAAAACTGGCCACTGCTCGATGTCGCATTCAGAAAATGAAGTAATTCGCCCTGTAGATTCTCTTCGTTACAAACCTTAACGCACGTGCATAATACTACAGTTTACAATCGGCGCACCGCACGCATTTTCAAAGGCCGGATTAAATGAAAAGAACCACTGATATAATAGGAGCCTGCATGCACCGTCACGCTAAACAGTGAAAATTGTTTGTCATATTTGTTTTAGCTTAATTTTGCTGAGTTGGCACCACTGGTACTCTCAACGCCAGACTAGTGAGTAGAAGAGTGGTGGGGAGGATGATGTAATAGGAAGTGCTCCGCAGCGTTCTGCGCATATCGGGACTTGTCAGGCTATAGTCCACGTGACCAGGATCCGAGGTTGTATTGGAAATTAAAAAATGAGAATCCAAACCTGAAGCAAGTGGTGAGAAAATACTTGGGCATTCAGTGTTGCTGGACAGATTTGCGATAAGAGAAGAAGTAGGTTACTTCCAAAAGTGCTTCCAAAACCCGTGTTTCTGAAGTTGAATCTGCCAGCATTATATTTACAACGTTAAGAACAGGAATTAATTTGGCATTTCAAAGAACTGCTTGTTTACTGTTAAATCTCTTGAGAATATATATTCTTCTTAAAGGTTCACATAACCACTTTTTGTAGATGCACATTTGCATCTCTTGAGAATATATATGTATATTAGAGTACTGCATTGAACCACTTTTGCTCACTCAAACTCGATCGAATCTCCCACGCTCGAGCATGCTCCTCTTGGTGTACTGCACTCCTAGTGGATTGATTGGCATCGTCCCGTATTTCAGAGCCTAATAAGCAGCACTGTCAACCTAAAACCCATACATGGAAGGAAACCACTCTATGCAATTACAATTCTAAATAATAATTATGTATATTATGTAAGACTCAATTATAGCACATATGAAACTATGCAATATCTACAGACCGAAACGTAAAATGGTCACTCATGCTGACAGACCTGCCTAAGCAATTACAAATATCGTATCACAGTGCAAGAAGTACGTGTACATCATTGTTCACTTATCGAAAAGGATAATCATATTCTGCAATATAATAAAATACAGTTATAGCATTTACTCGAACATCATTTTAATGTGACAATAATCTTAGAAACAAATGTCAGTCTAGGTAGTTTCAGCCCATAATCATGTATTTCATTTTCACATATCTCGGTAAGATACACAACTTCATTTTAACATGGAGATGATGATATGTTCACTTATTTTTCAATTTCACTTTGTCTTTTACGTGTACTTCACGATCCAAATTTGAAGATCCATTACAATAGACAAAAGACTGAAATACGTGTACTAATAGGGTCCGAGAGTTCGGTCGTTTTCCGCTGGAGCGGAAGAACTATCGATTCTGTGTGCCATCTAGCGTTGCCCGTGCAAACTATTTGCCACTCGAGCAAATAACGCTCATTGCAGCACTCTAATGTATATACATATGATATGCAAATGAAATGTACGTAGCAAATTTATTTTGGTCATGCTGAAAATAACATCCCATTTCTGTTGAATAATCTTACGTATCGGAATCGGTTAAATATCGGTATCTGTTCCAAAAAATTATTGGTGACTACATCGGCATCGGTAAATTTTCAGCTTCGTCACATCCCTACGTAAATTGTTATAGTTATAATGCATCATTACCTGCTTCCCAAATTATAAAAGTCCTATTGCATACATGAACGAAATCTGCAATCAGATTTTATCTAACAAATAAAATTGTGTTGTGTCATGTCGGATCCTGAGTGCAGCTGGCCTTAGACAGACAAACCTGTCCATTCCAGCGTTACTGTCAAAGAAGGTACCTTTGCACTGGATGAGCCAAGTAATGGAATTGGTAAATTCTGCTTTCCAAACCGACAAGAGCATCTGCTGTAATATGCCCCTCTTGTATCTACTTGTAATATGTATGAATCACTCAACACTATTTTGCTCACTAATATTGGAATTTTCTTCTCTGCAGATACATGGACTGGATTTTCTCAAAATATAACTGTGAGAGAAATGATGAGGTTAGGATGCTTCTCATGAAAGCTATGTTAGAGGTAAGTTACAAAGTAAATTATGGATGAGGCAGCTTAATTATTACTCAGTTTCATCCTACAGGCATAGGTTTACCAGCTCAATATTTTTCCTGAAGAACCCATATTTATGCACAGTTTTGCCACTGTCATTATTTTTATAAGTTTAAAGTTAGAGGGTGCATTAAAGTTAAAATAAAACCCTCCTATGCATAACAACAATACCTAAGAATAAAGTAAATTTCCTCACTCATTGTCACTGAGATGAATATAAGTTTTGGTTTCATCCTTATGTAACTTTACAATTTTGCCTTCCCTTCAACCAGGGAGTAAGCGTACAATGGTGTGTGTGTGTTAGGGATGTCTTACAAAATCCGGATATGTAGATTTCAAATTATGCAATATGCATTTCAGATGCAACTGATAATCTGGATATCTAAATATCCAGTTAATTTGGATATCCAAATATCAGGTTAATTATAATTTGGATATCCAAATATCAGGTAAATTATAATTTGGATATCCAAATATCAGGTTAATTATGATTTGGATATCTAAATATCAGGTTATAATTTGGATATCCAAATATCAGGTTAATTATAATTTGGATATCCAAATATCAGGGTAATTATAATTTGGATATCCAAATATCAGGTTAATTATAATTTGGATATCCAAATATCAGGTTAATTATAATTTGGATATACAAATATCAGGTTAATTATAATTTGGATATCCAAATATCAGGTTAATTATAATTTGGATATACAAATATCAGGTTAATTATAATTTGGATATACAAATATCAGGTTAATTATAATTTGGATATACAAATATCAGGTTAATTATAATTTGGATATACAAATATCAGGTTAATTATAATTTGGATATACAAATATCAGGTTAATTATAATTTGGATATACAAATATCCGGTTAATTCAGGTATCCAGATAGTACAGATTTGATGAAGGATTTTTTAGGAAAGCCATACTGTGAAATACAAACATGGTGAATAAAAGAAAATGTGGATAGCCTGTAAAATGGATGAACGATAGAACTGTTCAGATAATCCGGGTAATCCAGATATAGGATAATCTGAATATGTGGATAATTTTGATAACCATATAATTCACATATCCGGACAATTCGGATATCAGAATGTCCAAATTCCAGATATTTGAAATCAGGATAGAAAATTATCTGGATTTGGCTATCCCTAGTGTCTATCAAAATCGGTTGTTTTCAATGACATTGTATGTGGAACTTTACTTTATTCTTGGGTACACACTGTACAACACATATGCAAAAAAGGGGGGGAAATGGAAGTTAAATCTGGCAACACTTAGAATCTTTCTAGGAGAGAATTACATCAAGAAATTAAAGACAGACTACCCATTAGAAAAAAGAAATCTTACTTTGTACACACAAAAATCTCAGTTTATGCTAGAATGTCCCAATATAATTCATACTATTTAGGTTGTGTAAAATTAATTTCTGTCCATGGTGCTTCTTTTGTCCAACTCAAAACTTATTAGCAGTCACTTGGTTACACACTTTAACAAAAAGTTGAATGAAGCATCGACATTCTTCACGGAGTTTGCTATTTAATATCAGGACAGTGGGTTTGTCACGAAATGATGCGAAATAAACTCTTACACACAAAATTTAGAATTTATTTACCATTGCAACACTTTCTGATGTCTGAATTATCCTGCGAGTTATGCAATTCACGGAAAGTTGTTAAGTTCTGCTGTATTATGTTTGAGAAACAAAAATGGACTCCATTACACACAAATAAATCTAATGTGTTCTCTGATAACTACATAAATGTACCATCGAAGGGATTATTTTGTAGTTTTTAAAATCATATTTAGGGTTATATTCACCATTTTATATACAGATTTTGATCCTTGAAATGTGCCCAGTTTTTGTACCAAATCTTTATCATTTATTCACCATAAGTATGAGACTAATTATTATTATTTGTAAATTTTATATCAGTATTTGATCAGTATTAGTTAAAAGTCCAGACTTACCACACTATAATATACTCGAAACTTTACTGTAATATGGTTGTGTAGCTAGGTGGGCTTTAATTTGTATTACATTGTATCACCTTAGCATTCCTGTGTAGTTTAGTAATTCTACAGCTGGCAGAAAAGTTAAGAATATGTCAACTAACATAGGAGGTATTGTGCATTGTTGGGAGCATTGAATGGTAAGAGGAGAAGGGAGGAGAAGTTAAGTAAAGGGAAGGGAATGGCCGAATGCTTAGAGCAGGAGAGAGGATCAGTTGTTTCTTTGGAGATTGAGAGAGAGAGAAAGGATTGGACTTGCGGAAAAGTTGAGAGTGAGTCTTGTCGTTTAAAGTTTAGGAGGAACACTCAGTTTTAGACTTAACAGGGAGATGTCATTTTGAGTTAAGGGAGATGTCATTTTGAGTTAAGTTATCGACATCCAGTTAAATAGACTTTCTGTGTGTAAGATTAAGGACCAGCTATCAGACAACGCGTACTGCACGAGACAGGTAAACCCTTTTATTGAAAATGGCCATGCCGGTTCAGTCTTAAAGGTATTTCAACCAATCTGTGTGTGCCACCTTTCATTTCAGTGTTTGTTTAGATTGTTAGTTGTACATCCTTCGCATGCTCTACGGAAGCCTAAGCTACTTGTTGGGAAGTAATGCATCCCATGGTTCAATTCCGGTACAATTAAGATATGTTAAGACACATAACAGAAAGGTTTGAAAGTTGTGGCTTAACCAGGTATTGAATCTGGGTGCTTGGCACTTGGCTAGTAGATTGCACACTTTTGCCAGATTGAAAGAGTATAATAGAAAAATCAGGACATGCATGCTGTGCTTATTCATAAACATCAAGTTGATTCATTGCAGTTGCAGAAATCCATGCTCTTCTACTATTTTTGAAAGGAAAATACATAAAGTGACATCAGGATGCTCTACGTGGTGTTCTGCCAAAAGTTGAAATTCTTAATATCTATGTATTGTGTGCAATTTTGAATATGTTTGGATATTTATTTAGGGCTGAGCCAATACCGATGCCCATGTATCAGCATTGGCCGGGATTGAATCCTGGCCTGGACATAAGTGTTCTTTGTGAATGTAGTTTCATTAATTTCATTATATCTAGGGCTGACCCGATACCACTTTGAAACTATACTGATACCGATGCTGATACTCTAACCGATTCCCACCGATACCAATACTTGAAAATTACAAATATTAAATTTTTTCAAAATACTAACCAATATTGGTGTGTAAATATTCTTTTCCCAATGATATGCATCCATTTACCAAGAAATTTGCTTTAGAATATTCAATAATTACATCAGAATATTAAAATAGATGTTATGTAATAAAAACAATACAGTTTTTCGTTCAAAATAAAAAAAAAAGTTTAATTTTTTCATAATTTCCAGGATAATTATACCCCGCAATAATGTCGCACGGCATTTTTGCTGACCCCGTGAAAGACCAATATGCCTGAGAAGTATCGGCTGGTATTGGTATGGATATTTTCCGATACTGATACATTGGCATCGATTCAGCCCTAATCATATCATATCTCGTTCTCGTCTTCGCGATTAGCCAAAAGTGGCAGAAAAGTGAAGTAAAATAAACCAAATCAATCAATCAATGATATTTACTTTAATATTTTTTCTTTACAGACCCTGAAAATGGATGGTGAAGCTCCCAGACTGAAGGACTTCTCAACAGTAAGTGTACGTTGTAGAAAAAAGAAAATATGGGTTTGACCAAGACTCCAACTCCTTACTCTAGCATGCAGTGTTATTTCTTTTCTAAGTAGGTTACGGAGCCATTTTTTGTGCATTTACATATTGTGCGGCATAGTTCAGAACATGTACAGTCATGGGATGTAGAAATACCATTGACTCCAATGGAGTCGTTACAACCCAGAAGTGTCCGTGACTGACTGTACTCTTCATCTCAGTGGATTATATTCAGCAAACAACTTCCCCCATAATTCACTGCACGAAATCATGTTCTATGCCATATTTCGAGCAAACAGATCGGATCCTGCGTTGAAACCAGGTATTGTGTGTATGTACTTTGCCGAAGTGATTCAAGCTATGATCATTTGAGAAATGTGTTTGTATAAAATATCACAAATTTCTCGCTGTAAGAAGACTTCCCATATGCTTTTATAACATGCGCGGATCTGTTTCCCCAACTTCATGTTGTTCTTCCCAATGTGACTGCCTGATGATGTCAAGTTAAATATTTGACTGGAAGTATCATATCGTGTGGGACTCTGGGACAGCCTGAATAGGCATGTGCACAGGAGATTCAAAGCTATCCCAAAGTAGCTCTGTGCCAAGAATACCCTAGTAGGGAAGAAGTATGCTTTTACTGAAAAAACATCAGTAACATTTATTGGATTATACGGTGGGCTCTGATATTAGAAAACAGCTTGTTTTTTGTTGCACAGGCTGCCTCCTATCGCTCCCTCAAAATGCAGATCCCTCAACATCTCACCTTATCCCAGCTTTCTTACCTTCTGAGTCGTCTTACGGCAGGAAATGAAGGGCAGGTTCCTGGGAGTGGGTGAAGGGAAGGAGTGCCATAAGGGCTAATATATAAAATGAAAAGCAAACAGGGTGGCTCACCAGATGCTGGAAATGTTTAAATTTTCACAACCATAAAGGTAACAGACATTGGAAATGGCAATATGTGTTGAACCTGCAGGGTTGCCAGTTCAAGTGGAGAATGTTGAACATGGTTCTGTCCCCTGTTGTTGAAATTTAGTGTGTATATTGGAAGGGCATGTGAGGGGAAGGCCATTTAGAAATGGGGATATGTGGTGCAGAAGGGACCTGGTTTGGAACTTTACTGCATGGCCAGGGGGTGTGGTTGCACTCATGGCCGATATACAGGGTGTACAAGAAGTGATAGCGCAAACTGAAAAGGTGAAACGCACACGATAGTACGAGCAAAAAAGTCTCAGTAAACATGGTATCATAATCGAACCGTTTGCGAGATAATTGCGAATGTATGGTTACGATCCGTCACTGACTTCATTGTCTGTACACTCCGTATGGTTCAAACGTGTGAGGTGCCATAGTCCTACTTAATAACAAATAACAGATTTAACCCCTTAAGTGGGTATTTCGATTTTATAAATTGAATTACAAGCAGGTTACCTGAGCTGTGTTCGGGGTTGCAATGTGTAACGTTAAGCGGCTTGCCTGAGCTAGGTTCGGCCAGGAAAGTTTATTCCAACTTCAGATCGGGTAACGTGAATTGTTGTCGGGTATTGTTGTGTACACTATGCGGAATCCGATGTGCAGTTTTTTGAAAAACTACTGCACACATAATTTAGAGTAAATCGTATGTTGAATATTAGACCCCCAGTTCAGCGAGCCCCCAGTCCACCCCTGTACAAGAGGGCACATGGCTTTGGACAACATTATAACATTACATGTCTTGTAAATGAGAGAAAGGTGAATGAACACACAAACATTCAAGCAAACTGTACAAAACTGTATCTATGTATCTATGTATGTACTACTGTATATCCATTTAAAGAAAATAATTCCCCGCTACGGAAACACTGACTGGATCTGAAATGCACAAAAAGCTGCCAAATTCAAATGCCCGAGCACAACTTGGGCTCCCCACTTAAGGGGTTAAAAGATTAATCTTGCTAGCTTTCATTACCAAGGACTATTGTACTGTACGGTATGTTACATGTTCGGCAGTGTTCAGTTTTAAACAAAGAAACAGTGGAGTGCGCAAGGAGACAATTATACGATGTATACAAACAATCAGCCAGTGGCGGATCGTAACCATACATTCACAATTATCTCGCAAATGGTTCAATATGACCCCATGTTTAAGGAGACTTTTTTTGCTCGTACTATTGTGTACATTTCACCTTTTCAGTTTGCGCTATAACTTCTGGTACACCCTCTCCCATCACGTCCGTCGTGAGGTGTTGATGGTTAAGGTTAAGGGGTGGATGATCATTACATGGAAGCAGTCATTGAAAGGGGTATAAATTGCAACAGGGTTACAAACTGACATTGGTAGATACAACATGCTCATACATATAAACATACTGATAATGTGCGAATTGCTCACAATCGAATATCAACTAAAGGTTAAAAGATTAAAAATCAGTAACTTACGTGTGGGAGCATGAGATTGGGAAAACAACGTTTCGAAGGTTATACTACCTCCTTCTTCAGGTTGATGGGATGTTTTCATTAGGAAAATTAACAACAAATTAGATAGGAATGTATATGAGGCAGCCTATATATGCGCAGATAATTGGAATAAACTCAGTAGGGATGACTGAAACTTGTAAGACGGCTGGAATAACTTTATCAGAAAATGGGATAAAGCCACTGGGAATAGAGCCAAGATGGGCTTCCATGTTACCCCTGAGGTTAGGAAAGCCGCTTAGATGGAGGTAGAATTCACCTTGGACTGGTGACTCACGAGCCCCAGTTGGGGAAAGGCTGGAGAGGAGTAGTTTTCTTTCTCCAAGCACAAGCTGACACCGTACATTCGCCTACTCCGAGCACCGATCGGCAGTTTGCCTTCAGCGACCTTGAACGTTCTTTTGTTTTAATAGAGTATTGCGTGGTTTTAAGTATGTATATTTTACAACATTCTTTTAGTAAGTGTTCTTTCCTATACCTTTTGACCTAAATCCTCAACCAACACTTTCTCAATGATGCACCATGTCAAGTGTCTGAAAACATCGTATCAACCCGAAGAAGGAGGTAGTATAACCTTCGAAACGTTTGACCAATCTCATGCTCACGCACGTAAGTTACTGATTTTTAATCTTTTAACCTTTAGTTGATCATACATATAAAACTGTAATTTGTTTAAAATGTATCCTTTTAAATCAGCATAAAGGTATAGATCATATAGTCTGGTTTTCGCAAAGTAAAAGTCCAAATACTTTTTTTTTTAAGCAACACCCGTTGCAGTTCACCAGGCTACTGACATCATAGTCCTGTGGATGGGTGGTTGATGTATTGACCACTGAGGTATCTCCATTGAGGACGGATGGTCGATATATCAATTTACACCATGAGGCAGCAATTAATGCACTATTTCGTAAAATCTACACATGCTATTTCATTTTTCTTTTTATATTCATTAGTGTGAATATGAAGGTATGACATACTAGAATTACAAAAGGCCTCCCCCCATGGGGCAGTGGTGGCACATAGTGGTTCGGATCCCACTTTAAACTGTAGGTCCAGTCCTGATTAGCCTTTCTGTGTATAAAGTGTACTTAAAACAAAAACTCAAACCTGAATCACAAAAAAATATATCCATTGCTACTGTTATTAACAAGGGGAGATTGAAAAAGTCCTTAGTTACCCCATAATATTATGGGATAGATTTTAGAAAAAGGACCATAACTCTTAAACCATTGTTTTTTTTTTCCTTGAAAATTTCCATTTTACGTGCATTAATGAGCAAGAAAGCAACACTAACAGCAAAGGCCTGAAGTTTGAAATTTCTTTCTTTCCAAAGTTCAAGCATGGGCATTGTGTGTCCTCAAAGAGTGGTCATTTGTCATCCGCCCTCCAAATTTGGCCCATCCAGCATCCATAGGGCCAATGCTAGAAGCGAAGTTCCGTAATTTTTTCCATAAGCTGCCAACGCTACCGCTCTTATCTGTTCCCAAAGAGGTATCAGTCTGCCTTCAGCGAAAATTTGTATGGTTATAGGAATGTACCACTGCTACATACTGCATTTTTTCATTCACTTTGGTCTGTTATGGGAGCCACAGGGGCATGACAAAAATGCATGCTTGTCAAGATCACATCCACTGAGGCTTTACAGGTGCACGAGGCTCTGTCCGCTAGAGGTTAAAGATGTGAATAAACCATTCAGGTTCTTCAAGGAACATTTGCAGTTTGCATAGGATTGGTGGAATATTCATATTAATAAATTTATATTTACTATATTTATACACAAAGATAAATATCTGTCATCCCCAATATACTGTGTTTGATATTATCTCATATTTTGTTTTGCTTTTCTATGAGTTTATGGGTACTAATTTACTGTTTTTCTTTTTCAGAATTTAATGATGCAACTTCAAACTGCTCTTGAAAATACTGACCTGCCGGATTTGCTGATGGCGACTGTTGATGTGATATTGTACCTGACAGAAACACATCCAACAGCATTCACAAAACATTTCAGGGTAAGTTGTTTCATGTGGAAAGCAGTAATTTGTTAGTTTTGTTGAAAATTAGTGCCGAGTCCGATGCCAATATAAGTGTCAGGATTGGTGAGGATTTATTTATAGATACTAGTCTATACATTTCCAGCATTTTTATCTTTCATGGGATCTGCAAATATGCCACACAACACTTTGCATGGTCTATTTATCCTAGAAATTATGCAAAATTCGAAGTTTGTTTATTTTGTACAAGTATTGTGTAAAAACTAGATTTTGAGTTTACGTAACATGTACAGTAATATGGTGATGTAATTCTTTATTTTATCTGGTAAATTGATACAAATGGAGTGAAATACTTACATACTGATTTTAATAATTATTTTGAACAATTTTAAATTGTTACAATGTTCAAGCATAGATATCAGTATCTGTGGAAATTGTAAGAATATTCACATTGGTTTTGATATCAGTTCAAAGTGGTATGGATGCAGTGGCTACCCCTACCCCCACAAAAAAAGTAAGTTTGCACTGTATAAAATATGTGTAATTCATTGTAAAAGCAAGAGTTTAATTTCCAAGTAAATAAAATGTACGTTAAGGTTCAAGATCCAACATAAATTCTAGGTGTGCAAGAAACAAAAAGAAAAGCTCCCCTGAAGAGCAATTTCTGGTTCTCTCCTTTGAGGCAAGGCTTCCCTTCTGCAGCTATTTCCACTTCCCGCAGAAATTTTACTTCCTGGTCAAGTGTGTAACTTTTCCTCTTTCTGTTCTACATGGTCAACCAGTAGCAACTGAACTGAACTGTTGTAGTTTGGTTACATACAAAAGAACTGTATTTTATGAAAATTAGTACATATAACACCGAATTACGTATAAATTCATTACGTACAAATGAGGTTTAATTAACATGGTTTTAAATTATATTTTGCAGGGATTGACAGTAATTTACATATAACACAGAATTACACAGAACTGAGTTACAAATAAAGCTGCCTCAACTGCATTATCAATAGTTTTGTGGACTTAAGAAGCCAAGAAGCTATTGATAATATCTAGACAAAGCGAAAGCAAACCACACAAAAATGTGTGTGAATGTTGTAGAAGGAATTATAAGCATATATAATTTTTCAGATTTTGGAATATCATAGCGGTTTTTTAAAGAAAGGGGAAATTTCAGAAAAAAAATACTGCCATAGTGTCGTCTGAAGGTCAGCCGAACTTTCAAATTATGACTTACTTTCAGCTTTTAAAATTTTGAAGTATCCATACTTGTGCAGTCTGTTTTTATCACTGGTATCTGTATCGGTTGAGCTGTAATTACAGTAAAACCTCGTTAATCCTGACTAAGTTGACTGGTTTAACGAAAGTCCGGATTAACTGAAATAACCTAAAAGAACAGTAGAATGTGCATTCAGACACTGTTTATAGCAATAAAATACATTTGTTATGGTGTATTCAAAGGGCATAGGCATAAATACACTATACAGTACAGTACAAAGTCTGCGGGAAACAGAATTTCATCAGTGGTTGACTGCCTTTTCTTTGGGAACTTCTCTTGACTTCTAGCCACATTTAAAACCTTGCATTCGGATGTTTTTTTTTTGTTGTTGTTGTTTTTTTCCCCGGAATAACAGTTCACCTGCAATTCATGCCAGTAATATACAGGGTGTATCAAAAAGAATCATCCGATTTAAAAATGCTATATTTAGGAAACCAATGAACATAGAATCTTGCAGTAAGTTGTAAAATACATGTTGGAACTTCAAGTTTTACTTACAGTAGGTTTTGATTTGATGCAGGCAAGTGCTTTACTGGTGCAGCTCACTCTTTAGTCCGCATCAAGAAGGCAACCCAGCAACAGGAAACATTCCGCATGCTCTGCTTCAAGAAATGTGAGTTCGGTACAGCTGTGCAACGTCGAATACTGTGAGCAGTAGGTGATGTATTTACGACAAAACTCACGCTGCACGGCTGTAACGGACTCACACTTGTTGAAGTGGAGAACGCAGAAAGCTTTCTGTTGCTCGGTTGCCTTCTTGATGCAGACTAAAGAGTGAGCTGCACCAGTAAAGCACTTGCCTGCATCAAATCAAAACCTACTGTAAGTAAAACTTGAAGTTCCAACATGTATTTTACAACTTACTGCAAGATTCTATGTTCATTGGTTTCCTAAATATAGCATTTTTAAATCGGATGATTCTTTTTGATACACCCTGTATATTGTAATCTAAAATAAAGTATATGTAGTAAAGTAATAAGAAACTTTTGTAAGACTGTTTGTTTCCCACAGGATACTGTTGACATTCTTGTTGGGTGGCATATTGATGCAAGCCAACCAGGAACCATTACGCAGTATGCATCCAGAGCACTGCAGAGGTTTCGAAAGTATTGGATCTCTGATCTCCAGTTTTCTTTGACTCTACTCAGCCAGTTTTTGGAAGACATGGAAGCTTACGGGGAGGTATGTAGTTATGTGAATATTCTAAAACTTCGTTACGTATAATTCTAAGTGTGAATGTTTACCTAAAATATACTGGTGTTACGTAGGATTCTAAGTGTGAGTGTTCATATGAAATATTTTGATCTTCTTACATACATTTAAGAAGGTCAGATCATTGCTCTAATGATTTGGTCTGTGGAAAATTGTAGGTTTTGGACTGGAAAATTGTTTCACAGAATTGTAGACACAGGGTGTCTACCAATCTGGAAAACCTATAAATCCTGGAAAAGTTAGGGAGTTCACTTTTTCTGGAAAAGTCATGGAAATGTCAGGGAAATTGCTGTTTTTCTGGAAAAATGAAAATTTTTTGTAGTAGTTCACTGGAAGTAGGTTTTTGAAGAGAGGACAAAGTATACTGTAGTTTGATGTAATGAGTATTGCCAGTAGTTACTGTAGAAATTGCACATTAAATACTCAAGGAAAGGAGTCATGTTTTGAAACTATTTTCAAGTAGACACCAGGCCTCCCCGATGGCGCAGTGGTAGCGTCAATGCCTTGTAATGAAGGGGTCCCGGGTTCGATACCCGGTGGAGGCACAAGTGGTTCGGATTCCTCTTTAAACTGTAGGTCCAATCCCGATTAGCCTTACTGTGCATAAAGTGGACTTAAAACCAGGGAGTCGTAACGTACCCAATTTGCGTTACACGGTACGTTCCATTTTGTAGGAGGAAGAGTATGGTTCAGCTGCTGGTACCCATGGAACGTAACGAAATGCAATATGTTACAGACTGACGTTACAGAGAACGTAACAAAATGTATTATGGTAGATATTAACGTTATAAAGGAACGGAACGAAATGAGCACATTGGAACATAACGTAATATGCAATATGGTATATACTACCGTTACAAGGATACAAGGAACGTAGTAACGAAATGCATTGTGGTATATACTAGCGTTACAAAAAAACGTAACGAAATGCAACATGGTAGTAAATAACGGTACATAGGAACGTAATGAATGCAATCCTCCGTAACGGAACGAAGTGAAAGGCAATATGGTTAATTAACGTTACATAGGAATGTAACAAAATGTAAACCACTGTAGCGGAACGGAACAAAATGCAGTTGGGTACATACCATCTGCATAAGGAACGTAAATAAATTCAGTATGGTAGATGTTAACGTTACAAGGAAAGAACAATTCACAAATGTTTGCTAGTAACGTTATAGGTGCGTGACAAATATAATCTATTAAACATCAAGGAAGAAAAAGGAATAGCCCAAATCTCTTGCCATTCATTGGAACATTGCGAAAAATAACTCAGTATATTGTGTGGGATTAATGTTTCGTTAAAAATATGGTTGTTTGTAAATTAATGAATTTCCACCAGGGTTGTTAAAGGATCAGGAATTTTAAATCAATTCAATTCAGGTTCAGCAGGGAATATTAGCAAGCATAAATGGATCTGGACCGTAAAGAGCCTTTTTATGTTTAAGGTATTTAAATAAGTTCCAGGAACCTTTTTTCTGGATCAATTGAAATACGGCACAGGGTCCTTCGTTCCGGATCAATTTAAAGACGGTCTAAGTTCCATATTTGAAATGAAACAATACGCAACTTGGACCGAATTTACACTGTGATAGAACAGGTTCCGGTATTGTTGCGGAACCCAATAGAACCCATTAGTTGATGGGTTCGTGGACGTTTAAAAACCCTGATTTGAAAATTACATTTTTGGCTCGAAATTGAATAAACCTTCCATGTAGTGTAGAAATGAGTAGCCATAGGCGTGCGCACGAAGTCCAAAGGGGGGGTTAATGCCCCGCCCTAATCATGGACGTCTGCAGATATTTTCGACTGAGGGAGAAGCGAGATATTTTTCCATGGGGCATATTACCCCGATAATAGTGTTGCCCCCTCAAGAAACACCACTTGAATTCGAAATTACCGCATTCCTGCATACCCATTATAATAATTAATGTAAATTACTATGACTGGAATCAAATTATACGTGTGAAATATATACTTTTAGCTGACATTCGTTTTCTAAAGGAGAGAGGTGGCCATCCGCACCCCCCTTTCAGATTTCCATGCCCCTATATTATTATACTTTCATCCAGAAATTTAGGGGAGAGGAATTTTATCGCCGGTTATTAAACTATATTATGCTCTTGAAGAAAATGAAGTATTTTTAAGCCAATGAAAGTTCACAAAACAACTACGGCTAAAGAAGGTGCAGTGGCGCAACCACAGGGGGGGGGGGAGATTGGGCCTCAACCTTGGACGGAAATCAATTCTAAGGGGTAAGGTTGCAAACATTGAACTATGGAAAGAAAGGTTGCAGAATCTAAGAGTTGCAGGACAAAACGATACTAAAGACGGATTTAGTTTTCACGTCTTTCGTGCATTATTTCTTCCAGACGGTCAAGAGCATCTGCAAGGAGGCACAGAAGGGCAATTGCCCCCTTTCGATTTATATCTTTATACAAATGTAAATAAAGTTATATAAAATTGTCTAGCTCGTTTCGCTCGCAATATCTGCTTTTCTTACAGTCTTGTCAATTTCAAACCCTTAGCTATAGTGGAACCATGAGCAAAACAACCTGCGCAGACCCACGACTCCTGTACACCATACTCCCGCTTGTAGGGGAGGGGTAGTGGACCATGCTTCCTTATGGCCCGAGGTGGAGGGAAGAAGGGAAAGCTGCGCGGGGACTTTTCGTCCCAAGGTTTTTTTCCTTGTGGTCGATGTATAGGGGACGGCGGCAGTCAGCCCTGGACGCCGAACGATGTAAATAGAAAAAAAAATGTAAAAGAGAATGTCATGGGCCTCCATGATTTTTTTGCGCCATATTAAATCAATATTGTTTTCAGTTTGCAAAAATTTGGATCTAAAAGTTTTCTTGATCGCTTCGCTAGCAATTTATTTTCTGTAATGCATTGTAAATTACCAGAGGGAGAAGTAACAAGAAGTAAGTACGTCAGACTATTACAAACAGTTGAGTCTTAAATGTATGAACAATTGTTTGGGGAAGAAGAAGCGCACACATTTCAGAGGCATATTTTTTGTTGTTTGTTGTGGGGGCGAATGAATTCATTATGTAATGTATTAATATAGGCTATATAAATTGTGTACGTATAATAATAGTGCCATTATTACTACTATTATTAATAGTTTATCCAAGTACTCCCCCCGCAGACAAGAATTTGTGGTTACTCCTCTGAGGGGGTGCATCATTTTCTATGTAATTGAAAACTATCGCGCTTCGTTCTCTGGCAAATTTCTTAAAAATAAAAGTAAGGACATTTTGAACAGGACACTTAATAACATAATGGCGATGTCTTCCATTCCTAACTCCCAGGTGTGGGCAGACGTTGTAACATGCACTTTTAGTGACCATTGATTTCTACCATAAATTGCTACTACTAGATAGTGAACATAGAAGTGCATGTTTGGACACACGCCAGAGATTGTGCTTATGGCAATGGTCATCGTTAGTGCTCGAAAGTTGATGTGTGTGTGTGTTCAGTAGACTTTCAGCTATGCAATTGCGGTCGCGCACTTATGTGTGTGTAACAAATTTCTTTGTGTTTATATAGTCTTGTGCAACGTACGCATACTGTATTTTAGCGAGGACAAGAATTTACATGACCCCAACTCAGCCATGCAAAAATTAAACTTTGATAGTTATTGGAGCCCATTTTAATATTACAATTGTGGGTTCAGTATTTTTGAGGTATCGATAAGACATGTGGAACGACTGATTCTAACAAAATGAGTCAAGTTCAAAAGATATGTGGATGCTATTTGTCATCTCCATTTACATTCCATGCTGTTACACGGGATGATTTGGTAGTAGAGTGATTGACTATTCGGTTTCCATTCTTCAAAAACTCATTGTCCAGAACATTAGAAAGTAACATGCTGATTTGGATACACACACAGGCAGACACGTGCGTCCATCAAGGTAGTTAATGTACATTAATTTGCATTTGCGTGCGTCTTTTGATAATTTATCAGATGCCATGCAATAATTACTTAGACAAGATAATGACAATGATGTTGCCATTTTTTGATATTTTATTAAGAGAATTTTATAACAAGAGAACTAAACTTAACCTTAGGAAGTAGCGTGTTTGAAAAACAAGAATTGATTTTAGGTTACATATTAGGAGGCTAACAGTAACGTCTGTTATTGAGTGGTGTTCCTGAGTAATTTGCTCTAAATGTTACATTTTGAGGTACATTCTAAAATGGCTGTCAAATTTATCATAAAAAATCTAAAAATTTACACTAATCTCTCACAAAGAAATAGATATCATGGGAATTAATACAATAAAAAAAAATTAGGATTTGTTCACCAACCAAGGAATAACAATATTTGCCATATATTCAACTCCCTACAACATCGAAGCTCAATTTTTTTTAAAAAAATGTAAATATACATATATTTAAAGTATGCATTCGTACTGTATAAGCATAAGAATAGAACGGAGGTTCTGAAAAGTATATATTGAAACAGTTTTTAAAATTTTGTTGAATATCTTTATTATTCTCTTAATCATTCCAAGGTAAATTCTAAAACAAGGAAAAAAAAGACCTTATTACTTAAAAAACTAGAGAAATTTTGTATCTTTCAAAACAAAGCAAATACACTGTCATTTCCTTCAGGTGTCAATTTAAAACTAAACAGAATTCCACAAATTTGACATGAATAAAAATATATTTCATACTCTTGTATAACATCAGTATATCTGTGCAATTTTGTGAACAGGTAAGACAGCTACTCAAAACTAAATGTATTAATTACTAGGAAACATTAAACAAGTACGAGCAAAATTGTTCTTTTAATTAAATTACTTCTTATGGAACCTCTGAAAAGATTTTCTTTGGTTACAGCTACTTATGTATAATGAACTATAAGATCACAAAAAAAATCAAGTAATTATATACATTATTAATCTAGACAGTAATATTCCCCACATTTTCAACATGTTGTACAAGATCTTTCTGTGGTGTATCATTGGATTCCACAAAGTTTGCTACAACGTTTGTAGTCAATTCTGTGCTGCTATTTCTGAGATTGCTTTTTAATGAAGATTTAGTTAGATTTTTTTTCATGAAAATATAATTATTTCTAATAACAAGTATGTCATCAATAATTTCGGTTGCCATATTACACCTGAGTGGGTTTAGTATGAATTTCAGAGATGAAAAGAGTCTCTCGACACTAACTTGTGTTGCAGGAGTAGAGAGAACAATACAAGCCAAAATGTACAATTCGGGACAACTTGATTTTCTAATTTCCCAGAAATTTAGAACATTTTCAGTCCTTTTCAGTCTTCGAGTTGAAACAAAGTAAGTGTCCAATAATGACGCAATATTAAACTTTGGTGCAGATATGGTATTCCGCCGCAATAAATCTTGTTTCTTTAAGTAGTTTGTGACATGGTCACTGTCATCATCTTCAGTGCTGGAATCTTCTTGTTTCTTTACCTCTCCACACACTGATAAGGATTTCATGTGTTCAAGTCTTAACCACAACTTCTGGAGATACACCTTCGCCACATGGATGTTTTCTTCACTTAAAACAGAAAAGTACCTGGGATCCATGTAAATAGAAGCAAGAAATCCTGGATACTCAAATAATGATGGAAGTCTCTCTTCGTTATTGACATATAATGCTTGTTTTTCTCGTTTGTCCATGCCCTCTACTATGTGGCGTGCAAGGTCTGTGTTGATTGTTGATGTTTTAAGGCGACACTCCAGCCATATCCCGTAGAAGTCGCCAAGTAGAAGCTGTTCTTCTTGCAGCCTCTTTGTGGCTACTTTGGCTGGTTCCAGTGACGTCAAAATAGCCTCAATGTATATCCAGTCTTCTTGCTTTATTTTAACTTGCTTTTGATAGTAATCCCCTATGAACTTTTTAAGTGTAAAAAGTGACTGGAGCATATCATTTGTGCTGTTCCATCTTGTCGGGACATCAAGGGATGGTACCGGCAGTGATTCTGCATTCAATTGACGTCGTGCTGTAGGCGATCGTAAGACACGGCATGCTGCTTGACATGTCACAATAATATCCTTAACTTCAGGAATGGAATTGAGAGCATCATTCACGACTAAATGAAGAGTATGCGACGCGCAACGAACGGATTGGAGACGATAATCTTTACTCGTCAATTCCATTTCAATATCTTCATCTTCGTAAGTGTCTTGAGAAATATTAGACATCTTTGTTTCTTGATCTTCCCCAATAAGTTTCCCGGCTTTAATCATGTTTGCTCCAGTGTCTGTAGTTAAACTATATATATTCTCCACGGGCACATTATACTTATCCAGAATGTTCAACAATTCGTAACGCAAATTGCTACCTGTTTGAGACACAAATAACTCTTGAACTGACAAAGTACGCAATTGGAGAGCCCCATTTACAACAAACTGGACGTTGACACCAAAGAATGATCGTCCATTTTTCGAAGTAGAATCAACTTTTAGATGTATCAATTTTCCCTCCATTTCGCCGCGTATTGTTTCTCTGATCTGCTGGGCCTGACTGAATAGCATGTTCCGTACACCTTCCTTGTTCACGATAAACCTGCAGAGAATAAAATTTGCTTTAATCCTTAATTGATAAGTTGTTTCTTGATTTTTGAAATTTTCAAGACATTTGTTTCAAACCCAAAATAGAATTAAAATTCTTAAAAATATTTTTCAAATAGTATGAATTAATTATATTATCAAGCTTTCATCAACTAGGCAAATGCTACAAATATGAGAAAGCAGAACACTTTTTTGGTGAAAGTGAAAAAGATTGTTATTTAAAACCATAATAGGTTAACCTCTATCAGTGTGTCTAGAAACTAACGCAGCTTGCATGCAATAAACAGTGTTATTTGATGCAATCAACGCTCTTTAGTAAAGTTTGAACTAATGAGGAAGTTATAACACCACCCTCCCTGGTCACAGCACTGGGCTTTGGCAATAGGTCTTTTTGCTTCATTCAGATATACCTAAGGCTGTGAAAAGGATATATGTGACACCTATATTTTTTTTATTTTCTAAAATATATTAACAATAGTATATAGGGGATATCTAAATAAGTTGTACTGCATGCTCAGTTCCATCCAGCACTGGAAAGCTACAGAATGTTAGCATAACCTGTCTCTAGGCATATGGAGTACAGTGAGTTTGTTTTGTCTCTGCGCAGAGTTAGCACGTGATATGGGACAGATGCCGGCATTTTCGTCCCGTAACGTCTAGCATGCAGACAATTATACAGTATTTATATTACATATTCCGACCTAACCTGTGTTATAAGAGTTTAAAACGAACGCACTGTATATGTAACAACTTTGTAAAATTGAGGAAAATTTGACATAATATTTGAAAACTTTATATTAATTAGTTTTGTTTGAGTGTACAAAAGTGTGTTAAATATCATTTGATGAAAAAATGTGTCTCATACATATCAGTCTTCAGAAAATTACTTTTCCAGACAGTTATACTTAGTTTACTTATTCAAAGAGTAACTGTTGCAGTTGAAATTACTCATGATTATGTCAGTGAGTAACTAGTTTTACAGTTATTTGAAAAACTAACTTAACGTAATTGCATTCCTTCTAAACATTGTAAGGATATACAGAACTCTCTACCTTCATTACATGAGGCTGGATCAATAAAATCAATGTATTTGAAGTAACCTGAAATGAATTTCTAAGGAATTCTAACTAAAGAAGGTAGCTGTAACCGTAGCAGAGTTTCATTTTTGCAATAGATGTAACTTTATGACGTTACTTTTACTATTCTTTAAGACAAATTTTTAACTTTAAAATTTGTAGCGTTGGGGGAAAAAGTTAAATTTGGCAACACTGTTTCAACTATGGGCTCCCGCGTAGCCAAATTATTAGTGATTTAACATTTGGCGCTAGCGGTCCAGGGTTAAATTCCTGGTGGGAGCCCTCCAAAATTTCAGTCCTGCCCAGCTACGCGAGGACAGTAGTTGAGCTAGTTAAGGAGTGGGTTCTGTCTTGAAAGCCAGAAATAGCTGCGATGGACTATGCGCGGACCAAGCGTCATCCTTTGAAAAATCAGCTTAGAGTTGTTGGCATTTGAATAATTAGTCTTGTTTGTATACGTCAAATTGATTTAAGGGCCTTTCTCTTAGAGGGGTAGTTTAGCTTCCAACTATTTCTTTTCTGGACGCTTTTGTTTCTTTTTTTTTTCGGAATCTCCTACTAAGGCAAGAAAGCTGGGCTTCGTTCCATTTTGAATTTAGGACATCCACGCTTTGTTGCAATTCGTCATTTCTAGTTGCTCATTAAAACTTCAGTGTTTGGTTTAATCTTGATTGTTGTCATAATATTACAATGCGATGACATACCACAGACATAAAATCCAAAATAAAATTTCTTAAATATTTATTTTCTTGTAATTAATGATCATTGGGTGTGTTCAATTTTTCGCAATAAAATATCCAACAGAAAGTAACTGCAAAAGTAAGTTATTCTTAAATTGAGTAGCTGCACCGAACCTACTTTTTGAACCAAGCAACTGACTCTAGTAACTTTCCGAACACTGATTAAGACTGTCCGTTACTAACAATGAAAATAATTTCATTCGTATACAATGTGAACATACTAAGGAATACATGTAAAGGACAATCTGACGACATTGATGAAAATACGCACCTGTCAGAAGCTGGCATCGCTTCCAAAAGAGGATTCACTATATCTTGAAATGCTTGGTCATTCATCAGTGAAAAAGGACGTCCGTGCTCCGAGATGAGTCGGATGCAAGACTGCCTGAGGATGTCTGCGGTCATCTTTACATTTAGGAGAATATTGGCTTTCGGATTACTAGAGATAGCATTTCTCATTTTCTTCTTCTGCAGAAATGACAGCTTATCTTGATGCCTCCGCTTGATATGTTTCTCTAGGTTACCACTATGATCTCCCTATAAAGAAAATAGTTTTATTCATACTGAAAGAATTAATATCAAAGTAAAATCTATGTGCGAGTTTGTGTATTCGTACAATATACCCATATACGTAAATATATGGAGACCACTAACTGTCATTATATAACAATATGCTTAATGTATGGAGATTAGTCACAAATTGGAATCCCAGCACTTTTTACGCCTGATTAAAATACTATAGAATACCCTACACATAGTGGACCTTCCCCAATATAAAATACGTCGAAATTCTTGAACATGGGGAAAGCTAGACTACAATGCGTGTGGAGAATTTACAGGACAACGAGCTGGAGGCAACTATAGAGGGGGGCGTGGTGATAAGTGACAGAACAAGACTAATTTGCGGTATAAGCTCGCCTAACTTCTAGATAAACTCTACAGGTTATAGGGAGAAAGTTGTGCTTATGGATTTTGAGATTTTGGGAAAAATTGAAAGTCAATGATTGGGATATGCATTTGAGTTGATTTAGTATATTTTACTTCGCTTTTCTGCCAATTTTGTCTAATTGCGAAGTTGGGGATGAGTGATATGATGAATGGGCACACTTTTGCTCTTTTTACTATAATAATAGAACAAGTAATTTGATTTTGAATTTTAAAAAAAGGATGCAAAGATTGCTCCAATGCAAGAACAATGTGCGTAAAAACTTTGTTCAGTAAAGCCAATTTGTTCAGGCAAATTTGCTTTGAATTTTTAATGCTTAAGTAATGATAAGTAACTTTTGTCAATTCTAGGTAATTTTGAACATTTATAGTAGTTTTCTGAAGATTTTTTGTAGAGTTTGACATTTTATTAATTGAATATCTTTTACCCTTATTTTTCAAATTTTGTCATGTGATAATGTCCTCTTGCTGACTGAAGTAAACCTAGCACACTGCTTTCAGTTCTTTCAATGAGAGTATAGAGGAGCTTTTCCATGCTGATTTCGATGCATAAGTATTAATTACTAAGCAAATTATCCACCATCGCGTTTGTTCTGTTTTACCCAATGAGAGTTGCGAATTTGAACAAAGCGCCAGACAAGCAACTGAATCTCTACACAAGCATTTATTTCTCAAACACACGCACGATGCAAGAAAAAAAATTAACAAAAGTAATCTTTGTCAATTTCCCACACGATACTTGTGTATCGTACTGTACACGTCTTTACTAGCAGACAATCATTTTTATTTTAGAATCTCCGTCAAGTGTTTATTGATCATATTACTTCAGCTTTATTCTGAAAAGCCATTGCAACTTTTGTCTTCTGTAACAATACAACATAAAATTATTTTTTTAAAAAAATGATTTTAAATCTCACGTATTTGCCAATTCTGCATTAATCTCACTGCTGCTAACAGTGTGTATTACTCCATTTTCCGAACAAGTTGTAGTAAATTTAAACATTTTACACTTATCCATTAAATTTATCAAAAATTAACTCATCAACTGTTAAGGAATTAATAACAAATGATATATTTTTAAAATTTTATTTTTAGGTCATTAATTGCTTCGCCCTGTTATAAACGCTATTTCCTTGATATTAACCAATTACTGCAATTCAATCCTGGACATATTGGACACCCATTCAGAGGTGTGTGTTTTATAAACTACAACCCACGGAAATCTTTCCTGAACCTGATATTTTGTCTTTCCAGTAAAGTCACAATTTGATCTGAAATATTTTCATACGTTCAGTTTTGGCCCGCAACGCCATCAATAAAGCATTTGGTTTCTGACGAAATATAATGTATGTACCAAACGTAAAATTTAACTTACCACTCCATCAAATTGATCAATTTAGTCCAATTTTGCATATACGAATTAAAATAATAAATTTTACTAAACAATTCAAGTGATGGAATAAAGGTCCTACTTGGAATGTTAGAATGTAACCATCCTCCGCAATTTTATATGGATATACTAGCTAATGGATAGTAGGAATTTCCCACGATTGCTCTCTCCACGAAAACAGTCCAGTCAAAGTCTGAGCTTCCCCTTGTCTCCTCCACACCCCTGGTCCTACAGGGTTGCCACACATCTTAGCTGCTCAGTCGACACTTCGCGCGTTGTACAGTGGGATCCATGAGTATTACCGTGCAAATTGTCCATCACCATGTTAGTGCATTTTATTTGACCCAATAAGAGCTTCAAGAATTAAAAGAAAACTCAAAACAAGCTGTTGACAACTTCTGCACCAGTATACATAAAAATCCATCGCTTAAAACACATAGGATGTACGAGAAAAATAACGAAAATAGTCGGACAATTTGCCGAGCAATATTAGTGCATCGCACTGTACGTATGCGGTTGATTGCGTCAGCTGAAATTGTTGCTTATTGGTAGAAGAGGCATATATTTTTGGTAAATAATACAAAATTTCGGTACAATTTTCGGGTTCAAATGCGCTAAATAAAATAAAAATTCGTTGTTATAGCGGTGAAAAATCTGATCAAAAGTGATGTATAAAATGACAAATTGAATATAATCCTAAATTTGATTAAAAAACTGCACTTATTACACAAAATAAGTATATCCCTTATAGTACATTCGTAGCATATCAGTTCTGTTGGAACGCTACGCATTTATGTAGTTACGAGAGTATTAAGTCTATTCTGTATAAAGGGGTCAATTTATGCTTCTCAAATATTTACAGCAGAATTAATCATTTCTCCGTGAATTACCTAACTCAGGATATTTCAAACTTCAGAAAGTATCGCATCGGTAAATAAACTAATTTTGTGTTTAGGAGTATTTCTTATTTTGCAGATCATTTCGTTACGAAACAGGGTAGGAAAATGCACCTCACCTTTCAGAAACATGAAAAATTAACATTACAGCATGTCATTTCACATTTCGTGTTTTCGTCAAAAACGAAATATGGATGTGTCTACTTACTGGCAAGACTAGGTGAGCGGCGTGACCTTGACTGAACTCTTTTCGTGACTTTAGATTTATAAATTAGCAGTTTGCACCTTTTCATTAAGTAGCCTCCTTCCTTTTTTGTCTTATTTCTACAGAGACTAGTTGAATATCTAGTAAAATGACGCGCTGTATTACAATTACTAATAGTATTACAAATTGTACACAAACATCAAAGAATGAAATACATTAGACACGAGTTTTCTGAAAATTTCTTCTTTTTCAAACTTTATACAGACGAAAATCGTGAATGGTAGTGAGCTCGCCCTGTTGAATAGGATGGGATTTCTGAGTGGAATGTTCAATGCAGCATATTGATCAAGATACAACAACTGAATTACGGCGAAGTAGGTTAGAAACCCTGCGTGCTCAAGAGCAGCTTCGATAAGGCACCTGAATTGTCTAGAGCTGAACAAGGAAATGGGCGATCTTTATTTCCCAAGGCCATTCCGCAAAACTAATGCCACAAGAAGTTTCCTGTGTGGATTTGTGAGCATGAAATTGTAGGTTGATGATAGTACTACAAGACGTCAAGTGGATTTTTTCCGTTTCGTTATTTTATATCGCTTTGCTACCTATAGAGTTTGAATAACTAATTAATCATTTGATGAGCAGACAAACACAAAGTAGCCGATCCCGTGGCAAATTAATTAGCGTAATACAATGCGAAGTCTAAAGTCTGATTAGAACCTGGACTAGAAGATATTGTCTTTATACCACTTCCATCATCTATCGCATCCTTTATCATCGCGATTAACAGTGGTAGACGCGAAATAAAAATAGAACCTTTGCAAGGACGTCCGAAAGAGGGGCAAGGGGTGGACGACCCCCCTGGAAAATGAAAGTCAACCAAAAATTATATATATATATATATATATATCACACATATAATGTCATTTCAGCTACAATAATATATGTTAATTATTGCATGAACATAACTTCAAATTAAAGTAATGTTTTTTTTTAAAAGACAACACTTATGGTGTAGGATATGCACCTTGTTTCCCCCCCTGGAAAAAACTACCTTGCTTGCCCTTCCCTGAAAAAAAATGCGGGCGTCCATGAACCATTGGTATCTACTTCGGAGTATAAAGCGTTGTTTCTTCAATGTATAGCGCGGAAGTAGACCGCAACAGCCTCTTATTTGACAGGAAATAGCAACACGAGAATAGGGATTCCTCGTATTTTAGATTTTCTCAAACTAATTTCAAGTATGTGGTGGAAATTCCTTCTATATAGTATGCAAATCGAGGTTTGCAGTTTGAATGGGCGTATTCCTTTTCTCGGTTTTTCCTGGAGACGATATTTTCAATTACTTTGAAGCATTTTGTACCATTTTTTATTTTTATAAGCAATTTCATTAATTATACATATGATAGAATGATCTAAACATGAAACTCATTGTCTCTTCCAATGATTAACAGTTTTCCTTGCCTTTCATTACGCTAGGCCTCTCAGTCGCTATCTTTGTTGTGAACCTAGATTAAGTGTGGGGCTTATCCTCTATGCTTTCATCATACAGCATGGCTGTGGGCTACATGCTTGACATCTTAACACAACTCCTTTCAAATATTTCTCGGGAAACGTATTTCACCTATCGTCCTACGGGAATCAGACGAACGTAACTACAAAAATGCGGTTTTCAGTTTTGTTAAAAAAAAAATCCTCTGAAGGGTATTTGAAGTAAATCGACATTTTTCCACTTCTAATTCTTATCTGTAAGACTGAGTCACGTTTAAGAGTCAGACTTTATGCACAGTAAGGCTAATCGGAACTGAACCTACAGTTTATAAAATTGGATCCGAACCACTGTGTGCCTCCACCGGGTATCGAACCCGGGACCCCTGGAATACAAGGCGACGACGCTACCACTGCGACATCGGGGAAGCCGACCTTCACTTCAAGTATCGCTATCACTTTTTAGTAGTCAAGGAGTATTGCATTCATTTCAATTTGGAGTAAGAGTTCAGCATTCACGTAAATCAGCAAACTTTGAGTTTTAGATACCATGTTCAATAACAACTTATATCGTCACGGCCAACAAAATAATGGCCATGAAAAAATTAGTATCAAGACACCATACTAAAATTGCTGCTTGAAGAACACCGTAAAGACTAAAGTCGTTGCCTGCTCCGTGACTGATCAGCTAAGCTGCTATTTGAAACCCTGGCTAAGGTATGGACGTACCATTGAGTTTGTCCCAATATCTATTCAACCTCAACATAGTAAATAACTGAAGAGGTAGGAAAGCTACGTAAAATTGCCGAAATAGGAAATAAAATACTCCTCTACCCCCCACACATGCATATGCAGCCGAGTTTTGAAATGCCGAAGCAACTATTGCCCACGGTCACACTATATCAGTTGCTTTCAAACGTTAACATGATGAAATGAACGTTTCTATATGCACCTCCATGCAAATAATTTCATAGAATCCCAAATAAAGTTAAATTAATTAATGTATTGAAACTAGGCATTTGAATTTTCCCAAGGCAAACCTGCAGACATGAAAAGATCTGCCCATAGTCTTCAAGCACCTTTAAATACGCTGGCTCATAGCAGAATGTGATGTGTGAGCAAGAGTGCACTCGTGCACAATCCTACGTGTAATTTACAAACGTTAATTATTTTCCATTTCCTTTCGCCTGCATCCTAACATTTTTTTAATCCACGACAATCAGAGCAAAAAGTTTAGTTAGTTTTTTATGATAAGATTGAATTCCTGCAGAAATGAACAGAAACTACTGTGGGACCACAAGGATATAAACCTGAGCAGACTCGCGGCTCGCGTGCACCGTACTCTCGCGTGGAGGAGAGGGGCACAGTAAAGCATGCTTTCTTATGGCCAGAGCTGAATGGAAGAAGGAAAATCTGTGCGTACACTTTTCGGCGTTTTTTTTCCCCTTGTGGTCGCTCTATACGACGTATAACCCCATTGCACTCTAAACTAAGGCTCTCCGACATTTAGACGAGCTGTTTTCAGTTTCCTTTTTCGAGACCACGTTCTCTACGTTGACCCTCACTGGCAGAACAATTGAGAGGAAGAATGTAACTTATAAGATAGAAAACACTTATGATGTTTAAATAGTAATAACACGATCAAGGTGGCTTCGGTCTAGGACGGCTATGAGATTCGACAAGTTAAGATAAGTCCCATCCTGAAATCCTAAATAACGGAATTTACGGCGAGAACTGAAACATTTCAACCTGCCCGAAGATTGCACTTACCGCAACTTTCTTTCCGCAGCCCGGAATAAGACAGTGAGATTCTCGTCGTATGTCATCAAAGGAGAAAAACATGCGAACGGGATTTTTTCTCTTTCTTCCCTTGGATAGCGAAGAACCTTCTCCTTCCATTGTAACCAATCGTAAAAGACCGAGATTCCCATTCACGCTAGTTTTAAGGATCCCAATTTCTTCATCTACCTCCGCTGTAAAATGTAGTTCTAACCTCCTACCCCTTCCTTAAATCGAACACTGCGAATCTGATTGGCTCCATGTAGAAGCAGCTTGTGGCGTATTTGTACACTGCTGAAAAATGCAGAAGCAGAAATAGTTATTTCCGTGTGTTAAAGCAAGATATATATATATATATATATATATATATATATATATATATATATATATATCTTGCTTTAGTATATATATATACTAAAATGACAAAAAGGTAAGTAAAATAACCTAATTCAATTAATCATATACATATACACACCTGAACGATTATCGCCTGCACCATATTACTGAACAAATCCAAAATAAAACTTTATAATCACTCATTCCACTAAATGCCCTTGAGAACTGGAGATAGGTTGTCGTCGTCTTCTTTGTTTGGCACACACCGCCTATTAGCGATTTCTTGCCAGAGGTCCTATTTGGTAGTATTACACTTCTCTTAAGAAAAACACTTGAGGTGTTTTATCAAACTTTCTAGGGTGCACGCAGTGATTCTAATCCATTTCACCAAAAATATACTTTTGTCCCTATGGATTCATGTCTCACCATATGTACGCTTAGATTTATTTATTGATTTATTTATTTCAGATGTTACCCCTAATGAAGTTAAGGAGTTTTCATTTAATGCCCTTGCATTTTCTTTCTTGTGTCCCTCTGCTTTGATACCGAAATGCTCTTTTGTTGTAAAACACACCTACAAATACTTAAAAAAATAATAATTCTAAAACGTATTAGCTAAAAAATACATTTTTCTTGGACTTCTTTATTAGGCACAAATGTGTACACTAAATACATATTCAACAAATACAAAGTGAGATCACTTACCTTTAAGAAGCCGGGTTCGCATCCAGGATAAAACGTTCAATAAATGTTAGTATTAATATCTCCATTTCCTCTCTTCTTTTTCACTTAGAATTCCATCAAATAAACAGGCGTAATTCTGCAATTCCCCATCATTTGACATTTACAATCAGTGAATATGATAACAAAAGTGCTCACATGTCTACAAATGTCTTTATACTTCACTACCTTCGAGACGTTACGTTGTTCACGTCGCAAACAACAGAAAAACGCTTCGCTAAATAGGTAGACTCTCGAATATTTGGCCAGATAAGACGTTTTCATTTTAAGGCATGTCAGACACATTTTAAATGAAGGAACGTTAGAATTTTTTTTAAAAAAATATCTTCGGTATCGTAGATGTGTGATACAAAGTGGAACAATTTTGAAAAAATACAATTTAGTCAGATATTAAATTATGAACGTTGGACTTTACATAGCAGCAACATTAATATTCGGATACACTTAATAAAATAAGGAACAAAGGAAGTAGCTAAAAATGAGTACATAAAAAATATTACGTGGTAGAGTTGCACAGCACGCTACGACGCCAGGGGTTCCGGTTTCGAATCCCGACCTGTGCAGGAGTGTTCTTTGTGATTGTCCCTTCATCAGTTTCACCATTTCGTCGCTCATACTCATCGTTGCTTTCTTAACCGCCAGATTACCATTTCGGATGTACAGACGGGATCAAATGAAATGTACTTCCGTTTTCCTACCAACTCAGAAGCGAGTTGGAAACTCTTCATTGCTCCTGTATAGATAAGAAAGTGGGGGAGGGCAATAGCAGACAAGGCCAGCACGCAAACTTGTTTCCGGCAAAGCGTCTTGTTGGAGTCTTGGCAGTTTGTGGAAGGATTTTGTGTTCCTCCCCCACCCCAACCCCGCCTTTCTCTCTCTCCTTGAGTTTGTGTTTGTGTGTGTGTGTGTGTGTGTGCGCGCGCCGACACCTGTTTCATTTTAAGTTTGACGTATTTTTATTGCATCGACTAATTGCTGTCATGACTGGAAATGAAACAGGTTAGCAATGGAGACATAATGAGGGATCAAAAATACAAAAATTCCGGGCATGAGTACTTAGTAGTAGTAAAGGTAAGGTAAAGTTCGTCGTGCGTATAGAACCGTGCCATGAAGGCACATTTAAGGGTTTGTGGCAGTAGGGTGTCGCATATTCTCGAGTTCGGACATTTTGGAGGTCATATGACCAGCACCACGCTCCAGCCATCTTTACTCCCCAAGGATGTAGAAGAAACGAGAAAATAAAAATGTTTTACATTCTGCGTATGTGACAAGTAATTTTTTGGATATTGTCTTTGAAGTATCTGTTAACATCCTAACCCGCAATTTTGTTTAAGGATAAAACTGGTTGAAGGCCGCGAGTGTTCCTGAGAAGTAATGAACATATCACAGAACGCGCAATAGTTTAGCTCGCGTTTTTCTGAAAAAAAGAAAGAATGATATACAAATCAATTCTACGAATGCTTACGTCATTGTGACCATGGAGTGCATTTTGCACACTAACGAGGATCTGGCGTCATGACATAAGGTCAGTATAATGGTCTGTGGGGTTTGGACTGTGTCCTATCCATTTACGTTTGTAGTTGTCCTTTCACAAATTTCATCTTAACACACCTTTCATACTTATCTTTGTGATTACCCAAAAGTGGAAGAAAAGCGAAATAAAATAAATAAACACATCGATTATTGTGTCCCTGCGTTTTTCAATCTTTCTTCATGACCGAAAATTTATGTTTCACTGATGTAATGCATCACTTTAATCATGTGAATTATTTTCCGTCATCGTTGTGTGCTTAATCATTCCTTAAAGCATAGACTCTAATGCTGTTGTCCTTAGTGTAATTGATCTTATTGTGTGGAAGTTTTGATGTGGACAAAATAATGGTGAAGAATAAATCTCAATTGATTGTTCGAAATTTAAAATATAATAACTCCGAGGTGACGCATATTAACTGTTCTTAGTTCGATGTCAAAGAACGATTTCTCCTATACATTAAGAAGGATTCCGGCCTCCGTGGTAGAGTGGTTAGCACAGCTTGCTTAAACACCGGCTTTGGCATTGTGTTCATTCGGTGTTCATTGTGAGTGTCCCTTCATTAATTTCATCATTTCATCGACCATCCTCATCGTCGCGTTTAGCCAAAAGTGGCACAAGAAGCGAATTAAAATAAAGCAAATCAATCAATCAATCGATCATAGGGTCTCCGGTTTCATAGAGCAGTATGCAAAGCACTTCGTCATGGATGCCCTCAAAATTCAAATAATAATTTGCAACAGAAAACCTGATATTAGAGTATTTTAATAGTTTAGGCATATTAACAATTCACGTCAACCAACAATAAACAATTTATTGATTGATTTTCTTTTATTATACTTCGCTTTTTGTGCCACTTTTGGCTAATTTGCAAAGATCAAACATTCATGGCCAGGCCAGGATTCGAACCCGGAACCCCTGGTTCTGAGATTTCGGCCTGTGTATGGGGTTGGTGGCCATCCACCGTCGTGAGGAAATTGAGGAGCTACAAATTAGTAGCGTGACGCGGCCATGGAAACCTGCAAAGACTGAAGACCACAGATTAGCTGAAGACTTGTCTTGTTAACCACGCGTCACCCCATAATTCCAACCTCGGCAGGTGGAAGTGAAGCCGGCAGTCGGTAGGTAGGACGTGGCCCTCACGGACCGTTGCGTCACGGGTTATTATTATTATTATTATTATTATTATCATCATCTTCAATCAAATAAAGCTTTATCGTTATATATTACCGTATTTCATCGCATAATCGTCGCACCCTGTTTTTCAATCCAAAGAGAGAGAGGAGGGGGGGAAGGCAGAACACAAAATCCTTCCACAAACTGCCAAGACCCCAACATAAAGCTTGCTGGAAACAAGTTTCCGTGGTGGCCTTGTCTGCTACTGCCCTCCCCCACTTTCTTATCTATACAGGAGCAATGAAGAGTTTCCAACTCGCTTCTGAGTTGGTAGGAAAACGGAAGTACATTTCATTTTATCCCGTCTGTAAAGCAGTCCCAATGTCTGCTCCAAGTTGCACAGCTGCTTTCAGAGCCCTTGGTTTGAGAAGGGGGTGGGGGTGAGGAAAGGGTCTTGATTTTTCATACCGAAGCTCCTTCATTTCTTTCTCCCATTTATCTTGGTTGAATTTTCTGAGATACGGAATTTACCTCATTTTGCTTTTCATTACGTTTTATTGCGTTACCCACGGTACGCTTACATGTACTTAACATTTTCAATTTCCTTGCACGTACCGACACCCTTTGGTTAGATACGGCAAATATAAATAGCTGTCGTTCGTCAAATGTTGTTTTTTTGTTGTGTTACCCATTTTTCTCGTACTTCAGTCAGGGATCAATGCAGTTACTCATAACAGATGTAGTCAGGAAGTAGCATGAATTGTTCTTTCCCCGCATTGTAGTTGACCGGTAAAAAACTATGTAACAGTAACAGAAGGCTTTCAAGATTTGTCTGAATATTAAAGTGATCTTTTTTTTCACACCCAAATATAAATAACTAATTTCAGATTTGAAAACGTAACAGGGGTGTAAGGGGTGACCTTCCACGCAGTACATACACCCGATCGTCAAAATCAGTTCCACGTAGTACACCCTGGGCTGCCTTTTGCTGACTAACAAGTCTCTGGCGACTGGCCAGTATAATTCTGTATGTTCTCCTGCTTTTTGTCATGTGTGCTGAGTGCCCCTTTACAGCCTCAGCTTTTAACCTAAGTCAGAATATTTTCATATTTCAGTTATGCGACCTTACAGTTATGTTATTTGTTGTGGTAAGGGGCTGGACCCAGTATAACGTGGCGGGTGCAAAATAGCCTAAGTGCTGAAACACCCAAAATTAAAAAAAAAAAAAAAACGTAACAGGGAATATAGCTTTAATAAATGTGTATAAATATTTCACAATGGATTATATTTATGTACATGTTGTTAATTGTGAAATATTGTGAAGAAATGAAACAAAATGCTACGTTTCGGTTACTAATGTGAGCCACTGTATATGTAATGTTTTTATTTCATTAACAATGTACAATGGTCAAATACAACTTTGCAGACCTCCGTGGCGGAGCGGTTAGCACATCGCAATACGACGCCACAGGTCCCGAGTTCGTATCCCAGCCTATGCATCATTTTCATTTTTCTTTGTGATGTCCTTTCGTCAATTTTGTAATTTCATCACCCATCCTCGTCTTCGCGATTAGCCAAAAGTGGCAGAAAACCAAAGTTAAATATAACAAATCAAAATCAAACATTACTTGGCATGACAAGAATGGATAGGTTATTTTGAAGCTGCTGTTATTAAAAGCAAATTTTATGTAGCTTTCCTAGACAGAAGTTTCAAACACAGAAACTGATTGATTGGATAACGCCTGTGGATTCCTACTCGAGCAGAAAATGTATATGTTTCCATTTATTACTTACAACAATAGCAGACTGATTTCCCGCTAAATCAAAGAAAACTTGCATTCACAGTTACAAATTGACGTGTTGAATGATTTCTCTCACTCCAATTCTGCTTAATCGAACAGCACACCACAACGTGGGTCATTAAATATTTGCAACTTACTCTCGAGTTCCTCAACTAAAAATAAATTGACTGCGAAACAAGACCTCGTCTGCGATAACTATATACCACGTTATATGAAGAGTATACGCAAGTTGAAATTCCATCATAATAATTTGAATTCTTCTAGTAGCTACAAACATATTTTTTCATACATATTTTCTTAGCAAAATATGAAGTTCCTCACTTCAACAAGGACAACATATACACAGTATTCCACAAGAGTTTTTAGTTCGAGCTAGTCGTAATATGAATATACACGTCACTTCATTACTTAGTTTAAAAAAAGTGCCAGGCAATGTGAATTCGACGGCATGCCTGAAATTATTTGCAGTATCTCATGTATCAAGGGGGCTTTTTAAGTAAAATGAAGGACACATACCACATGCTTGGGTCAATTGAGAGTAGTAGAAACGTAATTATACTGCATGTTGCAACTGAAACAGTATCCTCGAAGCCGAAGTCGTTGAGTGATCCACTCATAAACTCTCTACCAAACATTTCAAGTTCGAGTAGACACCTGGGCATGAGCGTTTTCTTTGGTAACCATCCCTTCATAGATTTAATATGATCATCATTAATGTTCATAGTCGCGATTATCTACAAGTGGCAGAAAAGCGATACAAGAACAATACAAAAGTAGAAGAAACAAAAGAGGATAAAAGGATGAACTTAGTTAATGATAGGAAGTTTTATAAAATTACTGTTTCTTGAAGAATCTTGTCCTTTGTTCCGATTGTATTTCTCAGTCACACGTTGCTCAATGTCCATGTCGACTGTCGTTCTTACATTCTTGAAAATTACTTTAATGTCTGCCTATGCTCTTCTTTCAAACGTGGTAGGCGCTCTGTCTGTTTCTACACCAAAAAGTTTAATTCATCTCCTGTCCAAAAAGGCACGAATTACTGAAAGTAATTTTCAAAATTGTAAGCAGATGAGGGCCCTTGTAAAATACGTGTACTGTCCTTTTATTCGCTTAGTTTTGAGAATCACTCTCCATACAATTGTTGCCTACTTCAGAGTCCAAAGGCCCTGTCTAGCTACAGACCAGTTGCGCAAACGCGGTTTCATTTGTTTCGTACACAAATTCCATGCTATATACGTATTTTCTACTTGCTAAAAGCAGCGGCGGCTCAAGGGGGAGAGCCGCCGTGCCATGGCACTACCCTCAGAAGAAATGCATACCTAGCCCCTAGCCCAAGTATTGTTAAATTAATACATTGATAGTTTACAGACAATGAGATTCGAATCTTTCAATCGGTCAAGCTGACGTGACGACCGCCCCAACCACAGACTAGATATGAACCGCCCCAACCTCCTCACTGCATCGCCAGCTGTTTCGTATCCTCGGCGAGGCAGCGGTCGGCGCCACCCAAGAGCTGGCCTAACCAAGTTGAAACGCGTGCAGAGGGTTGGTGAAGTCTCAGCGAGTAACCTTTGCACCATAAGCCGGGAAGAAGGTGGCAGGGGGTGGTGTTAGCCAATGGGGTTAGCCCATAAGACACCAGCCGTGCCCGTTTAGCACAGCGAGGGAACTTTCTCAGTGTTGACACCGTTGCCATCTTCAGAGATAAGTCGCTAAATACGACGGATTTGTACGACCCGTTGGGGAAGTAATTCGTGAAAAAGGTACTATCTACTTTTCTGCCAACATTTGGAGAAACGAACCTAGTATTTTTCCGAAGTTAAATGAACATTTTGATAATAGATAGATGCGCCTAGAGGGCCATCCAGACTTTTTAAAAATATAAAAGTAAAAATTCCTTTGGCATTTCGACAATTTCTTTTTACATCAAATGTAGAATATTTTCAACGTCCAGTTGGAATACGTGTGCATGGGGGAGGAGAAGGTGAGAAGATTTGCTTTCCCTTCCTCTTGTAATTGTGTTTTTAGTGAAGTGTCCTGTAGTGTTTAAAGATAGGTTAGTGAGTGAAGATGAATCGTATTAGTGTGTTATTACTTAAACACACTGTTTTCCACGTTACCAAACAAGGATATACATCTTGGCCAGTGGGGCAACCTCAAGGAGGGGGGCCAAGGCATTGCGGAGGTTTTTTTTCTTCGATTTCTTGATCACGTTGACAGTACCCGCCGGCCGCCACTGGCTAAAAGTGCCTTTCATATCGCCTCAGGGCGTTGTCTACTCGGATGCTTCGTGATCGAAGGTCACGTGTACAAAGTTTCAGATTTTCCGATTTGCGTGGTGCTGCTGCTATCAGTTCGGTTCGCCTTCTCAAGGTCGCGCAGCAAGCAATTATTTTTCGTCTTCCGATAGGAAAAAGCTTGCCTCTCGCTTATGTGGACGAACGCGTGGCACGGATGACTTTTTGGCTCGACCATGGTTGGTCCTTTATGTTTCGTCCTTCAGCATTTTAATCTAAGAACGAATCATTCTCATCGAAAAACATAATGTATTTTTTTTAATTGATGTAACACATGTAAACCGAGAGCGAGAGATAGATAGATAGATAGAAACGTTTTCCTTCAACAAACGTTTGTTTTCCTATTGTATAAAGTGAACGCACATGTTAAAATTCATCTTGCATAGATATTCAAATTAGAACAAATTCACGTAAAGTGATTAAGTATGCAGAAAAGAAATATATTTGTGATAAATACATAGTTAGTCAGTAAATTCCGATAACCAGAATTCTGTCACGCCGAATGAAACGTTTTGTTTTACAATTT
Organism: Lepisma saccharinum; assembly: GCF_977018435.1. Classification (NCBI taxonomy): domain Eukaryota; kingdom Metazoa; phylum Arthropoda; class Insecta; order Zygentoma; family Lepismatidae; genus Lepisma; species Lepisma saccharinum. The sequence continues at coordinate 23,511,804 of NC_139243.1, read as the reverse complement.
AATGTTTTCACTGACATCCAAAACGAAAATACGTATTATAACTTAATGACTTTCAAGGTGTCAAAATATTGTAATGTTACTATGCTGCCGATCACAATTATGAGAACGCTACGGGTCCCGGGTCCGAATCCCGGCCTGGGCGTGGATGTTTGTGAGTGTGCATTCATCAATTTCATATTGTTATCACCAATCTCCATCTTCGAGAATTAGCCAAAAGTGGCAAAAAAAAAAGCGAAGTCAAATAAAGCATATCAAAATCAAACAATTATGAGACTTCTTCGAAAACGCCTTCGATAACGGTATTTGCTATTCGTAACGGATATGTGTATCACTTTTTCGAAACAGACTTTTGTGGAGGAAAAGAACTGTAACGTTACAAAAGTAACGAGCACAATTATACGAGAGACCTATGTTATTCTCTCCGGAACACGGCATCGGACACGGTATTGCACATCGGAACGTCTGTATGATACCAGCTATAAATAACGTTGTTGCTTTGAAAAAAGGAGCGTAACGTTTTTTTCAGTAGTGACCTCAATTAAGTTACTGGTTAATTGTAACGTTACTATCACTTTCCACACACACTAAAGTTACTAGTCAATACATGACGAACCTCTATCTTACCCTGTAACGTTACTGGTTGCCGGCAATGGATGTAACGTTAAAGTGTCACGTGAAGACCTACTTCTTTAAAGATCAGTTATGGTTCGGTACCGTTATGCACACCTGTAACGTAATGTTCATATACCTGAGGTAACGTTTCTGTTCACGAAAAAAGTTATTCTGTTTCTGGTTGTAACGTAACGGAAACCGTAATTGAAAATACCGTTCCATTTCGTTACGTTACGACTCCCTGCTTAAAACAACAAATCAACAACAACAACAAGTAGACACCTATTGTAGTAAATGGCTGTTGGTATTTTCCACTTTCTTGTTGCAATTTTTGGGTTGTGTTTGGTTAATATTAGGATTAATATTACTCAATGTTACTATAATTGCTTATTATTTATGCTATATTTGTTGAGTTATTATTAGGGAGACAAATTTATGGTAAATAAAAACTGAGGAGAGCGGTAAATATAATGTTAGATCAGCGGTATATACCAGCGGTGGGAAAAAAAAATTGGCACACACTTTTTCATTGAGAGGAAACAACATACAAAAGAGCTATAAATTGATAAACTACTTCATTTTTATATACTGTACACATACACAAGTACTTAGCTGTCCAACCAAAAAGAAAACATCAACACAAAATCACTTCATTTCTAAATTGCATATCTCAAGTGTTTTATTCATTGTACGTATTTAAAGGATATCCTTGCTGTCCAACAAATAAAATCACTACTGCACATACACAAACACATGTTGAAAATCACATGATGATAAACAAAATTCATTCATGACTGAACACAAATGACACCATTGTTTCCCTTGATGTGCGGGAACAGACTAATCTTATCGCTGCTACAGCTAGCATGTTCAATGAAACTGGAAGTTGAGTAGACATTCGGGGGAAGAAAGGAATGCAGCTTGACAGGGAGCGAAGTTTTCGAACTGAGATTATGTGCCTGGGAAATCCCAATTTGCATCGTCTTGCTGATGTGATCGAAGATAAAACGTTCTTCAGCTACAAGTGGTAGGAAACTTTAGGCAAACGTTTTGTTACAGATCGACAGTTTGCGCGCACAACCTTGATTGCCAGTTTTTGCGTATTTTCTACTTAATTTGATGATATTTCACGGTTATTTCGTGAAAAAGCGTTCATTTCGTGGAAAAGCACACATTTCACATTACTTCGCGAATAAAACTCGTGCATATTTCATCATTGGGGGTGTAGTTACGTGCAGAATGTTCAAAATTGCATCTTTTTTTCACATTTCGCGATTTCGCGCATCGCGAAAATTCAATGTCCCTAGTAATTATTTAAAAAATAATTCTTTGTTTACCATTAGTCAATACGTGACAAGTATTATGTAAAAGCTTGCTCCTAATGCCCGTATCTATCAGTTAATTTCTGTTCAGTTTCCCATCTTGTTATTACTTTTAACATATGAGGTGAATGTCCTCAAAAAACTTGGTTAAACGGGATTCTAAGTTTTGTGTTTAGCTAAAATGTAGTGACCTTGTTACACGTATGTTTAAATACATGAATTGCCATAATGACTTGTTGGAAAATTTGGGTTCTTGGTTTGAAAAACCGGGAAAAGTCAGGAAATTTTGTAGAAAATTGTAGGCATCCTGGTCTTAACAGTTTTCATGTTTTAAGTTACGGTTGCATGACATTTAAGCATTTGCCACAGTGCACCATTCAAACCATGTAACTGATATTTATATTTGTCTGGCTGAAACATTGTTGTCAGAAAGAGGAAACATAGTGCTTGTTAAAATATATATTTGCTTCTAATATTTTTCAAGTGCATGTTTTTTGTAAAAACCTATGTAAAACTAGAAAGAGCATGTAGCTTATGAAGTTGTATTGCATTTACAGGACCTTATTCAACCATCTTCTGGCAGATCATCTCCTGACGATGAACCTCCTCCTACCCCAGAAGACTGCATTGTTAAGATTACCTCATTGATCAGGTAACTTTGTTTTGCAACATATTTTATAAAAATAGAATATACTAGTCAATGAATTGCTGTAAGTACGTGATTTCTATATGCTCCAAATGTTATGAGGCTATAGTGTAACTAATTTGAAAATCTAAGAGGATTTTCTGGAAGGAATTAACAGTAAAGTATATTTATATCATTGTTTAATACAAGAATTAATATTATTTGTCAGTTTACTTTTAAATGATAGCTTTGATGCAAAAATACGAGGTTTGTTCAGAAAGTATCAGATTTTTATTAATATAAAAATTGTGTAATCAGATACCACAATCTTACATTAATATCCTCAAAAGTATTCCCCTTGGGGCTGCCACACACTTCCAGCGCTGCTTCCAACAGTGGTAGAACGCCTCATTTGGGATTACGTGCAGCTGGTCTGTCGCATTTTGCATGATGTCTTCTCTGGACTGAAATCTGGTTCCGTTGAGGGGCATTTTCAGCTTGGGGAAGAGCCAGAAATCCCATGGAGTCATGTCGGGAGAGTATGGAGCCAGACAAAGCACAGGTGTGCTGTGTTTGGCCAGGAAAGTCTCTATCAAATGTGAAGAATGGGTGGGTGCGTTATCGTCATGGAGGTGCCAATTGTCCGTTGCCCACAGTCATTAGTCAAAATGGAATGAACAGATTGAATGCTGATGTCCACCTCGTCTGCAAGTTCTCTGATTGTAATTCGACAATCCTGTATCACCAGGGTCCTCACTCAATGACGATCTCATTCCTGGATGTTGAGTGCCTACCAGAACGTGCTTTACTCTCCACTGACGTGCGGCCATCTTTGAAGCGGTTGTACCATTCCTTTATCTGTGTGGTGCCCATTGCTTCGTCCCCGAAGGCCTGTCGAATCTTGTGGATCGTTTCCACTTGAGATTCTCCAAGCTTTACACAAAATTTAATGCAGTAGTGTTGTTCAAGGTTTTCAGTCATTTTGTCAAAAACGAAATTCCGACGCCGCTCACTTACACCTCCTCACTCATCGGCGGGCTGCCGGCGACTGACTGCTTCTGCAGGCTGAAAAAAAAAAAAAACAATGTGCAGTAGGATCACCTACGTATGTGCAACAAACCATGCCTCCTAACTACATTTGTTTATGCCAAATAAATTAAGGTCTGATACTTTTTGAACACACCTCGTACGTTTAGTCATGAGTCCAAACATGTTCCAGTGTGCTTTTGAAATCTGCTTAGTAAATGTATTTTGACAAAATCGTTCGATTGTTCTTTCTGTAGATTTTTTTAATTGTTTCGAAAGTTACAAAGAGCTCTCTTACATATTTTCATAGTCTACAATAATTTGCGATCTGAAAAATAATTAATAAATGACAAAATTGATTTCTTAAATGTGTACACGTTGCTGTGCTTTTTGAGTTTATAAATTTGATACAAATTTTAATTTGAACAATTTATGTCATTAAAAATTTGTTGAATAATTCAAATGAAATAAATATCTAGCATAATTCTTGAAATTGGATACTTGATTATTATTGTTAGATATTCATTGATACTACATATTTAGCTACATATCCTTTTGATTATACATATTAAGGTACATACAAGGGTCGTTCAAGGTTGACCAGGACTTTCGTGCGTAAAATATTAATGAATCAATGTAGCGCTGCATTACTAGGGCAGGCCAAACCATGATTCCTTGCGAGTAACCATGATCCTTTGCGACACATTTGGCGCATGCGCAGTAGTGTAAACAAAGATGGCGGCAAGTAGTGTATCTGTTGCTGTGGAACAGCGGTGTATAATGAAATTTCTCGTGAAGGAGAAGGTGAAACCTGCTCAAATTTGGCGTAGACCGCAAGCACAGTATGTTGAACAATCACTGTCACGGGCAAGAGTGTACGAATGGTGTCATAAAAGTTTCCCTCCACCCAAGAAAAGCAAAGTGCTGCCGTCTGCCGGTAAGATTTTGGGAACAGTCTTCTGGAACATGAAAGGTGTTATCCATGTGGATTTTGTGGAGAAGGGTGCCACAATTAATGCCAAGTATTACTCAACACTGCTTCGCGGTGCTGTACGTGGGGCTGTTCGGAAGAAAAGACCTGGAATGTTGTCGAAACACGTCATTCTTCTCCATGACAATGCCAGGCCCCACACGGTCCATTTGACTAAAACAACACTGGCCAACTTGCACTGGGAGGACCACACAGTCCTTACAGTCCAGATTTATGCCTCAGTGATTTCCACTTGTTTGGGGCACTTAAAGAGCATTTGGGCGAGACGCACTTCCAGACAGATGAGGAACTCAAGAACGCTGTCCCGCAGTGGTTACGACACCAACCTACTTTTTTCTACGCCAAAGGCATCAAGGAACTTCCACAACGACGGCAACGGTGTCTGGATGTTCAGGGGGAATACTTTGAAAAACTGACATAGTTTGGTGCTTCTATGTATGTATATTTCCTGTCTAGAAATAAAAGTCCTGGTCAACCTTGAACGACCCTTGTATTTATGTACATATTTGTTTCCTTGATATTACATAAAAATCTGGGATCTATTAATAACATGCCTTAATTTTGATTTTTGATATTTCTGAAAGGCTTATGGTGAATTTTCCTGCCATGTTTTGTCACAAAATAATGCGAAATTTATAATTATTACTGACATGACATTTTCTTAAGTTTGAACTATCCTGTAAGTTAGGCAAATCACGGAAAAATGATGAATTCACCTGTAAATATTTGAGACATAAATACGGAATCATTTACAAAGAATAAACTTAATTCTCTGATAACTGCATAAATGTTTTATTACGTGGGAAATGTTTATTTTGTGTAATAAGTGTAGTTTTGAAATCAAACTTAGGATTATATTCACCATTCACCAAAGTGCCAATTTACATACCGCTTTTGATCCCAAAATATGTCCAGGTTTTGTACTGGAATGTTGATCTTTCATTCACCGTAGATATGTGACACTAGGTATTCATATCAGCTTATGCATAATGAACATTCACTTCGAAGTGTTAAATCCTGTACATTTTTTTTATCAATTATGTGTAATAATTGCACTTTTCTTATTCTTTATAGAGTGTTCAATACTGTTATCAAAAGCTTGGGTACCCATCTTAATCCAAGTATGTCATCTGCTGTATCGTGGACCTTTTTGACTGACTGCCTTGTAAAAATGCTAAGAAGTGTAGTGATGGCTGTAGAAGTCCAAGTTGAAGAGGAGATGCTGATTGCAGGTAGGATGAAATAAATATGTTTTATGTTTCTTAACCTTAACACATGTGAACCCTTTAACGCCGGGTGGGTGATATTGCGACCAGCAGCGTGCAGCAGCAATTAACGTGCAATTTCTCAAAATCTACACATGATATTTCACTTCTGTCTTTTTTTATCTTTAGTGTACATTCGAAGTTATGACGTACTCGAATTACAAAACAATACATCCATTGCATGCACGTGCACTCTGGTACAGCAAGCCCAGCAGTTCTGGCACACAGCATAACTGTTACAAAATTACTTCTTTAACTTCTGATTTTTCATTATTTCTTCCATGATGCCTCAACAGAATCAATTTCCAAGCCTCCTAGGTTCGTCCTTTTCCGATATGGGGCCATCCACACCCTCGCGTGGCGTGTTGACAAAACATCTGAGACACACCACACTGGCCAGCCTGTAGGCAGCCAACACCAGCAAGACCCTGAAAAATGAACAGGCGACCTTGAAGGATCCAATGGGAGGGTACACTATGTGTTGTTTTCCAATCAGTAAGGGCTGAAAGAAAGCCAGAGTGCCATCGATCCAGTCTGCTGATGTTCTCAGTGTTGCGAACTGCACAATTAAGTGTCCAAGTGTGCTGTATACTGTCAGCGATGTAGCATATCCACCAAGCTAGTTAAAATTTATATTCATAGATAAACTATAAAGTTTCAAAACACAGGAGAAACACAAAAATACGATTGCTGACATACGGATGACATATTCTATGTGAAGATAAACGTTTCAGAGCGTTCGGTCTTTTAAGACAGCTAACATAGAGTTGGTAAAACTCGCTGGCCGCGGTCACACACTTTCTCAAGCGCTTTGCGAGGTGAAAAGTTACTGTTTTTCGGGTGGGTGAATTTCTATTTGTTTGCTTCAAAAACTTTAGTGTTGGCATTGTTTACTATTTACTACGGGAAGAACTACGTGGTGCCAAAGTGGATTTGTGAATATTGCAATGTGTGAAAATCTTGAAAATTGTTTTCGATCATCCGCAATAGCAGTGATCAGAATGCTACGTACATTTTAAAAGTAGCTTCGCTACAGCTACAGCTACAGCTACATTTACCAAAAAGTAGCTCGCTACTCGCTACTTCGCTACTATTTGCGCTACTTCAACATAAAAAAATGAAAAACAACCATATGGGTATTAAAAAAATCCCCTACTATTGGTAAATAGATTCTGTTATTTATTATCATGATTCCAGTCATTCGATAATTTTGATAGCAGTGTTACTTCAGTTACTGATTTTTACTATAGTTTTTTGAGAATACCATATCTATGCAAGTGGCATATCAATTCAAATTTAATATATGAATATTGCAATTAGGGTGTTACCCAAATTAATTATTACAACTATACACAAATAAAATTTGGTAGGATTACGTATTTATGTTCACATCAACATATTTTTCTTGAGAATAAATATTTCATTTTTATAGACTGATATGAAGTCAGCATTTTGAATGAAAAGTATCTGGAGCCCTTTGACTACAAAAGGGCCCCAGGTTTGATACCCAGTGGAGGCACATAGTGGTTAGGATCCAGTCTCAATCAGCTTATCTATGCATAAAATGGACTCAAAACAAAAACTAGGAAAGACGCCAAGTTGGGAGGATGAGATCCTCCATTCCCCACACTGCTCATCATTCATCATTCTTCCTCGTTCTCACAATTAGCCGAAAGTGGCAGAAAGCGACTCTAGATAAGAGAATAATTAAATAAACCATTCATCCTCATTGTCATGATTGAGAGAAGTGGAAGAATAGATGAGGTAAACAGAAGAGGACAAATGGGTGGTGGACTATATCAATGTGTTCGAAGATTAATATGGAACAGGGATGTACCTATGAAATGCAAGAAGGTAATATATAACACATACTATGTGCCAATAATTACATATGAAGCAGAGACTTGGACAATAACATTGAGAGAGACAAAGAAAAGATGCAGGCAGTGGAGATTAAATTTCTAAGGAGTCTTTTGAGGTAGACTAGAAGGGATAGAATAAGAAATGAGGAGATCCGACAGACAGTGGGTGTAGTGAAGCTTCAGGACAGAATAGATCAGACACAGATGAGATGGTTGGGACACATAAGAGGATGGATGCAGAAAGACTACCAGTAACAGCTTACAATGCACAAGGAGTGGGAATAATGCCAAGGGGAAGACCAAGATGTCTGTGGAAAGAGCAGATAGTGGAGAGTGTTAGGAGACAAGATTGGAACACCTTGGAAAGAGAGGAGTTGTGAAAAACCAGGAAAAATTGGAGAGGCTTGACTTCTATGCCGACCCAGCCAGAGGCAGGAAACAGCGAAGGATGATGATGTCATGATTAGCAAAAGTTACAGAAACGTGACGCAAAAGTAGGAGAAATGCATAAATTTGAAACTATGTATATTAACCAAAGAAAATTGTCATTTCTGCAGGAAAGTAAATAACTCATACATACTTTTTGCAATATGATAAAATTATTGAGGAAACTGTCGTGTAAACCTGAGTGTTCTAAATGTATTGTAATTTTAAAATTTGTGAATAAATACTATCGCGAAAATAATTGTAATTCCAGAAACTTTATCATTCTTGTAACAATAATTTCTTGCTGGTGAGATCCTATATACTGACTATGATCAATGCTGTTAACGTACTGAGCCATTTATTGCTGACACTATAGTGGAGTGGAAAATCTATCGCTCGTTTTTGCACTGCAAGTTGTGACGTTTTGGTGTGTCTTACACCATGAATATCTACAGGATTTGTTCCAGGGGTGATGCAAATGAGGCACTTTTTTCCAGTGGTGCAGCAAACGAGGCATGTTTCTCCCCAAAATAGCGATGCAGCTAAAAAAAACATAGCTGTTAGCAGGAATATATTCATATATGTCAGTTAGTTATCTGGATATCTGAATTCTTCGGATAACTAATTAAATAAATTACGCAGATATCTATAATCTACAATCTAGATAATCTGTATCTCCATGTAATAGACTGTCTTTATGAACCTCCTGCAAAATTAAGGGTTATTGTCGATTTTTTCTGACCCTGTTGCCACATTCAAAATTCACCTCAAAATGCTGAGAAAAAAAGGAGCTGTAGCGAAATTTTCGCTACAACTACAGGAATTTTGTAGCTTCGCTACCGCTACAACTAAATTTTCAAAATGTAGCATTGCTACAGCTACAGCTACAAATTTTGTAGCTAGCTACAGTAGCGACGCTACAAGTAGTGTGCTACTTCTGACCACTGCGCAATAGTTTGTTGCATTACGTTTGACAACAGACCAACTGAAATTCGCGAAAATGAACAACTGCACCAGGACATTCAGAGACATTAAGGAAACAGAATTTTTTTCAGTAGCCTATAACATACCATGTAGAAGCACTGAATTTTAATTTTTTGGGATCTGCTTCCTCAACGGAAAATGTCACCCCATGCCACTGATCCATTGTTACTACTATTAACAAGCGAAGTTTGAAAAAGTCCTTTGTTGCTGCCATATTATTATGGAATAGATTTCTGTAAGTGTCTATAACTTGTAAACATCTTCAGTACTACAGAGTGGGGCACATGAAATATACTCCTCAGAAAAAGTTACGTTATCCAATAGGCGATGGACAGGCCCTTGGAATGCAACAACACATGGTATCTGTCTATTGGATGTTCTTGTCTTTTCACCGGCATCTGCCACACTGCCTATCACTTATATAATAATATTTCAAACTTGTTGTGCCTAATATAACAATGTTCAAAACTTTTTGTGAGGAGTGTAGTACAAACGAAAACGTCAATAATATAAAATGTAATTCATGTTGAGGGGAATAAACAACGCGGTTGATAATATAAGACGTTTAAGTGACTTGCTGAAGATATATCCGCAAAATTTACTTGTAAATGTTCTATTAATTTAGGTGGCCTCTGCCACCATCCACTTGGGAACTCGATGCTTTACTGTTAGGTTGACTTCTGGTTCCTGTTGTTCTTTCCTCAACTACCACTAGGTGTACTGGTGTAGTCATTTCGTCTGCTGCACGTGATGGGTTTGAACTGTTGTAATAGCGGGAGCCAAATATGATGAGCCTGACTGCTGTCGATATTCAGCTTGTGCGGAAAGTGCATAATTGCATGCGTCTCTTTGATTTTGGTGTCGATTAGAGTGTGTGATGTGTGCACATAAAATGTAAGGTAGCTAAAAATAGTGGAAATGTATAATGCTGAGAAATGAAAAATCCAGGAACCTAAAATTGGAGTTTTTACCATAATTAGTTAGAAATTAAGTTTACCAAAGTCACTTTATTGCCACTCTTTATTACAACTTAAGCTTTTGCTTAAAACTTGTACACTTTAACACAATTAATGTTGGTCTCACAGAAATGAAATACTATTATTGGTTATAAACATGGTTTCCACTGACGTGGATGTCCTGGAAAATTTGGAAAAGTCTGATTTTTTTCTGAAAATGTTCAAAAACCTAGAAAAGTCAGGGAAACTATTTTTTTTTAGCTTTCCAGGATTGGAAATTTTGAAAGCACATTTCACTTTTTCCTCCAAACTGGTTTTGTGTTTGGATTATTGTGTACAAAATGTTTACATTTTTACTTTGTTTAAATTTTGACATTCATTTTCAACAGTGTTGAGTAAACATGATTCGTTTGATTAACATGCATAGTTGAAGACAGGACATTTGTTTATTAGTATACTGAATAATTTTAGAGTGGTCTGGAAGCCATTTATTAATACCTGGAAAGCTAAGTAAAGTTTGCAGAATATGTGATTGGCTATTGTTATCAATAAATTTCATATCAGCCCATGATTACTGAAAGGCAGCCACAAGAGTTATGTCAAGTATAACCACAATACAGTGGCAGTGGAACCCTGCTTTACATACATTTTTAATCTAGAATAATTATTATAGTAATAGTTATGGGTACAAGATTTATTACAGTATAAAGTATCTTTTTCTTTTAACAGTTGTGCTTTTCTTCCTTTATCTTTCAGCTAATGAATGTGCATCACTACTACTGACCCACCTTCAATCAAAAATATCCCCTGCCAATGATGTTCTCTACACCTTTATCGATGCACAACTAGCAATGATCCCAGAGTTTGCTGACGTTACCCTGATATCAATGCTCAAAATGATATCCAAGGTGAGGAATAGTGAAATATGATTGTTGTATCTGCTTCAAATATGAATCTTTATTTGTAAATTACTATAGGAAATACTTTTTCAAGTAGCTTTTGCATCTAGTCAGTGTTTTTACCCCTTCACTGAAAAAATATACTGTAAGTCACATTAAAGCAAGTTTCAACATTGCATTATTTTTTCTCTAAAAGTCCACGTATTTATTCTGACAAAATGAATGTTTATCCTGCTGAAGCAATTGAGTGAATGAACAGTCCCTCTGAAATTCAGGTGTGAAATGCATTCATTTTCATCTCATTTTGCAGTGAATTGTGCATGCATTATCAACTGTGTACTAACATAATTTGTATTTGTTTTATTTTTTCAGACTGTTTGTGAAGGTAGTGCCAATTTGCCAATTGAATTAGTCCAAAAATTGCTAGGCCCTTCGTCACCAATTCTTACGCTTCGATTTTCACCATCACTGCTAGTCCAAAATGAAGTGTTAGCACTGTATCATAATTTGTTGAATTTGAAAAACATTCCTTTGCTTCAAGAAGCCTATAGGTAAGAGAATAATTGCATATTATATTTATTATTTGAAGTAGGTTATCCATTTTTTTTATTAATAGTATGTTTATTTCGTAATAATTATTCCACAGTAGGTTCCAAAATTTAAATCTATAATATAAATACAGGGTGAGGCAGTCAAATGGGAAGATTTAAAATATTCACAAAAATTAGAGCAAATATTATTTATTTTTTGAATGTGAATGTATTGTACATGAGTGGAAATTATTAGTGTACCTGAAAAATGTTCATTTTTTTTAATATGGTGTCAGTAAAATGGCATCCTTTGTTTTGCACACATTGTCGGAGTCTCAGAGTAAATCTGCCCATGACGTTGCGAGAGGCAGTCAAACAGGAAGATTTCAGGAATGGCTGGCAGCGTGGTTGGGGGTTATGAGAGTGCGGGACGTCACCTTGCTCGATTCATCCTGTAGATGCTAACATGCTGTACGTTATGCTGACATGTTGGTAACCTTTTTCCTGCCTGCCCTCGATGACTATGACCCAGATGAAGAAACACTCTTCCAGCAAGATGATGCAACTAGCCATACTGCCAGAGTGTCTATGGATGAGCTTAGACTCTGATTTCCTGGTTGTCTCATCAGCAGATTCGGTGATATTCCATGGCCTGCCTTTCACCCGACTTGGCAGCTCCTGACTTTTTCCTTTGGGGTTTAAAAAGATCCAAAGTATTCAAGGACAACCCTCCAAGAATTGAAGGAGCAAATTCGGCAAGAGATCCTCAACATTCTGTTGGAGATGCTACGCAACGTCATGAGCGGATTTACTCGAAGACTCCGACAATGTGTACAAAACAAAGGATGCCATCTTACTGACACCATATTAAACAAAGTAAACATTTTTCAGGTACGCTAGTAATTTTCACTCGTGTATAATACATTCACATTAAAAAAATAAATAATATTTGCTCTCTAATTTTCGTGAATTTTTTAAATCTTCCCATTTGACTGCCTCACCCTATATATGTACAAGTGCAAAATGGAAAAGATCTTGTTACTTACTTAATAAAAATACGTATCATGAAAACTTACCCCTTCCTCTCCCTCTCACTCCACTCAATCTAAATCAAACCCAGTTTCTCTCCCCTTTGGAGGCAAAGTGGTTTGGATTTCACTTAGAACTATGATCCAGTCACATTTAGCCTATCAAATCACATAAGGTAAAGTTTCCCATCCATATAGCACCATGCCATGAAAGCTAATGTAGGGGACATAGGGGTTGGACATGTCTTAAGTTTCGTCACAAAAAAATTCATGGAGTTCATACAATATTTATTATTGGCATCAATAAATTGTATATCAATACTTGGATCTGTAATAATGAGCAATCATACCAATATGCCAGCTGATCTACTGCATACTATTCATTTAATGTCTTTGCTGAATTTGTGGTTTGTGTTTTTCTAATGTTCACTTCTTGCCTTGTAACAGGTATGTTTTGGGTGATTTGGAGACTGCCTACAAGAAGATTGTACCAATCGAAGATTTGGTTCAGAACAACCCTCACTCGGACACCTCGTATGAGAAGACTGAAGTAGAAATAGTAGTTTTGTTTCTCTTTCGAGCTTTGGCTGATCTTGGTAAGAGTAAGTTTATGTTACTGCATGCCTCTGTTTCAAAGTTCATATCAATGGGAAGCTTAATGTGATCGTTGTTTGTGGAATAGCCCTCGTGGAGTAAGGTTTGTTCTTATGTGTAGCATAATGTACAAAGAAACTAACTGGAAGCAATTTATGTGTGTGTGTTTGTGTGAAAGATAGGTAAAGAGGATAAGAAGTTGTATAATTTTACTTTACACAGGATATACGAGAATTTTTTGTCAGGTGAAAATTAATGTTCTTAAGAACATACTGAAAAACATGCTGAAATTCCTACAACTTGCACTGTATTCTGAAAAACAACCTTTCATAGAAGACTGACCTTAGAAGACTTTTTGTGCAGTAAGGGACTAACGATAATACTTACTTTCCGTTTCAGTTTTTTTTTAAACCAAATAATTAAAATTAATCCTTAATATTAAGCAGTTGAATAAATGTGGTAAATAAAAATACAGAAATAGTAAATGTATGTGGAATTCACATTCTCACATTGACACGTGATCATAAAATAATTACTCTGTGATTTACTTCAAAAGCCACGAATGTAGTTGGTAATTTTAAAAATAATTGTCATACCAGTTGTAATTCAAAATATTAGATGAATTGAATAATTTGCAAATGCCCTGTATATAGAAACAAATTACTTGCAGACAAACCAGTTCTGTGACAAGTACAGTGTGAAACGCAAATTATTAGCTGGTTAACAATTTGGTGCCTAGTCTAGTAACCAGAAGGCATTTTTAGTAGGAATTCTAGATTTATGGAAGACTGACTTTTATGTATTTGAAGTGAAAACCCTAACATAGTTTAATTGTCTTCTGACAAAAATATGTAATAATTCTGTGTAACAATCTACACCCTTTTGTAAGTGATAACAGTGAGTCGAAATTAATAGGTGAATAAAATGTATTTTTTTTCGCAAAACACACATGGAATTATTATATATTTGTGAAGTGTAATATAGTTTTTCAGGTTGATTTGGGCAATAATCTAGTACTTTGAAGCAAACTACTACTACATAGTTTCATAAGAAAAAAATTGTAATACAATTCCTCTTAATTTTTCTGGTAGACTGACTTATGTCTTCTTTTTGAAGTAAAATAGTATGCTCTTTTTGAAGTAAAATAGTATGCTCATGCAAGCTTTTCTTTACAGCTAATGTGAGTAACTCCATCATCGGTATGTGGGCATTAAAGCCAACCATACTTGAACTACTGGCTACAAAACTAGATCCCTGGAGTTCCAAGCTAGCAACAGAGTGTCCAGCATTACAGTATTCTCTTTTATACCTGCTTTATACACATTGCTTAAAGTAAGTAGTCTTTATGAGAAGAGTAATTGCAATAAATAGTGTAGGGATGGGCCGATATGAAATTTTGGCCGATACCGATAAAGTACCGATATAAAATTTATCAATACCGATAACCGATATTCTACCGATCCGATATAAAGTTAGAAATGGTCTCTGAAGAACCTGAAAGGTTCATTGACCTCCTTAATAAATGTGTATTTCGAGGTGACTGCAGTGAAAGAGAAGTTGCATATTTAGACATTACTTTTTTGGAAAGTAGGGCATGGAGATTATCCATAAAAATTATAACAAAATGGCAAAATTTTGCACTAAATTATCACATATTTATCGATATATCGGATCGGTAAAATAACCGATAAACCGATATGCCTATATTGGCCGATACCGATAGAGTACCGATTAATCGGTCCCATCCCTAAAATAGTGTAAAGGGTTGGTTATATTGATATTTAATAATGCAAAGCAAATGCTGAATGCCATAAGTGTCTTGATATGTGTTTCCCATTTCCTTCAAATTTTGTGTGTGTGTGTGTGGGGGGGGGGGGGGGTAGAGTATGAAGGGAGCTGGGCCAGAAGGACTAAGTTGCAAATGAGAAGAAAATAGGAAGCCCCAGACATTAGTAAACTTTAAATTTTTGCAGCTGCATTTTTATGCATAGAGGAAAGAGATGGCAGAAAGTGAAGCGAATGTTCGACCTGTAACAAGTCCAGATCGAATATATAATTGGTACAGAAGATGATGTTCTCTCACCAGGCTTATTGGAAATGGTCCCGTCAGCTGACACATATGTATCATAGCTTCTGATTTAGTGTAAAATTCCATTTTTAAATATTTTTATGAATACAAATGTATTAATTTGTATGGCCTTGTTTTGTAAAGTAAACGGCTAACTATGCAGATTCTTTTACAAATACAGAATGCCATTATATTCACCTTGTTTAAGCTTAAGCATCTCAATTGCACTGATGGAGGCTTTCAAGCACTCCGTGCAGTACGAACTTCCTGCCTGCACTTTGCACTTCAAGGTCTGTAAGCAGAATAAAAATGGGGGAACCGCCTGCATTGAGAAGTAAGAAAGTACCGTGGATGATGGTGCTCTCATAGAACCACCTCCCATTTCTTCTGCCATGATTGCAGTACCGTTGCACTGTTACTCATGATGAGAGGTTACCCACTGCACAACCAACGAAGCCTCCTTTTCACACATCTTACAATGTCACAGTACCACTGCTCGCTCTGCAGTTCACACATGCATACAAGAGTGCTCCTTCACAAATATAGCAGGTTGACAAGGCTTAACCTGGTTACATATATCTGAAAAATGTAATATAACCATTTACTTTATTCAAGGAAAATGTGAAATTTTATGTTGAGTTCATAGAATATTGGTTGTCAGCAACAGTAAATATTATATCTGTAATTTATTGTTACTATCAGCTAAAATATTAGGGATGGGACCAATTAATCAGTATCGACCATATAGCCATATCGTTGTATCAGCATATCAGTAAAATTACCGATCCGATATATATCTACAAATATCTTCTAATTTAGTGCAATATTTTGCCATTTTGTTATGATCTTTATGAATATAAACATAGAATCTTCATGCCTTATTTTTTTCAAAAAAATAAATGCCAAAATGTGCAGCTTCTTTTGCTTGCAGTCACCTGGTTACATACATTTATTAAAGAGGTCAATGAACCATTCAGGTGCTTCAAGGGCCATTTGGAATTTTATTTCAGATCAGTAAATTTTATATCGGCCAAAATTTCATATTAGCCCATCCTGAAAATATATCATCTTGTTTCATCATTCATACTGTGTGTTTTGCTTATATATCTGGCACATATTATCCCCTTTTCTCGCACTATTTCGATCGTCATGGTCAGATAATTAAACTAAGATATACAGTGGACCAATCTGAAAAGAACTTAAAAATGCGTGGTAATGTAAAATTGAGGGAAATTTTCTAAAACTGCTATGGTGAAACCTCAAAATTGAATGCAAAATGTGAGAAAGTGTAAACTCTTGGAACATAAAATCAGGATTGCACTGTAATTATCGCAAGCTGTAAGTTTTATGTTCCAGCAAATGGCATTATAGTGTATTATCAAAATTGGTACTCACCTTTCCTTACCTCCTTATGATGTGCTTTCCATATATATTTCAGGCATAACCACTTCGTCTCAAGTAGCAGTTTAGTAAATCAGTCCAGTTGTAGAACAAGCATGAGAGATGTACTAGGCTTACCATTAAATCTTGGACCTGATGTCCCAACCAATTCCCCAACGTGCGGCCATCTCTCTGTTATCTTAAAGTTGCTGTCTAGAATGCTGAATGAGGTAAGTGCATTGAACACAGAATTTTAGTAATGAGCTAACTCTCTCTCTCGTCTCTCCCCATCTCTCTCTCTCTCTCCCCCTCTCCCCTCCCCCTCGCTCCAGCCAGTAGATATTTTAGTTTTTAGGGAAAAGTTATTTCCATAAGTGATAACATGACCATTTGTGTGTCAGAAATTTCTGTTGGAATGCCTTTCTACTCTCTTTTAATCGGGGTTGGCATTTTGGGTGTTTTTTTTTTTTTAGATAAAACCCGGGCAAATCTGCGTTTAATTGTGTTTTTCAGGTTATGTTTATAAATACATATATTTTAAAAATGAAATACATTTTTCCCTGATAGAAATATATTGGAACATTCAATTTGTATTGTTTTAGTTCACTGAATCAAAAACTATTCAATATTTTCTGTTAACCTCGTAGTTAAGAAATGGCAATAAAGGTCTCTCACCTTTGAAATGATTAATTAAAAAACATACATAACAGACCACTGAGGGCCCAGGCCTAATACCGACTGCTGGCCGCACTCCCACCTGATCATACTCTTATGGGGTGACATGTGCTCAGCACGACGAACCCCCAGTCGTCAGTGTAGGTTTTTCATAGCCGGAGCCCAAAGCATGACCACACAGCCACAGTGCAGGACAAATGATTAAATTATCTAAAATACTATGTTCGGAAAAAATTTGACCAACAGTTTGATTCTACTCTTGCTGGATGGCGTAACAGTTAATAGATGTGTGATCAGTTTCCAGGGTTGCGCATTGCAATACTATACTAATACTTGATAGCTGTGGTGGTTTAGTCACCCTCCGTGGTGGAGTGGTTAGCACAGCATCTGCAATACATGGGGTTCCGGGTTTGAATCCTGGTTCGGATGTGGATGTTTGTGTTTGTTCCAATGATAATACAGAGAGTCAGTCCCCGTGGCGGAATGGTAATCACTTTGCGCTACGACGGCAGGGTTCCCGGGCTCGAATCCTGGCCTGGGCATGAATGTTTGTGAGTGTTCATTCATCAATTTCATCATATCATCACTCATCCCCATCTTTGCAAATTAGCCAAAAGTGGCACAAGAAGCGAAATAAAATAATGCAAATCAATCAATCAATAATACAGAGAAAATTGATGTGTGTGAAAATTGAGAAAATAGAGAGAAGAAGGAAGATACTACTTCCTAGGGGTATTACTTTTTTTACAAATGTAAAAAAAGTAAACAGGCTGGCTGACTGTCATGCAGAACAGCCAGGTTTGAATCTTGGGGTGGGTGACCTAAGGTCAGATTTTCCCAGGTTTTCCCTGCATAAAGCAGTTCTGGAACTCGCCCATCCTCAAATCAATGGGTCCTGGGGGGTAAAGGCAGCCAGAGTTTGGTTGTGATCACATCACCTCCAAAATCGCCAAGATCAAGAATATGTCGGGCCCTACCCCCATATCACCTGAATGTGCCTTCACTGCACGGTGCTATATGCACGGGGAACTTTACCTTTACATACTATACAACATACGGTAGCTGTATACACACTTTTAATTCTGCTTCAATACAGTTTGTTCACAGATGTGTTTTCTCATTATTTTTGTGGATGTTTCAAGTTTAAATACTCCTCCGTGTATTAACTATGCCAAAATTATAAAGCTGACATATTTGATTGTCTTGACTGATTTCATCCAAATGGAATACTATATTCATCCTCCAAAATATCAGCAAATAACTTTATTCTACTTTCACATTTCAATAAAATCTACTCCCTCTGTCCCATAATTATTGTCCGGTACACTTTTGTTTGTTATCCCATAATAATTGTACGATATTCAAACTGTGACATTGGTGTATACAGAAGAAGTAAATGAAACACGGGAATGTGTCATACAACGTTATTACTCGAGGATCAGTACAAATTGGCCGATCAAGTATCCAAAAGAACCTAAATAAAAAGTTACCATTTTGGCATACCGGACAATAATTATGGGACAGAGGGAGTACTAAATTCTCCTTTGTAATGTTTTGTATTATTTATTTAATTTATTGTAAAAGTTAATTGTCACAGGAGAAACTATGTGGCTTGCCCACATACGGAAGTGCTACCACATTTCAAAATTATAAGCTTTGTTCGTTCTACAATGTTTGCATAATCACTGTTCCACAATAAAAAAGTAAGCTGTAGCTACAAGTGATTTCTGTACCAGAATTAATTTTGATGTTTTGGTCCAGTTTCCAGGCCTGTCCTTAAGTATTCCCAAGAGTTAACACTAGTATTGGTTGATATATCCTCCAGACGATATATCACGATATTGAAGAAAATATCATCCAGGCGATATCAACTAGATGAAATATGATCACGATATTTTGGTGATACATATCATGTCTGCGATATATCGTCATGATATTTTGGCAATATATCGTCATGATATTTTAGTGATATATCATCACGATTACTTACGTGAAATTTAGAAGATTTCGTACTTCCGCGTTGCACAATTTAATGGTTCAATCCTATTAATTACGAAGATCCACTGTCTTCATTCACAAAAGGGTACGGTGTTTGAAGCGGAGATGGTACCGTCATCACGATATTTGGCAATATATATTGTGGAGATGATATATTACCGATATCACGATACTGAAAAAATATAATATCGTCTGTGACGTTATTTTCTTGACGATATATCACAATATCAAATTTCTGATATCCTCCATCCCTAGTTAACACACAAGAAAATGACACCATTAAAACAAGGGGAAGGGTAAAAAGTGTAAAAATTTTAAATCGGGAAGCTTGGTGCTTCATTTTCATTTGTTTCGAAAACATAGTTTCTTTCTCTTTGTCAATTTTGGTGTTTCAAGACACAATTTTTGGCAATAGAAGCACGACCTTCCGACATTCCTGCTGCCAAAAGCATGGTTGGGAGGTGGCAGGGAAAGAAAATCAAAATCCTACAGCAAGTTACTTTCCCTTTTTTCTTCTTCTTCTAACTGATTACGGAAATTTTTTTCTTTCCATCAGGATTATAGCCCAAAGTATACTGAACAAAACGAGGTATTGTTTGTACCTCTAACGTTCTTAGTTCCGGAAATATAAAATTTCATTTAGAAGCGTACAGAATTTCAAATTTCCTTCTGAAAACATGCTTTGCGTTAGTGCAAATATCTGGAAAATTAACCTTGGCGTCTATGGGTTAAAAGAAGGCCATGTAATCGAGACCAGGGCATGGAAAGAAATTTCATAATAGGAACCACCTGTAATTAACCTTTTTTTAATTATTTTATTTGTTCATGTAATAATAACTAATCTGAAAATTTCCATATTTATTGACAGACTTTAATGAGTGAGATGTCTCGACTGCTACTGCTTAAATGGACAGAAGAAATTCTTCTACAGTCTCAACCATATCTGACATCTCTGCAAAAGAACGAGCAGTTTTTATGTCTAGTGCAGGCTGTAATAACTGCAGGATACACTTTGGATGATCAAGCTGTAGTTGTCGTGTGTGAAAATTTAGACTTATTACTTTCTTTCAAGGAGATGTCTCTTAAGGTAAGATATGTGTGTTTGTGTGTGTGTATTTTTGATAGTGGCAACTAATGGATATGCACAAACTATGTAATGAAATGACAAACTTTGCAACGGCGATGTAAAATCAGATTCTTCATTGTTTTTATTAGGGCTGAGCTGATACCACTTTGAACCGATACCGATGCCGATACTCTCACCGATACCGATACTTGTATAATTTCAATTTAAAATAAAAAAAGGATAATTCGTATATACCGTATTTACGCGTGTATAATGCGCACTTTTTTCCAAAATTTTTGCCCTTCAAAACTGTGGTGCGTATTATGCACGGAATAATTTGGACAGCCAAAATGAAATCACGCATTTTTTTTCACTATGTCACTGCGTATAACATGTATATATCTACAGATTGCCTTTCTTTAGCTTGATACGTCACACGGGAGACGTATCAAGCGGTATTTTTCGCGGGAGAAATAACTTCCACAAAAATTGTTTTCGCCTTAGACATGGTCATGAACAGAGATCGGGCAAAAAATACGTTTTTTGCACTCGTTCCCTTCAGAAGCACTCTACCGCTCGCAAGTGGGTCTGATCTAAAAATAAACACCAGACCACGCTTCAGTTATATCCAATAGCACTTGACCTCTGCCCTCCCCTCCCCCAAGCGTACCAATGTTACCCGCAGCCGACGGCTGCTACCCAACATGCCAGGCTTGTTTTGCCATTGTGATTTCGTTTGCTCTTGGATACATGAGAAGAGATCGAATATGCTTGGATGTTATTTTAAATCGACTTTGTAGCGTACAACTTCCGGTAATCGCTTTCATTCAAAACGTATTCTTTGTTCCCTGTAACACTTCATAAAGAAGTGAAACTGTTATAGATAATCAAAGCCACATAGGCCAACTAAAGATCGTCAACACTCTTAATGCATTTTCATCCAGGTTTCCGCAAAAGTTCACTTCGATCTTACTTGCATCATAACTCCCGTTTACCACTTTCTACATTTTCATGACTGTGCCGATGTCCTAATATTTGCCAAAAGTGTTCCGTTGGCAGAGTGACTTCTCCCTCTTTTCTTCTCAGCAAACGTTTAGGGGGGGGGGGGCAATGCCGATTGTCTTCTTGCTCGTCTGTGCACACAGGCTGATTACAGGCAAGGGTGGAAGTGGACCGCTCTTTCTTTCCTTTGACTTCTAAAATGGTCAACCAGTTCTGGATGCATTCTTGAAAACTAACAAAAACCTTAGGACAAGTATAAAAAAAAATATTAAAAAAATGCCCCCTACCCAGCTTTCTCCGCCACTGGTCTGCACGGCAATGTAATAATTGCAGAATTCAGGTCCTATTTTTTTCTTTTTTTAATGCTATTGTATTGAAATATTGCCCGTATTATTGTCTGTTGCAAGGTAAAACGCAAAGAAAGGGTTTATTCTTTCTTCTTCACACAGCTGATAAAAGTTCAGCCTTCGACAGTTGCGTTATCTTTGAAATACGGAGGATTTTCCCTGACCACCTGTTGCTCGAACTTCCAGCCGGTCGCCTTGTTTTTACGCTGCAACTGGCGCCAGTGTTTTGTCTAGCGTCTGTGAAGTTGTCGCTTGTGGATAACAGCAATGACTCATCCAGCGCGAAGGCAAGTCATTGTTTTGTATCTCGCAAAGCTGTTTTGATTTGACGATAAAGAAATTCGATCTTCAGAAAGAAAAAGAAGAGTTAAAACAACTTCATGTTCTTCACCTTTATCTTCACCTTTATCTTCAGAACCTCAATGTGTAAGCTGCGAACGATTTTTTAAAAAATGCTCAATGTATAAGCTGACACCGATTATCGTCGATTAACGTGAGAGTAAATAAAGATCTCCCATTTTGATATCTGAAAATGCGCAGGTTTCATAAAGCTTGTTTTGAGTTCATTTTATGCTTTTGGGCTAATCGGGACTAAATATACAGTTTCACTTTAGTGAAATCTAATTCCAAACCAAAATGATTATCGAGTACGACACTGTTCAATGTGTCTTAGAATACGCATTGGGTGCAAATAGATCGCAAGTTGCCCGTTTCCTTTTTCAGGCTGGCTTACAATGCAAGTCGAGGAAGAGGAAGGACTGCTCCCTGGAATGGGGGAGGGGTGAATTAGAAGTTGGTCGAAGGAAGGAAAATGACATTTTTACGACGTATTTTACACAGCCGAACCAAAACGAAATTTACAGCCCCTTTTTTTTGTGCCTAGAAAGGTGAGATCTTATCTTACCAGTTCATCTTGTAACAGACAATGCTCTAGTATACCCGTATTACCAACATTCATTCTGCCCGATTATCTCCTAATAATCGTTTTTGGTGCAAATTCCAATAACAACCCCTTCGAAATAACTACCTTTTTCCTGGGAACTATGAAAAGTCGTTGTATCGAGAGTTGACTGTAACAAATATGAAGGTAAAATAATTACGTCAACACTTACCAAATAGAAATAATTACTGTATATTTACTGCGCTATTGCGGCTTGACTCACGTAAATAAATAAATAACGTTTACACTAAATTTCGTCATTCATTCCCAGTTACTAATACAAGCAGTCTGAAATGTCCTCACTTCCATCCATCTTGTTCGATATTCCCGTTACCTTAAAACTTTTGATCATCATTTCAAGGGAGATGGAGTTCCATGCCTCACGAACGCATTCACAAACAATCGGCAGCGACGCATGTTTCACCCTCCCGCTTGATGAGAGTTCGTGCTGCCTTGATGTCATCCATCTATTGTAAGCATCACGCACTGCGACCTTGAACGGGTGGTTGATAACAATGCTCCCCCCTCTCCTATGAAAAGCCCAACATCTGGAAGTTCAAGGTTGCGTGGTGTATGCATCAGCTACGAAAGCAAGGAAAAGATCGTTTTTATGATCTACTGATTAATTTTAAATGAAATACGTAAATGTTAGTCGGACGCTAAGAAAGCCATTTCTGGAACCTGAATTGTACTGCGCATTATATACGAGATATATTTTTGTTGTTGCTTTTCCCCATCAAAAACGAGGGTGCGTATTATACACGCACGCGCATTATACACGCGTAAATACGGTATATATAAAGTGAAAGAGAAGAGAGGAAACACTCACCGGACACAGAAAAAATTCAAATTTTCGTGATGGTATGTCACATCTTCAGGAGTAGAGAGACGTTGTAGAACTTGGTGACAAGAAGGAAAAGTAAGTATGACCTGCAGTGGTTCCAGGTCCTGGAAAAAAAGTGTTGACAGTGCCACAAAAAAATATATAGATGGTTCTTTCGCCAGGCTTGTCGGAAACGGTGAGTGGTGGGGGGGGGGGGGTTTGGTTGGGGAAAGGTGGTAGTGAGGGTGAGGAGCATTACTGGGTGGCCTTGTTCAGGCCCGGAGGTGTGGTTGCATTCATGGTCAATATGTAGGCCCTCTCCCATCTTCTACGTATTGAGGTGTTGGTGGATTGGGGCAAGGAGTGGACGATGGCTACCTGGAAGCAGTCATTAAAAGGAATATTGTGGTGATTGGTGTGAATTTTTTTTTTTCAAAGCCAAATGTAAGTTGGAAAAGCTGAACAAACCTTTGAAAGGCTGCACTTCTAGTGACACTAAAACAATAGTATTGGCCAGTATCAGTGCAAAAATATCAACCGATTATTACCGATACCCATGGTATCGGTCAATTCCGATACATCGGTATCTGCTCAGCCCTAGTTTTTATACTTGTTAAGCAATAAATATGTAAGATTGTCTTGAAACTGATTACATTTTAGTAATAAACTGGTGTGAAGTTTTTTGTTGATATAATAAAGTACCAATTTTAAATTTAGCATTTAAGATAACCAATGTTCTACTGATCCATTATAAAATTTCATATGTTCCTTGAAGAACCTGAATGGTTTTGATTCATTGGTTTTTTTTTACTTACTTTTCTGCCACTTTTGGCTAATCGTGAAGACGATGATGAGTGGTGATATGATGAAAGTTTGAAGGGACACTCACAAAAGACACTCATTGCCCAGGCTGGGATTCAAACCCAGGACCCCTGACATTGTAGCATGATGTGCTAACTACTTTGCCACATAGGTCAGCTGAATGCTTCATTAGCCTTCTTAATTAATCTTTTCAATCAGGTGACCACAATAAATTTTGCCCTCAAAAACAAGATGCATATCCAGACATTTACTTTACAAAACAAAGTCATATGCATTTGTTACTTTTATATTAATAAAAGTTATAACAAAATGGCAGTAGTTTGCACAAAATACAGGCTACTTATAGATATAATAGATTTTACTGGAACTCTGAACTGCATATGTCAGCCTGTACCAACAGCGTACTACATCCCTAATTTATTAATGTTTTGCTACACTTGAAGATCGGTTAATGAAACAAATATTGGAAACTGAAATAAATGTTAGATCTCAACTTAAAATTTTTTGAACACAATATATGTATTGAAATTTATTATTTAAAATATAAAGGTACAGTGGAACCTCGAATAAATGTTTTTCAGGAATCAAGCTGAAAAAGGAACAACATATAATGCCTATGCCAGGTTTATGTTTATAATGCCTATGCCAGGTGTACATCCAACATATTGTTGCAACTGGACACCCTTAAGCATAGAAACACTAAAGCAATAGTGTCCACATGTTCCAATATTGTTCTTTTTCACTTTGCTGCCTCTTTTGCTTTTCTCATAACATAGTACGAAGATAAGTCAATATATAAGTTTCAAAATGGGATAGAAAGAAAAGTTGAAATAGTTATCTGATGAAATGTGTTTTTTTCTTCAACGTAATCTCCATGAACATTTAGGCACTTGTCCCAGTGTTTCACGAGCCCCTCAAAGCCAGCAGCAAAGAAGGTTTGTGTTTGGTGTCGTAGCCAGCTGGTGACCAACCAGGTGATTTTTCAGTGGGCCGAATAGATGAAAGTCGTATGGTGCCAAATCCAGATTGTATGCTGGTTGTTCCAGTTGTTCCCAACAGAACACCCACAGAAATCAAATTACGGCCCGTTGCTCACCATGCATACACTCGGCTAACACACCTGCCATCTTACCAGTTGGCACTCGAATGACTCACCACCGCACAAGAACGTGACTACTAGCGCTGTATATGATACATGGTGGTGGTGCCACCTACACCAACACTTGCGGAAAGGATCAGTGCAACGACTGATATTCATAAAACAATTTCACATTGCACCAATTCGAAGATATTTCATTTTGAGACTTACATATTGACTTCCCCTGGTAGTAATGTTGTTGCTTCACGATAATTCCGTAGTTGATAATAGTAATTCTTAAAGCACCTGTTTTTATGCAAATTTTTCATTTTTTCCAGCCGGAGATCTTGAAGTCAATTGTGCAGCTGTGTATACTTCACATGAATTCAGTCACGTCAGAAATAAGGTGGATGTATTCAAATCTCTTAACATTAGTGCCATGGGATATCAGCATTCCTTTCATGAATTACAATACTGCATTGAAAGCACCAGAAACAAAGGTAGGTTAATTAGCTTTTTGTGTATTCAATCCTTTTCTTACCTTATTTTTTAATGTTCGACATGATGAACAAGCTAACACACAATGCAAATTGTATGTTTCTCATCACACTCATTTTGGATGCATTAATGTATTGATTAGGGTTGAATCGATATCATATTGATACTGATACTTTTACTGATTACCACCGATACTGATATTTGAAAATTGTGACAATTAAGATTTGTTCAAAATATTAATTAATATTAGTAATCAAGTATTTCACTCCAATTACAGTAAAACCTTGTTAATCCAGGCTAATGGGGGGATAAGTTAACTTGTTTAATGAAAGTCCGGATTAACTGAAATAACCTAAAAGAACAGTAGAAAGTGCATTAAAACTCAGTTTATAGCAACACAACAAGTTTATTATGGTGTATTGAAAGGGCATAGGCTTAAATACACTATACAGTACAGTAAAATGTAAAGCAATACGACAATACAGTTGATGTGCTCGATGGACCTTTTCTTTGGGAAGTTCTCCCATGGATGTTGGATGTATGTATTGTTAGCCGTTCCGGAGCAATATGATGAATGCGATTGTTGACTTCTAGCCACATTTATACCGCGTTTGTTACAACCTGTCCCCTTTCCCGCGCTAGGGAGCGCTCGACAGTTTTGGTGCCAATGAGAAACGAGGAAAAAGTGGTCTGCTGGGCAGCGAGGAGCGAATGGAAGCCAGGAGAGAGGCGCTTACGTAGACGCTGTTGCGACGTTGCATATTTTAATTGGCTGCCTGGCTTTGACTTTCCCCAGCACCGAGAAAAGCCAGGGAGCAACTAGCGCGGGAACCGGGACAGGTTGTAACAAACGCAGTATAGAACCTTGCATTGTGCTTTTTTTTTTTTTTTTTTTTCCTTTTGCCTGTCCAGATTAAGTGAAGTCTGGCTTATCGGGGTCCGGATTAACGAGCTTTTACTATATAAGCATCAATTTATCAGATTTTTGTTTTAAAATATTAAAAGATTACATCAGAATATAAAAACATATATTATATAATCACCATATACTTTTTTTTTAAGGCTCGGCTGAAACCGATGCTCATGTAACATTTGAAGTTTTTATTCATTTTGCACCAGCTTTATTGGGAAAAATGGATTTTGTTTGTACGTACAAAAAAAAAGGTAAAGTGTTCCCCTGTGCATAGCACCACGCCATGAAGGGGTGTGGGGGTAACGCCCCACACTTTCTTGATCCGGTCGTGAGTGGGGGTGATGTGATCAGCACCACGCCCCTGACCACCTTTACCCCCCAGGGTTTCCCCCAGGTACCCATGTTATTCGATGCTGGGTTGGCGCCGGGGCTGCTTCCATCGTTAGAAAAGTTCCCGGATTTGAACCTGCCGGGAATCGAACCCGGGACCTTTAGCATGGTAGTCAGACGCGTTACCGACTGTGCCACCGGGGCCACTACATTGTACGTACAATGTATTTTAATATTGTGATGTAATTCTCGAATATTTTAAAGCAAGTTGGTTCATATAATTGGAGAGGAATTGTTGCACAATAATATTAAGTAGGGATGGGATCGATTAATCGGTACTCTATCGGTATCGGCCGTTATAGGCATATCGATGTATCGATTCATCGGTAAAATTACCGATTATTTTACTGATCCAATATATCAATAAATATCTGATAAATTAGTGCAAAATTCTGCCATTTTGTTGTAATTTTTATGGATAATCTCCATGCTCTAATTTTTAAAAAAGTAAATGTCTAAATATGCAACTTCTCTTGCACTGCAGTAACATTGAAACAATTTATTAAATGAGGTCGTCAATGAACCTTTCAGGTTCTTCAAGGACCACTTCTAATTTTATATCGGATCGGTAGAATATTGGTTATCGGTATCTGTAAATTTAATATCGGTATTGGCCGAAATTTCATATCAGCCCATCCCTAATAGTAAGCAATATTTTGAACAACTATTAATTGTTACAATTTTCAAGTATCGTTATTGGGGGGAATCTATAAGAATATTGGTATTGGTTCAGCCCATAACATAATATTAGTACAAAATCGATGAAAATTTAAATTTTTCCTAACTTCTAGGATAATTAGACTATGTGAAAGTGTAAGTGAAGCATTTTTGTGGATGAATGATCAAAATACCAGAAAAGTATTTGGTAGTATGTGTAAATAAAATGCAAACAATATTTTCTGCTACCGATGCCACTGGTATCGGCCATACTTCAGCATCAGTATCGGCTGAGACCTAGTATTGAGTGATTCACTTCCCATAATATTAAAATAATTGTATTGTATGTAATCTTCAGATATATGGCACCTTAAAACTGAAGACCAATTGTTAATTGGAGAACCATGCTCTTATCAAATAAGTGACAGTTACCTAAGAGCAGGGCTCGAAAAATCCCGGTCGCCATGGCGACTAAAAGTTTCAGCCCGGGAACTGTGATCTTTTGCTGTAATATTGCCATTTTTTAAAGTTGCATTAACGAAATTTTGAAGATTCTAAGTTCAAATTGCAGTACAGCGTAAGTTCACAAATTATTTTCCATAGAATAAGTAACAATTTCTTACTCTTTGTTCCCAAATCCCCCATTTCCCCCCTTCCTCACATGATTTAGCAATGTTTTGAATACGGTGATGCTCAGCTTCTTATAGATTGATTGATGTGCTTAATTTTACTTCGCTTTTTGTGCCACTTTTGGCTAATTTGCGAAGATTGTGATGAATGATGATATGATGAAATTGATGAATGAAAACTCACAAATATTCATGCCCGGGCCAGTATTCGAACGCGGGACCCCTGGCATTGTAGCGTGATGTGCTAACCACTCTGCCACGGGAGCCGGCTCAGCTTCTTATAGTATGCACAATTGCTAGTAGGTGGTTTCCTGGCACCTCATTTTCAGAACTGCCTAAGAGTGTCCTTTTTTCATTTTCTTTTCCAGAAGAAACCCAAAACTGAAGAAGTAGCGTATAACTTAGATTCTGTTTGGTCAACTCAAAGAATCCACATGGTTAGGAACACATATGGCGAGATCCAGCCACAGCAGTTTAGGAAATTCATGGGATACCTTCTGCAAGGAATCCACCACAGGTAAGGAATTCCAATTGCTGACTTTTTTGTAAGCAGTCTGATAGTTATGAGATGGTTGTTAAAGAAAGTACAGGCTAACTGAAGTCCAGTTTAGGTATGTTCTTATTTCTTTCAGTTATTTTCGCCATTGCCATATCATGTGGTCTTTTCATGAGTTAGGCAAGAATAGTCAAAGTTGAAAACATGTAATGTAAGTTGTGTTATAAGAGGTTAAAATTGAAGGACAATACTGAGTGCCCTGTCACTGCTTCCTACACCATATCAGGCTGGCGACATTGTGAAAAATATTATGTTTTCAGTAAGGTAAACATTCACAAACTTAAAAGAAGCAATGTATGTTTTGCATTTCAATATCAGCTACACACTATTTTTTTAAAGGGTTTGTTACGTACCTTTCAGTCTAATGTGGAATCTTTCCCTTTGCTCCTCATGTCGTGACAAAAGACTCCTGCGATCACAAGGCGTGAAAATGAAAACTTACTATTCACCTAAATGTGAGGTATATTTTTGAACACACACTTACCACAATCAAGCTTTAAACCACATATTACAATTATTTCAACATTTTTCTGCCACTATTAACCTGTTGCTATCGTCATTTTTTCTTGTTGATAAATCTCTCCGTTTGTCAAATGTTGCCAGGTCCTGGTACATCAAGAGTAGTTTATCTGGCCATCTGACACTAACAGTCCATGACGTCACAAACATTTGCCAAATTAGAAAGTGAACAAACAACATTTCAACTAAAAAACAAAAAAACCATAGTGTAATGTCCAGGGCATTACAGATTGTTTACACAATTTTGTATAATAATGACATTATCTTATCGCCAATAAAAAATGTGAATGGTGGAGGCCAGGTATTAATGTTTAAAAAATGAAAACCCACTTTTACTCTTAGGATGACAATTTATTGATATGGCGTAAATAAACAGGTCGGTAATTTGTCAGTATTTAGTAAGTTTCTTGTTATTTTGATCAGTTGGAGCAGTAATTTTTTCCACTTGACTAGTTGCACCCCTGATCTTCTATAATGTAATTTGTGGAACTTGATGGATCCTCGATTTTTAATTTTTAGGAGACCAAGGCGAAAATAATTGAAGGGCACGGGAGTAAAACATGGTAAGTGACATTTTGGTCATTATCGAGTTGCAAAGTGAAAAGAGCCTTCCTTAAATTTCTGCATATAATTGCCATGTCATGCGATTTGCATTGGACTCGTTGAACGCCTATGAAACAACATGGTAAGCTAAAAGGTACAGGTAAAATTCCCCGTGCAGATAACACCGTGCCATGAACCAGGAAACGATTTTCTTAATAAACTCAAAATGACCAATATGTCATTTACCAGACCCAACCCCTTCAATTATAATGTGGGAAAATGTGAAATTGGGAAAATTTTAAAACACACTGTGTTGGAACTATGAAGAATGTGAATGTGTAATGTGTAAAAATGTAAACTCAGGCTTTCACTGTAAATCCAAAGCACATATAGTTGTGCAAAGGAATTTCAACATCTGGTGTGATGCATATAAAAGTAATCATATCAGTTTTGTACCATTGGTTCTATAGTTCCCAGACCCCCTGTACAACCCCCCTTCCCCCTGTTCTTCCTTCTGAAATGTTTGTGTACACTATATGCAAATTTCATCTAATTCCCAGTGATTCAAGCTGGCTGGAGGATATGTTCTGCATGTGTTGGCCCTTGCCAAGAACGATCCAGGATGACAACTGCTCCACCTTCTACGATTTGGCAAGAAATAATAACTCCGTCCTCCTCTTCTGGTCTACCTGGGAAGCTGCTCAGCTGTGTGTTATGTACAAGCTAAGAACGCCATTAGGAAAACCTCAGGAGACATTTACTAGCATTGAAGGTGAGTATCGAACAGTATTTTCCAACATTACCAGGGATTAGGTTCAGGACCTGTGTCAGTATCAGAAAGTATTGAATTTAATCAGTGCTACCACTGGTACTTTCCAGAATTCATGTTTTGTTGCAGCATCTGCAAAATGCACAATTTACAGGGTGAAGCACAAAAGATCCCCCATTTTGTTCTTGGATAAAAACTATGTTATAAAGAAGCTTCCAATGAAACATGTATCACAAAAAGGTACACTTTGGGAAATTGTACTACTGCAATGACCACCGTTGTTATTGGTAACCTCAGTCAAGCAAACACATGAGTTCCATAATTTCACTGCAAGGTTGAACCATAAGTCTTCTTAGTTCCATTAAATCTTGCAGCTTTTATCGGAGAATCTTCTCCACACCATCCAAATGAAAGTGTGCCTCATCTGAAAACCAAATGTTCAGTGTTGCATTGTTATCCTCAGCACAATGAACGAATGCCATTCTCTGCTGTTTGCTTTCATTTGTGAGTTTTTGCACCATGGTAATCTTGTACGGATATATATGGAGATCATTTTTAAACATCCGTTGAACGGAACACCTTGATACTCCTAGTTATATTGCTGCTTTTCTATCCGATTTGCCGGAACTCATCTGCATAGCGACTCAAACATTTTCAATATTCTCAGACGAAAAACACAGGTTTGAGATGATCACGCTTCGATTCCAATACTGTTCCTTCCATTTGAAACTTTTCATGCGGTTTGTGGATCGTTTTTCTAGAGGGAACCCACGGAGCATGGAAATGTGCACAAAAACGCCTCATGAGTCGCAACAATGCTTTTTGTTTCGGCAAAAAATAGCAGAGTTGCTGATCGCTGTTGCATCTTAAGTCATCCTTTCTTCACCATCTTGTTTAGTCTAGTGGCAACATCATGAATTACACTTCACATTTCATCACGTGAATTTTTCAATAGCTACAGCAACTGCTGTTGACACACACCGTGATTCCTCATCTCAGATGTGAAAAAAAAATAGAAAAACAAATGGTGGATAATTTTGTGCACCACCCTGTACATTAATTTTGCACAAATATGTGCACCATTCCTCTTGTTTCAACATGGGAATATCAGCGTAGCGCTAGCAAATAAAATGCATTTCTTAAACAATTTCAAAGAGGGTTCAATGATATTGTGGTCACATTCAAAACTCCCTTCCACTAATTATCGTCACCAATTCTTAATTTATCTAGTACAGTGCGGTTTGCCTATACCAACATGAAAATATTAAAATTAATGAGGCAGTAAGTTTACGTTGAAAAGCCTAAGTTAACATTTTCTTTCTTTGTCACTACAGGAGCCATTAAGAACCTTGCACGGGTGCTGAATCAACACATGCACAGTGCAAGTGTGGACGAAGTAGTTAGGAGCAGATCTGTTGGGTCAATGCACGATCTTGCCAGTTCAGGTGCCAAATCTCTAGTCTCCAGCAACGCAATGTGGGATCAGCAGCGTGTGAGACTGCTGCTGGAGTTCCTCGAACAGCTGGAAAAGGCCACGTACAATGCAGCCGATGGGTGTGCAGCTGCCATGATGTCACCTCCAAAGGTCATTAAATTTATTTTGTTTTTTGAAAAACATTTCACTAGTGTTTCTTTGTAAACCATTCACGTCAATTCATGTGTAGAAGAGATAAACTAGTAAGAAACTTTTGTTGATACTGATAAAGTGCAGATACTGAAAAAGTGTAGATAATGACATTTACCAATAGCCTATATTCTTCATATATAATATAAAAATTGAAAATGTTACTTGAGGACAAATGGTTCATGAACCTCCATAATTAACCCTTAGAGGACCGTGACAGCTGGTATTTACGCCAAGGACCACTTGTCACCTACAGGTGACAAGATGCTTTTGTGTGTAGTATCTGACTTTTTGGACACCCTGTGACTCTGATTATGTTTGGATATACATGTTTTGAGTTCTGCATGAGTCTAGAGGTACGTGATGAACAATGAGCAAGGTTTAATATCATTTTGGTTATGTGGGGGAGGGGGGTCAGCCCCCGAATATCACGTTCTTGTTCTTTTTTTTTTGCTATTTTCTCATTTCTGCGATATCCATAGGCTCTTCTAGCAAGGAAATGAACCCATAAAAATATTTTTTTTTTTTGCTTTCCTTTTCACATGTCAGTGGTAATGAGCTGTCATCCAAGTCGCACGCGAGGGAGGGGGGGTTCAAGGTCGCTGAGAGGAATCACGTCGCAGGCACAAATTATTTTGCAATACCTTTGTTCATTCCCAAGCAGGGCTCAGCTTGTCGAATCAGTGTTTTCGTCTCCCCTCAGCCAAGCTATGCTATGCTATTTTTGGCTTCAGCTATGTCTTTGTTCAGGCCAGGGAGGATAAATGGGGGGGGGGGGGAGGGTGGTGGCGGCTGTTTTTCAGGAAGGCGTTTGGAAGGGTGAGTTCATTGTTACAGCTGCGTTTAGTCGGTTGTGTGATTTTTTGTACGATAATGCCAAACATATCAGGCAATGTGCAGGTACAATTTTACACATTTACGTCATGGCGCTGCCGAATGGGGGGCTCGCGATTTTCAAATTTGGTAAAAAAAAATCATTTTTTCTTCTTCTAACTGATAACTAAAAATTCTGTTTTTATGCCATACTCTTATAGCCCAATGTTTACTGAACAAAACGATCTATAACTCAAGCATTCTTAGTTCCAGAGGTATAAAAATTTACGTAAAAGCATGCAGAAATTTAAAATACCTGCTGAAAATGCCTCAGTCCTTAAGGCATTTACCGGCAAAACATGCTCGGTCATCTAAGGGTTAATGTATGTTAGCATGTGACAACTCCAACCAACTCCAAGGTCGAGTGCTTAGCAATGTATGCTATGATGTCACAGGTCCCGGGTTCGAATCCCAGCCTGAGCATCGGTGTTCTTCACGAGTGTCCCTTCATCAGTTTCATCACATCATTCCTCATCTTCGCTATTAGCCAAAAGTGGCAGGAAATCGAAGCAAAAATAGGATGAATGTATTTCATTGAAATAGGTAAAAAAGTGACTACAATGGATTTTCCCTTTGAAAATGACTATATATTTATATTAGGGCTGAGCCAATATATCAGTATCAGTATCAAAAAGTATTGGTAGAAATTTAATAAGTGGTATCGACTGATAATTTTTCCTATCTTGTGGAGTACGCAAAAATGCCATGCAACACTTTTGCAGCCATCATTTTCATTATTTTTGCAAACACCATTATAAGGAAAATGGATTTTACAATTTGAACAATTAAAAGCAAACACTGGTAGATTGCTGTGGTATAGTTCAAATGTGAAACTTTTGTTTTAAAGTTAATAATTATTCTGAAGCACTTGGAATTATTACAGTTTTTCACGTATTGGTAGATATTTTAAGAAGATTAATGTTATCAGTTGAAAGTAGTATTGGCTCAGCCATAGTTTAGATTCATGAAAATAATTAGAAAGTGACAGAATTTTGCACCAAATTATAGGCTATTTGTAGTTATATCAGATTGGCAAAATTATTGATAATTTCATCAATAAAATGGTACACACATACACAGTGCGCAATTTGAAATCGGGACTAGTGCTGTAAAAAATAAACAAGTGTTCACAGAAAGTTACTTACCAGCTGGGATCATTTAAAGTAGACCCTCCTGCATCCACACATCGCTGCACCCTGCTTACCAGTGCTTGGAAGGATTGCTGGAATATGTTTTGTGTAATGCTGTTTAAAATCATTGTCGTAGCCTTCTTGATGGTTGGTACACATCAAATAGGAACCTTTCAGTGCAGCTTTCAGTTTAGGAAAAAAAAAAATCACAGCCAGATCCAGTGAATAGGCCAGGTGTGACAACATACACATTGCCTTTTGGGTCAAAAATTCCTTC
The DNA here is from genome assembly GCF_977018435.1 of Lepisma saccharinum. Lineage (NCBI taxonomy): Eukaryota > Metazoa > Arthropoda > Insecta > Zygentoma > Lepismatidae > Lepisma > Lepisma saccharinum. Next base: position 23,477,107 of record NC_139243.1, on the reverse strand, counting down.
ACAATCAGAGCCTTGTTACTTGTGGAATTGTCATGAAGCAGATGCCAGCTGCATCAACCCGATACTCGAGCCTCACGTGTGTTATTCTTTGCACAAACGTTTCAGTACCTCAAGATAAAACACAGCTGTAACAGTCTGTCTGTAATTTTGATCTTCAGTAATGATTGTCCTCACTTTCTCAACCAATTTCAGTGTTCTCACCGTACTTGCTCCATCTAGTTGCTCGTCATCTTCAGTTAGCTCCCGTCCTTCACTGAAACGCTGGTGCCATTCAAATACACGCGTACGGGATAAAGAATTGTCCCCATACACTTACTGCAACATGTGAAATGTTTCTGTAGCAGTTTTACCCAAGTGTGCACAAAACATGGTGTTTGTTTTTGTTCCACGTTGAAATCACGATGCACTTTCACAACACGTGCCCACACTCAACAATGTCGCTCAAGATCAACGAGCTCTGCATTGATTATTCGGGAGACACCCCTCACTTGTTTGCTCCACAGAATGCTTGCAGAGTGGTGCCACCTACCGAGAAAAAAAAATCAGTCTCGATTTCAAATTGCTGCACTGTGTATATGCCTATATTGGCCTACACCAATCGATTATGAATGAATATGATCTCTTGCTAATAGATAGGACCATTTGGCTACTAAGTCAAAATTCTGAATGCCTCATCTTCAAATTATTATTGTGTTAATTGCAGATTTAATTCCTCTAATAAATTTACAAGTGAATGTGGTGTTGAGATGCTAACACATTAATTTTAATAGATTACAAAAGTAATTTTCTTATGAATTCATTTCAGTGGAAAATTGTGAATTTATACTATGAGTTCAAGGTACCGCAGATTATAGCCTGTGGATCATATCTTGCATGCCATGATTAACTTAAAGTGTTAAAATAAAAGATTCAAATTAATAAAGAAACACAGTAGAAGTATGTATTGATTTTTTTTTCTCATTTCAGCCCATACGCAGTTTCTTCCATACCAACAAAAGTACATGTGCTGAATGGTTCACTCGTATTCGTACAGCTGTAGTTGTTGTTGCGATTCACGCTGGCCAGGCCACCACTGCTGTAAGACACGGCTATCATCTACTTCAGGACCTTGCTGATGCTGGAAACACACAGGTGAAAACACTATTTATTAATGATTTCATTAAGTTGTGAGTACTCCAATAAGTACAATAATAAGGCCTCGTGCAGATTTGAAACATTTTTTTAATAACTGTAACTCTTTCATTGTTAGGACTGGTAAGGTAAAGAGTACCGGTAAAGTACTGATCCGATATAAAATTATAAATGGTCCTTGAAGAACCTGAAAGGTTCATTGACCTTAATAAATGTGTGTTTCAAGGTGACTGCAGTGAAAAAAGTGCATAGAGATTATTCATAAAAATTACAACAAAATGGCAGAATTTTGCACTAAATTATCAGATTTCATGGTGATTGCGGTAAACGCGGTTTAAAATTACTTACGTGAAATTTAGAAGATTTCGTACTTCCGCGTTGCACAATTTAATGGTTCAATCCTATTAATTACGAAGATCCACTGTCTTCATTCACAAAGGGTACGGCGTTTGAAGCGGAGATGGTACCGCGTCACTACATTGTTTGTTCCCGGGCGGCGGTGGTTGCGATTTTTCCCGTTCGGCAGCACTGGCGCGCGCATCTTGGTTTGTGTCGTCTGCTTCCTGTTGTCCGGTGGCGTTGTCAGTTGGGGGTTGGGGGGCTGGGCAGTGTTGCTTGGTAATGCGCCGTTCCTGTTTCCCGCGTGGCTGGAGGGGGGTCGAGTATGTGCATAGCATCTTTTCTTTTTCAGGTCGGGGATCTTTCTGAGGACAGGGTGCCAAGTTGGGTGTGCTTGCCCATTGTCCAGGTTGAGTGCTGGTTTCTGCTGGATGATGGCATGGGTTTCTTTGATGGTGTTTTCTATTACAGAGCCGGTTGGGTGAAGTATGGATATGGAGGAGATGCCAAGGCCCTCAAACCCTTCAACATCCGAGTAGCACACAAACCAATATCCCAAATCGGAAGGGCACTTCCCAACTTCAAGAGATACTACCTACCCAAACTTGCATCCCCCGGTGTCTATAAGACCACATGCCAATGCCACAACACCTACATTGGCAGAACCATCCGCACCGTCCAAGAACGGATTAACGAACATGTAAAAGATGCCAAAAACGACACACCTAAATCAGGCCTCTCCCAACACCTCCACTCCACTAACCACACCATCTCCTCCATATCCATACTTCACCCAACCGGCTCTGTAATAGAAAACACCATCAAAGAAACCCATGCCATCATCCAGCAGAAACCAGCACTCAACCTGGACAATGGGCAAGCACACCCAACTTGGCACCCTGTCCTCAGAAAGATCCCCGACCTGAAAAAGAAAAGATGCTATGCACATACTCGACCCCCCTCCAGCCACGCGGGAAACAGGAACGGCGCATTACCAAGCAACACTGCCCAGCCCCCCAACCCCCAACTGACAACGCCACCGGACAACAGGAAGCAGACGACACAAACCAAGATGCGCGCGCCAGTGCTGCCGAACGGGAAAAATCGCAACCACCGCCGCCCGGGAACAAACAATGTAGTGACGCGGTACCATCTCCGCTTCAAACGCCGTACCCTTTGTGAATGAAGACAGTGGATCTTCGTAATTAATAGGATTGAACCATTAAATTGTGCAACGCGGAAGTACGAAATCTTCTAAATTTCACGTAAGTAAATTATCAGATATTTATTGATATATCAGATCGGTAAAATAATCTGTAATTTTACCGATACACTGATATGCCTATATCGGCTGATACCGATAAAGTACTGATTAATTGGTCCCTATCCCTAGTAAAGAGTAAAACTCTATTCTGTGCATTGCATGATGGTATATAGTAGGGCTGAGACAATACCAATGTGTCAGTATTGGCTGATACAAGTGGTATCAATATCTGAAAGTATCGGTTGTCACCTGTAATGAACGATACTCTTCACAAGTCTGGAGGAGTGCCATGATACACACTTTCGTAGAGTTCAAATATCCTGGAAAATATGCAAAATGCATAGTTTTTTTATTTTTGCCACAGAATTGCGGAGAGAGATTAATTTGGTGATTGACAATTTTCTCTCTTTTTTTGTAGTCATTGGTCATAACTGTAAGTGGAGTATCATTGCAAATAGGAGCATTCAGCTGTGAAAATAATAAAGCTTTATTTATGAAGAATGTATATTTTTCACAAGTGCAGCTGTTATATTAGAACGATCGATGCACGATTTTATGTTCCTGTGCTCTTGTTTTTTGATGTCATCTTTGGGCTTATCTGCACTTGTGGGGTATCATTTGAATGAAGCACAAGACCTATTAAATAAATTATTATTTAATTAATATATCATGTAATTGTGCCACAAGGAGCATTTAAAAATGGCCTAAGTACAATTTTAATACAATTTTGTATATGGAGGTCGGGGGTTGATCAGAATTAATCCAAATTGCAGTAAGGATGTCTTTGAAATAATGACCCTTTTCCCAGGAACTGCTTAAGGTCATAGAATCAAGAGTTTACTGTAATCATATTTTCATTTCAGTGACTGTGTGTGTGTAAATTACATTGTAATACATTAAAGTTGATTTTAGAATGTTGAATACAAATAACACAAAAATACAAGACAATGTTCTGCATAAATGGAGCAATATAAGTTTCAATTGTTTTTCTATTTTGCAGGGGAAGTGTATCTGCATATGGTAGTAATTTTTAACTCATTAGCTATCCCACTATCACTATCCATTTATAACATCTGAACTCTTCTCTTTTAAAGTTTTGCTACCTCATGTAACTTCACTCTATCATTTCTTTTTGTGCATGACGATGTTTTGTATTCTTTGAGAATTGTTATATTTTATTTGTCTTTTCTTTATTGTCAGTCTTTGAAATTTGTGACATTTTTAGAAAAATATTAGCCTCCATGCTACAGTGTTATTACATAGAACTGAATTTTACAGTTTTCTGCATCCTGTTTTTAGCCTTCTATGTTTTGATTCCGAAATGATTATATTTGTACCATATTTTGTGATTTTTCGTTTCTTGTAGTTGAAGTTTATTTAGACACGTGTGTCTTGTATTTTGCAAGCTAGTTCACTAAACTGTCTGTAATTATGTTTTTACAGGGTCCTGAATTTGAACGGGCCGTAATGTACGTAGTATGGGCACTGTGCAAGCTTCGAGAACCAGAGGCAGTGTATGGGATCTATGCCTGGTGCAAGGAAGTAGCAGGTCGAAAGTTCACCTGGATCAGAACTGTGGCTGAACAGGCATCTGGAAGGTTTGTTCTGTTAATCTCTCTCTAGATGTTTAGGAAGTTACATGCGAAGTAGTAGGGATGAGACAGCTTCAACAGTTTCAACCTGTATAGGCATCATCAGTATATTGGTGAAGTTTAGAAAAGAGCTGATACCGATTCTGATATATCAGAAATTATCATTTGGAATTTAAATACCATTTGATACTTGTCCAGAGATCTCGGAAGTAACAGTATGCCATGTTCCAATCTGGAGACATTTGGGTCATATTACTATAGGATTTCAATTGTCTGACCAACCTCAATATAATTATATGTAAGCGAATTACTATTTTTTCCCGCTAAACATACTTGTGTAGGCTCTATTAATTTCAGTGGCCTCTGCAAGAACCTATACAAATAAGTTTTGCAGAAAAATTGGTAACTCGCTTAAGTCTAATTATTATCAACCGCATCTTTTATTCACCAAACATGGACCTCAGTATGTTGTGTTCAGTATGCATGGGTGGATGATCGTCTTCAGACTGTCACAAAACCCACTGTGTCTCCTGAATGGAACAAGTTTTTATGAACACCTCCACTGCTGTGATTCTTGTGTGAACTACCAAACGTTCCTTGACATACTGCGAGATTTCTGTTCATACCTGCCTGCATGCATATGGGGTTACTGACACTGGTAGATATAATATGTATAGGAGCATAAAAATCAAAATGTCAAAAAACACATTGTAGTGTTAATTTTTTATGTTTTGTAAAGGTGTCAGGTGCATTTTGTTACCATATTTTGTCACGAAATTATGCAAAATGAACTGCAGAATGCGAAATAAACTCTTCAACATGAAATTTAGGGTTTATTTACCGACGCGACACCTTCTGAGGTCTGAATTATCCTGTGAGTTATGCAATTCACGGAAAATTGATTAATTCTGCTGTTAATATTGGAGAAGCAAAAATGGACTACTTTACACAGAAATTAACTTCATACTCTGACAATTACATAAATGTGCTATTAGAAGTGAAATGTTAATTTTGTGTAATCAGTGTAGATTTTAAATCAAATTTAGGATTATATTCACAATTTTGAAACCAAAATGTCTATTTATATACCACTTTTCATCCGATTTTTTGCCGCTATAACACAGAAATTTTATTTTACAAGGGAGAATCAAATGAAAACCTCAATTAATTTTTTTCCACTATTTTAATGCAGGGATAATGTTTGATTATACATTATTTTTCTATATAGTCCCCTTCCAGTTCAATGCACTTGTGCCATCGTATAGGTAGTGCTTCGATACCGCGTGAGAAAAATTCTTTCGGTTGACTGTGTAGCCACTCGTACACCGCCAATTGGACGTCTTCATTCGACCTGAACCTCTGCCCTCCAAGGTGCTCCTTTAATGGACCAAAGATGTGGAAATCAGATGGTGCCAAATGTGGTGAGTATGGCAGATGTGGTAGGCACTTGAAGCGTAGGTCATCGATGGTTTTCATGGTTGCACGAGCAGAATGAGGATGGACGTTATCATGTTGAAGCAAGACACCTGCACTCAGCAATCCCCTTCGCATTGTGCGTATCGCTGGCCTCAAATGGTTCTTGAGAAGGTCTGTGTAGGTGGCACTAGTCACTGTCGTACATGGAGCATGTAGTGTTCCAGAATAGGACCTTTCTTATCCCAGAATGAAGTCAACATGACTTTCCTTGCAGAGGGCTGGCTGTGAAACTACTTTGGTTTCGGCGAAGACGAATGTCACCATTCTTTGCTTGCACGTTTCGTCTCCGGTTGAAAATGGTGCACCCAACTTTCATCCCCGGTGACAATGTGAGCTAGAAAATCCTCATCCTCCTGTTTCCTAATGCCTCAGCAGCTCTTGACATGTGTCAACCCGACGGACTTTCAGTTCCTGCATCAGCTGTCGAGGAACCCATCTGGCGGACACTTTTCTGTAGCAGAGTTTGTCATGCACTATGTGTTGCACTGAACCAAAGCTCATATGCAGCAAGGAAGCCATTTCAGCCAGGGTGACACGCCGGTTTTCCTTAATAAGCCAATCTGCTGCGGCTATGGACTCCTCTGTCACAACTCACTGAGCCTGACCCAGATGAGGAGCATCAGTCAATAAAGTCGTACCTTCTGCGAATTTCTTGCACCAATCGTAGACTTGGCGCTGTAACAGACAGGCATCTCCATACTTCGTCTGCATTCTCCGATGAATATCAACCGGTTTCACACCTTCACTCCATAAAAATCAAATAACTTCATGCTGTTCCTGCTTGGTGCAACTGCGTAGTGGTGCCACCATCTTGAATCAGCTGTTACTCACATCCAACCCCACCTACTGGCACTGCTTCGTACTACCAACTGGGAAAGATGTCAAGGACTGGGTCTGCAAATTTCTAAACGCCTAGAAAGAAAAAAATATTTTTAATGGCACTTTTGCAGTTTTCGTTTGATTCTCCCTCTTATTTACCGCTTTTGAACCCGAAAACAACTTTGTTTTTGTACCGAAATTTTGTTTTTTTTTATTTACCAAAATTATGTGCCTCTAAATATGTACCATCTTGTAGACGACAGTATGTAAAGTGTGGTGTGGGCCTACCACATACACTGATTTGCAGCACACATTTTCTTAACCAGCTTTTCTCTTCAGAACATTTCACGCTACGCTTTTGTGAAACAAGGATTTACAATTTTACATCAGTGTTTGTTTCAAAGCAACAGATCTCATTGCGGTCGCTCTGACAGACAATTTCACAGAGGTAAAACAGCGATAGTGAAAAAATCAGGTGAAACCGGTGCCAACTTTGTACTTCAGTTGGTAGAGCAATGATTCGAGTCCTGTTCAAGTATGCATTTTTTGCTGAAATTTCTACCTATGTAGTAGCATGTTAAAACTACACAAATTGCTTTTAAAACTGTATACAAAAATAACATCGTGTGCTGAAAAAATGCAATTTCTTTATTATTGATCAGCATAAACAGCATGTTCTATAACAAAGCACAGAAGGTAATGTTTCACTTATTGATATATTTGCATTTAGTATTTGTATATTTTTTAGGGATGGGATCGATTAATCGGTACTCTATCAGTATCTGCCGATATAGGCATATCGGTGTATCGGTTTATCGGTAAAATTACCGATTATTTTACCGATCCGATATATCAATAAATATCTGATAGTTTAGTGCAAAATTCTGCCATTTTGTTTTAATTTTTATGGATAATCTCCATGCCCTACTTTTTTAAAAAGTAAATGTCTAAATATTCAATTTTTCTTGCACTGCAGTCACTTTGAAACACACATTTTTTAAGAAGGTCAATGAACCTTTCATGTACTTCAAGGACCATTTCTAATTTTATATTGGATCGGTAGAATATCGGTTATCGGTATCGGTAAATTTTATATCGGTACTTTATCGGTATCGGCCAAAATTTCATATCGTCCCATCCCTAATATTTTTATTTTGCATTGCTCTTCTTTATGCTGTTCACGATGGTGAGGATGAATTATCATCGTAGTAGATAGGAGACAAAACTCTGTTGCATTCCCGTCACAGATGACAGACAGTACATTGCCAAAGTTTGCCATGTCTCTCACGATATGGTCAGTGGTCTTTGTATTTTTTTAAATATTTTCCCCTTTCTGGCATGCTCTGCAGTGAATGTGATGACTCAATTGCTTGGCCAACAGCGTTCAAGTAATGTAGCACACGGGCAGGAAAGCCACAGGTGAAATTTGATGAAGGAACATTTATGTCCACAGCAAGGCCTTTAACCTGGGGCCATTACTGATGAAATAATGAGTTTAGCACTTGGATGCGCTAGCCCGCAGAAGCAGGTTAAAGAAAGATGTAGGGATGTGACGAAGCTGAAAATTTACCGCTGCCGATGTACTCACCGATAATTTTTAGAACCGATACTGATGCTGATATTTAACCGATTCCGATACATAAGATTATTCAGCAGAAATGGTATGTTATTTGCAGCATGACAAAAATAAATTTGCTATGTACATTTCTATTCATATGTGTATACATATATATTCTCAAGAGATGCGAATGTACATTTGCATCCACACGAAGTGAACCTTTAAGATGAACATAGATTCTCAAGAGATTTAACATTAGTACACACGGAGTTCTTTGAAATGCAAAATGAATTCCTTTTCTTGACATTGTAAATATAATGCTGGCAGATTCAACTTTAGAAACACGGGTTTGGAAGCACTTTTGAAGTAACCTACTTCTTCTCTTATCACAAATCTGTCCAGTAACACTGAACACTCGTTCACTGAATACTGATGCAGCAGACATGCCCAAGTATTTTCTCACCACTTGCTTCAGGTTTGGATACTAATTTTTGAATTTCCAATACAACAGCGGATCCTGGTCACATGGACTAGTTGGTTCAGTGTACTGTTTTATTTCTGATTTTGAGGTAGGTTGATGCTCTGAATAAGAGTTTGCAATAATTTCATTACAAAAACTCTACAAATGATGAAGAATCATAACTTAGTTTTCAATAAATATTACAAAACGAAAATATAAAACTTATTAGAAGGTAAGACTAGTATTATCTGTACCGGTTTAAGTATCGGACTTTTGTCAATGCGGATACCAATACCAATATGTCAATTTCTGCCGATTTTCATACATCTGTAATCAGGTTTGGCACATCCCTATAAAGAAGCATAGTATCTCTTGCAACATACGTGAAACATTGTTTCTTCTTTAGCTTATTTTTCTGTATTACAGGTATGAGTCAGCAGCAGAAGATTACAAGAAAATTCTCACTCAGGAATGCTCATCGCCTAGAGTTTCACCTGTCCATACAGATATGGATAGCACAACTTCTAGCCCTATCAGACTAGTGAAAAGTGAGACAGACGTGAAGTTGAAATCTGAAGTTGACAACTACGTTTTAGGATTCATGGAGGATCAGGTAAGAAAAATTGTGTCATGTATTTTTAGTTGCATGCACTTCAGCACTTCTTACTTTAATGGTTGATCTTTAGAGCCTGATGCATTGTTATTATTTTCATTAACAAGTGGACCCTGGAAAAGTCTCTTGTTTCCTCCTGTATATTATGGGATCTTGTAATAAAATTGGCTATAACTACTCAAGCACTGCCTTTTGCTTATATATTTCACTTTTACATGTAATAATGAAAACAAAAGAACACTAACAATGTGCAACAATTAGGGAGTCCAGGGGAAAATGGCCAATTTTAAAAATTTCCCGAAAATTAAGACTTTCTAATTACATTTTTTTCCCCCAAATTGGGGATGGGTGGTACATGTGTTCTTTTGTCATGCCTCTATCCAAATTTGGTCCATCCAGCATCCATAGTGCTGACGCAGGAAACAAAATTCTGAAAATTGATTCCAAAGCTGGTAGCACAGCCTATTTTCAATGGAACTTTGCATGGTTGTAGAAATATACCACTGCTACAAACTACATTTTTCATTCACTTTGGTCTATTGATTTGTGCACATGAGCGTGCTGAATATATACAGGGTGATCCATTCGAGATGTCAGGAAAGTAAACCTTTATACACAAGAGGTTAATGTACGCATCTGTGAGCAGTTTGTTGTAATATAAGCACAAAGGATGTAAGTTTCGAGGGAGTGGAGGTTTACAGACTTCAGCTGCGTGGCTGCGGTAGTATGCATGTAATACTCGAAAATTTCGCATACCGTACGATATAGTGTGTGCGCTGTTGTGACGTAACTATCACCTTTGTTACCATGCACATTAGCACTGCCATGTGGCTGAAGTCTGTAAACCTCCACTCACTCGAAACTTACATCCTTTCTGCTTATATTACAACAAGCTGCTGAGAGATACATGCATTAACCTCTTGTATATAAAGGTTTACTTTTCTGACATCTCAAATGGATCACCCTGTATATTTCTTTTCTCCGATTTTTTTCTTACTCCTTTAACATTCGTTAATGCCAATTTCCAAAGGGGGACTCCTGGTAGGTATAATGTATAAATTTCACCTCCACTTAAAGCCCTGTCATTTCGGGAAGAAAAAAAAATATTTCATACCTCTATGACAATTAGTTCTCAAGCTACAATTTTTTGTACATCATGGCAAGTTTGAAAAGCGCACACTTGTAGGCGTACCACATGCGAAAAGCTCCATCATCTAAAGGTTAAATTTGGTTTTAAATACAGGAAAACCTCGTTAATACGAAGTTCAAGGGACCAAAAAATGTCAACTTCGTATTAAACGACTTCGAGTTATCCAAACTTTTCAAGATGGCACCTGTTTTCAGGTGTAAATAAAGTAGAGTATAAATTACCCCCACAAAGGATGTTTTATACTTGGTGGTAGCTCAGAAAATAAGCTTTATATGTACTATATAATAATATTGTACGTTTTAAAGAAAGTGTAAAAAATGTTACACAAAATGAGAACACGGAGCTTAACTCCGACACAAAGATTCCAAGGAGACTGTTAACACCATTTATCCTGCCTAGTTATACAACCGGTTATGCACGGGATGCATGTTGTGGCAAAAAGTCTCTTAAAAAACGGTATTTTCTTTTAATTGTGCAAAGTCGTTGCTCTTCCACGAAATTCTTACAATTTTAGTTCATAAGAAACTCGTTTGCATGGAGACCTACAGAAAGGAAAACAATCTCCTTTAATGCAAGAAGTGAAACTCAGAAGAATCTTGACGGTAGTCACACGGGCGCAAGCAAGAGACGGGAGATAAAACATTGTCCGTTACAGGATTAACTGGTAAGAGATTCTCTTGGGAGAGAACACAACCTTTCCCTGGCACAAAACAAAAAAATCGGGGCTGTAAATTTCGTTCTCGTTTGGCTGTCTAAAACAATCGTAAAAAAAAATCACGTATTCTTTGCTTCAGTTAACTTCATATTCGCCCCCCCCCTCCCCCTTTGCAGGGATCAGTTCAAACTCTTCCTCAACTTCCATTGTAATCCACTCTGAAAAAGTAAACACACAACTTGCGATCTGTTTGCACGTGTATCCTAGGACACATTAAACAGTGCCCCACTCGATAATCACACTGGTTTGGATCCCACTTTAAACTGTATATTTAGTCCTGCTTAGCTCATCAGCATAAAATGAAGTAAAAACAAGCTTTACGAAAGTTGCGTATTTTCAGATTAATCGACAATTTATTGTAGGTTTCATGAGTATTCTGGAGGTCAAACACTCGCTCCGCCAAAACTTTTCCTCTCGTATTCCTACATTGAGCATTGCGTTTTTTTTTTAGTTTTTTTTTTTTTAACAGCAGCATGCTAATGGTTCTGAAGAAAAGCGGGGATTATATGGCTTTGCGAGATTCAAAACAATGAAGCTTATTCCTTGGCACTGGATGAGTCATTGCAGTTATCGGCATGCGAGAGCTTTCCAGATGCTAGACTAAACACTGGCGCCAGCTGCAGCACAAACACAATGAGACCCGCTGGAAGTTAGAGCAGCAGGTGGCAGAAGGGAAATCATCGGCATTTTAAAGATAACGCAGTTGTCCAAGATCGAACTTTTATCAGCAGTGTGATAAAATTAATATCCTTGCATTACCTTTACCATGCAACACAATAATACGGGCAATATTTCCTATCCAGACAGCTGCATTCAAACAAGAAAGAGGGACCTGAATTCTGCAATTATCGCATTACCATGCACACCAGTGGCGGATAATGAGCTGTTGTAGGAGAAGGAAGGGGGTCACTTTTATTTTACTTATCATGCGGTTCGTTTTGAAGAAGGTATTCAGAACTGTTTACTTTTTTTAGACGCCAAAGGAAAGGAGTGAGTCCGTGTGCGCACACAAGCAAGAAAATCATGGCTGAAACAATTAGCAACCCCCCCCCCCCCCCCGGTTTGCTGATAGAAAAAAGGGAGACGTCACTCCGACAACAAAACACTGTTTTGGCAAATTTTATGACCGGCACAGTTGGGAAACGTATGAAGCGGGAAACTGGACTTGCAACATACGTAAAATCGACGTCAACTTTTGCGGGAAACCTAGATGACAACGCATTAAGCGGGTTGACGATCTTTAGTTGGCTTATGTTGCTTTGATTATCTGTAACAGTTTCCCTTTTTTTTATGAAGTTCTACAGGGCACAAAGAACACGCTTTTAATGAAAGTGGTTACCAGAAGTTGCTCGCTCACGGGAAATTGCTGTATCTCGAGCTCAGAGCTAGACAGATGGGTGAGACTTCCAGGCGCCACGCGTCTTGTATTTTGGAACATTCGTGCGATCTTATCTCGCATTTCTCATCTAGCACTGGTGAATATTTCCAAGGTGGCGCATTCAGCGGGGAAAGAGCTTGACCTGCTATGCAAATTGACAAAGAATGTCAATGTCCAGCGGGCATTTCGGGCTGCTTCCCTCGAGTTGCCAGCATCTCTTAAGACAAGGTCAAGTTAAAATAAGGTCAAAGCTCTCTCCACATTCGATCTTCTCTTGTCGACTTACGCAGGTGTCTACTTCGAATTAAGCGAAACCAGTTTTGTGGAAGGGTCTTGTAAACAACTTCGTATTAAAAATTATCCGTACTGAAATACATTATAAATCCTATCTTATCGGCTGGGGAATGGGAAGAACTTCGGATTAAAGGGTACTTCGTATTAACCAATATCGTATTAACGAGGTTTTCCTGTACTAAAGCAATCCTGCTTCTACATAGCATCAGTTTCTGTTTTCATGATGCAAATTGTTCGTTGCTTCATTGTTTTCCGTTTTGATGCAGGTGATTGAATGCTACAAGGCACTAAACAATTGGCAGGATTTGCAGCAGTGGAAGGAGAAAGAGTCTGATCTGTGGAACAACCAAAATGGCGGAACCTCTCAGAAATACGTAAGTTATATTTTAATTGCTTAAAAAAGCAATCATGCCTCTATGCTTAACATGATTATTTTGGTTGGTTTGTACTGTATGATTTCCAATTGTTAAATTTGTTTTTGAAAAATAGATTGCATGAGTTTTGAGTTTTGGTCTGATGTCCACTTCACAGGAAGGCTAATCAGGACTGGACCTACAGTCCTAATGTGCGATCTGAACCACTTGTGCCTACCGGGTATCAATCTTGGGACCCTTTGTTTACAAGGCAATGGATTGAATGAGTTGCATCTGAAAGATGCTTGATAAGTTTTCTTGAAATGTGTTTGCATTGATTGGCTCTTTACAAACACATTCCTCTCTACTCATATTATGATCATGGTAACTGTGGTCAACCAGGATTCGAGTCTGAACCATACATTTATCATTGAAATGACAAATTTGCTTGAAAGATTTCAGTAAACAGCAAAACAGCTGTTAAACATTGTATGTTAAATCATAGAAAAATAATAAAACTTCCTTATTATGTTTTTTAGTTGAACTTACATACATAGGCGCCGACTCCATGGGTCTTGGGGGGGCTCCAGCCCCCCCAATATTAAAGATGTGGGGGCAGAGCCCCCCCAATAATTTTGCTTAAGAGGATCTAATGTATTATTTTGCTTCTCTTGTAAAGTTTACTCTGAATTGTGCCACATGAACTTAACTTTAAATACACATTTAAAATTTTCTAGACCATCAACTTTGGGGGGCTGAGACCGCGAAACCATCAGCTTTGGGGAGGCTATGACCAGAGACAGCAAAACACATGACTTATTACTATATATTAAGTATATACAGAATATTGTTAACATTTTTACTAAAAAGTGTTTCGAAAGATGATGTGCATGAACTAGGAGAGTGGATGGGACGTTCGGGCTACAAATGGCGCTCATATGACATTCAGAACGAGATCATTGATATATTAGGGAGATCTGTTTTGCACTCCGTGGTAGCAGATATTAAAAGTCGGGAATATTTTGCTATTATGGTTGACAAAACTTGTGACATATCCATCCGTGGACAATTAATATTCTGCATTCGAACTGTGAATTAAAAAAAATATATTTTTGAGGAATTATGGGCTTTTATTAGGGGTGCGTGGGACGGGATCGGGACGGGAAAAATTTTCAATTTCCCAACAAAGTCGGGAAATTTTCGGGATGGGAAATGTTCGAAATTTTCCGAAGCTCTGAAAATCTCGAATTCTACACGTCATTTTCACTTTAATTGATTTCTGGATTAAAAACCAACAAACAAAACCACAAATTGACAATGCAGAAAACGTCGAGAAATAACGATATTTTAAAATGAGCATTTGGTATTTCCCGACTGCTCGGGATCCCGAAAAGTCGGGAAATCATTTCCCGAAGTCGGGATCGGGACGGGAATTTTTTTTTTTTCCCAATCCCGGTCCCAACTTTTCGGGATCCCGCACACCCCTAGCTTTTATGAGATTCCGAACACTGAGGACAAAACTTTAAAAAGGGGGAGAATGAGTCATTCATTAATTTATTTCATTGATCAGTAGCCCCCCCAATAATTTTGACAAGTCGGCGCCCCTGCTTACATATATAAACACATCATCCTGTAAATAATTGTAAGATTATTTTATTAACATTGAAAAGGTTAAGTGCACAATTTATAGAAAATGTGAAATCTTGGAGTGCAAATTCAGGGTTTTATAAATTCATTCTGAAAATAAGAATTACCTTATTTACTCATGTATAATGTGCACTTTTTTCCAAAATTGTTGTCCAAAAATGTAGAGCGTATTTTGCACAGAATAATTCGGACAGCCAACATGAAACCGTACAGGGTCATTCCATGATTTTGTGACACTTGCATTGATTTTTCATTTTTACGGAACCCTATCATGTTAATTATCGTAAAGCTTCAATTCTGCAGTTTCTGAATATCGCCAGTATTCTATTCAAGATTGTGACACTAATGTGCAATGCGGTTGACATAAGCTCATCACAAAATGAAGGAACGTTCTGATTTTTATGATACTTTGGATGAAAGAATAGACAATAAAAAAGGAAGAAATTATTAAAATGTATTACTGGCCATATAATATGATACATTTTATCTTGCCAGTACTCCTGCTAGCCAAATAGTTAGCATTCTATTGCGTACCAGGTTCAATCCTTTCTGAGAACCCAAACATTTTTATGTTGATCTAGCCTCGTGAGGACAATTGGGAGTTACTTGAAATGAAGTAATAGCAGACTCTAGTCTAGAAAGCCAGATAACAGCAGCATTGCAAGTTGATGCTGTGACCACCCAATATCCAATGAAACCTAACAGGCCATGATATTCAAAGGGCTGTTGAATTATGGAAGTAATTAATTAGCATTGGATTTCTTGTACACCATGTTTGATCAATAATTCACGAAAACCTAAAAACTTTATAATAATTAAGCTCAGCCAATAGTCTTGATCGATATCCACTGATGCTGATAGTTGAAAATGGTAAGAGTTTATAGTAGTTCAGAAGAATCTAAATTTTAATGTATAGTTTTTCCGTTGAAATTGTACTGTATCAATCTACGAGAGTTTTCCTTTAAAATATTCATAACTTCACACAAGATAACCATTTAATCATAAAATGCATTTTTCCCCACACAATGTTTTTGCATAAGTGAAAAGTATGCATTTTTCATGATTTCAGACTCCATGAAAATGCAGAATACTTGTGGACCCTGTGGTACACCCGGACTGGAAATGTATTGCCAGTATCAAAGATTAAATTCCAATGAATACTTTCTGATACTGATACCATTGGTTTGGATGATATCGATATTGCCTTAGTCCTCATGATCAAATTTACAACTGTGTACAATAAGAAATGAATTCAAACTTTTGTCGTATCCTTGTAATTCTCATTGGACCATTATTTTTATTATTTGCTTCAATTCAGTACCATTCAATTTACAATTCTCTGCTTCAGTTTCAGAATAACGTCAGCTTAAATTACATCAAAGCATTATGCCAGTTTGATGAAGATAATTACGTTGCGGCAAAAGACCATCTGAAGTGGTGTTCGCCCTCTGACCAAGACAAGAATTGGAGCATTTACAGAATTTTAAGTCAATCTGAATCCCTGTTAGTGAATGTAGCCATATCTGCAGCAGCGGAGGGAGGAAAGATAACTGATGCAAGGTGGGTTTACAACATAGTTTCAAGTTTCTTAAGTAGTGAATTAATGAATAAGTTGTGATAGTATTGAGTAAAACGTAATCCACACTCTTTATGTAGGCCATTCAGGGACTTTGTCTTCATTATTATTGTTATTTGATATATAGGTATGTTTTTGCAAATATTGGTTACTGGAAATATATTACTACTAATGTTCTACACAACATATTTGTCATTTAAATGTGATTATCATTAATGTTAAAATTACATGTTAAATTGCATCCAGTGATAGATATGATATTTTGGTTGTCTAGTAGTGTGCAGTTTGTGCACAATTTCAGTAGAACTGTAGGAATACGTGCATTTGAAATATAAGTATGTTCCACGTTGCACAAATTAATGGTTATATCCTATTAATTTCGAAGGCTCTCTGTCGTCATTCACTAAGGGTACAGCATCTGGAGCAGAGATGGCGGTGATGCGGTACCATCTCTGCTCCAGATGCCGTACCCTTAGTGAATGAAGACAGAGAGCCTTCAAAATTAATAGGATATAACGAGTAAATTGTGCAACGTGGAAATATGAAATTTCAAAATTTCACGTAAGTAATTTTAAACCGCGTTTACTGCATCCATCATGAATAATCATTTAATAGAAAAGCGATGCAGTATTTAGCATGCCAAGAATAATAATGTTATGAAGAATTCTGTTTGTGCATTGTAAATATCAGCAGGAATTTTACACTGATTGAAAGAAGGTATTGGTATATATGCAATAAAGGAATCAAGTGAATAAGATTTAAAAGCATTAGGATAAAACAGAGATTCAAAATTACTTTTCTTGACATTTTTTTTTTCTCTACAGGACAATAGTGAACACAAAGTATACTCTATGATCAAATAGGTGCCAGCTCGACGTTCGACGCTAACACCCAACTTAACCTAGCTGATACCCTGAGAATTCTTGTTCGAATCATGTCGTCAGGAAAGCTACAATTCCTATTTTCAGACAAACCAAGCTTTTGCAATGGAAGAGGATGTGCATATTTAAGCATTTACTTGAAATAAAAGTAAAGAAGGGAGATATGATCCTATGCATAAAAATTATAACTAAATGACACAATATTGCACTAATTGTACAATATATTTAGATATGAGTGCCATTTTTCTTGTAGTGGCAACATGTATGGGAAAGAGAGATGAAAGAAGATACATACCTGGATCATTTACAATCCTTCAATGTAATCTCCTGCTGCTGTGTAAACACGTTTCCAAACTTCTGGCTGTCGTTGGATGCCGTTGATAGCTCCCGTTCGTGCCAGTGTGCGCAGAGACTACCCTGTGCCTAAAATGATGCTACGGATGTATGGGGGCATTTCCCCCTCAGCGGTTCCTTCATCGTGGGAAACATATCAAAGTCGCAAGGACTCATGTCAGGAGAATAAGGTGCCCCAACACCTCCCAACCCCATTATTGCAGTACATTCTTCACCACTTGTGCGGTATGACATCTTGCGTTATCATGAAGAATGATGGGTCCTGATTGCAGGAGATGTGGTCTTTTGCACGTAAAAGCAGGGTGCAAATTGTCACGAAGGTAACACGTAATAGTCTGCATTCACTGTAACACCTTGTCGAACACTATGTGCAAGGATAACCCCTTCATGGTCATATGCAACAATCAACATCACCTTCAAATTCGCCGGTTCCTTGACTTTTTTTTGGACGTGGTGAAGCTGGATGATGCCACTCATTCAACTGCCGCTTCAATTACGGCTCATATGATCTGGCTCACGTCTTGTCAGTGGCATTATTGTGAGTAAGGAATGTGTTACCTTTCACGTGCAACCTGAAATTTCATGAATATTCGCTGTTCTTCACGTGTGAACATTGTTCAGGGCAATATTATACACGCACACTTCACTTTATCGTCTTCTAACTACCACGCAACAGTACTATTCAGCACTAAACACCTACACACGATCCGTAGTTCAAGAATAAACATGACCCGACCATCTTTTGTTTCAGCAACAACTGACAAGCATATACCAACAGTGTTGCCACTACAATAAAAATGGCCCTCGTATATCGGATCAGTAAAATTATCAGCAATTTACTTCTTAATACTATTATTTATTATTATATTTTACTTTCCAGCCTTGCTTTGGAACAAATTGAAAGTGGCCGTCACATCCTACAATGCCACCTGCAAGAAGGTGTAAGAAATAGACCGGCAGAGTTTGCTCAGGAAGTTCTGGTGCTTCAGTATGCAGCTTCTGGCCTGCAAAATATTCTGCAGGAAAAGCCCATCAACCATTTTAGTCTGGTAAGTATTGGCTGATAATTTAGAGAGAATAAAGACATGTTTCATAAGTTGGCAGGCCTGTTTACAGACCCAGCAACATGTTCAGTGACATTGGTGTTGAACAGGTAGTAAGGAAAAAACTCTGTTCTTTAGGACAGGACAAGTGGCTGCTGGAACATGTAGGTTTGCTTCATGTTACTAAATCTAGAAATCTAGAAATGTGTGTTGTACGTTCTATGGAATTTTTACTGCAGAATTTATTACTACTCTGGGAATGGCAGATTAATATACCAAAAAGAAGTACTTGCTTATGTGCAAAACTGTTTTTTTTCTGTTTTCTCCCTCCTCCGCCTCCATAAACTTGCTGTACCAAGCAGTGGTATATACTGAGTCCAAGATCTGGGCTATCTATGTCATGTAGTCCTAGGCTACGAATAGAAATACATTTACCAACTCCTAAGAAATAAGGTTGCCAACTCGTAGGAAATTACAGCTCTTTTCAGTTCTTATGGCATGCACTCTAGAAGCTGGCAGGGGAAGTGGGGAGTGGGGAACATGCCACTGACCAACCAGAGAACAGACCACCTAGCGGTGGAGCCGAGAGTTACACAGTCGCGGGAGGAAGCTGCAGCGCTAACTTCGTTCTGCACGTTGCTGTGTTGCCAATTCACCGCGTTGCTGATGGTGTTTTGCCCCAGTGTTGATTCCTGTTTGTTATGAGCGGAATGTAGGAATAAGATACGTGGGAGTAATTATTGTCGCATCGTGTATTGCCTAACTGCATTGTTTCTTCAATAATCGTGTATGTGGCATGTGATGTGACATTTATTTGTACTCTCGTTGTTCCATTCGGAGCTTTGTGTTTATCAACGCAGTAAGTATCGTACGATGGCGAACAGGAAGGAGTTAGTTCGTAGCCAAGGCAGGAAAATAATCAGTAGGGTTCATGAATATTTTCAAAAGGAAGCAGAAAACAGTGGTCCCTTGGTAAGTGTGCTCAAAGTGCAACAGAGTGTGTTGGAAGATTGTAGAGTGAGTTTGCGAACCGTGCAGCATATTGTTAGGGAAGGCAAAGACAGTCTTGAGGCTTCGGGTTTCACGTCTTTTGAATCACCGCTCAAACGAATCAAAAGGAACAGTATCACAAAGGCAATCAACGGTTGTGATAAAGATATAATAATAAGAATTATCCTCGGGTATTATGTAAAGGGTGAATATCCAACACTGAACAAATTTTCGCTGATTTGCATACATTAATAAGCTTTCAGTGGGGAGTTTCGTCATTGTGGAGGATACTGAAGTCTATGTGGTTCAAGTACAAAAAGGCGAAAAGTAAATCTTCTAAAAACTAAGGAACCTTTGTCCTATATAGGTATTTTATTTAGATGAAACGTACATACATCAGAATTACGCTCCAACGAAAATCTGGCAAAATAAAGAGGGTACAGGGGGTTTAAAGGTGCGTGTGGGTAAAGGTGGGCACATTATTGTTTGTCACGTAGGTTCCAGTCACACTGGTTTTCTACAGGAATGTAAATTCGTTTTCATTGGTGTTTGCAGTTTTTAGATACACTCGACGAAAGGAACATCAAAGACGCAGTGATTGTAATGGACAATGCTAGCTACCATTCGGTACAGTTGGAAAGAATTCCTACAACGTATACACTTGATATCATACACTTATCGGTATTCTACTGACCACAAGATGGGAATAATATGGATTCTCAGGCCATACGCGAACAATGGGACGTCTGTATTTCATGGTTCTTTCGAGTTCAACTCGCCTTTCCCGCTACTCTGGCAACGATGCAGTCTCTCTCTCTAACCGGCCTGTCTCGTTGCACTGGATAGGTCGTTTCACCGCTCTCCACTTCCCCTGCTAGCTTCTAGAGTGCATGCCGTAACAACTGAAAAGAACTATAGGTTGGCAACTCATAGGAAATTAGGTTGCCAACTCCAGAATCAGCATCATCTCCTCACAGATATGAATAATATTATTTACAATTTTATTCTCTAGACTTCAGGCTTTGGCCTAGCTAGCCTAGCCTAGAATATACGCTCCTGGTACCAAGATTTAACCTGTAAGAGGCGGATTGGACCTGATGTCAAACAAAATTAAAATAATTTGGGAGCATCCTTCCTTCTGTACCATTCTGCATTGCCCGATCATATCATTGTGACACATGGAACAACAGTTACGAGAATTTCCGACCACTTTTATCTTGTTGGGGCCCCCTTCTACACTATGTGCCACTTTGTGTGCTGACTGTATATTGTTTTTCGTTCTGACTGCATGCTTTGGGTTGCATTTCAAAATAATAATTTACGTCTTAGCAAGATATTGGCGATTGTCAGCCAACTAGTGTGGGAAATGTAGGTGCTTTCGAAACGGCAGGAAAAAGAGACAGGCTTCAGGTTTAAAATACGTAAGTGGCACATCTGGCATCATCTTCCACACTCCACCACTCCCTGGTAAATGCTGTTTGCATATGGAGGTAGCACCATACCATGAAGGCACATTTAGGGGATGTGATGGTAGGGCCCCACACATTCTAGATCTCTGTCATTTTATAGGTGATGTGATCAGTACCATGCTCTGACCACCTTTACCCCCCCCCCCACCAGGTACTCATTAATTTGAGGCTGGGTGAGCCCCAGAGCCACTTTATGCTTTGACAAGCCCCGGAAAATTCTAACTGTAGATCACCCTCCCTCGGAATCAAACCCAGGTTTCCTGTATGGCATTCAGATGCCATATTGCTTGTGGAGGTTCCCCTTGATATCCCTCTTGTCTTGATGAACTAAAAAAAACGAAACCACGTTCCTTCCACATTGTGCTCCACCCCATTTTCCTGATTAAACACACTCAAATTACTTCGACTACACAAACCTGTAATGGGGGTGTGCAGAAAATTTGTAGTTCACAATTGCAATGCTATCCTCAACAGTTTTGTAATGATTAAAATCCATCAGACTTCTGGAACACCCTGTACAATATTGATTGCATTTCATACCAATTACTTAGATACAGAACAGATATGTACCCAGCTTAGGTTTGCATTACGTCTTGTTTATGCTTTCAATGTTTTTATGATTTAGATTATATTATTTTGTGTGTTACAGATGGAGGGAGGCAACATTGAATCCATGAGTTCCCCAGTGCTCTCGCAAGTTTTATGGTGGGGGAAATATTTTGGTGATCTAAACAGGGAAGACCTGGTATACCAGTGTAATCTGAATAGGCTGAGGTTGGAAGTTGCTAGAGTTGCAAGAAAAGAAGGTAACTTGAACCTTGCTCAGAAACTTCTAGTCAAGTACTTGTCTACGGAGAAGATGGTTTCCATCGACAAAGGAAACAAATTGGAGGAAGTTGTTCAAAATCTTGATCTCACGTCATCAACTGTGATGTACCCACAGAAGGCGAAAGCCTTGACTGAAATATCAAAACTACTGTATGGGTAAGTATCCATTTTCTGGTACTCAAGGGATATCAACTTGTGACATTGCTGCTCTTTTCTTGTGTAACAATTCTCTCTCTCTCTCTCTGGAGCATAGTTAGCTCTTAATAGCACTAACTCTCTAGCCTTTTTAAACCCGAAGGTTCATGGCTGCAGCAACACAGGCCTTCCATCTGTCCCTGGCCTGAGCAAGATCTGTATACTCTTTTCGATTCCTACCAATATCCCTTAGGTCCATTTCAACATTATTCCTCCATCTTCATCTTGGTCTTCCTACTGGTCTCTTACCATCAGGTTTCCCAACAAGAATCCTGTAAACTCCTCTTTCCTCTCCCATTCGTGACACATGACCTGCCCACCTAAGTTTTCTTGATTTAATCATTCTAATAATATCTGGACATGAATATAAATTATGTAACCTTCTCCACTCACCTGTCTCCTCATCCCTTTTAGGCCCAAATATTTTCCTAAGGATCTTATTTTCAAACACTCTCAATTTGTGTTCCTCTTTCAATGTAAGGGACCAAGTTTCGCATCCATATTATATTATAGGCAAAATTACAGTTTTCTATATTTTAACTTTCAGTTTCTTAGATATTAAACGAGGAGACAAAAGTTTATGAACAGAAAAGTAACATGCATTTCCTGAATTAAGCCTGCTTTTTATTTCCTCTTTAATATCATTCTCATTTGTTAAGATTACTCCTAAGTACTTTAATTTGGAAACTGGTTCAAACGAGTTGTTATCATTAATTAGATTTTGATTATTACCTAACATTTGGTTTCGGCCTGTAAGCATATATTTAGTTTTCTCTTTGTTAACTTCCAAACCTATCTCTTTAGCTGCTTTGAAAAATATTTTAGCATTATTCTTAATTGTATTTACATCATCCCCCAGTAAGTCTACATCATCTGCATATGCTAACAGCTGAGTCACACCATTTAATTTTAGTCCTTCTTTAGTTTCTTTTATCTTCCTAACAGCATATTCTAAGACAAAATTAAATAGCAATGGAGATAATGCATCTGTTTCACTGGTGCATACTTTTATCATATTAACAAGCTTCTTAGGTATTCCAAACTCTACTAATATATTATGTAATTTATCTCCTTTGGCTGAATCATATGCTTTTTTTAAAAATCAAATAATAGCTGAAGGACATTTTGATTATATTCCAACTCTTAATAGACTATACTTAATACTCTCAGGGGTAGGAAATCACTCAGCAACTATAAAAGAACACTACCATTTATTCACATTGCTTCCCAAGAATGTGGTTGCTTCTCACACATACCGTATTTACGTGTGTATAATGTGTGTGTGCGTGTATAATACGCACCCTCGTTTTTGATGGGGAAAAGCAACAAAAAATATATATCTCATATATAATGCGCAGTACAGTTCAGGTCCCAGAAATGGCTTTCTTACTGTCGGACTAACATTTACGTATTTCATTTAAAATTAATCAGTAGATCAAAAAAACAAGCTTTTCCTTGCTTTCGTAACTGCTGCATTCACCACGCGACCTTGAACTTCCAGACGTTAACTTTTCATAGGAGAGGAGGGAGCAAAGTTATCAACCGCCCTTTCAAGGTCGCAGTGTGTGATGCTTACAATAGATGGACGACATCAACGCAGCATGAACTCGCACAAAGCGTGAGGGTGAAACGTTGCATCGCTGCCGATTGTGAATGGGTTCATGCGGACATTTCAGACAGCTTGTATTAGTAACTGGGAGTGAATGACGAAATTAAGTGTAAACGTTATTTATTTATTTACGTGAGTCAAGCTGCAATAGTGCAGTAAATATACAGTAGTTATTTCTATTTGGTAAGTGTTGACGTAATTATTTTACCTTCATATTTGTTACAGTCAACTCTCGATACAACGACCTTTCACAGTTCCCGGAAAAAAGGTAGTTATTTCAAAGGGGTCGTTATTGGAATTTGCACCAATAACTATTATTGGGAGATAATCGGGCAGAATGAATGTTGGATTTCATACGGGTCTACTAGAGCATTGCCTGTTACAAGATGAACTGGTAAGGTAAGCTCTCTCGGAAGATCTTACCTTTCTAGGCACAAAAAAAAAAAGTGGGGCTGTAAATTTTGTTCTGGTTCGGCTGTGTAAAATACATCGTAAAAATGTCATGTTTTCCTTCCTTCAACCAACTTCTAATTCACTCCCTCCCCCATTCCAGGGAGCAGTCCTTCCTCTTCCTCGACTTGCATTGTAAGCCAACCTGAAAAAGGAAACTTGTGATCTGTTTGCACCCAATGTGTTTTCTAAGACACATTGAACAGTGTCGCACTCGATAATCATTTTGGTTTGGAAACTGTATATTTAGTCCCTACTAGCCCAAAAGCATCAAATGAACTCAAAACAAGCTTTATAAAACCTGCGCATTTTCAGATATCAAAATGGGAGATCGTTATTTACTCTCACGTTAATCGACAATAATCGATGTCAGCTTATACATTGAGCACTTTTTTTAAAAGTCATTCTCAGCTTACACATCCATATTTATCTGAACATCTCTTATAACAAACAGTCACCAGGTTTACACATAAAGATAAACTGATTTCAATATCAAATTGGTTGGCTTAATATCAAAATTCTGCTAGCAACTACCTGTAATACACATAGAACAACGTTATAAAGTATGCCTTTAATATTTTTAGAAACTTACTGATAATTATATGTACAATGGAACACCATTTTTACATTCCCAGGGTGTAAGGGGTGCTCCTTCCACATAGTGCACCCAATAGTACACCCTGGACTGCAGATATAATTTTGTTTGTGTTGTCCTGTGTTTTGTCCTTATTTGTGCTGAGTGCTCCTTTAGAGCCTCAGCTTTTAACGGAAGTCAGAAGATTTTATGATTTTAGTTATGCAACGTTAGAGTTGTTATGTGTAACGATAAGGGGCTGGACCCCGCACAGTGTGACGGGTGCAAAATAGCCTTAGTGCTGATGCACCCAAAATTTTAAATTCAAATTCAAATTCATTTTTACATTCCCAGATTTCACATTTTCCTGTATTGTACATTCAATCCTGATAATCCCACGTAGCAAAATGTAAAATTTTCCCCGATATTACGTTTTCCCACATTTTAAGTTTTTTCAGCTTTGTCCCCTGAAAAACATGAAATTGAGGTTCCATTGTACAGTACTTGTACAGGTTGTTGCAAACTGTTAATGACAATGTAGCTGAGTTTGGCAGTCACTAATACAAGTTACTTTGTTTTTATTTTATTTTCAAAGTAATGTGTTACAGTAATTTTAACCAAAAAGTATTTACCTTGAATATAATGTGCTACTTTATCATACAACATGATGTATAAAGAGATTTCAATTCATCCATGTATGCATATATAACCCATAGCGCGACAGCCCATGAAGGGCCAGGGCTTACCTACCGACTGCTGGTCTCCCTCCCACACTGTTCCTCCGTCACATGTTATAGCGTGGAGATCTTAGACCAGTATTGGGGTGACGGGTGATCAGCCCGACGAACCCCCAGCCATTGTTGTAGGTCTTCTTGACTGGGTTACGCTCACTCACTCGGAGCTTCCCAATTTCCTCACGATGGTGGGTTGCCACCGGCCCTATACGTAGGCCGAATAAATTCCGACCAGAGCCGGATTCGAACCTACGCCGTCCTGCAGCGAAAGATCTCAAGACGAGTGAACGCCTTAACCCGCTTGACTACGGAGGAGGACCCATATATGCATATAGTACACCACTAACATGCATATGTATATGTTCACATGATTGTCAGTCACTGAACTAATGGTTTCTGAGAAGACATAAAGTACCGTCCTTAATTTATGAGAAATCAGGTTTTGTTCTAGCAAACAAATTGACCAGTTCCAAATTCAGGGTAACACAAGAAAAGTAGTGCTTAAAGAAAGTAATGTTGCAATCACTGATTTGTTACAGCAATGATAATCCAATTACAGAAAAACGAGTAATCATTTATTACTTGCATTATGTTGTTACACCTCCTCAAATCTAAAAATCCAATTATCATTAATATTGTCAATAATTGGGTGGATCTAATATTTCTCTAGTCTATAATTGAAGAAACACTTCTGCAATTTTTTAAAGTTCTTTTTATTATACCGGATTTAATCACGTATAATGCAAATTTTTTTCCAAAATTTTTGCCCCCAAAAACTGTGTGGTGTGTATTATGCATGGAATAATTCAGACAGTCAACATGAAACCATAGAGGGTCGTTCCATGATTTTGGTACACTTGCATTGACTTTTCATGTTTACGGAACACTATCATGTTATATATTGTTGTAAAGCTTAAATTCTGCAGTTTCTGAATATGTCAACAGTAGGGATGGGCCGATATGAAATTTTGGCCGATACCGATAAAGTAACGATATAAAATTTACCGATACCGATAACCGATATTCTACCGATCTGACATAAAATTAGAAATGGTCCTTGAAGAACCTGAAAGGTTCATTGGCCTCCTTAATAAATGTGTGTTTCAAGGCGTCTGCAGTGCAAAAGAAGTTGCATATTTAGACATTTACTTTTTTAGAAAGTAGGGATGACGATTATCCATAAAAATTACATCAAAATGGCATAATTTTGCACTAAATTATCAGATATTTATCAACATATCGGATCGGTAAAATAATCGGTAATTTTACCGATAAACCGATACACCGATATGCCCATATCGGCCGATAGCGATAGAGTACCGATTAATCGGTCCCATCCCTAGTCAACAGTATTCCATTCATGATGGCGACACTAATATGCAATGCTGTTGACATAAGCTCATCACAAAATGAAGGTACGTTCTGATTTTATGGTACTTGGGATGAAAGAAAATAAAAATAAAATAATAATTAAAATGTATTACTGGCCAAACAATATGACATGTATGGAGTGTGTAAATGCCTTAATGGAAGAAATCATGTGCTGCTAACTGTTAGTTTGAGGGTCTGAATGTCCCTCGTATAGTTGTTACGTTCGTCACAGAAAAATAATATTTTTATGTTTTAATTTATAAAAAGTAAAGTATGAGCAAAAGTCTCATACCAAAGTTAGAGCCTAAATATAACCTTTTTCAGAAAAGTTCCGTGACTGATTTTTTTTATTCTTTACCTGTGATATTCAAACACAAGAAATGGGTGTTATTCAGTCACCTGATATGTGTTCTGAATAGAAATGGCCTTGGAAGTGTTTCCATGTAAACACACTAGGTGACAGGGCTGTGCTGAGCAGCCCACTGTTTGGCTTGTTGGCGCATTTAGTTGGAAGTTACACAAGTGTCATGATGGATGTGCATTCCGAGCAGAGAGTTAACATTAAGTTTTGTGTTAAGCTGGGAAACCCGTAGTGAAACATGGAATATGATACAGCAAGCATTTGGTGACAAGGCATTATGGAGAAGCCGTATCTTTGAAAGGCACAAAAGGTTTCGGAAGGGCAGAGATTCAGTGCAAGATGATCCAAAGACAATGTTGATCCAATTTTTTCATGCTAAAGGTTTGGTGCACCATGAACATCTGCCTGAAGGACAAACGATAAAGAAAAACCTTTATATTCACGTCCTGAAACATTTGCGTCAAGCAATTCTGTGGCGCCATCCTGATTTGTGGGCATCTTGGCAATGGTTCTTATTGCACGACAATGCAAGGCCACATACTGCTTTACCAGTCCAGGATTTTCTGGCCAAGCATTGTATCTCTGCTCTACCACATCCCCCATATTTACCCACCAGTTACGGTGTGATTATTTTTTATCTCCCCATGTGCAAACACCGCTGAAAGGGAAGCGTTATGAAGATATTGGTAGCAATCCAAACGGTTTTGTGACAGATGTGCTGAGAATCATCCTAGATGAAGCTATCCCTGCTTGCTGTCCATGACCTCCAGAAACTGTGCCCGCTGTGTATAGATAGCCAAGGGGACTATTTTCACAAAACCTAGGACCATTAGTTCCTAAGTTGAATAAATTATTTTTTACGGGCTCAGTCCTGGAACTTTTCTGACAAAGGTTATATAAACAATAAATGACCTCATAAACTATATTTGGAAATATCCCTCCAAAGTGCCAATAAAATCTGTGACTAATATAACCACATCAATGTGGCCAACATACAGGCCCTAGAACAATGTTAGACACATTTGCTGGTTTCTTGATCGGCATAGCAGCAGCTCTAAGACCTACAACCAAGAAACCCATTCCTTGAACCTGAATTGTACTGCGCATTATAATTGAGATATAATTGTGTTTTGCTTTTCCCCATCAAAAACCAGTGTGTGCATTATACATGCATAAATACGGTAATTCTCAATCCTTGTTTCTGTAAAACCAATTTCAAAATAAGTACAGTGGAACGATGATTTCAGAGGATGTGATTTATTTAGATTCGTTATAAAATGTTAGTGATTTTATTTCAGATTGTTCATTGGTAGGAATCTTGATTTTTGTTAGACCGTACCTTTTTTAATGAAAGTTAAATGAAAGTATCTCCTTTTATTTCAGTATGGAGAATCATGAAAAAGCACTCCATGTAATGTCAATGTCAGCTCTCAGTGTGTCGAAGTTAGTCAACCGATCAGATTTAAGCCCACATGATCCAATGAGAGAGCACGGTGCAAGATTGCTGTTAACTCTATCCAAGTGGTTGCAGCAGGAAGTGCGGTTGATGGAGCCAGGTGTTGATGATGATGCTGTGAACGTGAGAAGTGCACTGGGGCAATTGTTACATTGGGAAAAATTATATGATGTAACCTTGCCAATCCCAAGTAAGTACTGCATCTGGTATATACATTGAAGATTTATGTTGCTAAAGGCCTTAATACTAATGTATTTGAATTATTAATGAGTAGAAATTTGATCGCACTGACCACAGACCAGCTCATTGAGTTGTTTTTTGTTACAATGAGCTACTGTTGAAAACAACCTCTTTCAATAAAGTAGTGACCAATTTATATAATTTAAGACTGTAAATTATTTTGATCAGTATAGAAGGTATTTTACCTAATTTGAAAAGATGGGCCTGTGCGATGGTGCAGTTGTAGCATCGTCGCCTTGTAATCAAGGGGCCCTGGGTTCGATTCCCAGTGGAGGCACATAGTGGTTCGGATTCCACTTTAAACTGTAGGTCCAGTTCACATGATATAACATTGAGCACACAATATATACTGTAACTACTGTACAAGGCATAACTGCATTGATAACATTATCACTACAGTGTACAGAACAGTATCTGATACAGTGAAAAGGATTCAAAAACTGTTGTCTTTACAACAGTAAGTACACTATAATCATGTTACTTAAAATACTATGCGGTATTTTTATTTAGTGTAGAGTACATTGAATACAGTATATTTCTAATCATTCAAAATTTCATTTGTCTGGAACTGACACAGTTCTATCAGATTTGGATAAACTTTTTTTTTTTCAAACCTTTATGCATTTTGTACTTGAAATGGGTTCACTAGAGGCATGCAAATTTCGTTTTTGACGAAAACACAAAATATGAAAGAACATGCTGTAATGTTCATTTTTCATGTTTCTGAAAGGTGTGAGGTGCATTTTCCTACCCTGTTTTGTCACAAAATAATGCGAAATGAACTACAAAATGCGAAATAAACTCTTAAACACGAAATTTACCGTTTATATACCGACGTGACACTTTTTGAAGTCTAAAGTATCCTGTGAGTTATGCAATTCACAGAAAATTGATTAATTCTGCTTCTAAATATTTGAGAAGCAAATATGGGCCCTTTTACACAGGAATAAACTTAATACTCTGGTAACTACATAAATGTGCTATTAGAAGGGATAAGTTTATTTTGTGTAATAAGTGCAGTTTTTAAATCAAATTTAGGATTATATTCACAATTTTAAAACCAAAATGTTATTTTATATAGCACTTTTGATGTGATTATTCACCGCTATAACATCGAAATTTGAACCCGAAATCGACTCTGTTTTTGTACCAAAATTTTGCTTTTTTATTTACCAAAAATATGTGCCTCTAGGGATCACAATACTTGTCTTCTTTATACTTCAATCACGATCTCTGTTGTTTACCACCAGGGTGCAGTTTTATCCAGAATGGGACAATTCCGGTGGTGGACATGGTTGTGGGACGCCTCCTGCAACTGAGCGTAGCCCATTGCCCCCACTTGGCAAAGTCGTGGAGTCAATTTGCCTCTTGGTGCTACAAATGGGGGAGGAAGATGGTGGATGCTGCAAGTGAAAGTGGTGGACAACTGTCTGAGATGGACAAAGCAGCCGTGCAGAAGCTGATGCCAGAAGGGACCACGTGTGATGACCTTGATAAGGTGTACAGTATTCTTAGTCAGACCAGAGCTGTAGCAGACGAAGAAGATATTGAAGTAAGTGGATTTAGCTCCTAATTTTGAAAACTATTATGTTTCTGGATCTTATGTTTTTGTACATTTTGTTTTGGTTTATTGCCAGAATTAATGATAATTTTACTGATTTGATACATCTATAAATATCTTATTATTTAGTGCACTATTCTGCCAGTTTGTTGTAATTTGTTGTGCATTTTTTTTTTTAAAGTAAATGTCTCAACATGCAGCTTCTTTTGCATTCCAGTCATCTAATAGCATATGTTTTTTAAGGAGGTCAATAAACCATTGAGGTTTTTGTAAAGTACTATTTGGAATTTTATATCAGTATCAGTAAATTTTATGTGCCAAAATTTCATATCAGTCCATCCCAAATATATGTGTGTAGATGGGTTATCAAATACCTAATTATTAAAACAGGTACGAAATACAGTCACTAACAGCTAATATTTTTTCAATCCCAATACAGCATGACACCTTTAAAAAGGCAAAGGTAAAGTGCTCCCCTGTGCATAGCACCACGCCATGAAGGTGGTGAGTGGGGGTGATGTGATCAGCATCATGCCCCTGACCGCCTTTACCCCCCAGGGTTTCCCCCAGGTACCCATGTTATTCGACGCTGGGTGGGCGCCGGGGCCGCTTCCATCGTTAGAAAAGTTCCCGGATTTGAACCGGCCGGGGATCGGACCCGGGACCTTTAGCATGGTAGTCAGATGCGTTACCGACTGAGCCACCGTGGCCTTTATGAAGTGTAAATATTCTGGAAATACCAAATTCACAATTTAAATTTATCTTGTGCCCATATTTTTCTGAGGAAATAGAAGTTGTTATTAAATGACAGGTATATTAATATTGTGATAAATGATTATCTTATTTGATGTAAAACTTCTAGATGATACAGGAATGAATGAGATAATTAAATGATTAGAATTTATGGGTGCATCAACATTTGCATCCATTTTACTCCATTCATAACAAGATATTCATATCGGTCCAGTCAGGGGTGTAACTAGGCTGGGACATCTAGGGCGGGGCCCAGAAACGCCGGACGACTTTAATTGATTTTCACTGCAGATAGATTATAGTGAAGTGTGAGTCCCAAAGCTGATGGTTTCGTGTAGTTGCACGTCTGCAGTAATCAGTTTCATTTTATTATTGACTGTTCAATGTATATTCTTGGAGCAGATGAGTATCACTTCTACGTCAATAAAAACAGACTGCCTTGATATGATTGCATATGATCTCTCACGTAACGCTCTCTTTGAAATGACTGAGCTTCGGGGAGCATTTGAATCAATTGTTAAAATGATGAAATTATGTTCTAAATAGGAGGATTTCATGAAAATTCTCTGACAAAAGAATCAAAAAGATAAATAATCACTATGACGAACTCTGTCCAAAGACTTGCCAACCGAGAGAGTTGGTTCAACGTACCAATATTTTACCAGATATTAGACACAATTTGTTCACAACTGGAAAATTGTTGTAAAGGCATGAAAGGAGTTGTAGACACATAAAAAGTGATACAGTGTTCTTTATGTCAAGACCTATAGACACCGAACTTCGCAAAGAACCTGGAAAAAATTCAAAAACATTTCCTAATCTTTATTTTATTCATAAATATTATCGGAAGTTCTTTCAAACACAAGATAAAGTGCGTGAATTAGCTTGCTCATCTTCTTGTAATGCAACATAGTTCATTGACTTCTAGTTATTGTGATTGTGCACGGCTTGTTTCATGTACAGCCACAGGCAATAACATGGGACACCTAGATCCTGAAATACTAGCTTCCCTGCAACGCTTTATGTGGCCTTGACTGTACCATACTGTTCCTCTCGCAGAGGTATAGTTTTCTAAATTTAAAGTTATAGAAACTAATTTGCGTAGTACTATGAGTTAGTAATGTCTTAGTGGTCTGGCTTTACTTTCAAGTGAAAATGACACAGCCAAAAAAAATAAAGTTTAACAAGTAATCGATGCTTATGCCTAAATGATAATAAATTTATCTATAATGTAAGCATTATAATTAATCTTAATTTGTTAATGAAGAAAGAATGCATTTCACAGTATATGTTATTATGCACTATTCGTCTCTAGCATTTATCAAACACGAACATATCTTTAATCATAATACTGAGAATAGTATTTGCTTACACCCCATATGCTAAAATTACGCATTTTATATTCGTATATCTAGTCATTATAATAGCATAACTGGGGGCCCCACTCATATAGTCTGCCCCAGGGCTCCCACGGGTCTTGTCGCCCCTGGGTCCAGTCTGAGGCTGGGCTGGTATCGGAAAGTATCAGTTGGATATTATTGATCCATACAGGTCAGAAGGCACACAATTGTTGACCTGCCTTCCATGTCATTCAATGCTGGACTGCATTTTGCAGACTAAGGTGACTCTGGCACCTGGACCTGCAGCCAGGATAATCTTCTGTAGGATTTAAGTTGTGCCGTCCGTGTGTGTTTGTGAGTGTGTCTTCATCCAATTCATCCTCATCATCACAGTTAGCTAAAAGTGGCAATAACCTAATTCAATCAGTCCATGAAATCAAAACGGGCTGGTACTTTTCCCAGTGTTGAATATTTTGCAGGGTTTACAAAAATGCCGAGCAACACTTTCGTGCAGTCAATTATGTAGGAAATTTTCCAAGTTTCCATTTCTTTTCGTTCGGTAATGTGAGGATAATGGATTTTGTGACTTATTTTAATATCCCTATGTACTATTTTCAATATTTTAAACCAAATATATATAGTCAATTGATGTGGTGTAATCACACGGAATACTTACATGATGATATGTATTAATATTTTGAACAACTTATTATTATTCAATAACATTTTCAATCGTTGGTGATGGTAAGAGCCTGTCATTGGTTTTGTTATCAGTTCAGTATGGTATCACCTTAACCCTCCGATAATAAACAATAAATATTAGAGGTGGACTGATGTTAAATTATAAGATAATGGTCAAGTACAGTCATAAAGATTTACAGATACTGTTAACCAACATTTTTACCAATCAGACGCACATATTTTTGGTAAATAAAATACAATTTCGGTGTTATAGCGGGAAAAAAATCAGAAAAAATCGCATCAAAATAGTATATAAAATGATATTTTGGTTTTAAAATTGTGAATATAAACAAAAATTTGATTTGAAAACTGTACTTATTACAAAATAAACATATCCCTTCTAATAGCACATTTATGTAGTTACCAGAGCATTAAGTTTATTCCTGTATAGAGAGGTCCATATTTGCTTCTCAAATATTTACAGCAGAATTAATCAATTCTCCGTGAATTGCCTAACTCGTAGGATAATTCAAAGTTCAGAAAGTATCTCGTCGGTACATAAACTAAAAATTTTGTGTTTAAGAGTATATTTTGCATTTTGCAGTTCATTTCACATCATTTTGTGACAAAACAGGGTTGGAAAATGCACCTCACACCTTTCAAAGACATGAAAAATGAGCTTTGCTGCATGTTATTTCACACTTCATGTTTTCGTCAAAAATGAAATATGCATGCCTCTACCAATCCGATATTAAATGGAAAATATTACATGACAACCAAAATGTTTCGTTAATTATTTTATGTAATCAGGTGGCTGCAATGAGTGTTCCCATCAAAAAATGGAAGTGGTGTATTTATAAATTTACTTTATAAATCATTACAAATTTTCTGTGGCCCTAATCATCTCATAAATAATATTAACAAGAACTATTTCTTTGTGCCTTATTTCAGGATGAGAACATCAAGACAACTGAAATGATCCATAGACAGTTGCAGAGCGTAAGAACCCTTCAGACAGTGAGCATGGAACGTTTATCTCAGTTAGTCGATATTTGGCGTCAGGCCCAGAAGCGTGTGTACAGCTACTACGTCTTTTCAGCACTTGCTTACTTCAAATATTTGGACCTGAGTGGTGAGAAAGGGGTGAGTGTCCTTTGATGTATATTTTCTAGTGGGCTTATTCTGTGCTGATAAAAATTGTAATGAGGATGTCAGTTTGGAACTTGTAACATGCAATTTGCATGCACTCAAAATTTTGGGGTTTGCTACTTTTTTAGTAGATAACCTATTACACTCATGATGCTGGGTCAACACTGAAATATTGTGGGGGCTCTGCAAGTCGAACCTGGGATGATCATTTTGGAGTTTTTTGAAAATTCTGAGTTACATTTTCATACCATACTAGTGACAAATGCAGCAAGGGGTCCCAGGTTCAATATCTAGTGGAGCCATATTGCACACTGGTTCGGATTCCACTTTAAACTGTAGATCCAGTCCCGATTGGCCTATCTGTGTATAAAGTGGACTCAAAACAACAATTCAATCAATCAGTAATTGTCACAAATGCACTCAAGTACAAGTTTCTGAGTAAACTCTAATCACGAAATTAACAGTTTATTTACCAACACAACACTTTCTGCTGGAGTCTGAATTATGTGCAGTGTTTTAAACTGAATTTGAGATTTATTCACTATTTTATCACCAAAATGACATTTGAGGGAGCTTTCAGACTGAAGCAACAAGCGACATCACAACTTTCACACCGAAGTGACAAGACCCCCATCCAGTCTGCAGAAAAGAAATTCATTCACTGTGCATGTGCTACCAACAGATCGAGTTAGCATGTTGCAGTTTTTTTTGTTAAACGCCCACAAGCATGTTTAAAGACATTTTACCAATGTCAACTTCTGTTACTTCTTCCTCTCAGTCTTTCAACAAGCCTTGATGATGACTAAGATGGAGTTGATATCTTGGACAAAC
The DNA here is from genome assembly GCF_977018435.1 of Lepisma saccharinum. Taxonomy (NCBI): domain Eukaryota; kingdom Metazoa; phylum Arthropoda; class Insecta; order Zygentoma; family Lepismatidae; genus Lepisma; species Lepisma saccharinum. The sequence goes on along the minus strand of NC_139243.1, from coordinate 23,441,872 downwards.
TTTTAAAGTCTCTTTAAATGTGTTGCTTAATTATTTGTTTTGTGTGGTGTTCCAACAAACATTTTGCTGGCATGTGACATCAGAAGTTATTTTGTCATATCTAATCAACATGAAACCTACAAGCAACACTTGCAGCTTGTCGTGTCACTTCTGTATGAGAGGTTGCATTTATTTCTCAAGGTTGGTTTTGTAAACGAATTGCGACACTTGTTGAATTTGTCTGAAAGCTCCCATATACGAGAGCCATTTTTCTTGTAGTGGCAACATGTATGAAAAAGAGACATGAAAGAATATACATACCTGCAATCATTTACAATCCTTCAGTGTAATCTCCTACTGCTGCGTGAACACGTTTCCGAACATCTGCCAGTCGTATGATGCCATTGATAGCTCCAATTCATGCTAGTGTGCACAAAAATCGCCCTGTGGCCAAAATAATGCTCCAGGCATCTTGAAAGCTTTTCTCCCTCAGCGGTTTCTTCATCTTGGGAAACAAATCAAAGTCACAGGGACTCATGTCAGGAGAATAAGGTGGGTGCTCAAACACCTCCCCCAACTCCATTGTTGCAGTACGTTCTGCACCACTTGTGCTGTATGGCATCTTGCGTTATCGTGGAGAATGGTGGCTCCTAATTGCAGGAGATGTGGTATTTTGTGCTGATTCATGATCACTTTGAAATGCCTTGGCCCATCTGGCAACGGTACGATATGGTAAAGCGTGGTCCCCACATGCCTCACGTAAGCCCTTGTGAATTTGCTGTGCATTCCTTCCACGTGCAACCTGAAATTTGATGAATATTCGCTGTTCTTCACGCGTGAACATTGTTCAGGGCGATATTATACACACACTTCACTTTAACGTCTTCTAACTACCACACAGCAGTACTATTCAGCACCAAACACCTACACATGATCCATAGTACAAGACTAAACAAGACCCGATTGTCTTTTGTCCCAGCGAAAACTGACAAGCATATACCAACAGTGTTGCCACTACAAGAAAAAAAGCTAAAAGCTTTTGAATTTCAAATATGCACAGGTTTTGTAAAATTCAAGAAAGTAAAATTTGGGATTCCATGGTAAATAGTCTAATTTTATTAAGTATCTTCCTGAAACTTATTTCTCTTTGTGAATGCTTTTTGTGTGAGATTTTCTTCATATCATTGTTAGGTTGAAGTTACCAGCTTTAAACTCAAGATTTTTCTTTCTTTTTTTTGTTTTCATAGGGTGAGAACAGTGCAGCCATGGAAGATAACAACATAACAGCTACGTTAAGGTTGCTTCGACTTATCGTAAAGCATGCATTGGAGCTGCAGGATGTTCTGGAAGAAGGACTTACCTCAACACCGACTGCTCCGTGGAAGGGAATAATACCTCAGCTGTTCTCCAGATTAAATCACCCAGAGCCTTATGTGCGTAGGAGAATATCCGAGCTGCTTTGCAGGGTTGCGGAGGATGCACCTCACCTTATTATGTTCCCGGCTGTGGTTGGCTCCTCAGCTGTACGGGTGAGATCGAAGGATAGCACCTCATCGAGTAAGTGCATAGGAACCGTTTGCTTGAGTTTAGGTTTAGAGCTGTGTCAATAGCATAGTGAGCTGATACTAAAGTCAATACTCTTGCAAATTCCAACTGATGTTGGTAGCAAATTCAAATTGGGCTGAGGGCCTCCCCAATGGCACAGAGGTAGTATCGTTGCCTTGTAATCAAGGGGTCCCAGGTTTGATGCCTGGTGGATGCACATAATGGTTCGAATCTTACTTTAAACTGTAGGTCCAGTCCCATTTAGCCATACTGTACATAAAGTGGACTTACAACACCAACTCAATCAATTGGGCTGAGCAGGTATTGGAGAGCATTTGATTTGATGGTTCTTTTCTGGACTCCTGGTGTCTTGCAAGGTCTCTAAAATGCAAGATTTTTTCCCCTTCTACCTAAATATGATAGACATTATACAAGATGCATTATTTGCATTCTTGCTTTTTTTTTTTCCTTCCTTTTCTTTCTTTCTCGGTATTGTGTGGAAAAATTGTTTTTGTGTTTAGATGTTTTGATATTAACTTATGTGTAAATGTATGAATTATAAGCTGATAGAATTACGTTGAATAGTCTCAGTGAAATACTTATATATACAGTGTGTCTGGGATGAAAAGTAACAATAAGAAAGGCTGACAAATATATGTGTAATGCACTGACAAAAATAGTGTTCACAGCATAGCATAGAGAAACTTCTCATGTTTCCATTGTGCCAGACTTCAGTAGACAAAAGGCATACTCACATAGAGATGTATTGCTAGCAACAAAATCTTGTCGAGTTCTTCAGTATTCTACCACAAGCAGTATGTTGGATATGTGTCTTATTCAGCAACCTAGGAGTCTTTCTTATTGGTGGTGTTTTTCTGGACCCTGCCTTCATATTTGAAAATATTCTGAAGAACTTTCAATTAGAGATGGGGCAGATTAACTGGAACGTTAACAGTATCATCCAATGTAAACATATCAATGTGGCAGGAATGTTGCTTTAGAAGAGTACATATTTTACGGGAACTTGACAACTATGTTGAACATATTAGAAGTTTATTTTGCTTTGGTTAGAACCAAAAAAAAAATTTTCTCTCTATTTTTTGGCATTGTCACTTTTAGGATTTTTTCTTTCCCTTTTGGTCAATTTTTGAAGTTCTTAAACTTTATTCTCCTCCTTCATAGTCATTTCATGTATTTTCATCATGTTTGCTTCTCTCAAAATTCTACATAGGTAAATTCATGTTTTACTTTAGGCGAAAGTGCAGGATGAGAGAACATACATCATCTTGATGCCTGAACACAGATAACTACGAGGCTTGTCCAGAAAGTAAAGATACACACACATTTGCACGTTAGGGGAAAAATGTGTACCAAAGTTGGCAACACTGGCAGTAGCCGTGATCCATACGACGAGGATTGGGAGTGAGTAGTCAGTGCTGCGCTGAGTCTTGTGCGAGGAACACGCATTGGAAATGGCAGCGGCGGTACCGAATCCCGCCAAGTCTGAAGTGCGCACAGTGATCAGTTTTTTGCAGGCACAAGGAAAGTGTCCATCGGAGATCCACCGAGAAATTGTGACTGTGTACGGGAATGTAATGAATCGTCAAAATGTGGCGAAATGGTGCCGTGCCTTCGCAGAAGGTGGACGTGATGTTCATGATGAAGAGAAAAGTGGGAGGCCGTCCGTGATCACTGACGACCTTCGCAATCATATTGAAGCAGAGGTGCGTGCGAATAGACGGGTGACAATTCAAGAATTGTGTGTGATGTTTCCTGACAGTTTAAAAACCACTATTCATGAAGTTGTGACTGGGTTAGGGTACAGAATGTTGTGTGCACGCTGGGTCCCAAAACATTTGACTGACAAACACAAAACCAAACTACTGGGATATGCACGCACTGGACTTCCTTACTCGCTACGCAGAAGAGGTAGATGCATGCATTCCTGGACTCCATTGTGACAGGTGATGAAACATGGGTGTTCCACCATACACCTGAATCCAAGCAGCAGTCACTGCAGTGGTACCCATTCTCCAAAAGCCAAAAAATGCAAAACTTCAATTTCAACCCGCAGGCTGATGGCAACCGTTTTCTGGGATCACCATGGCATCCTGCTGGTGGAATTCATGCCGCGTGGAAGAACGATTAATGCTGAAACCTACTGCCAGACTTTGAAACATCTTCGACGTGCAATTCAAAACAAACTGAGAAGCATGTTGTCAAGGGGAATCAGCTTTATTCATGACAACGCCCGCCCCCATGCAGCAAATGTCACCAAGCATCTGCTTGCACAGTTTCAATGGGAGGTCCTTCACCATCCGCCATACAGCCTCGACCTTGCACACAGCGACTACCACCTGTTCCTGTACCTCAAGAAACATCTTGGTGGAAAACACTTTGCCGACAACGATGAAGTCAGGGAAGAAGTCACAACTTGGTTCCAGATGCAGGCGGCGGGTTTCTAAGATTCAGGGATACAGAAACTTGTTCCGCGTATGAACAAATGTTTGGTCAATGGTGGCACTTATGAGGAGAAATAGCCTCTGTATCAGTGTATCAAGTGTAACTTTAGTTGTGAGCAATACATTTCTTTTATATCTTATTTTTGGTTTGTATCTTTACTTTCCGGACAAGCCTCGTACACAGATAGGAAAGTTCATAAACTTAATGTTGCAAGCAGCTACAGATTAAAAATTTAAACCATCAAGCATCTGGATGTGATGAATTATTCAAATACTTTCACTGGCTTTTTCTTGCCAGTTATGGAAAATGCAAACTTGAATTCATATATGTAACATCAATATCAATATTTTTTACATTGCATAGACATTTTCCGTATGATCAGTACTAACTTGTTCGTTTTCATTCTACAGGATTATTTTGTAACTATCTGTCTCAGCACTCGGGTGATGGAGAATTGGAAGATGAGGAGGAAGAAGAAGAGGAAGAAGATGAAGATACAGCAAGTGGTGAAGAAAATCAAGTGTCTGTGCTCAAAAACTGTTTTCTCGCAATGGTCGACACACTCTCAAAGCAGGTTTGTTCACAGTTTGTGCCTAACCAGTTTTGCTATTTGCCAAATCATTATATATTCTCTTCAGAGAGCCTTTTAGTAGCATAGTTTTAAAGTACCAAAGGATTTGTGTTTGATTTGAGTTTGCAACACCTATTTGCCTTCTTTCCAGTTTCCTTGTTACGCAGATTGCTTGCTATTTTTTTTAAACATTAACATTTGTTGGTCTACGATTTGAAAATGTAAAACTCCAGGTGCACATTTTTGTCCTATATATATTGGTATACTCTGGGTTGTAATCATACCATTCAATGCCCATGGGATAACGACAGAAGTGTAGCAACGGGTGGGCAAAGTGGTGACCGCCTAATGCCTTGCTTTCCATGGGGCTTATATAAAAAAAGTTGCAATAAATAGAAGGTTGAAAAAGCTAATGTCTGTGGACAATTAAACAACATTCTTCTTTTACCTGGTTTTAAATTCTATGTTTCTCTTTATTTAGCTGTGAGTAATACGCACATCACAATATGTTATTAAATTCTAGTTAAATGTTACACTTTGAATACATCAAATATTTAGTATTTTAAATAAATCTGGCAGCAGTTGTCCGATTTTAGAAGCCATCCCACTATAAATAAGCTATGCATAAAATAATTGCTCATTGTATCGAAACTTTCATTGTTGTTAGTGTTATGCATTTTAATGAAACTCTGAATTGAGCATTTATGCTTGCATTAGGCAACAATGAACACTGAACATAAAGGAATGGAAGAAGTTTTTCCAGATTGAAGGTAATAAAAAAAACTTCCTCTGAACGACCATGTGACAAGAACGATTGTCTGGATTGGCCGTATTATCCACAGAAAACATTGACTCAACTCTGGAATATTCAGAAGTTGTTGGTAAAATTATTGAATATAATTTTAACCAGTATTTTTTTGTTTAAATTTTATAATACTTTTGCTGACGTATGCCTGAAGATTTTGTATCAATTTACATTGATATTTCAAAGTTAAACAACGGATAGGGACCCTCATTCTAATCTTGCCCAGGGCCTTGTCATATGTTTCTACGCAAATGGATAACAACAACACAGATGTCTCCGTGACTTCACCACTTCAAGTTTACTTGACACAAGCTTTTGCTGGCATTAGAGGATCATCATTTTATGGAGCTCAGGTCTTGATAAAATCTGTATTGTTCATTTAATTTGCACAATAGTGCATATTCTTTGGATACCAGAAGCATGTGTAAATCATGTGTTGCATTGCTTTAGGAAAATTTATGTCAAAATTCTTATTGCAGGCTCCAGAAACGATATCTCAGGTTCAGCTACTCGTCCAGGAACTACGTAGAATCACTCTGCTCTGGGATGAATTGTGGCTGGGCACTTTGGCTCAGCATCATGCAGAAATATCTAGAAGATTAGCACAACTTGATCTAGAAGTCATTCGTGTAGAGGATAACGTGTCTCTGTCTTCGACAGAAAAGGAGAAGTTAATCGCCGAAAAGCATCGTATCATCCTAAAACCAGTAAGTACTGTAGGTTTCGATATATTTGATGTGATGGCTTTTAACCTTATGCAAGAAACAATGAAAATCTGTAAATTCCATTGCAATATCTGTGTATTAACTAGGCTTAAGCTGATATGGTAGTGCATATGGGAGATCAACATCAGTAAATGTTGGTTTATACACTCCTGTTCACTTAAAGTAGCACATTTTATAATTTTGACAGTTGAAGTATGCACCATTATTTGAACAGGAGTGTACTTTATTCCCAATACCAGCTGATACTTCCCCACAATCATGGTTTCCTCTGATACACACAAAGTAATATCTGGCTCTTTCTCAAGATATCTTGGGAATTTTACAAATTACAATTTTTATTAATCCTGAACTAAATTGTGTGGCAAAAGTGAAATTTTGTAATGAAATTACATTTTGAAAATAGTATAGTTATGGGTAGGGTTAAATAGCTAAGTGGATGAAAATTTTAAATTGGCGAATGTAAGCTTTTGTAAACACTATGTAACTATTCTATTTGTTCCTTTCATTCAATCATGTTCATCCTTATGGCAATTAATCTAACAAGTTTAAAGTAGTATTTTAATTTGTAGAACACATGGCCATCCAACTTGTTTTGAAACACTAAATTAGCACATTTTTCCAATTGATGAATTTTTATTGAGCCCTCAAAAATCTTTCATTGAAAGCAAGTAAATATATTGCATACACAAACATATCTAGAGGTGTATGCTCCACTGCTGTTCCTGATTCGTGCTTTGTCCAATACTTGGAAGTGACAAAGAATTATATAAAAATTAAGTAGATTACATTTTTCTCATTCATTAACTTGTGGCTTCACAAACAGCAGGATTTTGTAAAGTGTATTTATTGTAAATATTGAACTTAATAGACTTTCACTTTCAATTGCAGCTTGTGTTCGTTTTGGAACAGCTTCACACAATCACATCAGTGACCCCAGAGACTCCTCATGAGAAGTGGTTTCAGGAGAAGTTTGGTATGTTTTATATAATTACTGTATAACATTAGACAAGTCTTTCTATGTAAATACTTTTTTTATGTGCAGTAGTTTTCTTTATGTCAAGATAAAAATCTCCAAGTAACTTCATGTAAAAGATATGTGCTTTGTTTGTGTTCGGATAGGAAACATTTTCCGTTGTCAAAATAAAATATTTATATAGGATAATACTTAGAGGCATGCAAATTTCGTTTTTGACGAAAACACGAAATATGAAATAACATGATGTAATGTTCATTTTTCATGTTTCTGAAAGGTCTGAGGTGCATTTTTCTACCCTGTTTTGTCACGAAATAATGCGAAATGAACTGCAAAATGCGAAATTGACTCTTAAACACCAAATTTACCATTTATATATCCGACTTATACTCTAAACCATGAAATTTACCGTTTATATACAGACACGACACTTTCTAAAGTCAGAATTTTCCTGCGAGTTATGCGATTCACGGAAAATTGATTAATTTTGCTGTAAATATTTGAGAAGCAAAAATGGACCCCTTTACACAGGAATAAACTTAATACTCTGGTAACTACATAAATGTGCTATTAGAAGGCATAAGTTTATTTTGTGTAATAAGTGCAGTTTTTAAATCAAATTTAGGATTATATTCACAATTTTAAAACCAAAATGTCATTTTATATAGCACTTTTGATGTGATTATTCACCGCTATAACACCGAAATTTTATTTTATTTACCGCTTTTGAACCCGAAATCAACTCTGTTTTTGTACCGAAATTTTGCTTTTTTATTTACCAAAAATATGTGCCTCTAATAATACTGTGTTCAAGATGCAGTGCTGTTACCATAAATAAAAGTTAATATCTACTGGAACGAAAGCAAACTACCATATTATAATAACATTATTATAACCCATGTGCAACAGCCCGTGAGAGCCAGGGTCTATCAACTACCTGCCTCACTCCCACCTGACGAAGTGGGAAATCATCCAACCAGATACGGCGTGACGCGTGGTCAGCACGCCAGACCTCCAGTCATTGTTGTAGGTTTTCTAGGATCGGGTTATTCAACTCATTCATAGCACCCCAATTTCCTCAGGATGGTCGATGGCCATGAGTCCCATACACAGGCCAAAATCTCAGGAGAAAGATTGTTACGCTTCCTCCGCAGGAAACTCGAACTTGCATGCATCCCGTAGCCGGAGCCCAATGGCCACGGTGCAGGAAAAAGTATCATATTAAACCACATTGAAATGTCAGTGTCACTATTCCAGTTAATATGAACTATTAATTGAAAAATAGTACAGAAATTAGTAGTTAATAAAAAAAAAATATATTACCTGCAGGCACAAGTTCAGTACATTATGTAGCACAGAAAACTGATTTTACATACCTGAAGGAAAGGTTCCCTTTTTTCTGTGTTGAATCTGTTTTAAATACAGCTATTAATTTCAAAGGACCACTGCTTTCATGTGTTTAAATTGATGATTTCTCATACATAGGTTGTGTTGAGTTCTTTGTAGAACAATCAGCAAGCGTTGGGTTTGCTTTCTGTCACTTAGAGTGCTGTGTAGTGTTGTCTGCTGGGTTGTAAGTTGTGGGAGTTTTTTTTGTTTTTTTTTGGGAAGGAGAGACTGTGTGAATGTGATTCAGTTGAAATATTAAAGGTATCTCTCACATCTGCTGTCTCTTCGAAAGTAAGAAAGGTTTTAGATTGTCTTTAAGGATGAGAGATACAGTTTTCTTCATAGAGCCTGAAGTGCTGAACAGGAGGGAGGTCTATGTGACCTGGTGTCGGATGAATGTATTATTTTTTGAATGTGCTCTCTGATCATATTACTTGATAGAACTACAAAAAGCACACCAATTCTAATGGAGATGACACAATGCACAAACGTGCATTTGATTGGTCAGTTCTGAAATGACATGCAGTATGTGTCATCTGTCATCTCTGTGTGAAATCTTCGTAAGGAGAAGTCAAAGAGAATAATGTCAGACCAGAAATATCCAAATGTGGATTCAAATAGTGAAAATGTAAAGTTAAAGAGGAAAGTTTACGTTCTCTGTAAGATATACATGGGAATCTAAATACATTTGTTCATTATATTTTTGTTGTCCAGCTTAATAAAACATACTCTAAAATATGTCAAATCTTTTCTTGATTGAATTGAAATAAATATGCACATTATGCGAAACTGTGCTTCATTGCCTTAAGGCTCAGCTGGACCTTCGGCCAACACTGGATCAGCTGTTTTCAAAATTTTCAATCCTTTAGTAAAACTGCTTTGATACACCAAAATCTGAAAAATTACATGTGCTTATAATTTCTTCTAGAGCATTCATGTGGATCTACACGTGGTTTGCTTTCGCTGTTTTCTAGATATTATCAATAGTTTAATAGGCTTACCTATCCATGAAACTATTGAGAATGTCTAGTCAACAACAAAAGTAAACCAAATGATTCACATAAATGCTCTAGATGGAATTTCAAGCATATGTAATATTTCAGATTTTTAAATATTTTAGCAGTTTTTCAAATGGAGTAGGAATTTTGAAAACAGCTGCCCTAGTGTCGGCCAAAGGTCCAGCCAAACCTTAAGATGCTGGAACACATCTGTTATGCATTTCTCATGTATGTTTTTCCACATTTCCAGGAGAATACATCAAGGAAGCTCTGCAGAAACTGAAGAACCCTGTTAATCCCCACAAACCGCAGGAGTCATGGCAGCCATTTAAGCAGTTGCAAGTGAGCCTGCAGCAAAGGGCGCAGAAGAGAACAGCATACACATTGAAGATGTCGGACATCAGCCCTGCGCTCGCGGGACTGAAGAGCACCGTGATTGCCATGCCAGGCATTACGTCAAGTCCAGGGAAGATCATCACCATTAGCGCCGTGGATAACAATGTTGCCATTTTGCCCACCAAGACTAAACCAAAGAAGCTTGTGTTCCATGGGTGTGATGGTCAAATGTAAGTAGCATTTTGTTTGTTTCGTTAAGCCTGCTATCAGACACAAGTGACATGCAGCCAACAAGCAACATGTGTCACTTGGAAGCAAGTCTTTAGAAATAAATTCAACCTTTCGTACAGAGGTAACACAACAAGCTGCTAGTTGCTCGTGAGTCACTTTGACTGGGTTTTTTCTTAGTGTGAATTGTGTCTGAGAGGTTTGTCATTTGTCAGACCCACATTCACTAACATTCTGAAGTCTAGAATTTCCTGTATGGAGTGAACTGGCAATCAAAAATATTTAAAGGGCTCAGGAGTGAAACGTGGTAAGTAACATTTTGGTCATTATTGAGTTACAAAGTAAAATGAATCATCCTTCAATTTTCGAGTGTAATTGCCATGTCATACAATTTGCATTGGACTCGGTGAAGCCTTCTGAAATTGGTAAACACAACACAAGAACAATTTATCTACAGTATAGCTTCTAATAACCTTTTTTCTTAATGAGCTAACAAATGACCCGAGCCCTTCATTTATAAATATTTTTTAAAATGCCAATAGAGAGTGGTCTAGTCAGGATGTATAACTGCCACGTAGGAGGCCCGTGTTCAATCCCTGGGGTGGATGATCTAAGCGTAGTCCCTTCATAAAGTGGCTCCAGGGCTCACCCAGCCTCAAATTTTTACCTAGGGGGTTAAAAACAGCTGGAGCATGGTGCTAATCACATCACCTCCAAAATGAACAAGATCGGGAATGTGTGGTGCCCTACCCCCACATCCCCTAAATGTGCCTTCATGGCACATTGTGCTATATGCATGGGAACTTTACCGCACAGGGAAGGCTTGATAATGCAGAAAATTGGATATAAATCTCTCTCCCAGTTTTCATTTATAAGTGATCAAAGTTACCGTTGTATGACTTGAAACACTAGAAGAAAAGTCAGATTACTGACTAACTCTCTAGCCATCTTAAACCCAAAGGTTTTTGGCTACAGCAACACAAGCCTTCCATCTGTCCCTATCCTGGGCAAGATCAATCCAATCTTTTCCATCCTTAACTATTTCCTTTAGGTCCATCTCAACGTTATCCCTCCACAGAAACATGAGACCATAGATGTTCCTAAGAAAAGTGAGATAAATTATTTTATTATGAATTTTTGTTTAAGTTCCAAGATATTCGGTATATAGGGGGACTAATTAGTAAAATACCTATAACTATCTCTTCATGCACTGATAGGCTAATCGGGACTGGATTTACAATTTAATGTGGCATGTGTATGTCTGCGTGCACCACTAAACCCCTTGTTTGTAAGTGGATGATGTTACCACTGGACCATCTGGAAGATGCTGAAAAGCCTTATAAAGATAGCATGTTCGTTCCCATGAACATTTTCGTAACAGTGTTTCCTAAGCTTGTAGAAATGATAGTTTAAAGCATGAAAATTGTAATGTTTCGTGTCTTTGAAGAAGAAAATTTGAAGATCATATCATAATTATCGTAACTAAAGTAACATAACATTGATGTAAATTTCTTAATATATTTCAGGTACACGTATCTCTTCAAGGGACTGGAAGACTTGCATCTAGATGAACGCATCATGCAGTTCCTTTCCATCGCAAATACTATGATGCAAAGAGCACAAAAGAATGAACTGCGTGTGTTTCAAGCGAGGCACTATTCTGTGATACCCCTTGGCCCCCGTAGTGGACTTATAAGCTGGGTGGATGGAGTCACTCCACTGTTTGCTTTGTACAAGAGATGGCAGCAGAGGGAAGCTTTCATTTCTTCGTATGTCCAGTCACAGAAGGCTCAATCATCATCAAATCCACAACCAAGCAACAGTAAGTATCAGGTAGTTTTTCAAATATTAATAACCAGAGCTAAGCTGGTACCACTTTGATCACATATTGATACCATTGCCGATAGACTTACAGATTCCCACCAATACCAATACTTGCATATTGTAACAATTCAGAGTTGTTCAGAATGTACATATAAATATGGATATATAAGTTTTCCATTAAACTATATCAGTAATCTATCAAGAGTTTCAACAGATTTGAAGGGGTTAACGGTCGTTCCAGGATTCGGCCAGGAAGTTAGGGAAATTTATAAGCCAAGAGCTCGACCTAACTGCACCTGGTCTTGCTTACCCATTGCACTTACCAATGATCAGGTCCTAATCTCTACCTCTTCAAGACGAGGGAAACAAATTATTGATTTTCAGATATGTAATTAATAAAGAAATAAATCAATCATACTTACATAAAAAAGGATACACTTGTCACACATGTAAACCAAAACTTACGCCTCTTTACATGCCCCTTCGCACCTTAATCAAACTCGCACTTTTTGCCACACACGCTTGTACAACTTAATGGTACCTCACTGTCCGGGGTTTGAACTCTTATCATCACACGAGTCTTAATACTATCTAAACTGCATTGGGTTCTTAACGCATACCGTGTCTCCTGTATAAAATCTTGATGCGTACTGTTTATTTCGAGCCTCGTTGCACACTTTGTCCTGTCTTCCAACTATTTCCAAAAATCTGTAGGTTTTGGTGGATGACGTGTCCCCCTGGCCCAATGAAATTGTCCGGTGTTGTTTTGACCAAACCGTGGGAACAGCATCCCTGGCTCCAGTTTCTGCCCCATTTTACCCAAATTAGTTCAGTGGTGATAGATAGTGTCCAGTCGAAGGGATACAGCGCTCATTTGTCACTTCTCTCATTCCTTCGTCCTGGTCCCTGGCTGGGGATGGAAGAAACGCAGCCCACACGGAAAGAAACATAGTTCCCATCTTTCCAAAGGAAAGTATTTTCAACATGAAGCAATATAGAATTGCTATAGAGTTTTGCTTTAAAATTAGGGCTGTACCTGATACCTATGGCCAGTGAATTGTTATCAGTATCAGAATGTATTGGCTGGATTGTATTTGTTAATACCAATCAATACTTTTCTGACATTCTGATCTTTCATGGGGTCTGCAAAAATGTTGCACGGCACTTTCACAGATTCTAATTATCCTGTAATCTAGGCAAAAATCGAAGTTTCCATCGACTTTACACCAATATTATGTGAGAAAAACTGTATTTGTGATTACATAAGATATTTCAACATTCGGGTTTAATTTTTGCAAAAATCTGGCAAATTGATGCTTATAATTGAAGTGGAATGCTCACCCACTGATATTAAATAATATTTTGAACAAACGCAACTGACTACCATGCTAAAGGTCCTGGGTTCAATACCCGGCCGGTTCAAATCTGGGAACGTTTCTAACGGAAGCAGCCCTGGTGCCCACCCAGCACCGAATGACATGGGTACCTGGGGGAAACCCTGTGGGGGGGGGGGGGTAAAGGCAGTAAGGGGTGTGATGCTGATCACATCACCCCCACTCGCAACCGGATCAAGAAAATGTGGGGCGTTACCCCCACACCCCCTATACGCCTTCATGGTGTGGTGCTAAGCACAGGGGAGCACTTTGCCTTTACCTTTTACAATTTTTAATTCCTAGTTTTCTTCAGTGTAAGCCAATACTCTAAAAAAGAAGAAAAAAATTTAAAAAATTATTTTTTTCATGAAATGTTTCTAATTTGGCTGGCCTCCATAGTCTACACCACGACGGGAGCGTTCAAAACTGTACCTGCATGTTGCCTGATATGTACAGGTATTGGACATTGAAACTGAAACACCTGGTAGAAAACCATAATTTTTATTTAATAAGGTGTTGCCAGCAGCAACATGACGTGGGAAGGATCAATAGAGGTCCTGCACCGTGTGCAGAGGGATTTGGAGCCATTCCTCCTGAAGCACAGTGACAAGTTCAGCACGTGTACGTGGTGGAGGGAAACGTTTCCGCACTCGATTCTCTAACAAACCCCGTACAGGCTCAATAATGTTGAGATCCGGCGATTGAGCAGGCCATGGCAGATGTTAAACCTCTCGGTCATGCTCATCGAACCACTCTGTGGTAAGTTTAGCAATGTGAATAGGGCAGTTATCATCCTGAAACAATGCACCACCGTCCGGGAAGAGTGTTTGAACCATAGGGTGTAAATGGTTCTCCAGAATGGTCCTATAGTCCTTGGCAGTGACATGACCCTCGGGAACAATTAGTGGGCCCAAAGTCTGCCACGATATTGCACCCCACACCACACCTCCATGTTTGACTGTGGGTACCAAGCAGTCTGGGTTGTATGCATCAGAGGGACTTCTCCAGACGAACACTCTCCCTGTTGTTTGGAACACGGTGTAGCATCCGAGAATATGACACATTTTAGGTCATCCAACGTCCAGTTTTTATGAGTCTGGCACCACTGAACCCACTTTACGGCATTTGTGCTACTGATGAAAGGCTTCGGGATAGCAACCCTGCCATGAATGTTGGCTGTATGCAGGCATCGACGGACTGTTTTCGTGCACACAGGTTCTGTGAGGTGTGTATTCACTTCTGTGGTGATTGCGGATGCGGTGGTTTTCCGTTTTCGTGCAACAATCCTAGTCAATGCCCTGACGTCCCTTTCCGACAACTTCAGTTGTCCCCCTGCAGTTGCTCCTCCTGGATGTGGTTCGTCCTTCCTGTTCATATGCACACATCACCCTGGATACTGCAGCTCGTGAGACGTCACAAAGTGTTGCAGTTTTGGACACAGATGCACCTGCTAGACGTGCCCCTACGATCTGCCCCCTTTTGAAGTCGGATATGTCCCCCATTATACCGCTCTACACACACGATTTGATGTTCAATGACGAACCTCTTGTACTGGAGTGACTACCAAGAACTCGCAAACGTGACTTATTGCCCATAAGTACGATTTCAACTACCAGATGGCTCTGGTGAGTCCCGCGAACATTCCAGGCTATTTGCGCAGGTGTTTCAGTTTCAATGTCCAATACCTGTATGTCACTCTGCAAAAATTGCACACTTAATGTTGATAGTTATGGAGGAAAAAAAATATTTGTGCTAACACCAGCTGTATTTCATGCTATATGGTTGCATTTACTTTTCTCCCTTGTTATACGTTGCAATTATCAAGGCTCGCTTCCTATGCATCTAACAAACTTCTAAAGTTTCTCTTTTCTGAAAGGCAATAGATGCAGTAATTTCAGAGATATATGGGTTTTAGTTCTTTCCCACATGCACTGTTTAAAGAAATAATTTTTAAAAATTCCATGGTTTATACAACCATGATGCTGTTGTTGATATATTAAGCGAGACTGTAAAATATTTACTTTTTCTTTCTCTAGCAGGTGTTCAAATACTGAGGCCATCAGAACTCTTCTACAGTAAGCTTACACCACTTCTCAAAGAGAAAGGAGTATCTAATCTTGATAACAGGAAGGAATGGCCTCTTTCAATCCTGAGGCAGGTCCTCACAGAACTAATGGAAGAAACGCCTAAGGATTTGGTTGCCAAGTAAGTAGCGTAGCATGTAAAATGTTAGTGATAAAAAGTTAAGTTTTTATAATGGTTCTCAGTTTAATGAAATATGCCCAAAAAAAGGGTATGAAAGTTCATGAAAATAAAAGTTCATAAAAATATCTAAAAAGAATAACCTAGAAAACTCTGGAAATATTAACTACGGTGTCTGTATTAACAATGAATATGAATTGTTTCCATATTTGTATACACTAATTTAATAAAACAGGTGTTTGTAATTACAAATAAATAAGTAAAAAAAAAAATAACTTCACACTGCATATCTTCAACAACTTAAATTGAAAATTACTATTGTCTACACATACACCTTCAACTATAGATCCAATTTTTTTGAGCCCACCGTTGTTCTTCATTGGGGGTATGAAAGGAATAAGCTATCCTAATTATAATTAGACGTAAGTGAGTTACTAACTTCTTTCACGAAACTTACTTGTAGAAGTTCTATTAATTTTGGTGACCTCTGCCACTGCCACCATCTGCTTGGGAACTCGTTGCTTGCTGGGCTGGCTTCCAGTTCCTGTCATTTCCCTGCATGCGTCTAGGAGCCAGTTCGTCTGCTGCATGTGCTGGGTTTAATTTATTGCAGTAGCGATAGCCAAATGTGATGCGCTTGACTGCTGTCGATGTTCAGATCATGTTGAAAGTGCATAATTGTGTGCGTCTTTTTGATTTTGGTGTCAATCCTCGGCTGCGATGGATCCCTAACTGAAACTTATTTCATGTTGTGTTGCTTGAAATTAATACAACTTCTACAAATAATTCATGATGGATGCGGTAAACACAGTTTAAAATTACTTACATGACATTTAGAAATTTCGTATTTCCTCGTTCCACAATTTAATGGTTAAATCCTATTAATTTCGAAGATCCTCTGTCTTCATTCACCAAGGGTACGGCCTCTGAATGAAGACAGAAGATCTTCGAAATTAATAGGATTTAACGATTAAATTGTGCAACACGGAAATACGAAATTTCTAAATTTCACGTAATTCTACAAGTAAGTCTTCTCACACGTCATTAAGTAAAGTAAAGTGCTCCTATGTGCTTTGCACCACACCATGAAGACATGTAGGGGGTGTGGAGTTAGGGCACCACATTTTCTTGATCACGGCTGATGAAGGGGGTGATGTGATCAGTACCATGCCCCTGGCTGCCTTTACCCCCCCCCCCCCCCCAGTTTCCTCCAGGTACCCACTTTATATAATGATGGGTGGATGCCGGAGCCACTTGAACAGGTTGGAAAAAAAAATCCTGGTTCTTCCCCGCCAGGGATCGGAACCAGGTCCCTTGCATGATAGTCAGGCGCCGTAACGACTGAGCTACCGTGGCTCACACATCATTACAGTTTTGAAATTAACAGAAATCAAATACGATCCATCCAATTTATCCAGGTAAAGTATTGCACTCCAATTATATGCATCAGTTTATCAAGAGTTTTGCTTTAAAACATTCAAGCATTATATCAGAATATTAAATAAATGTTATGTAAACACAAAATAAGGTTTCCAACAAAACTGGTGCAAAATATAAAGATGCTTCAAATTCTGCATAAGGTTTAGGATAATTAGACTCTGCAGGAGTGTTGTGGCATTTTTGTGAACCCTGTAAAAGACCAAAATCTGGAGAAGTGTTCTTCGGTATGTGTAAATAACTTCCAACCAATACTGATACCATCTGATACTTTTTGGAAGTTGGGTATTTTGTTGAATCAGCAAAAATGCCACTTGACAGTTTCACAGAGTCTAATTGTACTGAAAGAATGCAAAATTCAGTTTTCAATGGATTTTGTCATTAAAGACAATTATTTTAATATTCCAGTGCATTTCTTGAATATATGAAAACATTACTGTGGCAAATTGATGTATATGATTGCCGTGGAATACTTACTTATTAATTTGACTCAGTACTGTGAAATATTTTTAATTGTTACAATTTTCAAGTATCGATATTGGTATTAGTTCAACCTTAAACAGACGGCCATGAAATTAGGTGAGTGGTAGAAGTTCGCACAGCCCCGTGTGTTCGGAGGTTTAAGAGAAAAAAAAATCTCGTTGTAGAGTTGGTCTTCGTAATCCTTGATGATACAAACTGACAGTATTTGCTCAATAGGTCAAGGAAAACAATTGTATGTTCCAGAGAGTGGTCGGTCTGACACTAATTAGTCAATGCAGCCCAGTTGACGTTGCCACACAGTGTGCAGGAACCAGTGACTTTTGTCCTGCTTTTGCTTTGCTTTTCCCATATGTGCCACCAGTGCAATTCTGCGCAGCTGCCTATTTTCATATCTGTGTGTTTATTAACCTTTATAGCCAGCCCCTGTGGTGGAGTCCTCGATGGTGCAGTGGTCGCATCGTCGCCTTGTAATCAAAGGGTCGCAGGTTCGATACCCGGTGGAGGCACATAGTGGTTCGGAACCCACTTTAAACTGTAGGTCCAGTCTCGATTAGCCTTACTGTGCATAAAGTGGACTTAGAACACCAAATCAAACCAAACCCTATGGCGGAGTGGTTAGCACATCACACTATGATGCCAGTGGTCCCGGGTTTGAATCCCAGCGTGGGCATGGATATTTGTAAGTGTCCATTCATCAGGTCATCACTCATCCCCATCTTCGCAAATTGCCAAAAGTGGCAAAAAAAGCAAAGTAAAATAAAGCAAATGAATCAATCAATAACCTTTATAAGCTATGGCAATAACATTTTACTGATTATGTTCGTTTCTTTGCAGAGAGCTGTGGTGCCAGAGTATAAACGCAGCTAGTTGGTGGCAGGCAACACGCACCTACTCGTGCTCTGTAGCTGTAATGTCTATAATTGGGTACATTATTGGATTGGGTGACAGGCATTTGGATAACATGCTGGTGGATCTTTCAACTGGTGAGGTATGTACATGCAAATTTGTTTGCGCTGTATTTAATGAAATGTTCAGTAAGCACTTCACTATACCAGTTTGCTGCATTTAATTGTACTCTTGCATGCACTGATTACTTTTTGAGTAACATTAACTGTAACACTGGTACTTTTCTCAAGATAGATGTAAAAAAAATACGTGTTTTGGGGAATGAAAGATGCGATAGTTGGAAACATGTACTGAAACAGCTACTATTTTTTTTCCATGCAACTTAACTTGTAAAAGTTTTATTAATTTTGGTGGTCCTTGACACTATCAACATGGGAACTTGTTGTTTCACTGCTGGATGGGTTTTCAGTTCTTCCTGTTTCTCTACATGCCACTAGTGGTGCTGGTGTAGTCTTTTCGTGTGCCATCTTTGCTACCGATACTAGGTTTTATCTGCTGCAGTACTGGGAGCCAGATGTGATGCCTTCCTCTGTTGATGCAGAAAATGCATAAGTGCACATGTCTCTTTCATTTTGGAGTTAATTAGTGAATGTGTGCCTGGCTGGAACTGTTTTGAAGCATGGCTGTTAAGTTTGAGGTGTCTGGCCAGTCTAGTGGTTGGCTGGGCTTTTCTGACATGTCAAGTGCTGTTGTATACATTCGCTGATGGAAGTAATGGATGTGCAAATGTAATGCACCTTGCACTCACATATCTTGAATGTATATGAGGGGATGTGGAGGTAGGGCCCCACATATTCGCAGTCTCGGCCCTCCTCGATCTTCTTTCCAAGGTTATTCTCGGGTACCTATTTATTACAGATTGTGTGAACCCCAGAGCCACTCAATGAAGGGTCGGTCCTGTGTTTGAATCCCGACCTGAGCATGTGTGTTCTTTCCCTTCATCATATCATCACACATCCTCATCTTCATGATTGGCAGAAAAGCCAAGTAAAATAAAGCAAATCAATCAATCAATGAAGAGTCATTTGAAAAATTCCTAGCTGAAATTACCCACTCTGGGAATTGAACCAGGGTCTCCCATGTCAGTCTGATACCATACTGACTGGACTGCCACAGCTCCTATATATGAAGGTGGATCAAATGAAAACGGAACAGTGGATGTACGGAACAGAGCTCTCCCACCGTCGAAGAAGTCCAAAATTGTGCAGAGTAATGGCAAAGTGATGCTGGTATGTTTATTTGATCATGAAGGATCCCTTCTCCTTGAGTTTCTGGACCATGGTCAAACGATCAATGCTGCTTGTTACTGCAGCACTCTCCACCATTTGCGTGCAGCAATCAAGGCCAAACCACCCAGCCTCTTGTCCTCTGGAGTGGTTTTGCTTCATGACAACATGTGGCCACATACGTCAGCTGCTACAAAGAACATATTGGCGACATTTCGATGGACAGTGTTGGTACACCCACCGTATAGCCCTGATCTATCACCATGCGACTTCCATATCTTTGGTCCGTTGAAAAAGTTATTGAAGGGTCGGCGCTTCCACTCGGACAATGAAGTCATTGACAATGTTCGCATCTGGTTCCGATCTCAGCCAAAGGAGTTCTACGAGCAGTGTATTCACCACTTAGTGAAACAGTGGCGCAAGTGCTTTTAAATAAACCTTGTTGATTTAATTCTGTGGCCCGTGTTCAGTTTTCATTTGATCCACCTGAGTACAATGTAACCCTGATTTTACATTTTCCTGCATTATACATTCAATCTAGATTGTGCGAAGCTAACAAAATTTCTCCCCAGTTTTACATTTCCGTGCATTAGCTTGGCTTCCTGCTGTACATAAAATCTGGTTCCACTGACTATAGTACAAACTAAAAATAAACACATTGTAAATAATATTCATGGTTACCCACAGTTCAAAGGATATGTATCACACAAAAAAGAACTCTATTCTAAAACCTTAAATAACCCAAAATAGACTGCTGTCAACTATAAGATTTTTCACATATCCTGTTTAATTTCAATTACCTAGTACCTCTACTATAGTGGTAATTCTGTCACCTTCTAATCAAGCAGTCCCAGGTTGAAACCCCCCTTTGCACAGTGGTTTGCATCCCACCTTAAACTGTAGGTACAGTCTCGATTAGCCTATAAGCACAAAGCAACTAAAAGGATGGACAGTACCCAATGAATGAATGCATGGAAGTAGTTCTGAAAAACTTGGGAACATGGTGTTTCAATTGTGTGCTTCCTGAATCAAGATTATGTACAAATGATGTTATTTACATCTCATGGTAGTGTTTGGAAATTATAATTGCCTTCTCTTTGTTTCTAGGTTGTGCACATTGATTACAATGTATGCTTTGAAAAAGGGAAAACCTTGAGAGTGCCAGAGAAAGTACCATTTCGAATGACACCCAACATCAAGATGGCCCTGGGTGTAGCTGGTGTAGAGGTGAGTACTAACTTTGCTGAACACTCGTTTAGTACTAAGAAAAGTAATGGAATTATTCTGTACAGGGCAAATATTACATGTATTGTGTTAAATTGATTAGGCAGGGCACTCACTAACGTGTGGCTGTGGCTGAATATTCATGTGGTGGGCACTGTAGGTGTGGCACACTATGGTGCGACTGGTGAAGATACGGCAAAAGGCTAATAGATGTACCATGTTTGCCAGCAACAAACCACACATGACATTCCGAAGGACAACTTGCAGGCATTAATATTGATTCTCTTCTACAAATCCAAAACAAGCTATTTCATCATCTTGCTGGAGCCAGTGATGGCATCATAATGGGACAGGGGAACGGACACCCCAGTTCACAGCCAAATGAGTGGGCAGAAGAGCCAGATCTGGCTCCAAAAGGGCTAAGTTGGCAACAGTGCCAGCAGCTGTCACAGAGGGAAGAAACTCGTGGAAACCCTTCCTCATGCTCTTAATCATTCATCTATGTGGGATATACTCCTTTTTTTATGGGCAGCAAAGTTGTGCCCAAAATACAGTAGATAGGGCTCTCAGTTTATGTTATATATCTAATGTATTCTCGCAAGAGGCTGATTGATTCTACAGCACAGTTTACACAAATAGAGAGTCCACTTGGATAGGTTGTTCAACTGGTAGCTGCAATTCGTTCAAACTAGGATTGCTAGTATTTACATATGTCTGACTCTATATGGGCATTCAGTTCCTCTGGTATGAGCATGGAGGAAGACAAATGCTGTACAATTATAGAGTAAAGGTTCCTTGAACTTATACAGCAATGTGTAAAGAGTAATGGTTGATAAACTGAAAGATTGGAATTACGTGTAGTGGTGAGGAAGTAAAAATTTAGTCACTGGAAGATTTTGGAAAAATTCTTCAAGTATTCTAATTCATTGTTAGATACAGTTACCCATGAATTCAGAAAACTGTCATTAATTACTTTAGGGAAGAAATCTCAATTTCTTTTTTCTCCCATCAGAAGTTAAGTATGATGCTTTCTTTTAGTTTTGGTGATTTTGGTCACTTAAATTCTCTAGCACATCACATTGAATGTAACCAGGTGATTACCTTAGAGCAGTGTTTCTCAACCACCAGGACCTGGCATCAATTATACCAGGCTGAGAGAGATTCTCCTTAAACTTACGGCTTCCAGCTTTCTCGACACTACTGGTGAGACATCAAAGTCTCCGAGAGAAGACTGTTACCTGTGCATCCCCCAAAATTGAATTACAACCGTGGGGCCGGAAGAGTGAAGTGACGCAGCCCGAGCTGGCAAGTCCTGTAAAGATGGCATTCGTTAAGTTTCCACTGCGATGACAAATGCTTTTTTGACAGCGGTGGTGAGCAATCAAATGATGTAACCAGGAGCCACTTGCTACCTGCCTTCAAATTTGGATGTTGACAGTACGGTAAATTTAGTTTGCACAGCAGTTTTCATTAACAAATATATTGAAGTTGAAATATACTGATTTATTGGAATTTTTTGGTGGCCGAAGTGGAATATGCCAATGAAACCAGCACTTACCAAATTAATTTAATGATATTGGCCAGATAAAACTAAAAGATTCCATTCGATCCAGTTGTTGTCAACTACTTTAAAACAAGTTTTATATTTGACAACAAGCCTAGACATAATTGAACTAATACTCTGTGATTACGCTATAATTTATTTATTAATGTTAAATTTCAAAGTTAATGTATAAAGTTTAAAAAATTAGAAATCTATGTATGAGTAAAATTGTTGAGATCGAAGCATTGACCGTTAATAAACAAATTTATCTGGTCCCAGGCTCACGAAGGTTGAGAATCACTACCTTAGAGCAACTAGACTTTTATTTTAAACTCAACTTCACATTAGACACAGCCATCTCATCATTTTAGGTGTTTGGCATATTTTATCAAATGTGCATTTTCCCAGCTTCGTGAAATCCTTGTTGGGAGATGATGACAGTGTTTTAACCTTTTGGTACCTGACCCTCTTTCGCCAGGTAAGCCCCGGGTGCTCGGGCCAATTTTGAGCAAAATGCAGAGTTTTATAAAAATGACTAGATCAGAGGCTAATTGCCATAGACAGGCAAATCATATATTATACGCGGAATGAACCATAGATTCGGACTATATAAAATATATGCACATTTGGTGTATATATGGAGGGAGGGGAGGAACCGGAAAATTCAAGAATTTTTTTGAAAAAAATGTGGGTTTTGCCCCCCTCCCCCCTCCCAACCCGACAAAAAAGTACAGGACATTGTCAAAATACACATGGAAATAATCGCTGGAGTGTTAGGAACAAGAAAGTAATTGCACTATTATCATATGAGCAATAGAACATGACTTGTACCCCCAAAACAAGTGGTGTGCATGCCACTGACTCGTTTAGAAATGAACTAGACCAGAGTGACTAAAGCACGCCAAATATGGCACTTTCTTGCATGAGAGTCACCAGTCTAATTTTATACAATGCAGGTCACGTTGCAGCCATTTGAGAACACTTGTGCTCGACAACAAAGACATCATGATGGATGCGGTAAATGCAGTTTAAAATTACTTATGTGAAATTTAGAAAATTTTGCACTTCCGCATTGCACAATTTAATGGTTAAATCCTATTAATTTCGAAGATCCACTGTCTTCATTCACAAAAGGGTATGTCGTTTGAAGCGGAGATCTGTTACGCGAAATTTTCTAAATTTCATGTAAGTAACGAAGACCTGTTTACATGCGTGCCAAAATATTTGCTTTGTTACAACGCAGTTTTCCTCAACCCCTCTCCCCCTCCCCCTGCCATTGTGCCTACGCGGGGAAAGTTCCTTCCTTTTTTCTTTGAGAGGAAGCTGCCATTTTGGTTCAACAGCAAGATGTGCAAGAGTCATTATTGTTTATTATATGTGTTAACAATAATATGAAAGAAGAAAATCGCAATTCCAGCCAAAAATAGCGACATTATAACGTAAAAACTACGAGCATAACAAGGTATCTCGATCGAGATACTTGGGCACCTGGGGGTTACATGAAAGTATCTCAATCGAGATACTTGGGCATTAAGAGGTTATCTAAGGTTTTTAGATTTTTGAGAAGGATAACCCTTTACATTCTCTCTGAGGCAATATTTTAGTGTTTACTTACCATTTTAATGCGTTGTGTGCAGTGGCGGCTTATGCTACTTATTGTTAGGAGGTCTGCATTCCTTAAAAAAAATTAACTATTTGAAGATGAATTTCATGTGGCGGTCTTTCATTGTAGCAAACTTGTCAATCACTTGTATTTACTTGTATGATTTACCATTCAGAACCCCAGATTATATAACTTACTGCCAGAAAACAAATAACTCTTTGAATTGATTCAAAAACTTAAACTATTACGCACTTACTGACAAGCGAAACAGACTCGTTACATGGCCGGCCACTGTTTCTCTCTGTAATCGCATGTTTTTGTGTGGTGTTGCTATATCATAATGTGAGAGCTTTCGATTTCTACCACTTGTCAGCACCACCGTACAGTAGACTGCAGTGAATGCAGTCTGCTCTTTAGCATTGAGAAGGGCGTAGCAGGGAGGGAAGTGGAAGCAGTGCTTACCTTAGAGTTAACATGAATATGTACTGGCAGTCCCCGAGGGAGAAGCAGCTTCATACACCAGTTTGCCGCTTGTCGCGCGCTAAGTGAATTTGAAAGCTCCACACAGCGCAACTGGATGCAGTAAGATAGCGGAAGTATAAATATTTAATTTTTGCACTAATGGCAACAAAATGTAATTTGTTTGTTCGGGCTGCTGCAGCTACAGCCCCCCTTCATCAGCCGTCACTGGTTGTGTGCATCCTGTACAGGTCTCTTTACAACCTTGCACTTTCAACCTTTCTCAAAGGGCATTTTAGACTCCTATTTTAAACTGCAGGATTTTAGATAATGGGTGAGGGTTCAAAGTGGCTATATATGCTGACACACCCTATAATTTTAATTAATCCATTCAACAACTCCTTTGTTTTATAAACCCAGAGAACATAAACTATGCAATAACCAAATAGCAAAATTGTGAACTCAGTTCAGGCTGTTTGCAGAAATATTGTGAATCAGTAAAATTATCAGCATACATCGATGTGCTTGTTTTCGCAAATAGCAATAGTGTCAATTAATTTTTCCCATATTTGATGTGTAGTTAGTAAATTTGTTACATGAAAGTAACATATTAATTAGGGCTGCGACTTCATTCACTTTGAACCGAATAATGCTACTCTTAGTGATTCCTGTATATACTGCCAACCTACATGGCAGAGTGGTTAGCACAACATGCTACAATGCCAGGGGGTCCTGGGTTCAAATCCCAGCCAGTGCATGGACATGAGCATCGCTTCATCAATTTCATCATATCATCCCTCATCCTTATCTTTGCAATTTGCAAACTGTGGCAGAAAAGTGAAGTAAAATACGAAACAAAATCAACCAATTCTGAATATACTGATATTTGGTCATAGTAGAGATTCAAGTTTTTCACAATAGTTGTTGTAAGAAGATATTCCATTACAACTATACTGCATCAGTCTACAAGAGTTTTGCTTATAAATACAGTGGAACCTCCATTTTATGTTTTTCAGGCAATAAAGCTGAAATAACTTAAAATGCAGGAAAATTTTATAATGTTTTGCTATGTTGGGACCATCAAGGTTGAATATATAATGGAAGGAAAATGTAAAATCCAGAAACATAAAATCTGGGTTCCACTATATTTATAGATTCACATATTAAATATGTGTTTAGAATATTGAAATAGTTGTCCTTGAATCTTGAAATCCCAGGGTTGCTATTCATTGGGAATTCTGCATGAATTATTGGCTCTGTGAATTATGCGTGAAATCTGTGTGAATTTTTCTCCATAGATGTGAAAAAATGCAACTTTATTAATCCAAGCCCCATTGAATTTATACATATTTATAAATGCCTCAAGACACATTTTTTACATTTAGCTTTTATTTTTATCAAGGAAGGAAAAGAAAGATGCGTGGAAAATAAAACAGAATTCTATGAATCCGTTTACTTCGTTAGTGTCCTTTTGAAGAACAATATATCTGCGAGATGTAAGATTATTGCAAGATAATATATCTTGGAGTTGATTAGGTAAATTTGAGTTTGAAAGTCTCATACAATCAACAATTTTTTGTAGATTAATGTATCCCGTAGCATTTGTACTTGTATTTGTAGATGTATTTCGAATATGAATATGTGAGATGGCAAACTTTATTGGAATCTCACAGACCATTTATATTGTTAATACGTTTATGTGTGTGCGTGTGGGTGGTGAGATGCTGTAATACATAAGTTTGAAAGAGAGAGAACATCTACTTGTACCCTTGAATTTTTTGAAAGTTCTCCTTGAAAACTGGGAATTATACTAGTTTTTATCATGGTCCTAGATTAGTCACCCTGAATCCAATTTTGTTTCTTAACACTGGCAGAGAATTAATGAAAATTGTGCATTTTGGATTCAACTAAATTCAGTTGGCATTTTGTTTATTTTGATTACGTAATTTGTATTCATGTCCAGATATTATTAGAATGATTAAATCAAGAAGACTTAGGTGGCAGGCCATGTGGCATGAATGTGAGAGGAAAGAGGAGTTTGCAGGATTCTTGTTGTTGGGAGGCCTGATGGTAAGAGACCAATAGGAAGGCCAAGACGAAGATGGAGGGATAAAGTTGAGATGGACCTAAAGGAAATCGGTAGGGATGGAAAAGAGTATATAGATCTTGCTCAGGATAGGGACAGATGGAAGGCCAATGTCGCTGCAGCCATAATCCTTTGATTTTGAGAAGGCTAGAGAGTTAGTTACTTAGTTTTATATGTGAACCTATAATACAATGCAATCAGCTCTAATATGCTCTTAACCTTTAGCAGAGATCTGATCCATACATGTACCAGCACCACGTGACAGTAATTAACATGTATTTTCTCTGAAAATGCAAACAATATTTCAGTTCTGCCTTTTTTGTTCATTTATTTAGATATGAAGGTATAACATATTCAAATTACAACACAATACAAGTATTAGATTTTTGTCAAAAGCTGGTTTCATTTTTTGGCGATCTAAATTGTAACGCACGTGCTTTTCAAATGCACAGAAATATTTTTTTTTAAATCTGAGATTGAGAACCATTTGTTGTAAAAAGTTGAAGTTTGTTTTATTTTAGATATAATGGCTAAGACTTTCACAGTAAGCACAATGTAGACATTCCATGTCTGTACTGGTGCAATTAGAAGAAGAAGGGAGAATTTACTCAAGACATCCCTTTTCGGGGAAGCTCTGTGCCCCCTCCCCTCCACATTAAACCAAAGTGAATAGAACAATTAAAAAATGTACCACTTCTATGTACACCGAACAGCAAAATAGATGGTATGCGAATTGTCCATGGCTATTTTCCTCCAGTCTGTTTTTCGCACTGTGACTATCATGATTTGAAATAAAAACACCAATAAGCAGAGGGCAACATCTGCTTCGCATCAGCATAATTCCATTCCTTAAGACGATGCTGAAAGGAGAATAAAAGAAGAATAAAGATAGCGATTGACAATTTGCCTACCATTATATTTGCTGTTGGCTGTACTCTATGTACGTACTGTAGTGTAAGGGCAGACCCTTTCTCTGGGCACCCAAATAACAACATCACTTTCACGTAGTACACCCTGGACTGCATTTTGCAGACTGGCGAGTCTCTGGCATCTAGACTAACAGCTAGACCCTGTGGGGCTTGTGTTTTCGTTATGTGTTTGTCTTTTCATCCATTTCGTCTTATCACCACTCATCCTCATCTTTGCAATAAGCCAAAAGTGGCAGAAGTAAAGTAAAATAAACTAAATCAATTAGTCAATCTATGTAACTACAATAAAATTGTCCCATAGCTTATCATAATATAATTAACATGTATTAGGAATAACTAAAAAGTAGTGTTGGTCAAAGATTCTTAAGTCTACGGTACCGGGTGTTTCAGAAATAATTGAGGGGTTCTTTTTGTGGGGGTTTCATCAAAGACAGAGTATTTGTCTCACCGATACCGCATGATATCGTAGTCCTAAGGGAGCATATCATCGCAGCAATAGACATTATCGACAGGCCCATGTTGATGCAAGTGTGGCAAAAAGTAGTTGATCGTGTAGGTGTAAAATAATACTGTTTGAGTTTCTCGTTCGTTCTGGACTGGTTTTATTAACGTAAGTTCAATACTTTACTTGCAATAAATTTTTGTAATTCCTGAATTATTTCTGAGACACCCGGTATTTGTTAGCAACGAGTTATGTAACCTAGAAACTTCATTTAAGTACCACAAGAGACCACTCTTTGAGGAAATATTACCTTTTGGTTTAAAAAAAAAACGTAGAAATCCCCCTCCCAACATATTTGTTAGAACTTTTGTTGGCATATGGTAAAAGAAGAAAACAGTTTGCAACAGTCGGACGTACATATACCTACCTATACATGATACCTACAGTAGAATAGTGTTTACCTAGCATGTAGGCCTCCCTGATGGTGCAGTGGTCGCGTCTTCGCCTTGTAATCAAGGGGTCCCGGGTTCGATACCCAGTGGAGGCACAAGTGGTTCGGATGCCACTTTAAATGATAGGTCCAGTCCCGATTAGCCTCACTGTGCATAAAGTGGACTTAAAACAATAAATCAAACCAACCTAGCATGTAGGGAGGCTCCACAATGGGATAGCAGTAACATCATCCCCTTGTAATCAAGAGATCCCGGGTTCAGTACCTGATGGAGGCACATAGCAGTTCAGATCTCATTTTAAACTGTAGGACCAGTTCCGATTAGCTTTACTGCGCATAAAGTGGATTTAAAACAAAAAAAAACCTAGCATATGGCTAGACTCAAGTATTTATCAGTACCTATCATGCTTTTTAAAATACAGAGAAATTAGTACTCACTTTATCTGCAAAATTTTTTTCTTTGTTCTATTAATTTCAGTAGCCTCGTTGTTGGAACTTGTATTTGAGTACTAGTTTCTCTGTATTTATCTAACTAGTCTGGCCATAAATACAGTTACTGTACCTCCGGTAGTCAGGCTCATGAACCATGCTTGTGCTAAAGTTCACTCCTGATCGCTGTGTGTTCAGCTGTGAAAGAGCAAGCGTGTATCTTCTTGTGCTTAGCATGGAGTGGGGTGAATATGAAAACAGTAGCCCTAATTGCTCTGCATATGGTTGGGAAGTCACTCACAGATTTTCCAGCCCCTAAAAATCCTGAAGATCAGCAAAAGGTTTGTGTATCAGACAGTCCAGAGATTCACTGAGACTGGTAGCATGAAAGATCGCCCAAGAGTTGGTCGACTTCACACCGTATGAACAGCAGAGGCTGTTAAAGCAGTGGTGGCTCGCATCCGCCGAAATCCCATCCGGAACAACAATCAATGTTCAGGGTACCTAATGAAGACCTTGGAATTGGAGCTTACCGGTGGAGTACTGGAAATTTCCTGACGCCACAAGTAAAGAAGCAGAGGGAACTGAAATCGAGACGGCTCCTGCAGCTGTACGTTGCCAATGGGCATT
Organism: Lepisma saccharinum; assembly: GCF_977018435.1. Taxonomy (NCBI): domain Eukaryota; kingdom Metazoa; phylum Arthropoda; class Insecta; order Zygentoma; family Lepismatidae; genus Lepisma; species Lepisma saccharinum. Next base: position 23,412,613 of record NC_139243.1, on the reverse strand, counting down.
GCAGGATTCTCTTCACTGATAAGAAATTGTTCCCCACTGAATAAAGTTCTAACCGCCAAAATGAAAAGGTGTATGCTTCAAACTCTAGAAGTTTGTAAGAGTGTTCCCAAAAATCAGAGATGCCACCAGCCCTCCCCAGTCATGGTTTGGTGGGGGGAGGGGAGCTATGAGATTTCCACCAGGTCTCATTTTTGAGAAAAGGGCTTAAAAACTGTGCGAAAGTGTATGTGGAAAGTGTCCTGGACCCTCTCGTGACACTGTTGTACCAAACAATGTTTCACAATGAATCCTGGATGTTCTAGAAATATTCTGCCCCAGCTCATAAGGCAAGAATGACCCATCGGTAACTGGAGACCAGTATACTCAATTTCATCTCCACTTTTGATTGGCCATCTGATACGAGAGTATCAGTACTCAGAGCTAGAGGGGACTGTCTGCAAGAAGAGGCACCCTACAACTGAAAGTTAAAAGTGCTCCTTGATGGCAGCAGGGGCAGACTTTCCCATCAAGACCATTCGTGCTGCAATAGATGCCTGGCCAGTGAGACTTCGAGCCTGTGTGATGGCAAAAAGTGGGCATTTTGAAAACTGATTGGTGCTATTTGTGTGTAATGTATGTAACTGTAACATACTAAAAGAACATTTAAATATCTGAAACCATATTAAATTTATTCACAAAATAGTGTCTAACAGTATTTATGGCCAGACAATGTAGTATCGCATGTCTTATTTCCCAATATGAATGCTTTTTTAGTATTGGATAATACACTTTAGGTATTTTATTTTGTTATTTATTATTATTATTATTATTATTATGCAAGGAACTATTGAATGTATATCAGCAGAACTTCGCATGGTTGTTGGATCCTAGCAGTACTACATTTTAGTTATCTACTTTGGTTTCCTATCCAAATAGGAATTCTTCTTAAAGTTAACTTTTCTTCTCCTAATTGTGTTTTTCATGAAGAGGATACCAAAATTCCCCTTCCCACAAGAGCATGATTTTTAAGAGGGGGTAAAAGAGAACCCCAAATGTCTACGGTCAGTAGTATTCCTTCTACGATGTGTGTCTGGGGCACATTCCACATTTGAAAACAGCACTTGTAAAGAAAGATCTGCCCACTCGGAGAAGCATACAGGCAGGTTAGCATCTGCTAAGGTTAATAAATTGAGCACACTCCAGTGTTTTTTTGTGGCATTCGTGATATAGTTGAGGCTAGTTATCTTGATAGCTGAACATATTGAGTGCTGAACTTTCAGTCTTGCCACTGAAGGTCCCAGGTTCGATTTGCAACATGATCATTGGGGTTCCTTTATGAGTGACCCTTTGTCGATTTCATCTAATCACTCATCGTTCATCCTCCTTGTTTCAATTAGGTAAAGAGTCAGGAAAGGGACATAAAGGAAGAACATTGCATGTAATAGTGGAGACTAGGTTCTTTCCTGTGAAACGATAAACAAGTGAATACTCTTATGAGATTTTTATTTATTTATTTACATTGTTTTTCAAAGTGCAGTTGTATCATGAGGCTTTGATTTTCTGCTTCCGAATAAACTAATAATAGACACCCTGCCATTCATAGCCGTAGATATGTCCATGTCATGAGATGGGTTCATAGACTTACATTGCAACATTTGCAAAAATGCATACTTGAAATCCCTATTTTTCCAAGCATATATAAGTGGATTTAAGCAGGAATTTGAAATCGCCACGTAGAACATAACTCTGTATAGGCGCTCCATTCCTATTGGATCGTCATGTTTAGTTGATTGGACACACATCACTGTGATGAACGGTAGCCATGCAATTGCGAAACATCCTACAATTAACACTACAACGTGCATGGACTTTTTCCCCTCTCTGCTAGCACGATTAACATTTGAATTACGATGACGTTCAATATGTTTCTTGGCTTCATTGTGTATTTTCCAGTATATAATTATCATCATAAGTAATAGTAATATATAGAGTGGAGTGAGGATGCCAGTAATGTAGGCCTCTTTTACAATTTGCGTTAGTTCACAGCAAACACAACAGTTTTTGTCTGGCCACGCGTTCCAGTAAAGTGGAATTGTTCCTAGGAATAGGGAGAAGCACCATCCTGATCCAATAATAATTCTTGCTCTCCTAAAGGGGAAAGAAAGTGTATTAGTGTTACATGTATAGTTAAGTTCCTGAAAATAATATAAATGAGGTATAAGTACGACATATTGCACTGCTTATTTCTTTCTTGAGTTGAATTCTTGTGTCAATTCCAGCAGTTACCTGTATGCAATTGCTCATTTTCTTTATGTTTTTGTGAGAATATTATTGCTTCAGTTTGCATAATAATGTTACCTGCACGTAACTGCAAATCAAACCTATCTGTGCACTACAGTTGTTATCTGAAGTCCTAAGCCGGCCTGCATGGCAGAGTAGTTATCAGCACAGGTTTCAATCCTGCCCTGGGCATGTGTGTTCTTTGCGAGTGTCCCTTCATCATTCATCTTCATCTTTGCGATTAGCCAAAAGTGGCAGAAAAGTGAAGTAAAATGAAGAAAATCTGTCGATCAGCCGAGGTCTTACATTTGAATACTAGGTTTGCCTCATTTCTATGTTGCCTTTCACACTCATGTAGAGAGGTAGAAAAGTAGCATAGAATAACAAGAATACAATAAGAGAGAGAAAATTGCAAATCAAGTTGTCCCTACATTACTTTTTTGCTTAAGATGTAAAGTTTTGAGTTGCTGTAAAAATTGTCATACTTAAAGATAGCAAAGCTAGGTTTGAACATAACAGAAGTGTCAGATACATAATTTGAAGTAGTATGTACATGTTTAAGCCTTATCCGGGCAAGCAGTGTCTGTCGGACACTGCATTGTTTTAAATGGATCTTGCCCTTCTAATGCGAGATTTTTGTTTCATGGATGTGGAAACAACCGAGTAACATGATATTTAACCTAATCATCATTGTTATGTCCATAATTCTTGTAATAATCATCATCATCATCATAATTGCATGTTGTAATTTTTGCATCATAGTATATGATACATGTTAGGCCGGAAAGTAGTGTGAGGAAATTGTTTTATTTGCTCATATATTTTTCTATTTTATCGCTAATAATATTTTTGTGATATCTTATTAAATACTTTATTTTTGATTAGACATTTGTTAATACATATTCAAGTAATATTACAACTTTTGTTTGTACACTGTGTCCGACAGACACTGTTTGCCCATTTATGTAAGTGAAATTGAAAATATTTTTTTACGCCTGACCTACTTTATCAAACAAAGTCAAATATTGTGAAATAAGAAAAAAGAGAAACAAACAAAGTAAAAAAAATATCACGTTTGCTGGAAGTATTGTTTTAAGTATGTGACAAAAAATATGATCAACAGTGTCTGATAGACACTGGTTGCCCGGATAAGGGTTAAGGTCTTAGGTCATTGTTTGTACACAAGTACATGTATTTTAATTTCAATAAGGTCTTAGGTCATTGTTTGTACACAAGTACATGTATTTTAATTTCAATACTCGTACGTAGGAGTGTACTGTTTACCAAATACGTCTTATGCAGCGAAGAATACATTCGTCAACTTGCTCATGTACAAACTTTTTGAGCTGGCAATGCGGTCAACTTTTGATCTTGCCGCCAAAGTACCAGCCTGTGCACGGGTGTTATTTGTGAGGTTCCCTCCATTAATTTAATCTAATCGCCACTCATCCTCATTGTCGTGATTAATCAAAAGTGACCCTAAATACATCCAAAGTGATTTTTTCGGGAAAAAAATGTTTGCAATATCTCGTTACTTTACCTCATTGTATTTTTAGTTCCTGATGCAAACTCTCGATGTTATCCAAACCATTTAAACTTACAAGAAAGATTTTCAATTTAGTGGTGCTAACATCTGTTCAGTAGTTGAGAAACTTGTGGAATAATTAATTGCAGATATCAGTACATTTTAAGAGACAGCGACTACTATGATTTGACCAGTAAGATGTGACTCTGAAGGTATAACCATCAGAATGGTGTCATGTCACAGAATTGAGTTTTGTTATTTCTACAAGTTGTGGGAAGTGAATTGAATTGCAACTTAGCTCCAGCCCACTTGGAGATTTGTGAGAAAAGTATACCCTGATATACTTGCCCAACGACACATTTTGGATTGTTTACTAATGCAATTATTTAAATCGGGTTGCACTTTTTCTAACAGTTTTCTGACACTGGTATTGGGTGGTGTGTTTACCCACACAGTGAAAGATCCAAACGAAAGTGTTAACACAACCATTAAATTCCTTATATTGAAAGTATAAATTTTACGTTTTTTGGAAATTGCCTAAAGTTCAGGGTCAATCCGTACCAAATGGTCCAAGACTGGTCCAATTTTTAAAATTTTTCATTTGTTTGTCGTTGTAACTCCTGTACAAGGGTAGTTCAAAACAGGCATTATTTATCTAAAACAGTTTGAAAATGGCAGCTTTTTTGTTTCATGACTTGCAACATTTTTGGCCTATGTAGACAGTTGTGATAATTATGATAACTCAGCTAAGAAAAATTATAGAAATCTGGGGTAAAAAACATTGCTTTCAGTACATTTCAGGCTACATTTTATGTTCCGTATCATTTTTCACCACATCTAATGCAAATGGCTGAAATTTAGGGTCAAAACTGACTGACATTCAATTTTGAAGGGAAATCAAACAGGATATATTATTTTTAGTAGGTAAACAATGAAATATCAGAGCTATAATTTTTCTTAGAGGAAACCTGTATACCCAAAGTTTCAGCAGAAAATATTTGAGCTCTGTTACTGGTTTCCGCATTGAGTTAAAGTTCTTTGAAAATGGTCATTTTTCTCTAAATTTGAGCCCCAAATATATGTCTGGTTGGAAGGGTCTTCCCGATTGCATAGTGGTTACGTCGTCGTTTTGTAATCAAGGGGTCCCGGTTTCGATACCCAGTGGAGGCACATACTGGTTCAGATCCCACTTTAATAAACTGTAGGTCCAGTCTCGAGTAGCCTTCCGTGCTTAAAGTTGACTTAAAACTGAAATGAAACTAATATCTGGTTGGGAACCTAATAAAATTTGATATTGACTGCATAAAGAGGTACCTGCAAAAAATTTCGAGATTGATTTTACATGGATAACAAAGTTACAACAGGGGGACGTTTGGCAAAAACAGACAAATTTACGTTATTAGTTACAATTATAATTATTTTCTTTTAATGAACTATCATTCAATTACAATTAATGCACGTATTAATTAATTGCAACATACAAATGACATAGTAAGCCCATTAGTAGCTATTATCAAAGAAAAGGTGTGTACGGCTGTGTGTGTAATTTTTTTCTGCTGAAACTTTGGATGTACATGTTTCCTCTAAGAAAAATTATAGCTCTGATTTGTCATTGCTTACCTACTAAAAAAAAAATATCCTGTACATTGATTTCCCTTCAAAATTGAATATCAGTCAGTTTTGACCCTAAATTTCAGCCATTTGCATTAGATGTGGTGAAAAAGGATACGGAACATAAAATGTAGCCTGAAATGTACTGAAAGCAATGTTTTTTACCCCATATTTCTATAATTTTTCTTAGCTGAGTTATCATAATTATCGCAACTGTCTACATAGGCCAAAAATGTTGCAAGTCATGAAACAAAAATTGTCTAGTCTAGTTTTAGGTAAATAATGCCTGTTTTGAACTACCCTTATACAGGAGTTACAACGACAAACAAATGAAAAATTTTAAAAATGGTCGAGGGACCAGTGCTGGACCATTTGATACGGATTGACCTTGAAATTTTAGGCAATATCCAAAAAACGTAAAATTTTCGTTGGAAGGAATAAAAAGACCATAAAAGGTGATTTTTTGTAGAGAATGAGCATGTCTTTGCAATGATTTTCAACATCAAAAGTTTTTGGTTCCATCATACCCACATGATGAAAATTCAGATTTTCGTAACCTAGTTTTCCCACCACAAAAATTAGGATACAAATCCATTATTAGTCTTTTGATAGGCATTTGTAAAATTTTTTGAGTGCTCATGTACCGGGTTTTCGTAAATGATTGTCGGGGTTTCCTCATTGTTGTAACCGATTTGGGTGAATGACACGGTGAACACAAATGCACGATATTCTTGAGAAACTCAACAAGTTTTGTTCCTTATTTGTTTCATAGACCTATGTTTCCAGATTCTGCCGCTAGGCGGCAGTTTTCCAAAATAGCGGATATTGCTAGTGAGAAGGCGTTCTGTGTCCTTGAATATCACGCAACGAGGTCCGTTACAGTTGTGCAGCGACATTTTCGTGCGCGATATCGGAAAGATGCACCATCAGACAATTCGATTAGAAGGTGGTATGCACAGTTCAAGGAAAAAGGTTGCATTTGCAAAAACAAAAGCAGTGGTCGACCATCAGTGCCGGAACATGATGTGGAGCGTGTTCGTGAAACCTATCTACGGAGCCCGAAGAAATCGATTCCTGCTGGATCCAAGGAACTAAACATACCGAAGACAACATTATGGAGTGTTCTACGAAAACGGCTCAACATGAAACCATACCGCCTAAGTCTGCATCAAAAGCTAACACTTAACGACCGTCGTGTACGGGAAACGTTCGCCAGCGATATGCAAAATCTCTTGACTGACGATGACAATTTCATCGAGAATTTCGTTTCCACTGACAAGGCGACATTCCACCTAAGTGGAAAAGTAAACACACACAATGTGCGCATATGGGGAACGGAAAATCCTCATCAGTTTGTTGAATTGGTTCGGGACTCGCCTAAAGTGAATGTTTTTTGTGCTGTGTCACGAGAAAAGGTGTACGGTCCATTCTTCTTCATGGAGAAAACGGTTACAGGATTGACATTCCTGGATATGTTGAATGAGTGGCTATTTCCTCAAGTGGAAGAAGATTCTAACACCTTCATCATGCAATTGGATGGAGCCCCACCTCATTTCCACTGTGAAGTGCGATCATTGCTCAACAGAAAATTACCAAAACGTTGGATTGGGCGCGGGAGTGATGAGGATGAAAACCTTTTATCATGGCCGCCTCGTTCCCCTGACCTTTCTCCTTGCGATTTTTTTCTCTGGGGATACGTAAAAGATACCGTTTACTATCCTCCAGTACCCACTACCATCGAGGAACTGAAAACACGCATAACAAATTCCATCAACAGTGTTACACGTGATATGCTATCCCGAGTGTGGCAGGAAATGGACTATCGCTTAGATATCTGCAGGATATCGCGAGGCGAGCACATGGAACATTTGTGACTTTGTCATAAAAACTTGGTGAGTTTTCTAACATTTTGCAAAAAATTGCATGTATCTACCTTTATTACGTAAAGTACAGTGCTTGTTTGTAACCCCGACAATCATTTACGAAAACCCTGTATTTGTTTCTGAAATCCTCATTACTTCATTGAACTTTGTATAAAGTTTCAGAGAGATCTGATGATTGGTTAAGGAGAAAATAAATAAAATGTAAGCAAGGGTATCTTGTGTCGAGGGTCTCAAGAGTGACAGACAACACTGATTTGACGACATTTCAAAGTGCTGTAAAATGAAAACCGTTTGAGATAGAGTGAAAAAAAATTAGGGGGTTTCTTTCAACCATAAAGGAAGGGTGTATACCAAATTTAATCGAAATCGGAGTTTGGTGGGTGTCAAAATCTTATTTTTTTGCGTTGATTTGATGTGGAATGACCCAAAATACAGTTGATTTGTATATAACCAATCTACAGTGTCACAGAACTGATAGTATTCAGTTGCTACTGGTCGGTCATGAATAACAGAAAGAAGAAAAGTTACACGCTTGACCAGAAAGTAATATTTATATGGGAAGTGGATGTTAATTTGTAAAAGAAATGCTATTTTAGACGATTTTTTAAAATTGGCTAGTAAAACTATTGTATACTGTAGTGTTTCAGAATCAAAGTGTTCACTGATAAGGTGACAAATGTAGTGTATTTAAGAATCAAACTTTCAGATTCGTTAATTTACCACTTTATGACAGAAATAACGTGTGTTACATATATCTTGTTCCTCAAAATAGATACAATTACAGTATTTTAATGATGATATGACATGGTATCCATATCTGATTTGTAAGTAATTTTCAGTTATACATATTATTTTCTTTTCACCTTGGCATACGTATAACTCAGGTTCAAGTGTGTTTAATTTGAATTGAGACACCTACATGGTAGAATGATCGAGTTCCTCGCCCCAACATTGCCAACTTACAATTATAACATGCCCAACCTACCCTCAGCTAACCATTGCTTATTTTTACATTGAAGAACTTGGTGCTAACCAAAAAGTTGACCTGACATTGAAAAAGTGGCCCTTAGTAGAAATCATTGAACAAACACAATTTTAGAGTCCGGCCAAGCTAGATCCTGGTGCAGGAACCACCTTTATGGCAGTGACCCACTGTTCCCATGCTTACCTATGACGAAACTTGCATTCAAAACAGCCAATTAAGCGTACCACTACCCTCGTTTGGACAACAAACGGCAACCTTAGAATCCCCCTTCCCAAAAGCAGCCAGCAGGAAAACAGGATTTTGTCAAAATAACCATTCTGCACTGTGAATGGGGGCTGGGAGATAGCTTGGTTGAGGTATAAGAATAACAGTAAATTTCCTTAGAATCAAGTGATCTAGAAGAACATGCAAACTAGCCTAGTTCTATAAATTTGGATTTTTTGCAACTAGAAAACTATGTAGTATGTTGGAAGTGGGTGTGACCACAGATCTTGATGCTGCTTCAGTTACATAGAAACATAACAATCCAACCCCCCCCCCCCCCATTACACTTGTAATCACAACACTCGTGGAAAAATTAATGAAATTTTGAAGTGTTATACTTTATGATAAGGGAATTTAAAAGCTTTAAGACCTACCTTTTTGTCATGTAGCGGCAGTAATGAAGTGAGTAAATAATTGCAATGAATCGGTCCACTGCTATCGAAATGAGATTGTAAATTGACCCAACGCAAGCAAAAATGGTGAGTGTGAACCTCAGCAGGCAAGCATATTTAATTTGTCCAAGTTGGGACGTGATGTAGAATGCCGTGTGGTACGGGAGCGTGATTCCAACCAGCAAGTCCGCCGCTGCCAAACTGAGAATAAACTGATTTGCGACCGTGTTGAGCTTCCTGTGGAACAGAATTGCACAAATTGTCAGTACATTTCCCAAAATGATCACTATCATCAATATACTGTCCATAAGAACATACGGGATGGTCGGTTCATCCTCGACCCACTTACAGCAGCGGTCGTCGTCGCAGTCCGTTCCATTCATGCTTTCTCAACCTCCTCACAAGGAGGTTTCACTGGTGTAACTTGTCTAAAGGATCGGAAGGATTCACTTCATCTTAGGCTGTTGACAATTAGGGTGGCTCTTGGGGAGTTGTCATCTCCAAGTACTCTTCTGCACATCAAAGCAAGCGTTTGTTTGCCTTGGAGAACTCGTCTTCTCTTGTCAGAAGCACCTGACAGTTTCACACCACCTGCAAAGAAAACAGTATCGATCTAAGGATTGTTCTTATCAGTGGATCAATAGGTTTATTATGTTGTATATCATCCGAAGTGCATTTTTTTTGTTATTAAAAGAAGCTATGTAATCGGAGATTGCAATGTAAACTTCTATTCTCTGCTGGTGAATGTGTACTCTGAAATACAAAGCTGTCAAATAGGTGATTTGTGGTTTGCAAAAGAAAGAATATGGTATGTGTTCTTTCAGATAAGGTAGAACGGAATTTACATTTTAATGGAGTGCCATGTAAACACTGTAATGTTTACGTTTGTAAACTCTCTTGAGTTAAAGATAGAGCTATTAGCTGGCCTGCGCAGAAGAACCAAAGGCTGTGAGTGGGGTGGGGAACTGATGGGGCTGCAGTCCCCTCCCCTGAAATTTTGAGAATATCCAAACTTTCAAATGAAAGCTATAAATAACTCCAAAATATGTTCTTAATATACAACCCAAGAACAATTGGTTACAGAGTAGTATTGCCTGAACAAACTATTTCTGACCAAGTTTAGGCAGATGTGTTCACCATCCGGAGATCAACCCTCATGAGGGCATATCTCACCATCGGGAAGCCTTGTGAGGGTGGGCGAGTCGTCAGGTTGAGGATGTGTGAGGGTGAACATTGCGAATGAGATATGTAGATAAAGGTAACAAAGTAAATATTCATCGGAGGACATTGAAGCACATCTTTTCGTCAGCTACGGATTCAGTTGATCCGTGGCGAAAATGTTAGCACAGCGCACTACGACGCTAGGAGTCAAGGGTTCGAATCCCGGCCTTGGTATGGGTGTTCTTCATCATATCATCACTCATTCCCATCGTTGCAATTAGTCAAAAGTGGAAGAAAAGCGACGCTAAATAACAAAAATCAATCAAAGGTTCCGTTGTTGCACTTGGAGCAACCATGCTGTTGGCACAAGCCACAGGCATCATGACTCTTTGGGTACGAAATTTTACGTTTATATTTCCTGGGATACTTGGACACATTGCAGAGGTGTTGTCCATATGGAGGACTGACCTCATCATCGGCCTCCGGGAGACTTGTGAGGTGAGGGAGGCTCGTAATAATGAGCCTAGGGCGCAAAGGCATAATTATTTTTGACCGTTGTATTCGTATATGTATTTTGGACACCGAGAAAGGCCTGGCGAGTTTATATCCTGTTCTTCATGTTGTCCCAAGTAATCAACCCATGCCCATCGCTTCTATTGACCAAAGGATAGAAATGTACCGAAAGTAGCAAACCTCCCTTGACCTGTTGAGGGCGTTGGGTTTTTAGTGCTGACTTAATCTACTTACGAACTATGCCGATAACTGCATCCGTGATGTGTACCTACACGGAAGAGAAGGGGAGGAAACGAGTGGGCGGAGCAAATCTGTGCACGCTGTTGCAACCAGCCACGTTTTCCCCTCCATGTACTCACTTTCTCCCTCACGCGTTCATTGGTCAAGCCCTCTCGAGTCACTACTTGCGCAGACTTGTTTTCGTTCACTTGCTCCATAGATGCCCGGGATAGAGTGTAGAGCAGGCATGTCAAACTCAAAATCTGAACTGGGCAAAATAGTCAGTAGTGTTCGATAGGGTGGGCCGCAAGGAAAAAAATAATTATTTCTTTAATACTTTATTTTAAAGAATGACTAACATAACACTTAATAAAGTATATTGAACATTCATTGAAAATTGATCATTGCTTCTTGCCTGACAGCTGGCATCTTTTTTCTGCCACAAACTTATCAATATCAGGAGACATCTTATTTAAAGCAGCTACTTTTAGAACACAGCTAAGATGAACGTCTGATAATCTGGATCTCGTTGGTGACTTGTTTCCTTTCACGAGTGAGAAAAGTTTTTCACACTGGTACGTGCTACCGAACATGGAAATTATTTCACATGCAAATTTGCGGGTTTCTGGAAAACCTTTTCCCGAATTCAGTATTCAAAAGCTGAATTTTTTCGGCCTACTTTTTGTACAAAACAGGGTCCTTTGAACTTGATCTATATTTAGAACAAGTTGGAAAGTGTGTCAAGTCTTCGTTTCTTAACTGTTTTTCCCAAAGCAATAACTTACGCTCGAATGTTTTGACTTGATCATTCATGTTGGTGATTAATTGATCTTTTCCTTGCAGTTTCAAATTTAAATCTAACAAGTGTTTCGTTATATCAACAAGAAAGGAAAGATCTTGTAACCACGTTGGTTGCGAAAAAAGGCTGGTGTCTTGTTCTTTCATTTAAAAAATTGACATATTTCATCTTTCAAGTTCCAGAATCTTTCAAGAACCATAGAACACGATAGCCAGCGCACTTCTGTGTAGTAGGGCACTCCAGAATATTCGCTTTCTAAATCTGCTAAGAAAGAAGAAAATTGTCGCTGGTTTATGCCACGGGATCTTATGAAGTTGATAGCTTTTTTCACAGGCTTCATCACACTTTCCATGTTGATTACTTTTGAATACAAGACCTCTTGGTGAATGATGCAATGCACATGATGGAACATGTGTTTATCGCAGGTTTCACGAAATTCGTTTTGCAGTTTTGTCACAAAACGATCGTTTTTTCCCGTCATTGAAGGGGCACCATCCGTAGCTACACAGGATAACTTTGACAGAGGTAAATCATACTTCCGCAAAAGTTCACGAACAGCAATAAATGCCTTCAACTCTGTCAGCTTGTCTTGCCTCATTAATCCGTTGTATGTAGCTCTGTGTTGTTCATAATGACGTTTGACATTATATAACTTCGATACACTAATGGTTGATCTGCAAACCAAGCAAATAATTTTATCTTTCACTTCACAACAAAAGTACTCCAACTCCCATTTCTCTTGAAAACTACGATGTTCATCAGAAATTTTTCGTTTACTACCACTTGGTTTCGACAAAGACATTGTTGGTAGCACAAACAAAGCAAACCGAATAGACCCAAACTTCTTGAAAATGGAACCGACTGAGGGTAGCGAAGATGCGGGAGAGGCAAGGGAGGGGTGAGTCGCGCAGACTATAAGATGCGGTAATAGGTTTTCGGGCGAAGGCAGCTTGTTCCCCTTTCCCTTCAACCCTCCCCTCATTCTAGATTCCAGAGGGAAAACTGCGCAGGCAGAAGACGTAGCCTTGGGCTCTGAACAACTAGCAATCACTACATTCGTCAACCACCCCAATAATGCAACACGACCACCTTTTTTCACCTACCGACGGGTATATCCTGTCCAAGAGGAAAACCTGTGAAATTTCACATCGTGTTATATAATAACAGATATTTTAGCAACTAGTACATCTGAAGGTTCTACTACTTAAAAACAGGTAATAGCAAAGGGGCCGCACAAAAATATATCGAGGGCCGCGTGTTTGACATGCCTGGTGTAGAGTGCCACACACGTAAATTTGCCGTTGCGTAGAAACGAATTTTCGTTTCGTCTCCCTCTCTCTTAGCATTATGTGTTCTACCCTGCTCGAAAACCTTCGCTATTGTTGCCACATTGTCATTCCATTCCTGGACACACTCGCGCAAACATCATTGAAAACAATTGAATAGCGCTCCAGCTAGCTGTTCCCACCGTTCGGTAGGGACGCTAATGTGGCAATATAGCACGGCGTAGTGCTTGCTTCTTTTATGCAGTGCATGTTCATTGGCTAGCTAGTAACTAGTGTTGCCAACTGTAATAATGAAGCACTATTTCTGTCACGGAAGGGGAAAAGGCAGGTAAAGTGGCGGTGAGTTTTGTTGGATTGGAAGCACCATATTTTTATTTTATACTAAGTATTTGACCGGTTTGACGTTGTGTGCGTGTATTGCGTGTGTTTATGTAAAAGTGTGTGTTTGCTAATGAACGTTAAATTCCATAATGCCTCCAGTTCTGTCGAAGTTGAAATCAAAAACCTTGCATAGCCAAGCTCGGGAAATTCTAAGCAACGTGCACGAGTTCATGAAGGAGGAAGCCAGTCATGGTGTTAGCATCCCAATAAGGCATTTTGGCAAGAGAGCAGCGAACAGCAGCAACAAATTGTTCATATTTCATAATTTTGGAATTATTCAAAATAAATAAATTATGTGGCTCCAACATCATTTCAACTCTGGCTCCGGCACGTGTTCTTGTAGAAATTGCATAGAGGAGGCTGTCATTTTTGCTGCTTAATGCGATACATATTGTTTTCTGTGTTAAAATTGCCATGCTTTGATGGGTGACCAAGTTCATAGCAGGGCCGGCGGAAGGGGAGGGCGAACCGTCCCATCGCCCAGAGCGGCAAAATTTGAAGAGAAGAAAAAAATAAGCCTATTGAAAACTGTGATCGAGCGAGATATTCTTTTGCGCTGAATAGTATTGAAATAGCATAAGAAGTCTCATTATTTATTTTATATTTTGATGTTTTAGTTAGGAATATATTGATTTTCAATTTTCCGTTGCTGCGTAATGACCGGAGGGGGGGGGTCGAAATAGAGCGGCATCTGCCGCCACCTCCCAGGGAGGCAAAATGACTAGCGCCGGCCCTGGTTCATAACAAAAGAAAAAGCCGCGCAGCTTATCGTCTAGTGGCAGTATATGTACTTGTTATTGTTGTGGAAGCCGGCATCCTTTGTAAATGTACAACAAAGGCAACCGACTGTCGCCGATCTCAGAGAGGAAATAATAATACTGCTTCAGGAGGAGTGTTATGGTGCAATTGTAGCGGTTTAACACGTTGGCATGTTATTATCTGCCGTTGCAGTTCCATACCAGTGTATACGGGTTTTGGGAGTGAAAAGTTAGAACGCCACCAGTGCATTAATGCAATGAAAAATAATATATATATTTTTTTATTTTGTTTGAAATCACTCAAATAAGGAATCGTATGAAGAAGTCTTCTTTGCAGCATTTTTGGTAATTTTACTTATGTGTTAGTTCATATTTTGCGAATTTTTAGTCCATATGTATGTAGCTACATACATAGTCACTTGTTAGTACATATTAATCCTAGTCCTGGTATAATGCATGACGTTTAAAACTCAACGTTAGATAGACCTGAATTCTCTAATTTTATTGTTGTACGTAACAGCTGTGCATCGGCGCACCGCAGCGATTTTTCTATCTGCTCCATTAGCAACACTGCTTCTTTAGTTCTGTCGCGCATTGCACGGCAGAATTATCTGCGCTGGACTCTAGAGGGAAGGTAGCCAGTAGGGATACTATCGATATGAGGCTTCGCGGGATCTTGTCTTTAATCTCGAAATATATATACGCATGTACAGGGTTCGACACGAAAAACCGGCCCGCCTCATCTTGTCAAGACGTTCTCAAACTATTATTTCTTCTACATTCGCCCATTCCACTGCTCTTCCCATCGGGCCACATCACGTTACCCACTCCCGGCGTATCTGCACCTTTTCTGCACATTAAAGCCTGAATCACACGGAACTGGATTTCCAGTACGAATGCTCTAGTTGACGCTGGACCGACTACCCATTTGCTAGTTTTCGCCTCGCACGATACTTGTTACACCGTACTTGTCGATAGTCTTTTGTTCCCATAATGGCGGCGCGTGAGATGTAAACAACGTATCACTTCACACTTTTAAAGGACGATAACTATTCAACCGAGAGGAATATTGCTTCGTATTAAATGGTTTTAGGTAGAGAAGAGCGGCGCTGATAAAATACATACTTTACAACGTTTGCTATACACGTATGGAAGAATATTTTAGCTTTTTCAGTTGTAAACACCGCGCACTCACCATAGACGGTGTAACTCGACGAGCCTTTCGTGCTGTATGTATTATACATTGTAATTGGAACAGCTAATCGAAATGATCCATGAAATGCTTTGGTGTAAAACTGTAAAGTACTACCTGTTATAAGATTTTTGGAAGCATTTACGTAGCATTTATGCTTTCGTCTAAAACCGGCTTAAAGGTGGAGAATGTTGTAGGAGAATTTCTGCTTTGTGCTTTTATTTAAAAAGGAAAAGTGTGAATTAGAGATTGGCTCGAAAAAAAATGGTAATCAATGCGTACCGAACAAGCTTTTTAACTCGGGTTTGCATTATTCATACATGAGCATGGGCGTCCGGAAGGGGGGGGCAAGGGGGGGCCGTGCCCCCCCCCCTGGAAAACGAAAGTCAACCCAAAATTACATATTTCACATATATAATTTAATTTCAGCCTCAATAATGTGTGTTAATTAGGCACGAACATGATAAATTCAAATTTAAGCAATGTTTTTTTGAGGGATGAACACTATTATTTGGGAAAATATGCCATGTTGGCCCCCCCTCTGGACAAAAATACCTTCCTTGCCCCTCCCTGGAAAAAATCCTGCGGACGTCCATGTACATGAGATTCGCAGGATTCATTCACACACAAAAAAAAATCAAACATTTATTAATACACTTGTAATAATAAGGATTTTCATTTTCAGGTAATCATATTTGTCACGTACACATCTCATCACTTTGCATAAATACCTAAATATTAATGAACTGAACACGAATGCGCTGCACGTCATCTCTTTACTTTTTTTTATCGAGAAATGGAGAAACTATAACATAAATAGCCAGCACTCGGAAACCATCTCGGCCGGTTTGGAGGTGATGCTGAATAAAAAAATGGAATTAAATAATAATTTTATTCAATAAAATGAAGTTTAAAGGGGGTTCTGATCCACATTTTCCCCCGTTCGTGTGCGCCAATGACGTTAAGAGACTCAAAGCATTGATAAACTTTCCTCGGATTGGCTGTTCCACAGAATCCAGTCGAGGAAAGCTAGTAGCAATTAGAACATGTCCTATTCCTCCAAACCAGTCAGCCAGGCAGCCATGATTTCTACCTAGAAAGTCAGTTCAGCGCCAACTAGGCCATTCCTACTAGAAATCCAGTTCCGTGTGACAGGGCTTAACTTAGGAGAAAGTTTTGTTTCAGACCAAGTGGCCGGTTTTTCGTGCCCGACCCCGTAGCATAAGTAACATCTACACTTTCGAACAATTGTTCTCCGGTTACCAGCCAGGTTAAATTGACATTAGCATCCGACGTTTCGAGCGCATACATTGATCTCGTTGCTGATGATGAGAGCAATGCATTGCCTGCTAACGCCGATTTAACCTGGCTGGTAATCCGAGAACACTTGTTCGAATCACATCACTAGGAAAGCTACAATCCCTATCTATTATTTGTCACCACGCAAGCTTTCGCAGCAGAGGTTATTAGGCGATGTTGTTGTAGTGATGTGACGCCTCGTTTCGACGCTATCCACCCTCGAAATACGGAATTTTCTACATGTATTGTACGGAACCATTTGTCATGAACTACGATTTGTAAACTTTCAGTTTATGGGAACTGGCAGTGTCATGCATAAAAAGGGCGTCTTTTCTGAGTTGTGATGTCATCGCATCCACCTGAAGTTTGTACGACGTCAGGAGTTCCGGGTTCGAATCCCAGCCTGGGTGTTCTTCGCGAGTGTCCCTTCATAATTTTCACCATATCAGTCATTTTCGCGGTTAGCCATAAGTCGCAAGAAGGGCGAAGTAAAATAAACGCAGTCAATAAACCCGAAGTCTATGCAAAAACGTACTTGGTTTGAGGGTTGTAAATTGGTGGGATAATTTTCGGACACCTTGCACTTTTAATACATCATGCCCTAACATGGACGCTTTGAAAAAAAGAATGAATTCAATATGGCTTCGAATGGCTGTTAAATGATCACAGCGTTGACCTTGTAAATATCCCCCCCCCCTCTCCCCACCGGGACAGTTTCCTGGCAGTGTAATTAGCTCGGCTGTCGAATTAAGAGACACGTAGAAGTGCACATGTGACATAATTATCTAGATCCAAGGCCTATTTGGAGAAGCCAGAGAACTTTGACTGGCCTAATTAAAAGACCAATCGGAAATTAGCAGACCGCCCGTAGGTGGACCTGTAGTGACGAAGGTCGAAACTCTGCCTGAGAGAAGCAAAGAAAATAGCAAACAGGGGGGTATCCAATCTCACCCTGGTTTGGTATTCATGTCTATTAACCATGAGTGCAAGGATACATTTCATTGTCGTATGTAATATTTCATGTGATCACTTTTCAGATAAGCCCATTTCATTTTACGAATGATGGCTAGTTCGGAAACTGCAGAGTGGTTTCGCTTTTCAAAATGTTTTCGGGGAACAGTTCTACGCATCTTGAAGAGAGACTGAATTCTAACAGAAAAAGAAGGTTTCCAGCAATAGCAAAATCGAAACCCTTTGTGGACGAACCACTAGGCCTGGAATCCAGGTGTTTCTTCCATGATCACTTCGTTGCTAATGGAAGAATGACTTTTTTTCGTTATTATAGTTAGGTTTCAGCTACATTTTTCCATTTTCCGAAGCCCTATGAAAACCCTGTGTGGTCAGAAATATGTTGGAAAAAGAGCACATGGTAGATAATTACTTCCAATTATGCAAACAGTGTCGCAGAAATATTTATGATTTGGGTTGCCAAATGTCTGTGATCACTCAAAAAAAAATGAAATGAATTGCGTATCAAGGGCTTTTGAAAGTAGTCATGAAGATAATTAGAAACTTAAAGCATAGTCGCACCAGCAACATTTTTAAAGGGGTTAAACTGCTGAAAAATAGTTTTGAGCTCAATTATGAATAGAAAATTGATAAAGGTAAGATACAAATGTAAAGTTCCCTGTGCATATAGCTTCGTGCCATGAAGGCACATTTTAGGGAATATGGGGATAGGGGCCCACACATTCTCCATCTCGACCGTTTTGGAGGTGATATTGAATAAAAAAATGGAATTAAATAATTATTTTATTCAATAAAATGAGGTTTAAAGGGGGTTCTGATACACCCCCCCCTTTTCGTGTGCGCCAATGACGTTAAGAGACTCAAAGCATTGATAAGGTAAAGAGAAACGTTGAATCTGGGTTCACAGCGTAAGTTCCTGAGTATTCCTACTTCAAACTGTACACTTACCTCACTTAGTACTCCAGCAGTTTGTTTCTTTATACAGCATATTTGCAGAAGACACAATTCAACCTACAAGTGTATCAATATACGCTGTATAAAACACACATTATTACTAATTTCGTTCATCCTGTACATTCATTTCCGATTAACCTATGTGAATATAGAAGTGACAACAACTTACTCGAAAAGAAACTCGAAAATCGAAATGCTCTTTGTGCATTTCGATGTAAAATGGTTTTGATTTCATCTCATTGAATTTGTACAAGTGTAATGATGGACGCAGAGGTAAAGCTATCTCGTTATATCGTACATATACTTCATTTTTATGCTGGTACAGTTCCCGCCACTAGGTGGTCTGTTGGAAGGCCGTAGCATATGAGTACTTAAGGTGAAGTGACAATTTCCCACCAGTTGTGCATTTATTTCAATATCACCGGAATGGACAATGGTACTAAAAAAAACCTTGACTGACTGTAGAAGAGAGTATGAATTTATCTCCAAGTTGCAAGTGGAAGCGATTTTTAAGGTGATTATTAAGCTAGACACGATGTTTGAAAAAAAATTAAAAAATGTATTTGCAGAATCCCATGTATTCCTTATGGGAAATCAGCTTCAAGTTACGGATAACCAAATGGGAGTTTCGACTTTTCTTACGACTAAGACATTGTTCAACGTGTCCTTTTTTATTTTCCTGAGAGAACGAATAAAACAATGTTCTCGTAAGCGTAATGCATTTTTACTTGCCCCCCTTACGGCCATTCTGGCAGTGTTGCCAAACCTGATGCGCATAAAAGAGCTAAATTTCATCTAAGTGGAGCTAAAGTTGACTTTATGGAGCTAGATTAACGAAGGCTGGATAAAGTGCCTACTAGGGTAATTTTAGGTGTCAGAGGGGTGGAGGCGCTGCTATTACCGTTAACTTTAAAGCGATGGTCCTTCTCCGTGGCTGTGCGGTCTAAGGCACCTTGCTTTGGACGGCGGCTGCGGGACGGCATGGGTTCGATCCCGGGGTCAGTCTTCGGGAATTTTCGGCCTGTGTATAGGGCCGGTGGCAACCCACCATCGTGAAGATATTGGGGAGCTTCGAATGAGTAAGCGTAATCCGGTCGCGGAGACCTACTACAACGGCTGGGGATACGTCGGGCTGACCCCCCGATTATTCCAATACTCGGCCAATGGGTCACATGTCGGCCGATGGGTCACTTAAAAAGTGCATGTGCTTTTAGCACCTTCATACTTGTATGTGAGGTTGTAAACGCTGACAGATGTTCAGATAAACCTTTGAAATGTCATGTGGAAGAAAACCCACCCACCCAGGACCCCCCATCCCCCCCGAATCCAAAGTTACGTGTGGAAGCTGGCGCGAATTTTAAATTTGTACACTTATTTGACAAAAAATGTTATAACTCGTAGACTATTTGACCAATCTACTTCGGGTAACTTTTGTGTTTCAGCTAAAACATCAGAGCATGCAACCGTGCAGGAATAAAAACGCCAAAGGCAATAAGAGGAATGAGGAGTTTGCTATTCCCCCCGCTATTTTTGGAAGGGGACGCAAACTTTAGCCTTATTTTCAAAGGATGGTCCTTTCTCAACCGAGTGAAAGTCATTTCATGTTCCTGGGTGCATTACATTATAGAATACGTGAAAAAACTCCCCATTTGTATGATTTTTTCATTGAAAGTTGGGTGGGCCGCGACCCCCAACTTTCAATGAAAAAATCATACAAATGGAGAGTTTGCCCCTCTTTCCCCGCTATTTTTGGAAGGAGAGGTAAACTTTAGGTTTATTTTCAAAGAATGGTCCTTTCACAACCGAATGAAATTCATGTCATGTTCCTGGGTGCATTACATTATCGAATATGTGAAAAACTCCATTTTTATAATTTTTTTCATTGAAAGTTGGGGGCCGCAGCCCACTTAACCCCTCTTATTGGCTTTTGCGTTTTGATTCCTGCACGGTTGCATGCCCTTATGTTCTAGCTGCAAAACAAAAGTTACCCGAAGTAGATTGCTCAAATAGTCTCTGAGATATAACGTTTTTCTGAAATAAGTGTAAAATTTAAAAATCGCGCGCAAAGGCGGCGGCCAGAGATAGGTTACTTCCGAAAACCCGCTCGGCGATCTAAAGGTTAAAGTTCTCCATGCTTAGAGGTGATGAAGGAAAGCGTGGGAGGGAGACGGGCAGTCGGTAGGTTAGCCAAGGCTTTTCATGGGCTGTTAAGCACAAGATTATTTAAAGTGATGACAATTTATTCTTAGTTTTTACCGTCTAGATCTGGCGGCATCACCCATCTCAATAATCCATTGATGGTCGTATGAAATCTAAAATTAAGGATTCCCGGATAACAATATTGCCATCTTCACCTCAGCCATGGCGCTATATAAAAGTAGCTAGGGAGGTAAGAAGGGATGGGGCAACGCAGCCAATATAACAATATCACGTCACGTGCAAAATGTATACTCATGGCAAAAGTTGGTCTATGTGAGCCCCGGCCAGTGATGGCTTCATAGTTGGGCCGGGGGACGGGAGCCAGATGTGGCTCCAAAAGAGCTAATTTGGCAACAGTGTTCCCCAGCTGCCGCAGAGAGAAGGACCTCAGGGAAATTGTCCCTCATCCCCTTAATTCACGAAGAGGAGTTCTAGATTCTCAACCTTTTGAGCCCGCGGCCCGGTAATGGTCGATATCCCGATCCCAACAATTTTTCTCGTAAATAGATTTCTATTTTTTTTTTTAACTGTATATGTTAATTAATGCGAACCTTGAAAATTAATATTAGTAAACAGGGAAAGGATTTTAAGGTGCAAAATTTTGGTCGGGGAAAGTAAAAAAAAAGGTTCTGAAAATTTTTCCAAAAAGGTGCAAAAAAAAGAGGTGCTGATAAAAAACCGTTATTCAATGCTCCCTTTTTCTGTGACTTCTGTATATAATGCGCGCGGACCGCATAGAGAACTGTGGTTCTGCCGAATTGGTTTTGTTGAAGTTTGTTTTTCTCTCGTATGTTTTGCTACATTATCTTGGCAACAGTTAGGGCTGCAATGATTATATTATACCATTTTATAGCTCTCGTTCTGCTCTATAAAATGAGACTATATGATTTTATGTAGCTGCTCAAGAAGAGTTAGAACCATTTATTTTTCTGTTCATTTTTTTTTAACAAAACATGAAAGAAAAGGAAGGAAAAAGGTGCTGAAGCATTAAAGTGGGGGTAAAAAGGGATAAATGTGCTAATCTCACGAAAAGGTGCAACAAAGTGTGGTCATTTTAAGATTTCATGTCCTAAAATATTAGGGTGGATCAAATTAAAACTGAACAGGGACCACAGAATGAAATCAACAAAGTTTATTTCAAACGTAGTCTCCGAAGTTACACAAGCACCTGTCCCACTGTGTCACCAAGCGGTGAATACCCTGCTCGTAGAACTCCTTTGGCTGAGATCGGAAACAGTTGCGAACATCCACGACTTCATTTTCCGAGTGGAAGCGCCGACTCTTCAATGTCTTTTTCAACGGTCCAAAGATACGGAAGTCGCATGTCGATAGGTCAGGGCTATACGGTGGGTGTTCCAACACTGTCCACCCAAACGTCGCCAACGTGTTTGTAACAGCTGGCGTATGTGGTCGCGCGTTGTCATGCAGCAAAACCACTCCAGAGGACACAGGCCGGGCTGTTTGGCCTTGATTGCTTCTCGGACGATACTTCTGCCCGACCGCCTACGCATGTCACGTGCTCAGGCGCGACTCTCTAGGGCGAGTCCATTATGCACTTGGGGTTTCCTTCCGGTCTACCTCTACACAGGGTTGTCGCCACACACATACATAAATACGTGTACGAGGGTCACTATTTATATTTTGAGCCTAACAATGAAAAAACAGGAATTTGGCATTGAAAACTGCTTTATTGTTTTTCGAAGTATTCTCCTTTATGGTCAATACACTTTTGCATTCGTTTGAACCATTTGTCAAAGCAGTTTTTCCAATCTTCTTGAGACACCTCCATAATATGGTTTTTGAACGCATCAACGGGGTCTTCCGCCGACGAAAATCGTTGTCCACGCAATTTATTCTTGACATTCGGGAGCAAGAAGAAGTCATTAGGTGCCAAATCAGGACCGTACGGCGGATGACCCATCAATTCGATTTTTTGACTGTTCATAAAGTCGGTTGTTAGACGAGATGTGTGACAACTGGCATTGTCTTGATGAAGAATGATCCGACGGCGTTTGTTTGTTTTCCGTATTTGACCGAAGACCTCTGGCAAACAAATTGTTGTTTACCATTCAGAGTTGGCCGTTCTACGTTCCTCTAAAGGCACAGTTGCCTCATGACCAGTTTTCCCGAAAAAACAGGCGACCATTTGTTTCGATGTGCTTCGAGCGCGAACAACTTTTGTTGGATTGGGTTAATCTTGAAACTCCCATACAGTCGACTGCTGTTTACGTTCCGGCTCATATGCATATATCCATGATTCGTCACCTGTTACAATCTTATATACGTCTTTTGAAGCACCACGATTGTATTTATTGAGCATTTGTTTGCACCAATTGACGCGAGCGTCTTTTTGAGTTTTTGTCAAATTGTGTGGGATCCAACGAGAACATACCTTTCTCACAGCTAAATGATCATGTAATATTTTATATATGCTGGTGGAACTAATGCCTATGGTTGCCTCAATCTCACAGTATGTCACATGACGATCTTGCAGTATTAGGTTTTGCACAGCATCAATGTTTTCTTGAACAACAACCGATTTTGGACGACCTTCGCGAATCTCGTCGGTGAGCGAATGGCGGCCACGATTAAATTCGTTATACCAGCGTTTCACAGTGGCAAAGGATGGGGCTTCATCGCCAAATGTGGAATTAAGTTGGTCGATGCACTCTTGTCTTGATAATCCACGTCGAAAATCGTAAAAAATCATCGCACGAAAATGTTCGAGTTAATTCCATTTTATTTTTGTCGCGCAATCTCCAAGGCAACATAAACAACACAAATTAAGCTATTGACAAAACATTTGAAGTACGTTATGGTCAATAATACCAGACGATTCCGTGCAAACGTCAAATCGCCCCAAACTTCAATCAGTGTTGCCAAGGCTCAAAGTATAAATAGTGGCCCTCGTAACCCAATACATCCACTGTTCCGTTTTCATTCGATCCACCCTTAAAAGACCGGTATGAAAACCGCTATATTTTTTTAAAGATGCTAAAAAAAAAGGTAAAGTGTTCCCCTGTGCATAGCACCACGCCATGAAGGCGTATAGGGGGTGTGGGGGTAACGCCCCACACTTTCTTGATCCGGTCGTGAGCGGGGGTGATGTGATCAGCATCACGCCCCTGACCGCCTTTACCCCCCAGGGTTTCCCCCAGGTACCCATGTTATTCGACGCTGGGTGGGCGCCGGGGCCGCTTCCACCGTTAGAAAAGTTCCCGGATTTGAACCGGCCGGGGATCGAACCCGGGACCTTGAGCATGGTAGTCAGACGCGTTACCGACTGAGCCACCGCGGCCACTTTTTTAAAGATGCTGCACCTTAAAATCCGTTCCCTATTAATAAATTATGGCATAATCATAGAGAGTATTAGTTCGATTATGTTTATGCTTGTTGACAATATATAAAATTTGGTTTAAATTAATTGACGACGACTGAATCTAATATAATCTTTTTAGTTTCCTCTGGCCAGTATAATAAAATTAATCTGGTAAGTGCTGATTTTCATTGATATGTTCCATTTCGGACACTGAAAAATTCCAATTAATCCGAGTATTTCCAGTTCAATATATTTGTTAATGAAAATTGCTGCGCAATCTAAATTGACCGTGGTGTCCGTCCGTCACGTCCGTCAACCTCTCAATTTGGAGGCGGGAAGCAGTGCGTCCCGCAGTTATATCATTTGATCTGATCGCCCACCCCCACTGTTGCGAAAGCATTTCCTGTTATTGCAGTCTAACTCGAAGCCCGAACGAAAGGCCATCTTTCCAGGTGGTTGACAGCTCTGGCTGCAAGTCGCTTCACCCTTCCGGCCTTAACTCGAGAACAGCCCCGCGGGTGACAGTCTCACCAGGCGCGGATCTAGAAATATGTTTCGGGTGAGGGTCCGAACAAAGTGTCTCAGGAATAACAATAATAATGTTTAAATTAAAATAATATTAAATCAAATTAATACTAATTCTATACATAAATTAATATTATATTATTATTACACAATTAGGTAAAAATACTGTATAAGAATAGAGATATAACCGCATATTCATTACGTAGCTTAACTGTAGTTTAGATCAGAATAATTTACATAAAAGAAGTGCCCTGGCAATGAAATTAATGTCAAATAGATGAATAATTGAATATTTATCGAATAACAAAAATGATGTTATATGTAGTTGGAGAAAAGTAAGTTTCTGAATAATATTTTATGCATATTATTTTGAGTAGTAGTGTACATAAATCATATTTGTAATGTTATTCAAAGCCGTATGATCCCAATATAATCCTTGCCTTCTAAAAAGTTCAGAGGAAATTAATAACCATCGATTATGCAACAAATGCTAATATTTTCATTACTTAATTTTAGTACTTGGTAAGTCTTTCGGGAGGTCTGGAGGTCTGCCATGAAAATAGGCGTCTGGGCGGAATTGCGCTGGTACGCTCAACGGCAAAAGAAACAGTAGGCGAATATGCATCACCATTTTCATTCGATCTGTATTGCACAATATGATGATAATGAATTGAAATAAAAATGTCAATAAGCACAGAGCAATGCCTGTTTCGCACCAACATAGTTTAATTCCTTAAAACAACACAGGATGTAGAATAAAAATTAATGAAAATAACGATGGACAACCATTATCTTTGCCGTTGCGTTGACTGTACCAGTGTTGCCACAATTTGAGGTCAAAATTTCCCTTTCCAAGGGAAAAAATTCCCGTGTGGCACTCAGTTTTTCCCTTCACTAAAAATCGCATAATAATAATAATTTTAACAATAAATAGTGTATAAACTGTACTAATATTGAGTTTGATGTATTAAAATTTCCATGGAATTTTGGTGTTTTTCATTCCATTTTCGCTTAAAATTTGGTTCGAATTTCCCTTCATAAAGGGATATTTCCCTTCATGTGGCAACACTGGACTGTACCACATATGGGGAAAGCAAAGGGAGAGCGGGATAAAAGTCGCTGGTTCCCGCGCACTGTGTGGCAACGTCAACCGTGCTGCGTTGCCTAGTTCGAGCGTCAGACAGACCTCTCTCTCTCTCCGGGGCACTTTTGTCTCATCCCTGACCTTTCGAGCAAATGCTGTCAGTTTGTATCACATGGATTACAAATACCAACTCTACAACGAGATCTTTCATTCTCTTAAACATTCGAACACAAGGGTTGTTCTCCAACGTGGCAACAGCGATAACTTCTGCCACCCGCCTAATTTCATGGTCGTGCGTTTAGACAGTTCGCAATTAGGAGGAGGTACGCAACATGGTATTATACATTCATACTATGCGTTGCTGCCGATAAATTCGGCAAACAAGAAGAAAAAAAAGCGACGAAGTAGCGTCTTGACACATTGCCAAACCCTTGCTTTGTCTTTATACGTCAGTCTCTCAATATGGCGAGCTCTTGAAGATATGCAGGCCTCTGCTGTGTTATCTCTTCACTTGAGAAAGCACACAGAACGTCTCCTCTGCCCACTCAATCGAATTCTCGTCATAGTTTCGAGGGCGGTGTGAATTAACGTGAGTTATGTCTATAGCGGTAGTTTTTAGATACTTAAGTGCTGTATTTGATCACCTCTATTGGCTGGAACTGGTGTTCCATTTTCTTGAAAATAAAATTTAGTCTAAATCCGGGCATACCGGAGCACTGGTACTTACCTCGCAGTATTCCGGCAGTTTGTTTCTTTATACAGCATATTTTCAGAAGATGCAATTCAACCTACAAGTGTATCAATATACGCTTTATTACTAACGTCGTTGTCCGTACAGCGAAGCGATAGGGACGCAGAAATGTCTTTGAGGGTGGAGGCCCATAGTGGTTCGGATTCCAGTTTCAAACTCTGTATAGATTATCCTTTCTGTGCATAAAGTGGGCGTTAAACAACAACTCAAAAGTGACCATGAAGTAGACGTCATCAAATGCTATTTTGAAACTGTCAGCATATACTCACAATTACTCGGCATGTTGTCAGAAGAAGATAATGTATTGTTATTAGAAATAATTGCTTAACCTAGGTATAACAGAATTCACAGAGAGATCCGTACCAAGTGCTTCCATGCTAACAACCGGCGCGGACAAAACCTTCGTGGCAGTAGCGTGCTGTTGGCTCCTTTACCTACAAACAAACTTGCAGTCAGCCAATTACGGCTACCGCTACTCCCTCCCCGAAGCGGCCGGCAGGGAAACAGCATTTTGTCAAAATAACCATTTGTGCTGTGAATTTGGTCCGGGAGATAGCGTGACTGAGATTATAGATGCTCGTGTACATAAAGTCCCAAAATTTCCCCCTAAGCTCCCGGCATTTTATTAAAACTTGACAAGTTGGAAGTTCGCAATCGCACGTGAATTGAAGAACTTCTTAAACCCAGCCAAAATTTGTCGCACTTTCCTACCTTGTCCGCCATTGAATCTGGAAATAAAGTGCGTTTTTTGTTGGTTTTTTAGTTGTACAGAATCTTGTGGTTTCACAGCTGCAACGAAATATTGATAAACATTATATTTATGATCAGAACTATTCCATATTTGTATTTTTCTACAAAGTGGTGAAGGTGATAGGCTAATAATCTGGAGCCTGCTGGTTCAAACCCTCATCACTTTCCTTCCATCCCCATGTCGAAGAGATTTAACCAAACAACAAAATTTGTAAATATTGTTGCTAAAGCTAACCTAGTTTGAATTTTAGTGACAATTGTTCTTAGCAGCATGTATAATAATTGAACATTGACCTCCCTAATGGCACACGCTCTCGCTTTATAATAGTGTGGTCCGGGTTCATTACCCGGTGGAAGCACATTGCACACTGCTTGTGATCTCACATTAAGCTGTTGTCCCAGTCCCTGTTAGCCTGTGTACAAAGTGGAGAACAAAGAATAACTCCTTTCTTTTGGGCATTCGTATGTACCGTTTACTTATTCCAATAACTCATTGTGTAGTCGACTGCCTCGTCACACTGGTTCCCAGGTTCAAATCCTGCCAGTACATGTGTCCGAGTCTCTTCATCAATTTTATCTGATCTTCATTCTTCCTTGTGGATTAGCCACATTGGCGGAGAATCTACATATACCGCGTGGCCCATAAGTAGTAGACCACACTTTGAATCGCCATAACTTCTAGCAGAAGTGCATTTTCTGACAGATTTAACTTGTAACATGTAGCAGAAGTGTCATATTGCAATGTTCTAAAGATGATCCTGATCGCCGCCTGCAGTTTGCTGAAGAGTGGCTCACCAAGTTGGAAGAGGACCCACAGTTGGAACAGAGTGTGGTGTGGGCTGATGAAGCCAAATTTCACCTGTCCGGTAGTGTAAACAGACATAATTGTGTTTACGGGCGTGATTTGAATCCAAATGTGGTAGTCGAGTACGATGATAAAAGACCCGGCGTCATGGTCTGGGGAGGTGTTACGTACCAAGGTGTCATTGGCCCTTTCTTCTTTGAAGATGGCGTCAATGGTGAGAATTACCTGAAGCTCATTAGGTACAGTGTTTACCCTTTACTCCAACAGAGACACCACTTTGGTCAGTTGTGGTGGCAGCAGGATGGAGCTCCCCCTCATTATGCCACAATTGTACGGAATTGGTTGGACCAGGCATTCCCCGGACATTGGATTGGATGTCGCGGGTCAATTGAATGTGCACTCTCCTGGCCTCGCCCCACCAGACTTTTTCGTGTGGGGATATTTCAAGGATAAAATTTATTCCCGCAACATCAACACCCTACAGGACCTGAAGGATGTGATTACTGAGGAATTTACTGCTGTGCAAAAGCGTGTGAAAATGTGTCTTTGCGATTACAGGCCTGTATTGGCTGATGGCATGCAAGTTGATCACACAATGGAAAACCAATATTATAGAGTGTTTGTGTTATAAAATAAGCCATCTGTTTTCTTTTTATGCCGACTCTGCTAGAAGTTACGGCGCTTCAAACTATGGTCTACTACCTATGGGCCACCCTGTATTAAGTTTCCGCTTATGTATTTGTTTCTGCATCTGTTGTGACAAATACATATCAGCCTTTTGACCTACATACATGAAAGGAATGAATTTTTAAGATGAATATAACATTTTATATGCTAATATCACCAATACATAAAATTTCCAAAATATTGAGTGTGGTGGAAATTAATAAATAAAGATTTATATACTTGTTAGGCAGCGTCGGTTGGCTAAAATGAGTGATCAGATGAAGGGACACTCACATAGAACACCCATGCGCAAGGCGGGATTCGAACTCGGGAACTTATGTACAGAGGTCGGAAGTCGACCGCTATATATAAGGCTACGTAAAAGTAAGAAATAATTAGTGGCCGCTGTGAAAGGATTAATTAAAAAACAATGGAATAGCAGTAGTTGTATAGTTGCTAATTTGGACTGAACTTACTCTTAGACCCATGTTTGTCTCCACCAAAGCATGCAAAGTCATCAATTTGTCACAATATGTACTATGGAACTTTCTTCATTGTACAGGGTGTCCGAAATGAAACGCCCTAATTTCAACTCTCTGTAACTCCTTGTTTTTGATCAATGCAAATGAATTATACATTAATGAATATACGTACATAGTCCTAACGTATCTGTGAGGAAGGTAGTAATTAGTACATTTAGTACATTTTTTGTACATTTCTAAATGCGTCCCATGAGTTGCACGGAGGATGTCCAGCCGATACTTAATTTCCCGCCAGTTTGCCTGTAGCATGTTGGTTGTCCCTTGTAATCCTATCACGAAGCGGTACCAGAGTTGTCACTTTGGTTGAATACACCATGTCCTTGACATACCCCCGCAGGAAAAAAGGGTCGATAAGGATAATGTCAGGCGCAAGTAGAAATGTACTAATTACTACTTTGCTCACTGAAACTTTAGGACTATGTACAGTGCGTCCATTTCGATCTTCAGCCGAGAGATCGGGAGAAGCGTGGCGGGCGGCGCTGACGGAGATGCCGACATTTGCGGCCTGTAATGCCCGCTTATTTTTATGGATATATGCAGACATTTATATAAATATTGCAAAACGAGCACTAACCTGTGTTATAACACGCAAAAGTTCTTGTGTAATTCATCCAAGTTCTGCTCGTATATACACAAATAAATACGCTATAGAAACGACGTTAAGAGCCACAGATAATAAAGCATTTTAATCATAGTTTTGACCAGTAACGTCCTGCTTAAGTTTATATCCTTGAAAGAGTTTTGTGGCGATGGGAATCGTTTGGAGGTTTCGAATGTGCAACACTGTATCAAGATTACGCTGCAGACGAAACCGTTAAAAGTGAATGGAGTTCGTGAGCTTCCTTGCAATCCGAAATCTCCGAGCTCGAGTTTTTTTGTTCCTTCGCGACTAGATGAAGACAGAGCTGTGAATATAGTGGCGAGCAATGTAAACCAAGAGCGTGTTAATTTCGTACTGTGCGCAAGAGTATTATTATTGTTTACTTCCAGTTACTTGTTTGTGTTATTGCATTGTGTATGTGTGTTGTGTCAGTGAGACGATTGGAATGCCAGCCGCAAGGTTCACGTTAGAACAAAAAAAAATTATGTGTGACACACGTACGTGATAACAGACTCGTGTCAAGACGTGTGTAGGCAATTTGTACAGAAATTCCCAGGCGTTTCACCTCCACATAGAGATACGGTTAGACATCTTGTCCTTAAATTGTATCGTTAAATTTTAAAACACCTAGGCAAAAACGACGGATTCTAACCGAAGCAAAACTCGATGATATTGGTGCAGCGTTAGAACGTTCTCCAAACAAACCTCTACGCAGTGTTTCACAAGAGGTGGGCGTGTCAAAATCATCATAGCCACTAAGCTACTAAAATTAAAACCGTACTCTTATAACGCAGGTTAGTGCTCGTTTTGCAATATTTATATAAATGTCTGTATATGTCCATAAAAATAAGCGGGCATTACAGGCCGCAAATGTCGGCATCTCCGTGAGCGCCGCCCGCCACGCTTCTCCCGATCTATCGGCTGAAGATCGAAATGGACGCACGGTATATTCATTAATGTATAATTCATTTGTATGCATCGGAGTTACAGACAGTTGAAATTAGGGCGTTTCAATTCGGACACCCTGTATTTTTATTATTGTTACTGAGGATTTTGATTCGATTGATTTAAAGTTTTGGGTGGTCAGCACGTATGGACATTATGCCCCCTTCAATGTATACGGGGAATAGTCCCCTTATCTAAAACTCTTATCTTTTGGGTTATAAAGTTGTGTAAAGATGCAAGTTGAAGAGGGACCTGCATGGGACAAACACAACACATTAAGAAATGTAAGTATACGTTAAAAACTACCTCAGAAACAATGGAAGAGTCCTGCTCATCTCAAAAAACAAGAAAAACTGCCTCCCAGCAAAGCTGACAAATCGTTAAGTCGAAGGTTGAAACCCTGTCAGGTAAATTAAAATCGGCACATCCTTGTCGCATGTGTCGAACACTTAAGTTGCAGGTACGGTACAGCGGAGGGTTCAGCCCTTGCATCAAACGAAGATGTGCGAGACGGCTGTGTCCGATTCGTAGCCGCGTTAAGATGACTTCTTCTCGGCGGAAGGGACGGGTCAAGAAACGCCTAGCTCCAGTGGTGGGCTTGAAAGCGCGAAGCTTGGCAGAAGGGATGCGAAAGTACAAATCCCAATTCCATGGCGCCGCCTACGGTCACATATTTTTTTAAAAAAAGTATAGTTACCGTTACGCATAAAAAGTAAATGCTACTTGTAGCTACAATGCCCCGATGCTTCGAAATAAGTGACTAGTTGTTTTCGAGTACCTCACTGGGTTCTATCATTGTTGCGACTACACGAACACACTGCAAAGGGTGAGGACTGTCGGTGTTACTTTTCTCAGAAATCCCAAGTAAGTGTTTGCGAGTGTTCTGTTTAAATTTGGAAAACTTTTGACTGCCTCTATCTGTTTTGTTATTTTACGTCACCTTTCTATATCTTTGATTAATCGCGACGATGAGGATAAATGAACTGATGAAATGGATGGTTACATTCACCGTGTGATAAAAGTTTCCCAGGTTCGGTACCCATTGAAGGCACATTGTACAGTCAACGGTAAAGATAATGGTAGGTTAATTGTTCACTGCTATTTTATTCATTATTCTACAACCTCCGTTGCTTTAAGGCAGGGGTTCCCAGTCTTTTTAGTTTCACGACGCTGTTAGTGTTTCAAGATTTATCCACAGCCCCGAAGTCAGAATGTAGGCCTATCTAGCACTAGCAATGCTCAGTGTTGTTAGGTTGCTTGCCTTAAGTTAAAAAAATAAACACACATTTGGAACGATCATATCATTGATTGAATTTCAGTGGAACATTTCGCGGTGCCCGTGTAAGCCAGCCGCGGCGCACACTTTGGGAACCACTGTTTTAAGGAATAGAATTCTGTTGATGCGAAATTGATGTTGTCCTCTGCTTACTGTCGTTTTTATTTCAATTCCTGATCACGTTCTGGAAAACAGACCGAATGAAAATAGAGATGGACAATACTTTTGCAGTTGGGTGTACAGCGGTTCGGATCCCCCTTGAAACTGTAGGTCCAGTCCCAATCAAATGTCCGATACCCAGTGGAGGGATAATGGTTCGGATCGCACTTTTAACCTGTTAAGTCCATTCCTGACTAGCATATCTGTACATAAAAAGGACTTAAAACTTCCTTGCCTTGTCCCGGGTTCGAATTGCGGTACCTCTGGCTTCGTAGCGCGTTATGCTGAGCACTCAGCCATTAGAGCACGAGTAAATATTGTTAGTGCTTTCGAAAGGATGCCCTTAGCAACCCAAGACGAGACTGAAAACAAAACAGGTTTTCACGTTCACGAAACAACGGTATCTTCCATATATATATATATATATATATATATATATATATATATATATATATATATATAGAAAAGCTATGTAGAATAACCAAAATATGGCTAAATTATAGAATTTGGACTTTGAATCAGTGCTTAGTGATTTCAGTCAATTTCCGGAACGCAAACCACAAATGAATAGGCATGATTACTACTACTACTAATAATAATAAATGCATATGCAAATAACAATGGTAATTAATACATTGCTTTTTTTCTGGAAAAGAAAATTTCTGTACACTTCGAGTTGGTGTATTATCACTAGCTATTATTTTGTTTTGTTGTGTTCATCATGTTGTATGTTCATAAATAGCGAGCGGGTTTTTTTTAGGTAAAAACAATTTATTTACGTATTTATTTTCACAAGTCGGCCATGCTCGGTTAAGAGTGCCGTCCATAAGGCTGAAATGTAATCTACCAGTTTTATTTCACATAAAAATGCATAATTTTACTTTTAACACAAAACACGTCTTTCTAGGGAAGGAACATAAAATTCCAGATAATAAATATTCCAGACAAAATAAAGTTTCCGAATTCTTTGTGTAAACGCATATTTTGGAGTTGATGCATAAAATAGACGAAATACGCGGTAAATTTGTAAATTGCTGACCTATTCCGGACGACTCAACACACCGGTCACTACTGCTACATCTCCTTCAATGATGCTGTGCTACTGACCTACAGTTCAAAGTGCGTTTCGAACCATTATGTCTCCACCGGGCATCGAACACGGGACCCATTGATTACATGACCCGAAACAGTAGGTGAAATTGATGATGTAAGTGTGCGTGACATCCCGCACTTCAAATATGCACTTCTGATTACGTGTGATGTGGAAAGGTCGTTTTCACAATACAAGTCATTGTTCAGGGATATTTGTCGTGTACTTTCAATGGACAATGTGGAAATGTGTTTTGTTTCTCATTGTAATCAACAGAAAGCAACTAACG
This sequence comes from Lepisma saccharinum, assembly GCF_977018435.1. NCBI lineage: Eukaryota > Metazoa > Arthropoda > Insecta > Zygentoma > Lepismatidae > Lepisma > Lepisma saccharinum. The sequence continues at coordinate 23,379,162 of NC_139243.1, read as the reverse complement.
CCCTCCTGTCACTGGTGAGAATCTATTTGTTTGACAGACTTTGAATGAAAATATTTTTGACTTTTAGCAAACATGTTTCCGCTGGTTTTAGAACATAAAAATTAAAAAATTGCAGGTTTTTAGCGCCTAAAAACCCACTCCGTATTCAAAAATGAATCATGCATCCATGTAAACACACACGCATCCTTCTTTCGTTAAAGTAAAATGCTTGTAGTTTCTTTACCTATACCATTGCGTATCGTCAAAGAAAACTATTATTATTGTATCCAAAGTAAATATATAAACACAAGATCTGTCATTTCAGGAAATTAGGTTCTCATTTACATCTTAAACTAATAGCACTGACCCAAATATATTATTCTTTCTTAAATTTCCTGACCGCATACCGACAGGTGCAAGAACTTTCTCTATTCCGCTTCGTCAATTGTTTGCAAAAATTAATTGATTGAAAGTGATAAGGGGACAACCACAAGGAACATATATTTTAAGTATCCTGGGATTCGAACCGGGGCCACCTGGCGTCGTAGCGCGTTGTGCTGAGGGTCAAGACAAGAATTAATGTAACAAAGGATTGACTTTTGTATAGTGTATTAAGTAAATAAAATTAGTGGCCAACGTCACAGCTGGAACCATGGGCGTATGTTTTTTAGGGGGGCTGGTATTGTAAAGGTGCATAACACCTAGCTACGTTCTGGGAGGATACAGTACAGAATATTTCGTAATTGTAGTTTTTAACCTTTATTTTGAAAGTTGTGCAAAGACAAAAATTATAATCGCGGATCATTTTAAGAGAAGTTTGCATTTACCACTTTGGTTTTTCCCGAGTTCTTTGCTGTTTTCATAGGCGTAACTTGGCAGGGGCAAGGAGGCACTTGCCCACCCAAAATTTTCATGTTTCTTAAAATTTAAATAATATTATTTGTGATTTCGCAAATTAACAGTTATTTAGCAAATAATCTTGGACACTATTTTTATGGGATGAAAATCTTTTCAACTCTGCCCCCTCCCCCCAAAAAAAATGAATCCTCAAATTCATATCTGCACCTCCAAAGTCCAAAATTACGCCCATGACTCAAAAGTTCGGGAAGGGCTGCAGCCCTATCAGCTCCCCCCTCCACCCCCTCTGCGTACGCAAGTGGCAAGAACTGAGTTCCGGCACAAAACTGATTTCATTCCGGCTCACTTTGTCCTGCTTTGCATTGTCGCTGATCACCACCACTTTATTCCTCTTAAGTGAAAAAAAATGTGCCTTCTCACTAAGTACACCGGAGCGGCCAAAAACGATAAGTGTCTTGTCTGATTTCATCTAGGACAACAGACGGACAAAAGTATCCTAATAGATAAATATAAATAGGGAGCGCCTTACCTGGTACAAACTCGCGGTAAAGGTGGGCGAACACTGCAGCTGACTGGTCAGTCCAGCTTTTGTCTTTTTTGCACGGCACTCCCCGCGAGGAAATGGTAAAGAGTTTGCGCATGGCACTCGGGGAGTGCAAATTTCTGGTTTCGCCGACGTCAACCCAAGGCCACGGATAATCACTTTTAATTTTCATTTTCTCTCTCTCCCCCAGGGCATCTTTCGACTATCCTGCGAGCATGTGCTTAAAATAATGAAGAAAGGCAGAGAGACGCTTTTGACCTTGCTGGAGGCGTTTGTTTACGATCCTCTTATTGATTGGACGCCCGGGAATGAAGCTGGATACACGGGTGAGTAGCATATTTTATTTATATGTCAACTTGGTTATTATTGGGTTTATATGTTTTGTGGTTAATTTCGGCACTTTTCGGCGTTCCCGCCGCGATGCAAGTAAAGACTCGGCCACTGTTGCCAACCACTGTCCAGAAATGTTTCCAAATAGTGTGAAGGGTGAGTTTTCATAAAGTAAGTCAAGCATCAACTTCTGCTTCACTCTGTATACCGTGGACACCGCTTTCATGCAGGCAAACGGGACTCTGGCGCCCGTATCCACAACCAGTATATTCCTCCATAGAGGGTGTGTACCCTATCCCGAAGAGTGAGTTATGGGATCAGAACCCTTTCCCTTGGACTTTTTAAAAATGCTTTTTCAGCAGTTGAACCCACATTAGCCAAAATGGAAGAAAAGCTACAAAATTATGATCAATTGCAAACAAATTGCAGAAAAGCTCTTATAAATCCGGAATATTGTAGTGAATATTTATATGTCACAAAATGTTATTGTGGTTTATCGTGTTATGTCTTTTCTAATGAAAAATAAGTTAAACTTTACCAAACAATTCAAATACCAATGCATATGTTTAATGAGTAATAAATTCAAATATTGAGATTATGGTACAAGTATTGGCTGTATAGTTAGGCAATTCTGTATTTAGAATAAATCAACGAAATATGTTAATTCTTATTAGATAATTGATCTGGTTTATTTTATCTCGCTTTCCTGTCGCTTGTGGCTAATCGCGAAGATGAGTGATGATGAAATTGATGAAGGGACACTCACAAAGAACACCCATGCCCAGGCCGGGATTCGAACCCGAGAATTCTTATTTATTAAGTAAGATTGAGTGCTATAGCTTTTGGGCTGCATACTGTAGTGCCTATTGCACTTAAACATTCGTGCACTCTACATATTTTCGAGTCATTGCAAATTCGTTTTTTTTTTTGTTTTTTTTTACGCGCGCCTACGATCCTTGCACCATTGCTCAAAATGAAGAGGGGGTGGTCTGGTGGTTGGAAAAGAGTGCACCATCTAGCTAGGAAAAGTCACGAAAACACACTCCTCCTCCCATATGCCTCATTGTCACCATTTTTAAAAAAATAACTTACGGGCCTCCTCTGTCCCACCAACTAGACAAGTACAAGAATGGCATTTTTCTTGGACAGCCATATGCAGAAGGAATTAACGGGGCTATAGCCGTTATATTTTGAGAAAATTAAGAATTTTCAAGTGAAACCAGTAAAGAACCCTGAAATAAAATAATAATTGCAGAGACCCCTTAAAGTTAAAATGACCTCCGTTTACCATTTTAGTCTTTGAAGGTTAAAAATTGTAATTACGGAATAGTTTATAGTGTACTAGCTGATAACCCGGCGTTGCCCGGGTATTTATTTATCCAAATCTTGTATTAGACAAGAAAATAATGAATTCTAACTATAGTGTAAAGTGTAACTAATTTTAAATGTGATCGTGAATGTCACCAATTAGCTTAGCGACTCCGAAAACTATGGATTCGACACTAATCTAGGTCATTTGTGGCATTTTATTTTTCACCCTCTCTCAACCCCCCCCCTCACCATGCCGATATGTGATGAACTTGGAGTTGAACCACATTGGGAATGTCACGAAAACTATGGATTCAATTCGCAACACCGCCTGAATGTTAGACAACACTATCGTTGTGCAGATTGCATAGATTCACGGATGTCTGTCTGTGCGGAATTTAATATCGGTGGTTCTCGGTTATTATTACATGTCACCCCTTTCCACCCCCATCCCTAGGGGTGTCTTACCCCCACAGTATTTATTTCCAGGTTGCAAGTGATACGTGTAACAAGTTTGGTTGAAATTGCTCCAGGCGTTCGAGAGTTATGCCGAAATAAACAAATATGCACACACATTTTTATACAGCGTGTCCCGCTTATACGTATAATAAAAGAACAATTCATAACTTCCAAACAAACTGTCAGAATGATGGTATTGTTGTTTCATTTTAAAGAATGACTCAGATTTTTTTTAGCAACACATTCAGTGGTAGTTGCGCATGCGCAGTAGCCAGAATGTCTTGAAAACTGATATTATCAGTTCGTCAGTAGCCATTCGTCATGTGGTCGCCACAAGAAAAGGTGTTTTGTGTTTTAACGTTGCCTGAAGTGAAGTCTGTGACACTTGTGCAGAGACGATTTCGTGCACGTTATGGTTTGGGTGCTAAAGAAGAAGTTCCATCGTACATATCAATAAGGAAATGGGAGAAACAGTTGCGCGAAACCGGTTCTTTGTTCTTTGCGGATAAGAGGTAAGCATTCAAAAATGAGATGAGAATGTGGAGCGTGTTCAGGCCTCATTAGCCAGAGTCCGAGGAAATCCATACGCCAAGCTAGCAGGCAACTGCAAATTCCTAAGTCTACAGACTTCACTTCAGGCAACGTTAAAACACAAAACACCTTTTCTTGTGGCGACCACATGACGAATGACTACTGAGAAACTGATAATATCAGTTTTCAAGACATTCTGGCTACTGCGCAGGCGCAACCACCACTGAATGTGTTGCTAAAAAAAAATGTGAGTCATTCTTTAAAATGAAACAACAATAACATCATTCTGACAGTTTGTTTTGGAAATTATGAATGTTTATTTTATAATAAGTATAAGTGGTACACGCTGTATATATAGAAGAAGATAAGGCCTGCCCTCTACACCCCGCGACAGGTTACGTTTGCAGCAGGTTTTATGTATTAATCCACGCAAGAATGGTGATCAGCATTTCCCGTGCCAGGCTTGCCTCAAGCTCCGAGCTGTTCATATCACAGACAGTGAGAAAATCGGCAGTATTGCAGCGGAACTATATTCTGCGCGCACGTTTGCATCTACATATGCGAAAAGTTGCTGCAAACTTAGCCTGTCGCGGGGCTTAGACGGAACTATGTAATATTAACCTTTACAATTCCAATCTCCTCTCCCGAAAGCAAATCGCTCGTACGCCAGTGGCCCTTCAGATTTTAAACTGGAATAGTTTACGTGGTCACCGGAGAAGTAAGCACGGCTCATCGCCGTTATTGTGCACTCTTTTTTTTTTTATTGTACACTCACCGGAAATAAAGATGGGACACTTAGATCCTGAAATATTCACTTCCCTGCAAGGCGTTATGTGTGTTGCCTAACTCTACGGCGATAAGTGGATTTTAATAGCAAATTTTTACCGCCGTATTGTTAGGCAACACACTTAACGCATTGCAGGGAAGTAAGTATTTCAGGATCTAGATGTCCCATTTTTATTGCCTGTGGCTGTACATCCTACTTTTTTATGAGTAATGTAATATCGTTGATGCTGTATCAGAGGTTGTCCTCTGGTCATGTGCATCCGGGTGAGGGGGGGGGGGCAAGGGCGCTTCCTCTTGAAAAATGAATAGTTGCCATTAGTTACTTATTTCACACTCATAATTTAATTCGCGGTAATTTGCTTATAAAAGACTTATAATAATTAGACATAAGTTCGGTATATGTCGTTGAAGATCGTTCGGAATGGTTTGGGCATAAATGCCTTGCTTGTCCCCTCCCCCTGAAAAGGGATTCTGCCGACGTCCATGTCTATGGTTATTGGCGTTGTTTGTTTATTTTTCCCAGTTATGGCGGCAAACAGCAGGTTCCCAACTGACCTGGAAAAGTCAAGGAAGAGAAAAGGTCAGGGGATTGTGTAAAAAAAATTGTTGAAAAAGCTGGAGAAATCAGTTTCTTTTGGAGGGGAGAGATGGAAACTGGAAATGGTTTTAACTTTTCCTCCTTTTGGGAGGTGGGATGTTATGTATGATTGATTGAAATTAAAGTTGTGAGTGCGTCAGCTGTAAAGGGGAATCAGCATATACAAGGACAAAGCACGAGACAACACATCCCTATAGACAGGCCCGTAGCCAGAATTTTATTTCGGAGTGAGGGCTCATCTCTTATCAGCACGGGTGTCGCCAGAAATATTTGTAGAGGGGGTCAGGCCATAGATAAAACTTGATTAGTACAAATAATAATGACAACAATAATTATTGTTATTTTACAATAATAACTATTATAAGTTATTAAAATGTTGCCAATTTTAATTCAAATGTATTGTTATTATTACATAAACGGAGGGGTTTTGTTAGCCATTATTTCTTTTTTTTTGTACAGTTTCAGTTAGTGTACTGAAAATCATAGTTATTGTATTTTGTTATTAACTTTTACACAATCGTTCAAAAAAAAGGCTTTAACAGTTAGTGGTAAACTTTACTCGTATAGTGTATATTCTGTGACCTCTCACAAAGAAAAGTATCAGTTTTGGAAGCTGTGGATCCATTTTTTTCTTTGGATTAAATGGTAGAATATAAAAATATACACGAAACTTTTATGCAGTTTTTACTGTGGTTATAACTTTATTTCTGTTATTAAAAATAAAAACATTTAAATTGAATATTTATAGGATTTCGGTGGGGCTTCAGCCCCCTTAGCCCTCCCCCTGGCTACGTGCCTGCCTATAGAGGATTATATTGGCTGAGCCTAATTCACCTGCAAGACTGCATTTACCGGAATGTACTACGTGGAATTGAACTTAACATTTGAGTGTCTCCAAAGAGGATCCCCCCTACACCTCGGATGCTACGTTCTTTATTTAATTTCAAAAATGTCGACTGAACTTGATTCGTTTTATTAACATGTACGGTTGAAAACATAACACTTATTTATTACCTTGTTAACTCGTATAGAGTAATAGTGGGGTTTGGAATGTTATTTAAAAATACTTCGGGAAATTTGATTTTGTAGTATGAGTGGTAACCCTGAGGAGCAATGGGCAATTTGCATGTTGTTATCTGCGCTTATGGGTTGTGGCGAGATTTCTTCCATAACTGTGCAGCCTTACGTTACTGCAACTGCCTAGCCAAGTTCGTTCAGTGGTCGACTCTCAAAAGGTTCCAGAGTTCGAGTTCAGCTCTATACATGACTGTTTCTTTGTGAACCTGCATCACATCATCGTTGCGATCGGCTACAGGTTGAAGAAAAGTGACGCTAAATAAAGAAAGAAAAACTGCAAACTTTCACGTTCATTTTCTATACCTATTGTATCATTAGGAGCAGAATGAGTGAATAAGCAACTGTTCTTGATAACAAGATTTTAGAAGAACCCCACAGCAAGAAAGAGAGATTGGTCCATTTGATTATTTTTTTTACTTCGCTTTTCTGTCACTTTGGACTAATCGCGAAGAAAAGACTGAATGGTGATAAAATGAAATGGGCACAAGACGAGCCACACGGCGCCAGACGCCAGAGCCTCATTAGTCTGCAAAATGCACTCCCGGGTGCATTTGGGTCTCCTCAGAAAGGGTCACACCTTACACCCCAAGAGAGAGAGAGAGGTAATGCACAATTAAATTATGCTTTTCCAACAAGAAAAATAAGTGCCGGAGAGGACTGTGAACGTATACACGCGGTATAAAATGTCCCTATGTTTTGACCTTCGCAAGCAATTTGCCCCAGCGCTGGCCAAAATATGGCAAGAAAAATGTATGGAGTTGGCAACGCTGCTACTCGCGCACTCGTTGGTTGGGGAAAATTTACGTAAATCGTGACATCATGCTTGTGGACTGTGACGAGCAGATCTGAGCATGGGTTGTTACCTTGAACCTGTCAAGACGTAACGGAACGAGTTTATGTTCGCTAAGAAAAAAATATGGTGGTGATTGAGGTTATAAAAAGAGTTTTTGCGAGAGAGAAATCGACTCGTGAGTGATAATCACCACAACTGGGAACAGGACAATTTCCTCCGTGGAAGAACCGTCGATGATAATAATAATAATTAAAACTAACGTGTTGGAAAATTGTTGAAGAGAATAGTGCTGAAGTAACAACTTGTTTGTCAAAATGTACGTATTGTATCAATTATTGTGACTAGTGTATTCATAAAATGATACTTTAGCGGATTGTTATCACACATTAAACTTGCACGGCAGAAAATTTACGATTCGCGGGGTGTTGTTCACAGAATGTGCGCAAAGTGTGTTGAAATTCACGAGAAAAATTAAATTTGTATTATTTTTCAATCGTTCGTCGCTCTAATTCCTTTCGCGCTTAATCCGTTTCGCTGTTGTTCCTGACGCGCTTATTCCCGGTATTGTATTTTGGTTTCGCGTTTAATCCCGTTCTCGGCTGTTCCTTTCGCGTTTAATCCCGTTTCCCGTTGTTCCTTTCGCGCTTATTCCGGTGTTTAATTTTGGTTTCGCGATTAATCCGTTTCGCGGTTGTTCCTGTCGCGCTTATTCCCGGTATTGTATTTTGGTTTCGCGTTTAATCCCGTTCTCGGCTGTTCCTTTCGCGTTTAATCCCGTTTCCCGTTGTTCCTTTCGCGCTTATTCCGGTGTTTAAGTTTGGTTTCGCGGTTGTTCCCGGTATTGTATTTTGGTTTCGCGTTTAATCCCATTCGCGGCTGTTCCTTTCGCGCTTAATCTCTCTCGCTGTTATTCCAGCTCTCCATACTTCAGACTTGCATTTGGGATAGAAGGGGAACAGGCAGTTGAAAATGCCTCGTTTATAACTGATATCACGAATCAGCCGTCAGTTTTCAAAATGGAACATGACGGAACTCCCCGTTAGCAATGTTTGGGCTAGTAGAACAGCCTCATCTGTGGAACAACGGTTTTACTTATTTTGGCTGCAAATCCTGAATACCCTTTTCACAGATGGTAAAGCAGCACGGACGGTATTACTAGCATGGACGTCCGCAGGATTTTTTTTTCCCAGGGGAGGGGGCAAACAGGCATATTTTCCTCCATAATAGTGATGCCCCCTCAAAAAACACTATTTCAGTGTGAAATCATCATGTTTCTTCAACGAATTTACAATAATTAACGTAAATTACTGTGACTGAAATGAAATTGTGTGAAATATATAATTTTTGGGTGGACATTAATTTTCCAGGGGGCATGCCCCCCCCCCCCCGCCCTTTCCGGACGTCCATGATTACTAGTGATAGATAAATCCGGATATCGGATAATTTGTTTTTTGCTCGGTTTCAGAAATCAGCATGGCGCCGAAGCAAAACTAACTTCGAACAGTCAGGTGGTGAGAGAGGAAGCCTGTCCCACTCTCGAATTAACATATACAAAAATTAAACAAACATTCGTATTTTCTTTATTTTGCCCAGTTTTCTTGCCTGGTCGCGACGACGAGGATGAATGCTGATTAGATGTTTGTGAAGTAACTCCAAGAACATGCATTTCCAGGCTGGGACCCTTACCCGGAATCTGCGACGGTGAAAAAAAAATGGAAGTAGACAGGCGTTTTTAAATCTAGACAAGGTCAAGACTCGTCAAGGAATCTCTGTGTATGTAAATGAAGTAACCCTTCACCCGACATGACAGAAAATGATCGTATCTCATTTCGCCTAATGGCTTATCAACACCTGTCAATCAGATCTGACAGCGAAATGTGATTTTCTGTTTCGCCTAAACCAGTTGGAAAGGCAGTATTGCACGTAAGGGCAATTTTGACGGTGATCAACGTAAGCTTCGGAACATGTGCCGATGCTAATTACGAACAGCCACATGAGCCAATTAATCAGGTGTTGCTCGTAAAAAGGAGCATCGTCACACAATTCAGAAGTGTTTGTCGTATTAAGTTAAAAGAAAATATGACTCCAGTTCTTAGTCTATCTTAACGATCCTTAACACGTCTCCATTTCAATCTGTGACGTTTAGCTGGATTGCCAACTAGAAGCAGCTTCATTAACACTTCATTTTCTGCTTGTTCTTGATTTATCCAACGTAAGCTAACCTAACCTAACCAGGTGTGAGACATCAAGGAGAGCTAAGGATGAGTTGTTGTTGAGTTGGTGTTTTAAGTCCACTTTATGCACAGAAAGGCTAATCGGGACTGGACCTACAGTTTTAAAGTGAGATCGGAACCACTATGGGACTCCATGATTACAAGGCGACGACCCTACCACTGCGCCATCGGGGAGACCCCGAGAGCTAAGGATGAATTAACAAAACAGAGCAAATTTCCCTCATTTGAAGTATTTCCCTTTCAATCCGTTTAGGCAAAATGTGATTTGGCGAAAGGGGACATCCCGTTTCGCCAGGAATGGCGGCCAGGTTATAAATCACATTATATTGTGCTGATAAGCAATTAGGTGAAACGGGACTACACGCCGAAAATCAGCAACAGTCACTGGAGAGACATACCCTCCTTCGTTCTCAACATGTGGAGCCTGTGGGCTTGTCCGATGACGTAGCAATAACGATGTTGACTTGTATTCAAGGGTTCTCGTGGTTCGGGTCCCACTTTGTAGTTCCAGTCCCGATTAGCCTTTCTCTGCATAAAGTGAACTTACAAGAAAACTATGAACACGAATGGTGATCTGATGATGCGACGAACATTGTAATACATCCATGTTTGTCCAGATTTCGAACCTCGGACTTCTGGGGCGCGTCGAGTATCTGAGTGCTCAACGATCAACATGATCACTCAGCACTTCACAGCCAAAAGCGCTCGCCGAGCGAACTCGAACCTTGCTAGCCACAGAATATATCGTTTATGCGTTTCGATCTCACGAGGCAAAGAATAGGAAGAGGACAATTGTGTGGAGATTGCGGCTAATGAAGAAGAATTTGTGATCAACGGCTTGCGATATATCGTAATTAGAGATGAAGTAACAGAAGGTATTACAGTAAAACCTCGTTAATCCGGACAGGGAAACAAAAAAGCAGAATGCAAGGTTTTAAATGTGGCTAGTTTTAATGCACTTTCTACTGTTCTTTTAGGTTATTTCAGTTAATCCGGACTTTCGTTAAACCGGTCAACTTATCCCACCCATTAGTCCGGATTAACGAGGTTTTACTGTATAATTTCCACTTTTTGTAATTGTATTAAAATGAAAGTGTTGTTTATTACATATATACACAGTAGTTTTGGAAAGTTGTGTAAGTGTGCGAAAAATTAAATATCAATAGTTTTGTTCACATCAACCATTTCCATACTTAACAGCTTTTCAAGATCACTGAAATCTTGTCCACTCGACGCAGATCACAGATTTCTCAAAGGCACTGATATTTTGTTCAATGAGCACACACCCTCGGCAAGCATCGCTCAGATACTCGACGTGCCCCAGTCTTCGTAGCACGTTGCTCAGTATTTCGGATCGCACTGTAAACTGTAGGTCCTGTCTCGATTACTCTGAACATAATAAAAGACAACATTATTCATTTTCTGGTCGTCTTCAATGCTTTACTTCTTTCCAGTGGAAGACCGTTTTGTAGAGGTCCGGGACGGAAGCTTATTGACCTTTTCCCTCCCAACCTTCCCAAATCCTGGACTGATGATATTTTTGCATCGCGTCTATGTCGACGCGCCGCTAAGTGGCAGATGATGACGTCCGTTGATGCTTATTCACTGTCGAAAACAAACAAAGGTAGGGAGCTGAAGAGGAACCATGGTTCCGTGGAAGTTTGTCGCCTCGTCAGTTCTTCTTGCCCACTCCACTTCCATGTGGACGGTTTTTATGCAAATTAATTGCTAACCGGCCAGATGTGTAATTACGTTGTTCTTTGTAAGATATTCCACAAATGAAGTATGAAATTCTAGCTGTTTACCGTTTTTGGACCTTGGTCATTGACTCTAGTTTTGTCACATGAAGGGAAATTTGCCGACCTCTTTGTAGCAGTGTGGCACTAACTGTTTGGCTATGTGGCATTCCTTTTTATGCCTGAATCACACGAGACTAGATTTTCTGCTGGATTTTCCAGTTGGATTTGGACTTGTTGTGTGGTACTTGCTCATATGCTAGTTTTCGCTTCACACAATACTCGTTACCGTTATACTTTTGTTCCCACAAGACATTGCGCAGATCAGACAAGCTAAAAAGATGGACGACCCACTTGAGAAAGAACGTCGTAGGAGAATAGCTACTGATATTATTTAAAATTAAAATTAAATGAAAAGCATGGGCTAGAAATCGGTTCGAAAGAAAATGTGGTAATCAAGGTGCAATCGACAAGCTTTTTAATTAACTCTGATATGTACAAGGTCCGCCCATAAAGAAACCGAACAAGAACCAAACCAAATAAGAAGGTACCTTTTCCTGGCAACACTGCAAAGAGCTATATCTAAACTTCCCGTCAGAGCATGTTTCAATCTGTTACAGGCTGTCGGTATCAGGGCAAGCGTGCGTCAGATGCAGGTCGTGTGCAGGCGGCGTACAAAATACGCGCATCAAGATGGAACAACGTGACAACATAAAGTTTTGTTACAAATTGGGTAAATCGTTTACCGAAACGTTACAGATGATACGGGCAGTGTATGGTGATGCAGCATTATCAAGCACCCAGTTGTATGAGTGGTACAATCGTTTCAAAGGTGGACGTGAAAGTATCGATAATGAACCAAGATTAGGACGCCCTTCAACGTCAAGGAATGACGACAATGTGGAGAAAGTTCGTGCACTGGTGAGAGGTGATAGACGTTTAATCACGCAGTAACTGTCAAACATGCTTCATATCAGCAAAGAAAGCTGTAGGTTAATTTTAACGGAGGACCTGCAAATGAGGAAAGTGTGGGCGCAGCTGTCATTGTACTCGACTTCTCCACGTGGAGTCTGTTACATTGTTGAAGCTGGTGGGCGCGCTCGTCGACTTCAAAGCCAGCCGGTCGTTAACGTAGCTAGCGCGTCGACTATAATTACTTTTGTTTTATTTCCTAAAAGAAAAAGTTCTGTTTTTTATGGGCGAACCTTGTATATTCATACATGAGATTTCGCAGGATTCATTCATAAAAGAAAATATTTTGTTCAGCTAAATATAACCAACATTTAATACACTGGTAATAATAAGGATTTTCATTATCGGCTAATCACATCTGTCGTGTACAAATCTCATGGCTTTGGATAAATTCCTAAGTATCTCTGTTTTTCTTTCATCGAGCAGCTAACAAAAACAACAAACGCTCGGAAACCACAGGAAAAAACTCTTTACCTAACTCTGTTATTTTCACATGACCAAGCTTTCGCTCTGATTGGCTGTTGCTACAGATTCTAGCAGAGAAGCCAGTTGCAATTAGAACACGGTCTAGTCGTCAAAACGAGTCTACCATCCACCCTGGGAGCCACCATTTCCAGCCAGGTAGCCAGTCCAGCGCCAACTAGGGCATTCCTACTGGGAATCCAGTTCCGTGTGATTCGGCACTTGTATTTTGTCCATTTTTGGTGGGCGGGGATGTCCTAATTTTATGAACTCCCCTACAAGGATTTTGGATAACAATCCGATTTTTAGATTTTTAAAAATAGTTTACAAAACTGTATTTTCAAGTGCGTACATCTCAAAAACTAAACAGCGGGGAAGATGAAATTAAGCGCATGGCTCAACAGCTCTTTTAGGGCCAAGCTGCTTTTCCTTGGGTAATGCGTGGTGATCGCCGCTATTTTCTCGTTTTCTACACTAGAGTCTGCTGTAGCTTCTTTTGAAGTACCTCCTCAATATTGTCCTCACGATGCTGGGTCAACGTCGAAACTTTGAAGTTACACCGGAGATCGATCCCGGGACCGCTTGCACCAAATGTCAGAGTGTTAATCATACTACTATGCTGGAACTGTGGAAGATGAAACCGGCCTCATCTTTTAACATAAAGAGTCTATAATATATTGTCTTGTCATATACGTATTTCGAACACCTTTTGACCACGTATTCAATGTAAATATTCGAAGTTGAATTGAACCCCCCTCCTTTTGCAGTCTTTCGCACATTCTCCGGTATTGCGAACTTCCATACTTCTGCATTCTATTAAATTTTTGTGGTGTTTTTCCATAGTGGTGGAGAATGTATGTTGAAATTTGCGTGTAGCGTGCCCCACGGTTAGCCAAAAGTGCCAGAAATGCGACGTAAGATGACAAATGCAAGATGCAAACCGGACTATACCTCGTGATGCATGTAGTATTCATTCGTTAGCGATGCTTTTTCAATTTACAAATACATTTCTAGTGGATACAACGCCATTTCTTCTAATTAACCCTTATTCTACACACAGAGCCAAGAGGGTATCATTTGACACGAATGTGTAGACCACAGGTGTCTCAAGACACCCAAATGTCAATCTCTCTTCCACGTAACACACTAAACTTTTATATATATATATATATATATATATATATATATATATATATATATATATATATATATATACTAATTAGGCTCCGGCGTTTTAAATCACAGCCAGCAGTGGCGGCGATTGTGTTCCAAAACTGGAGGGCAAAGACAGTATATTTCCCTTTCTAAATAAGGTTTAGCCCCATCCCCACTAATCGCCGCCACTGACAGCCAGTATAATCCTCTGCGGGGCTTGTGTTGTCTTGTCCATATTTTTTTGTCCCTTCATCCATTTCGTTATCATCGCGATTAGTCAAAAGTGGCAGAAAAGCGAAGTAAAATAAAACAGTCAATGTTGACTCCAGTGACACATTAAAGTACATAAACTGCTAATGATACACTTCAAGTTTATCAGAATACACAGGGAAATGGATGAAAGGATACTTGTGCAGTCATGGACACTTCTGGGTTGTAATGATCCCATTGAAAGTTGTGTTATTGGCCCCCGTTTCCCTTCTTTATATCCGGCCCTGGATTTCTTCCCTTCTTTAATCCTTTCAAATCTCTCTCCTTCGACTCAACCTAGGTGTCTCGCGATCAGATTAGAGTAACGCCGGAATTACGAAAGGGGGGTTACACATAACATTTATATTTTTAGTCCATAGGTTCTTTAACAAGTACAGAAAGTGAATAAACATCTGGTAAAAATATCAGTACTGTAGTTCTTGGAGTAAATTCGTCTAACCAGAACGTTATCTTGATTACATGGGTTTATTAGATATATTTACATAGCGTTTCCATATGTTCATTGGCCAAATCAATTAATTTCCTTAATTCAACAAAGGCGTACCTACGGCCTAACCATTGTTACTTTCACTAACACAGGGTTAGCCTAACTATCGCTGTGGCCTACCCTTGACTTATTGATATTCAGACCAGTTTGCGTTTCCTTACGCAGCATCGTTCTTCAGCCAGCATTCTTACAAATGCAAATCTTTACTAATGGGAAAACTTGAGGATTTCAAACAGGGGATGGCTTTACCAAATGCTACATATATTTACCATCATCAGTCTAAAGTGGATCAGTCATAAGTGGACCAAACTCTCGAAGAAGGTTCCTTTGCCAAGTGCTACGTACATTTAGTACTCCATCATCAGTCTGGCCAGTATAAGTGGACTAAACTCTAGACAGAGGAAAGGTTCCTCGTCGTGGTGAAAATGGTAAAAAACTGTTATTTGTTAAGCCCAACTGACATTTTTATAGTCGGGGTTGGAGTCCGTCGACGTTCACCCCGTAGCACTGGAAATTTCCACATCAACGATCTTTTTGAAGGGCATCACCCCAACGGGGTAGCTAAGCATAGAGCAATAAGCAACATTTAATTTATAAATATATTATTTTCTAAACAGAATTATCAATGGCACTTGCATAAGGAAATGAAGGAAATGGAAAAACTCTGATAATACGGAGATAATGTGCTAATAGGTCGTAAATGACGAAACAACACTTAAAACTGTATACGAGGGTCACTATTTATATTTTGAGCCTAACAATGAAAAAACAGGAATTTGGCATTGAAAACTGCTTTATTGTTTTTCGAAGTATTCTCCTTTATGGTCAATACACTTTCGCATTCGTTCGAACCATTTGTCAAAGCAGTTTTTCCAATCTTCTTGAGACACCTCCATAATATGGTTTTTGAACGCATGAACGGCGTATTCCGCCGACGAAAATCGTTGTCCACGCAATTTATTCTTGACATTCGGGATCAAGAAGAAGTCATTAGGTGCCAAATCAGGACTGTACGGCGGATGACAAATCAATTCTATTTTTTTACTGTTCATAAAGTCGGTTGTTAGACGAGATGTGTGACAGCTGGCATTGTCTTGATGAAGAATGATCCGACGGCGTTCGTTTGTTTTCCGTATTTGACCGAAGACCTCTGGCAAACAAATTGTTGTGTACCATTCAGAGTTGACCGTTCTACGTTCCTCTAAAGGCACAGTTGCCACATGACCAGTTTTCCCGAAAAAAACAGGCGATCATTTGTTTCGATGTGCTTCGAGCGCGAACAACTTTTGTTGGATTGGGTTCATCTTGAAACACCCATACAGTCGACTGCTGTTTACGTTCCGGCTCATATGCATATATCCATGATTCGTCACCTGTTACAATCTTACATACGTCTTTTGAAGCACCACGATTGTATTTATTGAGCATTTGTTTGCACCAATTGACGCGAGCTTCTTTTTGAGTTTTTGTCAAATTGTGTGGGATCCAACGAGAACATACCTTTCTCACAGCTAAATGATCATGTAATATTTTATATATGCTGGTGGAACTAATGCCTATGGTTGCCTCAATCTCACAGTATGTCACATGACGATCTTGCAGTATTAGGTTTTGCACAGCATCAATGTTTTCTTGAACAACAACTGATTTTGGACGACCTTCGCGAATCTCGTCGGTGAGCGAATGGCGGCCACGATTAAATTCGTTATACCAGCGTTTCACAGTGGCAAAGGATGGGGCTTCATCGCCAAATGTGGAAGTAAGTTGATCGATGCACTCTTGTCTTGATAATCCACGTCGAAAATCGTAAAAAATCATCGCACGAAAATGTTCACGAGTTATTTCCATTTTATTGTTGTCACACAATCTCCAAGGCAACATAAACAACACAAATCAAGCTATTGACAAAACATTTGAAGTACGTTATGGTCAATAATGCCAAACGATTCCGTGCAAACGTCAAATCGCGCCTAACTTCAATCAGTGTTGCCAAGGCTCAAAATATAAATAGTGACCCTCGTAGTAATTATTTATTACTAGTACAACATAAATGAGCAAACTACTTTCTCAAAAAGTGTTTCATATTTTTTTGGACTAACCTCTTTCCTCTCTTCGACGTTTCGATGTAACGCCAACGCTGTAGGGAGAGTAGATCAAGCGGCGTAGACTCGATGTTTTCCAACCACTCCCTCGGTTAGTCGGGACTAGGTTAATCGCGAGTCTACTGTACATACATACATACATACATACATACGCACGCACGCAATTATACATACATAGATACATATAATTTCGGATCTTGTGGCCCATCCTTCAAAAAGACCTTGGTACGGGCCTGGAACGGAGCGAAACGATTCGAACACTCAACGGCTTGGCCACCGAGATGCATATGACTCATGCTTCAGATAAAACAATCTTAGCAGATTTACCACAAGTCAGGCTGTGGTGGGTGTCACTTTATCTGTCCTCTGATTGAAACATTATTAAAGTGACTCTGTTTATCGTGAGAACATTTTTTTGTGTGGGGTAGGGGAGAGACCTTGGAGTGACGGGATGTTGTAAATCACCCCACCTCCTCGCCTCTCCATGTAAACAAGCTGTAGTGGCAGGAACTCCGCTGGGATCTTGTACAATGATTGATGACGGTATTAGTAACACGAGACTGGGATTTGCAAGCTCATTTTGCAAACTAGAAGGAAAAAAGTTGAGTGTTCTCTATTGTGATTACAAGCACATGTTTTCTAAGATAGTGTCTTATTTAATTTACAGTGCCTGGCCTGCGGTTAGGGCCAGTGCTCAAAATCAGAATTCTCGTTTCCATGTTGTGCACTCCTGTTCACATAAATTGGACACATTTTGTAAGGTTGGTGTAACTTTATATGAGCAGGCGTGTACATTGTAAATTCGTTCCTGTCCTTAGGGATCCCAGGTTCTAATCCCCGGCGGGGGCGGTGTTCGTGAGTGTTCTTCATCATATCATCACTCATCATCTTTGCCATTAGCCAAAAGTGGAAAATAACCGAATTAAAATAAACCAAATCAGTCAACCAATCAATCAATCATTCCTAATCTGGGAACCAAGATCTTGTCTTCCTGGGTATATTTATCAGGGTGGCTACTCACCGGGAATTATTGTCTCCGGGAATTCTGTGTGGATTTTTCTGCATAGTCGTGAAAATTTGCAAAAGTCCCATTGAATTTATACATATTTATTAATGCCCTGAAGCAAGTTTTTCAAAGTCTATCCATTATTTTTATCCTGGAAGGAGAAGAAAAGAAAGTTGCGTGGAAAATAAAACATAAAATTTTCTCAATTCCTTTGCTTTGTTAGTGTCTTTTGCAGAACAATCTAAATAACCGACTGAAAATTATTGCCAACTAAGATAACTGAAGTAGATTAGGTAAATTTGAGTTTGAAATTCTTCATTTTTTTTGTAAATGGATATATCCCGTAACATTTGTGTTTGTAAATGTATTTCTAATCTGAGTATGTGAAATGGCAAATGTAAATTCTGCATCTTAAATTATATATTTTAACCCTTAGTCCGCCGCCGTTGCATATATGCCACAAAAAAAAAATATGTCCATTGTCGCTGCCGTTGTAGATGTGCAACAAACAGCTTTAGACACAATTATCGAGGGTTTACCACACTTATATTTGTATATTGAGGTTGAAACACTTGACAGTTCGTTCGGGACCTTGTTTTGCAATCGTGTTTACGAAAATTCCAAACCCCCCCGCTTTCTCGGAATATGTCAAGTGTGTTTCGGCTCCTCAGTTGAGACAATAAATGCTTGGTACTTACGATGCTGTTTTCATCCAAGCTTCCAACGCTGTGATTTAGCACTGATTAGGCACACATTCTTCTTTGTGTTTTGACCTGGTGATCCAGCTGAAGTGGAGTTGGGGGAGGAGGGTCAAGGAGAGGGGGGATTGGATGAGGTTTGGCGGTGTCAGCTTTCTGTCGCCTCTATGTTAGAAATGCAATGAAGCTTGACGGTAACCAGAGGCCAGAAGCTTGAGCCTATCCAGAAGTATAGACAAAACAAACGATTGCAAAGGCTCCCTCCCCTTCTCTGTGTTTTGTGCTCTCTCATTGTGTGTCCCCTGGGCTGTGTTGAACTTGTGTTGTGTAATTTTTTGTGATATGTGCTTCTGATTTTTTTCGTTCGCACTTGCATCTTGTGTAGCTACTGTGAATCTATTTCTTCCCCGTTGACTCGGCTCTTTGTGGAAATATGTCCGGAAGGAAACGATTGTGCGTTAGGGAGATCGATGAGCTGTTATATGTTACGGACAATGAATGTGAGAGCATGGGATCAGATGTTGATCAAGATGATGACGATGTTGATTTGGGGGGGGGGATATCTGATTCTTCTTCGGATGAAAATGACGCTCCTCTCCCAACAGCATCATCATCGACGTCATCAAGTTCGTCAACCTGGGGCCCGCGCACCTCTCATGTTCAGGGTCGAACTCCTTTACCTTTTACTGGCCCGCCCAGACCCAAGATCTCAGATTTGGCACCTGATTCTTCACCTTTTGATTCTTTCCGCCTATTCTGGACGAATGCTCTTCTCGACATTCTTCTGGTAGAATCTAACCGATACTACCAGCAGTTTGTCGATAAGAATAATCCGTCCAGGGTAGAACCCCCCATCACCCTTGGAGAATTATTCCTTTTCTTTGCCCTCTGGACCTAACAAGCACGACTACATGGACTCTTACTGGCAGACAAATTCCTTCCACACACCTTGTGTCCGGCATGTTATGTCACGCAACCGTTTCCGACACATCCTAGCTTTCCTGCACTTTGCCGACAACTCTTCCCCTCGTCAAGACAACACCGATCGACTTTGGAAACTGCGACAGGTTCTAGAACATCTGAGACGTTACTTCGACGTGTATCATCCGACGGAACACGTAGCCATTGACGAGGCTATTGTTCTTTACAAGGGAAAGGTGCTCTTCAAGCAATATATCCCAAAGAAGCACAAGCGAATTGGCATAAAGCTGTACTTGCTTTGTGATGCTTTTGGATATACTGTTGATATGTTAGTTTACCTTGGAAAGGACAGTGCCAGACAGACTCCAACTGTGACAGCCACCCATGCTCTGGTCATGGAACTAAGTAAGAGAGTACAAGGAATTGATCATAAACTTTTTATGCACAATTACTTTACCTCTCCCGAACTTTTTGATGATCTCGCAACAAAGGGCACCCAATGTTGCGGAACTGTCAATAAGAATCGGCGTTCCAAGCCCACTGACTTGAAAACGGGGAAGACCAAACGTGGTGACCTGGAAGTGTATACAAAGGGGGACCTGACAGCTATACGTTGGATTGACAAACGTGACGTCCTTGTGATGACAAATTTTCACAAACCCCCCGCACAAGGAAACTTCACTGACGACCACGGCAACTCTTTGAAGCCCCAGATCATACTAGAGTACAATAGGAATATGGGTTACGTGGATAAGGCAGGCAGAATGGCATGTACATACCTGACTGGCAGAAGGACGATAAAGTGGACCAACAAACTGTTTTTCTACCTTCTAAACCAAAGCATCCTCAATGCACACATCCTCCTCAGCCAGGTCTCCCGTACTCGCAGACATCGAGACTTCCGGATAGCTTTGTACGAAGAGCTGGTTCGGCGGGGATCTATGGAGCAGGCTGGTCCTTCTAGACCTTTGCTTGTTGATCATCCACCTCCCCCTGAGATGGTAAGATTGGAAGCTTCGGCTAACAAGCATTGGCCTAGAAAAACCAGTAAGTGCATGAGATGCAAAGTGTGCAACAAGAAAAAGGTTTTCCGCCTGTCGTTTTTTCAGTGCAAGATGTGTCTAGTTTTTCTGTGCATTGATCCCTGTTTCGAGGAGTATCACACAGTACAATAGATGGTGAGTACCTATTTATATAACCCTAATTATTTTGCTGTGTTATATATAACTAACTAGCCCTCGATCATGTCTCTTTTTCGAACGGTTTGCCAAATATTGTAACCCAACATATTATTTTAGTCATTGATTGTTCCACATATTGCGACTTATTTCACTGTATGGCAGCTAGGAACATGAAACAAGTTTCATTATGTTGCGAAAGGTCCATTCTTTGGGGGAGGGGAGCAAAAGCAAAAGTTCGGGTTTTCTCCCCAAAGTAGCTGGAGAAGAGATTTTTATGTTTTTTCATTGAAATTCGGGGGATGCAGCCCCCGCCGTAACCCCCCCCCTGCGGTTGGGGCATCCAGATTTTACATGGTTGCATGCACTGATGTTCTACCTGCAAAACAAAAGTTATCCGAAGTAGATTGGTCCCATAGTGTCCGAGTTATAACAATTTTATGAATAATATGCAAATTGGCTAAAATTCGCTGTTTTCAGTAAAAAACAGTTTTTTACGTTTTGCCTTATTATTCAAATTGTATTGCACCCACAAACATGAATCAAGTTTCATTCTGTTGCGGAAGGTCCATTTTTTGAAGAGAACAAAAAGCAAAAGTTCCGGTTTTCTCCCCATAGTAGCTGGAGAAGAGGGGGCAAACTCCACATTTTTATGTTGTTTTTTTCATTGAAATTCGGGGGATGCAGCCCCCGCACGTAACCCCCACGCGGTTGGGGCATCCAGATTTTACATGGTTGCATGCACTGATGTTCTACCTGCAAAACAAAAGTTATCCGAAGTAGAGTGGTCCCATAGTGCCAGAGTTATTACGATTTTTCTCCATTATGTATACAAATTCAAATTTCGCGCTCAAAGCCTCGGCGACACTGGGCTTATGTGCCATTGGTTTTTTGGAAAGTTCTCCTTGAAAACCGGAAATTATACTAGGGTAAATCAAGGAGTAAGTTACACCCCCTCCTGTATGAAACAAACAAAACACATTAGAAATAAAATAATTATTCTACAAAAATGTATGAACATTTAACTTTTTTTCGACATAGTCACCAAAGTATTCCAAACACTTTTTGAATCGTGTGACCAGTTTTTTTTTTTTATTTCTTGTGTGTAAAAATTCCGTACAATTTCAATTGAGTTGACTTTTGTGCTCATCGGTTAACAATCGCGGCACCCAGTGAGAGCACAGTTTACGATACATATAGTACGAAGATATAGTACAAGCAATGCAAGCACTGCTTGCACAATTAAAATATTATTTAATGTACTTAACGTTGAGTGCATTATTTATTTTCTATCGCACTCGATTTCGTGAAATTTTACGGCCGCAAATTCTCTCCGCAGCCCTTTGGCAAGCAGCAACCTCTCTGCTTGCAGCCACTGTGCGGGAAACCAACGCTTCTCAAGTATCATATGGCGAAGGGTAGATGCTGGTGAAGGTACGGTCCCCAAACCACTAATAAAAGCTCTGCTTTTCGGAGCTTTTCGGCTTCTCGAAAACACCCGAGCCAAGCAGAAAGCAGACACTACTATCAGAAAACATATAAGTGTTAACATGATCTCGAAGATGTATATTTGCTTTATTATAAACACAGAATTATTGAAATAAATTAATATAACTGTTCCAAATTCCATGTAGATAAACTTTAAAGCATTACTTTGAGTTTCAAGATTTGTAAAACGTGTCAATAATGTCGACGTTCAGGGATTAAGACAAACATGGTGTTCCGGCACTGGGGAGCGCTGGAATCTGCAGAACAGCTGGCTGTTGTCCGCTTCACACTTCTCGTCTCAAATTACAACGCACGCCAGTGTTGACAACTACCAAATAATTTACACTATATTTATCGTAAGTTTTCATACAAACAATGAACTGATGTTTTTTTCGATAAAACGTATGTAAAAAGAAAGCAATGAAACTCTCTTCTGAGACCTGCAAATAGCAAAAACGTTAAGCCATAAATGCTATCCAACTCGAAATATTATTTTTATTAATATAACACATTATTAAAAAGAAGAACCAGCGCATGTTCTTCCTATTGTAATGGCCTATTATTCGAAAGCTTAATTAATTTTAAGCTTCAAGTCAGTTCTTTCACTCCCCCGTGAACATTAATTTTTACAACGAGGTTGACATCACTTTTCTGTTAGCTTCTGAGCTTTTCGGAATATTTTCCATTTGTGTGGGAAGAACAAGTGGTTGAAGTGAGTGTTCTCTTTTGTGAAACAAACATGAATATTTCCAATTTCGTACGGGAAGCTGTAAGTAATAGCAAGTATTTTATTATCAATAACGTGACAAGAATTTTGAACTTAGCAGTATGGCCGTTGAGAGAGGAGTTCATGGATATATTATTATTATTTAAAATGTCCTTTCTTTCCGAGAAAAACTGGGGCAATGGGCTGTATAATTTATATACCCCCCCCCCCCCCAATTTTTCGGAGTACTGCATTGCTTTCCTTCCTCTTAAGACCACGCTTCGCTACTGCACCCAACTGGTGATGAATCAGCATAGACACACCATCGTAGGATATGTTCAGTTCACTTGCAATCTCCCTTAATTGTCACTTGGCGGTTGGCAAGAATGATTGCATTAACACGCTCCGTTTTGTCGATAGTATTCACAGTTGCAGGCTGTCCAACACACTGTTCGTCTTTCACGTTTGTTCTTTCCTCTTCGAACATCTGGCACCATTTCCTGATCATGGGGTGCGACATGCATTCTCACCATACACCTCGACAATTTGGCGATGGATTTCACTCTGATTATGCCTTCGTGTCCACAAAAGTCGGACAACAGAGCGCACCTTAATTTTGGACGCCGCCTCAATACGATGCGCCATACTCATACGGTGACTACTCTCATATTAAAGCAGCTGCAGCATGGCTGCTTTGGGTATGGGGAGAATACATTCCGGACAGTGTTGCCACCAAGCGTGATTATTTTATCTCTTTTAGTACAGGAACACGGCTCGGGTGTAACTTACTTTTTGATTCGTTCACGTACTTGAATTTTATCATGTTCCTAGAGTGGCCACCCTGTTTATATACTTGCCACTTTACAGTCAACTTCACTTATATGAACCCTACGAATTTAGATATGGTTCAGTAAAACCGAAATGCTATTCCATGAGGCTCATAGTGACAGGAACGAAAAGACAGTGTAGTTGTAGTTTGATTGACACGGATTCTATTAATGAAACAAGATATGAAGTACAGTACAATAAAATTAGAATTCCATGAGCCCTGCCGATCCCTGAAAAAACAATGGACGAGGGAAGCTTAATTGTGATGGCACGCACGCACTTTGACTTGCAGTGATAACACACACATGTCGTCGTTGCAATAACCAAAAAGCATATCTATAGAAAATTGCGATTTTTGAGATCCACCTCTTTGTTATTGCAACGATGATATGTATATGTTTACCGCTTGTGGCAAGTATAGCCCTGTCGAACATCATCTCCGAATCTCTGGACACTGATTATTTTTTTGTAACTGGTTAATATTTATAACGAGTTTTAGCAGCAAGAAAACACTGTCCGTGAGTAGGATACCTCATACGACGGCGTGGCGTTTACTTGAACTAGGTGCATGGTAATTAATGAACGTCTTGATTTTAACTTAAGATTACTTTGTGACTTTCCTGGATGAGTATTCACTAAGCCCATCCATTAGTGTTCAGTTATTCTCAAGGCTTTCCTCTTTTTATTCATACATGTTTTTATCCAACAGGAAATTACATCATATAAAGATTGACGATGCTACAAGTCGTGATATTGTATATATTTCCCCAACCGAAACAAGGGCATTTTTTTATTAAACAAAACCTGAGTTTTTCAACTGCTATAGAAATTTCGACTCGTAAGCTGTGTATTTGTGGCAGCATAAGAATATATTTTTCGTCCGCCATCTTGAAACACGTTGATCGGTTTTTCCAAGCAGAACTTTAAAGTACAGAACGCTTTAAATTTCGGCAGTTAGCGTAGTTGTAAAGTTGTCCTGCTTTCGCCCTTCGGCCCCCAATACTTCTTAAATCCTCGCTGTTTTTAATGTTTTTATTACCAATTTGTAGCCCAAGCGATGCCCCAAGATTTCAACGAGTTCCGTAGCTAAAGCTCCAAAAATGTATTTTAGGCAGATTTCTGAATTTACCAAGTATGGTTCATGTTCTACATACTGATACGTAGTTCAAATTCCTTCTAAAGGTGAACACGTAATCCATAAATGTACTGTACTATGTTCACCGCATACTAAGGTGACCAGATTTTTAGAACAACAAGCCGGCCCCCGTGGCGGAGTGGTTAGCACATCACGCTACTACGCCAGGGGTCCCGGGTTCGAATCCCGACCTGGATATGTTTGTCCGTTCATCGATTTCATGTCATGTCATCACTCATCTCCATCTTCGCAAATTAACCAAAAGTGTCACAAGAAGCGAAGTAAAATAATGCAAATCAATCAATCAATTTTAGAACAACAAATCGTGATTTTTTTTCATATTTTCCTAAAGGAAAAACGGGACGGCAAAATGTACACATTTTAATATAAAATTATTTCGTCATAAATACATATGTTTCAAAACTAATTAAATAAATAAATATTGTGTAAATAACTTACATAATATGGTGATATGCACTTCACTTTAACCTAGCAGTCCTTCAGAATTAGTCGTTCATTGATATTATACTGATGAATGGATCTTCTTCAATACATCTTTCTTTTCCAATAACATTTGGTAAAAGTTTACACGTGTGTGATTAAAATTCACCTAATTAAACAACATAGCTTTCAAAGTTTGTACCAAAAACTTTAAACTGTATGTCCAGTTTAGATTAGCCTTACTGTGCATAAAATGGACCAAATCAATCAATACTATTCGAATAGGAGTCAGAAAACTGATTTCATACTTCTTTGAATGTTAAATTCGTAACAACCAATTCTGGATTCGAAAAGGAGGATGTGCAAATTATCAATACTTTTGTAGCTTCAAGACCCATGATTGCATGTTTATGCTTTTAACAATGCATAAAATGCCTCCTCGATGTCGTAGTGGTAATCAAGGGGGTTGAATACCCATTAGAGGCACATAGAGGTTCGGATAGCACTTTAAACTGTAGGATCTGCCAGTGCTGATGTCTGCTTCTGTTGGGTCCCTAGCCACGTGGGCATGCAGGGGAACGAAGCAGCTGATGTTGCCGCCATGTCTGCTGATGCAGACGGCGACGTTCTCGTCCACCTTCTGCCAGCTAGCGACCTGCACAATGTGTTTCGTTGTTGCCTTCTTGACAGTTGACAGGAAGAGTGGGATGCAGAAACGGGGAACAAGCTTCACGCGATCAAGCCCACCATTGGTGCTTGCGGTTCCTCGTCCCGTGCGTCTCGTCGAGAAGAAGTTACTCTTACCCGCCTGCGTATAGGACACAGCCGTCTAACGCATGGCCACGTGCTACAAGGGCTGGACCCTCCGAAGTGTCGTGCTTGTAACGTTGTTTAAAGTGTTCGGCATATTCTTATTGAATGTGCCGACTTTGCTATCCTCATACAGACTTTTAATCTTCCCGGCTGTTTGTCATCCCTGTTGGGTGATGACAACAGTGTTTTATCAAATGTTTTTAGATTTTTGCGAAGAACTGGTCTCTTCCACCGCCTGTGAGGAAGCTTTTAGTTTTTTCTGACTTTTGAATGTGTTGTGTTTGTCTTGTGCAGGTCTTTTTACAACCTTGCACTTCCCAAGGGGCTTTTTACACCCTTGTTTTAATCTCTTGAGTCGGGATTTTAGATAAGGGGATATTTCCCCGAATATATTGAAGGGTGCAAAATGGCCTTAAGTGCCGTCGTATCCAAAACTTTTAATTCATTCATTCATTCATTCATTTAAACTGTAGGTTCAGTCCCAATTATCCTTTCAGTGAATAACGTGAACTCAGAAACAAACTCACCCTCAAACCAATGCATAAATAGTGCATAATACTTTTTTTACCTGTTACAAAAAAGCAATAATGTGAATAGAGAGTAGTTTTGGGGAGGACCATTCGAATACGGTGCAAATCTATCCCTTTCCCCTTTCAAATATTCCAAATATCTTTATTCCACTTGCTGCATATATGTCCTGGCAAAATGTTTTTGCTTCTGGTTATCCGTTTGTAAAAGAATAGCCTCTTATGAAGTTAGGTATGCACTGAAACCGTAAAACCGTTTTGGGCGTCCAATCAATAATCGTCAGAAATAAGAGCATTTCGAGAACGGGTCCGGTGCGAGGCACACCCAACTTGCAACAAACTCCTACTAATCTAACGATCATAACGCCTCCTAACCTAATAATGCATATCTGGTTAGGTTAGGAGGGCCAGTCTTAGAACTGTTAGCATTTGCTGCTCGAGAACAAGACTGACGCACGTCGGGACGAGAACGAGACGTGCGTTTGAAACCGAGAATAACATAGCCTTCCCTCGTGTCATGAAATTGTTCATGCAAATATGATTATAGTATAGATTTCAAATCTTACTGTTGACATTGTGTGTAGAGGGACAGAAAGAGCTACAAGACAGGCTTACTTGATATACGACCTTTACACTTTAAAACAATGCACGTAAAGAATCCTAAGACTTTGTTACAAGCTTACCAGTCAGGTTCTGCATCCTGTAATACTGGGAAAAAGAAACACGTGTGCATGACAGCGGAAATGCTTGTGACAAGACTGCGCGACGTTGTAGGCCAACTTCCTGCATCGTGCTTATTCACTTTGAAGAAGGTTTTTTTTAAAAAAAGGAAAAGTATTTGTTTATTTGATATGATTTAAGATGCTTTTGATTCGCTCCGTCAAGTTATTTATAGACGAAGTCGTGACCTTGAGAGGTGTCGATGGAAATGGCAAAGGAATAAAAAGGAGGTTAAAATCGTTTTGTCTTGGAATGCAAATGATGTGTGTGTTCAAGGGGAGGCTCTCACTTATTCTTATCTCCCGCCCATTTCTCCCCTTTTTCCCTCTCCATTAACCCCTCCTCTTTACCTATCCCTCTTGCCGGCTCGATGGCCGAGAGGGTAAAGTGCTTGACCTTCGATGATTCGATCTCGCCGTAGAAGTTCCTAGGCTAGGTGTTAATTGTGAGTGTCCTTTCATCAGTGTCATCTAATCACTCAAAGCACTGCGTGGTACGCGATTAGCCAAAAGTGGCAAAGCGACGTAAAACAACCTAATTCATTCAATCAGTCTCTCATCCTCATCGTCGCGATTAGGCAAAAGTGGGAGATAACCGACGTGTAATAACCTAATTTGATCAGTCTCTCATCCTCATCGTCGCGATTAGGCAAAAGTGGGAGAAAAGCGTCGTATATTAACCTAATTTGATCAGTCTCTCATCTTCATCGTCGCGATTAAGCAAAAGTGGGAGAAAGGCGACGTATAATAAAATAATTTTATCAATCAGTCTCTCATCCTCATCGTCGCGATTAGGCAAAAGTGTGAGAAAAGCGACGTATAATAACCTAATTTGATCAGTCTCTCATCCTCATCGTCGCGATTAGGCAAAAGTGGGAGAAAAGCGTCGTATAATAACCTAATTTGATCAGTCTCTCATCCTCATCGTCGCGATTAGGCATAAGTGGGAGAAAAGCAACGTATAATAAAATAATTTTATCAATCAGTCTCTCATCCTCATCGTCGCGATTAGGCAGAAGTGGGAGAAAAGCGACGTATAATAAAATAATTTTATCAATCTGTCTCTCATCCTCATCGTCGCGATTAGGCGGAGAAAAGCGACGTGTAATAACCTAATTTGATCAGTCTCTCATCCTCATCGTCGCGATTAGGCAAAAGTGGGAGAAAAGCGTCGTATATTAACCTAATTTGATCAGTCTCTCATCTTCATCGTCGCGATTAAGCAAAAGTGGGAGAAAGGCGACGTATAATAAAATAATTTTATCAATCAGTCTCTCATCCTCATCGTCGCGATTAGGCAAAAGTGTGAGAAAAGCGACGTGTAATAACCTAATTTGATCAGTCTCTCATCCTCATCGTCGCGATTAGGCAAAAGTGGGAGAAAAGCGTCGTATATTAACCTAATTTGATCAGTCTCTCATCTTCATCGTCGCGATTAGGCAAAAGTGGGAGAAAGGCGACGTATAATAAAATAATTTTATCAATCAGTCTCTCATCCTCATCGTCGCGATTAGGCAGAAGTGGGAGAAAAGCGACGTATAATAAAATAATTTTATCAATCAGTCTCTCATCCTCATCGTCGCGATTAGGCAAAAGTGGGAGAAAAGCGTCGTATATTAACCTAATTTGATCAGTCTCTCATCTTCATCGTCGCGATTAAGCAAAAGTGGGAGAAAGGCGACGTATAATAAAATAATTTTATCAATCAGTCTCTCATCCTCATCGTCGCGATTAGGCAAAAGTGTGAGAAAAGCGACGTGTAATAACCTAATTTGATCAGTCTCTCATCCTCATCGTCGCGATTAGGCAAAAGTGGGAGAAAAGCGTCGTATATTAACCTAATTTGATCAGTCTCTCATCTTCATCGTCGCGATTAGGCAAAAGTGGGAGAAAGGCGACGTATAATAAAATAATTTTATCAATCAGTCTCTCATCCTCATCGTCGCGATTAGGCAGAAGTGGGAGAAAAGCGACGTATAATAAAATAATTTTATCAATCAGTCTCTCATCCTCATCGTCGCGATTAGGCAAAAGTGGGAGAAAAGCGACGTATAATAAAATAATTTTATCAATCACTCTCATCCTCATCGTCGCGATTAGGCAAAAGTGGGAGAAAAGCGACGTATAATAACCTAATTTGATCGATCAGTCTCTCATCTTCATCGTCGCGATTAGGCGAAAGTTGAATACAGACAACGTAAATAACCTAATTCGTTCTCTCTCTCTCATCCTCATCGTCGCGATTAGGCAAAAATGAAATAAAAGCGACGGAAAATGCTATATAAATACAAACCTCTTTCTTTTTCCCCCCTCTTCCCTGTTATTTTGCCTCTTTTCTGTTCTTTCTTTTCTCTGTTTTCTCCCCTACACAGTGAGCGTTAAACATAGCAAGCAATTTCAATACTGATCGGCTACCCGCCGGTGGAATCTTCTGTCCAACGAAGCTCTGTCCCACTCTTTTTCATCATGTAGAAGCAAGCACCACGCCTTAGATAAAACGTGAGAAAGTATGGCACGCGTTTTGTCCAAGTGACAATCGAAGTCCGTTCAAAGCTTTTGTTTTGCCAGACAAGCTTTCAAACTTGAGACTCTTTTGTTAAATGTTTGCATGGCCTTAATTCCGCCCCAACGTCTCTTATCGATCACTTATTCACGGGCGTTTCTAGGTGGAATTTTTTTTGTCTCCTCCATCTGTTGGATAACAAAAAAGGTTATTTGTGTGTGTGTCTTAGGAACTGTCTCCCTGTCATTTTTAATTGTAAGCGAGCTCTGTGCACGTGCTTTGGGAAACAAAAGCAAAGCGTTGAATAAGGGAAAAACGCGCCATAATTGCTGTCTGTTTTCTGTAATTTGCATCCTCTATTGCTTCATTTTTCTATAAGACTGTCAGCTTTCTTTTTATTTTATTGCTGTATTCGTCTGTTCCTCTCATCTCAAAAAACTATTATTTATTCCATGAGGTCAATAGATACATTGTATCATTTTTAAAAGGAAATTGTACCAAAAAGAAAACCTGAGCACGCCACTGCATAAATATCGAAACATTTTGTGCTGGTAACATATTTGAGGCTTCGGCCTCTTGAAATGCAGCTTTGTATTTCCAGGGCGATAGGAGAAATGTGTGTCTTCTGGACATTGCATCTCCCCTGCAAATTTTCAGCCCTTGGAGAGATATGTAATATCCTCGTGTTCCGAAAGAATTTACTAGAATTCCCCCGACTGAACGGTGACACACAGGAATGTGAAGAGAGACGGAAGGAAGCAAAAAACATTTTTTTTTCCAGGACGAGCGAGTGGACGGGTAGGCATCCACCCGTTCTGTCCTCATCTGGCACAGTCACCATCATTGGAAACTTATCAAATACCATGCTATTTAAATCTTATAGTCATTTATTGACTGTGAATAATTTCTTTAAATCATCATCAAGTGTAATTTTCAAATATGCTAGATATATACAGTGCGTTCATTTTGGCTGTGGGCCCAGTTAGCGTGTGACTGCTGACTGCACGGCATGGCGTGGAAGCTGGCTCATTTTTATGCACGTATCTTTAGCATGCAGAAAATTGTATTTATATTGCATAACGAGTACTAACCAGTGTTGTTCAAAGTGGTAGCCAACTGCATTCACACATTCCCAGCATCTTTTGATGAAATTTTGTTTGACATATTTGCTCTGTTTGCAAATTGTTAATCCGGCTGGATGCATGCTGGGTAAAAAAATACCCAGAAAATAATTGCTTCTTAACAGGGTGGGGAATTCCAGGAATTATGAGTTAATTGTTGGCTCCGGGATTATGCGTGAATTCAGTAGCGTACGCAGGATTTCATCAAAGGTGGGGGGGGGTTATTTCTAAAACTTTTTCCAAATTCACATTACCATTGTTTTATTATACTTTAATTAAATAATAATAATCACAATTAATTAATAATACTTATAATTAATTAATTAGCTGAATTACTACTAATACAACTACTATTATTATGTAGTAGAGATCTACATAAATATAGTATTTATGAAAACAATAGAACGAAATTACTTTCTAGTTATTCGATTTTTATCAAATCCTGGGAGCATTTTTTTTTGTTTCTTTGTTACGAAATAATTGTCTGGTCAACGAGGTGGGACATTTTTAGTGTGAAGAAAATCCATAAAAACAAGAAAGTATATTAAATTAAAATAATCAAAGTATGGAACTCATCCAAGGAGCTGTGGTGGTCTGGTCGATAGAGCGTCTGACAAACACGCGGGAGATCCGGGTTCGATTCCCGGAATTGGTTGGAATTTTTCCGGCTTCTTACCCGCATAAATGTCCCCAATAATTCACATCTGGATTGTCTCTCTATTCTTGCCGACAAAACATTTTACAATAGTTAAGCTTATTGTCGTTTGAATAATTGTCTAGAAAACAAGGTGAGACATTTTAAAGAGAGACATTCAAACGTGCTGCGGTAAACAATGCGAAGGCGGACTGGTCACTGTATTTTTGTCCGCCTAGCCTTTGTCTACACGTTAGCCTCTTACAACGAACCAAGACCATTATTTAGTTAATTCTCATTGTTCACACAAAAAAATACATGTTCGTTGAACACTGGCGTACGTAGAGGGGTGACCGATGGTGTTACAGCCCCTACCAAAATTTTGAGAAAATCCGTTAAGAACTTTAAAAACTCATCAAAATGTGTAAATGCGAAACCTCTTTTCAAGTGAGTCCCGATTACCATTTTTGTCTTTGAATACAATTTTAATAGACTGAAAAGCTCCAAAAATACGAAATATTTTATTATGCATCCTGCCCTCCAAAACGAAGCCATGTGCTATCCACATTTACTATTGAATTGAATTGATTGCTGGGCGAGGTTCAGCTGTTGCTGGTCTACCACCTAACCCCAAAAAGTACAGATTAAAATTAAAATAAAATAAAATTCAAGATTACAAAGATTCCAGCCCCTCCCGAAAAAAAAATCTGCGTATGCCAGTGTATTGAAAATTTTTGCAACTGAGATACAAAACATTTTTTTCTCTCTTTTAAATCATAGTTGCCCTCATATTTTATTTTCAAGAACTCGTGTTTATTTTCAAGGCATCACTCTGAAAGACGCGTGTGTTTGGAATGCTGTGTTTTTCTCCAAGCTGCATGGAAATAATAATTCAAGTTATTATTATTAGTAGTAGAAGTAGTAGTAATAGTATTGTCCCAGATCTTTGACTGTGATAAATTGGCCATTTAAATTTTTTTCCACAGCATTTTTAATAATATTTCACAAGCTCAAAGGGGGGGGGGGGGGTTAAACCCCACTGCGTGAATTGTTAGCTCCGGGAATTATGTGTGAATTCTCCGTAGATGTGAAAAACTTTGCAACTTTTATTGATCCAAATCCCATTCAATTGAATCCATATTTATTAATTCTCTGAGGCAAATGTTTGAGTTCAGCTTTCATTTTTATGGAGGAAGAGAAGAATGCTGTGTGAAAAATGAAACAAAATTCTCTTAATCTATTTGCTTTGTTAGTGTCCTTTGCAGAACAATCTATCTGGCAGACTGAAGATTATTGCAAAATAAGACAAGGCACATTAAATTAAATATTTATATAGTTTAATTGAATTAGTATTTTTGGTTACATTGGAATTGCATAGCCCCTTTATAGTATTAATATATTTGTTTGTGGGTAGTGAGAGGTGGTAATACGTAAGGTTGAAATAGAAAAAGCATCATGGTACCCTTGAATTTTGGGAAAGTTCACCTTGAAAACTGGGAATTATATTAGAATTTTATAATTGTCCTACAGTGGCCACCCTGCTTAAGGGCATGCGATATAGTTTCCACGGGACTCTTCCCAAGCTCTTCCGTCCATGGCAGTGTGCCAACTTAGCTCTCTTGGAGTCAGATCTGGCTCTTTCGTGCACTCGTTCGGCTGTGAACTGGGATGCCCACTATGATGCCATCACTGGTTCCAGCCCACATAGACCAACTTTTGTCATAATTATACATTTTGCACGTGACGTGATATTGTTATATTGGCTGCGTCGCCCCACTCCCTCTTATCTCCCCAGCTACTTCTTTATAGCTCCGTGTTTGACGTGAAATTGACATAATATTGTGATCAGGGGATTCTTTATTTTCGATTTCATACGACCATCGGTGGATTATTGAGATGGACGATGCCGCCGGATCTAGATGTTGAAAACTAAGAATAAATTGTTATCAATTTAGAGTTAACAATAATAGCAAAGCCCCCACCCCTTTGACAACTAACATTACCCTAGGAGGCACATTATCCAGCCTTCGTAAATCTAGCTCCATGAAAGTCAGTTTTAACTCCATTTAAGGTGAAATTTAGTTCTTTTATGCACATCAGGTTTGGCAACACTGCCAGGAGGCAAGGAGAAAAGCATTGATCATATGGGAGTATGATTTGATTCGTTCTCTTGGGAATATAAAACTTCCGATGGAATAGAAAAATATGTCAACGGGAAGAGGGAAGATGTGTTTGACAAGCGGAATAGTCGAAACTTCCATTTCATTAGCCGTGATTAATACAATTTTATTAATTTTGAACATTTGAATTGAATCACACATTTGATAAAAATGAGGAAAAATAACCTGTTGAAATACCAAACTGAAAGTATGACCGCGTGTTTGGTGAAATTTACTCAGGCAGTGTTTCTAGAGCCCTGCGAGTGGATGTAAGGAACTAACTGACAGCCGATTCAAGGTCCCAACACACAATCAACTTTTGCATGTCAATGCGATGGTGTTTTCTTTCCCAGAATGATCAAGAATAACTACACTGTAACTGCGCTGACAACTTACGCATAGTGTTTAATCCGTAACGATGCCCGTATGGATAAAACTTACCCAGTCTATTTTAAAATACATTTTTGATCACTTCCGATTCTGAGGCCACCCTCCTCAGTGTCTTTCCAATGAGCCCTTCCGAGTGTCGGGATCTTGAATCGTCTGTCAGTTGCTTCCTTCCTCTTAACAGAATCATATCCTATGTTGTAGTGTTATATTGTTAGGGAGAATATGTAAAACAAAGTAATTATGTTTTATTTTGCAGGTGCTGTGTATGGTGGGGGGCAAGCTGTTGCTATGGAGACGAAGCAGAGCCGCAAGGAACTGGAAAAGGAAATCACATGCTCAATGTTCTCTGTGCGCGTGGCAGAGATGAAGGCTGATTGGTTCAGTAATAGGTAACATATTGTGCAGTTTAATGTTTTCTTTTTATTTCTGTAAAGTATTTACAAGAATACTCTTGAAGTCCAATGATGTGTGTATACATCGCTTGCATAAAGTTATAGTTATTGCAAGCTCATAAACACATTACGGATGTGGGGAAGTGCAAATTTCTGATGTATGACTTGAAATTTGAGTGTGTGATAAATCTGATATTTAAACTTATTTTGATGCTTGATTTCTTGTATGAAGACTTATACTACTTTTCCGGATTCTCTGGAGTAGCGACGTGCAGAGGGGAAAGCTTGAGGGCAGGGCCAGACTGGGTGGGGAAGGGTGCCGGATGAAAGCAACGAAGTGCTGCTCGGTGTAACGCCCGTAAAGCAAAATGCTTTCTGCTGCCAATTTCTTCTTTTATTCTTAACAATGGCCAGTGTATTGTTTTACACAAATAACAAATAATATTGCACGTTTATTTCTTTTGATGCTACGAAGAACAGAAAAAATTAAAACAAATTTCAACATACATTTTCAAAAAACATGCAAATAACCACAAACTATGAAACATCATGTATCAAAATGTGTTTTAAACAAGTCTGAAAAATGTGTTTAAAACACTATGTTTTAAACATTTTAAACATTTGTAAAAAATACAAAGCCATGTGTTTTTAAACTTTTCAATCAACTTGTTCTCTAACACATTCAACACTATGCGGCGCTCTCCAGAATGCAGAGTTCCCCTAGACTTGCGAGCTGACATGTTTACTACGGAACTACTGGACCAAGAATGAGCAGTGGAGTTGCCCCCTCCCATGGATGCCCCTCCTCTCCGCACGTTCATTGGACGAGGTGCACACCCTTCAACATGCACCCAGAACATGTTCACGTTCTCTTACTCCAGAGAATCCGGGAAAGGAATATAGTAAAAGAGGTCATATCATTCCTATTGTTCTTCTGTAAAGAGAAACCTAAGATTTATTGGTTATTTGGTTGTAAATGATTTCAGATTTGTCACTTCACTTTACTCCTTTCTCTTATACAAGGTGTCCTTGTTCATCACTGACGAACTTTCACAGTGTGCAGAAGTTATCAAGACGATCAACGTTTCTTAGCATTTTGCTCATTGGGTGTCATTTCAATGCTTCTTGTCCTCAGAAAATGACAGATGAAATCATGAGAAAATTTAAATAGCTATTTAATGATGAAATCCACTTTCATCACATATTTTGATATGGAATTAATGAAATTTGAAATTTTGCATAATTTCCAAGAAATTTATATTCTGTGAAAGAATCACATGCTGTCAATAATTATATTCAAGCTTTGGATGGGTCGATAAGATATTTTCATCAATGCTGATGAAGTATTGATTTAAGGTCCACTTACATTGTACGATGTGAGTAGGGTTCCAATCCAGTGACATCACCAGAAAGGAGAACAAGAAGTCACCTTCCTTAAGTCCTCCTCTTCAACAATCAAGAAAAACTTGGTATTTTAACAGTTAATTTGGACTCGCCACATAAATAACTTCTTACACCAGGTGCTGAACTGAACATATTTTTCCTTATTAGCAGGAAGCCAGGGAAATGTTAGCTTTTTTGAAAAGAAAACTGCTTGTGCTGTGTTTGATTTGTGAACCTGGTTTTACTCAGGTAAGGAAAACATAATCAATTCATACTCTAAAAATCATATTGATTTTTCTTATTGACTATATTATTGCCAGATTCAGCCACTCCCAAAATAACATCCTTGACACACTACTGAATGATGTAAAGCCTTTTCCTGTGTATTGAAACAGGCCATGAAGTTTTGGGGTGGGCGTATTTTACAGATCGGATATATCTATAACTATATAATGTAGTGCAAAATTCTTTCATTTTCTCATAATTTTTATGGATAATCTCCATACCCTACTATTTGAAAAAGTAAATGTCTAAATATGCAACTTCTTTTGCACTGCAGTCATCTTGAAACACACCATTTATTAAGGAGGTCAATGATCCATTCAGGTTCTTCAAGGACCATTTGGAATTGTATGTCAGATCGGTAAATTTTATATTGGTACTTTATCGATATCAGCCAAAATTTCGTATTGGTCCATCCCTAACTTCTATATTAATTTTTATTCTTAAGAAAATACCATAATTATGCATTAAGTTACAGGCTTTTTGATAGATATATTGGATTGGTAGAACTGTAAGGGGAATATATTTATATATGATAAACAAATAAACGTACAATGTAGAAATTTTAGCGAAAAATTCAGGCTTGACCAGACTCGAATCCGGGTCTAGCATACCATGCCATTACTCTACCAACTAAGCTACCAAGCAAGCCCTGGCTTCACAATAAACTTACATTGGTTGATACCAATACTTCTTTTCTGCTACTGATACATCGGTAGTATTCATCCTGTACCTAGGTAGATTGCTTACATAATATTTTTCTTGTGTAATATTAACCTTGTATTTCTAGAGATGAGATATTGAAGGCAATACCAAACCTGGTTACCCAGTTGAAGAGGTGGATGGATTGTCAGGGCCAGATGAAGGGAACGGAAGAGAATTTACAGGATTTTCACCAACAGATGGCTCTGCTGAAGGAGGCCGAAGCCAATACTTCGCATCCTTTGTACACCCTGTACACTCGTTTCACTCAGTACAAGATAGTAAAGGAGACTCAGGAAGAGGCAAAGACTGCCCTGAGGGAGAAAATGGAGGATTGCGAGAAGCATCTTGAGCTTCATAAGGTAAGATTTTGAGAGGGTAAATGTCACTAAGCCTTAAACCTTGGAGTGCCAAGCTATTTAGTACCTACAGCACAGAGAGCCTGCAATATGGAGCCTAAGTTATTTTTTCCCCGCATGTATATGGTGCTGGGAGTATTTTTTTTTTTAATTAGGCATGAAATTATGAGAATTGTTAGTCAAACTAGGACTTTTGATTTTTCAGATGCTCAGATGCTTATAAAAGTTTTCTTTTTCTTACCTGCAAGAATGTGTACTACGAGGCACATGTCAAAAAAAAAAAAGGGCCAATAATTTTTTATGCAGGGTTGGCAACACTGATGAAGTTGAGCATGCGGTGGAGCATGCCCTAGTATTTTGTGCTTGCAACAGGGATAGAATCGTCAGAGTGGGGTTGCGTACGTGTGAGTAGCAGTAAGGTGAAATGGCTGCCGTAATACAAAATCCTGCCAAATTTGAAGTGAGATCTGTCATACGATTTCTGAATGCCAAAGGACAGAATGCAGCTGACATTCATCGGGAATTGTGTGCAATTTATGGACCGACAGTGATGAGTGAAGGGAAGGTGAGGCAATGGTGCTGAGAGTTTCGGGAAGGGCGTTCAAATGTCCATGACGATGAGTGTAGCGGAAGGCCTAGTGTTCAGACGGACGATCTGGTGAAACGCGTTAACGAGAAAGTGCGTTCCAATCGCCGGTTCACAATATCTGAACTCGCCAAAGAGTTTCCAGAAGTGTCTGCGAAGACAGTGCATCGAATTGTGACTGACAACCTGGGGTATCACAAACTGTGTGGGAGGTGGGTACCAAAAATGCTGACAGATGCTCACAAAGAGCAAAGGAGGACAGCTGCACGTGATTTTTTTGGTCCGCTGGGAGAAGATGGGGATGACCTCATTTCGCAAAATAGTGATGGGGGATGAAACGTGGATATCATATGCCACAGGGGAGTTGAAGCAGCAGTCAATGCAATGGCGGCACTCTGGTTCTCCTAAAGCAAAGAAATTCAAACAAACATAATCAGTTCACAAAATCATATCAACCGTGTTTTGGGACCCAAAGGGTGTGTTTTTTGTGGAATTCTTGGAACCAGGACGAACAATTACAGCAGAGGTGTATTGCGAAACACTGAATAATCTGTGACGTGCCATACAAAATCAGCAGAGAGGAATGCTACGCTCAGGAATTTTTCTGATCCATGACAACGTCCGCCCACACACAGCTGCTCATACTGTTGAGACAATTTAAAGATTTCGATGGGAACTATTCAATCATACCCCTTACAGCCCCGACCTTGCCCCCAGCGATTTCTATCTTTTTCTTCACCTGAAAAAGTGGCTTGCATCGAAGCGTTCTCATCATGGCTCCAGTGTAATGAGAAATCTTTCTACGCTGCTGGTATATAAGCTCTTCTGTACTTCCAAATGTGTTCCATTAATCTGAAAAATCAAGTCTCATCTTGTATTGAACACCACTCGTATATTCAGTTTTATTTAATATATTTGAGGTGTGAGATATAATCATGAGATGTACAGTTTCTAGATGGGAAACTGAATGAGAGGGTGATCTACACAGTCTGATATTGGTCCGAGGCTGGAAGTTTTCATGGGTGGTTATGACAGTAGTACTTTTTGCAAGTTGGCTATGAACATGTTATTTAGTATAACTGCACATAGCATAGGAACAGAAATAACTGGCCATTATGAAAAATGAGTAAAGATTGCTCTGATTAATGAAAACTTTAAGTTGAGAAGCAAACGTTTTTGTTCTGTGTAAGAAATTAGTAGACGTCAAAACACATTTATTGATATTTTTAACTCTATCGCTTAATAATTGACATTAAGATATGGTTACAATTACATATAACAAGAAATACAACATAGAACTAACACAGTTTTCTTTCCCCAATGATTGCCCTTATGTGAAACTGTATCTTGCCTTAAATAAGAAAATTATTTGAATTTACGCACACTTACACTAAGAAATAACCTTGTGATATACGTGGCCTGTCTAAAAAGTATCCGACCTTTTCCTTTCCCACGTAAAATATCTATGGTTGGTTGGCTACACTGCAGAGAGGTGAAGAGAATCTTCACGCACGTGCACGCATATGCTGGGCATGTCCGACTCGTCAGTCGATGAGAGGCAGCTGGCGAATGAGGTAGTGTTTCTTTGTAATGCCACATTTCCTTGTTCGCTTAGATGACAGAATGCGTGGAGCAGAGATACTGCATCAAGCTTTGCCAGAGACTTCGCAAGAATAAAACTGAAAGAAATCGCAAGACAGGCTTTTGACAATGATGCCATGGGAGTTACCCAAATAGAGAACTGGTACAACCACGTGAAAAATGACCGCACATAGGCTGAGAGTGATCAGCATATGGGGAGACCATCAACAAGCTGGAATGCAGAAAACGTTGGGAAAGTGAAGTCCTTGATAATGGCATATTGTCGTTTGACAGGGTAATTGCTGAAGACATTGGTATTAGCAAAGATTCTGTGCATTCAATTTTACTGGAGGATTTAGGCATGCACAGGGTAGCAGCAAAACTTGTGCCCAAATTGCTGCTTTCACAGGAACAACGAGACCTTCGACG
Organism: Lepisma saccharinum; assembly: GCF_977018435.1. Taxonomy (NCBI): domain Eukaryota; kingdom Metazoa; phylum Arthropoda; class Insecta; order Zygentoma; family Lepismatidae; genus Lepisma; species Lepisma saccharinum. The sequence continues at coordinate 23,339,500 of NC_139243.1, read as the reverse complement.
TGATGTCACACAAGACATGCTGGAGACTGTCAACAGGGATGCAGAGTTTCTCAATGCCATGATAACTGGAGATGATGATGATGGACATGGCTCCATGTGACTTCTGGTTGTTCCCGAAGCTAAAATCTCCACTGAAAGGCTCCTGTTTTGACAACCGAGAGGACATTATGCGCAACGCGATGGCAAAGTTGAGACACATTCCAGGAGTGCTTCGAATGGCAGGCTCGTTGGACTAAGTGTGTGAAATCCCAAGGGGACTACTTTGAAGGGGATTAGGATGTGAACCATACCAGACAAGTGACTTCCCTTTCCCGGCATAAAGTCTGATACTTTTTAGACAGACCATGTACACACAGTTGTTTCTATCATAGTTACAAATTTATGCCTCTTTTCTGTGTATTCTGCAGATTATTTTAAGTTGAGTAGTAATAATTTGTTGTTAAAGGTGTTATGTTTGTTCTTGACAGTGTTTATTACAAGCACAAACATTAATATGGTGTTGCTAGTATGGTGTGACACAGACTTTGGAACCTTTTAGAGTTTTAGAGGAATTATCTTCTAATTCATAACATTTTTTTTTCTTTTTTTTTTACTAAAGTGTCTCATCATTTTATTTTGGCAATGTGAGATTGGCATCTTCAATAAGAGGTTTGCATAAGTACATCACTCAAAATGGCTTTAATTTGCCTTGCCAATGACAATGAAGCCTTTTGTAAAACAATATGATATTCCTAATTCTGAAAGATTACCTCTGCTTAGAATTATTTCTAGAGCATTCATGTTAATCTTAATTTGTTTTGCTTTGTCTAGATATTCACAGTAGTTTAATAGGCAACAGTGAAAGCAAACCAAATGAAGGCTCCAAACAAATGTAATTTTTCAGAATTTGGAATACCATAGTAGTTTTTCGAGAAAAGAGGAAATTTTGAAAATTACTTTGTGAGATTGGGCCAAAGATCTAGCCAAGCCTTAACTCATTCAAAATGACTACCCTTTCGTTCGTTCATGTCCCTTCACAAGGAAACCCTTCTACATTAAACCAATGACACACCCACACTCATTGGGGAATAATCCTTCATGTATATGTTCTATTTATTCAAGATTTGTTGTCACGAGATTTGAAATTGTTCGTTAATGTAGTAGGATGGGACCAATTATTTGACAGCAATGATCACTGTGTATTGGCCCATTCTTACTTTCATTCAAGGTAATAATAATTTTACTTGTAACATTTTTAAGGCTGCACTTACTTCTGTTCGGGGATCACAGTTAGCCCAGTGGTTGAGAGAATTGAACTTCCCTTATGACCATGAGGACAGCAACATCTTTAATCCTGTGAAGGAATTTCTGCAGAATGCTGGACAAAGCCAGACAATAATACAGGTAAGTTTCACAATTTTTTTTCTTTGCTTATGTCTTAGGCATATTTTGGAACACTTTTTGTTAAGAGTTGAGACAATGCCAATACGAACTTATCAGCTGATATCAGTCATATTGGTTCTGGAATTTAATCACCAGTACCAGCCAATAGTTTGAAGAGTCGGGGTGTTTGCAGGGTCTGCAAAAATGCCACATGATACTCGCATGAAGTCTGAATATCCCAGAAATTATGCAATTTTTGCAGCAACATTGCATGGAGAAATGGATTTCACGATTAAATGATTATCTCCTGCAATTATGAATAGTGTAAAGAAAATCTCTGTTAGATTGCTATGATATAGTTCCAATGGAAAATTTTTGTACTAAAATTTAAAAAAAAATTGAACTACTATGGATGTTTACAATTTTCCAGTACAAAATCTCTGCTGCAGTGGCATGCAAAAGTTGCATCTAAATACATTAATGTATGTGTCATTTTATTTGTGTAGTTTCAGTGTGTGTTTATTTATGAATACTCTAATACATCTTTGTGAAACTTTCAAATATATTTTACGTTTGTTTTATCTGTATCAAAATGCTGTTTTTCAGCCCTAAATCCAATTTATATAAATAAATATGATTAGCAAATGTATGGATGGAGGGCTGAAGAAAATGTTAGAAGTAAGGTTGTGAGTTGTCTTCTGCCCCTGAGTATTCACTGCTGAGATGGACTGGAAATATCTCTGTGGTTATATCTATTTGCTTGAAAATAATTTACAATAACTGCATTTTTCATGTGCTGTAGATTGACTTGCAGTAGAGTTATTTCATGTGTTATTTTTTCTGTCTTTTTTGCAACAGTGTGACCAGTCAGAAACTGATTTGAACCAACTCGCACAGCAGCAGCAGCTGTTGCTGAGAAACTGTGTTGATCTGCTGAGCCAGTATGGAGCTGTTGCAGGACTTTATCCAGCCTCATACTTGGAGAAACACAGGACGTTCTGTTATCGAAAGTGGGCACAGCAGTTGATTCAGAACTTCACCATTGATAGGTAAGAATATATACTTGACAACTCATTCAGTTGCATGGGTAGCCTACCTGTTGGAAATTTCAAATTGAAACTGAAGCTGTAAGCAGTTGAGTCATGAATGTTCACATCTTGTAAGGTAATGAAAGAGGCATGTTTGACCATAGAAAAGTATTTTTTTTTCCACTGTACTGCATTGTGCATTTCTTAACTGGAATTTTCTTAATATGGAATTCGTAAATCTTAAAAAATATGTTCATAATTCCTCTTGGTGATCTTAGTGTTTACTGAGTTCCCTGTCTAGATATTTCTTACAGTTTCATGATACTTACTATAAGCCTGTTTTCTCTGACAAAATATTCAAGCTAATAATGGTTTCCTCAATAGTGTAGTGTTCATTGCTGTTAAGATGTAGTCTTGTTCATTTTGCTTTGTGAGAAGATACAACCATTGCAGTTATTCATCCCCCAACTTACATATGTATACATTAGGAATGGGCCGATATGAAATTTTGGCCGATACCGATAGAGTACCGATATAAAATGTACTGATGACCGATATTCTACCGATCCGATATAAAATTTGAAATGGTCCTTGAAGAACCTGAAAGGTTCATTGGCTTCCTTAAGAAATTGTTTCAAGGTGACTGCAGTGCAAAAGAAGTTGCATATTTAGACATTTACTTTTTTAGAAAGTAGAGCATGGAGATTATCCATAAAAATTACAACAAAGTGGCAGAGTTTTGCACTAATTTATCAGATAGTTATTGATATATCGGATCAGTAAATAATCGGTAATTTTACCGATAAACCAATATACCTATATCAGCCGATACCGATAGAGTACCGATTAATCGGTCCCAACCCTAGTATACATGCAGTTATAGAGCCGTAGAACAGTTTCAGGTTGGGTTAAATTTCTCCTACAACATTGAATTTTACATTACTTGGGTATAAACCTAAACCATTACATTACATCTTTCTGATTTTTGGCAGCTTGCTGAGATTACAATGTCATCTAAATGGCCGAAGCTCTATTAAATTAGAGGTAAGATATTATTGTAGTAAGTGAGCATTCGCCATTTAGATGACATCATAAAACTCAAAATCTATGAAAAATCAAAAGAGAATCATGGTTCAGGCTCATACTGATTAATGTATTAATCCAACGTTGTGGGTGAAATTCAATCCTTCCATATGATACTGGGCAGCCCTGTTTGTGGGTCTAAGACTAGTAAGTTACATGTAAAACTAAAACATGACAATAGCATGTATTTAAAGGCTGCTTTTGTGATATATTTTCTCTCCTTGCTATCTAGGAGACAATTTTTCTAATTTCCATTTGGTATAAGACCTACCTAATTATCACTATCATGTTGACTGAATAAGTTTTAATGAAAGTGTTCAGGTTTGCTTCTTAATAGAGTGACGTAGTGGTTCAGACCTTGCCCTGTAGCTCCAGTCCAAGTATGCCACTTCATTATTATCATTGCAGTAGTAGTAATAGTAGTAGCAGGAGGGGAGGAGGAAGAGTAGTAGTATTGTGATACTTTGGATGGAACTTTAATATTTACAACTATTTACACTCCTCACAAAAAGTTTGGAATTTTGTTATATTAGGCACAACAAGTTTTGAATATTATTATGTTTGGCAATAGGTGATGGGTAGAGGCATGCATATTTCGTTTTGACGAAAACACTAAATGTGAAATAACACATTGTAATATTAATTTTTCATGTTTCTGAAAGGGATGAGGTGCATTTTCCTTACCCTGTTTTCTCATGAAATAAAGCTAAATGAACTGCAAAATACGAAATTTGCTCTTAAACACGAAATTTAGAGTTTATTTACCGACGCGACACTTTCTGAAGTCAAATGATCCTGTGAGTTATGAAACTCATGGAAAATTGATTAATTTTGCTGTAAATATTGGAGAAGCAAAAACGGACCCCTTTATACAGGAATACACTTTAACATTCTGGAAATGACATAAATGTGCTATTAGAAGGGATATGTTAATTTTGTGTCGTAAGTGCAGTTTTTACATCAAATTTGGGATTATGTTCACATTTTTAAAACCAAAATGTAATTTTAGATACAGCTTCTTCACCACTATAACGGCGAAATTTTATTTTATTTATCACTTTTGAACTCTAAATTGACTCTGTTTTTGTTCCGAAATTTTGCTTTTTTATTTACCAAAAATATGTGCTTCTAGTGAGCACACTGGCATATGTCTGTGAAAAGACGAGAACTTCCACTAGGCAGATACCATGTGTTGTTGAATTCCAAGTCCGTGTCTTTCACCTTTTGTCTAATATACCAATATTCCAAACTTTTTGTGAGGAGTGTAATTTACAAGTGATACATAATTGATACATATTTAAATTGTCCCTTAATGAAGTTGCCAGCATTGTATCCAACCTGTTGTCAACAATACTTTTATCAGAGCCTGTAGAGTCGATAGTCTGAACAGAGCAGCCTACTGCTTTGCAGAATCTCGGGAAGAGTTCTGCGAGGCAATGCTGATTCCTCTCGAGCCTCTTGCAGACCTTTGATGACACTGGTATGCGTACGACCTCTGGCACATTTCATTCTTTATCCTACTGTGCTGTTCTTGTTTCGAGAACATGGCAACAACCACGGCCTGCTTTATAAAGGCCGGAATCCTGAAATGTGGCAACGCTGTCTCACCGGCCTAAACATCCAGCTACATAGCATGGGCGCGAATAGCAAAGTTGATGACTCTTAAAGAAACAAGGGAATCTGTGTAAAATGTTTTCCTTTTTCCAAATCTGGACAGAAGATTGACATTACGATGTAAGTGGAAAACATACATTAACAACTGAAATATAAATTTGCTGTTAAATAACTTGAAATAAGCAGAAAATACAATGCCAACTTTGCATTTCATACGCAGTATCAAGTATGGAACTTTCCAATAATGTGTAGCTTGCCCTTATTTTATTTTCTAACATTTCGGAATGACATTCGAATGTAACAACTAAATATTTAAATGATGGAAGATCTAACACACTGGACTTAAAGTTCTAAAAGTAAGACGTACAAAGTAGTTGTAGATGTGATAAACCAGCAAGCATGAACGAGTTTTACATTCACAGTTTAAATAAATTTTATGTAGCCTACATATTTCTGTACGACGTCTTCATTTTAGCAGTCTATGACATAATTGCCAAGATTTTATTCAACAGAAAGTACATTGTAATTATGATGTGCATATGTACAAATATTTGTTTTGTTTGCATATAGCTCATGTATGTACAAGGCTAAAATAATTACGACTGCTGGTGACTATCTAGTCCCTGCAAGAAAGTGGATAATTTTGCTTGGTTTAGAAATTAGAAGGTGTTAAAATTTCCGTTGTTTTTCTCTTGCGAAGATATATTACAGTGAAGGAATTGGTGATTTTGTGTTCTACAGTTTTTGTTAGGTTAGGCTCTTGGAGGTTTATTTGAGTTTGTATTGTTTCCCGAATTCTTGTTTGGGTGTTGTAGTTTAATCCATGTACTTAATACAAGTAAAAGCTTAGCGTGTCATGCCTCATGCACACAACTTTTCTCAGCGTCAGCGTGGAATTTGCTTTTTGCGAGGAAAAAAAAAAAAAAAAAAAAAAAAAAAAAAAAAAAAAAAAAAAAGCTTCTATGTCATGGTTGTAGCTCTTCGACGTCGCTTGCACATGATAATTAAGAATAATAAATGTGGAATATTTATTATATTCAATGATTCACAACATGTGAAACATACGGAATGTTCCGTGAAATGCTGATATTCTGCTCAAAACATGTAATGTATATTATTAACAACTTGATAACATATTTAGGAAAAATAATGGCCGCGGTGGCTCAGTCGGTAACGCGTCTGACTACCATGCTCAAGGTCCCGGGTTCGATCCCTGGCCGGTTCAAATCCGGGAACTTTTCTAAGGATGGAAGCGGCCCCGGTGCCCACCCAGCGTCAAATAACATGGGTACCTGGGGAAAACCCTGAGGGGTAAAGATGGTCAGGGGCATGATGCAGATCACATCACCCCCACTCACGACGGGATCAAGAAAGTGTGGGGCGTTACCCCCACACCCCCTATACGCCTTCATGGCGTGGTGCTATGCACAGGGGAGCACTTTACCTTTTCACTTTTATAATGTTCAATACACTAGCGAATACAATTTGAGTGAGTGAAGTTATTACGGGATGAATAGGCTACATAAAATGATTACTTTTTGTTACTTTTGGACATTCATTCTCTAATGTTTCTTCCGAGAAACATTAGCCGGCTGATGTCACGGTTTACAGGGTTGCCAAATTGAAGTCTCCGGTCTCTATTAAAGATGGCCGTGCGACAACACAAAAACACTATATTTTAACACCAGCTAACACAAGGTTCTGTTGTTCTTGTCACTGCGCATGCATGTGATATGGGAAGAGAGAGCCCATTTGCTCTGAGGTAAAGTAGGAATGTACATATGTGGCATAAGTGACTTCTCCTTGTTCCGTTACATGGCATCTCTACAGCAGTGTTGCCACTTTTAAAGTTCTGTCCCACAGAATTAAAGAATTTTTGGATATCAGCATGATTCTTCAAAATTTTAACACAATTTTAAAAAAATAATTAATGTGATCATCTCAAGTTTCCAGTGGAATCCTAATTTACATTTCTTTTCCAGCTGTCATAAGATCGTGGCTGAATTTCAGAGTGTATTTGGAGTGGACAATCTTGGAGGGACAGCAATCCAGCAGATACTAACTTTTGAATACCAGCTCCAGGCGACCCTAGCTGAGGTGAATTCTCACATGCAGAAGGGCTTTGAGCAGATGTCCAGCGAGGGATTTGATGATATGGCTAGGTTGAACTTGGCATACACAGATGCACGGTCGCGCATTGCTAGCTTTCTGGAAGAGAATGGGTTGCAAGGAAGCACGGCTTTGGAGTGTGTGACGATTACTGCTCTCTGCGCTTTGAACAAAAGATACTTAATGATGGAAGCTGCTGCCGCAAGTAAGTAATACTGCCATAAGTGTTCAGTTATTATGATAGTTCTGATAACATCTATTAATTAATTAATAATTAGATTATCAGAGATGTGGTTTGATATTCAAGATGCAAATATCAGCCAGTACTGATGGTATCAGTGTTGGGTAGGAATGGTTCAAGTTTAATCACAGGTACCAGCCAATATTTTCCGGAGTTAGGATATCTTGTGTAACCTGCAAAAATTTTTGGGACTATTCTGAGTTGAATTATCCTTTAATTATACAAAATGCATGATTTACTTTAATTTTATTTACTTTACACTAACAGTGCATGGTAAAAGTGAATTTCAGAATTGTACCACTTTGAATGGATTCTTTTGTAGAAGGTGACTGGCTCCGGGCCTCATAGGAGTTTTTAACAGGATGGTGCCACCCCTCATTATGTGCTTACAGTGTGACATCGTATCAATCCCTAAGATTATATGTTTATTTTATAAAGTGTCTCTGAATGCTTCACGTTGACCATAGCATTCACTTGTTTTTCTCAGTTGTCTCAGCCTCTGAGGCATGTAAACAATGCACAGTGTTGTGCTATGCAAACCTCCTGAGCTATTCAGGAAACAGGTAGTTTCTTCTGCCTATGGAGTCGGCGGTTTGCATAGTGGCAATTAAAAACACGATTCGGCAGGGAGGAAGAGCTCCATGGCCTAGGGATATAGAGGGGAGACAAGCTGAGAGGGGACTGACTTTGGATTGGAGTTGAGAAGGGAGAAGAGGTTAGGAGAGCAGTAGGGCAGAAGTGAGACGACGCTCTGGTCAACCAATTGAGAAGCCAACAGAGGACTTCGTATATTTCATTCATCATAATTCATCAGATAGACAGGTAACTATCCTAACACCCAGCCATGATTCACGTTCAAAGGTTCACAAAACCCAACGAGTGACCATTGTCTTTTCTGCAGTTTAGTTCCTTAATCTTATTTGTACCTTTCGTATTGCCAAGCGTTAACTCGTCATGCCAATGACGAGGGCTCTCATCAGAGGATGAATGATGAATAACTAACAACACCCAGCAATTAATTGCACAATGACTGGTTCACATTACCCTAACACACTGTTTCCTGCATATGGGACTGTACACTGAGAATAAAAGAAGTGGCCTTGAAGGAACCCAGATCTCGTTCCGTTCAATTTTGTTTTGTGAGGCCACCTAAACCCATGGTGCACAAGGTCAAAATTCAGAGCATTCTCCATCATGAAGAATGCACTGTGCAGACAAGTCGGGAAGTTTTTGCGACTGTGATCCATAAAGTGTTGCAGGAGGTGAGATTCCATCTTCAACTGTGTATGCATACAGTGGTGAACACTTTGAATTTGAATGAACTCTGTCATTGTATGTGTTTTTCTCCCGTGGGTCCAGACTTGTGGACACCCTGTAGATTTCCACTGATACCTGTACTGGAAAAAAAAATTAGTGTGATGTTAGATGTAATAAATTTTAAAATATAAGTTTTCCATAGTTTTTCCATTTCTCCCCACAATGTTGAAAAAATTATCAAAATCTTGTATTTTACGGAGCCATGGTGGTTTAGTTGGTAAGGCATCTGACTGCCATGCAGGAGACCCAGGTCCGATTCCTGAGATGGGTGATCTAAGGTCAGGATTTTCCAGCCTTGTCCCCTCATAGACTGGCTCCGGGGCTCCCTCAGCCTCAAATCACTGGATACTTAGGGTAAAGGCGGCCAGATCCCCTAAATGTGCCCCATGGCATGGTGCTATATGCACTGGGAGAACTTTACCATTTTATTTTACGGAAAATACAGGATATATAAACTTCATGAATGTGTTGTGTAGCAATTTTTTTGGACACTCTAAAACACCAGACACGGGAAAAGTGTTTATAATTTCAAATGGGTGATGAAATTTTGACTAGTCATGTCTCAGAATCTTGTGCTAGTTTCAGGAAACAATTTCTCTGTTGGAAAAGTACAGCTTGTAACCATGAATGTAATGCAAATCCTTATACTACTGTCTTTTTTCAAAATTAGGTGCAGGGGAGTGCCTCGTTGACTTAACATCCCGCGAAGGCGATTGGTTCTTGGACGAGATGTATCTGCTGAGCAGTCTGGTGACGGAACTGGCAAGCTTGCTTCAGCACAGCAGTCAGTCTATATCTAATGACCCCAACATACAGCTAGTCCTCCAGTGCTTGCAATCCTCGCACAGCATCTACAAGGGTCTGCAGGTAAGAAACTCCAAGATATTTACTAAAATCCAACTGAACTTAGAAGTAGACTGTGGGCATACAGTGACAGCAAATAAGAAAATTGCACTGGTCATTGAACTTCTGTTGTAGTACACTCTAAGGACCATTTTAGGAAGACGAACACATACAGAGGTGGTGTTATCTGTAGGAACCTATTGAACTTTTGCCTGGGCAGTCCAGGTTTCCCCCCCTTCTCTACATGTGTTGGAGAGGGTGGCAGCTACTAGTGGGATTATGCTTTCAACATGTAACATAGTAAAAACATACAATAACAAATACAGTTATCCTTGTAGCATGTTCTACATTATGAGTTAACATGTAAAACATCATGCTACACATACATACCACATAGTCCTGCATTAATTTTTTGGTTTCCCCGATGGCATGGTGGTAACATCGTCACTTTCTAATAGGGATGGGCCGATACCAATAAAGTACTGATATAAAATTTACCGATACCGATATTCTACCAAACCAATATAAAATTAGAAATGGAACTTGAAGAACCTGAAATGTTCATTGATCTCCTTAATAAATGTGTGTTTCGAGGTGACTGCAGTGCAAAAGAAGTTGAATATTTAGACAATTACTTCTTTAGAAAGTAGGGCATCGAGATTATCCATAAAAATTGCAACAAAATGGCAGAATTTTGCACTAAATTATAAGATATTTATCGATATATCGGATCGGTAAAATAATCGGTAATTTTACCGATAAACTGATACACCAATATGCCTATATCGACCGATACCGATTAATCGGTCCCATCCCCACTTTCTAATCAAGAGGTCCTGGGTTTGATTCCTGGTAGAGTCACATTGTGGATCCCACTTTAAATTGTAGGTCCAGCCCTGATTAGCCTATCTGTGCATAAATTGGACTTAAACAACAATTCAATCAATCAAACAATTAAAACCAAACTGGACAACAACCACAACATCATGTGTTAATTTTACATTGGTGGGCCCTCATTGGTTGAGCACATGAAGCTCTACCATCTCCATGGAAGGTTCCTGGTTCAAATCCCAGCCTTGGCCTTTCATGTAATTGTTATTCATCTTCATCGTGAGCAGCCAAAAGTTGCATAAAACAATGTTAGATGAGCAAAAGACACACAATATATAATTTCTCTTTCCACGTCAAGAACTTTGTTTTCTGACAGAATTAGTTCATAAACTCTCATAATCTACTCTTAAGTTGGGTTGGGTTATAAAACATAGTAGTTGTGTGATAAGTACAGTAATAAGATTTTAATAAGAAATCTTGAATATGACAGCCATTTACCAGAAGTATTGTTCCTCAAATTTTTGAATGCTCAAGACTAGGAAAAGAAGTAATAAGTTACACACTTATTAAAAACATGAGGTTCTTTTTTTAAAACACTATCTGTTAACACGTATTAATTATTTTTTCCCATTCCTGAAGAAGAAAACGAAACTGGTAGTTTTCGAAAATTGTCATGTTGACAATTGGAGGCACAATACAGCGAACCTTTCATTTTTGTTTCCCAGGGGACCAAACTGAAAAAAACTTAAAAGTGGGGAAAATGTGAAACTGGTATGTTGGGATCATCAAGATTAAATGTATAATGTAGGAAAATGCAAAATTGAAGTTCCACGGTGTACATGTATATAAAAGCCCTAAATATCAGCCATGAGCGCTTCCACGCCTCCTGACCTATATAAGGCCACTTGGTAACTTACCAAACCAACTGCATGCCAACCTCTGTGGCAGAGTGGTTAGCACAGCATGCTATGATGCCATTGGTCCCAAGTTCATATCTCGGCTTGGGCATGGATGATCTTTGTGAGTGTCTCTTCATCATGTCATCACTCATCCTCATCTTTGTGATTAGCCAAAAGTGGCAGAAAAGCAAAATAAACCAAATAAATCAATCAACTATCCCCATCCCCAGCCCTTCCCCCTCCTCATCATCCATAGTACACCCTACAGATCCACCAATTCATTTGAAACCCTGGCATTGATGCAGTGGTGCTAGTGTTGCTAGTTTTATGTCATAGGGAAGCCTGTTGTGTGCATATTTTCCAAGGTTTCAGAAATCTTGGTGCTAGTTTGATTTGATTTATTTTATTTTACTTCTCTTCTTGTGCCACTTTTGGCTAATTTGCAAAGATGGGGATGAGTGATGATAGGATGAAATTGATGAATAGACATCACAAACATTCATGTCCAAGCCAGGATTCGAACCTGGGACCCCTGGCATCGCAGCGCGATGTGCTAACCACTCTGCCACAGGGGCCAGCTCTTGGTGCTAGTATACCACTCACAATTTTCTACAAGTCTGGTGAAAGAAACCCTTTTTCTCATGCCAACTATATTCGCTGTGGACCTGGCAACTTAAAACTTTACTTAAAGGAAGAAAAATATAAAATTTATTATAAATGGCTTCCGTGCTAATTCAAACAATTACAATAATTTTAATAATGCTCTGTTAAATTGTGTATATCTGTATTTTCATCACATCAGTTTAACATCACACACAGAAAATTCAGTAACAGATGTAAATTTCCTTTTCAAGTTGACTTTGGCAGAGAGATGTAAAGGTGTTCAGAAATTTTAGAAAGTGGAGTGTTGCACAATGTTGCAAGGTCAGAGTTTATCATTGTTTAACCAGTTATCTTCTCAGTTTAGAATGACTCACTTGTTTTGGTAACATTGTTTGTCACTTTCTGTAACTGTGTTAACATCTTGAGATGTTTTGCTGCTAGTGACTCAAAATTCCTAAACATCTTTCTTTCTATTTTACGTTGCTTTTCTACCTCTTGAATTAATTGTGATGATCAAGATGAAAGGTGAACACATAAAATAGATGATGAGACAAAGGCAAGGATATATCCATGCCTTAACCAGGATTCAAACTGGGGCCTCTTGCTTCATAGCACATTACACTGATCTCTTTACCACAGAGGCCAGCCCCAAACTTCGTGAGACTACTACCCGTCAATATAGTAAATGTTATATAAGCTTGATCAGTATTGGCAAAATTTCCATATCAGTCTACAGCTCCCAAATTCCCTCTTTTTGCTGGTCATGTTTTGCATCCTACTCGTATGACTAGTATCTGGGAGAAATTTGAAAAGTATTGTACATTCTGAATATCACATAAATTACATTAAGAATGTGTTTATCAGTTAGAGAAACGGAAAACTTATTTATCTCCCTTCGAGAATTTCGTTACCTTACTGAAGTAAAGTAAAAAAGTAAATATTCCCCTGTTCTTTTCACCACGCCGTGAAGGTGTATAGGGGATATGGAGTTAGGGCCCCACATTTTCTTCATCATGGGCAAAGGTGGGGGTGATGTGACCAGCACCACGACCCTGGCTGCCTTTACCCCCTAGAGTTTCCTCCAGGTACCCACTTTATGCGATGCTGGGTGGACACCGGAGCCACTTGAACAGGTGGAAAAAATCCTGGTTCTCCCCTGCCAGGGATTGAACCCAGGTCTCTCGCATGGTAGTCAGATGCCCTAACGACTGAGCTACCACATCTCTGCTGTAGTATCTCATATAATAATAACACATGGCGTAACAGCCTGTGAGGGCCAATGCCTACGTACCAACTGATCTCCTCACTTCCACCAGAGATGGGATATCATCCAACCAGTTACGGAGTGATGTATGGTCAGCATGACGAACCCCCAGTCGTTGTTGTAGGTTTCCATAACTGGGTTACGCTACTCATTTGTAGTTCCCCAATTTCCTCATGATGGTGGGTGACCACCGGTCCCATACACAGGCTGAAATATCAGGAAAGGTTGTTCACTTTCTCCAGGAGACTTGAACCTGTGCATGTCCTGCAGCAGGAGCCCAAAGCTTGCACCTTAGACTGCGCAGCCACGGTACGGGACTTTAGTATTTCATAGGTTCTGTAAAAAAATTGACATTTAGTTTTCAGTGAAATTTCAAACTTTTAAACATTACGTTTATACAGTGAAACCCCGATTTTTACATTTTCCCACATTATACATTCAATCTTGATGGTCCAAACAGCAAAATATTATAAAATTATCCTCGGTTTTACATTTTCCTGCATTTTAAGTTTGGTTTAATGAAGATAACTCCCCTTTGGGTTTTCAAAAACACACATTGTAGTTTTATTGATGGCTAGTTTGTAGTGTCTTATTCAAGGCTTCATTTTAAAATTCATTATATTTGAACTACAAATGTGTCATTTTCACATCATTTGGTAAATTTCCTAATTATAGTTGATTGCGAGTGATTCATGTAATATCCCACTTTACTATTACATTGATACGATAGGCCTCTATCAGTTCATCCCTAATACATACACACACAGTTATTTATGTACAAATAGTATACTCTTAAAAACTTACATGTAAAGTAAATTGAACTCTCAACAAGCAAAAGGAATCGTAGAATTATGGAATTGTGTTCACAATTTGACTCAATTTTAACTGCAAGAGAAATTGGTTCATTGTTTGCTGTAATTTATTAACGTTACCGTCTTTTTTTGCAGGAGCTGAACTTCAACTTCCACACCATCATATTGCCAGAAGCTCTGAAAACTATTCAGACAGAGGAACCAACGGTCCTTGCAATGATTTTGGATCTTAATGGCATCATTAATAGCGCTGGCTGTCCTCTTGGGGAACTTCTAAACCAACTGGAAGTTCACCTCAGATTTGTAATCATGGAGATGGAAGTGAGTACACATATACTTCAATTTTTTAAATTACTAGTGCATAATTGGGGTTAGACTAGGTGATAAGTGGATGGAAATTATCTAATGATAGGTGTGTGTGATAACAAAGCAGTTATTGCTCTAGTTTTGTAATAGCTTGTTCCTTTGGGTCACATGCCTTTTCATGAGGCAGGCTGTGGAACAGGTTTATATTATGTGATATGATAATTCTACTGATGTGATATATGTATATAATAGCCTGTCAATTGCTAGCATATTGGTTATGTGCGTGTTACTTACTATCTATAAGCAAAAATACATTAGAGTATTGAATTTCGTCTACTTACGTGAGTGAGTATGTATTCGTTGTAAACTTCGTTTCGGAAGCTTTACTGCTTCCTTCTTCAGGTGGTCGTATTTTAGGCTCGGAACATCATGCAACGTCGGAGAAGTGTCATGAGAGGATACTAGGGGAAAGGTTTGGGTTAAAAACACTTCATAGTGCTCGACATATACAGAATTAAAACTACCTTTGTTAAAAACCCTTAAAACTCGCGAAAAAATCATGCTAAGATCACCACCACGGTGTACTTGAGTGGCCGTTGAAAGCCCTAGTTCCTTGCCAAGGTGAAGCGTACAAGCAGCTGGCGCCGCGCTACTGAGTTGTGGCATACTTCCCCTCCCACGAGAGGTCCCTCCCCCCTTTTTTCCATCACCAATCGAAGGAGAATTTGCATTCCACTTTGGCTGTTTCTTTACCTCCGAGGTGACATGGAAGCCTATCGGGGCACTTTTGTCATTCATATTGTCCCAATTTTTAAAAAAGCTAATCCATACATCATCCAAATTGCCGTCATCCCGGTTCAGTTTATTTCTGTTTCCCACACAAATAAGTGCCGTTTCGTATATGTTCCTATCCAATTTACTGTTACTTCTTTTGATAGCCTCCCTTTTTATTATTCTATGCCCACTGTTTATTGCATGCTCTGCAAGCCCTGTCAATTTCTACTAATCACGAAGAGTTGAATCATTATGTCATATTGTCAATTGTTTGTGTCATATGTTAAAAATGTATGGCAAATATTTTCTCCTTTTGAATCCTATAAAATAGTCTGTGTACTTATGAAGGATATCCACAAAATAAGTTCCAATTTGAAATATTGCTACCAGAATATTTCAAATATACAGTCTAAATGGTGTGCATGTGTGCCAAGTTAGTTGCATGTGAGGCACGGATACCATTTGCAGGGATTCAAACAGCCAATATACATCATGGTGTGTGTTCCTAACGTTTAAGAAAACTAGAAGGCCACTGCATGTAACATGCTTCTTTAATGCAAGGAACATGGAACTGGCTGAAATGTATCATTAACTTTGTGAGATGTAGGGAATAGTCATGAGTAGGGCTCTGATCGTTATGCACTATAAAAATGCAAAATATGCACTTTTATAATCCGTTTAATTTATAAATGCTGTATATTACAAACTATGAAAGTTTACATGCCAGGCAATGAATATGCATTATTCTGAATGCTCATTCGCTACACAAATTTTTTTCTATTAATATGGTTTTGCATTAAATGAAACACAATACGTTACAGATCAAGATCATGATTGCATTTGATAACAACATGATGTCTCAAATTTTCGAACTTGAAGCTCCTTCATTTTCAGCTAGAATAGTCTTATATTCAGAAAACACGTTCCACTTCGCAAGATACAAGTGGACTGTATTTTAGGGCAACAAAGCCAGACACATAAAGTTCCACAACATCCACACGTCCATTTGTATGCAGAATTTTGCAAACTTTCACCATTGTTGCATACCCACTGTTCGTTTTCAATACTGCATCCAATTTCTGTATATACACAGAATCTTCAACGTGGGCGAGGGCCCTTCTAACGTCTTCTATAATTTTGATGCTTGTTTGAAGTTGTTGAAAGAAGAAAGACAGAGAAAAGATAAAGAAAAGTGAAGAGAAGCGAGGAGAAGAAAAATAAATACAGTGTATGCTTTGTGTAGGTTGTGGGTACAAAAATATGCACATCAACTTATTTTCATAGAAATATGAACCTGCATATGAAATATGCATTTTTAGTTAAAAATCCTTAAATATGCATTTGCATATGCAATATGCAAAATGCATAATTATCCAAGCCCTAGTCATGAGTGATTCATTGGTATGGAGACTCTTCAATGAAGGATGCAAAAATGTGCATGATCTGCATCCAGTTGAAGAGTAGATTCAAGATAACAGATGGATCACCATTATATCACAGCCTAGGCTTAGTGCCGAGTGAATTTCATATGTTCCTACATCTGAAATTGTTCCTTGCTGGCTGCAGTTCGGCAATCACGAGATCAAAGAAGCTTGTTAAAAACAACATAAAACTTTCAAACAGCACAATAAAAAACTCTTAGTGTCTTTTATCATGCTGTTCGTGTGTTTTGTGCTTTTTTTAATAAGTATGTTGCCGGCACGTGATGTAAGAAGTATTTTACTGTCATATCAAAGAATCTCTTACCACATGCTACAAAGACTGGTACCCTAATTTGATGAGTGCCTCGACATTGATGGTAACTATGTTCAAAATTAATGTAAAGTTTGTACATCAAATGGCAATATACAGTTGAACTCTGATCTTACGTTCCCTGGTTTTACAGTTTCCCGCATACATTCAATCTGTATGGTCCCAATGAAGCAAAATTATATAAATTTTTCCCAGATTTTATGTTCTTTCACCGTGGTCCTCTGAAAAACGTAAATTGGAGTTTCTGCTGTGTATGGTTTGTAAATATATTCTTTTCTTTTTTCTTAATAGCCCATCAGAACTTACTTTCTGGATAATTCTTGTTCACACAATATCTTCTTTCTTCTTGCAACATTTTTATCTTCAACAGAGGTCTAAGAAATGAATTGAAGGTTTGAAACATGGTTGATAGATTAGACAAGTAGGATAAAATAAAGTGTAAAGCAGTTCAGTTTCTGATCAATATTTGTAGCTGTGATTTTGTGAGTAGTAAGAGCCTCTTGTTTCTTTGTTCTGTTCCAGTCTCCTCACAAGGCAGCGCAGCAGACAATGGAACAGCTGAGAACGCAATATGAGATGCTGTTGAGATCGCCCGATTCAACCCCAGGTGACACCAGCTCATCGGATTTCGCAGAGACAACTTCCGACCCTACAGGAGCGGACTCCCTCACGCCGGGGCAGATGCTGCTCATGGGTTTCAACGGTTTGTTTGAGAAGCTCCAGCTGGAGGGCAGTGCTCTGATCACTTCGTTGTGTAGCCTGGAGACCCCTATGCAGTGGAGGAAGATAGACCAAGTGCGAGATGCAAAGGCGTTGGCGGTGAGTACCAGGCTTTTGATTTACAAAACATTTCTGGTTTGAAAGAGAGGTCGTAATAAATTATATTCTCAGTTGTCCGTTTTAAATTGTTAGTTATGTGAGGTTTCTTTCAGGTATGGATTACTACGTTACTAGAATTTGTTGTCCAGTCTCCTCATGCGATAGGTAGAGAGAATAAAATATAAAGATTCAGTACAAAAACTCGAAAGCGGTGTGTGTGTGTGTATATATATATATATATATATATATAATCGCCTTTCGGTGTTAGATTGGTGAATATAACCCTATATTTGATTTAAAAACTCCACTTATGACACAAAATAAGCATTTCCGTTCTAATAGCACATTTACGTAGTTACCAGAGTAGGGTATGAAGTGTTTTCCTGTGTAAGGGAGTACATATTTCAGGGTTCCTACGCATCCTGGAAAACCTGGAATTTTAAAATATTCCTTCCAGGCCTGGAAATGTTATGAAATTTCACATTTTTCCAAGCTGTACCTGGAATTTTGGAAGTTGTCCTGGAAATTCCTTTGTGCCGTTTTTTTTTTGTATGAATTAAAGTAAGTTTTCATTTAAAACAGAAAAGAAGAAGAAGGAAAAGAATTAAGAAAATGTCAAACTTTTTTTTTTTTTAATAAAAGAAAATATGTAATGATGTGTATTTTGCCATGCTTACTTTCTACACTTGTCCTGGAAAAAAATGCATGATTTTGTGTAGGAATCCTGTATTTGCTTCTTGTATATTTACAGCAGAAATAATCCATTTTAAATGAATTGCAAAAAGTCGCAGGATAATTCAGACTTCAGAATGTGTAGTGCCAGTAAGTAAACTCTAAATGTTGTGTTTATGAGTTTATTTTGCAATTTGCAGTTCATTTCGTGACAGAACATGGTAGGGAAATGCACGTCAAACCTTTCAAAACATGAGAAATGAACATTAAAGCATGTTAGTTCACATGTCATGTTACCATCAAAAACAAAATATGCATGCCTCTAGTGATAGGGCTATGAAACTCTGAGCCCTCAGAATTTTATGCAAAAGATTAAGTTGATAACGTATCTTTAATCAAGGTTTATTAAAACCTAATTTCTTTACTTACACACTGAATGTAACGATTCATGTGACTGGGTTGCTGGGTGGAATGAACCTACAACATACTTTATATAATAATTATCCTCTTGGTTCATTACAGCTGTAAGGTGTAATGCAGTTATTCTTTTTAACAAACAGGCCGATGAGGCAATGAAAAATAGTTATGTTGCATTAAACTTCTATTTGCAAAATCTTTCACTTTACACTATAAAGCAGCCTGGATGGGACTCAATGTGCTATGCAGATGTCGCCCATTGAAAAATCCGGTTGTCAGGTTCTGACCCTCAGAGGGCTCTTACACCATTGGGCAGCCATGTATGGATGGCGTTTCCATTCCTTCCTTTACCCTAATTTTACATCTTCATCTGCACCTATTTTTTAAACAGCAGTAAGTTTTTTTGTAGTGTAATTCAGTCTTCTTTATCTTACTCCTGGCAAAAATGTAAGAGATAAAATCATAAGTAGGGCTGAGCTGATACTGATAGCAATGTATTATATTTATTTACCAATACTGGCCAATACTTCTCTGGCATTTCTTGCAGGGTACACATGCAAAAATGCAGCAAGACACTTTCATGTAGTCCAATTATCCCTGAAGTCATGCAAAATTCAAAGTTTCCATTTATTTTGCACCAACATTGTGTGGAAAACTATATTTTGTGATTACATAATGGGTATTTTAATATTCTGATGTAATTCTTGAATATTTTGAACTACTTTTAACCCTTAGATGCCGAGGCTGATTTTCCAGGTATTTGCACTAGCGCCGAGTGTGTTTTCAGTGGGAAATTTGAAATTCTGAATGCTTGTAAATAAAATTTTATATTTCCAGAACTAAGAATGTTAGAGGTACAAATGATACCTCGTTTTGGTCAATATACTTTGGGCTATAATCCTGATGGATCGAAAAAAAAATTCCAAAATCAGTTAGAAGAAGATGATGATAAAGGGAAAGTAACTATTTTTTTTACACGAAATTTGAAATTCATCGGACCCCCACGCAGGCCATGCCAGGATGTGAATTTCCAAACTGCACCCACATAATGCCATGCTTTTGGCACCAGGAATGTCTGAAGGTCGTACTTCTATTGCCAAAAGTGTGTTTTGAAACACCAAAATTGAGAAAGAAGTGATGTTTTTGAGACCAATGGAAATAAATCTCAAAGAAAATCACAATTTTTCTGACATCACTCCCCCCCCCCTTCCAAATAGCCTCATGCAGAACTCAAAACATGTATCTGCGATCATTATCCATGTTACAGTATGTTAAAAGAGCAACATACTACGGTAAAAACCTGTTTTTGACACTGGTGTCACGACCGTCCTTGAAGGGTTAAGTGTTGCAATTTTCAAGCAACGGTATCTGGATATCTGTAAGAGTAGCGGGATTGGTTCATAGTGGTATCAGCTCGGCCCCATTTAGTTTACTTATTGTCTCTTAACTAGACAAAAAGATTGAGTTAATATATGCTATTTAATAGATTTATCAGTGCAGCAAAATTTTCCATTGTAGCTTTGGTATTTACTGAGATCACAATAGTTAACACTGACGACTGGTACCAGTTTAAATATCAGCTTTGCTGATTAGTGCTCGAAAATTGGTTATTTTTAATGGATGTGTGTGATCTCCAATATCAAGGTTTAGTTGCACTTGAGACTGAGAATGGTTGCAGTGTATTGTATGATTATTGTTAGTGTTGCTTCTAGAAATATTGACGGGTCTGTCTACTGTGTATGCTTGGGGTGTAATTGACATGAGTACATCACGTAGCAAAAGTTTCTCTGTTCTCTGAAAATTGCAGCCAGTACCTGCTGTGTTAGCCAACCATTCATGGGGCAGTGCAAGTTCATTGTATCTTTTGATTGGCTTCTGTCTGCCATCTTTGTTGCCCTCACAAAAAATTTAGATGTGCTATCGTTAGGGGTATGCATATTTCGTTTTTGACGAAAACACTAATGTTAATTTTTCATGTTTCTGAAAGGTGTGAGGTGCATTTTCATACCCTGTTTTGTCAGGAAATGAACTGCAAAATGCGATATAGACTCATAAACACGAAATTTAGAGTTTATTTACCGATGCGACACGTTCTGAAGTTTGAATTATCCGGTGAGTTATGCTTGGGGTTCCCAAACTTTTTCGTTTCACAGTGCCCTTAAGTGTTTCAAGATTTTTTCCATGGTGCCCAAGTCAGAATATAGGCCTGTTGCTACCTTCATTTGGTGCAAAGGTACATAAACCTTAATCTTAAAACTCAGCTAGCTTATCTACAGGGTAGGGTTCTTTGTAGACAACGAAACCAGACAGGATGCCTTCCAATGGAGACGTTTAAACAAATATATTATTTAAACACAGGATACATGGAGTAAGAATTCTACATTCTTCTATAATTTTCTCGTTACAGTCAATTTTCATCTCAATATTCTTTTTATTATTTATTTTCTTTATTTGGATATTCTTCTATATGTACTTCCTTCGTAGTGGGCAGATCTGGATCGGGACTTCCTTCTCAATGGACAGTCTGGACTTCCCTCTTAATGGACGTTCTGGGTCGGGACTTCCTTCTTGATGGACGGCCTGGATCGAAACTTCCTTCTCAATGGACGGTCTGGATCTAGACTTCCTTCTTAATATGGAGGATATGGACTTCCTTCTCAATGGACGTTCTGGATCGGGACTTCCTTCTTATCTTCTTTGTAAACTTCCCTCTGGATTTCAATTTATTTAGGTTTTGACTATTTTACGAATTCCTTTTTCCTCCAAGCTTTGGGAATAATACTAATATCCTCCCTTGGGTCTGCGATCGGAACGCGCCACCACTAACTAGGTACAACAGAGTGTATACTTGGTGCAGCCGATTGACATGCGCATCCAAGTAGGTGCTACAGTTAAACTGCGCAACCAAAAAGTGCTGTGGGGCTTCGATCAGAACGCGCTCGCCACTGATGTAAACAAAATTTCCCCTATAGGAATGGTAAATCAATCATACAGATGCAATATCTGTTGAAAGACACAAACTTGTATCAGTGCTTTGACTTCCTTAATTTTCATATTAACTTACATGTGATCATTGATTTGATTTATAAGATATATATATTAATTTACTTCTTTCATATTTATTTTTTGTCTTCTTATAATATATTCTATTGTTTTTCATCTTTCCGATTTGCTTTGTTCTTATTTATAAAGTTATTCACATATATTATGCCAATTCTTAACCTTGCACGCCTGGTGCTGCCATCTCTATTCGTCTTTGGCAAACTATTCACATTACTTGGTCCTATTGGGTACGTAACACAATATTCCCCCCGTTGGCCACAAAAAAAAATTGTCGTAATATATATATGCAGATACATTTTTTTTCCAAATTATATATGTACAAGTCTATTATTTTTCTTGACGCTTTCTTTCTTCTCTTCTGTACAATTATATCTTCTAATGTTGTCTAAATTCTCTCTCTTCTTTCTATTTTTGTTTCTAGATATCTTTTCACCACGTTCCAGAAAAATTCGTGACCTCTTCAATTATTTTTAGTTACAAAATATAATTCTTCAATAGTTCACCTCCTGCAAATCTGCTCGTCTAATCTCTCCAAGATAGTCTTTGCCTGACGATGTCCTGCCAAAAAAGTAATTTTCATTTCACCCTTTTCTTCTTTCAGCAATCTCTATACAGATTATCAGTTAGCTCAGATTTTTCCGTTTCAAAGAACTCTCTCTCTTCTCTAAGTTGACCATCTACGTGTTTCCATCAGTTACAATAATTCTTCACATCAGCCTTAATTTCATATCAGCATGTATCTAGATATATTTATTTTCTGGGATTACAACCCAATTCTCGGAATACAATAGATTCTTTTTAAACTTCTGGGATTACAACCCATTTCTTTTCCACTTTTCTAAATACACGATGACTTTTAATTCTAAGCTTACAAAGAATTCATTTTACTGATACCATTCGATCTTCTTTTATGTTGTCTTCTCCTTTTTTCTGAGAGTTTTCTTCATAATTAACTTCCTTCTGTGCCTAACTGTTCTATCTTCTTCGTTCTTCTGTTCGTACAATTGAAAAGTTGATTTCCATTTTCCATATTACTTTCTTTGGCATCTTTACTTTTACTGGTTTGATCTTTCACTATCAGTCTCATTGTTCAATGGAGTGGTGACATAACTTATCACTCATTATTCTTTCTTAAGATATCACTTGCAGAATATATTTTCCTCCAACGATGGGTATTATATATATATATCTTCTTACAGGAACTAACATTAAAGAACTAAAATTTTCTTCTTTCAAATAAATCATTATCATTTGCCCAAACTTATAATTCCACGAATTTTTCTTGTGGTGAACTGGAACTTTTTCAGACAACTTTAATAATTCTAGAAACGTACGCTTGCTAGTCTGTAAATCATAACATCTCCTTCCTTTGCACTATTGAGTCTTATTTGTTCCTTCCGATTCCTTCAAATACGCGTTGCTTGTCAATGTCTTGTTTTCCTTTTCTCTTCCTCTTTTCTTTCTTCTATTTTCTTTTCTATTCTTCTCAAGATCCTTCTTCCGCCTCTTCCAACTCTCTTCCAGTAAAGAAATTACTTTCAATTCTCTCTTCTTCCAATCTGGTTTCTGATAAGATTTCTTCTTACGTTCTACATCTTCATCAAATGCATGCTCTCCTTGTCTTTTCCGTCTCGTCTTCTTCTTCCTTCTCTTTGGCGAAGTAGCATCAAAATCTATTTGATCTATGTCGACCCTTCTTTGCATGTTCTTAACTTTCTTCAGGTTCTTTTCTATTTTTAATTCCTTTATCTTCTTCTTCTTCCATGTCTTTAAGTGAATATATCTAAATATCATTTTACTTTTCTTCCTTCTTTGTTTACATCTTCTGCTAGGCTTATGCTTCTTTTCTTCCTCCGTCAGAGACTCGTCACTGGAAATTTCTTCTTTCATCTTCATTTTGACATGGATGTCTTCATCATTATATTGACAACTAAATTTTTCATCTCTTTCTATTCCTCTTTCATCCTCTTCTATTTTCTCATCTTCCTCTTCTTGGACCTCTTTAAGTTCCTGAGTGTTTTCTTCTCTAAACCTTATAGCTACTTCTTCTATCTTGCTGTTATGCTCGTCATTGCAACTTTCCTCTTTCATCTTCCAACTTCTATATTCTATAAGGACCTTCGATTCTTCTATCTTGTTTTCGTTTTCGTCTATTCTGCAAACATCTACTTCTGTCTTGCTGTCATTTTCTTCTGTTCTTGAAACAGCTACTTCTATCTTGTCTTCGTTTTCTGCTATTCTGGAAACATGTACTTCTGTCTTGCTGTCATTTTCTTCTGTTCTTGAAACAGCTATTTCTGTGTGAGAATCGCTTTCCCCAATTTTACTTTCCGGACGTTCAATTCTTCGTTCATTTTCTTCTCTCAAGATCCTTCTGTGCCTAATTATATTCAACTCCTCGCATGTTTTATTGTACTTTTCCATCATCATCAATAACTTCTGGCACATTTCCATCACGGTCATTTCTTGTATTTTCTCTTGTTTTTCTTCCACTCTAGTTTCTCCGTTCTCGTCCTCAGTTTTCTTTTCCGCTTCCATTTTGGCTTTCTCTCTTCGCTGTCTGGTTCCTAATTCTCTAGCCCCACGTTGGGCGCCATTTATTTATGCTACCTTCATTTGGTGCAAAGGTACATAAACCTTAATCTTAAAACTCAGCTAGCTTATCTACAGGGTAGGGTTCTTTGTAGACAACGAAACCAGACAGGATGCCTTCCAATGGAGACGTTTAAACAAATATATTATTTAAACACAGGATACATGGAGTAAGAATTCTACATTCTTCTATAATTTTCTCGTTACAGTCAATTTTCATCTCAATATTCTTTTTATTATTTATTTTCTTTATTTGGATATTCTTCTATATGTACTTCCTTCGTAGTGGGCAGATCTGGATCGGGACTTCCTTCTCAATGGACAGTCTGGACTTCCCTCTTAATGGACGTTCTGGGTCGGGACTTCCTTCTTGATGGACGGCCTGGATCGAAACTTCCTTCTCAATGGACGGTCTGGATCTAGACTTCCTTCTTAATATGGAGGATATGGACTTCCTTCTCAATGGACGTTCTGGATCGGGACTTCCTTCTTATCTTCTTTGTAAACTTCCCTCTGGATTTCAATTTATTTAGGTTTTGACTATTTTACGAATTCCTTTTTCCTCCAAGCTTTGGGAATAATACTAATATCCTCCCTTGGGTCTGCGATCGGAACGCGCCACCACTAACTAGGTACAACAGAGTGTATACTTGGTGCAGCCGATTGACATGCGCATCCAAGTAGGTGCTACAGTTAAACTGCGCAACCAAAAAGTGCTGTGGGGCTTCGATCAGAACGCGCTCGCCACTGATGTAAACAAAATTTCCCCTATAGGAATGGTAAATCAATCATACAGATGCAATATCTGTTCAAAGACACAAACTTGTATCAGTGCTTTGACTTCCTTAATTTTCATATTAACTTACATGTGATCATTGATTTGATTTATAAGATATATATATTAATTTACTTCTTTCATATTTATTTTTTGTCTTCTTATAATATATTCTATTGTTTTTCATCTTTCCGATTTGCTTTGTTCTTATTTATAAAGTTATTCACATATATTATGCCAATTCTTAACCTTGCACGCCTGGTGCTGCCATCTCTATTCGTCTTTGGCAAACTATTCACATTACTTGGTCCTATTGGGTACGTAACACTGTCTAACACTTGCAACACTCAGTTAGTCTTGTTAGTTGCTTGCCTTAAGTTAAAAAAAAAAATAAACATATTTCAAATTCGGAAACATGTTATGTGTAAAAAGTACTGAATTAGCACATATTTGGAACAATTATATCATTTCAGTGAAATATTGGAACACACTTTGGGAACCACTGAATTATGCAATTCAGGGACAAATTATTAATTCTGCTGTAAATATTGTAAATATTTGAGAAGCAAAAACAGACCCCCCTTTAAAGAGGAATATACTTAATATTCTGATAACTAAATGTGCTATTAGGAGGGATATGTTTATTTTGTGTAATAAGTGCAGTTTTTAAATCAATTTTGGATTATGTTCACAATTTTAAAACTATTTATACACCACTTTTGATCAGTTTTGTCACCGCTGTAACACCGAAATTTTGTTTTTTTTATTTACCAACAATATGTGCCTCTAGTTATTGTGGGAAAACAATAATATTACATGAAAGTTTGTAGGGTGGTAGATTATTCAAGTATTTGACACACATCTTTTGGAAAGTAGAAGGATTATTCTTGACTGTTCTTCCTTTGTAGTGGAGTGATTAGAATAAATACACAGCAATTGTCTTCATACGTATTTCGCGAATGATGTAATCTCGCTCTCATTGTGTGATTTTGCTTTGGTATGGAGTCAGCTCTTCAAAGCTGAATCTAATCTACCAAAGCCTAACCTAATAATTAGAGGCACATATTTTTGGTAAATAAAAAAGCAAAATTTCGGTACAAAAACGGAGCCAATTTCGGGTTCAAAACCAGTAAATAAAATAAAATATCGGTGTTATAGGGGTGAAAAAATGGACGAAAATTGGTATATAAAAAGACGTATTGGTTTTAAAATTGTGAATATAATCCTAAATTTGATTTAAAAACTACACTTATTCCACAGAATTAACATTTCACTTCTAATAGCACATTTATGTAGTTATCAGAGTTTTAAGTTTATTTCTGTGTAAAGGAGTCCATTTTTGCTTCTCCAATATTAACAGCAGAATTAATTAATTTTCCGGGAATTGCATAACTCTCAGGATAATTCAGACCTCGGAAGGTGTCGCGTCGGTGAATAAACCCTGAATTTCGTGTTTAAGAGTTAATTTCGCTTTTTGCAGTAAAGTAAAGTAAAGTGTTCCCCTGTGCATAGCACCACGCCATGAAGGCGTATAGAGGGTGTGGGGGTAACGCCCCACACTTTCTTGATCCGGTCGTGAGTGGGGGTGATGTGATCAGCATCACGCCCCTGGCTGCTTTTACCCCCCAGGGTTTCCATGTTATTCGACGCTGGGTGGGCGCCGGGGCCGCTTCCACCGTTAGAAAAGTTTTTGCAGTTCATTTCGCATTATTTCGTGACAAAATATGGTCACAAAATGCATCTCTCACCTTTCAAAAACATGAAAAATTAACACTACAATGTGTTTTTTCAAATTTCGTTTTTTCGTTAAAAACGAAATATGCATGCCCCTACTAATAATGTATGAAGTGAGCCAGAAAAAAGTTAGCACACTATGTGCCTTGTCCACACTGCCATTAGCTTGGAACATAAAGTTTTGCACCCTAATCTGGAATAGACACCTATGAGAAAACAAGAAAAATTTGTAATTCAGAAGCTGTGTGATTGTGTGTGTGTGCGTATGCATATTTTGTTTGCAATGATTTACAGGTCTTTCGTTTAGTTGGTTTTAAGGCCCATCCTGTTGGAGGATGCGAAGATGCAGCTATGGTGACAAAAAGTGGGACAGTTGTCCAAAGTCTTCTGTAAATTTGATTACTAAACTTCCCAGGCATTACTATGTAACTGTTACATTAGTTTCAAGGATGTGTTAATTTGGAGAAGACTTTCTCTTTCTTCAATGTGTTTACCTTCACGCCCTGGCCTTTCTTTCAGACTTTACACAAACAGTTTGTACTCCACTTCATCAGCTCTGTTCAAATTTTTTCTTCCTCTGTTTTATTTCAATACAATATCGGCATCTTGCACAGGCCAACCTAGAACACATGGCCCATGATGGGAGAATGTAACTATTGCATGGAATATCAGATTCAAGGCCTTCATGGTGGTTAACATTGTTGCCTTGTTATCAAGGGGTCATGGGTTCAATCTCTGATGGTTTGGATTCCACTGTAAACTGCAGATCTAGTCCCTAGTGGCCTATTTGAGCATAAAAGTGGACTAGATTTGACTGCTTATTTCTTGTTCAGTCTGAGAGATTGTCATTGTTTCGTTTGTTCATTGATTACAATGTTTGTTTGCAAATGGCAGTTTCCTTGCAGATTGCTAGATAAAACACAGGCTATATTTGCTACCACTCAACCTCCAGTAAAGGAGAAAACTGCACATTGAAAACTCCATACTTCTAGTTATTTGTCAACCAGGACTAGGCACATATTGAAAAACTGTCCCTAAATATTTTTGGCACAAGCTTGCAGATCGAAAGCAGCAAGAATTGAATTGAGGAAGAGGCAGGAAATTTCCCTCTCTACATCTTTAATTTAGTTTTCACTCCCTCTATATTTTCTATCATTTTTGTTAGTATGAATGAGGAATTAGAATTAATAATTTGTCTTAGGGCCTCCCCGATGCGCAGTGGTAGTGTCATCGTCTTCTAATCAAGGGGCCCAGGTCCTGTGTCCGATACCCAGAGGAGACACACAGTGGTTCGGATCCCACTTTAAACTATAGGTCCAGTCCCAATTAGCCTTACTGTGCATAAAGTGGACTTAAAACAATAACTCAGTCAATCAATCAATAATAATTTGTCATTTAATTTCAAATTAATTTTACACTAATAACTCAGTCTAAATTGTCTGTTTTATGCTAAATTTTGCATTAAATTGATGGTTTGGTATAGGTGTCCTATTTAATTAAAACTTGCATACCAAAAATGCTCAAATACTTGTATGTGACTTTGGAACCATACTGTGGCACATAAGCCTGCATCTGCTAAAGGCAATTTTGCTTAACATTATACTGTAGTTTACTGAAGTCTCGAATGGACCTAAGTATCTTGAAAGCCTGCAAGGAAGAGTGTTGAGGCTAACATGCTATGAAGCCAAAGGTTACAGGTTCGAATCCTGGATGGTGTATCATTGTGTTTGTCCCATCATGTATTTCACCATTCATCCCCATTATTGCAATTAAACCAAAATGTAGAAAGCAATTTAAATAATTGAAATACACAGAAAGTGTGTCAGGTGTCATTTCAATCTTACAGAGGTCTGTCTCATTCTCAGCTTTGCCTCAACAGATCTCCTAGGGCCTGTTCTTGTCAATTTTCAAAAGGCTGACGTGGTATTGTCTCAAATTTTCATGAGTTCAAGACTTCTCCCGTCTTGATACCATCCCTAGCTGCAGTGTTTTGTTCGGGGTGCCTTGAATACAATTTGAAAAACAATTAATGCACACACATATACATACATACTTATACAGGGTTAGCCTAAAAGAAATAGACACTTTCAAAGTTTTACAGAAAGAAGAGTTTTAATAATACAGCTGTTTACCATACTGTGTTCTAAAACGATGCTGCACGATAGTAACAAAATTTGTTTTTGCAAATTCAATCACGCAGAAAGCCTTCTCCACCTGGCTAGCGGCCATACTGCTCAACTTACGTCAAGCGGAGGTCGTAAACTTGGGGACTTTCTCTATACAACAGTACTAAATGCTTTCTAATGTAACAAACAAATTTCAATTTATAAAGTGTTTATACTGTCTATTTTTTTTAGTCTAGCCATGTATTACCATTGGTGATCTATTATGTGAGAGCTTTAACATCTAAAATATAGTGTATGATTCACAGAGGTATGCATATTTAGTTTTTGACGAAAACACGAAATGTGAAATAACACATAATATTAATTTTTCATGTTTCTGAAAGGTGTGAGATGCATTTTCCTACCCTGTCTTGTCCGAAATGAACTGCAAAATGCGAAATAGACTCAAACACGAGATTTAGAGTTTATTTGCCGATGGGACACTTATCTGAAGTGTGACTAATCCTGTGAGTTATGTAATTCACAGAAAATTGATTAAGTCTGTTGTAAATATTTGAGAAGCAAAAATGGACTCCTTTATACAAGAATAAACTTAATACTCTGGTAATGATTTAATGTGCTATTAGAAGGGATATTTTTATTTTGTGTAATAAGTGCAGTTTTTAAATATTTTTTTATTTTTTAAATGTCATTTTACATACCACATTTGATCCGATTTTTCACCGCTATAACACCAACATTTTATTTTATTTATGAAAAATATGTGCCTCTAATGATTCATTGTCTTGGCCCTCTCTCTTGAAATTTTGCTGGATCTGCACTGATACTCAATATTACGGAAGACAATCTTGTTTTCCTGGCCATTGTGAAGTCATGATTGGTTCAAGTTTAGGAGAGAGTACTTTTCAGACACACTGTATGAAGATCCTTCTAAAATGAGTTTTCTTTCGTCGCTTAGAACAAGTAGCCTCATTATGTAACTAATTGGACTATGAGTGGATGTTATTGAAGTGTGAACTTGGACAGTATCCAATACATTTTGCTAATTGAAGTTAGCAACATTGCTTTGTATATATATACTCCTTTTACGGTTACCGGTGTTCATGTGGTTTTTGTTGCGTGCGTAAATTTGGTTTTAATGAGTGCTAAATTTGTCAGACACGCCGAGTACGTTGTGAGTGAACCTGTGGGAAAAGCATGTGGCTGCTAATGTGAGGAATATATTTAGCAGATAGGAGTAAATGTAACTACAGGATATACTAGAGAACCCATTGCACTTATGATTATCTGAGCAAACTTAAAATAAAAACTTTGCTTTGATGTACTGAAAGAACTAAAAAATAGAAAATTTCATTTATTGGCACCATACAAGGTGACCCTCGCTCCTTGTGGTAAAGCTTTGAGAAAATTAGCAAAAATAGTCCTCATTGTATTTCTCTTTGTCTTATTTTATGTTGCTTTTTATGCCTCTTGAGGCTAATTGAGGAGTTCAGAACAGAAGTGCTGTAACTCCACTTTTTGTGGAAATTGAGTTATATGTATAACTTCAAACTGTGAAGTATCAATATTTCAGTGCTAGACGTTTCTCCTAAGTTTGAAATTTTTGGTCGTAGAGGTACGACGATGTTAGTACTACGCGTAGCTGTTGGAGCACAAAGTTATTTAAATGTGCCTTTTTCTCAAAACTTCCTTGAATGGAATTATGCTCTGAACCCCTCAATAGATGATAGTCAACTTGACGTCACTTTGGGACGAAACAGCAGAAGTCAGGCAAACAGATTCACGCATGTTAAGGAAAGCAAATGAGAAGCCTTCTTACTGTGAGAAATTTGCAATCTTTTATACATACACATTTTTCATGTGATTGTGATAATCATATCTTGAATCACTTTGGCAAAGAACATACGCACAATTAAGAATCTTATATTTGCTCAACTATACTAAATTTCTTTGTTTAGTATATATTTTTTTTTATGATGAAAAAGTTAGTAAAAATTTTCTTGCTGTTTTTCTTTATTGAGTGTTACGAAAAGCTAAACATTTACCGAAAGTATTAGAATCTCTTCATTGTACGAGAGTCGTTCAAGGAAAAAGTTTCCTTTTTTGTGTGTGAGGAGAAAGTATGACCCCGATAAATGAAATGAAACTAGCAATGTGTTCTTTCGTCTTTCCTCTACATTTACACACAATGCAGTGAGAAACGTGCTCTGGCCATAAGGAGTAGCGAGTCATGGCCGTGTGGAGTATTGCTCACAGAGTTTTTGAAGAAGGGGGAAACAGTCAATGCTGCACGTTATTGCCAATCAGTGGTGAAAGTAAAAAAGGAATTCACCGCAAACGTCCTGGACTCCTTTCTGCTGGTGTCATTCTTTTGGATGACAATGCCCGTCCCCATTCGGCAGCATTAACACAGGATAAACTTCGAGAAATTATTGGAAAGGTTACCACACCCTCCCTACAGCCCTGACTTGGCCCTGAGTGATTTTCACTTGTTTCCTGCAGCAGGTCAACGTTTTCACACTGATTTGGAGATTCAGATAGTCGTGAAAAGTGTTCTTCGTGCCCTAGACCCCGAATTTTTAGATTGCTTTCAAAAACTTGTGCAGCAATGGGACAAATGCTTGTGCCACCTTTGTAATTATGTTGAAAAGTGAGAAAGGACAATGCTACTTGCTGCAACTTGATTTTTGTCTGTAACTTAAGAAATATTATTTTTGCAACATAGGGAAACTTTTTCCTTGAACAACCCTCGTATGTACAGTAACAACTCAGAAAGACTTATCATAGGACAGTAAATATTAAAGCCAGTTCAGTTCCTGGTGAGAGCCCCCAAAATTTTGGCATTGACCCAGAATCTTGAGGACAATTTGGAAGCTACTTTAAAAGAAGCAGTTGTACGTTTTGGTCTCTAAAAGCCAGAAAACTGTGGCAATGGGAGCCGGCCACTATGGTGGAGTGTTTAGCATAGTGTGCTATGATGCCAGGGGTCCTGGGTTCAAATCCTTATCGAGGCATGGGTGTTCTTTGCGAGTGTCCCTTCTTCAATTTCATCATATCCATCATTCTTCGCGATTAGCCAAAAGTGGCAGAAATGTGAAGTAAAGTAAACAAAATCAATCAATCATTCAGTGGTGATGGGACTCGATGCGCTGACCATGCATGACGACAAAAAAAAAAAAAAAGCTGCTCCAACAGGCCCTGGCCCTTCGAGGGCTGTTGTTCCTAGAATTTAGTTTAGTTTTTAGTAAGTAACATGTTCCTAGAATTTTTCAAAAAATAATACTTCCAAAAGTGCTCTGGTAAAATAAAAGCCTCTGTCAGACACCAGGTCACATGGCTCTTTGGTTCTTTGTGAAGAAAATAACAATCAGAATTGTGGCACGGAAGCCTTGCCATGAAGGCATATAGGTGGTGTGAGGTTAGGGCCCCACACTTTCTTGATCTCTGTCGAGCTAGGGGTGATGTGATCACCTTTACCCCCCAGAGTTTCCTCCAGGTACCTACTTTATACGACACTGGGTGGGTGCCGGAGCTGCTTGAACAGGTTGAAATTGTCCCGGTTCTACCCGGCTGGGGATCGAACCTGGGTCTCTCACATGGTAGTCAGATGCCCTAACGACTGAGCTATGGATGTTTGTGCTTTCTTTTTTTTCTTTTTTTCAAGTTACTAACGAATTTCCATTTGAAAATTTTTGATTTTCTAAAAATTTTGGATGGGCTGTAGCCCCATCAGCACCTCCCTTGCATACACCAGTGGTCAGCGTGCCGTATTAGTGAAAGAGCACGCACTCTCATATGCATGCGTGGACTGCAGAGCAAGCAGAGGCACTAGCATTATAAGAGGGGCTGAAAAGAATTGAAACTGGAAAAGTTTCAATTTTAAATTATTTGCTAATTCGTATATTCTACTAATGTGCATTACTTTTGTCCTACATTTTGACTAAAAGTCCTGCATTTTGGGACAGCATGGTCTACTTTTCCCATGTAGTTATCCAGTAACCCTACTAGCGCCGCGATCCGTAACTACAAAGCTCGCGCGAGCTACATTGCAATTCTGTTTATTTTGTCTGCCCCCTCGTATATACATACATACAAATGGGTATTGAACTCGTCAAATGAAAAACGTTCTTTCACCACTGAACGGATGTCTAAAGTTCTGGATTCAAGTTACTCTCAGTAGCGTCATCATCTTGTAATCAAGGGGTCCCAGGTTCGATACCCGGTGGAGGCACGTAGTGGTTCGGATACCACTTTAAGCTTTAGGTCCAGTCCCAATTAGCCTTACAGTGCATAAAGTCGACTTAAAACACCAAATCAGTCAAATCAAGTTGCTCTCAGAACGCAGATGTTGTGGCGTTTGTCCTCTCATTTATTTCATACCGTCATCATTCAACCTCATCCCAGAAACGACATCAAATAGGCAGGGTGAAAAGGCGGAATTTTGAAAGTAATGGGGAAAGTGCCAAGAAAACTTTCCTAAAATCGTTTATATTGCATACTTTGAATTCAAGCTACAGCATATTGATCCAGACAATCCTAAGCTTTCACTGATAAAATAATATCTTCATGGCATTTGGCTAGAAGCGCATAGAATTACCATAGGAATGCTGTGAATGTGCTGCCGTTTTGCATGGACGTCCGCAGATTTTTTCTTTTTTTTCTAGGGAGGGGCAAATGAGGTATATTTTTTTAAGGAGGCAAACGAGGCATATTTTTCCTTATAATAGTGTTACCTGCTCAAAATACACTCCATCAGTTGAAAGTTATGTTCCTGCAACGCCCTTATAATAACTGAAATTGTGTGTGTGTGTGTGTAAAATGTATAATTGTAGGTTGACATTCATTTTCCAGGGGAATCGGCATGCCCCCTCCTCTTCCGAACACCATGTCCTCTTGTGTATTTACCGAGTTTATCTTTATCTTCTCCTATAACTGTGTACAGTTTTGTGGGAAGAAAATATATCACTATATGGCCCTGACACAGGCCGAAATCTCAGGAGAGAAGTTGTTACGCTTTCCTCAGAGAAGACTCGAACCTGCGGGCGTCCCGTAGCCCAAAGCATGTCGCCTTAGATCTTACGGCCACGGTGCGGGACTTACTGATTTCCTACTAATATTAAATACCTTAAACAATAAATTACAACTTGGGTTGAATAAGATACAAGGTAGCTCTGATTGTGCGTTAGTGCTGTTTTTTTCCTTTCAATCTCATTTCGTCTGATGATAAGAATGAGTAGTTGGGTGCCTAAACATCACCACTTGAAATGAAAAAAATTGCACAGTTTTAAGATTTTAAATGGTGAATAGAATGCATTATCTTCGTTCACCCAAATGCCACCCTCTCTTTGACGTAGTACAGGGTTGTTAAAGTTTCAGGAGTTGTAAATAAATTCAATTCCGGTCCGGGAGAGAAGATCAGAAACGTAAATAGGTTCTGGACCGTAAAGGACCTTTTTATCTGTAAAAATAATTCAATTCTGTCCCGGGACCTTTTTTTGTGGGTCAATTTTTATACGGTCCAAATTCGGTATTGAAATTATACAATACGCAACTTGGACCGAATTTAAATTGTGCGAGAAAAAAATGTACCGGAATTTATAGGTTCCTGGACCTTTTAACAACCCTGCACTTCTGCAGACTGTCGAGCCAAAATGACAGAAAAGCGACAGTAAAAATAACAAAAATAATAATAAAAGAGTCATTGAATTCACCTTATGACAATTTTGTATACTACCATTTTAGCCTTTGAAAATAGTGTTAGACTTATAAAATACTTTCATGAAATCCGGGACTAGACTTTCGGAGTCTCGGCCAGGGTTTTTCTGAATTTGAGTGTCCAAAACGGCACCGCAGGTCAACTTTACAATATACGTGGTCTGTTAGGAAATTAATGAGACTGGCAACACTGTGCACGAACCGGCAATGCTGCTGCCTCCACCTTCACATGGCAGGTAGGTGAACGCTTGCCATTGACTCAGTACAAGTTTCAACTTGCTACAGTTGCTACACAATTGTTGAGAGCGTCTGACGTGAAGTTGTGTTTGTGAGGTGCGTTACAAAACTGGACTGGCAAAAGTTTGAACAACGTTGTGCCATCAAATTTTGTGTTAAGCTTGGCGAATCCGCTACTGTGACTTATTAAAAGTTACAAAGGGCTTATGGAGAAAATACGCTATCTAGGGCACAAGTGTTCAGATGACACAAGTCCTTTTTAGAAGGCCGAGAACAAGTGGAAGACGAACCTTGTGCGGGAAGACCTTCAACCTCAAAAAGAGATGACAATGTGGAAAGGGTGAGGTCAGATCGTTGATTAACGGTGAGAATGATCAGTAGTGAGTTTAATTTGAACGTGTGTACCGAATGAAGTCCTTGCAATACTCAGGAAAAGGGTTGCACGTGTGCGACCAGGCATTGCACGCACTTGCATGCTGCACCACGACAATGCAGCATGTCACACGACAGTCTCCATCAATGTTTTTTTGGCAAAAAAAAAAAGCATTCCCGTGGTTCCTCAGTCCCTGTGGCTTTTTTTTATTCCCCTTGCTCAAAAACCACTTGAAAGGGCGCCATTTTGATACTTTGGATAATATCCAGAAGAGCGTAACCGACGAGCTAAAAGGTATTCCAGCAGAAGCCTTCCAGTACTGCTACGAAAAATGGAAAGAACGCCTACATCGCTGTGTAGCTGCTCAAGGGAACTATTTTGAAGGGGAACACCTTGATTTGTAAAAATAATAAAATTCATCTTTTACAGAAAATCAGTCTCATTACTTTCCTAACAGACCACGTACTCCATAATCAGTGCTGGTTTGGGACAAACCATTGGGTACAAAACGAGGTTCCTAAGTACGTGACCCGTTATAAGTTCTATTCCATGGGGACAATCTGGGACCTTCATGTAAAGAGGAAGTGGCGAGCTCCGGTCTATAAAGACGACTGTATTTTGTACACTATAACTGCTAACAACCACAGCAAACCGCCTTTCAAACATAACCTTATCAACTAGGTCTCTTTGTCCCGTGGCCCTGGAAAGGTGCGAGTTATGCGCGTGGAAAGGCGTGTTTTTCAACTTCTTAATATGCTAGTCACGTCGGCTTAGCAAGAGAGGAACACACATACAAACACGAGTAGCACAAGTGCTGTAAATATCCTATAACAACAAATGAGTGTTGGTATGGCAAGACATGTTTTCACGCCTTCGGTTGTGATGCAATTTCACGGTCTCGGGTGCTGTGAATAGCATCTTCTGTTCTAGTCACGGGGACAGGTCATTTTTAATGCAGGAAAATATTTATTGCTGAAGATGTGACGTCCATGTTTATGCTTATACGTAATTTATTTTGTTCCTTTCAGCTACGGATAGAGTGGCGTATGACGGAAACTTTTAATTGCAGAACATCATTGTTCATGTCTTATACTCAACTCCGGAACGAGTCTACTTTTGGCTATTCGCAAAGAAATGCCGGGATTCGAACCTGGGAACCCTGGCGTCGTAATTCAGTGTGATAATGACTACATTCCGCTCACATTACTCTTTTTCTTCCTCGAGGCAACGCTACAGCGCATCTAAATACTTATAGCTGCGCCGCTCTATATCCGGCGCCGGGACCGCCTTTATGGCAGTGACCCTCTGTTGCCGCGTTTCCCTACGATGGAACTCTCGGTCAAACAACCAATTAGGCCTAGTGCTTAGGCAAGAAGCGACAACTTTAAAAAATCCGCTCCCCCCCCCCCCCCAAAGCAGCCAATAGGGAAACAGGAAACAGGATTTTGTCAAAAGGTTACAATGTTTGTTTTGAAAATGTACATATACGAGGGTACATAAAAAATAACTATTATTTTAAGGCTAATGGCTTTCTTTATTGAATTTCAATTACAAACTTTCAAAATAGTCTCCAAAAGTGAAACACCGATCCCAACATTCAATCCACTTTTGAAGACAATCATTCAAGACCATCTCTGGCATTCTCTTTAGTACATCCGAAACAGAGTTGTTCAGTTAACTATGTGATTGAAAGTGGTGTCTACGAAGTTCTTATTTCACGTACATCTTCAGTGGCATAAGAGCAGTACTGCGCAGTTACTGTAGACTGTTTACGAATCATATGATCATACACAATTCCAATTTTGTAAAACAAAATTCGATTGTCACGCTCTTCTGTAGCTTCAAATTCAGGCTAGACTAGAAACATGTCCTAAACGAATGGTTGCCTCTTTATGAACTGAATAGTTCCAAACACGGTCAAGGTCACACTAGTGCGTACTGTCCCGTTCTTTATTGATACGCCCTCGTAGATTTTATCAGTGATCTTATCCTAGCTATTGTCTGTCCTGTTGAAATACTACTTCTGTCATGGTAATATTACTTCCCAGATAGCTTAGTGGCTAACGTTGCCAGTGTAGTTTATTTGGGGGGGTACGGAATACAATTGAAAAAAGTAGTAGTCGTGAGTAGTCTGTACAATGGCGCCGTTTACTGTTCGTCAGAAAGTTGAGTGCTGCTTTTGGTTTGCAGAATTGAAGTCTCCTGTAACGGTACAAAGAAGATTCCGGCAACAATATGGACAGGAAGCACCAGAACGTCATTACATTGTTAAATGGCATAAACAATTGCTGGAAACAGGGTCTTTGTTGAGGAAGAAAGGTAGTGGTCGGAAGCGTGTGAGCGAGGATAAAGTGGTTGCAGTTCAGGAAGCTTTCCAGAGAAGCCCGCGTAAATCTCTGAGACGTGCTAGTTCTCAACTTCAAATTCCACGTTCTACTGTGTATGATGTCGTACATAAAAGGTTAAGGCTTAGAGCCTACAATAGGCTGTATCGAAAAAAACCTTTTTTCGAAATGTTAAGGTGGCTAGTGCGGAAAAGTGGCCATTTGTGTCCAAAAACACGTCTGATTTTTTTCAGATTTTTTGGAGGTCGTTTAGGTGGCGCGCATCGACCTTGAAGTTTTGATAGTGATTTGGTTATGCAACACGCACAACAATTTCACAAAAATGTCATTATTTGGCTATTTCATGTCTCTCTTTCTGCATTATGGTCGTTTATTGTTTTGTTTATGGCAAATATGTTACATTCATGCCTTAGGAGTGGTTTCCTATGCTGTTTACGTATGCTTTGGGTCAAAAATTGTCAATTTGAGGCTAAAAATTCCATTTTTTCTATTGATGGTTTCCAATTGGTTTCGACTTTGTGTTTTATTCGAAAGTTTTCCTGTATGAAAGACTAAATAAAATATTTTGGCTTTCTAATTGCTAACATACTTTGAAAATAACCCAGAGCTCACCACGAGGAGGTGGCTGGACTGCGAGCTCCACCCACCCACCCAAATTATGTTGGCAAACATAATTTTACTAAGGGCAGGCCAAGATTTTCTTCTAGTTTTCTTCTTGAACTTTATAGTTAGTTTTTGTTCGAAATGTCGGCATATGTTCTCTAGATTCCAATTTCGCTTTGATGTAGCCATTACGTGCGGTGGCGCCGAAAACGGAAGAAGCAGCCTCTGTGATAATTTTCACAAGTCGCTCCACTCCTTGTGTGTGGCTGGGGAAGTCTTGAATTTCCGCTATTTTTTTGTTTTTAATGTAGTCATGTACTTCTTCATGACTACATTAAAAACAAAAAAATAGCGGGAAGTCTTGCACACACAAGGAGTGGAGCGACTTGTGAAAATTATCACAGAGGCTGCTTCTTCCGTTTTCGGCGCCACCGCACGTAATGGCTACATCAAAGCGAAATTGGAATCTAGAGAACATATGCCGACATTTCGAACAAAAATTGACTATAAAGTTCAAGAAGAAAACTAGAAGAAAATCTTGGCCTGCCCCTTAGTAAAATTATGTTTGCCAACATAATTTGGGTGGGTGGGTGGAGCTCGCAGTCCAGCCACCTCCTCGTGGTGAGCTCTGGGTTATTTTCAAAGTATGTTAGCAATTAGAAAGCCAAAATATTTTATTTAGTCTTTTATATAGGAAAACTTTCGAATAAAACACAAAGTCGAAACCAATTGGAAACCATCAATAGAAAAAATGTAATTTTTAGCCTCAAATTGACAATTTTTGACCCAAAGCATACGTAAACAGCATAGGAAACCACCGCTAAGGCATGAATGTAACATATTTGCCATAAACAAAACAATAAATGACCATAATGCAGAAAAAAAGATATGAAATAGCCAAATAATGACATTTTTGTGAAATTGTTGTGCGTGTTGCATAACCAAATCACTATCAAAACTTCAAGGTCGATGCGCGCCACCTAAACGACCTCCAAAAAATCTGAAAAAAATCAGACGTGTTTTTGGTCACAAATGGCCACTTTTCCGCACTAGCCACCTTAACATTTCGAAAAAAAGTTTTTTTCGATACACCCTAGCCTACAAGTTACAGCTTGTTCAGAAACTAAAGTGCAGTGATAAACCCGCTAGGTTTGATTATGCTAGTGAAGTGCTGTCACGCATTGATGATGACAATGAATTCCTGACACGCGTAACATTTTCAGATGAGGCTACCTTCCACATTTCCGGAAAAGTGCATAGGCATAACTAGAATATGGGGTGAGCAGAATCCCCATGCAGTTGTTGAACATGAACGCGACAGCCCCAAGTTGAATGTGTGG
The DNA here is from genome assembly GCF_977018435.1 of Lepisma saccharinum. NCBI lineage: Eukaryota > Metazoa > Arthropoda > Insecta > Zygentoma > Lepismatidae > Lepisma > Lepisma saccharinum. Next base: position 23,299,851 of record NC_139243.1, on the reverse strand, counting down.
TGTGGTTTGACACGAGATTCCGTAATTGGGCCCTTTTTCTTTGAGGAAGCTACAGTTACAGGTGCAAGTTACCTGCAAATGTTGCAACAGTATGCTGTACCTCGTATACCTCATGGGTACATGTTTCAGCAGGATGCCCCCCCCCCCACATTATGCCAGTTGTGTTACTAACTTCCTTAATAACAATTTCGCTGGTAATTGGATTGGGAGGGGTGGGCCCATTAAATGGTCACCAGACTTGACTCCTTTGGACTTTTTCCTTTGGGGTTATGTGAAGACTATGGTTTACCAAACACCTGTGCAAGACCTCAATGATCTCCGTGAAAGAATTATCGATGCATGTGGTTCCGTCACTCATCAAATGTTGAAGAACACTTGGACGGAGGTTGAGTACCGCCTTGATGTTTGTCGCACCACCAAAGGAGCACACATTGAGATCTTCTAAGGTGAATCTTTTTCTTGTTCTTTGGTTAAAAAAAAATCTATGATTTTATCTTCCAAATAAACGTTATTTGACATTTCTGTCGTTAACGATTGTTGAGTTATTTAAATTCTTTATTGGTATATTTTTTCTCGGGCACACTGTATTGTAGGCGGATCCATCTATTTCGGAATTCAAGTCCCGCTGGATTTGGATTGAACCCCTCCCCTTCTCCCTGCGACGCCTCCACAAGCCGGCCTCCTTGGCGGAATAGTTGGCGTAAAGCTTAACGCCCACTTAACGCGGCAACAGAACCCAGCATTAATGTACCCGACGCACTAAAAAACTCCGAAAAGTTCATCTTTGCTGACGATGTCAAAATATTCAAACACATTAAAAGCGATCACGACTGTACGAAATTACAAGACGAAATTAACGAAGTACTTGATTGGTGCAAGAACAACAAGGTTAATCTCAATCTCAAGAAATGCAAAGTAGTATCATTCACACGTAACAAACATCCCATCCAATACTCGTATAACATTTCCGACGTAGAAATCCTAAGAGAGAATACTGTAACTGACCTTGGAGTCACATTTGACAAAGCTTTAAATTTCTAGACACACACTGCGCGCATCCTCAGTGAAGCACATAGGAACCTAGGAAATGTGATGAGAATGGGTAGCCAGTTTAGAAAAGATATACCTTTTTGCTACTTTACTATACGTTTGTCAGATCAAGACTTGAATATGCCTCAGTCGTTTGGGACCCGTTATTTAAAAAGGAAATCGAGAAAATAGAGAAACCCCAAAATAAATTCTTAAGGTATTTAGTATATAAATTAGATGGCATTTATCCAAAATTCACTTCGGGTGACATCGTACGCAACATGCTGAGTGTCCCGTCCCTTGAAAAAAGAAAACAGATGCACCAGTTAACCTTCCTTTCCAAACTTGTCAATGGAAAAACAGACTCCTCCCCACTTCTCGCAAAAATTAACTTTTATGTTCTATACTCAAAATTAAGACCCAGAAATGACCTCTTCCAAATTTCACGCGGTAGAACCAGGATGGCCGAAACGGATCCCATGAGGAGTATGTGCGTGTTGTACAATAGTATCTATTTAGACCTGAAAGCAAACATATTATGTGAACCCTGTATAATAGCATTGTAACCAAATATGTTGTATACTTTATGATATACCACCCTTGTATTATATATTGTTGTTATGTAACGATTATTCTGTTCTGTCTTATAGTTTCTTCTCTTATTGTTTTTGTTTTCTATTTTCAGTTCTTAATTACTTTTGTTTTTTCAACATGTATGTGAACGTAACTCAGAATTTAACCTCAAAGCACTGTAACTGTTCATTTGCCTGTAGTGTTTAATAAATAAAGAAATAAACATAGACGTTTCCGGCGTCTCAGTGGGCGATTACCTTTAAGATAACGTGCGGACTTCTGGCACGGAAATTCCGCGCGTTTCCCAGCAATGGGCGTTTCACAATTTGATTTCAATAGAAGCAGACAACAGAAGTTCTTTTGCCGCGTTCCTCCGCGTCTCAGTGGGCGTTAAGCGTAATGCACAACTATGTAAGGAGTCCCTGGTTCCATCACCATTGCATTAGTTTAGCATTCTTCCTTGTCATTGGGATTAACCCAAACAACTAAACTAGAAATAGACAACTTTACAGTTATATATTTCAATTAGAGGGTCTGATGTTCGATTTTTCTGTAGGGCCACATTTGGGTAGTTCGTACTCCATGGAAACTATGAATAAAGATCTGATTGGTTCATTTTCTCACTGGAAACCATAGGTAATGATCTAATTGGTTCATTTAAACCAAAGCCGGCTTTATATAAGCGTGTGTATGTACACAATGCTTTTTTTTCTGCGGGGAAAAGTTTTGGTACTCATCGTAAATTGATTTGCAAGTCACACGAATGATAACCGTGCAAAGTTATTAAGAAGAGGTGCTAGAAATATTATGAGATATAAATGAACTTATTTTCATACATTTTTACCTTAATTTACTTTATTAACACGAATAATCATTAGTTTTTATTCTCGGTGGACGAGCACGTTAAAGTGGTTAACTTTCGAACTCGCCACATAAGTTCCAAGGTTCGAGTCCCGGCCTGCGTGTGTGTTATTTGTGCATATTATTTCATCAATTTCGTCCTAATCACTCAACCTGAGATGTAAGAGGCGACTATCTGAAGACACCGAATGTCAACCTCTCTTCCACGTGGTACACCCTGGATTGTTATTGCAGTCTAACGATGCTCTGGCGTCTGGGCTTGCAGCCAGTATAATCCTTCGTGGAGTTTGTGCTGTGTCCTGTCCGTTTCTGTTATTGTGTCTTCATCCTCATCTTGCTGACCGCCGTGGCGGAGTGGTTAGCACAGCGAATCCCGACCTGGACATGGATGTTCTTTGCAAGTAGCCCTTCATCCTCCTCTCCTAAATTAGCCAAAAGTGGCAGAAAATCGACAAACGCAAAAGGAACCGGCATAGCGTACCACGAGAAAAAGTATTTTATGTGTGGGTGTAGACTCGTGACATTTTGAACCTAAAATAAAAAGAATCCCTCTGTTCAAGTACATTCTTGAGCTGGCATCAAGCGCTAACATCGCCATATCGATTCGCTGCGAATTATTTATTGATTGTGCAAATGAAATGTGCCGGAGAAACGCACACAGATTTCAACGAGGGGTAGGTCACAGAATTGATTGTCGATTTCTCCACATCCTGCTACAGACATGCATTGTTACTGCTATTTTTATGAGGGGAACAGAATCATGATGAAGTTTGCTTCATGCACAAAAGGCTAATCTGGACTGAACCTTGGCACGTGGCAGGCCCGGTCGTCAAAGAACTGGTGCGGAGTTTTTACTTATTATGAAAGAAGAATTTATTTAAATATAAAAAATAAATGATAATTTTGTAAGTAATGTGCAGGTGTATGACCTCCAAACCTTCTCGTTCTTGGCCATGGTGGAGAAGGTGTGAGCAACATCGCGCTCTGGTCGCCTTTACTCCCCCCCCCCCCTTTCCACCGCTTCTGTGGTACTCATCGATATAGGGCGATCCGCGGGAAAAACATCCACCTTGGAAATTAACGTGTGGTAGTCGCACACTTAAACGACTGGACCACCATTAAGATAGCTTTGTTCTGTTTGTTTTTAATGACGCTTCTTTCAATGTAGTATTATCAATGGTATATCGGTATTAGTGACGCCGTCAGAAGAAGTGAGTGGAGTATGAATATTTGCTGGATGGCAATCACATTTAGTATACAACAATTATATTTATAATTACAATACTATTAATTATCTATTTTTTCTTGTTTAATGGGTGGCCCATATGGACGGAGGACTGTTGTAACGGATCCCCCCCCCTTTCCTTCCCTTCTACCTCTCTAGTGCAGTCAGCGACTGGTAGCATGGGCGCACCCAGTTTTTAAACAAAAAATAATAAAAGGGTTCAAGCATTGCAACATTTTGAATGCAATTTTGAATTAGAAAATTGAGCAAATCAATCCTTTTTACCCATCTATTTCAAAAGAATTACTGTCCACTTGGGGTTCCTGCCCCTTACAACATCCTTTCGATGTGCCCTTGCATAATGGTAATGTAAACCATTGAAACTATTTTCATTGAAGACGTGCGTTCCTCGTTCCGTCCCTCCTGTCGAGAAGTTCTTCTAACACGGATGGGTGTAGGACACATCAGTCTTTAACGCATGATCACTTCCTGCAAGGGCTGGACCCTCCGATGTGTCGTGTTTGTAACATTGTTTTAAGTGTTCGGTATATTCTTATTGAATGTGCCGACTTTGCTTTCCTCAGACAGACTTTTAATCTTTCCAGCTGTTTGTCATCCCTGCTGGGTGACAACAGTGTTTTATCAAATGTTTTTAGATTTTTGCGAAGAGCTGGTCTCTTCCACCGTCTTTGATTAAGTTTGTAAACGATTGTGACTTTTTTAATGTGTTGTGCTTGTTTTGTGCAGGTTTTAATTTTTCCCAAAGAGCTATTTACACCCCTTATTTTAATTTTTCAGTCAGAATTTTAGATAAGGGGATTATTCTCCTTATACATAGAAGGGTGCAAAATGGCCTTAAGTGCCGACGCACCCAAAACTTTCAATTCAATCAATCAATTCATTGAAGACGTACACGTAGTATTGAAAACTTCCATCTTATAGAAATCTCGTACGTGTAGAATGTACATATGATTCAGTTGAGTAAGTAGCTGTGCTTTTGAGTTAAACAATGTATACGATAAAGGGTTACGAAACCATATTTTCAAGTTAAGCCTTGAGATCAGCATTTCCTTTAACGGAACTGTGCAGTGGTTTACGTAACAGTTTAGGAGAACTTTTTATCGTTTTCATAGTTTCGAAACAATAATAAAAAATTTGCCGGCAATTATGACCTGATCAACCATACATACGTTGTGGTATGAGTTGCATGTTTAGAAATATACAGTATCATCATTTTTATTTCAGTTTATGCCTCAAGGCATTGCCTTGAGTAATTCGTGAAGGTTGTTAGGAGTATTAAAGCAATCTTCCTTTCAGAAGAATAGGGGAAGTCAACCTATGGAGGTGCATAGGTCAAGGAATTTCATAACAATTTAGAAAAGAGCTGGAGAAGTCGTTTTAAATGTGGTTGTGGTACTCTCCGTGAATGTGTTTTTCTCATATTGGTAAACCCTAATTTGATAGAAGTGCCACTTGGATGACCAAACTTGTTGAGTAATCGACTGTCGCCGATCGAATCCCAGCCCGAGCATTAAGGGACACCTCTTGCTTTAAATTCGGAATACTACTTATAAATTGCATACCCACTAGGTGAATGGATATTCATCATCATCGTCGCGATTAGCCTAAAGTGGAGGAAAAGCTACGAATAAAACTGGGGTGGAAAATTATAAGTAATGTCAGTTTTTTTAATTGTGGTATAAATTGATTGATTGAAATGAAGATTATGGGGTGCGTCAGTACTTGGGCTATTTGCACCCGCCACATTTTATGGGACCAAACCGCTTGCCTTAACTAAAATCGACGCGTGTGTGTTTGGGGACTATCATCATCTTATCGAGGCTGTAAAGGGGCGCTTAGCACACAGAAGGACTAAACACAGCCCTGCAGAGGATTATACTGACTGCAGGTCCTGACGCCAGAGCCTCGTCAGTCTGCAACATTGCAGTTATTTACTAGGCTGTACTAGGTGGTAATGAAGTTCACTTTTGGGTGCCTCCTGCGAATGTCACCCCTTACACCCTGGGTGGTTTTTAAGTTGTCAGTTTTTTTTTTAAAGTTTGACTGCAATTTGTGTATATTTTCACTGTTGCGTCAAGAGATGATAATTAAGTATAAAAAGAAAGGATGGATATCCATTGAAAATCAGGAAGACGAAATTTAGTAATTTAAAAGATGTCATTATTCCCAGACAGTAAAATCAGCCAGCCAGGAAATATTAATGGAATGCTTGTGTCAGTTATTGGCGAGTTGGATTTACTGAGGAGGATAAGCAGGAAGTGTGTGAGTAGGAAGGATGGCATCTGAGGGATTGTTATGTGGAAAGTGGGGAGAATAAATAGCTGGGCAAAAAAGTGAAGGGGGATCAGTCGGGAGTCGTTGGTGAAGCAGGTATTGGGGATTATCTCCAGAGTCCGAGGAGATTCGCGTCTATCGCTGAGACGGGTAACAATCCTTACTTTCATATCCAAATATGTGCCGGGGTCCAATCTTGACAATGTAAAATGCATTTGAGTGTGCGGGTCATATAATGTTCTTCTCTCTCTCTCTCTCTCTCTCTCTCTCTCTCTCTCTCTCTCTTTCAGAAAGAAGGTTAGAAGAAAGAGACAAGGGAGAGAGAGAGTTGCTCTTTTTCTCTCTCTCTCTCTCCTTTTTCGAAATTAGTTCTCTCTTTCTAGAGAAGAAGAAGAAGGAAAAGACGAGGGGGGGAGAGAGAGAGATAAAGAAAAATCTTTCGGGGGGACCGGACCCCCCCCCCCACCCGAATGGGAGAAAGAGGGAATGTTTTTCTTCTTCGAGCGAGAGAGAAAAAAGAAGAAAGAGAGAGAAGTCCTCTCTCCCCCTTCTCTCTTTCTCTCTCACACAGAGAGAGAGAGAGAGACGTTCCTTCTTCCAGGGGCGGTCGCTGGGGGAGGAAACGAGAGAAAGGAGAGAAAAGAGGATTGGGAGAAGAAGGAGAGGGAGGTGGCTGTACCTTTCCCCCCTTTTTAAAATTGTTCGTTTTCACCTCTCTCAGCTGTCACCCAAGAAGGCGAGCCGGTCTGTACAGTTTTCAGGTAACTGAAGGTACGGTACGGTTGATACGGAAATGTTGCACACGAATAACAGATCTGTGAATATGCAGAAAGAATTGTCGCCTTCTATGAATGCCATTTTCCCTAATGTCGATCCAGATGGCTCCAAGTTATACTTTTTATAAGCTTATCTTTCCATCTGTACCAATTTTATGCACCTGGATTCCATTAAACATGAGTACTTTTCAAATCGGTAACGTCATTGATGCTTCCCCTGTATAACAGGAGCTTTCTTAACATGAAGGTGTAGATAAGGAAGTCTCAAGAAATATGAGTGAACAGAACTGATGAGAAAGCAGAAGCATTGGAGTGTTAAATCGAAAACGAAAGTTTTAAATATTCACATCGTCTGTCATTAATTCAAGCAGCTGTGCTATCCTCGTTGACCGAAAGCATTAACCTCGAGACCTCGATTGTGAAGGTTCTGGGTCCGTGTCTTGGCATATCTTTGCTTTGTGTGTGTCATTTGGTTCATATAATTTATTCATCCTCATCGCCGTGACTAATCTAGAGAGGTAGGAAAGCGATCTAAACATTGTGCAATCATGGACGTCGTTGCAATAGCCATTTCATAGTCATTCTATTTTGTTAACTATTGTACACGTCGTTCTAGCAAAATATTTTAAGGTTATCTGAAATTTACATTAGCATGCAATGTTAATTGGACATTGTCCACTGTCTAGTGCTTTAAGCGATACAGGGCGAGTCTAAAGGAAATAGACAGTTTCAAAGTTTTACAGAAATAAGAGTTTCAATAACGGCTGAAATAGCATGTTCTGTGTGTTGCATCGTCCCCCGGTTGTACACCAGTCGTCAGAAAGTTAGTCCGCTACTCCTTTAGTCGGGAACATGAGAATCTTTGCAAATCATCAGGGCTTGCTGGGTAGAAAAGAAACACAACACAGTATTCGAAGTTAAACGCAGTTTTATGATCACTTTTATTTCATAATCACTTACCAATAAAACACTAGAACATTCAATACTAACATTGGGCAATTCACTCACATATAACGAAAGTCAAATTACATAATTAATTGCTTACTTTCAACATATCGGCAAGAAGAAAAAAAACTCGATAACCCAAAATCTATACTTGAATTCTCTCCGTTTCCAAGTTCTTATTGATTCTTCACCTTCACCTGTTTTCCAAGCTCAGTCTGTCGTCAGGTGAGAAACATTCAGGTGGGTTCACTTCCTCTGCCGAGATGAGAACACGAGTCACGTCAACACGAATAGATTTTGACGTATTTATAAACATATATACAAGTTCCAACCACAACTGTATCAATCTAACTATAATTGTCTGTGACAACTTGCACATTATTTGAAGTACAGTGCAGACATTCTAAAGAAAATTCTGTAAGATCAGTTTCATTTCTTTGCTGTAGAAGAACAGTTGAAGCTTTCTTGTGCTTTAAAATGTTGATTTAAGTTATTACATACAATTGGCGAGCAAGTGAATTTTACGAAATTGAGATAAGGAAAACTACGTAATAAATAATGTATTTAAAAAAGGCTTCACGACATAACAAATTTCATATTTGATCTTTAACTCAGTAAAATTTAAATGCAACACACTTGACTGTTCGAGCACAGAACGTCGACGCAAGAACCTATTTTTTAGGTATCATCACCAGCGGTGATACGGGCTCTTAAACTCTCAGGTTCGTTACAGTGTGTGACGCTTTTGTAACACGACAAATATCAATGTGATTGTCCAGTTCTCTCCAAACACGTTCCAGCATCAGTAGCGGCGATTAGGGAGGGGCGAGGGGACAGTTGCCCCCCCCTCCCACACACACACTTTTCGCCACTTTTGTCCCCGCACTGTTTTGGCACCTTGCCCACCCTGGTTTTGGAACCCAATCGTCGCCACTGCTCAGCATGTACACGTCAACAGTCGCAGCAGCTGTTGTGATGCGTTGTTTAAGATCGTCCACGCAAGAAGGGGAGGAACAACAAAAATCCGCTCCTTGATGTATCCCCACAAGAAGTAGTCACACAGTGTTAAATCACTACCACACTGAAAGCCTTTTCTACCTGGCTAGCGGCCATATTGCTCGACTGACGTCAAGGGCGCTCACGTGACGCTGACGTCACGAAAGCAAACGAAATGTGGAGATCGTAAACTTGGAAGACTTTCTATATAAAACTACTAAATGCCTCATGATTTTAAAGCGTTTGCTCTATTTCTTTTAGGCTCACCCTGTACTTCTAACACTGCGTTTCGAGAAAGAGCACTCCTTCTCTCATCTTCGAGTGAAGAAATTTATTTTTGCGGGTGGTGAGGTCGCACTGGAGTAGTTGCTTATCGCACCCGATTTGTAGTAAAATCGCAGCTCTGTTGTGGGTTCGATCCCCATTACCGATAAAAATCAATTTGTTCAACTGGATACTAGAGAAAAGGTGCTCTCGAAACGTAATGTGGGGCCTCCCCGATCGTGCAGTGGAGACGTCGCCGCCTTTCAATCAAGGGGTCCCGGGTTCGATACCCGGTGGAGGCACACAGTGGTTCGGATCCCACTGTAAACTGTAGGTCCAGCCTTACTGTGCATAAAGTGGACTTTAAACACCAACTCAATCGAAACGTAGTATTAGATTAAGTATACGCAAGATCCATTTAGTCTTTGGATTAAGTTGCAGAACGGAGGGGAAATTAAAGGAACTAAGCTCTGACCTGGTTATGATTGGTACACTCTGTCTTTTCATCTTCTATCGCAGTTTTTTACTTTCGTTAGTCAGCTCGAACACTAGTTTAATTCTACCGATACTTGAAAATTGCAATAATTAACATTTGTTCAAAATATTGTGTGTAATAATTCTTCTCCAGTTATATGCATAAATTTTCCAAGAAATTTGCTTTAGAATATTCAAGATACATCAGAATATTAAAATAGATGTTATGTAATAAAGAAATACGGTTTTTCGTGCAAAATTGGTGCAAAATAAAAATAAATTTTGAATTTTGCATAATATCAAGGATAATTTGACTCAGCGAAAATGTCACATGCCATTTTTGCGATCCCGTGAGAGACCAATATCCCGGGAAAGTATCGGATGGTATCAGTAGATGACTTTCCCCCCGCAACGTTCATCACTACAGTGCAAATGAAAAGTTAAGCGACTCCCTAAAGACAGTCTGGATGCTCTTGGCACGCCAGAAATGCAATCAGATTGATGAGGGGGTAATTAACGAAAAAAAATAAAGATGCGTGACGTTCCTTTGTTAAAGTAATTGCCGCAAATTACGGAAGAAGCGCGTTAATTCTGTTGTGTTACGTCACTTCCTCTTGCGAAACAATCAAGTGTTTATCATCCTCGGAGGACCACAAAAAGTTTCAATGCATCACGCGACTCTGGCCATAAAAGTAAGAGCCTAACCTGAATCGTAAAAGTGATTGTAATTACCACTACGTAACTCATTGCATACTACATCAATGTGTTTAAGTATTATTTTTTATGCAGTATACAGGATGTCCCCACACAACACGGACAAAGTTTTACATCGTACAGAGGGCATGGGGGCGGAACAATTTTTGATCAGTTTTTCTCGTTGAATCCTTGTTTAGACTCCAGAACTTCTCGGCAAACTATTTTTTTTAAACCTGTGTGTATGTTTACGGTTCCATATAACATTTTTTTGTCAGTACACTTCACTTAACTATTCCAAAAGAGATAGTACACTGCCATAGGCGCCGACTCCATGGGGCTTGGGGGGTCTCGAGGCCCCCCCCCCCAATATTGACGATGTGGGGACAGAGCCCCCCAAATAATTTTGCTTAAGAGGATCTAATGTATTATTTTGCTTTTCTTGTAAAGTTTACTCTGAATTGTGCCACATGAACTTAACTTTAAATACACATTTAAAATTTTCTAGACCATCAATTTTGGGGGCCTGAGACCGCTAAACCATCAACTTTGGGGAGGCTATGACCAGAGACAGTATGAGTATTGTTAAAATTTATACTAAAAAGAGTTTCAAAAGACGATGTGCATGAACTAGGGTAGTGAATGGGACGTTCGGGCAACAAATGGCTCTCACATGACATTCAGAACGAGATCATTATTAGAGAGATCTGTTTTGCGCTCCGTGGTAGCAGATATTAAAAGTCGGGAATATTTTGCTATTATGGTTGACGAAACTTGTGAAATATCCATCCGTGGACAATTAATATTCTGCATTCGAACTGTGAATAAAAAATTGATATTTTTGAGGAATTCATTGGCTTTTATTAGGGGTGTGGGAGACGGGATCGGGACGGGAAATATTTGAAATTTTCCGAAGCTCTGAAAATCTCGAATTCTACACGTCATTTTCACTTTAAGTGATTTTTGGATTAAAAACTAACAATTTACAACGCAATTCCAGAAATTGACAATGCAGAAAACGTCGAGAAATAACGACATTTTAAAATGAGCATTCGGTATTTCCCGACTGCTCGGGATCCCGAAAGGTCGGGAAATTATTTCCCGAAGTCGGGATCGAGACGGGAATTTTTTTTCTAGATCCCGGTCCAGACTTTCCGGGATCCCGCACACCCCTAGCTTTTATGAGATTCCGAGCACTGAGGCCAAAACTTAAAAAAGGGAATGCGTGAGTCATTCATTAATTTATATCAGTAATCAGAGCACCCCCAATAATTTTGACAAGTCGGCGCCCCTGTACACTGCGGATACCATGTGAGGCTAACTAGGTGTTCTGTATAATATATATTTACGTCTTGTTTCTCTGCACTCAATAAGTATTAAAATTGCATATTAATGAAAGCAAATACTCCAAAATTAAATAACATTAAAGATAATGTTGAAATATTTTATGTTATTTTAAAAAGAGGTTGTAATTATGAAGCACCATCGTAGCAGTATACTCAATAAAGTAACATATTAAACCACTATTATAAGACACTGTCAGGTTGCAGTAGCCCCTTGTCAAGTTGTATTTACATCTCACAATTAATAATTATGTTGCTTATCCTATTTCATGGCTTTTTAATTCAAAATATCTTTCCTGAGTTTTGTTGTGAGACGTTCGCACATCATTCTGTAAAACAAATGTGGTCTCCCGAGTGTCCTGTACAATTGCAATACAGGCATTATTACAATTTAAACAACAAACAATTTATATATTTTTCGTATTAAGACTTAAGATCAACAAGCACCATTAGCTAACATTGTCGTCTTGTCACGTCTAGAGGTTCCAGGTCAATGAACACACATTGAAAAGTATTTCGGATCCCACTTTAAACTGTAGATCCAGCCCCCGTTAGCTTTTTGCAGACAAAGGTAAATGGGATTGACAACCACGAATTTGGACACGTGGTTGCATACATACAGGATAGAAAGTTCTTTTTCAGGAGGGCTCGTGGCATTGAAGTGAAGCCTAAACGAGCAAACCGTTTAAAACGAGGGGGCTTAATCTCCATCCTAATACGTTCATGAGTATAAGTATAAATGTGCCTACCCGATGGCGTAGTGGTAACGTCTTCGCCTTATAATCAAGGGGTCCCTGGTTCAATACCCGGTGGAGGCACAGCGGTTCGGATCCCACTTTAAACTGTAGGTTCAGTCCCGATTAGCCTCCCTGTGCATAAAGTGGACTTAAAATAAAATAATAATGCAATCAATAAGTATAATTGTATTGGAACCTATTATTAAACAAATCAACCCAAACTTTTTCACATACAGGCCCAGTAACTACTTAATTCATTGATCGCGGGCTAATTGTTCTGTAGTATACTTGCACTAAACATAATGTCTGAGTGCCGGACACTGTGGCCGAGTGATTAGCATATCGCGCTGCGACGCCAAGGGTCCCGGGTTCGAATCCCGCTCGGGCTTGGTTGTTTGTGAATGTCCATTCATCAATTTCATCATTTCATCACTCATCCCCATCTTAGCAAATTAGCCAAGAGGCACAAAACGCGAAGTAAAATAAACAAAATCAGTGAATCAATCATAATGTCCGAGTATAACATTAGATAGTTTTTTAAAGTACGAACACTGCCCACACGTGGATTTTTTCCAGTGAGGGTGACAAGCACGGTATTTTTTCTAGGGGGCAAACAAGGCATAACCCCCCCCCCCATACTGTTGGCCCCCTCAGAAAATACTCCTTCAGTTTGAAGTTATCATGTTCCTGAAACGTCCTTGCAATAATTAATATAAATTACTGTGACTGACGCGAAATTATATGTGCGAAATATATAATTTTAGGTAGACATTAATTTTCCAGGTGAGTCGTGGCCCCCCATGCCCCCGCCCGCTTCATACGTTCATGCAGTCACTCGCACGAGAAGCCATGATGGGCCAGATGCGGCCCTGCATTAAAATGCTGGTTCGGTACCGACTAAAGTAAACTGGAAACAAAGTTGGCAAACTTCTTAATTCCCCCTGGAAAGTTGTGCAGACAAAAGTTAGTCCGTGGACCTCTCCCAGCCCCGTCCTCCGAAAAACAAAGGCACGAAAGAAATGGGAAGTACCCAGTGTATCGGCCTTCTTTGCTTTCTCATCTGCGTAATAACCACCGTATCCGTGTACTCCTATCCGCCAAGGTCATCGGGAAAATTATGACTAAAAGCGTACTGGTTTGCAGCAGACGTGACGTCATGAGGCGGAGATTTTGCTGTCCCAAAGAGAAAAGTACTTTTGTTTCAGTCACGAAAGTTCATAATGAATGCAGTTGGGTCCTTCATTATCCAACTTATATAGACTAACTCTTTGTCATCGCGGTATTTATATTTCTCCGGCAACAACTTAGAAATGAGCAGATGGTGAGTTTCTTTTCCTGTTGAAAGCCAAAGGCAGCCAGCCATAGATTGCAGCTATTTTCCTGTTTCCTTCACTTTCACAGCTGCGTAAATGTGTGTAACTAATGTGCTTCAGTGAATGTAATTGAGGACATGCGCGCCGACTACCTGGGTGCTCCGGGGCTCGAGCACCCACATAAATAATCTTGTGGGTGCGGCGCACCCACAAGATTTTTAGTTTGGTAAAAACAAAATAAAATAAATATTTCTCACTTGGCATTATCAAAAAATAATAAGCAATTAAACATTGAGATGGAAGTTAAAATTTCTAACCTCTAAAACATTATTGTTTTAAATGTGTTTGTGCAAAGACAACGAAGCAACACATTCCCCCCCTTCCTTGTCTGTCTCTGGCCAAGTCAAAGGCAGTCTCCACAATAACAATGGAAGTTTATTGTATTGTGAATAGAATCCCGTCTTTTCGGCTTGCTTTGATGTTTCCTTACAAGTGACACACTACAATACGCCCACTCCATTCGTCAACAATTGTTTTAAAATAACTACTTGCCGATATTGAGCACTAATAAAGCATAAACCGAATGGTAATTCTTCGTGAATTAATATAATTTGTAAGACACTCGCCAAAGAGGCTAGCAGTGTTTCAATCGCTACAAGAAGACAACGAAGATGGTGTTGTAAAAAACATTCCCAGACTGACTTTGCGACCATTCGGTCCCACAAGGTGGTGTGTGAGGGTAAAATCACTACAATCGTTGGAAAGTAATTATGACGTTCTCTTGAAATTTTTGGAAGATCTGTCAGAAGAAAAAAGTGAAGTCGGTGGGAAGGCTAGTGGATATTTTTCAAACCTACATCAATTCAGATTTCTTATTTTCCTGAAAATGTTAATTTCAGTTTTCGGCAGGATTGAACAACTTCATTCTTCTTTTCAGAAGAAATCATTGTCATACCGAGAAATCAAAACTTTGGTAGAAACTTTGTCTGCAAGTTTATCTTCACAAAGGATTATATTTTTTGAGTTGTGGAATGAAACCATGAGGAAAGGGAAGGAATTGAACATTAATAAACCAGTTTTGCCTAGACAAAGCAAGATGCTAGAACGCTACGACGAAGGTAGTGATCCTCATACGTATCAAACGCCGGAGGAAATGTACAGACAAATATTTTTTGAAATAATTGATGTGGCTATGGATTTGTTAAATCGTAGAGTTCAAACAAAGGTTTTGGAACTTATTTCATAACTTGAAGCTTTTGCTATCGGTCAAATTGGTTCTGATCAAATTCTTCAGTTCTATGGGACAGACTCTGATAAAGACAAGCTAACATTGCACAGGGACATGTTTCTATATGTATGCAGAACGAACAAAGAAAAAGTGGCCAACTTGTCAGACATTACAAATATTTTAAGTAGAGAAAACAGTGGTCGTATGCGTGAAATGCTCACAGAATTTGTGAAGTTTGTACGGGTGATTTTAACTATACCTGTTACTTCTTGTACTTCTAATAGGTCATTTTCAGCAGTTAGACGATTGAAACAATGCGGTCAACAATGGCCCAAAAAGATTGAATGATTTGGCAATTTTGCAAGTTCATAAAGAAATGACTAAAAATATTGGCATTACCAAAATTGCAAACAAATTCATAAGTGCAAATGACGTAAGAAGGAATATGTTTTATATTGAAAGTTAACATGTCATTATTATTATTATTATTTGGTACATAAAATTAGTCATTTTGTAGTTTCTGTTCACAACAAAATCCTTGCATAGTTCTTTCTGCAATACAATTAAAATTATTTGCATTTATGAAGATTTTTTCATTTCAATTTGTATGAATGTGGTATTTTCTTTTAGTAACGTGTTGATGATATCATTGCCTCTTGCAATCATTGTGCATGTAAGTTGTTTAAAGTATACAATACTTGATAATTACAGATCTAACCGCCATTGATGTGCACCCACAGGCATTTTGGAAAGTCGGCGCCCTTGATTGAGGAACTGTCACAAAGCAGTTAAGAACATTGAAAAAGAGTAGTGCTGAACATAGGCGCCGATTTTTTCCGATATTTTGGGGGGGGGGCAAAGCTAAGTAAACCATAATGCTGACTCAATTCAGTTTGCATGGGGGGGAGGGGTGTCAGTAGTAGGGACATACTTGAGATGAACCTTTCAAAAGATGGATTTATAATTAAATAGATGTGGAAACACAAACAAATATAGCAAAGTACATTAAGCTTTATTAGCTGGTACAACACAATACTTTACATAGAGATAACAAATTCATATTACTGCATTGTCCTTAAAATTAGTGAGAGACGAGCGAGGCATCTTGTTGGGCAAGGAGGTTTCATATTGAATGGAGGGCCAAGTTGAAATCAAAATAATGTACCACACGTTTTTTTTTCTAAATTCACTGTGTGCTCGATAGAAAAAATACTGAAATAGAGTAATATAATTAAGCCTTGTTTCCATATTAAAAACACTAAGATGCTGACGAAGGCAGTTTATTAAGGAAGACCCTGATACAGGGTTGAAACGTTACATGTTAAGTGTTTTTATATCTTAATGTTAGCGTCTTTTTCTATCAGGTATTTTACTATGTCTAGTTTACCATATTTAGCAGCCCAATGCAGAGAAGTTTCATCATTATTATCTTTAACGCACAGCCATGTTGGATACTACAAAGACAGCTGGGTGATAGACTCTACATTGTTGATACGTCTATTTCAGAAAAGAATCCTGTGTGATTTACAAGCTCTTTGTATGCAAAGTTCTTGTGTGTAAAAGTTTTATAATTGTAAATAGAAGAAATAATTCAAATTAGAAATCTGATGGAATAAGGGTTTGAAATGTACTCACACAGAATTCTCAATTACTTTATGAAATTTTCATCACACAAATAATATGTTTTTCCAAAATGATATAATGTTGAAACTTATACACTGGGACCCTTATAAGGGAGGCCGAAGCGAAGTTTGGGGTGGCCCGGTGCTGAACCGATACTCTTACCGATACTTGAAAATTGCAATAATTAACATTTGTTCAAAATATTGGTGCGTAGTAATTCTTCTCCTTTATATGCATAAATTTTCCAAGAAATTTGTTTTAGAATATTCAAGAATTACATCAGAATATTGAAATAGATGTTATGTAATAAAAAAATACAATTTTTCGTGCAAAATTGGTGCAAATTAAAGAGAAAGTTTGAATTTTGCATAATTTCCAGGGTAATTAGACTCCGCGAAAATATCGTGCAGCATTTGTTGCGGACCCCGTGAAAGACCAATATGCTGGAAAAGTATCGGCTGGTATCGGTAGATGAATTCCAACGATACTTTCCGATACCAATACATCGGCCCTAAAAAAAGAGTGTTCGAGGTGCAACTTCTACAAGATCACGCAATAAGAACTAGCAAAAACTAAACCCCCCAATATTGCCATATGTACTCGTAGTTTTTTCCCTGCTTTTAGCGCTTTTTCTTTACTCCAGTGCTTACATTCGCACTTTAGCGTCCGTTTCTCCACCGTGAGAACCTCTTTTCCTTTCTCAGCACTTTCCCAAACCCATGGGCCGGAGGTGGAGTCATACAATATACGCAGAGCCTGTAACTAAAGTTTATCAGAGATTTTTGCTCCTTAATCTAAATTACAGGTGTCTTGCACAATCACAATATAACCATTATTACAATTTAGACAAAGTATTTTTTTATACTTCCGTATAAGTACCTAAGAGCAATTACTAGAACGCGTTGAAAGTTAAAAACAAGAACTGTTGTTTATTTTCATTTCTTATGTTCCACTGGTGCAATGTTCACTACAACTACAAAAAATTGGTGTGTTCAATATCCAAATTATTTTAGCTAAGTGGCAATTTTTACTCATATTCAATAATATTATCTATCATAATTCTATTTTGTGTACTTTTCATTGGATTTTGACGTTGTAGTGAATTTGTGAATTTACATTGTTTCATATAAAATAATATTTTAACTTTGTGATTTCATTCTGTATTAAAAGAATAGTGCATATTAAGTATTTTTGATTGAACTGTTTGACCACCATTTTTGTATAGTACCTTGGAAGCACCAGCGTCCTATAAATTGCTAACGCGGGGCCTCGGGCAAGTAGGCCTCGCTAGGGCCTCTGTTTCCCAAAATTTGACCCATTACAGTGTTAAAAGAACCCAACGCAAATTTTAAAAATCCACATATGTTGGCTCACTTTCGCAATTTTTTGCGCATTTCCTTGTCAGAGATTTTAATCCCTATTATATTAAGATTAGGTTCATTTTCTATGCTTTTCGGTAAAAGCGAACTGTCGCTGTAAAATTGCCTTTCCCTCGAATTCGGTCGCAAAAAATCCGGTAATGGTTTCACCCCCGAGCACTAAGGATGTCTTTGTTCGTAGAAGCATGCGCGTTTCTTAACGTTGAATCATACGCTGTTAAGAACTTGGAATACTTAGGAGAAGTGTCTACATGCCATGGCTATCTCCTCATGCGACCTTGTAGCAAGCAAGCAACGTCGTGGAGTTCTTTACATGCCTTCGCGTCACATATGTTCCCTTGTTACCCTGTGCTCTTAACTATACCTGCCGCAAAATTAGTTTGGTATTGAGAGCTGAAGGAACACGCGTCACGGTGTTGCCATATCATACGGTACGGTACGCAGTGCAGCCTTCTGACGCTGTGTCGAGGAAAACGTGTTATCAAAAAGAACAACAATGATGAAATGTGTTATTGTTTTTCGAGGAAAACTGAATAACAATGATGACAACAATGATGAACGTGTTATTGTTTTCTCTCTTCATTTCCATCTCCCTTACAACATGAACGAATTAACGAAACGAGCATTGTTTACAGGTTACCTTTTCAATCCATTCTGAAAATATTGAATATATACACTTTCAATAATCATTTCTTTCCGAAGTCGCCGTTAAAATCTGCCCATCTTTCAATTATACCGCAACTGAAGTGCACAAAGTCCAGTTGGTGAGGCGTCTGACTTTTACGCGGGAGACCCGCGGTGGTTTGTGGAACTCTTTCAAATATCCTTAGCAGGCCTCCCCGATGGGGTAGTGGTAACGTCGTCGCCTTGTAATCAAGGGGTTCGATACCCGGTGGAGGCACATGGCACAGTGGTTCGGATCCCACTTCAAACTGTAGGTCCAGTCCCGATTAGCCTTCCCGTGCATAAAGTGGACTTAAAACAACAAATGAATGAATGAATCAATCAAATATCCCTAGCGGCTCCGGAGTCGACTCAGCCCAAATGAGTACCTGGGGCAAACCTGGGGTAAAGGCGGTTGGTGAACCACATCACCGCATCACCTCCATAATATGGTCGAGGCCGAGAATGTGTGGAGCCCTACCTCCACATCCCCATATGCCTCCATACTTTACTTTATTTTGCGTCCATTATTTGTTTTTGTATGAGAATCCCAGAGATTTTATGACTGTCCTTAAAGATGTTTTCCCACCTTGAAAAAGTCCCGAATCTTTCAACGAAACGCGCAGTTTCCCTACAGTGAGATTAACTTTCCTCCTATAATAAGCGTAAATATGGCGACGAATAGCGTCTTGCTGAAAGGTATCTAAATTTGTTACGCGTTTACTGATATTCCTCTTCTTTCCTGGGGTTTCCATTTTTGAAGCCTCGCATTGATTTATTTCTACCACATTATATTCTTCTTTCCCTATGGTAACAATAGTGTTCTTAGACAAGCCGACAGCAGCAGCAGTCCTGTCCAGAACTTTATTTACAGAAATGATTGGACCCCCATTGTTTCTCTCTTGCTCAAAATATTTGCGCACAGAACAAACGTTTTCCCGCGTTTGGCCTTTGAGAGGAATTCCTCGAGTATTGCCTCCTGTGCTTGACATTCTTCACACAAGCACACGACATACTCAAGCAGAAAATTATGTACAAAAAAATAGCACACTAAAACACGTTATATACAACAAAGAATACTCTAAATTCAGTAAACACTAAACAAACGGACCGGTTAAAATATCACAGCAACGCAACAAACACGTCCTGTCCCAACAACATGAAAACTGATCGCAAGAACAATCGCCCGATAAGCGGCAACACCGTGATAAACGTTTTCTGTTGCTAGGTAACCAGAGCTTGGGTGAAACACTGGGACGATTTTGATTGGCTCGCATGCCAGCAACCCACCCTGCCGCAGTAAAGTAGACCCGCTTTCTCCACGTGCTTCCCAAGCTTCAGTACCAAACTAATTTTGCGGCAGGTATACTGCGCGCACGTGTGAATGTGTGTGTTGCGCGTGGAGTGATTTCTAATTTCAGACACTTTTTTTTTTTCCAACAGTTTGTTTCTTGTTGATTTTTCGACAACCTGTCTCTCGGCCTTGGAACGATATGCTAACCATTAGACCAAGTGAGTTGTGCGGGTGGGGGGATTTCCTTCATTCCATACCTAATATAAATATCCAAGCGGGGTTCAATTCCTAAATGTAGGACAATTGTGATGGCGGAGAATTGCGATGAAGCCAAAATCACGGACAATTGCAATGATTTTGACGGTGAAGGTCACTTTACAAATTAATGGTAGGGCAAATTGCGATGATCAGGACCTAACCTAACCTAACCAAAGGCGCCACAGAACTAATAATGCTGTAGAAGGTTGGAACAACAAAATGGCGGGCTTGGAAGACCGCATCCAAAAATACATGATGTTCCGGCCTGCCTCAAGAGCCAAGCAGAAGACACCAACATCAAGTACATGTGGACGGAACTTAAGGCTCCTTCATACCGCGACGAAAACGCGCAGTGCAGACGTTCCGTTGTGAGCAGATTTTTCAGTTACGAGCAAAGATAGGACCTTGGGGTTTGTTTTCTATCCTTCAGAAAATATGGCTGCGTAATTCCTACAAAGCAGAAATTTAAAAAAAGACCCTACTTAATAAGTAAATTGGGCATAAAAATGGGGAAAACCGTAATTTTCACATGCAATTATCTCGTTAACCACACAAGCTTATGGAAAACTGTTTTGTTGGGGTAATGCAATGTTCATTGTACTTGACATTAACATCATCACTGTAAAAGTCAATTTTCCTATTTTGAGACTGTTTGAGGAAAACGAAACCCTTGCAATACGTAAAAGTGTCCCTGCACTGTAGCGACACCTCGTGCAGATAGTGAGAACCGTTCTAAACCCCGCCCACAGTAGAACGCGGAGGGATACAACAAAATAGCTCGTGAAGACTAAACACGATCGCAAATGACAGGGAAGTGTGCATGCGTCAACTGGACGTGTTCAATTGCAAAATATGGGTGACGGCAGCAAGCAAAGAGGTTTGGTGCAAGAAGTGGGTTCCGAGAAAATCGTCTTGTGGAAGGTTTCAGAATGAAATATAAATAATACCTATCCGTTTACTACATCATCAAATGGGGAAGTATTTATCGCTTTCCATTAGACGTTTACATTGTACGTACGTAAACCAGTAACGTTATTTTGAGTAATTCAATTAAACCGGTCTCCTTGGCAAATATTACGCTATAATACGTAGAACAAGTTTGCTGGGGGTTCGGACTCCCCCGAAGGATTATTAAGTACTAAAATTAAATAATGTAAATATACTCCTTTAGCAATTTTTGCATCTTAGATGGATAATTTCCTCTGAACGCGTATTGGAAGGGAAGGATTATAGCTCTAAATATCATACGGCTTTGAAGTATAGCACCCGAAATACTTATCAAGTACTACTACTTTAATTTACTCTGAATATATTGGAAGGCAATGATTAGGATTGACATCATACGGCTTTGAAAGACAAAGTATTTATTTAGGGCGTCTGGACCCCCTCCCCCAAACGAAAAGATTACCAAGTAATAAAATAATAACAATACTCGTTTAGCATTAGTGAATTTATTGGAAGCCAAGGATTATATTGGGATCGTACGGCTTTGAATGATATTACAAAGAAGGTTTATGCATACTACAACTCATAACAATATGTATACAATATTAATCAGAAACTTCACTGTATCTAACATTTATTTCGTTATGCAATAGTATTCAATTCTTCTTCTATTTGACATTAATTTAATTGTCAGGCACTTGTTCTTATGTAAATGTTTCTACTTTTAACTACAGGTAAGCTACATAATGAATAGCCTATACACTGTTTGCCTTTTTACCTAGTCACGTAATAATAATATTAATTTATATATTGAAATTAGTATTACTTTAATTTAATTAAAATATAATCATTAAAATTATTATTATTATTATTATTATTATTCGTAAGACATTTCGTTCAGATCCCCCCCCCCCAAACCTTTGTGGATACACCACTGATTATGCAGAATTTTCTTTGTTCCACTTCGAAACGGTTTATTACGAGGTGTAAGAGCTATCACGAACACAACACAGCGAGCGAAAATAAAACTACACAAGTAAACGCACACAGATCAAATATCACAGCATTGTTTACAGCGTGTTTCTACCTGCTTCCCTTCTCGCGTTTGGAATAGTCCTTCCAGATGGTTTTGTCTCCCGTGGGCAGACTGTAACTGCTACTGAAGTGTCGTGTGCGTTTCACCTTTTAGTAGAGTTTGCAACATGAAACCGAGGAAAAAATCAAAACTGTATCCAAGTCAGCGCAGAAGCAAATCAAAAAGAAGAAATAAAGGGTTGATGCTGCAACAATGGAGACGAGAGAACATGGCAAGGTAATTTTTTGGATCATTATTTATTTTAATAATCTGAACAATAATGAATCTGAATCTGCACCAGATCTCTATCTTTTTTTGAAATCGCAGAAGGGAATAGAGCGCCTCGTTATTCTTTGTCACAGAGCCGCTTTCTTTTCGTGTAATTATTTGTATTTTTTTCCTTAGCGGCTAAAATAAACATAAAATGTCCACGATGTTATTAGAATCATTATATTTGAGTTTTGCGTCATATAATTCGATAATTTGACATTTTTGTGGGTACCTTACATGAGATTGCACATTTTACAGGTTTCTTCCTTATCCTTATATTTCCCTGCTTAGAATTGTGAAAGGGGTTACAAAACTATAAGTAGTGATTTTCAAGACATTGTTCGAGTACAGTCAGCGATTTTTTAGATGAAGATATTAGAACGTGGTAATTTTTATTTCGGCTATTGAATATTTCACCTCCTAAATAATTGCGCATTTGTACAATATCATATTGGAGAGGCGTTCCCTTGTTGTGTTGCTATTTGGAGTGCACTGTCACTTGAGTGGTGTGTGTTTAAGGTAAATATAAACATAATTTATTAAATTGTATTAGGAAGATAATTTGTTCCAGAGTTTTTGCATGTAAGAATTTATTTTTATTTAGTATGCATTATTATTTTTTTTAATTACTTACATCTGGGTTAAACTGACTTCTCAAATTTAATGGTCTGATAGGGGCGACCCTAAGAGTGTGAAGGCGGCCGGAGCGTGGTGCCGACTATCCACCTCCGCCTATGGATGAGTCAAGAAAGTGTGGATACCTGCATACCCTATAAAAGCTCTGTCTTCTTTGGATGGTACCAGTCCGTTCAAATTTCAAGAGACATTAATTTCGATAGATTTGTGTTGGAAACGAATAAATTATTTCAGGAAGAAAATTTTACAATTGTATGCAAAATCACATCTTTCCATCTCTTCGTAGGGTTATGAAGGAGAAGACTGCTGCTCAACAAAGCGATATCAATGAAATGAGTGAAGAAGATGAAGCTGCTTCCCAAATAATAATGGAGGTGACTGGACATGTGTCAGCTGATACACTTCAGACTGCACTCCAATCAAGGGTGTCAGATACCCTCCCGATCAGCAAGCCGTGTGGGGTGAACACGAACGGAACAGTCACTCACGATCACGAAGAAAATATTGAAAATACCCTGTGTACCGAGGACACCACGCCCAACTGTAATGACTCATTCACACTCACAGGTCGTAGGTTAGTAGACATCGGCTATTTCATAGGCCAAATGCAAAGATTAAGTAATCATGGACCATTTGGGTGCACCCTCAGTGATATGGACATCATTGGAGAAACCAGAAAGGGATACAAATGTGATATAAAATTTAGATGTCGTATGTGCAACTCAGTGTTCAAAGTGTCCACGGACAACCCAAATACAATGAGAATGGATGTGAATACAGCAGCAGTTTGTGGGGCGATGGCAATTGGTACTGGATTATCCCAGCTTCAGGAATTCAGTGCAGCTCTGGACGTTCCGTCCATGTCTAATGTGACTTACGACAGGTACCATGAAAAGATAAGTGACGGGTGGGAAGCAGCAGCGATGAGAGAGATGCAGGCAGCTGTGGATGAGGAAATCGCTTTGGCTGTGGAGAGGGAAGATGTTGACAGCGATGGAGTGGCTCTGCTCACTGTGGTGGCTGACGGTAGTTGGGCCAAGCGTTCATATGGATGTAACTACAACTCCATGTCTGGCGCAGTAAGTACAATTAGAAAGTAACAAAGTTCAGTAGGTTTAAAGGTTTTCTTGAAAAGTTGTAGCAGTAATCGTAGTAGGCTGACAGATTGTATTTTGGCACACTACAAGCCAAAGAATCAGCTATATATAAGAACAGGTAATGATGTTTTAAAAAATACTAAAGGTGCCTTCCATTTCAATTCAGGCAGGACATATACCAAACTGCCAAACTGCTAATTCGTCATTATGTACAATTTGTTCCTTTTCTATTTCTATGAGATTCTTGTTGATTTTGAAAACGAATATATATAAAGTATTATGTGAAATAATGTATTGCGTGTGTAAGCACGCAACTGCAAGAAAGTTTTTCAGTTTATAAAAGGTGTTTTATTTAATTAGAAGATCGAGTGTTGCTGGATTAAGTGTTAATTATAGGGCTGAATCTTCTGGTCAGTTAGATATGAAATATCAGTCTAATTTTCTGTGTTGATAAATTTAAAGTTTGTGTCACTGGGATAGACATTGGTATAATGTAACTAGATAAGTTTTTTTCATATTAGTTATGTCTCACATTTTAGTCTCAGATTTGTTTGAAACTTTTAGTATGGAAATTATGTACATTTTCTCTAAAAATTTATGGAAAATTAAAAACTAACGTTAAGTGCAATTTATGATTTGAAGTAAAGAAGACAAATGGTCAACCGTTCAGCTATGGAGACATGTAGTCATTACAAAATTTGGCATGGTACGTAAGAACAATCTGACATAATTTAACATGTTAAAAAAATGGCTTGTTTGAGAAAATGGCACCAAAAGATGGAAGTGTTTTTTTACTTTTTTAAACACTAGAAATTGCTATTTTGAGATATCTACGAAATTCGTAATGTATTTACTGTTAGTAAGTGTACGAATCGTCATGTGAATAATTACATTACTCTGTGTTCCACAGGCCGCCATCGTCGGTTTCCACACTAAGAAGGTGCTTTATATCGGGGTGAGGAATAAGTACTGCACAATGTGCGCCAGGGCAGCGTCAAGGAATGAGGTACTCCGGCAGCATCGCTGTTTCAAGAACTGGACGGAAACATCCACGAGCATGGAGTCGGATATAATTGTGGAGGGCTTTAAACGAAGTTTGGAGTTGTACGGTGTGAAGTTTGCTACTCTTGTGGCTGATGGGGATTCCAGCGTGTATGCAAAAATTCTAGATGCCAGACCTTACACCGATGTCACAGTGGAAAAAATAGAGTGTACTAATCACTTACTCCGGAACTATTGTAAGAAACTGAGACTCATAAGCACTAATAGTAAACTGAAGTATGTTCACCTGAGAAAGCGAATCGGATCCAGCATTCTGAGATTACGAGGAGCAGTGACAAAGGCCGTGAAACATCGTATTAGTCAGGACGGTTTGACACCTGCTTGTCGACATACAGAGTTGTATAAAGATATTATCAACGGGCCAAGCCATGTGTTCGGTGAACATTTGCATTGCGTTGAGCGTGGCTACTTCTGCTCTGGAAAATCTGTAGAAGAAATTATTATTGTTCCCGAACTAAAGGGAGCCGGTCTGTACCCGCTCATCATGGAAGCAGTGGGTCAACTCACAATTCACTGCAGAAGTCTCCTCAAGAACTTAGACAACAACCCTGTGGAACAGTTCAACTCCATAATAGCAAAGTTTCTTGGTGGAAAACGAGTGAACTATGGGTTGAAGAGGTCTTACGGGGCTAGATGCTCCGCTGCTCTGGTTTCTCATAACACACACACACCATTTTACAGCCTACACAAAGAAATGTGCGCCGAGAACAGCCCAGGTTTTTCACGAAGTTGCTAGAGTCAAGGCGAAAGCGTCGACTAAGCCTCTCCAAGAACCGGCAGCATCCCAGAACCAGAAAGAGATTGCGACTTGAGCCTACGTCTGTTGGTAATACGCATAACAAGGATTACGGTCCAAATGCCCAAAAACCAGACCTTTCGCCTGATATGCTACAGCAAAGATGTCAAGAGTTCCTGCAGTCGTTATCACGCACAGAACAGGAACGCCAAGAGCTCGAAAGGAGCACTGTAATGCAGAGGAACTGCGGGCTTTGGAAGCAAGAGAGGCGTAAGTTACTCACAGCATCCCATTTCGGGGTAGTGTGCAAGAGAAAGCCTTACACTGGCTGCGAGAAACTAGTCAAAACCCTACTCTACAGTGACTGGGACTGTGAAGCAATGCGGTACGGTAGGGAAAAAGAACTCACTGCCATTGAACATGTGGAAAAAGAGGTTAACGTGACGGTAACACCGTGCGGTGTGTTTGTTGACTCCACCATTCCCTATTTAGGAGCCTCCCCAGACGGCCTGGTAGGTGATGATGGTATTATCGAAATTAAATGTCCCTTTTCTGTCAAACATATAACACCTGCACATGCCATCAAGACGAAGAAAGTAACTTTCTGGAAATTTGACGAAGAGCTTAACGCCAATATCGTGAACACCGCACATAATTACTATTACCAAGTGCAGGGGCAACTCCATGTCACACGGAGAAGGTCCTGTATCTTTGGTTTGTGGACACAGAAAGGTGTTAAAATAGAATACATCCAGAGAGATGATCAATTCTGGAAAAAGAATATGGAAACGCAGCTACAACAATTCTATGTTGAGTGTCTACTACCAGAACTTGTCGATCCACGGCACACACGCTCAATGCAGATTCGAAATCCCACAAGAATAATCCAAGCCCAAAACAGAAGGAAGGCGAAGGCGTCAGATCGGAAGGGAAAAAAATCACCGGCAAACTGATCAAGAAGGATAATCTTTCTAAACGAGGTAACCTTTGTATGTAACGTATGCACTGTTTGTGGCATAGTTGAAAGTGGTTATTTCTGGGAGGCCTACACATAACGTACAGCAACAGATTTCACTTTTGTAAGTGTTTAGAGGCTAATTTCTTCATGAATTTGATCTTGTTTATGTATTGCAATGCACAGGAAGCGTTTTGTATAGCAACAGAGAATATGTACCTTTGAAATTGATTTTGTCATATAAATTGTTGGTAAAGTATTTTTAGCTTATGTAACGTAATGTACAGAAACACAGGGCGCTTTCCAATTATTGTGAGAGTTTCGTTGTCATGTATTTGTTCTTATTGTATTACATAGTGTATCTACGTGCGCTGCTGTTCATGAATTGTTTGTGTCCGTGTATGATTATTTTGTAGCCCAGTAATTTGTTACCTGTTTGTCAGAATTTTTTCTTTTATTGTTATTTGTACTTCAAATAAGCAAGAATTGGAATAGTATACAGGGTGGGCCAGACTTAATTAGGCAGTTTTCGAACATTAGTAACCAATCAATCCAACAGCACACGGAAAAATTGAAAGTACATTTTGTTGTCGATAGATTGCTGCATCATACGGTATGCTGTGAACGAGGTTGATCGCTGGATTGGTCATCGAGGACCTGTGGAGTGGCCAGCCCGATCACCCGACATCAACCCACCAGACTTTTTCCTTTGGGATTACCTCAAACACAACGTGTACGCTAATCCCATTGACAGTGAGCAACATATGCGTGAGGTGATTGTTCAGGAGTTCAAGAATGTTCCGGTTAACATATGTAGGAAGGCGTGTGAAAATGTTGCTTTGCGTCTACAAGCCTGTGTAGACTTACATGGTGCCAAGGTCGACCACTATCTTGAAAATCAATGACTTATGTGTGTGCGTAGCTATTGGAATTGTTAACATTTGTCAATAAAAATAAAAAAAATAAAAAAAATAAAAATAACATCTAATCAAAAACTGCCTAATTAAGTCTGGCCCACCCGGTATGTCTACATACGAAACTCTTACTTATGCAAGAAAAATAAATGTACCTTGAGAAAAACCAGTCTACCCCGTTCTCTGCGGTGTAGATGACAATGTTCTCATCATCCCACGCATTACTCTTCACCATGAAATAAACTTTATCTGCAGAAAATAATACACAGGGAGACTACTAATTCAGTAACGCACAACTTTACTCTTCCAGTGTGAGCGTTGTTCGCTGTAAAAGCAAAGTTGTAAAATTACAATTTTAGCATACGTGTAGTTAATTGGTCATGACCAGAATGATATGTGTATAACTTATGGAACACTGTTCATTCAATGAACCTGTTGCGATCACTGAGTGGGCAAACTCAAGAAATGTTTAATTCGTGCTCTGTTTTAAACTAATTAGTGTCACATCCAGCGAAAAAATAAACAGTTCATATTATTAGATTACTATTGTTAATAAATGTTATAATAAAAACAATGTATTGTTATTATTACTATAAATAGTAAAATCTAAACAAACTTGAAAGACCTCGAGACAAAATTCTGCGTAAGCCAATTATAGTTACAAAAATTGTAATTTCTATTTAGGAACTGTAGGTTCAAAATAGGAACAGTTTTCGGTTTTCCCTTCATTGCTCTTTATGGAAGATTAAAAAGAGAGAGAGAGAAAGTGCATTTCCCCTCCCTGCCTCTCCCACATAATGATATATCCAAGATTCAAGACATGAAAGCGCGGCTGTGTTTACTATTCCATTTCATGAATGTTTGAGAATCTTTTGTCATCAAATTACGGATTTACTATCCATGAAAAATTCGTTACGTGTTAAAAGAAAGATAATTCATGTTTGTTTTCTTCGCTCGCCTGCGCGCCAGATGGTCAACTGCTTCACAACAAACACATTTTCGTCCTTCCTCCCTTGCAAGCGATTGTGTTTGTTTCCCCTCAGGTACCTCACCCCACCCCAACTGCTCTCCCGTCAGCCGTGAACAGTAAACAGCGAATGCCTACATTCAACGATCTCATATGAAGATCTGTTTCCATGTGTAGGTAATCTTTTATACTTTTTAAAAATCATTTCGCTGTTTCTTTAACATAACTTGTGTAGGTTCGTTAGGGACTATTTACTGTGTCGGAGCTCTACGAGGAAGTAGAAGCTGAGACCCAAGCAAACTGTGAAGACTGCCAATCTCGTGACGTACTCGGTTACGTCCGAGATACGTTACAGAGTAAGCCACGCAAAAACCAACCCACATGACCCTCCTTTTTTCTTCTTCTTTCTCAGATTCGACTTTCGTCAAATGTATGAAGGAGCCTTAATCTAGAAGGTCAGAAAGGAAGAAGCGTGACATTAAAATGGACGAGAGAGTTGGAAAGTGTATTCGCACATGAGGAAACGCGTCAGTTCAAAAGGTGTCTGTTGGCTCTAGCCCATGTTCAGAAACTTGATTGAACCAAATTCCCAGCCGAAAATATCAATATTTCCCATAATTATCTTATAAGAGGTATTGTACGAGGTGTTAAGTCACCCTTCAATGTGATAGGCGCCTGTCCATTTTTCTCAGGAGCAAGCGCCCCCCCCCCCCAAATACGGGCTACGAAAGCCATGAATCTAACTAAGATAAAGCTACACAATTTGAAATGCGATCGTAAAACATTTAACTTATTACAAGTAATTAATTCTTGCGTCAGAGTGACCTTCCTAAAGGCTCAACCGGTTACATCATTAATAAGTATGTAATATATTCTAATGTATGGCCGACTACCATATCACCGCAGATTTTCAAATTCAGCTATCAACAGTGAAAAATCTATCATCAGTTTTTTGTTATTCCGATTTAATTATACATGTGATACAGAAAACACACTGTATGCGTTTTTTTTAACCCTACACTGCCCAACTTTTTATTCTTCCCTGGAAAAAAAATATATGTAGTGCAAAAATACTATGTAATCCTGGGGAAAATAGTGGAAAGAATCCTAAATGCCCTCTTTTGGCCCGTCAAAGGGTTTGGGTCTCAGGAAGAACATTGTGCACTTTGATCAGAATGAATACTTTTAACTCAATATGTCAATGAACTCTTTATTTTGAAAAAATAAACAGCAAGCGATGAGAATATTGAAAGCTGGTAACAATTTTGTTACACAGGATGCACAATGGAATTCTTGAAGAACAAAACAGCTAGCACGGTGGAAGTGGCGATGTTGCTCGAGTTGCACAGTGGGTCGCAGGTGGAACAAAGTTATTTCACCAGTTGTATTCAGCTACATCGCATAAAATACTGTGAAAAATCAGTTTGTAATAGTTAAAATGTTAAAGAAACCTGCAATATTTTTTCAACTTTCATTTTCCAATTACATATTTTTTTTTTATTAGAATTTCTGCTGTCATGAGAAAATAATTTTAATCTAGAAACAGAGCTATTATTTGATCAATCAGTAGTGACCTCTAGTGAGAATTTAAAAAAGGACACAATTACAAGTTTTTGTTGATATAAAATCCCATTAATTTGAATTCAAATACAGTGGAACCTTGATAAATCGAACCTCAACAACTCGAATAAAACCTTGATAAGACGAATTTTTGTACAGTTTATGGAAAACCTCTGAGTCGAAGTTAAATTTTAATCACCTCTATAACTCGAAGTTTTAGTCGCACGGTCCTCAATAAGTCGAAGTGCAGTAAACTTTAAACCTCTATACCTCGAATTCCCCCCCCCCCTCAAGTTCGAGTTATCAAGGTTTCGCTGTATGCAGTTCTAAGGAATGTAAAGTTACAAAATATGGTGTGTTCTTTCTAAGACCCACTGTGCAGTGTAGGGTTTTAAGGTACCGTAATGGAAATTTCCATAAGCGAACATAAAACATATTTCTTTTAGAAATGAATTTGGAAATTGAGGCGCCATGGCAACCCAGCCCGCTGTATTTGTTTACGCCTGGTGACCTCAAGGGATTTCTGTCTTCAATGTCTCTGCATATCCGGCTCTGGAGCTTAACCAGCCTCTCATCAGTGGGTACCTGGGATCTAGGGATGGTATTGAGGTGAGATTTTGCAGTGTCTTGGTCTCGCTTCGAATTGTAAATGCCTGTCTCGTTCTCAAGTCTCGAAATATATAGTAACAACATGTACAACGTGGTAATGCACGAACTTGCACAGCGCTTAGAAGTCGACAAGGGCAACACTTAAACGTTTTTTTCTATTCGACGCCTCGTTTCAACGCTGCGAACTCTCGAAAAATGTAATGTTATCCTGAATGTGTGCAAACACGCAGCACAGTTCACACCACTTTGCGATTACTGTAAACAAAATGTATGACATCTAAGTAAGTAGAAGATACATAGTAAAGCCTCGGGTGTCACTGTTTTTTTTTTATTTTGTTTTTTTTATGTTGTGATATGCATCTATAAGAATTGTAGTTCGTACCGGATCTAAAATGTAGTCGCCTCCAGGCCACTGTTTTGTTTGTACCTCTTAATCTTGATTTCCTCTTACTATTTCCGTCCGTTCTTTCTCCATCTATGGATCTTCTTTTTCTCGCATTTCTTTCCCCGTCGCCTCTATATTTCTCTTCCTGTCCTTCTTCCACCTCCCCCTTCTCTCTCTTTTGTCTATTTTCTGATTCTCTCGCTTTCTCTCATTTTATTTTCTCTCCTTCCCAATCACAGTTCTTTGTCTATTTCTGACTCTCTCTCTCTCTCTCTCTCTCTCTCTCTCTCTCTCTATATATATATATATATATATATATATATATATATATATATATATATATATATATATATATAGTGGCCGCGGTGGCTCAGTCGGTAACGCGTCTGACTACCATGCTCAAGGTCCCGGGTTCGATCCCCGGCCGGTTCAAATCCGGGAACTTTTCTAACGGTTGGAAGCGGCCCCGGCGCCCACCCAGCGTCGAATAACATGGGTACCTGGGGGAAACCCTGGGGGTTAAGGCGGTCAGGGGCGTGGTGCTGATCACATCACCCCTACTCACGACCGGATCAAGGAAGTGTGGGGCGTTACCCCCACACCCCCTATACGCCTTCATGGCGTGGTGCTAAGCACAGGGGAACACTTTACCTTTACCTTTTATATATATATATTTTGCTTATTTTCCTTCTCTCTCTATCTTTTGCTTGTTTTCCTTTTCTTTCTCTTTCTCTCTCTATCTTTTGTTAATTTTCCTTTTCTCTTTCTCTATCTATCTTTTGCTTATTTTCCTTTTCTTTCTTTCTCTATCTATCTTTTGCTTATTTCCTTTTCTCTTTATCTATCTTTTGCTTATTTTCCTTCTCTTTCTCTCTATCTGTCTTTTGCTTCTTTTCCTTCTCTCTCTCTCTCTCTCTCTCTCTCTCTCTCTCTCTCTCTCCATCTATCTAACTTTTGCTTACTTTCCTTTTCTCTCTATATATCACGCTCCTTCATGTATATTTCTCTCTTCCTTCCTCTCTCTCTGTCTCGTTTTCGTTTCATTATTTCTTTATTTTCTCGCGTTCTCTATCGTTTTTCATATCGGTTTTTTTTCCCGTCATCTTTGGTTACAGTGCTCCATTATTTAAAATACTATCATACATGCATGCTCACGTTATGATTACGCGTCGTGTGGCAAGTACACCGTGACGTACATAAAAGCTGGGAAATGACCAGGATTGACGTTATCCGAATGCGTGACGCTTGCGGGCAACAATACAGGCCTGTATATCACATTGTGACGAAACGTAAACGATTACATGTGTTGTGGGAGGAGCATGGGCAGGTGGTTCCGCTATATGCTTTCACGTGTATCATAAGGACTGCAGGACCTTAGTTTTACAATTGGCGTGCCCCTGCAGGAGAGAATCTGAGTGGAATCCAATCACTGTGCCGTGTTCGATTCCGGGTCCCTTTATTACGAGATGGAAACGATAGCCACGAAGGCATAACCCCTCCCTGTCATTTGAGTTGTTTACATTGCTTTTCTACAGCTTTTGGCTTATCGCGAAGGTGAGGATGAATGGTGATGAGAAATGTATGAAAAGACAGCCACAAAAAAAAAAAAGGTACAGCCCTGGGGCGCCACGAATTGTTCCAATATGTTCACTGAAATTATATTATTGTTCCAAATATGTGCTTATTTAGTACTTTTTTCATGTAAAATGTATCTGAATTTGAAATATGTTTATTTTTTAACTGAAGGCAAGCACATACTAACTGAGCATTGCAAGTGTTGGATAGGCCTATATTCTGACTTGGGCACCGCGAAAAGAAAAATGTGGGAACCCCTGCCATATGGTATCATACTGGATACGGCTGCAAGCGACAGAGCTCGTTTGCCTTCAGTGTTGTACATAGTTTAAAGAGTGTTTTATAGTTCGGTGTTGTCTTCTGAATGACGAAAGTGGATGCGAGGAGTCACTTGCACACCCCTTCCCCCCAATTCTCATCTCAGTTTAATAAAAATAAAGAAAAATGAATATGAATGAAAGCAAGTTTACTCTTGTATATGTTCCAGGTTCGAATCCCAGCCTGGTCATGGTCTTTGTGATCGTCCTTTCATCAGTTTCGTCGTGAATACAATGTTATTTTAAGTGTTCGGCATTTTCTTATCGCATGCGGCGATTTTGCTGTACTCATAATCAGCGGCGGCTCTAAGGTGAGAGCCAGGGCCTCCCCCATGGCGCAGTGGTAGCGTCATTACCTTGTAATCGAGGGGTCCCGGGTTCGATACCCGGTGGAGGCACAAGTGGTTCGGATCCCACTTTAAACTGTAGGTCCAGTCCCGATTAGCCTTACTGTGCATAAAGTGGACTTAAAACACCAACTCGACCAACTCTAAGGTGAGAGCCGAGCAGCCGTGCCATGGTTCTACCCTCAGAAAAAGAAAAAGCACTTGCTTTACCAAAATATAGTTAAATTAATACATTTACAAACGAGGAGATTCGAATCTCGTAAGCGTTCCAGCTTACGGCCGCCTCAATTCCTTCGGCGCATCCCCAGCTGTTCTCTCACTTGCTCTGGGCCAGCATAGTCTGGCTGGTGCGCAGAGGCCTGCGCGGAGGCATGAAAATGTCTCCGCAGTTAACGAGCGAGGAGGTGGGGTGGCAGTCATAAGACAACCACCCATGCCAGATCGCGTCGTGGCACGACGCGAGAGCTATCGCATTGTGTTGACATAGTTGCAAACTTCACAGAGAAGTGACTAATCCTGACCGATTTGTAATACTCGTTGGAGAAGTAATTCGCGAGAAAGATACTTTCCTGCATACTTGGCAAGAACGAACGTAATACCTTCCCCAAATGTATATAACCATTTAGATAGATGCGTCTAAAGAGTCATCCAGACTCGTTTGTTATCGATTTCTTCCTTAAGAAAAGATATATCCCTGGCTCTCACGCACACAGACACTCATGTGTTGCATTGAAGACATTTACTGTACAAAATAGTTGCCTAAATATCAAAGGGAATTCGCATCACCAGGGGATTTTTTACATTAATATTTGTAAAAAATCACACGGAAAATCTATCAGTATAAGAATTTCACTTGGAGATATAATTCAATTTCTTGCATTGAATTCTAAAAATTGTAGATCTACAGTTCATTTAGCAAATAATCATATTTCAGTTGTTAGTAACACCGATCGTTGATGTACCGTCTGCCGTGCTGGGGTTGCAAATTATAAACAAAGCAAGGCGAGAATACCGTGATCGACTCGGTGTCTCTAGTTTTTCAATGTTTTTCTTTTTAGTGAAGTCAGATTAGAATATTATTACATACACCGTTTTCCAAGGTACTATACGATATTAAATTAAAAGTTAAACAACTTGGCTGTCCCACGCCAGATTTAAACATCAATTCTATTTAAAAATATAAAAAAAAAATGGTAAAGGTGACAGGCGTCGAAATTTTAATAGTCGCATTTATTTCCTAGAAACTCTGGCCGACATCCGCACAGCATGCTACGACGCCAGGGATTGCGGGTTCGAATCTCGGCCTGGGCATGAGTGTTCTTTGTGAGTTTTCACTCATCCTTATCTTCGCGATTAGCAAAAAGTAGTACAAATGCGAAGTAAAATAAACCAATCTTAGGAACTCTGAATTTTTGTCTGCAATTTTAGTAAACAAAGTTCCATTAAAATTACCTCTTTCATTAGACTTCTATGACATATGCTAGCGAAAATTTTTCGATTTCTTGATCACGTTGGCACTACCCATCATACAAGCTGCCAGCCGCCACTGCTCAGAGTAAACTTTTATTCTTCCCAACTGCTTTGTCATCCATGCTGCGAGATGATGGCAGTGTTTTTAATCATGTTTTTAGCTTTTTGAGAAGAGCACGCTGTTTTACGTCCCTCTAGTTTTTTAATGTGTTGTTTGGTGGGTTTTTTTAAGTCCACTTTATGCACAGTAAGGCTAATCGGAACTGGACCTACAGTTTAAAGTGGGATCCGAACCACTATGTGCCTCCACCGAGGATCGAACCCGGGACCCCTTGATTACAAGGCGATGACGCTACCACTGGGCCATCGGGGAGACCTTTAATATGTTGTGTATGTTCTCTATAGGTTATTTTACAACCTTTCTCAAGATGCTCTTTACAAACACCCTCCCCTTTTTAACTTTAAATTAAGGATTTTAGAGGAGAGGATTTTTTTCTCGTATACTTTCAAGGATGCAAAACGGTCATACTTGGTGACGCACCCAAAAATTGGCCGGCCCCCGTGGCGGAGTGGTTAGCACACGGTGTTACTACGCCAGAGATCCCGGGTTCGAATCCTGGCCTGGGCGTGGGTGTTCTGTGTGTGTCCCTTCATCATATCATCGTCGCGATTAGCCAAAAGTTGTAGAAAAGCGACGCTAAAGAAATCAATGAAAATAACGGAATGTTGTGGGCAACTTTATGAGAACTATTTAGGTGCGTGATATTCGAAGAACTTGTGGTGTAATAATTATTACATTGCGGCGAGTTCAGTTCTCCTGCCTCAGGTATTCTCTCCCGTCCGTCTCCCGCATTGGTCGCTGCTCGTCACGTGATGTTCCCCCCGTCGGCCGCTGCCTGGCGCTAGAGTGCAGCTCCAGTGCGCCGCGTCGGCTGGCGAGAGAACGTTCCGTATCGGGTCAAGATCCGCGTCAGTCCCCACGCGAGTCCCGCCACCATGAAACGGGATGGCGGGAAAGTTAAGGATCTGGAGAAAATCTGCGTGCGGCAGTTTCTGAAGTTGCTAGAGGGCGTCTGCTTGTCGCCTCGTTTTCTCCACGTCCGGGAAGATCTGCGTGCGTTTTGTCTCAATAACGTGCCTTGGCTGGTTCGACAGAAACTGATCGAAGAGACGTTACGCGGTGGACGGCTGTACAATACCTTGGAACTCTTTCTGATAGAAACGCTCTTGGCGCCCGACGTGAAGCGTTTGGCTGTACGGCACGTGCGAAAATGGTACCGCCAGCAGTTCCTGGACGTCTTGTCGACGCGCGGGAACGGTTTGCACGTTCTGGTGATCGAGGACATTACCTGGCTGAACGGTCCGGAGTCTAGCCGGCCGTTCTGCAGAACGTTGACGTGCCTCAACAATCTCCAACGTGTCTCGCTGAGGTTCGTGTGCGACGATAGCATCATGATGAGCCTCGGACAGTGCTGTCCGCAGCTTGAGGAGGTCGATCTGGGTGGATCCCTGGCCGTGTCCGACGCCGGAGTGCAGCGGATGTGCCTGCGTGCCGTCGCGGCGGCTGCGATGGCCACCACGTGTCCCGGACGTCAGCTCAAACCCGCGGACGACGCCGAGGAGAAGGCCAAGGGCGGATGCACCGACATCGTCCTGCGGGTCTTCAGGCAGTGGTTCGTGGACTGTTTCCTCGAGGAGGCCCTGGACGAAGAGACTCCCATGCCCACTTGGTGGAGGACTAGCGTCATCAAGCGGGCCAAGAAGAACGCGTGCTGTCAGTCCCTGAGG
This sequence comes from Lepisma saccharinum, assembly GCF_977018435.1. Classification (NCBI taxonomy): domain Eukaryota; kingdom Metazoa; phylum Arthropoda; class Insecta; order Zygentoma; family Lepismatidae; genus Lepisma; species Lepisma saccharinum. The sequence continues at coordinate 23,263,174 of NC_139243.1, read as the reverse complement.
GTTGTGAATCTCACCTCCACCCGCGTCACGAACAAAGGCCTCGACCTGCTTCACACGTGTGCACCGCGGGCGGAGGTAGTTGCAGGATAGTGAGTGCAATTTGATGTGTGTGATGCACAAGGAACAAGTGTAGTGTGTCTGTGTTTAGTGCCACATGCAATAACGAGGAGCTGTAGTCATGTCTCCGAAAACACGTGTTGAATGTTTTACGAGTGTGTGTTTCTCTCGAAGATTATAAGTGACCCCATACGATCTTAAAATCGGATTTTTCAGTGATTCCCTGACTTTTAAGTAAGGTTTTTGCAATTGAGACACTAGGCTTGCATACAGCGCGACCAATTCAATGTTGCCATAATCTAAATGCAAAATTTCCCTTTTCAGCGTTAAGAATTTCACTATTTCGTCTCATCGGCTATTCTCATATTATCGTTAATTATCCCATAAAAAAACATCAATTCATAGAATTCTTGGAGTGATTGAATTAATTAAAATATCAGAAAATGAAGATTGGTGATATCAATTTCTACACTTCAGAAATATACAAATTAGGACAAAAATTGATAAGTTACAATTAGGCTTATATTAGTTGTGTTGCTATAATTTTTAAACTTAGATTAGTGAAAGGTCTTAATTGTTCCCTAGTCAAATTTAAATTATGCTTTTTTACTGCGAGTAATTTACTTGACTATAGAAAGAGCTTAAGTCTGATATATGAAGACGATAGCTTTAAATTTCCGTGTAATTTAGATATTTTTCATAAAAGTTCTCTTCACTAATGGAAATTTTCCTTCAACAACAACACTGTCTACCAGATTAGGTAGAATATCTCAAACATTGTTAGATGGGAAATAAAATGAAAAAAGATCTTAGTGGTATGTCGGGTAATCACTGAAATACAAGTTTAAGGTCACGTGGTACCAATTCACCCAATACTATAGAATTAGCTATTTTTTGTACGCTTGACTTGCCAAAGACTGGTGCCAATATTCAGAGTAATTCATTATCATCGACAAACTGTGTCTTTAAGTTGAATGCATAATGTTAAACAGCTACAAACATAACAATTCAAAAACATCGACAAGAGGATTTTATTCCAAGCTGCGACTGTGATTTTAAAGACTGAAACAATGAAATTGAGTGCCGAAAAGTGATATTCAGTTTGTGAAATAGTGAATAAATATAAATTTATATCGTATATAGTGTTATTAGTGTGTTAAATATTTATCCAGCCTTCCCTCAATGCAGAGATTTATATCGTAAAGATGAGTTGGCGAAATTTTTAGGTTTTTCTTCATTTTTTTTATTATATTGTTCGCAGTTCCACAGATAAGTCTTGCTTAAACCATAAGTTATACCGCGTTTTATTGCTTGAACATTTTAAAATTATTATTAGACATAAAAAATTGCGATCTTGCATTAAAATATTATGCTCGTATCTTATCAGCTCCTTCAAAACTGAGAGTCAAGGTCGTTTAGTGTATAAGCATGTGGTATACAATGGAAAACTCTCCACTTGAATTATTTCGCTACATGCGCGGTTGGGTAACTGTGGTTCCAAACATTCTCGATCTCTTCTGTGCAGATATTTATCTACGTCTTCCTTAGTAGTGAGATTCGCACTGCAAGCAACAAGGTTGTGGAATATGCCCTTTTTCTTTTAACCCTTTCGATTCGTCGAGAACATCATATTTGTAGGGTCAGTGGGGAAACTGGTAAAAAAACATATAACTCATTACTAAGGCTTGGAAGTTGATGATAAATCATCTTTTTTTTCTGAGCCTTGAAAACAATGCTAAACCTGATGTCCGTCCGTTCCCCATAAGTTAGAACCAGAAAAGATTGTGTTTTTTTGTTGTTGTTTTTTAATCTCCTTGTGGCTTTCAAGTCATTTTCAGTATTTTTAGCCGACGTGATTGCATTTTTCTTCCTTTTTGAGGTTTATCTTTCTTCTGTGTTTCGTAAATTTTAAATGCACTTGCTAGCATAATTTATGTTCGCCATTAATCGAATATACGATCAATGGAAATGCACAATATTATTTTTAACTGGACGTTTGCCAATGCGGTACATTATTTAAAAGTGCTGGAGGAAAAATAACTTTGTGTGAATTTGAGGTTACCTTGTTCGCCACTAAAATCGCTTTAATCTTGGGTTTTAGTCACAATATAAAAAAAAAATCATAATCTGCTGTATCCGAAATGTAACTGTATTTTCAGATGCTGGCCGACTTCTGTATCATACAAGGCCCACTCTGAAAGGAGGTGAATGACACACAGAAAGACTTTGAAGTAAAAAAGAAAACTACATTAGCACTTGATTGCTCCCTCCCCCCTTTTTGCTCCCACCAAACAACGTGTTTCGTCTTAATTATTTAACTACCCTGTTGTAATTTATGAAAAAATCAAGCTTTCATTTTAAGAGCGAAAATAATTTTTAATATTTATAATTAATTTAATAATTTTAAGGTCATTTTTTTTTTTAGATTTTTTAGGTCATCAACTTCGGAGCCCTACTCATTACAAACTTGCTTATTTCCCCATTTCATATCTCTCAACCATGCTTTCTTCATTTTGGATCGAAAAAACACCACTACCTCGCTCAAAACAGAAAAATCACGTACCTGTTTCTTCCCTCTGGCCCTTCATTTATGAATGTTTTAGGGAAAATAGTTGATTTTGCAATTACTCTAAACCAAATGTATGACTTATATATAAGTAATCAAGTAAACATGCCAGGGTTGCTAAAGGTCCAGAATTTTTGAATAAATTCAATTCCGGTCCAGGAGAGATAATCAGCAAGCCTAAATGGGTTCTGGACCGTAAAGAACCTTTTTATCTGTAATGTATTTCAATTCGGTCCAGGAACCTTTTTTCCGGATGAATTTAAATACGGTCCAGGAACCTTTTTTCCGGATCAATTTAATTACGGTTCAGTAACCTTTATTCCGGATCAATTTAAATCCGGTCCAACTTCCGTATTGAAATGAAATAATACGCAACTTGGACCGAATTTAAGTTATGCGAGAAAAAAAGGTCCGGTCCTGTTCCGGAACCCATTAGAATTTATGAGTTCATGGAATAATATGCTCTGTATGTGTGAAGAAGCAATATAGTAAAGTGTCTCGGTGTCCATGCATACACACACATTTGCAGACCCCGTATAAAAATACCCGATCGTAAATGCTGGATAAATTACTTGATTACTGGGGGGCAGCTGATATAATATTATACTGGGAGTCTAAATTAGACGACGTCCACACCATTTAAACGTGTTTTGTATTTGTCCTGAGTATCTCTCTACAACATGCAATTTTCATTTCACCTGGGTTGGCTTGTACATTCTCTCTTTAATTTCAGGCATGGAATTTTAGGAGTTTTCCCCAAATAATATTTGCGACGCACCTATAAGAAATTTCACTAAATTAATTAACTTTTTGTCATAATTTTAAACGACTAATTGATTTTTATTTGTGGAGTTTTGGTGTAAAACAGCATGAGTGTGTGTTACTGCTTTTCTCTTGAATGGCCGAACATCACGCAGCTTGCGTCGAGGCCGACTGGTTGACCTTTCTCCGCATTGAGAGCAGGTTTCTGTCTCCTGTTGGGAAATACCTTGTCACATAGGAGCCGAACCCTGAGGCATATCATGTGTGAGTAAAGAGAGAGAGAGAGTTTTTATTTTTAGACCAGCGAACAGGAAATTATCTGGTTGGAATGTCTGGCTGGGAGGAATATTTTCTTCACGCAAAACACATCTTGTCTTCCTTATATGAAGGGGCGATTTTGGTCTGTCAGCACTCATTGTTGATCCCGAGTTCCGACGGCGTTCGGGAGTTTCCTTGTAATTGCTAGGTAGCGTAAACGTTGCGGAAGAAAAATAAGCATGTGTATCCTGTAAGGCAGTTGGCGATGGCGCCCCTTTGAAGGCGGAGGTGAGACCCAGGGGCGCTAAGAGACAGGAGCACCATTGAGTTTCTTCTTGGATGATGTTTGCTTGTACAAGTAAGGTTGAATTTGTGGAGAGGTTTCACTCGTCTAGACCTCAACCCCAGAAGGAGGGAAGTGCTACGTGTTTGACTTGTGATTTTAAGTTCACTTTATGCACAGAAGGCTGATCGGGACTGGGCCTACAGTTTAAAGCGGGATCCGAACCACTATGTACCTCCACCGAGTATCAAGCCCGGGACCTTAATAAATGCAAAGTATTTCTTACTTAGAAGTAGGAAAGAAGTTCGCAGTCTGTCGGTATTTTTATAATTTTGTCATACCCAATACATCCATTTCTAACAAAGGGCCTCCCGATGGCGTAGTGGTAACGTCGTCGTCACGTAATCAAGGGATCGCGAGTTAAAATCCAGGTAGAGGCACATAGTTGTTCGCATCCCACTTTAAACTGTAGGCCCAGTCCTGATTTACTGCATAAAATGGACTTAAAAACTCAAACATTCCTTTTAAAATCTTGCCTGAATTCGTACAAGTTCGGGAATTTGGGGGGATGGCTCGAGTTCGATAGTGTGTCACTGCATATTCAGAGAGAAAGGAAGAAATTTTCGATATCATACGTAATATTCCGATGCTTCCTAAGAATTCCCTTCTCTCGCTTCAAAATATTTCCAAGAACCACTCTGTTCGCATGTTATATCGAAAGAGAGACGATTCCGAAGAAATAGCTGTCCAGATAGAAGCATAGGTTCAAAATTACAAAAATCTCTTGTGTGTGTTGAGTACGGGAACGATACAAGGAAGTGGCATTGTTTTTGGATTTCTAGCACAAAAATTGCAATACAGCTGATGTTTCCTGTACTTGTGAATGCGAGAAATTTCGACAAATATTTTCGGAGTAATGATCCGACGTTTGGGAATCCTGAAAATCGAGAAATAGTGAGACTCGCTAGTAATCGATTCCTTCCTTGATATTTTTTGCCGCAGTACAAGTTGTTCCATACGCCAAAAGTAAACTCTCTTTACGTGTTGCAGAACTATGACTAAGTCGCTGTTCTACCTATTGGTTTAATCGCAACTGTGAGGATGAATGATGGGACGAGGAACGACGACACAGCCATGTCTGACCATGGTTCGGATCTGGGACCTTTGGCTTCGTAGCGAAATTGTGTCTCGGGTCTTCCTCGTGGTGTAATCTGATACCACGACTGCCATGTAACGATCTCGAAATCTTCACTACGATCTTACTTTTGATCGATCGATTGAGTTGGGTTATTTTACGTTGCTTTTCTGCCACTTTTTGGTTAATCGCGACGATGATGGGGATGAATGGTGATTCAATGAGAATTACAAACACATACGGACGACACAACACAATTCCTACAGAGGAGTATCGCGCCTGAGCCTCGTTAGTCTGCAAAATGCAGTCTAGGGTGTACTACGTCGAAGGGGATTAACATTTAGGCGTTATGAATGCGCTGAAAATTTACATTCAGGAAAGCTATTGCGTTTTATTGGTTTTTTCTTACAAGCATAAAAAATATATTGCTCTCCCACCGTAGAAAAAATAGTAATGTCCATTAAGCACACTACAGTATTTTAAGGGAGCTTCAACAACCGAAAAAGCATGGGAATATGAGGGAATGTATTATCTTGGCCATTTATCCCCCCTCCTTCACGAAACTGACGTTCCAAAGAGGTGGGGGGTGGCTGATCCCTCGCCACCCTTTGGGTATATCGTTCTATCGAAATATCCTGGGGCTATCATCATGCATGTTTCTAATGCCCAAATACCTCAATGGCGTAGTTATTATTGTCTTATTTGACGTCACAGGCTATTTTACGTCTCTCAGGCTAAACGCGACTGTACTCGAACCTGAAAACTACGATGGTATCATGAGTCGACAACTCTACCCACATGGCCACCGAGGCGACTACGAAACCAAGAGCCCTGGGTTGGAATCCAAGGAAAGGCGTGAACGCTTGTTCCTTCGTATTTCATCAAATCGACATTCATTGTCATTGTCTTCGATTGACGTAGACAAGTAAAAAAGCGACCTAAAATATTACAAACATACAATACATTTTGAAGACCATAAATATACGTTCTTATGTCAATCTTCACGTTATATATAATATAGTACCGCAACCGCGAAAATGCAAGGCTAGTGCGTGTGGTGAAGCGTAGGAACTTTCCTTTTGTCTACCCTGGTGTCCAACCTTGGCCCAGATTCTTTTAGAAATTCTTATGAATATTGACAGCGAGACGCACCTCAACGTTACCGTCTCTCATACCAATTCTCCCAGGTAGAGAGTGTCAATGAGTGCTTAAAATAGGGAATTTTCCAAAAGTTAACTCTTGACAACCTTGTTCTATGAGGAGAGAGACTGGACAACAGTATTATTTCGATGCGGCTTTTTATGAGGTATTAATGTATGATAAGTGACGCAGATGTGTAACGTCAAAAGTCACTAATGTTTATTCACGGTTCCCACTGTATCCTGTAAAAACTGGAAATCTCAGGCTGTCGTGTTTGCCAGGATTAGAGACTTAAAAAAACATTTCCCATTTTTTCCCCAACAAGCGTTTTTTACTTTATATTTTGTATAAATATATTTTTAGTTTATTGTTTTTCATTCATTTTCTAGTGTGATATAAAGTTCGTATAAGGGTCCCGGCTTTAATACCTCGTGGAGGCTTAGAGCAAGGATTTTAGATGAGGAAATATTTCCCCGAATACATTAAAGAGTGCAAAATGGCAATTTGTGCCGACGCACCCAACAATTGAAGGGTTCGGGTGTAAAACATGGTGACATTTTGGTCATTTCTGAGTTCATTAAGGAAAAAGGTTATTAGAAGCTATGATGTGCATAATTATTTTTGGTGTTGTGTTTACCATTTTCAGAAGGCTGTACTAAGTCCAGTGCAAATTGTATGACGTGGCAATTTCACTAGAAAATTGAAGGATGGCACATTTTACTTTATAACTCAAAAATAACCAAAATGTCACCATGTTTTACATCCGAGCCCTTCAATTTTAATCCAACCAATCAACGTGGTGGAGGCACATAGTGGTTCGGATCCCACTTTAAACTGTAGGTCCAGTCCGAGTATGGACTTACGCGAACTAATAACAATAACAGTTCTTAAGATTATGCTAAGTAGGTCGTTCATTTCTAGTAATCCGTCGAGTTTTGCACTTACAACGAAGTGGCACAATATGGATTGTTGTAAATTTTACATCCTGTAATTCATTGCCTTGAAGAATGGTGGCATTGTTTGAAATACAGTGCTGACAGTGGTAGGAGATTTCTCCAGTATGTAGATAAGTGTGCCCACTGCGAAACATTGATTGATTCCATGTAATTGCCTTCGTGCTACTGCGACCTTTTGTTCTATTGAATAATAAATCCCAAGTCCATTGCTTCGGAAAACAAACACGCTATTCTTTCGTAATTAAATTGATGGGGTCTTTAAGGACCGAGGTCATTTTTTTTATATATGTAAGAAACTCTGTGCCAAATTGTATTTTTTCGTGCGTTTGCCGCAGAGTGGTGTCGGTTTTCGTAATGGCCTATTTCGTGTTGGAATGTAAGAAATCTGGAACAGCCTTAGTGTGTGTGTGTGAAGAAATCGATAGTTTTTCGTCCGTATTGAAGGCATTGGTTGGTCCATAAGTGATGACGGGTGATGTGCCATAGGGTACGTTTGCATGCAGTCTATGCTTTGTTCATTTTTGGTCAGTCTACGTGTGTAACACAAACTCCATAAAAGCAAGCTCGGTTAAGTGGTCGACTATCGATCTCAACACCGAAGTTCTCATCTTCTTTGTGTCCCTTCATGAATTTCATCTAATGATCCCTCGTCCTCATCGTCACGATTGGCTGAGAAGCGAAGTAGAAGAAGCAGAATAGAAATACAAGCTCCAAAAAAGCAATGCGACATGTTGTTCTGAAGTAAAGTTGCCATTTTGACACCCACTGACTTGGAATTCATGGAGAAGTCTGATTAATCAACTTAGGAGTGAAAACTGAGCTATTTAAAAAGAAAACTTCAAGAAGTCCATTTTTGGCTTTCAAAGATTGGAAACTACAAACAATTTCACTTTTTCCCCAACTGGTTTCTTCTTTGGGAATACTTATTCTTTAAAGGGTGTTCTTTTATTTTGTATAATTTATTCTCAATCATAAAAGTTAGTCTAAAAGTACTTGCGAAAATCTGGAAACGTCCCTTTTTATATGAGAAGAAACCCTGATTAATTTGATGTAGGTATTAGTTGGACAAATACTGCTTGCTTCTATTAATGAGAAAATTTCACGTGTTGTGCATTCTAAACCCTGTTCGGTTCTACCTGTTACCTGAATAATGATATCCATATATTTTAACACGAGGCGATGCTATGACATAAATACTGATGAGGTAATACTTTGGATCATAATTTCGCAATACCACGCAGCCTCACCTAAGTATTACGCAAGTCCGCTTTGAATAATTTGTTACATTTTATAATGGAGAAAGCTTGAAAACTGAAGTTGTAGCGAGTCATAAAAATACAGATTGTGTCGAATTCCTTTGTTAAGAACGTAACATCGTTTACGAGAGAAAGGGATTGTACGAGTACATCCTAATCGACAAGGTTTATTGTTCCGAAGTTATAAAAAAAAGTGATTATGTAATAATTTATGAAGCTTCTCCAGAGTAGTTCAATCTGAGGTGGTGCAAGGTTTCAAAGAGCTTTTTTTTTTTTACTTTAAGGAAAAGTATTTTTGTTACTTTCTCGGTGTTGGAATTTTGTGGGGGGGGAATAGAATGACAAAGGGGAACGTGTTCTAGTATATATGAGTAACTTGTGGATTTTTATATGCCTATATATCGTACTTGTCATAGTGGCAACATATCAGGAAAATTCACTGAATTCCAACAATGAAATAAAATCCAATGAATTCCAGCACAAAACGGGAGAGAAAAGCAGGTGAATTTCAGTCCGGTCGGGAAGGAAAAGCTAGTGAATTTTAGCACGACCCTGAGGTGAATTTCAACCCAATCGGGAAAGAAATGCCAGTGAATTTCATCACGACCCTGAGGGAAATGCCAGTGAATTTCATCACGAACCTGAGGGAAATGCCAGTGAATTTCATCACGACCCTGAGGGAAATGCCAGTGAATTTCAGCACGATCGGGAAAGAAAAGGTAGTAAATTTCAGCACGGTCCTGAGGAAAATGCCAGTGAATTTCAGCACGATCCTGGGGGAAATGCCAGTGAATTTCAACACGATCCTGGGGGAAATGCCAGTGAATTTCAGCACGATCCTGGGGGAAATGCCAGTAAATTTCAGCACGACCCTGGGGGAAATGCCAGTAAATTTCAGCCCGATCGGGAAATAGAGAAGCTAGTGAATTTCAGCACGATCCTGATGGAAATTACAGTGAATTTCAGCAAGATCCTGATGAAAATTACAGTGAATTTCAGCAAGATCCTGATGGAAATTACAGTGAATTTCAGCAAGATCCTGATGGAAATTACAGTGAATTTCAGCAAGATCCTGATGGAAATTACAGTGAATTTCAGCAAGATCCTGATGGAAATTACAGTGAATTTCAGCAAGATCCTGATGGAAATTACAGTGAATTTCAGCAAGATCCTGATGGAAATTACAGTGAAAATCAGCACGATTGGGAGGGAAAAGTCAAAAAATTCCAGCTCGAACGAGAGGGAAGGATCAGTGAATTCCGTAGATTATTATTTGCTCCATTTGGGAAAAATTACGAGTTTCTTTTTATGCTGACATAAGTAGCTAAATCCTCATTTCCCGTTCAGTTTCAGTAAACTTTCCTCATGGGGGAACCTTTCGGGTCAGGTACACCATCTACGACTTTCCAGCAGCAGGAAAAAGTATATAGGACAGAGAGGCATGTTCATGTTCCTCCAAGCTATACTAGAACACCGAGTGTAAACATTAACGTGTGCTATCACAGGGAATGCCTTTCACGATGAAACTGGTTGTGCTGAAGCATATGCTTGATAGAGGAAGATGGACTTCCTTGACCATTAGACTAGCATGCATTTTCATTAGATGATGGTCGTGAATCACGACCGCCGCTGTTGGACACGTTAAACCCATTTATTTTCTCAGTTTGATTTGGTGTTGTTGTTTTTTTGTTTTTTTTTGTTTTTTTTTTTTTGCTTCCGGTGATCACTACTGGCTAACGAAGTTTTTCAATAAATTGCTTCTCGCTCGGCCTCTTTCTCCCATTCCTCCTTTCTTTTCTTTCCTCCCTTCTTTCATCTTTCCTTCTTTTTAATCTTTCCTTCCTTTTGTATTTACTTCTTTCTTTTTTCTTTCCCTCTTCCTTTTGTCTTTACTTCTTTGTTTTGTATTTACTTCTTTCTTTTCCTTCTTTCTTTTGTATTTCCTTCTTTCTTTTGTATTTCCTTCTTTCTTTTGTATTTCCTTCTTCCTTTTATCTTTCCTCCTTTCTATTCGTCTTTCTTTTCTTTCCTCCCTTCTTTTATATTTACTTCTTTCTTTTGTATTTCCTCCCTTCTTTTGTTTTCATTTGATTTGAAATTAAAATTTTGGGAGCGTCAGCACTTAGGCTATTTTGCTCCCCTCGCATTATACAGGGGCCAGCCCCTTACCATTACAAATAACAACTCTAACGTTGCATAACTAAAAAAATTAAAATGTTCTGACTTCTGTTAAAAGCTGAGGCTGTAAAGGGGCACTCAGCACACATAAGGACAAAAGAACAGGACAATACAAACAAAATTATACTGGCCATGGGGCCAGTCGCCAGAGCCTCGTTAGTCTTCAGTCCAGGGTGCACTAACGTGGAAGTGAGGTTGACATTTGGGTGTACTACGTGGAAGGTCACCCCTTACACCCCTCCCTTCTTTTGTATTTACTTCTTCCTTTATCTTTCCTCCTTTCTTTTCGTCTTTCTTTTTTCTTTTCTCCTTTTTTAATCTTTCCTTTCTTTTTATTTTAATTATCTTTCCTTCCTTCTTTTATATTTACTTCTTTCTTTTATATTTACTTCTTTCTTTTATATTTACTTCTTTCTTTTGTATTTCCTCCCTTCTTTTGTATTTACTTCTTTCTTTTGTATTTACTTCTTTCGTCTTTCCTTCTCTCTTTTGTTTTTCCTTTCTTCTCTATTTTGTATTTTCTTCCTTGTCTTTCGTCTCTTTACTATTTCTTTCCTATCTTGTTATTTCTTAGTTTTCTTTTTAATTTTTTCCAAACCCCTTCCTCCAACCGATCATAAAAATCAGAAAATCTCGCCACGTAATAGAAAGATCCAGGGTTCGATTCCCGGTATAAACATATTACACAGAAGTTAGTTTGCCACTTTAAGCAGTAAGTTCAGTTTCAATGAACCTATATCAGCATAAAACCAACAAAATATTTCTCAAGTCTTAACTTTTATATACATAACTAACTTCTGCCTTCCTAAGATTAATAAGCATGGCATAGTGCAGAAAATAAGTCAATTAATATTTTTCTGTGCAAATTACGTATTGTTGTCTATTTTATTCGTCGCGTTGTCAAGAAATACTTCTAAAAAGTACTGTTATACGGTTATATATGCATTGCACCGTGCTATAAAGGCATGGGATGTGATCAGGACCACGCTGCGGCCGCCTTTACCCGCCCTCCTCCCAGTGTTGCCCCCAGGTACCCATTTTATTCGAAGCTGGGTGAACCCTAGAGTCGCTTTATGCAAGGACAAGGCCGGAAAAGTTCCAACCTAAGGCAAGGAATATTTGTATGATCCAAATACAGTAATACGGTTTTTCCTGTGCGTCATGTTCCGCTGCAGTTGTGTGATGTCGTCATCCTTTGTGTGTACCAGATGTGTACGTGCGAGTGGGGCAGATTTCCTAAGCATGCTCCACTAATTTCGTGGTCTGTTTACTTTTCTAGTGGGAGATAACAGTACTGGATATCTCCCGGGTGAGCAACGCCTACGTCAGAAGTTATACACCATTGAGCACTCGGCGAGGAGCAGAGGATCAAGTGTTGCCTTCGCGTTTTGTACAGTTTTACTTGTGATCTGTGCACTGTTCGGTCTTCGGTTTTTCGAAATCTTACAAACTCATTGCCCAGTTCGTAGTTACAGCTATGAGAGATTTCACACCAAAGCGACTCTTGGCCACACACTGCACACGCACGACTACAGTAGTCTGGCACGAGAATTGATAAAATAATCTCTATGCAATTTAATATTATGTACGGTCACCGGCAGTAGAAATGGGACGCCTACATCCTTAAATCCTAGATTCCCTCCAAGGCGTTGTGTGTTGCCTAACTCTCGAGGATAAGTGGATTTTAATATCAAATTTTCAAAGGCAACGTCTACCGCCGCCGGAGAGTTAGGCAACACACACAACGGCTTGCAGGATCTAGGTGTCCCATTTTTATTGCCGGTGACTGTACACTATACTACGTCGCGGTAGTCTGTGGAGCAAGGCCGTGCATAACGATAGAAAAAGGAAGAAAACTGGGTGGAGCAATGCACTGCGCCCTGCTGCAAACGTCTGGTCGAGTCCTCTCGAGTCAATACTTGCGCAGAGGACTTTTTTCGTCCGCTTGCTGCATAGACTCCTGAAGCAAGAAACTTTCTGATGCGGTGTTGCACTTCTATATTTTTAATGCATATGCTTCACATGTTCATATGATCACAATACAATTTTATAATATCTCAGACTATAAACACAAGAAGAAAGTTTCTGAAGAGAAAAAAACAATTGCCTGATGCATTACTACTCTTCAAGATAATTAATTCTCATTATTCATATTTGCATTGTAGAAGCAGTTGCGTGAGAAAAACAAGCTTTCTTAAAATGCTCGACCGTATTCAGCAAGTACAGGGTGATTCACAAGTCATTTTTCGCCAGAAGGAAATGAAAAACCGTAAATATTCACACATTCCTGCATTATAAAGCCCAATTCTTTGTGTTATTTTGTATTCTGTACTTTATTTTCCTCTGGCTATGGAGGAATTTGGAAGTTATTTCATGGTACACAACCAATATAATTAAAGATCCAGAGTGCACACACTGAGAAGACTAATCAATAGGGAGACAAATGTATGGTAAATAAAAACTGAGGAGAGCGGTAAATAGAATGTTAGATCAGCGGTATATACCAGCGGTGGAAAAACAATGGCACACACTTTTTCATTTTGAGAGGAAACAACATACAAAAGAGCTGTAAATTGATAAACTACTTCATTTTTATATACTGTACACATACACAAGTACTTAGCTGTCAAACCAAAAAGAAAACATCAACACAAAATCACTTCATTTCTAAATTGCATATCTCAAGTGATTTATTCATTATATGTATTTAAAGGATATCCTTGCTGCCCAACAAATAAAATAATCACTACTGCACATACACAACACATGTTGAAAATCACATGATGATAAACAAAATTCATTCATGACAACACAAATGACACCATTGTTTCCCTTGATGTGCGGGAACAGACTAATCTTATCGCTGCTACAGCTAGCAAGTTCAATGAAACTGGAAGTTGAGTAGACATTCGGAGGAAGAAAGGAATGCAGCTTGACAGGGAGCGAAGTTTTCGAACTGAGATTATGTGCATGGGAAATCCAAATTTGCATGGTCTTCCTGATATGATCGAAGATAAAACGTTCTTCAGCTGCAAGTGGTAGGAAACTTTAGGCAAACGTTTCGTTACAAATCGACAGTTCGCGCGCACAACCTCGATTGTCGGTTTTTGCGTGTTTTCTACTTAATTTGATGATATTTCACGGTTATTTCGTGGAAAAGCACACATTTCGCATTACTTCGCGAATAAAACTCATGCAAATTTCCTCATTGTGGGTGTAGTTACGTGCAGAATGTTCAAAATTGCATCATTTTTTCACATTTCGCGCATCGCGAAAATTTAATGTCCCTACTAATCGATATCATGTCGATCTGTTCCGTAAACATAGAGATACAATTAAAGGCAATAAAAGATGGGGGAAATGCTACGTTAAGTGTATTAATAACATCTCGTATGCCAAAGAAAGTAAATGCTACAAAGCCAGGGGTCTAGGTTCGAAACCTGATTTAGGAATTGATTTGTCATTGTGTCTTTACCTTCGTCTCATCAATTCGCCATTCTTTCTTAACGATCGTGATTATGTTAGAGCAGGAATTCTCAGTCTTCGTAAGACCGCGACTCGGTCAATTCCTTTAAAAAAAAAAATCGAAGCTCCAATCCCAGCAATTTGACTCGTACATGGTTATATATATATTTTTTAAGTGTATGCATTAATTAATACGAGGGCGTTTCATAATGATTTAAACTTTTGAGTGCCCTGCATACCATGGTTGACCATTGGCCTTGCCATGGCAGTCACAGGTAGCTAGTACCTTGGTATCTCGCCTGATATCAGCACTGGACAGAAGCTGGCCAATCCACGTGCATTTCCTGCACAGCTGTCATTGTCTGCATGGACAACTTGGAAGGACAGCTCTGGATAATCTGAGTGCCACAGAGAAGTATGGTGTTTGCGTTTATGTGTGTGGCAGCACCTGGAACCCCATCTTGGCAATGGCTGCAATGCCATGAGTCGGCGACGAAAGTCCAACCAGTGCAATGGAAACACCACACATTCCGGACAGCATCCTTAGCTTGCAAGCACATGGACACAATCTCTGGGGACAATAAGGGCATCATCCTCATCGACTGCTTCGAACCAGAGACCTCCATTAACAGCACAGCATATGTGGCCATACTCCACAGATCCCATCGCGCCATTCAAAAGATGTGGCCAGGGAAGTGGGCGAGAGATGTGCTTTTGCGACATGATAACGCGCGCCCGCATAGCAGTCGGGAAATATCCGCTGCCATTGCCAAGATGGGCTTCCTGGTGCTGCCACACACACATACGCAAACACCATACTTCTCTGACTATCATTGCTTAATCTCTGTGGCACTCAGGTTCTCTTTCCAAAAGAACCTCGTCGTCCTGCGCTGTCCTTCCATGTTGTCCATGCAGACACTGACAGCAGTGCAGGAAAGGCACACTGCCATGGCAAGCCCAATGGTCAATCATGGTATGCAGGGAATTCAAAAGTTTAAATCATTATGGAACGCCCCTCGTATGTAACCTTGAAATTAAATATTAAATAGTTCGACTATGTATAGGCTTGTTGATTAATAAAATAGGTTTAAATAACTCCTAAACTAAAACTCCATGACGTAGCAGCACGCTGAGGGCCAGGGCTTGCCAAGCGGCTTTTTCATTGGGTGACGCGTGATCAGTGCATGGAGTCCCATCGCCGCTGTTTTCTAGCTTTCGAGACCGGAGCCCGCTACTTCTATTTCAAGAAGCTCCCCAACTGTTGTCACGACGCTTCAACGCAGAAATTTTGGGAGCTCTCACCGTGAATCGAACCCAGGACCGCTCCCACCAAGGCGAGAGCACTAACCATTTGGTTAAGCAGGAACCTTAAATAGGATAAAGAATGTTGATAGAGCGTCGTGGTAATCCAAGGTTAGAAAAGTATGGAAAAATTCGTGTAGTCAGCTGCATGATGAACTGCTCGATTTCGTGAGTACTACTACACCAGGTTTCCAAACAGTATTCAGAGAGCAAATATACTCGAGAAGCACATTGTGTTTGGTTATTGGAGTAATCGTAAGTTGCCTAAACGCAGAGGTGCAATTAGAAGCGATAAGAGAGGGGAAAGGAGATTGCGTTAAGTGTATTAATTACCATCTTGTATGCACATGAAAGCGTGTCGTTTTTCACGTCGCTGCATTGGAATGCAAATGCGAATCGTGTGCATTAAACGTCTTGAAGTGCAGCGTTGCCTCATGTTTTTCAGAAACTTTCTTCTTACTTTTGGTAATCTGAAATTTTGTTAAATTTCACCGAGATCGGCTGTTCAATTCTCATGGACAGACAGACTGGCAGGCAGACTGGTTGAGTTTTTTTTTAGTTTGTTGTATTATAGCATTAGTATTTAGTTTCGTTAGTTTGGAAAGACTTTCTAATCAATAAAAACTGCCGTCCGTCTGCGTCACACCTCTGAAACTACAAAGACGAAACGTGGTGCATTGATAAACGTACCAAATAACAGTGCAGTGCTATATAAATTAACCTAATCTAGCCGTAATGTACAGTAATCCATGTTACAACCAATCCTGTAACAGTCACATAAATTATTTATATTGTTTATGTGCGTCAACTCGGGAGCGTATATTCCAGGCTAGCTAGGCTATCTCCGAAGCCTGAAGCCTAGAAAGGAAAATACTGAAGAAAAATCTATTACAAACTGTGTGAATTAATGATTTCAAAACTAAGATAATGGGCGATTCTGAAGTTGGCAACCCGAATTCGTAGGAGTTGGCAACCCGAATTCGTAGGAGTTGGCAACCCGAATTCGTAGGAGTTGGCAACCCGAATTCGTAGGAGTTGGCAACCCGAATTCGTAGGAGTTGGCAACCCGAATTCGTAGGAGTTGGCAACCCGAATTCGTAGGAGTTGGCAACCCGAATCCGTAGGAGTTGGCAACCCGAATCCGTAGGCGTTGGCAACCGGAATCCGTAGGCGTTGGCAACCCGAATCCGTAGGCGTTGGCAACCCGAATCCGTAGGCGTTGGCAACCTGAATTTTTATAAGCTTGCAACCTGACTACTTTTGGGATGGCAACGTGGCTTCCTTGAAGACGTCAAGAATGAGCCTAATAATCGTCTTCTCCCTTCCTCCATAGCCTAGGACCAGGTGTCATAGTGAGCTAGTCCATGTCTTAGACTCAGCATACGCCACTGCGTCAACTATATTGATGAGCTTCTAGTCTTCCGATGTACTCAAAACAATTAGCTCTGCAAATAAGAAACTTGGTGAACTGAATGGCCTGCGATTGATGTGTGCTTTTTTTTTTCATGCAATTACATGCTCAGTACTTAGGCACGTTCCCTACCTCTGAGGTCAAAATTCTAGACTGCTAGTGTTTCCAACCAAGATTATACATAACCACTGAAATTACACTTTTTTTCCATACTTACCAAAAATCCACGATATGTTTGTTACTCCCCCCCCCCCCCCCAACTGATCACAAAACACAGAACTTGTCATCAAGGGATCCCGGGTTCGATTCCCTGTTGAGGTGCATTACACAGTCATTCGGATCCCACTTAAAACTATCTGAACATAAAATTGACCTGTGACCAACTTGAACAAGACTTTTATAATCAGGGTTCTTTCATAATTGATCCTTTTCTTTCCTGAAAATGGGTTCTGAATACCCGGGCGAGAGAATGTTGTTTATCCGCTGTTGACACACTGTAGTTCTTCCAACCTGAACGTAAAATAAACAAATTGTCACGTGACCGATGACGATGTAGCCACCATGTCTTCGCCGTGTAATCGAAAGGTCCCGGGAACCAGTGGAACCATATACAGGGTGTTCACCAGTCAAGAAATACTTGTGGTGAAGAATTTTTGCTATTGCAATGACTGATTTATTGATTTAGTTTATTTTAATTCACTTCACTCTTCTGCATCTTTTGGCTAATCTCAAAGATTAGGATGAATGGCGGTAAGATAAGATAGATTAAGGGACAATCACAAATATATAGGGGCGACAACATAACACTCACATAAGATTATACTGGTTCTGAGTTCAGACGCCAGAACCTCACTAGTCTGCCAAATGCAGTCCAGGATGCATTAATAGATAAAGCAAGTATAATTCTCTTGTTAAATACAGCTTCAGTTTTGAACTGGCCTTTTGGTAGGGGGTTCCATTAAATAAATATTTTTAATTGCTAATTTCCAACTAAGATGGAATGATTAAGAAAAGCGAAAAAAGGTCATGAAAAAGTGGGGAAATTTGGATTCCTTCTTTTGGTAGACACTAGTCACGATATTTGGCGATATACTATATCGTGGAGACGATATATCGCCGATATCGTCCATACCTAGTAGACACCGTGATATAACGGCTCGAAACCCACTTTAAACTATAGGTCCAGTCCCGATTAGTAGGGAGACAAATTTATGGTAAATAAAAACTGAGGAGAGCTGTATATAAAATGTTCGATCAGCGGTATATACCAGCGGTGAAAAAAAAAAATTGGCACACACTTTTTCATCATGAGAGGAAACAACATACAAAAGAGCTATAAATTGTTAACTACTTCATTTTTATATATTGTACACATACACAAGTACTTAGCGGTCCAACCAAAAAGAAAACATCAATACAAAATCACTTCATTTCTAAATTGCATATCTCAAGTGATTTATTCATTGTATGTATTTAAAGGATATCCTTGCTGTCCAACAAATAAAATAATCAGTACTGCACATACACAAACACATGTTGAAAATCACATGATGATAAACAAAATTCATGACTGAACACAAATGACACCATTGTTTCCCTTGATGTGCGGGAACAAACTAATCAAATCGCTGCTACAGCTAGCAAGTTCAATGAAACTGGAAGTTGAGTAGATATTTGGGGGAAGAAAGGAATGCAGCTTGACAGGGAGCGAAGTTTTCGAACTGAGATTATGTGCATGGGAAATCCCAATTTGCATCGTCTTCCTGATGTGATCGAAGATAAAACGTTCTTCAGCTGCAAGTGGTAGGAAAGTTTAGGCAAACGTTTCGTTACAAATCGACAGTTTGCGCGCACAACCTCGATTGCCGGTTTTTCTGTGTTTTCTACCTAATTTGACGATATTTCACGGTTATTTCGCGAAAAAGCGTTCATTTCGTGGAAAAGCACACATTTCGCATTACTTCGCGAATAAAACTCATGCATATTTCATCATTGGGGGTGTAGTTACGTGCAGAATGTTCAAAATTGCATCTTTTTTTCACATTTCGCGCATCGCGAAATTTCAATGTCCCTACCGATTAGCCTATCTGTGCATGAAATGGACTTAAACTCTGACGTGACAAGGTGACAAAGAGCAAAAAAAAAACAACCGAATAATTTAATTTCAACTCGGTACATTAAAATATACTTGGGCCTGTATCCAAATAGTGTCTTGTCAACAGTCGTTAGGGTGTCTGCTACGCAGTAGGCAGAAGATCGAGTGAAAGCATCATTTTAAACAATGGCGACGTTGAAAGGGAAATTTCGCACACGAGTGAGAATGAAAGCTGCATTATTCTCCCGTCATTTCGTTCTGATCCGTTACGTCGTTGCCAGAAACAATAAACAGAAGGGGGAAAAAATCCCTTCTTGGGTCGTTCAACCACACGTACTGTCGGAGCATCACGGTATGTTGCGTGTTTTCAATAACTGATGGCTCGGCACTTTTTCTTTTATTGAGGGTCATTAGCTTTTGTCGTGTGTGTGGTTATGTCAGTCTCTTTATGTCCGGGTTCGAGACCTTCCAAGATGTCTACAGTGGCGTGCTCATGAATTTCTCAGGGGGGAGAGGGGCTATGTCCACTTTTTTATCTGGTGATCCTATATCGTGCCATTGTTGAATGTGCCGATCTTGCTTAACCTCCGGCTGTTTGTCATCCTTGTTTAGTTTCTTGCGTGTTTGTCATCCCTGTTTAGTTTCTTGCGAAGAGCTGGACTCTTCCACCGTCTGTCTGGCCTCCCCGATGGCGCAGTGGTAGCGTCGTCGCCTTGTAATCAAGGGGTCCCGGGTTCGATTCCCAGTGGAGGCACATAGTGGTTCGGATCTCACTTTAAACTGTAGGTCCAGTCCCGATTAGCCTTACTGTGCATAAAGTGGACTTAAAACAACAAATCAATCCAATCCAATCTTCCACCGTCTGTAAGGAAGCTTTTAGTTTTTTTCTGACTTTTTAATGTGTGTTTGTCTTGTGCAGGTCTTTTTACAACCTTGCACTTTTTATTTTCCCAAGGGGCTTTTTACACCCCTTGTTTTAACCACTTAAGTCAGAATTTTAGGTTTGGGGATATTTCCCCGAATATATTGAAGGGTGCAGAATGGACTTAAAAATTTTAACTCCTTCGTTCATTCATATATCATGCCATCTTTTTCTACATTCGCGCCTCCCAGGTGGCGTAGTGGTAGTGTCGTCGCCTTGTAATCAAGGGGTCCAGGTGGAGGCACATAGTCTTTCGAATCCCACTTTGAATTGTAGGTCCAGTCCCGATTAGCCTTATTGTGCATAAAGTGAACTTAAAACACCAAATCAATCAATTTTTCTACATACATCCCCCGCCTAGAATATAATAGCCCAAGAGAGGGGATTATCAATCCCACCTTACCCCCACTGTGGACACGCCACTGGTAACTTAGTCCTATGAATAAGAGTGCTACCGAGACGAGACTTAGTGCCGGCCAAGTGGTCGACGTTCGATCTCGCCGCCGAAGTTCCCACGTTCGAGTTCCGGCAAGGCAATTTCATATCATCGTTGCGGTTTGCGAAGAGTAACATCAGAAGCGACGCTAAATAGAGGAAAAGGTCTAAATATGGGCCCCCTCTTTTTATGTTGTCATTTTCGGAGGGAAAAAATTAATATATCAAGCACCTGTCTTTAAAATGCATATCTATGAAATATATACTTAAATGTAATAGCATGCTAAAGTATAGAAGGTCTCGATTTTTTTTTTTAAAAAAAGGTATTTCCAAAAAATGGTAAAATGATGTATTTCAAAATTATGGTCTAAATATGGGCTACTAGTGGCAATATCACAGAAAGCAATTAAATTTTAAAAAGAACAGTCATTTATCGCTAAAACATTATAAAATTCATATTTATGAATAATCTGTTTTGAAAATCACGCGGAATGGGAAAAATCGAAATTAAGAAAAACTCAAATATTTGTTGAAAATGTGATCTCAACATTAGACCTCATGTCATAGCCCAGATTTAGACCATCACGCTATTTTTCTTCTTCAATTTATTTTCGCTATGTTTGGTACATTTTTCACAAACAAATCATTGCATTATAAAAGCCCACATTTGTTTTATGTACCGCTAATATCATAACCTATACAAAGCAGATGAAAATTCAGAAAACGCTGAGTTAAAACATACCTGCAAAAAGTTTTCGGAGGTCGCAATTCTATAACAGCGTCCAAGGCCGAAACTAACCACCACATTCTCTTTCGAATTGGCGCCGCAACCTTTGTCCTTGACTGATAACCATTTCCAATAGCCTCTGCCAGGCTGCAGCACCCGGGACCGCTGATAACTCCAAAACCCATATATTTAGACCTTCTCCTCTAACAAAAATACAAATCACCTAACACAGCCGGGCCTCCCCGATGGCGCAGTGGTAGCGTCGTCGCCTTGTAATCAAGGGGTCCCGGGTTCGATACCCGGTGGAGGCACAAGTGGTTCGGATCCCACTTTAAACTGTAGGTCCAGTCCCGATTAGCCTTACTGTGCATAAAGTGGACTTAAAACACCAATTCAACAACAACAACCTAACACAGCTGTAAAAGTATTATATGCGAAATTGTCTACAGAACATCCACACCGTGACAGGTAGCAACATTCTTTGTAGACATTATTCTAAAAATATAATATGTGGGAGGGAAGATATGCACCCCCAAAAAATATTTCATCTTTCCAAAATTAATGTTGGAGAAATTGGAATTCCATGTGAATTTAGTTACAATAACCACTCTACCCTACAAAGATAAATAATTTGAGTTGACTTAGCATCATGTATACTAAATACTGTATAAATAAAATGAAAGAACTTGCTAATAAATGATTCTATAGAAATCGCAAGGATGCAACGGTAATGCAAAATAGTAGAAATTTTTGAGTTTTACATGCAAAAACTGTCGTGCCTGTATTCATGGCTCTTGTAGACGATTTCGCGGTCTGTTTTCACAATCTGTTACATGGCGAACCGATTCGTCAACCGCCCCTGGAAATTAAAAAATAAAATAATGCTTGCTATTTTCATTTACAAGAACTATGTTATGTTTTTCATGCTGTACAATTTAAAACAAAGTATAAATGATTCCACATTATATAAAAGGTCGCGAAACAAACATTGAGTAAAATGAGGTATGTAAACGTCAATAACAAAGGAGAATAGCTGTGCATTTTATTATAGTACACTATATGAAATGCAAGAAAATGGGAAACAGTTATGCTGTATATTCACTTATTGGGTGAATCGAGGACGAAAGCCCTAATAATAATATAGTAATGGTTTATTTTTATTAATTTAGATATGTTGTTATTGCATAACCATGATGACGATAATAATTATTATTTTATTTCTACTATTCAAATTTTACCTCCCCCTTACAAAAATTACTGACGACGCCCAAGTACACTTAACGACAAAAGTAATAGTAGGTGAATTGTCCCTCACCCTTTTCGTTCATTGTGTTTTGCACAGTGTTATGATCAATAATTAAAATAAAAACATCAATAAGCATACATCTGCCCCGGATCATACCTTAAAACAACACAGGATGTAGCCGCCCCCGCGGCGGAGTGGTTAGCACATCGCACTACGACTCCAGGGGTCTCGGGTTCGAATCCCGGCCTGGGCATGGATGTTTGTGCGTGCCCATTCATCAATATTATCATGTAATCACTCATCCTCATCTTCGGAAATTAGCCGAAGTGGCACAATACAAAAAGCGAAGTAAAATAAAGCAAATCAATAACAATAACACAGGATGTAGAGTAAAAGAGAATGAAAATGGTGATGGACAATTTGCGTACTGTTATCTTTGCCGTTGACTGTACATGGTGTTGCCGTTGACTGTACATGGTGTTGCAAATGAGAAAAGAACGTAGGTATAGTGATCGCCAAGAGATTTACGTAGCAGCAGTTTTCTTGCTTTGTTCATTTCAAGGTTGCATCATATCTTGCCTTTGTCATGGTTCTTGGATTGCGCGAGGAGGAAGCGTCTCTGATTGGCTGCGGTTCGGTTCCACGTGGTTTTTATCCTCCCATCTATGTTGCTTTCGTTTTTTCCCCTAAGTAGTACCTCAAGGCAAGGCAAGACAATAAACAGGCGGAAACTTGATATTAGTAGCTACAGCATGCACTGAACCCACGCAAGCTGGTTGAAGTGTGCCTATTAGGTGTGTGTCACTGTCACCATCCAACATGAAGGTCGCTCTCTGTTATTATTTCAATTGGCTGTCAGGTCATTAAGAAAGCATCGACCAAATTGCCATCACAGGTGAAGCGTCATTATATCTTAATGAAGAACCTTATAGTTTGCTATTTAGCTTTGTTCTTGTGGAAACATCAGGGGGGGGGGATAGAATATGTTCTGGAGTGCAGTCACGTTAATTTGATTTCGCTCAGGTTCACCGCTTGATTTGGTTTATTTTACTTCGCCTTTCAGCTACTTTGGCTAATCGTGAAGATGGGAATGAGTGATGACGTTATGAGATTGATGAAGGTACATTCACAAAGAAAACTATGCCCAGACCGGGATTCCAACCCGTGGCCCCTGGCGTCGTAGCGCACGCTCATTGCGTAATCCCCTAAAGGCACATGAGGGAGGAAGGACCGACCCCACACACAAGATCTCGGCAATCTTTTTATATAGTATATAAGGTGGTGTCATTAGCACCACGATCTGGAGACAGTGTAAAAATCATGTAAGAAAGCTGCCGTCGTCGAAATCAACCAATCAGAGCGTGGTCTGGGCATGTGCATTATGAATTTCATGTAATCATCACCCGTCTTCCTTGTCGCGATTAGCCAAAAGTGTGCGAAAGCGACGCTAAATGACAGAAAATACAAATACATGGCTTTGTTTACATCAACTTCGTACTTGCTATGGACAGAGATTAGTTGTCAAATTAATGTAATATTATGCCTAACTTTCATTCTGCGTTTCTGTGTAAAGACTTCTCAAATCCTGTTCTTCTTCGCGTTAGGAAATTCCTGTGATTTTGACGTCACCGTTCAAACATTTGCGGTTCGTGCTTGCGTGTGTGTTTTGTCTGTGTGTTCACCACAGCACGAAGTTCACTTTCGTAGACTTAAGCAATTCCCTGCCAGAAATATACTGTCCTGCGCCTCGAACATAACATACAGGGTCGTTATTCTTTGAATTGTGAACAATGGTCGGTTAGAAAAGCTGGTTTACGTTCTGCGCTTCTTGGAATTGTGATCTGGGAGTAGGGGTTTCGAGAACTGTGGCGAGATCAGAGTTCTTTTCCTTTTATATCCTGTGCAAGTTCTCTTAAGAAGGGGCTAGCTCTCTCTCTCTCTCTCTCTCTCTCTCTCTCTCTCTCTCTCTCTCTCTCTCTCATATCTTTCCCTTACTTTCCTTGTATCTTATTTGCCATTTTCTTTTATCTCTTGTTCTCTACAATTTATTTTCTCATTCTTTTATTTTTCACTTTTTCTCGTCCCTTTCTCTCTCCTTTCCCTTGTTCTATATTTGTCGTCTTCCTTTTTCTTTTTCGCTTTTATCATTTTATCACTCTTTTCTCTTTCTTCTTCTTTGTCTTACTTCCCTTGTGTCTCACTTCCTATTTCCTTTAATCTCTTGTTCTCTATAATTTATTTTCTCTCTTTTTCATTATTTTATTTTCACTTTTTCTCTTCCCCTTCATTATTTTTCTTTCTTGATTTTATCATTCTCTCATTGTTTTCTTTTTCCTTTTCTCTTTGTTCCCTTTTTTCATCTCTTCCTCTTTTCTCTGCCTCCTGTGGTTCACTCAGTAGGTTCTCTGACCACCCCGTTGGGTAGGAGAGTTCAATTCCCAGTCTGGTTACCTCAGGTGGGAAATTATGTCCCTCTGGGACCTATCCAACCACTCATCAACCTGATGATAAAGGCAGCCAGAGTCTGGTGCTGATCGCCTCACCTCCAGTATGCCATTTGCCATATTCCATGTGCCTTTATGACATTGGGCAATACACAGGGAGTTGCTCTGCCTTTTACATCCCCCCTCCCCACCCCTCATCTCAAGCAAAATGAGCCTCCTGTCCTCCAATTAGACCCTTTCTTCTTCAGTCATTAATCTTTAATCTCGTGACTTCATCTTCCTTTTGTGATAGTTTTTTTTTTTTTTTCCTCTTGATATTCTTTCAAGCATTGGATCCTCTACCATTTACTTTAGTTCTTGAAATCATTGCGATTTTATATGACTTGAAATCTTCCTATGACAACATTTTTTAATGTGTTTGTATATGATACCATGCAAGTCCCTGTGTAACCTTGCACTTTTGTTCCATTAAGGACTATCCAATCTATTTTTATTGCTAGACTTAGCTTTTAGATAGATGGCTCATACCCGAATTTAGTGATGAGTACAACAAACACCCAGTATATTTTTTTTAAATATCAACTGTACACATTATAAATAAATGAAACACTGTTGCATAACATCCCTTTAAGAGCCAATGTCTGCCAAACTGCTTCTCTTTCAGTGGTGCACGAAGAGCAGATTAAGTCCCACCACGTCTTTTACTTATTTTTAAGTAGCACACCAATCACCATCTTGATACAGGGTAAACACGAAACATTTTCCGGCCTCCAAAAGGGAGCCGAACTGGGGAATGTTCATACCAAAGGTGCAAGCAATAACCATATGTCTATGCTGTAACCTTTTAATAATATTCTCTAATTCAAGCTTACATCTTATGGCCTTCTCTAAATGGTTTGTGCCTTCCCGATGGCGCAGTGGTAGCGTCGTCGTCTTGTAATCAAGGGGTCACGGGTTCAATACCCGGTGGAGGCACATAGTGGTTCGGATTCCACTTTAAACTGTAGGTCCAGTCCCGATTAGCCTTACTGTGCATAAAGTGGGCTTAAAACACCAAATCAATCAATCAATCAAATCTAAATGGTTCGTATATTTTCCATAATGTTTTAAAAAAGTAATATCTTTGACAGCAGTAATATTTTCATATTTACTTCCTGCAAATTCTCATTGTGCGATTTCAACATTTTCTCTACAGGCACCAGTGTTTAGTGAAGCTACGAGAAAGGTATTGGAAGACATATTCCTTGTGAAGCGCTTGCAGACGATCAGCGAGTTCTTCTCGATGTGCCAGCAGATGGCCCAGGCCTTCAAAGGAGTCGGGAGCATGATGTACGATGATGAAAGACTGAATAAACCTATACGGCGCTTCACCGCTGATTATGTGAGCAGGCAGCTTCTTGGAGTAACGTCGCAGACCTTAGCATTGACACTTTGCCTCCTTTTACAGCAGTTGGGAATCAATGTGACAGGTAAGTGCATAATGTTAACAAGTGAGGACCACAGGTTGCTTCAAGGAAGACACTTTTGCATTTGAAAAAGGAAGAAGTAAAGGCTCAGTTTCAGTGTGGTCCTTGAATTCAGCATCAGAACCTCAAAATTCTGAATTTGGTTTTCAAACCTTGAATATCTGAAATTCTGGATTCAGTATTTGAATCTCAAATCCTGAATTCTATATCTGTATCTGGAATCCAAAATATGATACTCTATTTTGAATCAGATGGTCAGTTTACCTTTTTAATTTTTTATTATTTTATTAATGACATGTTAAAACCTGTTTCTCATGACACACAAGTTGCAAAATAATTATCACATAATGGCAAGAAACACACATTTTACACTCAGAATGACTTGAAATCTAGATAAGAAAGCTTATGAAGTCCTTTTTTTTGTGTGTTTTGGTTTGATACCATGCAAACCCGTGTGTAACTTTACACTTTTATTTCTTTAAGCATTATACAATCCATTTTTACTCCTAAATTTAGCTTCTAGATAGAGGGTTCAATCCCTAATTTAATAATGGGTACAAACGCTCAGTATAAGTTTTAAGAAACTTGAAGAGCCATAAGTATGAACTGTAGTGTAAAACAGAATCTTCCAAATCCTATATTAGAGCACTAAATCTTGAAAAACTTTTCCAAATTGGTCTATTTCTATTTTATAGTTGAAATTGAACAGCGGGACATTGGTGCCGAGAGCAAAGTTCCACTTGAAGAGTTGTGCCGCAAAGTCGTGGATCTCTGTATGAAGCAGAACCTATTTGGATCGTCTGTCCTTACACAGGCATCCAGTCTAACAAGTGCTCTGGAAGCAGCTTGGAGGCGGCGTGAGGTTGCGAGACACCTGCAGCAGAACATCGAGGCAAGCAGATCGAGCCTCCAGAGATTGCAGCTGGAGCTGACAGCTCATCATTGGTTCCACGAGGATATCCTGATACAGAGCTCAATTACCAGCATTGCACCTCTCAGTAAGTTACTGGTACTTTACTGTAACTCAAATAGAAAGAAATGATTTTCTTTTGTTTTTACTAACGATTGTCAAGCTCATTGACTGAGTCTCTTAACTCTCTTCTGAATGTTCCAGGTTCGAGTTCTGCTAAATTGGCTGTGCCCCCTCCATGTAGGACTGCCTTGACGGGGCGAGGGGGCTTAGTAGGGAGGTCAATTTCACCTCATCATTTCACCCATTCTTCATATCCATATCTCACGTTTTTCACCATTCCATCACGTCATTCATCTCCATATCTTTGACCTCCCTCTAAGAAACTAAGGTAGGTAGGTCATTTCCATCTCATCATTTCACTCATTCTTCACATCCATATCTCACGTTTTCACCATTCCATCACGTCATTCATCTCCATATCTTTGACCTCCCTATAACTAAGGGTCCTGCTAGAGGAGACAACCTCGATAAAAAACCCCTATCCCAAGGTGTGAGTTGCACGTGCCGATGGGACAGTGTTGGCTGCAGGGGTAGGTGCAGTCGCGAACGTGGCCTCGGGGATTTCGGTTTGGTCCTCGAGTAGCCTCCATTTTTGGGGGTAGGCCTTCCTCGGCATAGAGGGCATGTCGAGGCGACAATTTATGGACCCTCCACTTAAAAAACTTTAGTTTATGGGAACTAAATCACCTTTTAACGGGGGGAAACCCTCAAAGCGTCGGAGGCCTTTGAGCCCGACGAGTTTATTGGAAAAGACAGGGAACGTCACGTCAGTGCCGCGTTACCTTGTAATAAGCATTGTGGAAAAGAAAGAGACGACTGATGAATGTACAAGCACGAAGAGAAATGGAGCAAAAACATTAAAGGACCTGTCACCATTCCTCATAAAGAAGCAACTGGACTATGCCGCTGGAAGTGATGTCCCTGACATCAAAAAACTGCGCAACGGAAGCCTTCTCATCCAGACCAGTACAGATCGCCAGACTAACCTCCTCCTTAAGCTTACGACCTTGGGCGACTTTCCTGTTCAGGTAGAACCTCACCGTCAACTGAACAGTTGTAAAGGTGTTATACGCCACTGGGATCTTTTGAATTGCACAGAAGAAGAAATCCTTCAAGAGCTCTCCGATCAACATGTCACAGCAGTGCAGCGAATCAAGACCAAAAAATCCGGAGAACTTTTACCGACAGCTTCGCTCATTCTGACCTTTAAAACGACCACTCTCCCGGTTGAGGTACGGGCTGGTTATTACCACCTTCATGTCCGGCCGTACATCCCGAACCCGATGCGATGTTTCAAATGCCAGCACTTTGGGCACACTCAGCCTTCTTGCAAGGCCACCACTGCCATTTGTGGCAAATGTAGCGAGCCCGATCATGGGACCGAGCCATGCTCATCTGGTCCCTCATGTGTCAACTGCAAAGGCAAGCACCCAGTCTGGCATCGCGACTGCCCCTCTTTCCAAGAGGAAAAGAAAATCCGAGAGTTGGTTGTGACAGAGAAAATCTCTGCCGGCGAAGCGAAAAGACGTATCCGTGAGAGTGTACACACTCCCCTACCTGTGCCATTCGCTACAGCTGCTTCAAATGCTCTTGCCCGTCGCAGTATTGGCGTCCAAACCAGCGACGTGTCCACTCAGACAACAAGTATTCCCGGAGCAGCTCACCCCGCTCCGAAGAAACCAGCAACCACTACTCGCTTCACAGAGAAGAAATTCAAGCAAGTTTATAATAAAGAACACTTTCTGAAGTCTACTAGCTCTCCAGTCAGGGTGACAGCCTCCACCCTGAAACTTAAGGCGCAGCTGAAAGCTGCCAGGCGGGCGCTAAAAGCACCCGCCCCCACTCCCCCTTCATCCCCTTCGCCCTCTGTGTCCTTACCCGAGGACATGATACAGGACGAAGCCGCGGATGAAGAATTTATCAAGGTGACAGGGCCTAGAAATAGAGTACGCCTCAAAAGGTAACTATAATACCTCCAGCTATGGCTTATTGTCTCCAATGGAACCTTAACGGTTTCCGTACTCATCTCGAGGAACTGCAAATCTTAATATCTGAATTTGACCCTGCCATCATATGTCTCCAAGAGACACATTTTCGTCCAAATGAATCGATGATTCTGAACGGATACACGCTTTACCGCACCGACAAGCTTCCTGAGGGTCGTCGTGCACACGGTGGTGTTGCAATCGGTGTTCGAGATAACATCCACTCAACGCCAATCTTTCTCACCACCCCCCTCCAAGCTGTCGCCGTGCGGGTCCATCTACCGCAGCCAATATCTGTGTGCTGTGTTTACATCACAAGGGAGGAGCGATTCTCTATTGAGGACCTCCTTTGTATATTCGAACAACTTCCGTCTCCTGTAATTCTTTTGGGCGATTTTAATTCCTACCATTGTTTGTGGGGCTCCGTTCGTACAGAGCCCCGGGGTCAAATTGTAGATCAATTCCGTGAGGCATCAGGTATAACGTTGCTGAATGATGGGACTCCCACATATTTCAGTCCTTCCTCAGGCACATACTCTGCGTTGGACTTGTCCTTCTGCAGTCCCAGCCTTGCTCCTACCACATCTTGGAGCGTTCACCCTGATCTCTGTGGGAGTGATCACTTCCCTCTCATTCTTTCCTTCGAACATCTTCAGCAATCACGTGAACAACACCCTCACTGGAATCTCAGTCGGGCCGACTGGGAAGCCTTCGAGCGTGCAGTGGACCTTGAAGTCGATCTTGCGTCGACTTTACCACCAATCGACGCATTAGATGTCTTTGTGTCAAGAGTGCATGATGCTGCACGCACCTCCATTCCACATCCCAGTGGACCTGCGAGGCGTCGCCCAGTCCCCTGGTGGACTGCGGAGATCAGTGCAGCCATCAAGGACCGTAATCATGCCCTAGATCGATTTAATAAGAACCACACTGCCGCAAACCTCGAGCAGTTCCGCATTAAGCGTGCCCGTGCCCGTCGGCTCATCCGAGCCAGTAAGAAGGCGTGCTGGGTCCAATACGTGTCTTCTCTGACGAAGCAGGCTTCGTCGAAAGCCGTTTGGACCAAAGTACGTCGCATCCAGGGGGCTGCATCTACTCCTCTGAGCGCTCTGGAACACGACGGGACGTTGTACACCGATTCCGGAGACATAGCAAATATCTTGGCCACGCAGTTTTCTGATGCCTCTAGCTCGGAAAATTATGAACCACGTTTCCGCCGCGAGAAGGACCGTCAGGAACGACGCCCTCTAGTTTTTCGAAGTCATAACACCGAGCCATACAACTCTCCATTCACTGAACGGGAGTTCGATCAGGCGCTTCGAGATTCTAAGAATACATCTCCTGGAGTGGACAAGATCCACTATGAGATGCTTCGTCATCTACCCATTGGAGCAAGAAATTTCCTTCTGGCGGTATTCAACAGGCTTTGGTTGGAGGACTCTTTCCCCACTTCCTGGAAAGAAGCTATTATTGTTCCCATCCTGAAACCAGGTAAACAACGCACCGCAGCCTCGAGTTATAGGCCTATCGCCTTAACTAGCTGTGTGTGCAAGTTGATGGAACGCATGATCAACAAGCGTCTCACCTGGTTTTTGGAGGAAAACTGCTTGATAAGTAATTCTCAATGTGGTTTTCGCTCCAACCGTTCCACACTGGACCATCTGGTTCAGCTGGAAACACACATTCAGGATGCATTCCTCAACAAGGAACATTTAGTTGCAGTTTTCTTTGACCTCCAAAAGGCATATGACACAACGTGGCGCTTTGGCATCCTAAACCAGCTCCATTCTTGGGGCGTGCGTGGCCATATGGCGTACTTTATTAAAAACTTTTTATCCGATCGTTTTTTCCGGGTACGTGTTGGGAACTCCTTTTCGGATCTTCAAGAACAAGAGAACGGTGTCCCGCAGGGCAGCGTATTAAGTGTGACTCTGTTTGCCATAGCAGTCAACAGTGTTATGGCAAACATTCTTTCCCCTGTACATGGCCTCCTCTATGTAGACGACCTCACGATCTTTTGTCGCTCACGGAATCTCGCGTCAGCTTCTCGTCAACTCCAACTGACGATAAACCGTTTGGTTGAGTGGTCCTCCCAAACAGGTTTCACCTTCTCATCCGAGAAATCCGTGTGTGTGCACTTTTGTCGTCAACGTACATGTCATTTAGATCCTGACCTGTACATGGGGAAGTCTCCCCTGTGCTTCGTGAATGAGGTCCGCTTCCTGGGCCTCATTTTCGATAAGAAATTAACATGGCTTCCTCACCTTCGCCAGTTAAAGTTCTCTTGTCTTCGAGTTCTCAACCTTGTACGTGTTTTATCCCATACTTCCTGGGGTGCTGATAGGACGGTACTGCTTCGCTTGTATCGTGCACTCATCAGGTCGAAGCTTGATTATGGATGTGCTGTGTATTCTTCTGCCCGCCCATCTAGACTTCGCATCCTAGACACCGTCCACCATGCTGGTATACGTGTGTGCTCAGGTGCTTTTCGGACCAGCCCTATCGCCAGTCTGTACGTAGAGGCATCTGAGCCGTCGCTGTCTCTGCGAAGACAGCGACTGGTAGTGAACTACTTCCTCCATCTTCGCTCGATGCCTTCACATCCCTCATTTCACACCATCTCAGACGAGAATAGGCTGGCAAGGTATCGGCTCCACCCTAGTGCCACTAGACCATTTGGTGTTCGTGCAGACGAGATCCTGTCAGCACTTGGTGTTGACAGTGATCTTCCTGGCGTCTCTCCACTCATTCCGCCTCTCCCTACCTGGGAGTTTCCTGCACCTTCTATCGATTATTCTCTCACTGCCCTTCCAAAGTCAGAGACACCAATGGTTGTATACCAGCAACTGTTTTTAGAACTTCGTGCGAAGCACCCCAATTTTAATGTGTTTTACACGGATGGGTCCAAGACAGTGGAATGTGTTGGTTGCGCCTTCGTCCTAGACTCTCAAAGTTCCAGTTACTCGCTACATCCTGCCTGTTCCATCTACACGGCAGAGTTGTACGCCATTCTAAAGGCACTGGACTTTGCAGACGTGAATGGGCTGAAGAAAGTCCTTGTGTGCTGCGATTCGACCAGCGTGTTGCAGTCTCTGGATTCGCCGTATTCCCGGCATCCGGTAGTGCAACGCATATTTAGACGGCTTGTGTCCTTATCTGCCAGTGCGGATGTACACTTCTGTTGGGTCCCTAGCCACGTTGGCATCCTGGGGAACGAAGCAGCAGATGCTGCCGCCAAGTCTGCTGATGCAGATGGCGACGTTCTCGTCCACCTATTGCCAGCTAGCGACCTGCGGAATGTGTTTCGTTGTTGCCTTCTTGACACTTGGCAGGCCGAGTGGGATGCGGAAACGGGGAACAAGCTTCACGCTGTTAAGCCCACGATAGGTGCTTGGCGTTCCTCGTCCCGTCCCTCTCGGCGAGAAGAAGTTATTCTTACCCGCATTCGTCTAGGACACAGCCGTCTAACGCATGGTCACCTGCTCCAAGGGCTGGACCCTCCGTTGTGTCGTGTTTGCAATGTTTTATTAAGCATTCGACACATTCTCGTTGAATGTGTCGATCTTGCTTACCTCCGGCAGATTTTTAACATTTCCGGCTGTTTGTCATCCCTCCTGGGTGATGACAGCAGTATTTTATCACGTGTTTTTAGTTTTTTGCGAAGAGCTGGACTCTTCCACCGTCTGTAAGGAGGTTTTTAGTTTTTTCTGACTTTTTAATGTGTCGTGTTTGTCTCGTGCAGGTCTCTTTACAACCTTGCACTTTTAGTTTTTCCCAAGGGGCTATCTACACCCCTTTTTTAAAGCTCAGTCAGATTTTTAGATAAGGGGATATTTCCCCGTATATACAGAAGGGTGCGAAATGGCCTCAAGTGCCGACGCACCCATAAATTTTAACTCAATCAATCAATCAATAAATTGGCTGTGGATCTCTTCACTGTTCTTGGACCCAAACAACTGGATGTTTTTCTTTGGGGGGGACAGGTTGGCTAGCTATGATTTTTTATGCTAAAATGAGTTGTTTGGTAAAAAGTAATTTTACTTCAAGATTTCTAAAGGACAACTTCGTTAATTCTAACCTCAAGGGACCAAAAAACCCAATCATAATTCATCCTGATTGTTGCAATTGCATAACCAAAAGACAATGCAATACCACATATCATACTTTTCCTTGTATATACAATTGGGTCAGTAAGAAAGAAGAAAGAAATTGTACACATTGTTATGAACATACGTTTTTTAAAAAAATTGGTTAGAGCATTATCCACACATTCTCGATATCTGCAAGAGGGGATGTGATGTAATCAAGAATTGAAGTAAGGGTTTTAGATAGAGGACCTTGCCCGCATTCGTTGAAGGGTGCAAAATGTCCTGATGTTCCGATGCACCCACAAACCATAGGGCCTCCCCGATGGCACAGTGGTAGCGTCATCGTCTTGTAATCAAGGGATCCCAGGTTTGATACCCGGTGGAGGCACAAGTTGTTTCGATCCCACTTTAAACTGTTGTTCCAGTCCCGATTAGCCTTTCTGTGCATAAAGTGGACTTAAAACACCAACTCAAACATCAGGGATGAGACACTTTATGCAGGTAGAGATTCATAAAAATTCTCACCTGAGATCCATACCATCATCTGGGTTGGTATGTAAATGAGAAATTATAAACTAATTTTATAAATATAATTATAATTAAGATAACAGTTTCTTTTCTCTTTCTTTCCAGGTCGTTCAGGGTTTATGTTGGAGCTTCGGAAAACAGCTGCTGCTTTGATCAGTTTACAACCCCGCTTGAATGAGGCCCGGGAACAGCAGGCTGCTCTGGTGTCGAGCGTTGAGCAGAGGTTAAGATGGGCGTCAGGTGCCAACCCAGCTCTGAGTGAGGTATGTCTTTATTTTCTTAATTGTATTTTTGGCTTCTGGAAGTTTCATTCATGTGAAGGCAGTCTAACTGTAGTAGCAACCTCAGGGAATGACAGGCCTGACAATTTCGAAGATTTTTTTTTCAACATTCCCTTTAAAAATATATCTTCCATTGATAGTCACTCCATGAGGATGCGAATATTAAGTCTAATTCTTTAAATAGTCTTCCAAGTTTATCATAAAATTATTATAATAAGCAATTTTTTCAAAATATGTATTTCTCAGTACTAAATAATGTTTTTAAGACAAAACTCACTGTAGTCCACTCGTCACCTATAGTAATTAATGACATGCATATATCAGCCAAGTTCTGTATTAATGATTTTAATTTCATTTGCTACCTGAAATATTTTATTGAGTTGTAATGTTGTGGTTATTATTAATTCATTTAAGATATTGGCAACGTTTGAAACTGCCGTGGGATCACGGGTGGAAAGATTCAATCAGGAACAGAGGATGGCAACACTGGTTGGTAACACCTGCAATGCTATACTGCACCATGAAGCACTCCGCACTCGAACATCTGAGAGCCTTCCACACGACACCACGTTCCTTCAGGTGAGAATGACTAGTACATTTTGTAATGGATGCCACACGTGAAACTCATCTAGTTTCCCAAATTTTTAATAAAATTGTGTGCCTTGAACTCCTGCTGTAGTGTCCATAGCAGGGGTGAGTGGATCCCTATCTTAGAAGAATCAGATTTGGGTAATGGTTGGGGGTTAATGTTAGATTTGAGAATCTGCTAGTGAATCCTGCAATTGAGAATATGATAGTGTTATTAATAGGGCCTGGATAGTTATGCAAATGCATATTTTAAACAATTTTTTATAAATGCATATGTGAATCATACACTGCTCGCCATTAAAATTGCAACACCCAGAAGGAAATGAGATAGAAACACAAAACTTGGCAAATATGTAGTTCATAATAAGATAAGAAAATGATGACAGTTAGAGCTCGGTGGTGTGACATGTGACCCGTAGAACATGGTTGCATAACCCCAAGGAGCTAGTAGCGTGTACAGCCTCCATGGGCGGCAATAACTGCTGCAACACAGCGAGGCATGGACAGAATGAGTCTATCGATGTCTGCTTGCGGTATGGCATCCCAAGCGGCTTCCACACGGTGCCAGAGGTCTTCAACATTACGTGCAGGAAACCTGAGTTGGGCCAGCTGGCGACCCACCATGGACCCACCAGACATGTTCAATTGGCGACATCTCCGGCGAACGTGCTGGCCAAGGAAGCAGGGGCATGTGGTTAGCTTCCATAAATGCGAGGACATTCCTTGCAACATGGGGGCGCGCATTATCTTGTTGAAAAGTGGCATTATGCAGTGCATGGATTAATGGGACAGCAACAGGGGTGAGAACCTGTGTGATGTACCGTTGGCTGTTCAATGTCCCTTGAATGCGTACGAGACTCGAACGAACACGTATGTTGATGGCACCCCATACCATGATACCCAATGAAAGCCCAGTGTGATGATGCATGATGCTGGCATCATGAAGCCTAGTGCCACGGTGCCGCCACACGCGTGTACGTCCATCATGATGTTGTATACAGAAGCGGGATTCATAAAAAACATACAGCATTTCACTCCGCCATCCATGCACGACGGTCTTGGCACCATCTCAGACGCAAATGCCTATGATCTAGCGTCAGAAGAATCCGCAACAGTGGGCGCCGGGAAAAAATTCCCCGGTTCGTGGGGACGCTGGACGTTGTAAAACATCCCGTACTTCATGCGCAATTCTCGTTGACGTGGACGTTCTGTCTGTAAGGGCCATGCGTATCAAACGTCTGTCCTTTCGTTCCGTCGTCCGACGCGGACGTTGTGAACCTCTACGTCACTCTACAGTGCCTTCCTGGACCCACACACGGATCACTGTGGATGCATTCCGTCCTACACAGGCACCGATCTCACAGTAGGATAATCCGCATTCACGGTATGCAACAATTCAGCCACGATTGAACTGGGAAACCTGCTGGAATCGCTGCCGTATTCGACGACGTGGCATTGACCGATTTTAACACACTACACTCACGACCATGCACTTTCACTGCTCTTCTGCACCTATCTGACCTGCTACAGGTACCACTTACCAGATGGCGTGGCAGGCGCACATGACGCATGACGGCCTTGAACGCCTAATCATTTCCTTCTGCACCTCTCCTCTACGCACTGTGCACATTTCGTCTGATTCCGATTACTCCTTCTGGGTGTTGCATTTTTAATGGCGAGCAGTTTATATATAAACTTTTTGCATATTTTACAGCCAACAATCACTACTAAAATTGTATTTTATGTCTGTGTGCTGAGCGTATTGATTTCTTAACAAAATAACTTCCTATTTCCTTCCGTCACTGCTGATTATTCTCCACTGTCTTTTACAAAACAAGGAATTAACACTTCTTTCATCATCCTCACAGGAACACTCAAAATCTACTTCTTTTTTTTTTTTTTTTAGAGAGAGAGAGAACGACTTTAGATATAACGTAATCAAATGCAATCAATCATACGCCAGGGGTCCTGGGTTCGAATCCCAGCCTGGGCATGGATGTTTGTGAGTGTACATTCATCAATTTCATCATATCATCACTCATCCCCATGTTCGCAATTAGCCAAAAATGGCACAAAAGCGAAGTAAAATAAAGCAAATCAATCAATCAAATGCAATCATGATGTAATTTTTCTTCTATTAAACAGCAGTGTAAAGTAAACAAGAATGGGCGAAAGAATTCCGAACTGCAACTTTTACATTTGTTACATGCAAAATCGTATGAGTTAAACAGAGAACCCATATCTGTTTACATGTAGGGGTTTTGCGGTAACTGAAAGAGAACACTT
This sequence comes from Lepisma saccharinum, assembly GCF_977018435.1. Classification (NCBI taxonomy): domain Eukaryota; kingdom Metazoa; phylum Arthropoda; class Insecta; order Zygentoma; family Lepismatidae; genus Lepisma; species Lepisma saccharinum. Next base: position 23,226,341 of record NC_139243.1, on the reverse strand, counting down.
TTAAGAGGTAAGGTGTTTTTCTAATGTGCATATTTTAGGTATCTTAAGTACATCTGGGCTCTATACGGCATACGGTTTTAGAAGCAATATTGGTCGGGGCCACGCATAGCATGTTCTTGGCAACCAGCCAATGGCAGGAGTGCAACGTTGTACTGTTAGAAAACTGCAGCGTGCAAGTTAAACACAGTGTCCTGTATTTTTCTAACGTGTAAGAAGTTTTCATAAAACTCGCCACTTTAAGGTTCATCATAAGATGGAGCAATACATTTTGAACAAGAGGAGAAAACAGAATACTCACTTTGCTAGTTTGCCTGAGTTCTTCTCATCTTGGTCAACCTGTACTATATGCAGTTCAGTATATCTTTGATTGATGGCTACTTTTTATGCATCTCTTTGCAGTTGATAAATCAGTGTGAGAAGAGCTGTGTTCTCATGGAAAATTGTGATCAGACAGTTACAGCGGCAGAAGAGAACTTGGTGCAGTTACAGATGCCGGAAGCTCCAATCGACCAAACGTGGATTCTGGATGTGGAGATGGTCGTGTCAGGTAACTTTCATCCTTTGTACACTTCTTGATTTAGCATACATTTCGAAGGTGGTAAAACTTCCCATCAGGGATCCCACTGACCTGGAAACCAGGTTAGAAGTGAAAAAGTCATGTAAAAATAGAGGATTTTTTTTAAAAAAGTAAGACTAAGCTGAAGCCAAATACATATGTGTTGTTATAACACCATTAAGCCTTGTTTCCATGATATAAAAACAAAATATGCTGACCAAGGCAGCATGTTTTATTATAAAACATAAACTAAACGTAACGTTTCAAACTTCTAGCAAGGTCTTCTTCAGACTCTGTACCAAGTACAAATGTAACCAGGTACACAACAGGACGAAATATATATACACAAAAATACTCCCCTCCAGACTATTAGAGAGTAGTTCTGGAACAATCTAGCAGGTGTCTTTCCCTTGTCAACTGTACTTTCACCTGAAAGAGAATATCGCTGGACTCTTTATCTCACGCTCTATTTCCTTCATTCTTCTTCTCTCCTCTGTCTCTCTTGTCCTTTCCACTCTTTCTAACATCTTCTTCCATTCTTTGTTTAACTTCAGTCCCCCATTCCTGTTCATTGTGTCTTCTTCACCTTTCTTTATCTCCTTGGACTCCTTCCATTTTCTCACTGGTATTCTCTTCTCCCTTCCTATCTTCTTAGGCTCATCCCACTCTGTCATGTCCTGTTTCTCTCATGTGTTTAAATATCGCATTTCTCTCTCTCTTAAGTCATACATCATCCCTATGTTGTTTCAACCTGTCTTTCAGCCTCTTTTTTCGTTTCTCCTATGTACACACTCTGACATTCTTTACATTTCACTTCGTAGATAATCCCTTCCTCTTCCTCTTCTCTGTTCTCCATTTTCTTGTTTGCATTCTTCGCTATTCTTAAGATGCTTCTCCCTCCCTTCCTATATGTTTTAATGCCCGCTTTTCTAAGCACTTTGCATATATTTTCTGTGGTCTTCCCCATACTCCTTATTCCAAACCTCATTTCTTTTTCTTTCTCTTCCTCTTTTTCTTTGTCTTCCAATTCTCCCCTGACACTTTTCTTCCTTCTTCCGTTTATGTCCAGTCTATCCTCCTTCTCATAGCCATTCTTTTCCAGCTGTTTCCATAGGCTATTTATTTTGCCTTCTTTTTCACATTCTCTTGTGCATATTTTCTTGATTCTGTCCTCCAAATTCTTTATAAAATTTATTTTTGTCACCTCACTTACACCACTTCTTTTGTGGCAGAATACCCCTGCTGCACACTTTTTCTGATGCCAAGTGGTTCCAATTTCTTGTCCTCTCTTCCTTTTCATCAAAATATCTAGGTAGCTAATCTTGTCTTCTTCTTCTATTTCGAGTTCCAATAATATACCTTTTCCTTCATCTTGTATTTCTTTGGCAAATATGTCGAGCTGCCTCTTCGTTCCCTTCCATATGCCAAAACAATCGTCCATTAAAACTTATAGGAAGGGAGGGAGAAGCATCTTAAGAATAGCGAGGAACGCAAACAAGAAAAAGGAAAAAAGAGAAGAGGAAGAGGAAGGGATTTTCTACGAAGCGAAATGTAAAGAATGTCAGAGTATGTACATAGGAGAAACTAAAAAGAGGCTGAAAGACAGGTTGAAACAACATAGGGATGATGTACAACTTAAGAGAGAGAGAAATGCGATATTTAAACACATGAGAGAAACATGACATGACAGAGAGTGGGATGAGGCTAAGCAGATAGGAAGAGAATACTAGTGAGAAAATGGAAGGAGTCCAAGGAGATAGAGAAAGAAAGGTGAAGAAGACACAATGAACAGGAATGGGGGACTGAAGTTAAACAAAGAATGGAAGAAGATGTTAGAAAGAGTGGAAAGGACAAGAGAGAAAGAGGAGAGAAGAAGAAAGAAGAATGAAGGAAATAGAGCGTGAGATAAGAGTCCAGCGACATTCTCTTTCAGGTGAAAGTACAGTTGACAAGGGAAAGACACCTGCTAGATTGTTCCAGAACTACTTTCTAATAGTCTGGAGGGGAGTATTTTTGTGTATATATATTTCATCCTGTTGTGTACCTGGTTACATTTGTACTTGGTGCAGAGTCTGAAGAAGACCTTGCTAGAAGGTTGAAACGTTACGTTTAGTTTGTTTTATAATAAAATAAATTTCTGCCTTGGTCAGCATATTTTGTTTTTATATGTGTTATGTATATTATATTTATATATTACATTAGTTTTGGAAATTATCATTTCGAATTTAATCAAATCTGTATGTTCCGCAGAATCTACAAAAATGACACATGACACTTTTAATAATTAAAATAACAACCCGTGGTGCAATAGCCCATTGAGGGTCCGGGCCTGCCTACTGACAGCCAGCCTCACTCCCACCTACCAAGGTGGAAGATTATCCAACCAGTTCTGGGGTGATGTGTGGTCAGTACGACAAACCCCTAGTCGTTGTTGTAGGTTTTCATGACCGGGCTACACTACTCATTCGCAGCTCCCCAATTTCCTCATGATGGTGGGTGGCCACCGGTCCCATACACCGGCCGAATCTCAAGAGAAAAGTTGTTATGCTTCCCCCAGGAGACTCAAACCTGCATGCGTCCCCTAGCTAGAGCCCAAAGCATGGTGCCTTAGACTGCACGGCCACGATGTGGGACACATTGACACTTTTGCTGAGTGTAAATATCCTGGAAATTATGCTAAAAGTACAATTTTCATTATCTTGGCAAGAAAGTTGTGAGGATTGATTGGTGGTTTGGTTTATTTTACCTTACTTTCCTGGTCAATGTTGTGGGAACAAATGGATTCTGTGATTATCTCATGTGAAATTATAAATATGTTAAAGCAAAACTTTGGTAGATTTATATGATAGAGTTCCAATGAAGAGAAAATATATATTAACATTTAGAAATATTCCGAACTGCTTTGAATTGTTACTATTTTTAAACAGTATTTATATTGGCTCGGTCTTAGTAAAAATGTATAATTTAGTGGGGGTTAGGGGGTGGGATTGTGACTTGTGGTGATGAAGCCTGTGGCTGTTTGCACTGTGCTTATCAGTTAAAATTAAACTTTCAAAAGTGAGCATTAAGATGTTGAACCATAAAGTGTTAATTTAAACAGTATGCCTTAAGAAACCACAGATGATCAAGGTACAGTAAGTACTGCACTGCAGGTGATATTTTGTTCTATTAATAGAATCTGTGTCAATCGAACTACTAGTGCCTTAGGTCTTTTTTTCCCGTCACTACTAACCAATCAATGTTAAGGGAAGACACTTCGGTTTTAGTGACCTTCAGATATAGTGAACCAATTATCTGAATCCATGTACATTTATATAAGTGGGGTGGACTGTATATATTTAACTCATATTCCTGTTACTGTATTTGTTGCAATACAAAAGCTAAGACTCTGCATGTTAGGTTGTGAAATTATGTAAATCTTTGCAGCATGGACCAGACAAGGGCTTTATCAAATGCATTTTGTTTTTAACCAATCTATGTGTAAGATAAATAATCCCAGTGTATATGTACATGAAAGAAAATAATACTGTACATGAAATTTGATAGCTTCATTTTTGTTATGGACATAATCCTCTTCTGATTCAGCAGGGTACTTAGAAAATTGTAATTATTAATCGTGCTAATCTGATCAACAATTGGATGGCTTTTGTGTTACTTGTGTAGTATCTGTGTCCCATTTATAGTTTCATAACTATGTTTTTTTGTGATTCACTTTCTAACATTGCTATTTGGAAAGTGTTGTTTAACGTACTATTTTGCCTTCACTGTTTTCAGATACTGTGAAATCATTGCAACAGGAGAAAGCCACACAGCAAGACGGACTGTTTGTAGCGCAAGACTGTCTGAAGTCCAATGTGATGAAGATCAGAAGCCTCATCACAGCCCATCACAAATTGATGTCAGATGTTCGTACAATGCTTAAGTCAATGTCGAAGGTAATGTTAGCTTTGATAATTACAGTTTGTAATTATGTTAGAACCTGTATGGGATTGGGATGCATTGTAACATACTGAATACAGTTGAACCTCTTTTCTTTATTTTTCAAGAGGCTACGATAGGATAACATAAAATGTGGGAAATGTTGTAGTGTATTGCTGTGCTGGAACTATGAAAATGGAATGAATATACAGTGTGCCCAAGAAGTCCCCATACACCTATTCCCATGTATCCTATTGTGACCATGTTGAAAATTTACCAGTATTCAGTTGCTTGGGAATGATTTTGTCTTCATGGTTGGCATCCCTGCTCTGAAAGTCACATGGAATTCTCATTCTAATTTGTATGCCTATTGTTGCTCCATGACTGATGTAAGTGGACACAGTTATGATGCTCAGGAATGGCTACTGACTTGTGCTTGGGTGCATGAATGACAACACATGGGCAAATGATGTACTGTTATGTAAAGTTAAGTTTCCAAGCATGTTATAATAAATAAATATGTCGTACATATCTAGAGGTAATACGTACTATGTAATATAATCTAGAGGTACAGGTACTTCTCAGACACCCTGTATAATGCAGGAAAGTGCAAAATCAAGGTTGTGCTGTACATACATTAAGTAAAGATATGGAAGAAAAATATGTCCATTTTTTATTGAATTGGTGCATCAATCAGTTACTTGTGGTAGCTTGTTGGTATACTAGTAAAAAATTAACATTTGTGAATCTATAGTTTCTTTGTAATGTGCCATTGTTCATTTTCTGTATGATATTGAATCTTGCAGATTTTAAAACTTCTTATGTAAGTTTTATCCATGTGTCCCTAAAAAACATGATCAAGATTTAATTTTATGCTTATGTTCCATTGTCTATATAATGTTCTGAGCGAATGTAAATTGTTTACTTTCAGTATGAAGAGTGTGAGCTTTCCGGATTGCATTCTTATTTAGTATCTTATCGAAGTTACTCGGAGCAATTTTCATCTGTGATTCGTGACTTGATGAGTGATGAATTGGACGTGGAAAGGGCCCAGAATTCACTTGTGCAGTTAGACCATCTGAAGTCGCAGACTGGTAAGTTTAAGTTATCAGCTGCATACTGGTGCATGGCTGTGATTTCATCAGAAAGTACAGAAACATCGATTTTTAATGACACACTACTACCATAAAAGGCTTTTCATGTGGCAGTAAGTCACCGAGATTGGTGAGCGAATAAATATGTGTGTTTTTGCAGGTATAATTTTGTAGTTTTCAACCATGTTTGTGCTAGGAATTTTAAATGAACAGTAACTGCCTTTTGGTTGCAGTAACAAATATTCATTAGCCAACCATCTTCGTGGCTAAGTGGATTGAGTGCTCAACTTGCAGTCTCACCGCAGAAGGTTTTCGTGCTCAGATCCCAGCCTGGACATTCTTCATCAGTATCATTAGTGTAAAATAACAAGAGTACAAACAAATGTATGGTGTGATATTACGTAAGCATTCTCCCAACATCAGTTGAACTATTTTTATCACATGAGTATTGAATACCAAAGCTTTTAATTAATACATTCTAATAAAGAATATGTAGGGCTGTGCCAGAATGAGTGTATCTCTATCGGCTGGTACTTTTTCCGGAGTTGGGTGTCTCACGGAGTCAACAAAAATGCAGTGTGCCACTTCCCCAGAGTGCATAATAGTCATTAATTTTTGCAAGAACATTGCGGGAAGAAAATAGAAATGATTTTTGTGATTAAATGATTATCTCATGTGGAATTATGAATATTTTAAAGCAAAACTCGGGTAGATATAGTTAATTGCCAATGGAAAACTTATGGATTCATATTTGTATGCATATTATGAACTTCTTTGCATATTTGATTAGTGTCTGTGTCAGTGAGAATCCTTAAGAGTGTTGCAACAGCGCTACAAATAAATGTTTCTGGGTTCCTTAGGATGGTCTCCACACAATTTTTATCAGGGGTCCTAGGTTTGAATCTGAGCCGGGCATGAGTGTTCTTCGTGATTGGCTAAAAGTTACAGTAAAGCGAAGTAAAATAAGCCAAGTCAATTAGCCAGTCAATTAACACAGTGTAGGTCTATAAATGGTCCATAACAAGCACTCCTGTGTTTTGGCAGTTCATGTCATGCCAGTTGTTTAGAAAATTCCCGAAGCCCTTAATATAATCATATGCATTACATGTCTTTTGCATTAACCATTACTCGATTGGAGATGAAACACCCTTGCCTGGTAGCTTTTTAAACTTTTAGGGGCTCTAGACTTCCACCCCCCACCCCCCAAATGTATTTTTCAGTAGTTAAGCTCTTTTTAAAATAATTCTGGTTGAGTGACCTGAAAACCGATACTTTTTCCTTTACTCACATTCCATTTCTTGAACATCTTGATCCATAATTCATCAACATTTCCATCATTCCTATTCAATTTATTAATCCTGTCTTTGCAAATAAACGCCGCTTCATACACGTTTCTACTTATTGGTTTATTTTCAATTCTGGCCACCTCTCTTTTCCTAATTTTATGCCCTTCTTCAATTACGTGGTCAGACAACCCCATTCTTGGAGCCCCCTCTCTAATATCCCTACCGTGCTCTCCCCCATCTAATCTTCATACTTCTTCCAGTTTGTCCTATATATTCCTTGTTACATTCTCACTTTATTTTATATACCCCTTTTTCATTCTCCCCCTCTTTTTCCCCCATTCCTTCTATCTTTTTTGTACTCAGTAAAATGTTTTTAATTGTTCGCGGTGCCCTCATCCCACATCTAATTCCATACTCTTTGGCCACTTTTTTGATTCTCTCTGAGACCCCTTTGAAATATGGGATCCCCATGTATTTATACTTTATCCTTTCCCCATCCTCATCCTTAACACTTTCCACTATATCGTTATTCTTTTTCTTTTCTTCCCTTTTGCAAATTTTTACGAGCTTCCCTTCACAACCTCCTTAATTCGAACTCTTTATACCCATTCTTTTTTCCCACAGCTATGAATCAGTTTTCTTCTTTCCTCAGTCCATCCCTGTGATTACATAGCCTTATTGCTCTTATAAAAAAAGTTGAGAAACGCTTTATTTTTAGTTCTTCTTGTGTGTTCTGGTTGCTGACTCATTGTTTACAGAAGAGGATATTCTTCTCCTCTTGGTCCATATATCAACAGGCAACTTATTGAATAGGTATGATGTTGTTCACTCTTAATCGGCATAGGAACAGCTTTATGATCTACAAATAGGAAAGCCATTTCTTGAACCTGGATTGTACTGCACATATATACGAGACATAATTATTTGTCACTTTTCCCCATCAAAAGCCAGGGTGTGCATTATACACGCATGCACATTATACATGTGTAAATACTGTATTTCACGATACAGCTTTTCTCAATGCTGTAGAAGCATATTCATTTAATTACTAGAACTGAAAACCAAAGACTTCTACAAGTCAGGATTATCGTTGGCAATGCTCAGATTTAAGTAGAAATTTATGGGAAAAATACAGGCTTGACCTGGAGTCAAACCTGGGTCTCTGGCCTATTGGGTATTGTCTTCTCAGTCTCACAACAGAGGATAAGTTGGTAGAGCAATTGCATGGTATACTCGGAGAGACTCTGTTTGAGTCCTAATCAAGCCTGATTTTTTTTCAATTTTTGACACCTCTTGTTGTTTTTGTATCTTGGTTTTTTACAGTGTTTTTCATATTGAGCATGATTGTATGAATAGTGGTGTTCAGATGAAAAAGATCAAGGGATAAAGGCAATAAAGGATTGCCCATAATATAGTCAGGATTAAAACCTACAAACTTTGGCCATGAAATTGTAATGCTCTGGCATTGTGCCTGCATAAGCTTGATTCCTCCATCCACTCAGAATTTTGTCATTACTCAAGTTGAACATTTTTATGGTTGTTCCTTGCATTTGTTGTGCATGCTGTATGTATGTAATGTAATGTTATTGCATTGCTAATTCAAGCAACCATTTGTTTCTCCTATGAATAATTATGCAAAAATTGTTTTCTTTACACACTTCAAAATATAATTCAGCAAGTAGAAAGTATTTACATTTACTAGCTATTTTCCTATACATGGGTTTTAATTTTGTATGATGGCATTACTGTTAGGTGTGTCCCAGATGCTATTTTTTTCTCCCGGATGAGCTAATGGTTCAAATTTTCTATAATTTTTTTTTAAAAAAATCTGTAACGAAAAATGTAAGAAATAATAACTAAAAACTTGTCATGATTGGGTATGCTGGATGATATTTTCTTGCCAATGAAATCAAAATCTTACTTTAAAAATTTCTAATGCATAAGCCATAAATCTATGGCAGAGTGGTTAGCACGCCAGAGGTCACAGGTTCAAATCCCAGCCTGAGCATCTTTATTGTCACAATTAGCCAAAAGTGGCAGAAAAGTGAAGTAAAATAAACCAAATCAATCATAGGCCGTAATGACATTGATCAGTTGATTTTTACCCTTTGAGTGGTTTCAACTTCTGATCTATCATCATACTGCAACGGATAATACTACTCCATGACGAAATACAGTGTAGAAATTGAAGTGTTGGTGTTGCAGGTACAATCTACGAGGAGCTGGTTGGTTTTGCAACTCAAGTGGCTGGGGAGGAGACCACCAAGCCAAAAAGACCACCACTAGTGAGGCAGGAGAGCATTTGCATGTCTCCCAGGAAAGGGGTTGCTTCGAAATTTGGAGATTTGGCAGGAGGCAACGGAGCAGCCGATGCCAGCATGAGGGAAGTGAAGAGGGATCCTCAGACTGGAAAAGGTGAGCGCAGCTTAATGTTCTTAAGACAATTGCATGCGTGTGCATGTAATATTTGTTTGTTATAAATGGGTTCCAAATAACAGATAAAGTATATCAATCGATTCTCTCGCTAATACATAATCAGTTTGTGCTCAAAATTTCTCAGTTTATTGGGATTATAGATTATCAACATTAGGGAAATTGTAAGTTTTTATGGTTTTCACAATGTCAAGGTGAAAAAACTTACAATGTAATGGTAGAATATCAAATTCAGGAAAATTTTATAACATGTCGCTTTGTGCAGTGAATTAAAAAAAAGGGGGGGGGGCAAACTTACAGAGTTGAAATTGGAGGAGGAGACTCTTTTGAGAAGTAAAATATTTTCATCCTCCCTCCCCAAGTGTAGTTAGAAGAAGAAATATTGAAATTTTGTTGAATATTCATTTGTCAAAGTCAATATGGGTCCAACTGAATCTAATTACATGTTGTATGAATGTGGGGGTTGTCAAAAAATGTTACTTCATTCAAAAGTCTCCACTCTGCTCCGAATAAATCAAACATGAACCCTCTATGACAAACAGTTCTCATTCGGTGGTGTCATTTTTGTGTGTATATAATCATATTTGAAAAGCCTGCACATTAAAATTAAAGTCTATTTCTTTTTTTTTTTTAAAAAAAATCTTTTGAGTATTTCTTTTTTTTTAAAAAAAAAATAATTTGATCATCCTATTGCGGTGAATTTCAAGTGTGTCATATCTCCATATGTATTCACTTTTCTTTCATTCATCGTACTCTGCCTTAATAGGCAAACTCCAGGCTTTCCGATCCTACGCTTTATGCTTCATGTCAGTGTAGGGTTAACATAATTTAATATTATCTGATATTTTCTTACCTGAATCATTTCATCATTCACCAGCAGAATGGTTAGTACAGCATGTCATGACACCAGGGTCCCTGAGTTTGAATCTTGGCCTGGGCATGGGTGTTCTTTGTGAATGTCCCTTCGTCATATCGTCATTCATCCTCAGCATCACAATTAGCCTAAAGTGGCAGAAAAGCAATGCTAATAACAATAATCAAATCAAATCATCATTAACTATTACTTTTAGCAGGCAGTTCCTTTTTAGCCAGTGTCCAAACCACTTTTTTTTCTTTTCTTGATCACTTCCAGCATTACTCTTCGTTCAGTAACTCTTTCCAACACAGTTTTATTTCATACTTTGCCCATTTCACATGTTTTGTTCTTCACCATAGCCACATTTCTAAACATTCAATTGCATTTGCTCACTTCCCTCAGGTTTGTGCACAATGCAATGCTGTATACAAAATCCTTAATTATTCTCTTAGTTTATTGTTCATAGTTTATTGTTCAAAGGTCCAGAAAACAGTGTAGTGTACTACTTCTATTAAAGTCTTCTATTGCTGTTCCCAATTTCAGTTATAAACATAAAATAAAATAGAAATATCAAGAGTTGCTACAGAGAAATGACAAGAATCTTGAGTCACATGCTGCCTGTTCTAAAAGGAACCAACCAGAATAGAACCCCTTAAGTGTGGAATTTGTTGAACAAGTTGCTACTGGAAAATGTAGGTTTTTTCGACAAATTCAGTTGAACAAAATTTATTGAAATAATACACCAATATTTGCATTCCTTTTTCTTTTATAAAGTTTTTATCTATACAAAGGCTTTCATATTTCGCGACAAATGTAAATAATACACAAATACAAATACAGTAATACACAACATTTTGGCATATATATATATATATATATATATATATATATATATATATATATATATATATTGTGATGCTGTAGTGCAGAAGGCGTATATAGTCACACAGATGTTTGGTGAGATAGTTCTAGCTGTAGTAGAAACAAAAAATAGTAGCAAGAGAGGGAAAAGAAGAAGAAGAAGGGAAATCTTTTCATCTTTTTCCTCTCTTGCTACTATTTTTTGTTTCTACTACAGCTAGAACTATCTCACCAAACGTCTGTGAGACTATATACGCCACAGTAAATCGAATATAGTTGAAACAAACACATATGCCTTCCGCACTACAGCAGCACAATGTGGAGGGCATATATATATATATATGCGCCATCCACACTTAAAGGGTTAAAGGTGAAGAGCACTACATTTCTTTTTCTTTTTCAGCCATTCAAGAAAGGAACACCTATGCGTTGAGTGTATGGCGTAGGGTACGGATGAAGTTAGAGGGTCGTGACCCTGATCCAACAAGAAGATCAACAGTGCAGGAACAGGTGAGTACTGTATATGGAATTTTCAGTTTTAAGGGGTGTCATGTTTTCATATTCAAGTTATTCCGATCAGCACAAATGGCGTAGCAAAATAAATATGTAGCATGTGAAGTCACCGCATAGTCCCAAAGTATTCTGTATGTACTAAGAAACTACAGGGATAAATGCAGGTTTCCTGCAAACCGCCTGTGAGTTTGGCAAAGGCAAAGACTGCAGCCAATTCTTAAACTAAACAGGCATTGGTTGACTTCTCTTGCAGTCAAGGCAGATGTAAATGTTCCCCTTCGCTTTTACCCCAGTGCCCCCATGTTTTAACATTTTCAACTTCAAACTTCCCTCCTCTGCTTCATTATCACAACAACTTTAAATTTAATATATTTGCTTTCGCTATGTATGATTTTCCCCTTCACAGTGACCCGAACACTGCAAAGTTTGGCAATGCAGGGGCAGGATTGCATCATTCATACTTCACTTGCGTTAGGTTGAAAACTCGATGACAGTGCAAGATAGTCTTGTTCTGTGCTTTGTAAAGAAGTACATTTTTTTAAAGAAGGTTATATCTGTATTGAATTACATGTGGAATTGAGTAAATTCTGTGTGAAAAATGATCCCATTTAATTCTACTTTTAATTGTTAGTTTTTGACAACAAAAAAGGGGAAATATAATCACTGTTTTCTCTTCTTGTAATGCACAATGTATTATTACTTGGATATCTATGGGATAATTAGTTAATTCTAGATAGGATTGCCTTTGTAAACTTTAAAGATTATAGATTAGCATCAAAACTTTCTGGGTTGGTTTTAGGTGACTCAGATGAGGAATTCTTTAATTTTGGATGTCATTGAGAGATTTTGTCTTTTTAGATGTTCAAGGGGTGGGGAGGGCTCATCATTCGGCATTTACTCTCATGTTAATTGTAAATGTTTAGTGTAAAATGTTAATTCAAATTATTTTTTCTTTTGACAGTTATTTGGAATTTTTCAAAAATTAATCACAACTGGAATTATAAAGGGTGTCTCAGAAATATTTTCGTTTTTAAAACTATTAAAATAAATACTTATATTTTTTGTATAAAGATAAATTTATTACCAAAAGAAAGCTTAAACATTAATTTTTTATTTGTGGAAAAGAGTATTGGACAAATGGTGGCTGTTCATGTTTCATATTCAATTATTCTTGAACTAAAGTTTTTGATCACTCGCAGAAGCGAGGATCCTCACTGACAGACTGGCGCACATGGTCAACGTTTCTGTTCGATCTTGATGACTTTGGACATCCCGGCAGTTTACTCATCATAGTGCTATCTCATTTCTCCGTAATGTGCAAATTGACCCAGAGTAAAATAAAAAAGTAAAGTGCTCCCCTGTGCATAGCACCATGCCATGAAGGCGTATAGGGGGTTAGGGGGTGTGGGGGTAATGCCCCACACTTTCTTGATCCGGTCGTGAGTGGGGGTGATGTGATCAGCATCACGCCCCTAACCACCTTTACCCCCCAGGGTTTCCCCAGGTACCCATGTTATTCGACGCTGGGTGGGCGCCGGGGCCGCTTCCATCGTTAGAAAAGTTCCCAGATTTGAACCGGCCGGGGATCGAACCCGGGACCTTTAGCATGGTAGTCAGATGCGTTTCCAACTGAGCCACCCAGAGGGTGGATTCAAAAACTAAAATATTTCTGAGGCACCCCTTACCTGAATTTTATGTAGATCTGAAAGTAACCACTCTTTTTAGGCACAATTCACAAAAAACATGTACTCGGCAGTGTGGGTCATGGAAAATAGTACAAAAGAAAATGCCCATAATCAAAGTAAAGGTAAAGGTAAAGTGCTCCTCTGTGCTTAGCACCATGCCATGAAGGCATATAGGGGGTGTGGGGGTAACGCAGAGAGGTTGGGTAAATTCAAAAAATGTATTGATGGCTGTGAAATCCACACATATTGCATGGATACACCTTGCAACTGTTTCCGAACGCGTCTCATGACATTCTGAATCATTTCCTGGGGAATGACCTAGATTACTGTCCTCGACTCCTCAATATTCTGCAGCCGAATGGGAAAAAAATTGTCTTCCAGGTATGTCCAAAGAAATAGTCTGGGACTTTCAGGTCTTGCAACTTAGCTGATTACGGGACATCTCAAAATCCAAAGATAAGTCGATGTGGAAAGAACTGCCGTAGCATGGTCCTTGTGGTATGGGCTGTAGCTTGAACTTGTTTCGGGCCAAATACTGTGGAGCTCGCGCTGCATGGCTACAAAGCTCTTCTCACATAGCTCCACTGCCTGAGTAAGCACTTGCATTGGCCAATAACGAATAGTGAACTAAATGGCAGATCATTGTGTTCAACTTGGACATGACAGGTGGTGCCATCTGCAAGGTTGCCACTTATTGTACTATTTCCCATGGTCCACCCTGCAGGTTATACCCTAATTATTCTGAACAACTAAATTATCAAATCAAACAGGATATCGTCAGCTGAATGCTGTATTGTCGTATCCATTTTTGTCTGAGATGAGTTGATGACGTTATTCTGTTCTGCACATGTTAATACGTCATGTTCCAAAGCAACATATCAGGTTGTCAGGTGCCGATTACCAATTACCAACAATAATAAAATGTTTGTGGAAATCTTATAGTGTATTCCAAATCTACATAAATTAAACTTTAATCAGTGAAGTTAGTGCAGATGGACATACGACAAAATAGTATTCAGCCGGCAAATATGTATTGTTTCAAAGAGGTGTTGATTCAACCCTGTTTGACTTTTCTGTTACGACAGCATGGTCCAAGCTGCAAACTATCTGCAATATAATACCACATGGTGTTTCCTTACAGGTCGATTACGTCATAAAGGAAGCAACAAACCTGGACAACCTGGCACTGCTTTACGAGGGATGGACGCCGTGGGTGTGAGCATTGTAATGCGGCAACTCTACGGAGTTGGAATTCTCATTGGCGAATGGCTACTACAGTGGCCATCATCTCTTACAACCTCAACAACCCAAAACGGCACGCGTTTCCGTCACCTCTCCCCTTCTTGTACCTCCTGGTGCAGCCGGGGGTAAAACAAAAATACACACACACAGTTGGGGAGGGGGATCCAACATCAAGCATCATGGGGGTTTGTCGGACCACCTCTCGTATCAGCTGTTTCTCCTAGTTGCTGGGCAGTGTTAGTGTCAAAATCACATCCGACAAGAACGACATAGACTAAGTAGCTTGGAAGTTTATCTTTTTTTTTTTTTATTTGCCGTTATTTTCTTTTCTTTTGTATAGTCTTTGCGCAATCAATCATTTGCTTATTTTTTTAAAAAATACATATCTTGTAAATATTAGTAGTCTGTCTCTTTTTGATTATAGATTACAAATTTAAAACACACATTTTTTCTTGAATTTATTGCAGTTCGCAAAGAACAAGCAATATATATATAATTAAAAACAACAAATTGAAATGATCCTATATTTTGATTCAAAATGATTAAGTTAAACCCTTTCAGTATTTCATACAGTTCATTTCTTTAAAGTTATTTAGAAGTTAATTTTATATTTTCCCTTATTGCAGAACCATCGGTAAGTCTTAATAAAAAAATAATGTTTGTCTTGTATGTCTCGGAGCACAGCAATATTTTTGCAGTACTTATGATTCGCGGGAGGGGGAAGCATGTGATATTTTAGCTTGTGATTATCGTTAAGAGGAAGACTATCACATGTGTGTGACATTGACACTAACACGGTTGTAATGTGAGGATTTACAGCCATTGCCGTCACTTCTGTCTACGTTCCGGGTGTAGACTCTCTCGTCACCTTACACAATGGCTGTAGTTTGTGCCATCATAAAATGCAACAGGAGCTGATACTCTTATACAGAGGATGAGTTTTAAAATCGTTAAATGAGAGGCAGCGATAGAACATACTTCTATCAAGCGGTTAATTGCAAAATAAATAAAGTTTCAGTATGATATCTCTCAAGAAAAAAGTAACTTTGTCGTCATGTATCTCAGAATAAGCGTACATATAAATATATATATATTTTTCGTTCAAAAAAAAAACCTTTTTCTGCTATTGACCTTTTCATCTATGACAAATAGCATAATCAATTCACATTTAATACATCTAGTAACATATATTTTTTTTTTCTTTTTACTGCTGTCAATTTTTGATGAGAAAAGTACATATCACATTATAGTCAGAAAAGTTTAGTTTTTGGATTTTTTAATATAAAAATTTACAGCTATAAAAATATTTGAAAAATCTTCCAGCAAGCAGTGAAAAGGATATGTCATATATTTATATTCTGATGCAGTAAGATGTGTTGTGTTGATAATTAGTACGTAAAATAGATGTGGTGCAGTGGATTTGATCCCCCCATCGTTTTTAATTCCGCACTTTGTGCATTGTGCGCTGTTTTTATCAATAGAATGTAAGGGAAATTGTTTTAAATGACATTCTTGCTATGTATTTCTTGCAGTTTGAAGGAGAATTTAAAAAATATCCTTAAAAATGTAGAATGTATGTATTTTCTATATCTGTTAGTGGGTAAGTCTTCCTTGGATATTGCATTGGGAAAAAAAAATCTTAGTTACAATGTGATCAACCATTAGAAGAATGTGTTCCGTTTTCTGGTATTGTTTCTTTGATCAACAAGTGTCGTTATGTGAGACTGTATGATGCTTACGTTTGAAACTGTAAAGGAATTATAAGCAAGGAAGCGAAGCTAGACATATGAGAAGGAAGATAAGTTTATAATTATTCGTGTGCGCAGTCCACAGGCATAACAATTAAAAAGACACTGAAAGATGAGCAAAGGAATTATTTTCAGTGAATTGTGGAGCAAAGCCTAGAAGATTCAGGTAGGATTGAAAAATAAAGTTCGGCTTGATTTGTATTTTTTTTCCGTATTTGTAATACTTACATCTTGTGCCTGTATTAATAAAAATACTAAAATACTATAATTGATTGTTGTAGCTGAGGGTCATTCCACATGCTGTATTTCATCGCATAAAAAAATTGGGGTACAATAAAATTTAATAGTCCAAATCAACGCACATAATTTCTTTTATGGCAGTTTAGTGAACAGGTCTAAAAAAAGTTAGTACATTAGTTGTTGATTTGTGCATTCTGTTCGAAATATTACACTTGAGAAAAATTACTAGTGTTGCAGGGTACGGATGAACAAAATTTAATTCTGCGCCACTACTGTTGGTTTCATGTGGAAAAAAGAAAAAAAAACAGGGTGCGATGATTATGCAGTGAAATACAGTATAAGTATAGCCTCAAGTGAAGTAATTTGCACCAAGCTGTGGTTTAGAGTTACTATAGTTTTTAAAATGAGCCAAAATATAGAGTGGACATAAAGTCTCAAATTGGTGGTAGTACTGATGAACGTCACATTTCCTTATGGCAGACAGTGTTTGCATTAACCTTTAGAGGACGCTGGAACAGGTATATATCGCTTGTCCTTTGTCTTACCAGCAAAGGACAAGCGATATATACCTGTTATACCACTGCTACGTGGCAACAATTGTTGCATCATTTCTTCAAAACTACATATCATCTTTCAGTTCTTTTTGTTCATTTGTTTAGATATGAAGGTATGACATACTGGAATAACAAAACAATATATTTAGTGTTACTATTAGTAACAAGTGCAATTTGAAAAATATTCATTTTTTTCTCTACCAACAATGTGGAAAAGACCTTTTACATGTAATAATGAAAACAAAATAACTTGTTCACAATTGTGACAATTGAAGGGTTTGCTGCAAACTGTTGGGAGGTTTTAGTGTTCTGTACTTTATTGTGTGCAATAAAACCGCAGCTTTCAGTTGGTGCAAGAAAGATGTAGCTCCAAGAGGTAGTTCACGAGATGGAGCTCACTGTCTTGTACATTTGGTGCAAGACGGAGGGAGGTACCTCCTGATCTGACAATGCACCAGATGAGCCAGATATTACAAAGGGGAATTGGATGACTGAAAAAAGTTATTTTCTGTTCTGGCTTCATTATACAACTATTCTTATCTATTTCCAATACAATATTACACATGGTATCACTGGTTTGCACCAATCTTTTCCCTAGAAATCAGCAGATCATCCATTTTGTGGCAAAAAAAAGAGGTAGCTCCACCAACAAAACATGTGCAGGTCATGTAGAACATATGTTTTGGGTGAAGATATTGTCCCCATTCTGAAGGAAGACCTACAGAATGTATTGAAACAACTTTTGTTCAAATTACTCTCAATTTCAGATTTCTAAACTTTTTCTTCACTTTGCCAATAATTTATCAAATTGGAGCTACCTCCTTTTTGCAGAAAACCCTTCAATTAGAGTGTCCATGGGAGAAACATTAAATTTTCAAAATTGGGAATGGACATTACATGTCCTCAGAGTGGTATTTTGTTGTGCTCCTTGCAAATTTATCCATCCAATGTTCATCACTAGAAGCGATTTTCCAGAAATCTTTCCCGTAAGGTGGCAACACTGCTTTTCATATACTTTATTTCGCCCCAAAAAAGTATTGGCATATTTTCAACGAAACTACACTGTCATAGTAATGTGCCACTGCTACTTACATTGTAGCTTTGATACCTTGCTGAATATATTTTTGAATTTTTTTTTGGTAAAATTACAATTTTCTTGTTATTATTATTGCTTTAACCTTCATTGTTGGGAGGTACAATATATAAATGTCACCTCCACTAAAAACTGTCATTCTTGGGAAAAAAAGAAAAAAACTTTTTTTTTAACCATGGCAAGTTCAAAATATGCATGCCAGTGAGGTTCCATAGAGGTTAACATGCAGGAGAGGTTTCCATCTGCTAATGGTTAAATGTTTCCTTGAATTCTCTTCAAAATTAATTTCCACAGCTCACACATTAGATTTAAAAATTCCCCATAAGGTAAAGTGGGGTTTAGGTCAAGTGACCATGGTAACCATTCCACATTCAGAAAAGTACACTACCGTTGGTTCGTCTTTATGGCCACTGCAGTGATAGTTGCACACTCATAGATTTGCATTATCATTACAATTTGTTAGAGGCATTTTTCTCAATTTTTCATAGACAATGTTGTTCTGATGCCTGTTGAAATGTGCAATATTGTGAAAAAGTTATTTGTACTACACTGGAAGTTAATGGTCAATACTTGAAGGTAGGGCTGAACCGATTCTCTTACAAATTCTACAGCACACACATTAGATTGAAAATTGTAACAATTAAAAGGTGTTCAAAATATTGATTAATATTAGTGTTAGAGTATTCCATTTCCATTAGAAGCATCAGTTGGTCAGAGCTTTCCTTCAAAATATTTAACAATTTAATCAGAACATTAAAATACCTCTTCTGTAATTACAAAATAGTTTTTTCCACACAATATTGTTGCCCGAATTTTGCATAAATTCCAGGACAATTAGGCTCATTGAAAGTTGCACACCAATTTTGCAGACCCCACGAAATATCAAGATGCTGGTAGACTATTGGCTTGTCCTTACTTAAAGGTATTGAGTTTGCTAAGGCATAGTGTTGAATTGCTTTCTATCAAGACATTCGTGACTTAATTCTACAATCCAGAAGTGTCTGAAACTGCACAAAACCAGATACTAAAAATTTATAATCTGGCTCAAATAATGAAAGCCTATGTTTTACCAGTCCTGCACTATGGCAGTACATGTTTTATGCTCCGTCTACGGGATGCATGGAGGTTTGAGTCTTCTGGGGGAAGCGAACAAATTTTCTCCTAAGATTTGACCAGTGTATGGGACTGGTAGCCAGCCACCACATGAGGAAATTTGGAGACTTGGTGTTCGTTGTGCTGACCAAATGTCACCCTGCAACTGGTTAGACGATCTCCCACCTCTAGCGAGAGTGAAGCCAGCAAGCAATCGGTAAGTAGGCACTGGCCCTCAGGGGCTTTTACACATTTTTTTTTTTTGCTACAAAGTAATAGAGGCAAGAATCCACACCCTTGTGATGACAAAAGAACCAATTGGTAAGAGGCTGGATGGGCACCAGAGCCACTTAAATAGGTGGCAGTGGTAACTCGCTAGCATCCTGTATGATGGTCAAACATTACCATGGTAACTCGCTCATTTCGTTTTAGTGCATAAAAGATATCTTGAGCCGTATAGTGAAAAAATTAAAACACTTCATAAAAAATATGAATGTATAGAATTTCATTTATTATAATTTCTTTAATAATTATTCATATCTTTATGTATAAATATTTTTACAACCTATAATACAGTGACAAGAATCCATACTTGTCATGAGAAGGCAACAAACAAGCCACCTTTTAAACAATAAACATAATACTTTATAAGTCTTAAACTTTTGGCATATACTGTTCTGCACTTGCTTTAAATAACACTTTAATATCACAGGTGGATAAAATAACTTCCTTAAAGCATTTTCTTGTGTAAATTTAGTTTATATTACACTAGTTCATAAAATCTGAATCTGTATACTTTCATTTTATAGATATTCATAAATTGCTATAAAATATAACCAAATCAAAGATAGTTTTAAGTACATTTAAATTGCTCATAGAATATATAGTAAATTACACAATGTACTGCTATTTATTTTCGTTTTTACATATTTACATATGCACACACACATAATATATATTACCCTGAATGGTGACAGTTTAATGACTTGCAAAACACTATCTCTTGTGACTTAATTAGCTCAAAAAAGTTACATTTATAGCACCTAAATAAAACTGGCCCGGCACTCATCACAGAAATTAACATCCATGCTTTTTTGATACTTTGCTGCTAGTGCCCTGGTTCTTTCTTCAGTAGCTGATCAATCTGAAAGGTAACAAACTGGGAATAATTTTTCTTCTCGATTACTATAAAAAGTGTGTAGAACTAAGCACAGGTGTATTCTAGTGAATGAGTGAGCATGTGTGCACGTGAGAGAGAAATATCTGCCTTGGTAGTTTCAGCCCACAATCATCTATTTCATTTTCATATGTCACTGTGTATTAGTAAAGTAGACTAAAATTTATTTTAACATACGATATAATGACTTAATTACTTACGTGAAATTTAGAAATTTCGTATTTCTGCGTTGCACAATTTAATGGTTAAATCCTATTCATTTTGAAGATCCACTGTCTTCATTCACTTAGGGTACGGCATCATTGCTTTGTTTGTTCCCGGGTGGCGGTAGTTGAAATTTCTCCCATTCGGCGGCACTGGCGTGTGTATCTTTGTTTGCATCGTCTGCTTCCTGTTAGGGGACTGGGACGTGCTGCTCAGTGTGGTGCAGTTCCTGTTCCCTTTGTAGCTGGAGGGGGGTCGAGTATGCACACCCCATCTCTTCTTTTCCTGGTCGGGGATCTTTTTGAGGATGGGGTGTGCCTGTCCATTGTCCAGTGCTGGTATCTGTTGGATGATAGCATGGGTTTCTTTGACAGTGTGTTCTATGACAGAGCTGGTTGGGTGAAGTATGGATATGGAGGTGTTGAGAAAGGCCTGATTATGGGTTGTCTTTTTTGGCATCTTTTATATGTTCGTCAATCCGTTCTTTGACAGTGCGGATGGTTCTGTCAATGTTGGGGTTGTGGCATTGGCATGTGGCCTTGTAGACACCAGGGGATGCAAGTTTGGGTAGTGCTCTTCCGATTTGGGATATAGGATTGAGAGGCTTGCCGAATTTTCCTGATATGGTGAGGTGGTATGGAAAAGCGATCCATTTGGGTTTGGGATTTTGGTTCAGGTTATCTCTTGTCTTGTGGGTGTCCGAGCTGGGCTTCTGCACACCACATGGATAGTTGGCGTTCTGTGTAACCGTTGTTTAGTCCTATTTCAGTTACGCATGGAGGTCATCTTCTGTGCAGCTGTATGTGAAGGCTCTTCTATAGAACTTCATCCATACACCAGCTTTCTGTTTTGGTGGGTGGTTGGATTTGGCATGGATGCACTGGGTCCCCGAACCTGGTTTCCTGTATGCGGACATGATGAATTTGTCTTGGTGTCGTTGGATGCTTAGGTCGAGAAAGTTGAGGCAGCCATTTTATTCCCTTTCAACGGTGAAATTTGTTAGGGTGTATGTTGTTGAGGGCAGTTAGGAGATGGTTTAAGTCCTCTTCCTGTTTGTAAATGACTAGGGTGTCATCGGCATATCTTCTGTATCTTACATGTGCAAACTCTGGTTGGGTGAGTATCGATTTCTCTGCCACATACAGTACAATGTTGGATAGGGGTACAGAAAAGGGGTTGTCCATCGCTAGGCCTCCTGTCTGGTGGAAGAAACTGTCTTCGAACTGGAAATACTCTAGTTGTGGGTGAGGCTGGCTTGTAGGAGGTTGCAGATTGCTTTTCCATACCACCCCACCACATCAGGAAAATTCGCCAAGGCCCTCAAACCCTTCAACATCCGACTGGCACACAAACCTATAACCCAAATTGGAAGAGCACTACCCAATTTCAAGAGATACTACCTACCCAAACTTGCATCCCCGGGTGTCTACAATGCTACAACACCTACATTGGCAGAACTATCCGCACTGTCAAAGAAGCCAAAAAAGATACACCAAAATCAGGCCTTTCTCAACACCTCCACTCCACATCCATACTTCACCCAACCGACTCTTGTCATAGAACCCCATGCTATCATCTGACAGAAACCAGCACTGAACCAGGACAATGGACAGGCACACCTGACCTGGCAGTTTGTCCTCAAAAAGATTACCAACCAGGAAAAGAAGAGATGGGGTGCGCATACTTGACCCCCCTCCAGCTACAAGGGGAACAGAAACTGCACCGCACAGAGCAGCATCGCCCTGCCCCCAACCACCACCCAGCAACAGGAAGCAGATGACGCAAACCAGGATACACACGCCAGTGCTGCCAAACTGGAGAAATTTCAACTACCGTTGCCCGGGAACAAACAAAAGCAGTGACGCAGTACAATCTTCACTCCAGACACCGTGCCCTTAGTGAATGAAAACAGAGGATCTTCGAAATTAATAGGATTTAACTATTAAATTGTGCAACACGGAAATACGAAATTTGTAAATTTCATGTAAGTAATTTTAAACTGTGTTTACCGCATTCATCATTAATAATGACTTAAGTTAACTCGTTTCAATTTCACTGCATCTTTTACTTCACAATCCATATTTTAGGACCCACTATGTGTACAGTGGGATCCACTAGTATTGCTTGGCAAATTGTCCATGACTATTTTCATTAATTTTTCCTCTTACATCCTATGTTTTTAAGCGATGGATTTTTATGTATGCTGGTGCAGAAGTTTCCAACAACTTGTTTTGAGATTTCGTTTAATTCTTGAAGCTCTTATTGGGTCAAATAAAGTGCACGAACATGGTGATGGACAATTTGCACAGTAATACTCATGGATCCCACTGTATACCACTCATGTCACCATCAATGTTATTCACTTGAATGGAGAAGCTCTCGGTTCCATATGCTATCTAATAACCTGTGGCTCAACAGAAGGGCCTAGGCCCATCCCGAACTGTCAGTCTCCCTCCCACAATCCTACCTAGAGGTGTGAGATCTTCAACCGGTAATGGCACATGATGCAGGGTCAGCACATTGAACCCCCAGCCATTATAGGAGATTTACGAGACCGGTTACGCTACTCACTCCCAGCTCCTCATGATGGTGAGTTGCCGCCAGTCCTATACACAGACCGAGAACCTAGAGATTGAACCCATGCCATCCCACAGTTTGAGCCCACGGCCACTGAGGAGGACCCTTAAGCTATCTAGTGTCATCCATTATGAACTATTTGCTAATCAAGCGAAATCTTCTCCCTGCAGCACTCTAGTATTAATAATGGACAATGCATGTTTTCTCCATTCGCAATAAAAAGGTGATAAAAAAATATATACATATCTACTAAAGTTATTGTCGCAGTTTAGTGGCTTAATCTCACAATAATTATTTTTTATTAAACATATTTATGCTTTAGTGTCAAAAAAGCAGGTCACTTTAATAAAATTCAGATGCAGGGTAAGATGAACTCATGTTATTTCCCAGCAATGGCAGTTATTTATTTTAATTTATGCAGAGGTGTGTACCAAATCTTCATATAGACCATAGAATACATATGCATATGCATTGCTGGCCAAATTGTTCATCACCATGTTTTAACACGAGCATCAGGGTTATACTGCTTTGGAATACAGTGAACATCATCTTTTTTATCTCTAACAATGGTATCCCATCCAATAGGCAACTTACTAACTACATCTTCAGGAAAAAACAAATTATTGAAGTATCTTGAATACATAATCATCAGAGGACAGTAAAATCGTAACAGATGAGCTGGCTTCTTGGGTCAGCATAACAATATGGAGCCAGAGGTCCCAGGTTAAACCCCCCGCAGGGCACTGATGTGCTTGCCCCATCAGCCAGTTCATCGTTTAGCCTCATCACTGTGATTAAACCATAAAATCCATGTAAAAATAACAAACGACGACATTCTGTAATACAGATCTGATGAACATGATACTGCCTTGGGGACAGTAACGGAATGTGACTAGCTTTTCATTAAAACTGGTGGGTGAAATCTTTTTATGTTCACATGTAAAAACTTACAAATAAATCTGTTTTCAAGTATGTTAAGTGCTGAGCCATACCTGCTCAGTTTCATTTGAAAGGAACAAGAAAGCCGTGACTTGAATGCAGCTAACATCAATACCTTGCATTTTATTTTTCCTTCAAACTGACACTGATTTCAACATTGGATGTTACTAAACTATGTAAAAACCCTTTATCCTCAAATTACACCTATTCAGGCCTCCGGCATGTAGAAGAGTGCCTTAAGTACACCAACCAACAATCATCCTTTCTGCTTAGTCTACAATCTTAATTTTTTGTATAAAAAAAATGCGAATCACTACATTTACAGCTATTCAATAAAAATGTGCACACGGACACATGAGATAGTTACCTGTGCCTTGTACATCTCTTTAACATCCTGCAGGTCCAATCTTAACTCCTCATTTTCTTCCATTTTCTCCCCGTACATCTGCAAGCAAAAAGTACGAGGCATTTTAAAGTACACATTTAGTGTAACTATATTTTATAACAGTTTAGAAGCACTGGATTTAAAATTATTGTAATTGTGATTATTGACGTTGCCAGAAGGAAGGAGGATCTCAACAATAAAGAAGAAAAACTACATAAATAACTTCTCTTTTCAGCCCACATACACATTTTTCGGTGATTTATGGGGTATATTACATGTGACTGTCCCGTGCCATGGATCATGATGAAATTGGAGAGCTAGGAATGAGTA
Organism: Lepisma saccharinum; assembly: GCF_977018435.1. Classification (NCBI taxonomy): domain Eukaryota; kingdom Metazoa; phylum Arthropoda; class Insecta; order Zygentoma; family Lepismatidae; genus Lepisma; species Lepisma saccharinum. The sequence goes on along the minus strand of NC_139243.1, from coordinate 23,201,558 downwards.
GCTTAAGCCAGCCGGAGAAAACCTATGACGTCGACTTGGGGGTTTGTCGTGCTGACCACATGTCACCCCGTAACTGGTTAGATGATTGCCCATCTCTGGTGTGAGTGAGGCCCTGGCCTTCACAGGCTATTATTATTACATTGCATGTGACTGCCCCATTACAAATAGTCCAGAAATACCTACAATATACAGGGTGTTCTTCAAGGTTAAGACATATGTCAAGTATTGGACTTAAAACTGGATGAAACAGGTGTAGGATAGGAGGACAACTCAGTTTTTCTTGCAAGGGTGTTTTGTTTTGCTGTAGTTCACAAACATGCTGATAAGTCACAAGTGCACTTGTGAAAGGAATGTTTAAAATGGTTGTTAATCAACCATGCATCATATTTTCAGTGCAGCTTGCAGAAATCAATGGGAATTAAAGCTGTCAGTGTAAAACAACAGTATGGAGAGTTCTCAATAAGTGTTTCTGTTGCATATCATTTATGAGTTTTTCTTCCATCCTCACTTGTTTCATCACAATAAGTCTTGGGGTTCATGTGTAATAACATCCTTATAAACTCAAAGAACATTATGGAACACACTGTATAAGCAACAAGAATCAAACTTGGAGATTAAGGCTCGGCTGACCCTTTGGCCGATGAGAGTGCAGAAAAAATTGCTATATTATTTTGAAATCCGAAAAATCACGTCTGCTTAGAATTCCTTCTAGAGCATTCATATGAATCTTCATGTTGTTTGCTTTCGTTCTTGTCTAGGTATTATCAATAGTTTAAACGACTTATGTAATCATGAAACTATGAGAATATCAAGGCAACAGTAAAAGGAAACCACATGAAGATTTATATGAATGCTCAGGAAGGAATTCTAAGCAGATGTGATTTTTTTCGGATTTTGGAATATTATGCATCTGCTAAATATCCAGCCAAGCCTTAACTTTGAGGTGGCAGAATTAAAAAGTTTACAAGCGAATAAAAATATCATTATTTTGATAAATAACTGTTACATTACATTTGCAAACTCAAACTTTGCTCTTCAGGTTCCAGGAAGTTAATGGTAGCATCGTCATCTTGTAATCAAGGGGTCCTGGGTTCGATACTCGGTGGAGGCACATAGTGGTTCGGATCCCACTTTAAAAAAACCATAGGTCCAGTCCTGATTAGTCTATCTGTGCACTTAAATCAACAAAGCAAATAAAATAAATCCAGGAAGTTAACAAAAGTAGCATTAACTTGTAAATTTTCATAAACCTTTAAATGGAAGTGAGGGGGGGAAGGGCTCTTACTGATTCCCTCCAATACCGATGCTTCAAAATTGTAAAAGTTGTTCAGAATGTTGATCAATATTATTGCGTTAAGTATTGCACTCTGTATATACAGGACTATTCTAAATGATCTTCCCGATTTCGAAGTATAATATCTCACGTTTATTTAGTCACAATGACATGCAAATGATTTGAAATGAAAGAAAAACTCAAAAAGTTTTAGTGTCTGGCAAAGCTGATGTTTAGTTCCGCATTCTGCCGCTAGGGTGACAGTAAATCAAGATGGCTGGAAAGGAAGACAGGAGAGCATTTTGTGTCCTGGAATTTCATGTACAACAGTCAGTTTTTTATGTCCAGCGAAGTTTTAGGACGAAGTTCGGGTTAGATCCACCAAGCGGTCACTCAATTCGGAAGTGGTATAGACCATTTGGCCTATGGCTCTATGTTCTTCGAGGAGGACACTGTAAACGGACTTTCCTACCTTCACATGCTGCAGACATGGCTCTTCCTGCAGCTGGAAGAGGACATGGAAAATTTTATTTTGCAGCAGGATGGGGCACCCCCACATTGGCACCGGGATGTCAGGAGGGAACTCAACAGAAGGTTACCAAATCAATGGATAGGATGAGCTACCCCCCTTCGCCAGATATCACCCCTTGTGACCTTTTTGTGGGGTTATGTTAAAAACCAAGTGTATGAGCCTCCCTTACCTAACAACTTACCTGAACTTCGAGTATGCATCCAAGAAGCAGTTGCGTCCATTGACACTAAGATGTTGGGAAGAGTGTGGCAAGAATTTGACTATCAGCTTGATATGTGCCGAATTACAAAAGGCACTCATATTGAGCACCTTTGACGTGGAACATAACACGTATGTATGTAAAAAAAACTTTTTGAGTTTTTCTTTCATTTAAAATAATTTGCATGTCATTGTGATTAAATAAACGTGAGATATTAAACTTTAAAATCGGGAAGATCATTTAGAATAGCCCTGTACTCTAAAGTACTGAAGAATTACATCCAAATATTAACAAACAAAAAAATATTTTTTTGCACAATGCTGGTGCAAAATAAATGAAATTTTTGGACTCTTCGAAAGATGAAAATTACAGCATTAGGTAAAATGATGTTAATGAACTTCTTAAATATGTGTAGTTTAGGATAGGAGTGGGTACAAAGTGGTTAACGTTTTTTTTACTTCTATAACTGCCATAACTACTTTTAGGCTGAAATTCTTATAGCAGCTTTGTATACTCCTATTCCGATAAAGTGGCACATGCTTCAACTGTTTATTCCTATAAAGAGTGCCACTTTAATTGAACAGATGTGTACCTTGCATAGTTGTGATAGTGTTGCATTTGATGAAAATTGGTCGACACTTTTCAAGGTGGCAGACAAACAATTTTCCTCATTCATGCCTGTTTTTGTAGTACATGTTTAGGTTATCACTAAAGCTACAAGTGTTTAATAACAACTATGTCATAAAAGGTGTGATTTGAATAGGGGTTTAAATGGAGCAAAGTTACCAATTTTATGGCCATTGCATTTGAATAAAATTGGTCAAAGTGTTTCCCTACATTTTGGGTTCTTCAAATTATGATATTTTCAAGTCTGTCTGATGCACATTTTAGTGATGTGACGATGCTAAAAATTTACCGATTCCGATACATAAGATTATTCAACAGAAATGGAATGATATTTTCAGCATGTCAAAAATAAATTTGCTCTGCACATTTCTATTACATATATACAAGGTGGCCCACATTGTATATAAAATCAGAGATTTAACATTAGTACACAAGCAGTTCTTTGAAATGCAAAATGAATTGTTGTTCTTAATATTGTAAATTTAATGCTGTCAGATTCAACTTCAGAAACACAAGTTTTTGACACACTTCTGGATGTAACCTACTTTTCGCAAAACTGTCTAGCAACAGTGAACACTCATTCACTGAATACTGATGCAGGAGGCATGCCCAAGTACATTCTTGCCACTTGCTTCAGGTTTGTGTACTCAATTTTGGATTTCCAATACAACAGCGGATCCTGATCACGTGGAATAGTCGGTTTAGCAATGTACTGTTCTATTTCTGATTTTCAGGTAGGTTGATCCTCTGAATGAGAGTTGGCAATAAGTTTTAGCACAAAAACTACACAATGATGAAGATCAATAACGTAATTTTCAATAAATCTTACAAAATTAAAATATAAAAATTATTAGAAGATAAAACTCCAGTAGCATCGGTACAGATTGAAATATCGGATTTTTGCCGATGCTGATATTCATACATCAGTAATCGTCTTCGGCACATCCCTAGTACATTTTCAGAGATTAAGCAAAGCGCTGGGCAGAAATTTTAGGGCATAACTAAAGCATTGGTTAGGTAATTGAAGCTTTTAAATATACAGTTAATGGTTGGGAAGCATCGGATGACCAAAATAAAACACATACCGACTGACCTAAAACTAAGTCTTTTGATCTAACAATTTCACAGCAGCCAAATACTTTGAAGGACTGCTCTAGGCATCACTAGGTGATTAAATATGGTGGACTTTTATAACCCACTGTAAATAAACTTTGGAAAATACACTTGGTGCAATTGATAAGTGGAAGAACTCTTTTCTTTTTTTTTAATACTTCAAATTGCCAATATGGTATAACAAATATAATTTTAGCGTAAAATTTTGATTTTTTGTGGAATTATGTTGTCAATACGCAGTCATGTACACATCTGTGAACAAAATGTTCAACTTCCTGTGTATTTTATGCTGCTAACAATGACAATTTTTCATATTGATCCCACTACCACCTGGTGAACTTATCAATCTTCAAATTATGCTACAGCAATAATTTCTGCGTTTTTACATAATTTTGGCAGTCGAAAAAAATTAAGTCTTGTATGCGATGAACAATGAGCCATAAAGTCATAAAAAATATTTTAAAAATGGTGAGAATGCTTCTGGGACCGATTCCACACTGAAATGACAAGCATCATGCGCACAAGGCTTTAAGACTAATCAAATGCATCACGTCTCATCTCTACAGTAAGAAAGGTTATATTTGATTTCGGTGCAAAACTGACCTAGCATAGCATTAACGTTCTTAGATTCAGTTGCACAACTTTTAGATTATGAATATCCAATTTCAAATTATCCCATATCCATTTTGGATGCAACGGAAAATTTGGATATCCAGATAGAACAGATTTGATGAAAATCCATACAGTAAAATACAAAAATGATGAATAAAAGAATATGTGGATAGCCTGTAAAATTGATAAAGGATAAAACTGTCCAGATAATGCACACATTCGGATATCCAGACCTTTTGGATAATGTGAATTTGGGATAATCCAAATATTTGGGTTCCTAAGACCCGCGATAAATTACAGGGGATGGACAAAAATATGGAAACACAACAACATCGGAACAGGTGCTATCAATGCAATTTTTGCACTTGAAATCAGACGAGGTGCGAAATTCTTTTGTTTTGTACTGTCGGACTGGTAGGAGTTGCACTGTAGATAGCCTGCAGTGCAGTTGATACTGAATCATGTCCGAGCTGAGTGTGTTTCAAAGAGGGCAAATTCTTGGTACCCACCTTGCAGGCACCGCCTCTGTTACCAAAGTAGCCATGTTATTTGGCGTATCGAGAGGGACTCTATCCAAGATCATGACGACATAATAGTGTGTCCGGAAACACATCATCAGATAAACATCTGCGTGGACGAAAATGTACACTGAGAAGGATTGTGACCATGTCTTGCATGAAGAATGGTGCAAGATCCCATTATCCACCATCCAGGACATGTATTTGTCCATTCCTCGGAGTCTGCAGGCCATTTTGGAAGCTAAAGGTGATTAGCTACAGCATTCTGACTTTTCTTCGCAGGTGTTTCCATATTTTTGTCCATGCCCTGTAAGTTTGTAGCAGGTTTTATGTATCAATCCATGCGAGAACGGCGCTAAGCATCTATTGAGCCACTCTTGCCCCAACCGGCAAGATGCTCATATCACAGACAGTGAGAGAATCGGCAGTATTTCAGTGGAACTGCATGCACGTTTGCGACTATATATGCAAAAAGTTCCTGGAAACTTAACCTTAGACAATTTGGATATTCAGATAATCTGATAACATTTTATCAGGATTTGACCATCTTTATTTTGGATCACCCAGTATGTTGATCTCATAAACTAGAAACATCCACAATTACCTGCAACAGAGCATTATACTTGTGCTCGACATCCTGGAAAGCTGTGCGTAGTTGTTCCGTCCTCAAGAGTTTCTCCTCCATTTCCTCTGCACGAGCGGTCAGCTGGGAGACTTCCGCTGCTAGGGCTGCTCTTTCTTGCTCTCTTCGTGACATCTCCCATTGCAGCTGCTGTACTTCACCTGTTAAACAAAGGATAAGATCAAAACTGTATCTTACTACTCCAAGAAGTTTTCATGGATTATAAAAAGCAGAAAGCTTGTTATTTTTATTGTCAATAACCTAAACAAAATTCAGTTAGTATTTAAACAGAATAACCCAAGTAAAAACTGCAATATTGAAAAAATTGTGTGAATATAGGAACCCGGTTTTGTTTTCACTTTCTACCATTAACTCATCACTTTCTACCATTAACGATTGAATTGTTCCACAGTTGTCAAAATTCCAAAAATTAGAGTTTTATGTGAGAGTTTTATATAAACTTTATCACTAAAATTTCCACCCAACTTTTGTGTGTAAAAGTTACTAACAAATTAGAATAACGATGTATTTCAGTACACTACCTGCATGAAATGTAAAAAAAATAATGAAAACCAGTTATGCTTAAGGTGATCAACTTTCCTGTATTTCCCGGAATCTCCTGTATTAGAGCTATTTTTTTTTTATACTCTTCCTGCACCTGTATTGACATTCTAAATCTCCCGTATTTTTCACTAACAGCCAAAATCGCAAAATTTCAATTCATTCAGAGTTTGGCGAGACATACAAAAGTCGACTGCAAGATCTTGCATGTTTACCCTTTGGTGGGCGGAAGTGACATCATATCTTGCAGTAGTTGATTGATGCTTAGTTATACAGCAGCATACATATGGGTTAGGACTAAGAAATGTGCCGCGGTGGCTGTCGGTAACGTGTCTGACTACCATGCTAAAGGTCCCGGGTTCGATCCCCGGCCGGTTCAAAACCGGGAACTTTTCCAACGTTGGAAGCGGCCCCGGCGCCCACCCAGTGTCGAATAACAATGGGTACCTAGGGGGAAACCCTGGGGGGTAAAGGCGGTCAGGGGCGTGATGCTGATCACATCACCCCCATTCACGACCGGATCAAGAAAGTGTGGGGCGTTACCCCCATACCCCCTATACGCCTTCATGGCGTGGTGCTAAGCACAGGGGAACACTTTACCTTTACCTTTACCTAAGAAATGTGCAAATATGTAAATGTTTATTCTCTATTTTGATCTACATATTATGTAAAATGTAAATTCATTTTTTTGTTTAATATTATTCATTCCATAAACATTAGCTGGAGTGATGCCTTGCAACTAAAAATGTGCAAAATTTGTCGTGACTAAATCTCCCGTAAATTCAATGCCGAAAGTTGAAATCTCCCTTAAATTCATAGCCAAAAGTTGGTCTCCCTAGGTGTGCTAGATACAGCACTCAGCCTACGAGAAGATCCCCAAACGAGGAGACACGGGGTGCTGGGATAAAGGGAAGAAGCGGTCCATTTGCAGATTTTAGAGGTAGCAGAAAGTCTTCCGCTGCAATCTAGTGTCCTTTTGGAAGTGCATAGGAGTTAGCTTTCATCAATCACACAGAGCGTGTGTCTGCGGCAACAGGTTGTGTGTAGAATTATTTTGTATTGCTTATCCTGTGTATTATCTAGACTGTATTTCAAAGAATTTTTAAAATAATATACAGCAATGACTTTAGGGTTACCAGGTAACAAGCTTTAAAAAAAAGAGGACATTTTTCCATCGCAAACAGTTAACTTTCAACGAAGATGCTGGACTTCAAACACACATCTTGTGCTTACAGGTGTTTTGGTGAGCTTATAGATCACACACCCCTGTAAAACAATTTTACACCATTTCTGTATAATAGGCCTCATTTTAGGCAAATGTCTGAATATTCTAATATTTATTCACTATGCCCGGAATATTATACAGTTGTGAAACTTTGTCTCTTACTTCAAAAGAATATCATAAATTTGCATTTTGCCTCAGAGTTGTTTCTTCCAGGCCTAAAGTCAAGAAACCACTTTTGTAAGTCATCACTAAAAACACATTTGCATTTCGGAATGGTTCAGATCACTGATCGACAGAACTTCTCCACTACCATGTAACAACTAAGAGTACAGCAGTTAAAAATTCATGTTTATTTCTGAATTATGTCATGAAACTCAAATCAAAGTAAGCCGCAGCGTATCGCATATTCTTATCTATTGTTAGAAACTTGCTGCTCACCACGAGTCGCGGTAGATGTCGCAAGTGCTTTGAAATCAACACCTCACACTACGAGCGGCGACAACAGAAGAGATGCAAAAGTTCACCAACTTTTCCTTCATTGGAAAAAAAATTCTTGTCTTCGCACTTGCAACTGAGAGTATTGTATTTCTTTACTTTGAAATTGAAAACAGAAACAATATTAACAATTATTTACAAATAACATTTTGTTACTAATCTTGAAGTTAAGCAGTTGTCTTTATCCCAGAAAAGACGATATTTTCAAATTTTCCTAACAACCTGCCCAGACCATTTTTAGGCCCCGAAAAAATAAAAAGGTTTTGTCCACGTAAAAGAGGACGTTTCGTAACCCTAAACGACTTGCATCGCTGCACCGGCTACAGCAAGCCCACGTGTGTTTCTCACTCAGGGTGCACTCCCCCAACCCTAATAGTGGTGTCCCCTGATGCTACATCACTTCACTTCCGTTGGGGATCATCTCCTGAGCGGTGAGCTGTACACACTCATCTGATTGGTACATTAGAAGGGTCTTCCCAAGGACATAGTAATAATAAATATGGATTAAAACTTATTTCTATTACTTTTTAATAGTTGTTGTTGTATAAAAACAATCACAACCATTTCCTATTATTAAAGTTTTATTACTAACCTAAAAACCCCACCCCAACTCCCCTACAAAACTTTCTGGCAACACGCACATCAGATACTAACAAAAACCAATACATATAGTTACCATCTCTCAGCTTCAACTGTGACTGGAGACCTTCCAATAAAGATGTTGTGTTTCCTGCCCTTAAGCTGTCGTAAACATTGTAGCGGCCCATTGTTGACACTGTGTCAAAGCCGTCATCCTGAAACTAAGGAAATTATGCTGTAACTTGCTTGTACCAGTCTAGATGTACTTCGGGTGAGTGTGTGCACATTTACGAAGAACACTACATGCAATTGAATTTAATTGTTGCTTTTAAGTCCACCTTATGCACAGAAAGGCTACTCGGTTGGACCTACAGTTTAAAGTGGAATCTGAACTCCACCAGGTATCAAACCTGGGACCCCTTGATTACAAGGCAACGACGTTACCACTATGCCATCGGGGAGACAACACTACATGCAATACAAACTATCTGTACACATAGAAATGGTCCATACATTACAAAAACACACAAAAGAAAGCTATCACAGGTAAAATATGAATCTGGATTCCTCAGTTTTATATCTGCTACTACACTACATCTACTTTTATTTCTGTTGATAGAATGCATCTAATGCACGAACAGTGTGTCTGTTGTTGCTAATAGTCAACACTCGCAATAGCAAGTGCACACTGTTAGGGGTCAAAAATAAGCATCTAGGATGTATCTTGTTTTAAATAAAGGAACACTTAAATAGCTTCCAGCACAGAGGAGAAGTTCAAATCATAAAAAAGATTTTTTGAAAACAGAACTTTCTTGAGGTAAAATATCAATAAAGTATACAATACACTCAAAATATTTCCGGCTTTCAATTATTATGTTCCACATGTAGTTAACATTATATACAAGAATTACAGAATAATCTTGCTTTTCATTTAAATTAGTTTAGTTCTCTTTTGTGATGCAGTGTTCCTATGAATTGTTGGGGAGAAAGAACACATATTTTACGTCACAATACACCTACACATGTGTAGAACTGAACACTGCAATTTAAAATAAAAAATGTTTTTGTTTCATAGTGTGATGAACAGTTTTTTTAAAACAAAATTGTAACTGCTCGCTTGCGAGTATTTAAGAGTCATGATGGTCTAGTTAGCAGGGTGTCTGACTGCCACACGGAAAACCTGGGCTCTATGATTTAAGTCAGAATTTTCCCAGCCTTGCCCTCGCATAAAGTGACTCCGGGGCTCCGCCAGCCTCAAATCAATGGGTACCTTGGAGGGGAGGGGGGGTAAAACTGGATGGAGCTTGGTGCTCATCACATCACCTCCAAAATGGCCAAGATCGTGAAATGTGTGGGGCCCTACCCCCCCCCCCCAATCCCCTAAAGTGTGCCTTCATGACACGATGCTATATGCACAGGGAACTTTACTTTTACCTCGAGTGTGTTTATTTTGCATTTCTGCCATTTAACACATTTGATTGAAAAATAGTAAACTCTTCCCAGTGCATTTCGAGGAACCAAAGAAGGCACACTGGTGTGGCAGAAAGTCTAGAACCATTATGCTATATGCATGAAAGTGCACTTGACCGGTGTGACCAGCTGGTTACAACAACCAGCAAATACAAAGGTTTAAGTGACAAAAATAGAGTGACCAATTTGTACACACCCTAGTACACTTTTACTCCGTGCTTTTGTTGAAAACTGAGAAAGAACTTCAACATGCAACTACTTATAATTGTAATTTAAAAACAATAATCCAATGGGACATAACCAGTGATGAATACAATAATGAAAAACTTAACGTATCATAGAACACTTTGGATGCATTCATCTTCACAGTATAGCCAATAACAGGTAAGTAAAAATGTTTATGTAGAAATTTCAGTGAAAAATGTGGGACTCAAATGCGGATCTCTGGCATACCGTGCTATTGCCAACTGTAGATGTCTACAGTGTTTCAAAGGCAACACCCGTTGTGGTAGCACTGAAAGAGATGATTCCACGCAGGTAAAACAGCGACAGCAAAAAATCAGACTGAGCCAGGCCGGCATGGTAGATCAGTTGGTAGAGCAATCACATGGTTCAAGTCCTGGTCGAGCCAGCATTTTTCACTTAATTCCTACATAGTACATCTCTTGTGTGTGCCAAATCTTCATGTAATAGTAATGTTTTTGTAAAAAGAAAAAGTTATTATAATTACAAGGATATAACAGTTGTATTCCCAGATTTGAAGTCATTAGATAGAGCTGTGATATTATTGCAAAAATTGACTAAATGGTAGCTATATCTTTCGGTCATCACAACCTGGTCAGCCAGCGTATGCCGACTCCATACATTCTCAACTTTTTTCTTCTTAGTTTTCATTTTGATTTTGTTTATTTTACTTCACTTTTCTTCCACATTTGCCTAATTGCGATGATGAGGATGAGTGATGATATGATGAAATTGATGAAGAGACACTCACAAAGAACATCCATGCCCAAGATGGGATTTGAACCCTGGAACCTCTGGCATCATAGTGCAATGTGCTAACTACTCTTCCACTAATGCACAGGTAACGTTATCAGCACCATGATCTACCTGCCTTTAACTTCCAGGTATGTATGGAGTACCCAGAGCTGCTCGTGGAAAAATTACCACCTGAGACAACATTCTGCTAGATTCGAATCCAAGTCCTTGTCAAATATAAAGATATATATATACCACACACAAGATGAACTCTGTGCTTGCTTTCACATTTCTTTGGCACATGTCTCAATGTTTTGGAGCCATGTAGTTTGTTATTCAAGCAGAACATTATTACTACTATCTGCATGCACCTATAAAGAACAACATGCCAAAATACATGCATACATAAGAAGACTACTCACTGAAGATATTCTATGTAAGCCCTAGTGAAAGAACGATTAACATGGAATTAATAAAACATCCACACATGGCATGCATTCGACAAAATCAACTCTGCTGCTTTAGTAGCAATTTTCAATCATAACCAAAAGACATTAACACAAAGAACAGTCTGCAATTAGAAGCACTTTGATTTGTTGAAATAACAGTTATGTTTTCACGATACTCTGTTCAGGGTACTGAAATGCAGTAGACACAGACAGCCTTGGTATATGTGACCTATGCCACAACCCACAAATTAATTACATATCATATTACTTGTTATGAGTATGATTTTGTTATGAGTACACACGGTGCCACTGCTTCAGACAAAGAAGCTAAGATCTCCTACATTTCTTATACAAATAAACACAAAATTCGTGATACTTGCAGGGGATGAAAAAACGTTCATATTTACTATGTGCAAATTACTCACAAGATCAATAATATAAATGACAATTTTAACTTACGTTTTTTTGCGAGTATGGTACGTTTTCTTCAATTACGACGTTTCAAGAAATAACTTCTCTCTTCTTCAGGTTTCGGTGTTATAAGCAATACATAAAGGCACCCAGTAATGCCCATCCCTCACCCACCGTCCCTCCCAAGCCATCCCATCCCTCCCAACTCATCCCACACACTCACAGTTTTCGACGAGCCTGGTGACGAAACAGTGTTTTTTCGTTCTACGCACTGCTTCTCCTTCGATGGGGACCTGGCAACTCTGCAGGGCCCTAACTTCCGGTTCCATCTCTTTCGTCTCACACCGATGATGCTACTAAGCTAGCGAAAATTTTGAATTTTTCCACTGTCCGGTGAGTGTTTCTTTCTCCTTCTTTGATTTATATTTACCCCTTTTGGCCCTCCTTGCTTTTAACCTCTATTCCTATAAAGCTTATAACACCGAAACCTGAACAAGAGAGAAGTTATTTCTCGAAACGTCGTAATTGAAGAAAACGTACCATACTCGCAAAAAAACGTAAGTAAAATTGTAATTTATATGGATAAAAAAAACATTAGTTTTTACTTATAAATTTCAGACAGTCACTGCCATTTACAAAAGGCTGTGAATTATAAACATGGTTGTTGTACCCATTCGATTTTTGCAAAGCTAAGCCAATTTTCAATGGGTTGGATTTTTTTAGCAAGGAGGGGGGGGGGGGGGGGGGCAAGTATGAGAATACTGCTAGACCTAGATGCTTAACATGAGGTAAATAGTGGTCATGAACTCGCTGTTTTCTGCCAACTTAGATGTCATCCCTCGCACACGGGTCACAAGGTGGTGCTAATTACTTTCAGGAAGTGTCAAATTTACTTTCACAATCATTTACACTATCCTGCAATACTTTCCCTTTCTTCTATCAACGAAAATGCCTTACCGATGCGATGCTTGCGTAAGGTACTATTTTTTGGCTGATAAATTGGCACTTTTTGGAACTCCAAACAGTGGTAATTATTTGGTTCAAATTTACTGAGACAATCATTTCTACAATTAACTGCAATACTTCATGTTTCTCGTATGAAACTTTGAAAAAAATCATTTAACATTCGGGACCGTTACCAGATCTTTCTGCTCTAATAATAAAAGTATTGTAAATAGAATTATATTGATTATGGGTCTCAAATACTTGGCCACACCAATTAAAATTACAGTGATGATAAAAATATTAGCAGATTAGCTGTAATATACAGGGTTAGTCAAAATTATGTTAACACTAATGGATTGGTTTGTTCCATTTAATGTTAACATAATTTTGACTAACCATGTATATCTGAAACAGTGGCAGTGCTAAAAACATCACCTTAATTTTTCATACTAAATCCAGATTGCAGAAATTTTGGAGAGGACAGAGGTTTGCTTGGTAGCTCAATGGCACTAAATAGCAAAGAACTATGTTCAATCCCTCAATTTTCAAGTACCTTTTCAGGAAGGAAGCTTTTAAAGTCACTTGGAAACAAACCTACAGAAATAAATGAAACCCAAGTAGTATGACAAGCTATGCATGATGCTTGCCATTTGCATGGCACTCTGACTGGGTCATTTTTCCAATAGCATGCATCTTGTTGCCTCAGTCTGTTGTTCGTGCAAGTACAGTGAATACGTTCTTAAAGATTAGAGGTGACCTATGTCACTTGGTTGTCAGTTCAGTCTGAAAGGTCCTAACTTATCCTGCCCTTCAGTGTTTAATAGGGATGGGACCGATTAATCAATACTCTATCAGTATCGGCCGATATAGGTGTATCGGTTTATCGGTAAAATTACCAATTTTATCAATAAATATCTGATAAATTAGTGCAAAATTCTGCCCTTTTGTTGTAATTTTTATGGATAATCTCCATGCTCTACTTTCTAAAAAAGTGCTCCCCTGTGCATAGCACCACGCCATGAAGGCGTATAGGGGGTGTGGGGGTAACGCCCCACACTTTCTTGATCCGGCCGTGAGTGGGGGTGATGTGATCAGCATCACGCCCCTGACCGCCTTTACCCCCCAGGGTTTCCCCCAGGTACCCATGTTATTCGACGCTGGGTGCGCGCCGGGGCCGCTTCCACCGTTAGAAAAGTTCCCGGATTTGAACCGGCCGGGGATCGAACCCGGGACCTTGAGCATGGTAGTCAGACGCGTTACCGACTGAGCCACCGCGGAACCACTTTCTAAAAAAGTAAATGTCTAAATATGCAATTTCTTTTTCACTGCAGTCACCTTGAAACAATTTATTAAGGAGGTCAATGAACCTTTCCGGTCCTTCAAGGACTATTTCTAATTTTATATCGGATCGGTAGAATATCGGTTATCGGTAAATTTTATATCGGTACTTTATCGGTATCGGCCAAAATTTCATATCAGCCCATCCCTAGTGTTTAATAAATATGAAATATTAGGTTATAACAATGGAATTTCATCGGTATCTTGAAAACTTTTCACTGCAGCCTCCAAATGTATTTAAATATCTGGAAAAAGCAGGGGAACCAATTAGCTAAAATAAGAGCAGACTGACAAAGACCTTATACCCTGGACAGGACTTGAATCCTGATTTCTTTGAATCCAACAAGGCATGCGTAAGTCAGGGTACGTTTTTCATTGTTTTAGGTCTGATGACATAATTGATATGCTCGTGAATTGTTACTAGTTTTAGTGCTATTTCTGCACTGCTTTGATAACAATAAAAAAAATAGCAGATTTTATTTCTTGAGAACACAACAAAACATATCAAAACTTAGAGCAGTACATTAAAAATAACGTAATAAATAATCTCTCTCACCTGAGGCCAAGTTGCACTGGATATGGATTCAGAGAGGGAGGCTCTTCCGAAACTGAGCGTTGGAGATGATCGAGGTGTTGCTGGGGCAGATTCCCTTCGCTCTCTGCCTCGATCTTGTTCTCTCTCTCTCAACTGTTCCTGAGAACACAAATGGACTGAATAACACACAAAGCATCTTTACAAGGCAATATCCTTAACTACTAAGCTCTTGGAAATCTTGAAAATGTATTACGTGAACATTTAAATACGATTTGTAACAGTAACTGGGAATTGTTTGTTTTAAGTCCATTTTATGCACAGTAAGGCTAATCAGGGCTGGACTTACAGTTTAAAGTGGGATTCCAACCACTGTGTCATGTGTCTCCACCAGGTATCGAACCCCTGACCCCTTGATTACTAGACAACCAGAGTAACTTGGATTATTGAAACTTGAAAGCCTATAAATAGATGAAGGTCTGTATAAAACACAAAGACTGAGAGATTGACTGGTTCTGATTGTGCAACTTACAGTAGCGAGACCACGAGTGAAATACTCATCAGTATGGAGCCGACACTTCCATATTTGCCATTCTTTACCCTTGGGGATAATTCATATGCTTTGAACAGAACCATTCATTTCACTTTATTTGCAATAATCTGGAAACGTTTACAGTTCATATAAACACATATTTTACCATAACGTGCATATTAACTGCATATAATGGGAGTAATTATCCTTCCAATAAATTTTCACAACTATATGTGTGTACGAAACGATAACTGCCAACAACACAAGAAATACACTGCAGTGTGTATAAGTACAGATTCCTTCTATTCTTGGAATTATATTGGCAGTGGCATAGGAGGAGGTGGTGGTGTGATTATAAAGCACATATATACGGCATGATGTACTATTTTTAGGGTACACTCTAAACTTTTTTTAGTGCATATAAATCTGCCCTCTACTCATCACACTTGGCTACTGAGGTGGCATTTCTTAAAATTATGTCACTGTTATCGTTTATCACCATGGCTTGGTAAAAGTGCTATTTTTATTTTTTTGTACTTTCCTGCAAAGGTACATTTTTCTCTCTGTTGCCAATTGAGCCATAACTCACGTGGTCCCAGGTTTGATACCTGGTGGAGGCACATGGCACAGTGGTTTGGATCCCAGTTTAAACTGTAGGTCCAGTCTCGATTAGCCTTTCTGTGCATAAAGTGGACTTCAAAAAACAATTCAAACCAATTGAGCTAAAGTGAAAAGGTGCATTTTCCATAATACTTTTAGAAGTAAATATCTACAATTTAAATCCATGAAATGACTCAAGGAGCAAAATAGAGTTAAAAACAAATAACACGTATTTTTAAAAATATTTAAAAAAACACAAAAAAGTAGTACTTACGTTTAGTGAGTATGTTATTTACAAACAACGTTTCGAGAATCTACTGTTCTCTTCATCAGGTCCAAACTTAGACTATGAAAAACACTCCATAGCCACGTCAAGATATTTTAAAAACCTGGAATAAATATCTTAAAATATCTTGACGTGGCTATGGTGTGTTTTTCATAGTCGAAGTTTGGACCTGATGAAGAGAACAGTAGATTCTCGAAACATTGTTTATAAATAACATACTCACTAAACGTAAGAACTACTTTTTTGTGTTTTTTAAATATTTTTAAAAATATGTGTTATTTTACTATAGTGAGTAATTCGCACATTCATAATGAGTTCAGATAAAAACAAGCGAACAAACGAAAAGAAAAAAAACCTTATAAAAATGCAATTATGTATCTGTATTTTTTATAATTAGCATCACTTTTTTCTTTTTTGTTAATTGTGACAATGAGAATGAATAAAGAATAGATGAAATTGATGAAGGGACACTCACAGAGCACTCCCATGGCCAGGCTGGTACTCAAACTGGAGAACTTCAGTGGCGAGATCAGAAGTCGACCACTTACTGCGCTCGCCAACTGAGCCAGCTAAAAATGCAATAAAGACCTAAAAAAACACTGAAAAATTACCAATAAGGAAAAAAACTGCAAAATAAAAACAAAGTTTTCTACTCGTAAAACAAAAAAAGATGACTTCTCATAAACTTCTAAACCCTGGTTATAAAACACACTGAACATACCTGAAGCACTAGGTTCTTCCTTCGTTCAGCTTCAGTGGCCGTCCGTTCAACACTCAACTGTTCCTCCAAAGAAACAACCTCCCGTCGAAGCTCCCCGACTTCCTCGGCAAGAGATTTCCGAAGTGACTCGACGAGGCTGCTCTCCTTGTCCTTTGCCCTTTGGAGTTCCTGACACTGGACTCTCTCTGCTTCCAACTTTGCTCTCAGGCTGGCAATTTCGTTCTGGGTTGTGTTCAGATGAGACTCCAGTAGCGTGACGCGTGAGCCCATTGTGATGCATTGCTCTCGAGATGACCTCTCCTGTTCCACCAAGGAAGATATTTTTGATTGTGCTTCCCCTGTAAAATATGAAGAGTAATTATGATTAGTGCAAAGCCAATACCTTTAAACTGATTGATTTGTTGTTTTAAGTCCACTTTATGCACAGTAAGGCTAATCGGGACTGCACCTACATTTTAAAGTGGGATCCGAACCACTATGTGCCTCCACCGAGAATCGGACCCGGAATAACTTTAAACTGATACTACTACTTAAACATTCTAAAAATTTAAGTTTAAGATGTTAACATATAAATATTCTATTGCAACTATACCATATGAATTCACTAGTTCTAACGTAAAATATATTAACTAACTAACTAACTCCCTAGCCTTCTTAAACCCGAAGGTTCATGGCTGCAGCAACACAGGCCTTCCATCTTTCCCTATCTTGAGCAAGTTCTATATACTCTTTTCCATCCCTACCGATTTCCCTTAGGTCCATCTCAACGTTGTCCCTCCATCTTCGTCTTGGCCTTCCTACAGGTCTCTTACCATCAGGTTTCCCAACAAGAATCCTGTAAACTCCTCTTTCCTCTCCTATTCGTGCCACATGGCCTGCCCACCCAAGTCTTCTTGATTTAATTATTCTAATAATATCTGGACATGAATACAAATTATGTAGTTCTAAATTATGTAACCTCCTCCACTCACCTGTCTCCTCATCCCTTTTAGGTCCAAAGATTTTCCTAAGGATCTTATTTTCAAATACTCTCAATTTATGTTCCTCTTTCAATGTAAGGGACCAAGTTTCGCACCCATATAATACTACAGGCAAAATTACTGTTTTGTATATTTTAACTTTTAGTTTATTAGATATTAAACGAGAAGACAAAAGTTTATGAAGAGAGAAGTAACATGCATTTCCTGAATTAAGCCTACTTTTTATTTCCTCTTTAATATAATTTTCATTTGTTAATATTACTCCTAAGTATTTGAATTTGGAAACTGGTTCAAACGAGTTGTTATCAATAATTAGATTTTGATTATTACCTAACACTTGGTTTCGGCCTGTAAGGATATATTTAGTTTTCTCTTTGTTAACTTCCAAACCTATCTCTTTAGCAGTTTTGAAAAATATTTTAGCATTATTCTTAATTGTATTTACATCATCCCCTAATAAGTCTACATCATCTGCATATGCTAACAACTGAGTCACACCATTTAATTTTAGTCCTTCTTTAGTTTCTTTTACCTTCCTAACAGCATATTCTAAGGCAAAATTAAAGAGCAATAGAGATAATGCATCTCCTTGTTTTAACCCATCATGAATTGTAAATTTGTCAGACATATTAATACCCACACGAATTTTACTTTCTGTTTCACTGGTGCATATTTTTATCATACTAACAAGCTTCTTAGGTATTCCAAACTCTACTAATATATTATATAATTTATCTCTTTTGACCGAATCATATGCTTTTTTGAAATCAATGAATAGCTGATGGACATTTTGATTATATTCCCACTTTTTTTCAAGTGTCTGTCTGATGTGAAAAATCTGATCTGTAGTTGATCTGTTACGTTTAAATCCACATTGATAATCACCTATAATTTCATTAGCATATGGGGTTAGTCTTGTTAAAAGAATGTTAGATAATATTTTATATGTTGTTGAGAGTAGAGAAATTCCACGATAATTATTGCAGTTCATTTTATCACCTTTTTTAAACACAGGAACAATTATGGATTCTTTCCACTGTTGAGGTATTTCTTCTTTATTCCATATTAAACAAATTAATTTATGAATTTGAAATATTAATGAATTTCCACTATATTTAATTAACTCAGCTGATATTAAATCAATGCCCGGTGCTTTGTTGTTCTTTAGCCTTTTAACAGCATCTTTAACTTCAGTCAAGTTAGGTTCTGGAACTAAAGGTTCTGCTGTGTGTACTTCATTTACTTCTGATTTATCTCCTACATGAACATTTAAAAGGTCATTAAAGTAGTTCTTCCATCTATTTAGAATATCGCTTGGGTCAGCTAGAAAATCACCGTCTTTATCTTTTATCAAGTTTACTTTAGGTTGCCACCCCTTTCTAAACTCATTTACACCTTTATATAAATCTCTGATATTTTTATTTTTGCTGTTTGTTTCAATTTCGTTAATTTTGCTTTTCAAGTAATCTCTTTTTTTACTTCTAAACGTGAGGTTAACTTCTCGCTTTATTCTATTATAATTGTTTAGATTTGTATCATCAGAGTTATTTAACCACCTAAGTCTAGCCTGATTTCTTATTTCTATTAGATTATGACATTCATTATCAAACCATGGCTTACTTTTTCTCAGTTTATGGTATCCTATACTTTCTTTAGCTGCTGATTCTATTGCATTACGTATGTGCTCCCAATTCTTATTTACGTCTGTTTCATTTATATTTTCATCATCATTTAAATCCTGCAAAACATCAAATCTATTTGACAGTTTAATTTGGTAATCTTTCTTAATTCTTTCATCAGTAAACTTTCCTGTATCAAATTTTAGAACTTTTAGATTTTGTTGCTTATTGGACTCATTAAATATACATTCACACACGAGGCAAATAGAATATTATCATTAGAGGCACCTATTTTTGGTAAATAAAAAAGCAAAATTTCGGTACAAAAACAGTCAATTTCGGGTTCAAAAGTGGTAATTAAAATGAAATTTTGCTGTTATAGCGGTGTAAAAGCAGCATATAAAATGACATTTTGGTTTTAAAAATGTGAAAATAATCCCAAATTTGATTTAAAAACTGCACTATTACACAAAAGAAACATATCCCTTCTAATAGCACATTAAATCATTACCAGAATATTAAGTTTATTCCTGTATAAAGGGGTCCATTTTTGCTTCACAAATATTCACAGCAGAATTAATCAACTTTCCATGAATTGCATAACTCACAGAATACTTTAGACTTCAGAAAGTGTCACGTCGGTATATAAACAGTAAATTTTGTGTTTAAGAGTCTATTTTACATTTCGCAGTTCATTTCGCATCATTTCGTGACAAAAAAAGGTAGGAAAATACACCTCACACCTTTCAGAAACATGAAAAATTAACATTACAATGTGTTACTTCACATTTCGTGTTTTCGTCAAACATGCATGCCTCTATTCAACTTTTGCCACACAATGTTAGTACAGAATTAATGAAAATTATGCAATTTGTATGATTTCCTGTATATTTTGATTTCCCAGTGTTGCATGGACACTCTGCAAAAGTGTCTGATGTAATTTTACAGAGTCCGCAAAAGTATCTTACAGAATTATATGGACTTCAAAAAAATATTATGTTCCATTTTATAAACTCCATGGAAGTGTCATAGTCGTCATGTGCTTTAAAAAAGTGAGAAATTAGTAGGTCCTTAATTCAATTCATATGACCCTGTTGTATCAATATGACTGAGTGCAATCAAAATGCATCATGCAATAAAAAAGTTTCATGCACATGTCTGCCCTCAAAGTCTCGAGAGTTTAGCTTTAATTTAAAGTGGCATGATGTATGCAAGTGCAACTCTTAGTTACCTAATTTTTCTGTCAAGTTCCTTTCAACTTTTTCCCAAGTTGCCTGCTGGTTGCTTGACGCTGTCTGCAAAGATTCGATCTGCCGAAGAAGTGGTCGTGTGGCAACCGAAGCACTCTGCGAAAGCTCCTCATTCCTCGCCTCTGCCCGTTCTAGCCTTCTGATCAAATCCGTCACTTCCTGCCGTAATGACTCCTCCCGGCTGTTTAGAAATAAGGAGAGAGAGAGAACACATTGTCAGGATGTAAAACAATTACAGAGCCACTTATTTTAAATGTTATTTTTGTCCTAGATATGTCAGTAATGGTTTTTAAAGTGGTAACTGGCATGCCAAGTTCCAAGGTTTTTTATTCTGGATAAATTAAGACAGACCTTGATACCAAAAAGATAGAGGTAATATTCAGGTTAAGGACATTAAAGGACAAGCATGTAAAAATTTTTAGTTGAACCAGTATTATTTGATTTCCACTGATATATTACATCAATTTAGTTTGCTTTAAAATATTCGATAAATTACATAGGAGATGATTATGAGTATTAAAATATTTATTAATTTAATTCGAGTGTAAACTAATTAAACTGAATTTTGACAAGTAATGATTTTACAATGAAATAAAATAAAAACTTTCAGATACAACCAAACTTTTTATATTATTTTGAAGCATAGATTTTGTTTTGAATAACACATCATTTAAGTGTCCAGCTCGACTTCATGCACCTGAGTGAATTCGATGAACCCAATTTTTGATGAATTTGTGCAAAAACTCGGGCCTAATGTCACGAATGCAGCGTTCAATGTTCAATCTTAATGCATCAAAAGGTTCGTGGTCTGTTTGCATAGACTATAGATTTCAAATAACCCCACAATAGGCAATCTAAAGGAGTAACATCACAACTTCTTGGAGGCCAACTAACAGTTGCATTTCTTAAAATTATCCTTTCACCAAACTGTTCTTGCAATACATCGATAGAGGCATTAGCAGTGTGACATGTAGCACTGTTTTGTTGGAACCACATGTCCTCCAAATCAATTTCATCTAAATTTGGCCACAAAAAATCTGTTAACATCAATCGGTACTGCTCACCAGTCACTGTAACTGCATCTCCTACCTCATTTTGGAAAAATAAATGGTCCGATGATGCCAACATTCCATAAACCACACCATGTAGTGACCTTTTGCGGATGCAAGAGCTTCTCGTGAATCTCTTGTGGATTGTTTAACAACAATTTTGTTTGTTAACACATCCACTTAACCAGAAATGAGCTTCATCTGAGAATATAATTTTTTGCCCAAAATTATGATCCGTTTAAAGTTCCATAGACTGTCTATTTTCATAAATTTTTTGGATAATAACCAAATGTTCTTGAAGCGTGCATTTAGCCATGATGAATTGTCACAGTATACTAAACACAAATGACAACTAGTGACAGTTATAAGTATTTGAAGCACAGTTGCCAGTTCATTTCAAAATCATATCATTCTTATTGGAAAACCCTTCATAATGAGATAAAAATTGGAAGATATATATCAAATTATGTCCTAAACAACATACTAAAAATCCTAGGAAATTCAAGTGAAGATTCATCCCCCATATTGGAAAATAGCCATCAAAGTACATCTTCCCTAAATAAACCATAAATTAAGCTTTGCAACCCCAAAGCAGTACTGTTTCATCTGTGGTTCCTACTCCACAAGATGCATGGAAGTGATTTCTGCTGAACTGTGGATGTTATGCAGTTACCTTGCGATACATACCTTGTATGTTCCTCTTCTGCCTTCCGCAAGGTCATCCGCAGATTATCTATTTGCTGGAGAAGCTGCTCCCTCTCCTCTGCAGCAGACTGCTTCAAATATTCCAATGCAGACTGCAATTCCTGTTTAGCTGCAACTTCAGCACTTAACGCTTTTTCTTTAACTTCACGGTCCTTGACCATATTCTCTTTTTGAGATTCAGCCAAATCTCTGAAAGGAAGACACATATATTCTTAATGTTATGATAACTCGAGGTTCAGAAGTACAGGGTGTTCAGCCTAAAATTAACGAACCAATTATAGGTAAGAGACATAACTATGTTTGCTTCCCACTAAAACAGTAAATGACTGTTTGGAGGTCTGTCACAGAAAACCAACCATATTGATGGACTGACTGCTACTGATGCCAAAACTTGCCGTGCCCCTGTTGATACAATCAATGACCTCGGTGTGTTATGGTTTTTCCCGTTGGCATGCTAGAGAAGCTGCTTGGTTCTGCAATGAAGCAGAAAATGTGACTGCATCCATGTGACTTAGCACTGAGTGGTGGGAAACCAACAGAGTTATACTTAATGCCATATAATTGTGTACATCCCAGTAAATTTGTGCTACATTGCTTACTAGTAGTGTCATCAGGTGGCCGAATTGTTCTTGGCAGACGGTTAATGGTTTCAACCAGTTATTACTTTTAAAGGTGGGAAGCATGGAGTGAGTTGCATTAAAAAAAAACTGTCTGCTGTTGCTAACTTTAACTTCCTTCACATTTATATTGTGTTAACATACTTCTTTTATGAAACATTATTTCAAGATGGCTTTGCATAAAATGTCAACAGATGCACTGTCATAGCCATTTCTGCCTTAATGGTCCCACTGACAACCACTTCAGCATATTGGCAACCCACATTCATTTATTCAATCCCCTTTGCTCCCAAAAAAAGGAAGAGGAGGGGGTGGTGCACGTATCTAGATGCAGCGTAATTGAAGCATTGTTTTTAAAAAGGCACCAAGCGATCCCACTGAAAGAGGATGAACATGAATGCTGGTCCCAACAGGACTATGCAACTTGCCATGTTGCAATGAGTGGTATGGTTATGCTTCACGTCTTTGGGGAATAGAATAACTTCAGAATGATTGAGGACTGCCAGGCCATCACACTTAATAAGTTTGGAATTCTTTCTGTGGAGTTATCATCATAATACACTGTACCGAAGTAGTAGTCCCAACAACATAGAGGAACTGAAGATTAACATTACTGCTGCAATCCACAAGATAACTGCTGGTATACTGTGAACCACTGCCAGAAATATTGTGAAATGTACTCAAATATGAAAAATCAAATGGAGGTCTCTGTCAGTTCTTGTCGTAACTTATAAACTAGGGATGGGCCGATACTGATAAAGTTCAGATATACAATTTAACGATCCAACATAAAATTCTTAATAAATACATGTTCGAGGTGACTGCAGTGCAAAAGAAGTCGCATATTTAGATATTTACTTTTTTAAAAAAAAAGTAGGGCATGGAGACTATTCATAAAAATTATATAAAATGGCAGAATTTTGCACTAAATTATAAGATATTTATAGAAACATTAGATCGGTAAAATAATCAGAAATGTTACCAATAAACTGATATGCCTCTATCGGTCAATACCAATAGAGTACAGATTAATCTGTCCCATCCCTATTAACTTTATGGTGCAATAGCCCTCTAAGGACAGAACAATAAAGAAAAAAGGTGAACATTTTTCATCAATAATACTGACTGTATGTAATTACATCCAAACAAGTAAGGAACACAATGAACCACAGAAAAAAAGTACACTTACACATGAACTTTTTCTAAAGAAGCTTTAAGTTCATCAACTTTGTCAGTTGAATCTTCTAGCTGGCTCCGAAGGGATGCTATCTCCTTCTCTTGCCTTTTCGCCCTGGCAGTGAGTTGATGCACCGCCTCTATCTGTGTCCTTTCGACTTCGTCCTTTGCAGCCAGAGATTTTTTCAACCGTTCCATCTCTTGATTCAATTCCTCCAACTGCTCCCTGCGATAAGAAATCAATAGATATTTTCGAGTTGGCTTCCAGTAGTAAATTCATACAAAGACGACACATCCACATACCATGGACTGAAGCTAATTACATATCAAATTCCTTTTGATTAAAATATTCACTTCACATTCCGCGAAAATTATCTCCAGTCTCTATATTAGTAACACTAGTTGTGAGTTACTGCAATCAATATTATAATTAGGGAATGATTAATTAGGTGCTAAAAAAAGAGGAATTTAGGACTTCATTTTAGGATTTTAAGTTGCTTACAATAAATTAATAGGCATAATTATTAATAATAATTTTACGAAATACCTGGTTTTAGATGCAATTTGTATATAAAGTTACTATTTTTAGTGCAATGAATACAATTCTTTGATTACAAAAAATATACAATTTGTCCAATGTAAAAGCCTATTTTGAAGCACCTCAACACCATATATTTTTTAATGTTCTCCATGGTGAAGTTCTTCCAGTTGTCCACGAGTAGGTGCTTGTACAGTCACGAATACTTCTTTCTACACCGCAGGAAGTTATTGTTGCAAACTTCATAAATGCAACTGCTCCTCATTACAGAGGCAGGTTTGGTTTTCTCCAAGGTGTAGTGGTAAAGTCGTTGCCAGGTAACGAAGAGGTCGTAAGTTCGATATACGGGTTCAGATCCCACTTTAAACTGTAGGCCAAGTCCCGATTAGTCTATCTGTGCATAAAGCACAAAAAAACTCAACTTCAAAACTCAAACTGCAAGCAGATTCTCAGTGGTCTTCCCTGAAAACAACAATCATTCACAGACTAACTGTGTCTACGGATAATGACAAAAGATTTGCCCTTGTGGTCCATTAAAAGAAGCAACATCTGTTTCAGTGTTCAGAGGTAAATAGCATTAAAAAAAATTAAAAAAACATAGTGATCCCACTTCATAAAAGAACACAGATGGTAGAGAAAGTAAGACAAGTCGTTTTCATCAAAAACTGAAGGCTGAAATCCACACTGGGATTAATATTAGTATAAAACTGGTGGAATCCTATACAAATGTTGGAATGGCAATGTCATGATGCAGGCTAAAACATGAGGTTTCAACAGGAGTGTCACCATAAGATGAACACATGTGGCTAAAGCGACCATGAAACATTCTCAGCCAATCTTCCTTCACTCAATTAAGTTGCAGGAGAAATTTTGAAAATCATTCATAGAAGAGTAGAGGGATAGTGAGAGAAAGATATAGCAAAAAAGAGATAAGAAAAGGCAGATAAAGAAACAGGGAAAAGAATGAATGGAAGAAAGGTAAGGATGAAATCAGAAGTAATTGCAACACAAGTGATATCAAAATTTGCAGAATAACCTATTTAAAATCCACCAAAATTCACCCTTGCAAAACCACAAAAAGTCCTGAAAAACTCATGAAAAATTTAGATAAAATTCAACAACTCGGAAATTGTGAATTTTACATAATTTTACTACGATAATGCAAATTGAAGTGTGACTGTACATGAACAGAAGCACCTTTTAACTAAATAACAACTCGCGCACCTTCCACCTTGCCTAGCATTGAGAAGCAACTACTCAGTCATGGTCACCCTGTGGCGGAGTGGTTAGCACATCGTGCTACGATGCCAGGGGTCCCAGGTTCGAATTCCGGCAAGGACATGGGTGTTTGTGAGTGTCCATTCATCTATTTCATCATGTCATCACTCATCCCCATCTTCGTAATTAGCCAACAGTGGCACAAAAGCGAAGTAAAATAAACAAAATCAATAAAAATCAGTCATGATCAGGATGTCACTCATGATGAATCTTCCCATTACATCCCTAACGAAGCTTTTTAAAAAGTCATGAAAACATGGTTCAAACTAAACTAAACCCTATGATGCAACAGGAATCTGAGGCCAGGGCCTGCAAAGTGACTTTTTCATTGGATAAGCATATCAAGTCCCATTATCATTGTTTTCATTTCTTTCAAGACTCAAGCCTGCTACTTCTTGTAGCTCCCCAATAATTGTCATGATGTTGAGTCAATAATGAAATTTTGGGGGCTCCTTCCTTCTCTCCTACTTTCAATCTTTCTATTATCTTTCCTTCGTTATTTCTTTCATTCAAGAGAGAGAGAGAGAGAGAGGAGAGGGGGAGAGATGGCGAGAGAGGGGGAGGGAGAGAGGGAGAAAGAGAAAAAGAGAGAGAAATAGAGGGAGAGAGAGAGAGAGAGAGAGAGAGAGAGAGAGAGAGAGAGAGAGAGAGAGAGAGAGAGAGAGAAATAGAGAGAGAGAGAAATAAAAAATAATGAAATTTTCGGGGCTCTAAGGCTACGCAGGAATCTGAAAACATATTTTAGGGGATAGAAACATCTTTAAAAAATAAATGAGCAGTTGTTTTGTTTTTCCGAAAATGGAGAGGATATCTATAGATTTCTGTTTTCCATGTATTACCCAGCCAGCAAGAAGCACAAAACTTATGATGTTGAGAACTGTCACCAGTAATTCGTGTGTAAAATACCTGCTGAGAACAGTACTTTTTTGTCAATTTTTGTATTTTCGACTTTTGAAATTTTCGAAGGGTTACAAAACTAAGAGACTATTTCAAGAAATTACCTCCAAGAAACTCATTTACATTTCACTCCACGTTCTAGCGACCATGTCGAAAGAAACAGTGTATGTTGCCAACAATGGACCAACTAATCAACCTTCAGAAGTGTTTCCTTACATCCGCTGAGATCTGTGGATGTAAGGAGTATAAAGACAGACACAGTGGTGAGAAGAGACATCCTCAGAATGAAGCAGTCACTGCAGAGTTTATGGTGCTTGAAAATAAAAATGAAGCTGGTGAAAACAATGAAAAGAAACCTTTTAAAAAAGATCCACAAAAATCAGGAGTGACATCTGATTAAGGAAAAACCAGCAGAGCTCAAAACAAAAATCCAGAACATAAAGTACAGTGTTGAAAGAAAGGGGTCCACATTCACGAGGATCCTATGTTCCTGATTCACTGGAGCAGCCAGTGCAAAAGCAATTTGGAAAATGTTTGTTTCAGTTTTCGATGATTTCTACAAATAAATTTGAATGTTATTCCAGTGTGCAAGTAGTGATGGTACTGTACGTGTCCTGGTGGATATTACAAGCTTTAGAATTCACATAAACTGTGTGATAAAATTGTGTAGGGAACGATGAAAAAGGACTAATAATAAAGCAAGGGTTCCATCTTACCCTTTGTAAGCCAAATTTGAAGATACGTAGGCAATTCATTCATAGTGCTATGTAGTACTTGCATTTGGAATTATTCAATGCTGAGCCTCCTTGCTTTCCGAGCATATTGAGTAATCTATGCAACACCAAATGTTTCTTGTTCCAGTTAAAGAAAGGCAATGGGCATTCCGTGGTGTCATCTAATCATCATGATCATTGCCATTAACCAAAAGTGACATAAAAACAAAAGAAAAATACCAAAAATACAATCATGATTAGGAGAAGCATTTCTGTTATTATTGTTCAACACCTTCCCCCTTCATCTGGCTGCACTGGAGTACGACTGAAGGATTTGGGATGTCAGTGCACAGACTGCTCACCAGATCTTTCTCTGTCTTATTACCTAATTCCTAACCTTAAAAAGGCACTGAAAGGACAGGAATTTTGCAAGGATTCATAAATGATTTCAGCAACAGAGCAGTTTTTTTGCAAACCAGGAAGAATAATTATTTTTGAAAGGGTTAACCCCTTAAGTGTGGATGGCGTATATATACGCCCTCCGCATTGTGCTGCTGTAGTGCAGAAGGCATATATACAGGGTGTCATTTTAATGGCGCCCACGGACCACGGAAACGTACGGAGGACATCATCAAGAAACAGCTTTTCTCAGTAACATTTTTCTCGTTGGTGCGTAGTTTCGGCGCTAGTCGCCCAAAAAAGCTCATTTTGCCGCCTGAATGCTGGCAACCACACACAACATTTGATTGCATTTGTGACGTCATATCCCGTCGTGAAGCGATGCGTTCCAGAGTTGCCAGGAACACACATATTCTGTGAAAAATGATATAGCTACAATCAGCCACATTATGTACCGTAAAACAAAACGAGAAAACACGTTCTCTAACCTAACAGGAAGTAAACAAACGATACGAAAAATGGTAGAAATAAAATAGAACTCAAGTGCAAGTGGTCATATCGAATTTTGCCTCAGTTTGCATGTCAAATATTTGCAAATGTAGTTACCAAGTTGGCATCTATGATTTAGTCTATCCACTTCGTCCTTCTGATACTAGTTGTCTGTGATACAATGAAACTGAACAGATGACAAAATAGAAATGAAAGAACTCAAAATTCCAAATTTAAGCAACACATAGGCTAATATAATGTATATTAAGGGCATTATGAGGCAAGTGGCAAAAATCGTTGAAAATACAGGTATATATGTAGTAGTAATACAAGCTCTCCGACGACTGTGTTTATCCATGCACCGGATACACATGTAATAGTTGCAGCTGTGAACAGGACATTCGTTACAGATTCATCATAAAATTGTTACTGTGGTTGTACGTGTTTTAGCCGTAATGTTACAACGTGAACCTTGGGTACTTCCCTTATCAGTACAAAAGTACCACATGGCATCTGGACACAAACCTGTATATATTAACCTTGCAATGACTTTGAAAATATTTGACATGTAGTTGGGCGTAAACAGCCACATGTAAGCTGTAAGTCCAATAACATTTATTGTTGTTGATATTTGACATGTAGGCTGAGACAAAATCCGATACTGACACTTCATTTTCAATAGGTTTGGTAGCATTTCTCATATCGTTGGTTCACTTTCCCCTTCTCCTGAGATGACTACTGATCTTCTGGCTGGTAGGCTATGATAGTCGGTCTACTGGATGCATTTCTCGCTTTGTTTTACAGCTAATAATGTGGTTGGTAGTTTGTAATTTTTCAAAAATTTGCGTGTTCCTTGCAACCCTCCCGTGTGCTGTTTCACCACAGGAAATAAAGTCACAGATACGATCAAATGTTGTGTTGGGTAGCCAGCTTCCAGGCGGCAAAGCGGTCTTTTTTGAACGGCTGTAGCGTTGAATCGACGCACCAACAAGAAAAATGTAACTGAGAAATGTTGTTTGTTTTGATGTCCTCTATATGAATCTGTGGTCCGGGGGTGCCATTAAAATGACACCCTGTATATATATATATATACACACACACACGCGCGCGCTTTATGCTTGTTTCAACTATATTCGATTTACTGTGGCGTATATAGTCACACAGACGTTTGGTGAGATAGTTCTAGCTGTAGTAGAAACAAAAAATAGTAGCAAGAGAGGAAAAAGATGAAAAAGAAGACAAAACTAATTTTTCCCTTCTTCTTCTTGCTATTCGTCTTCTTCTTTTTCATCTTTTTCCTCTCTTGTTACTATTTTTTTATTTCTACTACAGCTAGAACTATCTCACCAAACATCTGTGTGACTATATAAGCCACGATAAATCGAATATAGTTGAAAAAGTATCAGTGATCTCTTAGTTCGTATGAACTTTCCAGCTTGATCATTACCAGTGCGTAGTTAGAGATCGGTTAGTTCATTGAACTCTCCAGCCTAATTATTGCCTATTTTTGTGGGAGCAGGAAAAGGAAAAGGTTTATTATCCAAAAGGTTTATTATCCATATAGTTGAAACAAACATAAAGCGTATAGATACGCCTTCCGCACTACAGCAACACAATGCAGAGGCTGTATACTGAATTTCATGAAAAAACCTACATTTTCCAGTAGCAACTTGTTCAACAAATTCCACACTTAAGGGGTTAAATAAACTTGAGGCATGATGTGCCAAGTGTCTTGAATATGTGGAATAGCTTAAAAGTTTCATAATTCCACATCATTTCCTTCTCGTTAGGGCCAAGAACATTTCAGTCTCCTCTCGTATTTGCTTGTGCACCTATTTGACAAGATTGGAGATAATCAAATGTAACTGCTGAGCATTAAGCAAACAGTTACTTATTAATTCTTAGAATGTCCTCTATTAGAGGCTCAGTGTAAAATAATGTATGTGTTATGAAATAAATTTTATTTTCCAACTATACCTTCGTTAGTTTCCCTCTACTCATTGTACATACAATACGGTATGCTTTCGCGAGAAAAAGGTGGGTTAAAAACATGACGTAATGACATGATGTAATTAACTATAATTTATTTGTAATATGTATAATAAATTGTCTAATTCTTTATGTTTGATTTGATTTGTTGTTTAAGTCCGCTTTATGCACATTAAGGCTAATCGGGACTGGACCTACAGTTTAAAGAGAAATCCGAACCACTGTGTGCCTCTAACAGGTATCGAACCCGGCTAATTCTTTGTGTGACAGCAGAAACTCTGTGTAATGAACTTGTGTATTTTGGTGTGCTTAAAATTGTATAACAAGACTACAAACCTCCCATAAGTTAATTATAATATTACTCAGGGCCCATCAATGATGTGTCAGGCTAAATAATTGTTTAAAGGATAACTCACACCACATGCAGACATTTTAATATAATATTAAAAAAAAAAAAATCTCATGCCCCAAGATTTGGTATTCTACATTTTGACAAGTACCCTATATAACCTGTACAAAAGCATAGGTTTTCACTTCAGTAGGACTCTTACCTATTATAAGTAGTATTATGGCTGTTTTAGGGTTTCTATGAACACCCATTTCTGTACTCTTACCACTGAAGTATTTAAGTACTCCTGTTCCTTAATATCCTCCCTGATGAAGCTGAGTGAAGTTGGCGAAATACAGGATACCAAATCTTATGATATGTTGCAGCAGTTATTTTTATTATGTGAATAACTGTTACCTACTTTTGATTCTTGATGGTGTTCTCATTCTCCTTCTCTTTGGCTCTGAGCTTCTTGATGATGTTAGAATGCTGCAACTGCTGCTTCGAGAGCTTCTCCCCTTCGTCCCTGAGTTCTTTGATGATCTCGTCCTTCTCAGACACCAAGGCTTCCAATTCGGCCTGAGATAGTCTTGTGGCTGATTCTTGCTTTGCTTGCTGAAATAATAAGATTTTTCCTATATCACAAGCAAAAAGAGACTGAAGTTCTGAAGTAAAATCATGTTAAAAAAAGTGTTTGTGTACAGATACCAACTCTTTGCTAACATAAATTCCATGATCCATTTTGAAGTAAATAGCTGGACTTTATTGTTTTTTTCCTTAGTGGAACTATGAAAGCAAATGCTACAGTCGCAAGACCACCATATTTTAGATACACCACATTTTAATTTTCAGTTGCTAACTGATCTGTTGTGGGTGATTCATAATGCATTGTTTCAATTTTTTTAAGTATACTGTACCAACATTTCAGACTCGTTCTGTCTTCAGGGTATGTGCTATATAGTCGTATGTAGCTAGTCCCTGAACATACACTGTATTTTGGGGAAGAAATCAATGCCTGGGAGTTTTGTTTAGCAATGAAGAAGGCTCTACCCCATCTAATAGTCTGGGCAGACAGACCTGCTTTGATACTGTGAACCGCAGTGTACAAAGGAAGGCACATGAAGTGAAATTAGTGGGGGAAAAAATGCCTGGGATGATTATTTAGCACAGACTGCAGGCATTATCATTCATACTGACCCCCAAATACATACATATGACCATGGAGCACAATACACTGCACCGAATGAGCCTGTAATATTGGCAGGGCTAGAAAAATACAGGGTGCCTGAAAATTTTCATCTGGTTTTCAAATTCAGTTCTAAATTATATTTTTAAATTTTAAATTTCCATTACTCTTTTAAAAAATAATGAGTACAGTTATGTGTTTCTAAAATTGTTGTGTGTTTTCTGTATTATGTGTATCATTAATTCCATAATAAACACCATGATAAATTCATATGATGATGTTGGGTCAAATGACTAGAATAATCTTGTTATCATTTTCAGGATTTAGTTCTTGATTTATTTTTTATTATAAAATTGTTAGTATTTAATAGTTTGTTACATTTTAAACTTCTGTACTGTTAATAGACGAATTTTAAAATCTGTGACGATACGATAGAGTTGGCCATGTATTAGAAGTAATGCATAGTTATTCATACTGTTACCAATTGAGGCATCTTTAGAAAGGCCATTCTGTTACAAGAATTAATTACTTTTAATCCAGTCTTGTATTAATTCATAAATTAAATGTTTTAAGATCACATTTCAAAATGTGTAGCTTTATCTTAGTTGGACTCATGACTCTCATAGCTCGTATTTGCAAATACAGTAGATATATATATATAATAATGGCTCCTGAGAAAAAGGGGCTAGTGCCTGAATTAGTTTAAGTTTTGTCTACCCCTTAATATTGGTATACATAAAAAAAAACTGAATTAGTTTAAGTTTTGTCTACCCCTTAATACTGGCATACATAACAAACAAACAATAGTCATTAAAAGTCCACACAATTCATCACAGAAGTTGCCAATATGCGAAAAATCTAAATGTATTACTTCCAAAGTGCCATTTACGTCAAAGAACAAGTTGTAGTATGGGGAGAGGAGGAGACATGCCATATTCTTCCTCTATTTATGAAGCTAACACAAAGCTCATCTACTAGATTTACTTAAAATAATTTTATGAGGAAGTACTATTTACATAGAATATGATTAGCATTACTCTCTTCTTAGGTTACATAGTTTAAAAAATCCAACAGTTCACATTAGGAAAACAGGACTTAATTTGCTGATCATGCATCCAATTGATGACTTCAGAACAGATCCTGGTACTCAAAGGGCTGTGTGTCGTAGAGTTGGGTTTAGTTAAGTACTAGGCAAAGTCAAGAATATGCATGAGGAGACTTTTACAAAGGAAGTATAAAATTTAGTTTCAATCTCCACTTTTACACTCACAATTATATGAATATGTTCTAGTTGTAATCTGAGTTAACTTCTAGCAGAAAGCTGGGACAACTGCTATTACAGCACCTATAACACCTCCCTGAGTATAGTCAGATACCAGTCTCCCAGCAACATCATTGAATAAGTTATTTCTCCGAAACTTAACAAGATATTTCCATTTTTCTTTTTTTAGTATACATACAAAGGTATGACATCTAGAAATATCAAAACAAATTACTTGGTACTAACATACTTTATAGGCAGTTTTATAAAAGTTGATTTTTCAGTGAAATAGTATGCTCTGAGAAGCATTTTTCCTGAAATAGGTTGTCACACCAGTCCTATGGACACTAATCACGTGAAATATGCAGGGAATAACCATGAAAGTCCCACCTTTGAAGTCATGTGACTCCTGTCCCAATGTTTTTTTAAAGCCTCACAAAATCATATTTTTTTAAAAAAAATCATGTTTTCAGGAAATTTAGGAATTCGAGGCTATCCTGCAAAGACCTAAATAGGCACACATGAAAAAAAGAAACATCTGTAAACAAAAAAAAGTTTTTTTTGTATAACATCCAGCATCCATATTGACGGGAAAAATGAAAAACTGCAAATTAAAATAGCATAAAGTGAACTGTCAAAGCCTTTGTTACTTTTGAGGAATGTGAATGTGTACCCCTCTCCCACCCCCCCAAAAAAATCTTACGTTTTTCCTAATCCACTTACCTCTAGTTGCTTCTGAAGTAATTCTTTGTCCCGTATGGCCTGTTGAAATTTACGTTCTAGCGAGGATAGTCGTTGTGTATATTCTTCAGTAATTTTATTTACATCTTGGAGTTCAGCTGCCTGGGTTTGTAATGCTACTTCTAACTGACTAGAAATATTAGAAAGGAAGTTTCAGGCATAAAATAAATTTAAAAAACAAATATTTATATAGGGTCAACTTGCACGAAAGCTCATCCACAACTGACCCATATAAGCAACCTTGGATGAAGCCTGTGTATCCTTCCACTGACAAAGTACACAAAGACTAGTTTCCCGGTACAATAAGTGCCTCAATGCCATGGGTGACTATGTAGAAAAATAGCTAAAAGTATGTACTTTCAGAGTAAAAGTTTTGTCAAAGTTTTTTTTATAACCAAATGGGTACTACTTTCTGGACATCCCATGTATTGGTGATGGACCAGTATGGAATTTTTTTTCAATACTAGTAAACTACTGGTCCTGGACCGTGTCTGTGGATCTAAGGCAGCATGCTTTGGGTTCCAGTTACGGGACATCCACAGATTCGAGTCTCCTGGGGGAAGCGTAACAACTTTTCTCCTGAGATTTCGGTCTGTGTATGGGACCGGTGGCCACCAATC
This sequence comes from Lepisma saccharinum, assembly GCF_977018435.1. Classification (NCBI taxonomy): domain Eukaryota; kingdom Metazoa; phylum Arthropoda; class Insecta; order Zygentoma; family Lepismatidae; genus Lepisma; species Lepisma saccharinum. The sequence continues at coordinate 23,167,105 of NC_139243.1, read as the reverse complement.
ACCGTGAGGAAATTGGGGAGTGTAACGGGCAAACTTCTTTATTGTATTAGCAATAGTGACACCAGTCTCAAACATGTAGTTGCATTAAGTAAAATCCTTATTGTGCAGGCTTTCTGCCAAACAAGCCATGGAGATAACGAGTCCGATACTTCCTCTAGGAAAAGTCAAAGGAAAGACACCATCTTTCCATTATTCTGGTAAACAACACAGTTGAATAACAGGATGTGACCTAGCAAACGCAAGAGTGAGATAATCTGTAATTAGAGGAGACGAGGTCAGATAGCAATCGCTAGTGTCCTCACCCAAGGTCTCCACATGCACATATGGTTCACCCAACCCCTCCACGTGCATGAGATAATGATCGCCCTGATAGCTTGTCCTCTGAAGAGCAAGACAGTAGGAAATGGCCACTGGAATAGAGAAGGTCTCTTGAAGGTTAGGGCAAGTATCGAGACACGCTGACTGAAATGGTATAAAAACCCTCCCTTTTAGGAAACAGCATCCTGTACTAGGGGAATTGCTGCCTGATGTTGATGGTGTCGCTTCTGCCAATCTTAGGTAAAAAGGACTTTACTATATTCTTCTATAGTATGGTGCCTTAGATTATCTCCATTCAGTTACTTGTAGACTTAGAACTTAGCTCTTAGGACTTAATAACTTAGAACATAGTTGGTCATTATGTTATATGTGCATTACTGGACTTATATATCCGTACTTACGGAACCTTGTGTGAATATTAGAGATAATAAACTTTACAAATGTATTATTGAGTATCCATGAACCACCCTGAGCTATAACCCCAAGTCACATCAAAGCCCCCCTTGGCATTGCAGGAGCTATGAATGAGTATAACCCGGTCACGGACTCCTGCAATAACAATTGTGGACTTGTCGTGCTGACCACGCGTCACGCCGTAACTGTTTGGATGATCTTCCACCCCGGCATGTGGGAGTGAGGCTGGCAGTCAGTACGTAGGCCCTGGCCCTCAAGGGCTGTTGTGCCACTGGTTGTAGTAAACTACCGACATAAAATTGACCAGTGCTGATAACCGAGATTATACTGATCCAATATAAAATTGTAAATGTTCCTCGAGAACATGAGTGGTTCGTTAACCTACATAATTAACATATGTAACCAAGTGACTGTCGAAGGTTTGCTTTAGAAAAATAAACCACGTATTCTGACATTTACATTATTAAAAAAAAAGTACATATAAATTATACCTTTATATTCATAAAAATAACACACAATATAGTGCAAAAAGCATAACTATACCAGACCCAGGCTGTGTCAGCAAGCCAGCCAGCATTGTTGCCAAATGTTGGTGCACAGCTGTTGAATCACAAAGATGAGGATGAGTGACGATAAGATGAAATTGATGAAGGAACACTCACGAAGCCCATCCGTGCCCAGGCTCGGATTGAAACGTGGGACCCCTGGCATTGTAGTGTATCATGCTAACCACTCAACGATGGAGGTCAGCTCATCACCAAAGGCATTCTGTTTCTGCAAGACAATGCATGCCTGCATGCTGCCCACTGCATGATTTGCACACTATAGAAACTCTGCAAGGAGTAAATGCCACACACCCCTTACAGTCCGGACTTTGCTCCAAGCAATTGTTACCTGTTTGGACCCTTAAAGGAGTTCCTTCGAATGCAGAATTTCATCAGTGGCTGATGTGTACTAAGAAATATTACTATGCTGCCGGTATCCAAGCACTTGTGAAACACTGGGATAAGTGCAAGGGGACTGTAGGGGGAATTACTTCAAGAAATAAGCATCTTTCCTACACATACAAATATGTTCCGTTACTCTGATGAATGAATATGATAAAATAGATGAAGAAACAAAACACACATGGACAGCACACAACACAAATTCCATGGGAGGCTTGTACTGCCATGGGCTCAGATGCCAGAGCCTCATTAGTTCGCAAAATGCAATCCAGGGACACCATGTGGAAGTGAGGATGACATGTGGGGTGTCTTCGGAAAGGGCTTCTTACAGCCCCTGTTTCATTATACTGGTAAATCAAATGTCCCAAATTTTGACATCATTGATTGATTTGCTTTATTTTACTTCACTTTTTGTGCCACATTTTGCTAATTTGCGAAGATGGGGATGAATGATGATATGATGATATGATGAAATTGATGAATGGACACTCGCAAACATCCATGCCCATGCCAGGATTCGAATCCAACCCCTGGCATAGTAGCACAATGTGCTAACCACTCTGCCACAGGGGCTGGCGAACGTCCCTCATGTAAATGATCTATCCAAACTCTATTAAAAATTCTCACTGAACTAAAAAGTAGAGTACTCTGAGAACTGTATGATATTATTTGAGTAACACTTACCTTTTTAGATCATCATTAAACTCCTGAAGATCTACATTCATTCGACTTAGTTCTATTAATTTAGTTTCCCGTGACTCTAAAATTTCATTCATTTCTTGTATTTTCTGAAATAAAATCAAGAAACAATGTTATATTGGTAAATCTTTAAAATGGGGGAAAAAAATATAAAAATACTTCATGAGGACACTATAGTTTAGTAGTGGTGTGTGGGATTCCAAAAATGTAGGTATTGGGATTGGAAAAAAAAATCCCATCATGATAATGACCTTGGGAAATGATTTCCTGATTTTATGGGATCCAAAAATAGTCAAGTATTTAAAGTGCTTAATTATTGAAACTGTTAGAAATTTTCCTTCACAAAAGTTGGGATTTTTCTTTTCACATCCCAATTAAAACATTTACAACCTGCACACCCCTATATTTTGAAAGATAAAGTCATACTAAACAACACTGTAAATTTCACCAACAATAACAATAACTCCAAATTACATTTCATCAAAGTACTAGTCTTGATTTACATTCACAGCATAAAATTTTAACATTCACCTCATATCAAATTGCTTGCATAAAAAATAAAAAAAATAAAAAAATAAATTTAAAAAAACAGGATTTACAGGTGACAAATAATATTACATGCCAAAATTGTACATTTTTACCACATTGGATGTAACTGTACATCTTTCTACCAACTGTTTGATCAGTGCACACATGCACATTCATAGATAATCATTTTTCCGTTATCCATTAAAAAGTCCACTTGGATGTCAAACATTTGTAGAAAAGAGGATTTTTATGTATGCATATTTGGTAATCTATTTCTATGCATTAAGAATTTTTTAAAACAAGATTTACGATTATGAATTAATTTCTAACTTCTGTAGGAAGAACATCAACTCACCTTCAGCAGCTTATCGACTTCCGATAAAGACTGAATGTCATCCGATCCCCCACTAGAAGCTTCCGACAGTTCTCTTTGGTGACCTGTGGAAAGAGGAGGACCATATTAAGTAACCACGTTTTCTCACTAGAAGAATATGTTGTAAAAATTTACTAAATGTGCTCACTATTCCCAATATCAATACATCAAGAAAAGTTTAAAAGTACTTACAATTTGGAGCTCTCCTCCAAAAGTTGGCACCCATTTTAAATCCACATCTTTTCTTTTTCAAGGTACATTAGCTGCTGCTGTACCTCACAATATCCTTAATTAGACATCACTATGATCACATTTCTTTAACCTTTAAGGTACAGGCAGTCCTTTTGGGGATCACTGTAAACTGCTCTGGACAGCTGGTCACCAAAGCATGGCATTTAGCATGGCATTTCTCCAAAACCCATCTTCCTTTGTAGCCTGATCTTCTCCACGTGTCATTTTTTGCCTTTTTATTCTGTTTTGTAGTTCTTCCTACTACGTATTATGCTTATGTATTTTCTCCTGTCTTTCATGTTTTCTCTCATTGTCCACATTTTGATTTACACGTTATTAGGACTAAAGTGCCGACATCACTTTGTACCAATACCAATAGCCTTACTGCAGGGGGGTTGTGTCATAGTCTTGTAATCAAGGGGTCCCGGGTTCAATACCTGGTGGAGGCACGTAGTGGTTCAGATCCCACTTTAAACTGTACATCCAGTCTCGATTAGCCTTCCTTTGCATCCGTAGACTTAAAACAAAAACTCAATACTCTTACTGGTTCCAGCCAATAGTGACACCGATACTTAAAATTTGTAACCATTCAAAGTAGTTCAGAGTATTTATAAATTTTAATATTTAAGTTTTCTATTTAAGTTAGTTTAAGTTGGAACTATACCACAACAGGAAATTTTATTAATTTATCCAAAGAAACTAATATTCAATTGTGTTTGTGCTGTGAAATGTCAACAATGGTATTGCTATGAACAACACACATGTATGCAAGTTCCAAGCCCCTTCAGTGTTCAAGCACATGGAGTGATACACACAGGATCTTTCCACTGGAAGTTCCAGGTTCGAGTCCTGGCATGGGCATGGATGTTACTGTGCAAATGTTTATTCGTCAATTTAATCTGATCATCATACATCTGCATCATCGTGATTAGCATAAAAAACAAAAAAGCAACAAAAAAATAAGAAACATATAAAAGGCTACCAGGACCATTTTGAAACAATAAAGGCATGCAGAATTACAGTGTACTACCTTAAAAGTTACCAGAATGAAAATTTGATTTTGCGAAGTTAATTGTAAAAATTATACCGGGTTCAACAAGATGAAAAATTTCCTACAAAAATTACTTACGGCTCGTGAAATACACTTAATAGCTAGTTAAGAAATGCAAGACTGTTTTGTTTCTTTGTTCTTTTTATAAGCATCATAAACTCTTATCTTAACACAAGGACAAACATCATAATCCAACACACAAGATGAACATCTCCTAATCCCTATCTGAATTGCTAATCTTGTAACATGAAAAAAACAGGATTTTTGACGACTTAAGTTTGCATTAACAAATTTTCATTCTTTGTACATACCAAAACTTGCTGGCAATATAGTATGCAATAAATTTTCAAGTTTACAACTTATGGCATAAGGAAAAGTTTAAATTTCTATTTTTCAAAGAACAAGTCTCATTTCATATTACATATGAATATGCATGTGATATTATTTGGTAATATCTGAAATGCCAGTTTAAAATTCTAAAAGAGCAAATTCAATCTCGTACTTCATTAGAATTAAGTGAAGGCATTTTTTATGAATACTGATATGAATATACCTAGTCATACCATAAATACTGTCACAACTTTGGAGGCTGGCTGGACACCTTCAGGGCAAGGGCAGCACTTGTCCACGGGGAGCTGTAAGACCTGAGTCATTGTGTGGTGTGCTGTGGATGGCTGAAGGTGATTGTGATACAGGTCAGGATGAAATGAGGCGAGTATGAAAATCGAGTGGCTGTCATTGCACTACATAAGATAGAGAAAGCAGCAGGTGAGATTTTCAAACTTCCAGAAGCTTCAAATCTCAAATAGGTTAATTTATCGCACTATCCAGCGATACACTGAAACTGGAACTGTGAACGACAGGCCCAGGGCAAGGCGGCCTCGAACAGTACGGATGCCAGAGGTTGTGAAAGCAGTGGTGGCATTTGCACAACGTAAGCCTGTCAGGAGACAGTCAGTGCTGGCTCAGGACCACAAGATGTCCAAAATGACCATGTCTCATGTGTTGCGTTGTGACCTGGGACTGCAAGCTTACAAACAACGTACAGGTCATTTCCTTACTGATGCGTTAAAAGTGTCAGAGGTTTATCAAAGCAAAATGCCTACTTACGCGGTACGCAGCAAATGGGCACACATGAATCCTTTTCACTGATCAAAAACTGTTCAAGGAGGCATTCAATGCCCAAAACAACAGAGTACATGCAAGGAATTCACGAGAAGCAGCCGACAAGGCTCCGAGGGTCGAGAGGGTTTATCATCCAGTGTCAGTTATGGTGTGGTGGGGAGTGAGCTACGAGGACACAACTGAGCAGCATTTCTGCGAGCAAGGAATCAAAACATCGGCCAAGGTGTACCAAGAGACTTTCCTTGAGGGTGTGGTCAAGGGTTTCATGAACATCCTCTCTCGCAGTCAGGCCTGGAGTTTACAGCAGGATTCGGCACCAGCCCATAAGGCTAAGACGACCAGCAGTGGCTCCAGACAAATGTGCCGGACTTCATTTCCACTTCTGATTGGCCCTCTGGTAGCCGTGATCTTAGCCCTCTGGCCTACAAATTGGGGGTTCTGCTTCAGGAAATGGCATGCAAGAAAGGACACCCCAACATGGCCAGTTTGAAGCATTCTCTTGTGAAAGCAGTGGCAACACAGACTAAAGGACTGCGTGCATGCTAAAGGTGGTCATTTTCAGTAGCTATGAGTGTTTTGTGTTCCTCACATATCCATGTACCATATATTATATGGATATTATACCATCTTGTATCTATTTCCTGCAAACCTTGTGACAGTATTTATGATATGACTAGGTACATACACCGATGACCAATGGAATACAGATCCAGTATAAAATGATGCACAGCATAGAAATTGAAACAAAGTGGTTCAATTTTTTCACAAACTTCTTGTTTTCATCATTAGGGACTGAAATTCACATCACAAACAGATTAGATCCATTCCATGAGAATTGGTCATAGTAATTAACAGCTAGTAGGAATTTGAATAAACCATATTGTTGCCAAGCCATCTAGGCCTTTTGACCAATCGCAACAATAATGCCGAGTGACGATTATATGTAATTGATGAAGGGACGCTCTCACATATGAAACCCATGCTCAAGCTGGGACTCAAACATGGGAACTTCAGTGGTGAGCCCCGTTAACAAGCTTTGCTGCCGAGCTGACACACAAAACTGGTAAATAGATTTCCAAAGTGAAAAGGTAATTTCTATACAAAATCACTTACCTTTAGTTTTTAGTCCACCCGCCTTTTCTTTAGAAGTAAGTAAGCCAAAAACATCTGAACCAGGAGAATCTGACCGATCCACACTCGAAGCTAGATTCCCTCTACCAGTGCGCAGAACTAACTTTGCAGGACTATGGCGAGAATGTGTACTACTGCTATCACCATTTGGACTGGAAAAACAAGGTGAGGATATTGTACATTAAGTAACACATTTTCACAAACAAGATTTGAACGTTTCATAAGTTAAAAGACAGTCAAAGTTACTGGAACTACCATGAAAGAAGCAATGCATGGAACATTTGGGGGTAATCTTGTATTATTTGAAAATACAATGTTATCTGTATAATCACAAGGTTTCTTTAAACACTGATCATAGTCTGGTATCTGTTTTCCTCAAGAAATTCCCATCCAATGGGTAATTTAGAATGAGTATCTCCGCAGCTGTTCTTTAATTTTTCCAGGAGAACATTTATTTAAAAGTGAGATCAGTACATCCAAAAACACAAGCACATTTGTATAACATTGAATAGCAGATTCAGCTGACTATATCTCTGGGGAAGAAGATGCAGGTATTGTTTGAAAATAACTGGTATGCAATTACAAGTCACAGTTTATTTGTATGAGAAAATCTAACTTACATTTAAAAATAAGTAACTGCAACAGAGTTTATTTTTGCAATAGAAGTAAAGATATCAACAGTTACTCTGTTGCACTTAAATTGTTAAAATGGGGGAAGAGCTAAATTTGGCAACTCTATGTTTCCAACTATATGTATTCTGCGGATGTGATGGTGAAAGGATTTTCATAAAATTGCCTAAGCCAAGGAAGCTAAGCTAGGCTAGGGTGAGTTACTTTATAAAATAAGTAACTGCAACTTAGTTAATTTTTGAACCAAATAAATGTAACTCTGTTAAAAGTAACTTTCCAAACACTGTATATACCCCACAGTGTAATAAGTACAAAAAAGAGAAAAGTTCCTCACATAGGTACCCAGGTTCAATTCCCAGGGTGAATAAAGGTTACAAATTTTCTGGCCTTCTCTCTGCATAAAGCAGCTCTGGGGTTCACCCAGCCTCATTAATTGGGGGGCAACTCTGGCAGGTAAAGCTGACCAGAAAGTGGTGCTGATCACATCATCTCTAAAAATGACCTTCATATCCTCCCCTAGCCTTTATCGCAATATGCATGGGGAACTTTATTTTTACTTACTTTAACACACACACATTCATACATACAAACAAAAATACATATGTTCAAAATGCATTAACTAACAAACCTTGAGATAATTTCTATGTCTGAAGAAGTCGTGGTTTCCAGTTCATCTCCCGATGTCTGTCCACTCGTCTGCTCGGACTCCACTTTCACCATGTCTGACCGACTATCACATAAAAGTAAGAAATATAGTTTTCATTAGATATAAACATCATTGAAACATGCATGACATAAGAGCTTCTACTTAAATTTTTAAAGGTTAAAATAAAATTACGGTCCTGGGTTCAATACCCGCTGGAAGCACATAGTGGTTTGGATCCCACTTTAAACTGTAGGCCCAGTCCCAATTAGCCCAACTGTGCATAAAGTGTTGTAATGAATTTGCCATGAAGGCCGGCAGCTAACGTATATGTTTGTCATCCTGTGTTATATAATTTTGAGATTAGCTCATTTTAAAGGAATAACCTAAGGCAGTCAAATATCCAAGCAGAGCTATTCAATACAAAATTACGGTAGTGGAAATCAATACTTGTATAAGATGTAAATTGTCAGTTTTCAAGTAACAGAACATAATGGCTAATTTCCATTATGAGTTTTATTTAATAATTAGTATGAAGGGCAGGTGTTTCGCAAATTATTGACGGGTTACAAAAATTTATTGCAAGTAAAGTGTTGAACGTACGTTAATGAAACCTGTCCAGAACGAACAAGGAAATCAGTTGTTTTTTTTTGACACCTACAAATGTTCAATGTCTGCACCACAGGTGACACGGCACAATTGACACAATAGTCTGCTACTTGCTACACTCGCATCAACATGGGCCTGTTGATAAGTGTTTATCGCTGCGATGTATGCTCCTTTAGGTCAGCAATATCACATGGCATCGGTGGAACAAATACCCAATCTGATGAAAACTCACATTTTTTTTTTTTTTAATGAAACAATACTTCATGTAAGGTGCAAATTTTACTCCTCGTGTTAACACAATAACATCAAATTCATAGAACCAGACATGTACCTTATGTAACCATGTATGGATGAGGTTTCTAACCCTCTCCTCACCTTTTTTTTTTTTTTTTTGCAAATTTTTATCCATACCTACCTTTTAAATATGCAGTGAGCTTTTATACGTAATCCCAACATCTTATTTATCCTGCTTCTGAGAAAAATGCCTGGGCATGGTGTTTGTGAGGATCCATTTATCAATTTCATCATATCATCACTCATCCCCATCTTTGAAATTAGTTAAAAATGGCAGAAACGCGAAGTAAAATGAAACAAATCAATCAATATCAATCAAATAAGTTAGCTGGTCATATGTATCACAAAAGATTTCTTGAGCCCCTGTATGTCAGAAACAAACACCAGCAACCAGGAACATGCACATATATGTCGAAATGTGTGTGTCCATTTTCAACACAAACTGAGAAGTGAAACTCCAATGAGGAATGAGCAGAAAATGATGTACTCTACTGTTAGCGCACTACCCTCAGAGATTGCACAATGCCTCAAATTTGGTTGAAAAATTACTTTTGTGTATTGCAGGGCATGAAATTTCCGGTCGCCAGGTCGCCATTGGCGACCAAATGTTTGGGGCTGGCGACTAAAATTTTGTTGTTTCAAATGTGTGTCAAACATGCCCGAACATCTCAATCCAACATTCATACATGGTTTTGGAAAGCGAGCCAATTGAAAACCCCGTGTCCACTCAATGCCGACCCCAAATTTATTTAATGTAGCATACTACGTAGCTAAACATGAGAAGCCATTTAAATACTTTGCAGATCTGCTGTGTTTGGCAGGAAAATTAAGTGTGAGTGTTCTACCTAAGTATGGCAATAAAAAGCAATGCAGAGAATTTATTCATTTCATAGCTGAAACTTTGAAGTTAGATCTAGTGGAGAAAATAAAGAAAAGTACATACATTAGCCTTCTGATTGATGGATCCACAGATAGATTGTCAGTCGAGCATGCAAATGTGTATATTCGATACATGGATGCAATTGATGGTCACATCAAAGAGGACATTTTAGGAGTAATAGAGTTCCCAAACGCTACTTCTGCTGGTCACTTCACAGCCATAACTGATTATTTTAGATTGGGCAATAGGTTAAAATAAATACAGAAACGAGTATTACATTGTAGGCTTGGGTACTGATGGTGCAGCAAATATGGTCGGGCACAAATCAGGATCGGGTGTGCAAATGAAAGAAATTTGTAATAAAATTATAAATATTCACTGCCTTGCACACCGTTTGCAGTTAGCTGTGTTGGAGTTAAATATCTTAGAGCATTTGATTCCGTGATTAGGAATATTTTTCAGTTTTATCATGGCTCTGCTAAAGACTTCACCTCTTGAGAGAAACGGCAGAAGTTATAGAAGAAATTCTAAAACTGAATGATATCCACACTATTAGGTGGTTAGCCAGCAAAGAAAGTGCTGTAAGAGATCTCTTGCAATCATGGAAAGCTGTTGTGAACCATCTTGAACAGGTGACCCATGGAAAAGACAATGATGGCGCTAAAGCTAAGGGTTTGCTGAAAAGTTTGAAGAAATTTAAATTTGTTAAGCTTCTGTACTTCCTTTTGGATTTCTACAGGAAACTGAACCCTTTAAGCGTGGCACTGCAAAATAAGAGTCTTTTGATTTCATCTCTGAAAATAAGAATTGAACACTGTATTTCAGTTTTGGCTGACCTGGAATCTAATGTTGGACCAAGCAAACAAGATTTCTTGGACCATGTATCAATTTCAGGGAAGATCAGGGATGTGCAGCTCACATACATTCAAAATGGAGAGCGAGAGTTTCAGACTGTTAGAGGAAACTTAATTAACAATGCGAAGGTGCACATCACAGAAAGATTGCAATCTATATCAACAGATGTGATTGTATCTCTGCATGTTTTCGACACCTTGGGTTGGCCTCCCAAAGAAAATATTCTTCAGTTTGGGATAGAAGAAATAAAGAAGCTCTACATGTACTTGAACCCGAGCCTTTATAATTAGAAAATGGATGTTCTGTTAGCAGAGTGGGCAGAATACAAACTTTTGTTTCCTTCTCTGACTTTGAATCAGATGCTGGAGAAGATTCACAGTGAGGAGTGTTCAGCAAGATTAACCAATTTGCTCCAGATTTTGACATTTTGTGCTGTTTACCAGTGAGCACAGCTTCATGTGAGAGAGGTTTCAGCTGTCACAACAGACTCAAGACTATTTACAGGAACTCTCTAAAGACTGAGATGCTGGATGATTTTCTCAGAGTTTCCGTAAATGAACCTGCCCCCCCCCCCCCCTTCCGGTCAGTGTTTGACCCAGCAGTTGCAACTGATAAGTGGTACTTCAGTGCAGAACGACAGCGCTACATAAACATTAATTATTAAGGTATGTTCTTCTTAATAATTGCTCATATTTTTATTATTTATCAATATAAAATAGTGGCGACCAAAGATTTTAGTCCAGCGACTGACTTCAAACTTGAAATTTCATGCCCTGGTGTATTGTACATTTCACATTGTTACCATCAGCAAAAAATTTAACATGACTTGTATTCTATGCCTCTCATATCAACAGTATATTTACAATCACATTTTTTATAACTAATGGATTCTTTCCTACCTTTCTGAAGAAATAGGTGATTGCTCCCTAGCAGCATCTTTCTCTTCTTCTTTCTCTATCATGGCATCCGCTAACATAGTTCTAACATATGAGCTTGTATTTAAAACACCTGATTCACTAGAATTCTGACTTTCTGTACTACACACTTGTTTCACTAGATTATTTTCGGAAGTTTCAACATTGGTATGTTCACTAATTTCACTAACATTAACAGACACTAAGCCGGAGGTCTCAGCACCTGGCTCAACTGGTTCGGAATGTGTATCCGCACTGGAGGACTCAATCTCCCTGTCCGATGGCATGACTGTGTCCGAGCTGCTGTCCATCACTTCCGTGCCACCACTATCGAGCATTGTTTTGCTGTCTGACAGGGAACTTTCTGATTCGAGGCATCTGCTATGACTTGCAGGCTTTAGTTCGCTCTCACTAGGGGGTTTCACGACTTCGATCTCTGACTTAGGTTCCATTATGGTTGTGGTTGTTGTGCTAGAGGCAGATGTTGAGCTGTGCATACTTTCTGCATAGCTTGTTTCTTCTTCTGGTATCACCTCAACGCTCTCAGGCGAAACTTTTTCAATGCTATCACATGCTGAGTCAAATGATGGCAGATCCAGCGATTTCGATGCATCTTCGCTAGCAGGCGTTTCCGGTGCGGACGAGAAAATACTAGTGCTTTGTCCTTCATGGTACTTGCTGAGGGCACATTGTAGTTCAGCATTCAAGGTAGAAGCTACCCGAGCTACCAACGTATGCTCGGGATCTGTCGGAGACGTGTACGAAGATGATGCCCGGCTACTACCGAGAACTTCGACGGAACTAGGTGATGTTAGGCTTTCTGGAATGACTTCAACGGACTCTGGAGAACTGTGACTTACAACCTCTCTCGACGTGTCTCTTGACAGCATGCTGATCTGCAGCGATGCCTTCTTGATGGCAGCCACCTCGGACGACGACCGAAGCATTTCAGACTCCGGAGACGTACTTGCGCTCGAACCCAAAACTTCCACACTTTCCGAAGATTTCTTTTCACTTCCTTCCTCGGGGCTGCCTGTAGAATGTATGGAGAGTCGCGCACCAGGGTACGATTGTGAACGTGTACTAGGCACATTGTGGGATGTTTCTACATGCATAGAATTGCCACTTTCGGCCACCTGCAGTAACAACGTCCTTTCACTCTCATCCTTGTCGTAAGCATCCAACTCCTCACTCTCAATTTTCGATTCATCCTGACTTTCACTCACACTGTGCAACCTACAATCACTCCCTATATCAGGCACACTCTCTCTCTCACTATCTATGCTTCCCACAACGAGCTTACTTCTACTGAAACCATCCATTTCACTCGAGTCGTCAAAGAGGCTATCCTCTTCGTGTCCTTCCTTTAAACGTAGCAACGCTTCTGTGTCACCATCCATCGTAGATTCCAAATTTATGCCACCCCAGTTCCAACCTTGGTCACTGTCCAAGTGTTCCTGCAGAGAAGATTTTGCACCACTTGTTGTTGAGCTTGACGTAAGGAACATAGAAGAATTATCACACTTTTTCGGTTGACTTGAAACAGGATCATCACTTGAACATTCTGCTTCACAAGGTTGGCCATCTAGGAAAGAAAAATATATATCACAATGGTACATAATTACGGTGTTTAATACAGAAATTTTAATGCAAAATAACAAGTATGTATTTAAAAATCAATTAATTTAGTGTCAAGAATATTAAAATTCTTTCTGGCAGGTTGTAAAAATTTCACCTAAACGCATACAAATGTAAGCCACATTCTTCAAATTGAACCTTTGATTAATTCAGTGCTGATGGGCAATTCCATGGTCAAACTCACACAACCAAAAGTAAAATTTCTCTATCAAGATATCAAAACACTGAAAGTTCATAATAAAAGGCCTGAATATTTTTAATATGAATTTGTCTTGTTTGTTAATTTGCACATAGATATTTAAAAAATAGATTTTTCAACATTAATTTTTTTTTCAAAATGATGCATTTTATTTGATTTTATGATTGCTTTGCCAGCTAACAAAAAATTCTGGTAAACTCATTAAAATAATGTAGAACTAAATAGCAGGATCTTCTCTACCCAGATAATAAAGAAATATTTCTATATGGCCCTTCTATAGGCTAGTAACAGACTTCTCAATTGCATACTCATGTATTGTCACACTCATCACAAAATTTTATACTTTCTGATATGGACAAAAAACTGGGGGAGCTACGAGGGGATATCAAAAAGTAATCAAGTAAATTTTTTACAGCCAAACTGAAATGTATTCACAAAAACTGAAATATACATTTAGAAGTACATGTATTTCGCCACCATTCCACGAGATGGCAGGTGCCACCTTGCGCATGCAGAGAGGCAGTTGTTTCAAAATGGCAGCTACGCTTGAGACGTTCGACACAGTTGAGTTGCAGTGTGTGTTCGGTTTCTGTGGTCAAAGGGGCAGAGACCACCTGAAATGTATCGTGAGTTGTGTGCAGTGTATGGTGACACGTGCATGACACAAATGTCTGTAACTGGTGTGCAAAGTTCAACGCAGGGCATGTAAATGTCTTTGATGAACCCAGTTCTGGACTGTCTCGCACATCCCACACACAGAGCAATGTTGACGCTGTGGAGGCATTGATTCAGGAGGACCGGCGGTCAACAATCCAAACAACAGCGGATGCAGTGGGCATTTCATATGGCAGTGCATACCCCATCATCCATGAAGAACTTTGGTATCGCAAAGTGTCAGCGAGATGGGTCCCCGGACAGCTCACACCACATGGAGGACCGTATGGGATACAGTCTTGAGCATTTGCTCTGGTACCATAGGGCTGGAAAGGCATTCCTTGACTGCATTGTTACCAGGATGAATCGTGGGTTTTTCATTACACCCCTGAACAAAAGCGACAGAGTATGGTATGGAAACACACAAACTCAACCCCACCCAAAAAATTCAGGACAATCACGTCTGTAGGAAAGGTTTTGCTTACTGTTTTCTGGGACCGTCATGGTGTCATTCTAGCTGAATTTGGGGTAAAAGGAGCAACTGTAAATGCTGCTGCATATTGTGCCACACTGGATCGTGTATGAACTGCCTGTGCCGTAAACGTCCAAAACAAAATCTCTGGAGGAGGTCATCATTCTCCATGACAATGCTCGTCCCCATGTGGCTGCATCAGTGACGAAAAAAATTAATTCCTGGCATTGGGAAATTCTGAAGCACCAACATAAAGTCCAGACCTGGCTCCATCAGACTTTCACCTGTTTGGCCCACTGAAGGAACACCTTGCCGGAAAACACTTCAGCTGCGACACGGAAGTTGTGACAGCCGTGCATTGTTGGTTACGCGTCCAGCCGAACAATTTTTACAGCATGGGCATCGAAAAATTGTTGTCACGGTGGAACAAATGTATAAATGTGAATGGCTGTTATGTGGAAACGTAGAGTAATGTTCTACCTTCAAAATGTATATTTCAGTTTTTGTGAATACATTCCCTTCAGGCTGTAAAAAATTTACTCAATTACTTCTTGATATCCTCTCATAGAAGCAACATTATTCTGACGATAAAGTAGACACCTAACGGCTAAATTTTAACTCCCGTTCCTGGGAGTAGTGGAAACAACTGTGTCACACACATCACAGTGACATATAATGTGATGTGTGTGACTTCAGAAATTATCAGGCACATCAGTACAGTGCAACACAGTTCTTATAACTCCATTAACTATTAGCACACATTATGATGTAGGAATCCTACTGCTAGGATTTACTACAATACAATTGACTGCTAACACTGGTAGTGTATGTAGTTAATTTAATTTTTTAGCTTACATGCAGTTTCTTTCATCCATATGTAGTTGAGTTACAGATTTATTGTACGGTGAAAAGGGAGGAAGCTGGAAAGTGTACTATCCATCATGATTGAATATCTTCACCGTAAATTGGCTTTTGTTCCATGTTCATGTTGATTTCAAGTGATTTTCCTATGTGAAAGTCCAAATGTAGACAATGCAATCCCAATCTGGAGTGATCCTCAGAATTTAAAAATAAGTTTAAGAGGTCATTTATCTCGAAATAATCTGATACATCCCATGGAAAAGGAGTAGTAGACGGGATTGCTGGAAGAGCAAAATCTCTGCTGAGACAGGCAGTCATGAGCAAAAATACTGATGCTATCGTTCAGGCTTCTGTAGACTTTGCATGTGCAGCTAAAAAACATCATGAAAAAAAAAGGTGTCATGCATGTTTCTCAATGGAGATAGACCACTTCGTGTCCATAGTACATCCATGAAAAGATAGTGTGCCAATTTGCCCGGAAATACAAAAAAAATCCATGTTGTTTCAAATTCATCAGATGAAATTGTACACCTATTTTATTCAAATAATGAGTTTCATCAGAACAAGGATACCCCACAAAATTTTTAACCCAACAATACTCAGGTGGGCGACTGGTATTTAGTGATATGAAGACAGTGTTTACCCTGGTGGAGTGATAGCTATCAACACTGATCTGCAAGATATATTGGTATCCTCCCTGATTCCATTTGGAAACTATTGGAAATGACCAGCCGCTGAGGTAAAAAAATGCACACACAATCGCTAACATTGTAAAGAAATGTATCCTCCTACTGTTGCAAGCTCACGTGGGCAGTTTAAATTCAATGGAATTTAAGTAAGCAAGCATTGCAAATGTGTGATGTTTAATTATAAGTTTAGTATTATGTCACATCAAAATTATTTTGTTAGACTTATCAGTTGGTACCTCATTTATTTATTGATTTATTTTACTTCACTTTCCTGACACATTTAGCTAATTGTGACGATGAGGATGAGTGGTGATATGATGAAATTGATGAAGGAACACCCACAAAGAACACCCAGATTTGCTGTAAACATGTGGGCAGGCATTGTCGGCGAACATTTAATAGGTCTGTACCTTTTACCACCATGATTAACTGGGCCAGGGTAATCTGTGTTTCTCAGAGACATCCTCCCCGAGTTATTGGAACATGTCTCACTCCTTGTTCCTCAACGCATGTGGAATCAGCATGATTGGGCCCCAGCCCACTTCGTAGCTGGTGCTAGTGATATTCTGATGTAGACCTTCCCACAGCGGTGGATAGTGAGAGGCGGACATGTTGCTTGGCCTGCTCATTCACCTGATCTGACCCCACTTTATTTTCTTTTTGTGTGGTCATGTCAAAAGTGTTGTCTACGAGACAATGTGGAGGAACTCTTGGCAAGAATCCTTGCAGCCTGTGATATGGTCCAAACGACTCCTGGGATATTAGAGCGGATGCGACAGAGATTATTGCGACGCTGTCATGCGTATCGAGGCAGGAGGACGTCACTTTGAACAACCACTGTAATGATTGCTGCAGTTATTACTCATTAAAACCACTACAGTGATTCTTCTGTGTTTGTTTTCCGCTTCCCCAGACATCTTTTATGGTTTCCTTCTGCATTGTGCATGGTTGCCTGCCCTTCAAAGGTTTTGGCTTGTAACTTTTGACAGGGGCATTCCGGACCAGGGTTCCCTATCTCATTTTGCTGTGTTTGTTCCCTTCCATCATCCCTGCAAGTCTGTAACACGGTCACAGAAATACCTTGTATATATATATAACAAATGGGAATACATAAGCAAGGACGTATTTAGGGGGTCCAGGGGGTCCGGACCCCCCCCCCCCAAAGATTGATCAAGTACTAAAATTAAATAATGAAAAATATATAATTTTAGCCTTTTTAGTATAATTTCCTCTGAACTTATTGGAAGACAAGGATTATATTGGAATGATACCGCTTTGAAGGACAGGAAGAACGTATTTAGGGGGTTTGGACTCCCCCCCCCCCACCAGAATGACTTATTAAGTACGAAAATTAAATATAATGAAAATATACTCGTTTAGCATTTGTTGTATAATTTCCTCTGAACTTATTACAAGACAAGGTTACATTGGGACCATACGGCTTTGAAGGACAGGAATGACGTATTTAGAGTGTCCAGGGGTGCGGACACTCCCCCCCCCCCCAAAAGACTCACCAAGTACTAAAATTAAGTAATGAAAATATTAGCTTTTGTTGCATAATCAATGGTTATTAATTTCCTCGGAACTTTTTAGAAGGCAAGGATTATATTGGGATCATACGGCTTTGAATGACATTACAAAGAAGATTTATGTACACTACTACTCAATATGCATAAAATATTAATCAGAAACTTACTTTTCTCCAACTGCATGTAACATCATTTTTGATATTCAATAAATATTCAATTATTCATCTATTTGACATTAATTTCATTGCCAGGGCACTTGTTTTTATGTAAATTATTCCAATCTTAAGCTACATAATGAATATGTGCCTTTATATCTCTATTGTTATACAGTCTTTTTACCTATTCGTATAATAATAATATAATGTAAATTTATGTATTGTAATTAGTAATAATTTTATTTAATATAATTATTTTAATTTAAACTTTATTATTATTATTATTCCTGAGACACTTGGTTCGGACACCCCCTGAAACATATTTCTAGATACGTGCCCGTACATAAGGTATAGACAGAAGCACATGTAACTTCATTCATTTCCATCGATTATACCTGGGAATATATACATATATGTGATTTGATTGTTTTGAATTTGAATTTAAAATTTTGGGTGCATCAGCACTTAGGCTATTTTGCACCCTTCACATTATATGGGGGTTTGCCCCATATCATTACAAATAACAACTCTAATGTTGCATAACTAAAAATCTTAAAATCTTCTGACTTCTGTTAAAAGCTGAGGCTGTAAACTCAGCACACACACAAGGACAAAAAACAGGACAACACAAAAAATTATACTGGCCATAGTACCAGTCGCCAGACCCTCGTTAGTCTTCAGTCCAGGGTGTACTATGTGGAAGTGAGGTTGACTTTTGGGCGCCTATGTGGAAGGTACCCCTTACACCCGCATTTGATTGTACATTCGAAATAATGAAGATAGTTCTTATAAATATATTGCAGGAAAAGCATATTTGCATAGGCAGGTGCAACGACTACAATTGGAGACAAATAAGGAACCAATCTCTGTGGCAGAGTGGACAATGTATAATGCTACAAAGTAAGGGATCCTAATTCAACTGAACTAAGTATACTAATTAGCTCTAACATAAGAAAAGCATATTCACACAAATCAAATGCATATATACATATAAGCAGTGTTTTCTTTCTGGGAAGAAAGATTCTGGTACCTTTCAAGTTCATTTCTTATTGTTACCGTGTTTATCATAAGAACCACTAAAAACATTGTGGTATGTTCATAAATCATAGTGTATCTATGCACACACACATTTCTTTCATTAATAATAATATGTTATTAGTTTTATTCTCGCCTATTAATATCCCCACAAAATACATCTATTTTTTCCAAATGTTAAATGAATGTGACAATTTCCAAGGAGAGAGGGGGTTGGCTGGTGGGTTTGACCCCCCCCCCCTCTCCTTGTGACACCTATGGGTTCCATACAACATGCATACACAGAACGGCACCTGTACATAGATAGAACAAGTGTTGACGAAAAAGTTTTGAAAAGTAGAAATGAAAAAGAAAAAGGACATTACGTAAGGTATGTGATGCTTACATTATACGTATATGGGCAAAATGAATGCAGGGTAGCAAGGACAAAAAAAAATTGTGCAGCAAAAATTGTGAATTTTCTAAAGCTTCAGGCATGCCATAAACAAATATCCATGCTGACAATCAACTCACCATCATCCAAGCGAGTTTTTGGATTTTCGAAAAATGATCCAGTGAACGAACCCCACAAGCTTGTGCTTAGGGACGTGGCTTTGCCGGAGAGTTTTGGATCTGTTGGCGTTGAGGCCGGGGTCGGGGGCACGTGGGTGCCTGGCTGTTCTTCGGGATTCTCACCTTTGCCAAATTTATTCCCGGCACCTGATTTCAATCCCCAAGCAGCAAAAAAGCTCTCTGCATCTTCTTCAGGTGAAACTGAAAAATGTAACACTATTACCCCATGGCAATGGTGAAACAGGGATTTTGTATTCAACTGGTTTGATACTATACTGTGTAACATTCAAAGTTTCTTGAAATATGTAATTCGAAAAATTTAGTATATATTTTGAATTTATATGTGTGTGTGTGAGAGAGAGAGAAAAAGAGAGAGAGAGAGAGAGGAAGGGAGGGAGATAGAAGTATGACAGAGAGGAGGGTGTTGCCGGAAGTACACAGACAAGTTTCACAGCATGTAAAGAACAAGACAACCAGCTTTTCTCATTGGTAAGGGCATGCATATTTTCTCTGACGAAAACACAAAATGTGAAATAACACATTGTAATGTTATTTTTTCATATTTCTGAAAGGTGTGAGGTGCATTTTGCTACCATGTTTTGTCATGAAATGATGCGAAATGAACTGAAAAATGCGAAATAAACTCTTAAACACAAAATTTATTTTATTTACAGACACGACACCTTCTGAGATCTGAATTATTCTGTGAGTTATGCAAATCACAGAAAATTGATTAATTCTGCAGTATATATTCGAGAAGCAAAAATGGACTCCTTTACACTGGAATAAACTTAATACTCTGATAAGTATATGAATGTGCTATTAGAAGTGAAATGTTAATTTTGTGTACTAAGTGTAGTTTTTTAATCAAATTTAGGTTTTTATTCACCAATTTAACATGAAATGACATTTTATATACTGCTTTTGATTCCGAAATATGCCCAGTTTTTGTACCGAAATCTTAGTCTCTTATTCACCATAAATATGTGCCTCTACCCACTGGCGAATCGACACAAAACAATAACAATTTTATCCCTACAGCTTCACAGTTGCTACTGCACTATATTTTTTATGTATGCTATAATAAAAGTAACCGTACATATGAAACCAGAGATGGCTACAGGGTGAAGTCAAAGGGCATAACTCCTCCTCAAACCACATATATATATCACCAATCAAGCATATACATTAGTTGGAGCATTTTCTAAACTTTTTTTCTTATTGATATCATTTTAAGTTTTGGGGTTACATGTCAAGTACTAGTTGGCATTGAAATCCAGCTTTGGAACCTGTTATCTGTCTTTTTTTTTTTTTTAAGTATTAATAACCTCCAAGCATTTATGGTACTTTAGTATTATACTGACTACCTGGTTAGGTTAGGTTAGGACAAAGATCCTGAATGGGTAATACTCCTAACCTAACCTAACCAGGTAGTCCATATAATACTAAAGTACCATGTTTATTTCTTACATAAAGATATACATATATGCTCCCAGCTGCTCAACCAATGCTGAACATAACTTAGAGCAGAATCCGAAAACAGGAAGTACACAAGTCTTTCGTTGAAGCACAATTAACGCAAAATCATGCTCAACAATTTCTGGAAGACAAAGGAGAGTGACATATGCTGAGGAGGCTGTAACATTATGCAAATTGCACCTTCAAATATTTCCGCCACTTTGTCACCATCAGTGTCACAATCAAGGAAGAAATGCAATTTGTTTATGACTAGGGCAAGGAAGTCGATGACCTAAAATATCTAAAAAAAAAAAATAACCTATAGAACTATAGAATAACCTTAAAATTATTTAAAACTTCCGAGCCTTATTTATGGCAATGTAACATTTAAAATTCTGATATGGCATAACTTACACCACATGCCATCATTTCACTACGTAACTCAAGTCCAGTTTTAGCATGAACTTACTTTGAAATTCTATTTATATAGTAAAAAAAAAACACAATTACACTAGTTCGTTATTGTTGAGGAGTCTGGCTGCAAATTACATGCACTAGTGGATTCCTTGGCTCTTTGCCAGCTTCTTTCTGCGGGACAGAGTTTGAATTTGCTTTTCACATGAAACCGTTTCAGTTGTTCTAGTGATATTTATACTATTTGATCTGCTCATGGACCTGCAGATGGAGCTACTGAGTGAGGATGGCTCAAATGGAGGTCTTCAAATGTGACCCCAAGTTGTTGAAATGTGCCACCGAGTCAAGTATAACATTACTTAGTAGCCAGCCCCATGTGAACAAAGTGTATTATAAGTAGGGAGCAGATTTTTTGGTAAAAACTTTTTCTTTATTGTTATTGTTGCTTTGCAATCTCGCCATACTCAGTCGAAGTGCCGACCATACACCTGCAATGCAAGCTGTGAAGTCTTATTTCACATAAAAATGCATAATTTCACCTTCTGCACATAAAACATATTTCTGGGGAAAGAACAATCCAGACAAAATAAAGTTTTCAAATTATTTGTGTACATACATATTTTGGAGTTAATGCAAAATGCACGGTAAATTAGTAAATTACTATTATATTCGGGACTCTAATAAAAATAGGCAGTGGGGTCCCAAATAGGCAAAATAGGCAAAATGAAAAGGCTTCCAAAACATTCGAAACAACATAAGAAACGTATATCCGGAAAAATTTTATCAATATATGCAGTAGATAAAAAGAGGCATTTTGCCAAACTTCCGGGCTCTAGTGATGAGGCATTTCATTCATACAGAGCAGTGTTCTCAAGTCACTCAGCACTGTCAGGAAACAAACATTGCGATGCAGCTTTACATGTGCGTTCAAAAGTGCTAATAGGAGACCCAGTCCCAATATGTTCAAATGAAGGACATTCTAAGTGTTTGCAATATTACTTAGATTTAAGTAGAACATTTGTTGCAGTTGACATCCTACTGAAGAAAATAAACAATACAGTTCTGAAAAACAATGCATACATTTTGCACCACCCTATGAAACAACGTAAGTAAATACTACCTCTCAAAGTGTTATGAAGAAACTGTGCAAAAAAAAATTAGATCTGAAATTAGTGTGGGTCAGTCAGTCATTTTGAATGAAAATATTTTTTACTTTTAGCACCCAGAGGCATGGATGTCCGGAAGGGGGGCAAGGGGGGAGGTCATGCCCCCCTCTGGAAAATGAATGTCCACCTAAAAATAATATATTTCACACATAATTTCATTTCAGTCACAGTAATCTATATTAATTATTATAAAATCGTTGAAGAAACATGATAATTTTAGACTGAAATAGTGTTTTTTGAATGGGCATCACTATTATTGGGGAAAATATGGCTCCTTTGACCTCCCTGGAAAAAATTACCTTACTTGTCCCTCCCTGGAAAAAATGCTGTGGATGTCCATGCCCAGAGGTGACACAGATGGCACGAAAGTTACCAATTTCAAGGTCTTTAGAAGGACCCAAACTATCATTGAAAACTACTCTTAAAATGACATGTATCACTGAACGAGACATTGTAAATTATGGCATATATTGTGTTGCACTATTTTTGCAAAGTGTGTAGGAGTATTGTAATATGCAAATTTGGTGATAAATATTCTTTAAGTTCTGAGAATACTAATTTTGGTATTTGTAAGTCACTAAAACTATTAATTTCAATGTGAGTGAGAGATGGTTGCTCTTATAAGTTGCAACTTTTATTAGCTTTGCATATTGTGTAACCACAGCCAATTATATATGCAACATCAAAGTAAAAAAAAATTGTGGTTGTATTTTTATTTATTTGATGATTCAACACAAGGACAGGTAAGTCATTGTCAAGAGCAAAGAATGGATTAAAAATGTAACAATATATAAGCAACTGCAAAACAATCAAGATTGAAACCATGTTGTCCATTATATTATTGATGAATATAAACAAACTGTTGGGAGTCTCTTTTACTGTTAATAAAATCTTCTGCACATACCCAGGAAAGGAAGGAGTGTGCAGAAATAGTACGGTAACTAAATGTAATTCACCTAAAATAACCTAAGTATAAAAGTGATTAGAAAATCCGAACTTATTCTTTTAAATCCCAATAACAAACTTACCTTTCTTTTGATACACAGGCCTCAATTCGTCTTCCTTAATGTCTAAAGCTTTGTCTATCGTCTTTTGCGCTTCCTTCAAAGCTGATTTTGCCAAATTTGCAAACCCTGTGGCATCAAACCAACTCATGATTTCTCCGAATTATCCTGTAAATAATAACAATTATTATTTAACAACCACTCAACTATTTTATTCAAATATCCATATGTTAATGCAAGAAGATGTAATTTGACGATCTAACAAACAGTATATATATTTTTTTCATTCTCGTGAAAAATAAGTGCATAGTGAACTAAATATATTTTGCAAAAAACTCAGAAAGATGACTAAAATTGACTAACAGTTGATAGGGTCAAAAAAAAGAAGAAGAATATTTTCAGAAAAAGTGTTATTAGTGTTGCTTCAGAATCTTAACAATATCAAATTTCTTTCTCGATGTTAAATTACAGAAATTCCTCATTTATAAACCTAAAGATCAAATTGTGTTCTTACATTAAGTATTTGCATCATATTTTTTTTTATTATTTTACATCTATAGCTATATCTTTCATAAATCTTTGGATTATTAATGATGATGTCAACGGTTCTGATGAAATAGATGAAGATACTAATACAATGGAATGTTCATACCTTACCCAGGATCCAAACTAGCTCATCAGCACAAAACACTTTCTTTTCACTACTTATATAAAAGTCGTAAGATATATATTGGCCCAGATCCTTTTGTTTTATTGCAATTTCATCATGATATGAATGCAATTTTAACATGGTTCAATTTCGATTTACAATATATGCTTTCATAGTTAGGTTAGGCAGCCCAGGTTATTAAAATAAAGTCCCTAAATGCATTCTACTAAGGTTCCGATTTACTTCTACATTAATTCCAACTATTCTACGAAACTTACAGTCGCTTGTCAATGGAAAATACATTAAAATTTTAGTATCTGCGAAACATCTGAAATTCCTTTATCTTCTTCTATTTCACATCGGTACTTACGAATTCTGCATTGCTAAGGATTCTTGAAGGTGACATTTAGTTTTTTCACAAAAATAATTTCAATTTTCCACATTTGAGTAATTATTGTTCGTTCGTTTTTTGGTTGAGTTACACACAATATGGCAGGCAAATCTTGACTAGCGTTGTCTATGATCAGTGGGTGTGCAGCGTTTCCAAAATTCTTCACCGAAAAATACCTACTTTCGTGTTACTGATTTTGTATTCTTCTCCGGATTCGAAAACCCCATGAACCATGCACGGATAGCCCAATGAACCATTCACTGATAGCCCCATGAACCATTCATAAATAGCCCCACGAACCATGCACGGCAAGGTTAGGTTAGGTTCGGTTTGGCAACTAACTAACTAACTCTCTAGCCTTCTTAAACCCAAAGGTTCATGGCTGCAGCAACACAGGCCTTCCATCTGTCCCTATCTTGAGCAAGATCTATATACTCTTTTCCATCCCTACCGATTTCCCTTAGGTCCATCTCAATGTTGTCCCTCCATCTTCATCTTGGCCTTCCTACCGGTCTCTTACCATCAGGTTTCCCAAAAAGAATCCTGTAAACTCCTCTTTCCTCTCCCATTCGTGCCACATGGCCTGACCACCTAAGTCTTCTTGATTTAATTATTCTAATAATATCTGGACATGAATACAAATTATGTACTTCTAAATTATGTAACCTTCTCCACTCACCTGTCTCCTCATCTCTTTTAGGTCCAAAGATTTTCCTAAGGATCTTATTTTCAAATACTCTCAATTTATGTTCCTCATTCAATGTAAGGGACCAAGTTTCACATCCATATAATACTACAGGCAAAATTACGATTTTGTATATTTTAACTTTTAGTTTCTTAGATATTAAACGAGAAGACAAAAGTTTATGAAGAGAGAAGTAACATGCATTTCCTGAATTAAGCCTACTTTTTATTTCCTCTTTAATATAATTTTCATTTGTTAATATTACTCCTAAGTATTTGAATTTGGAAACTGGTTCAAACGAGTTGTTATCAATAATTATATTTTGATTATTACCTAACACTTGGTTTCGGCCTGTAAGCATATATTTAGTTTTCTCTTCCAAACCTATCTCTTTAGCAGTTTTGAAGAATATTTTAGCATTATTTTTAATTGTATTTATATCATCCCCTAATAAGTCTACATCATCTGCAAATGCTAACAACTGAGTCACACCATTTAATTTTAGTCCTTCTTTAGTTTCTTTCACCTTCCTAACAGCATATTCTAAAGCAAAATTAAAGAGCAATGGAGATAATGCATCTCCTTGTTTTAACCCATCATGAATTGTAAATTTGTCAGACACATTAATACCCACACAAATTTTACTTTCTGTTTCACTGGTGCATACTTTTATCATAGTAACAAGCTTCTTAGGAATTCCAAACTCTACTAATAGATTATATAATTTATCTCTTTTGACCGAATCATATGCTTTTTTGAAATCAATGAATAGCTGATGGACATTTTGATTATATTCCCACTTTTTTTCAAGTGTCTGTCTGATGTAAAAAAGTTGATCTGTAGTTGATCTGTTACGTTTAAATCCACATTGATAATCACCTATAATTTCATTAGCATCTGGTGTTAGTCTTGTTAAAATAATGTTAGACAATATTTTGTATGTTGTTGAGAGTAGAGAAATTCCACGGTAATTATTGCAGTTCATTTTATCACCTTTTTTAAACACAGGAACAATTATGGATTCTTTCCACTGTTGAGGGATTTCTTCTTTATTCCATATTAAACAAATTTATGAATTTGACATATTAATGAATTTCCACCATATTTAATTAACTCAGCTGGTATTAAATCAATGCCAGGTGCCTTGTTATTATTTAGCCTTTTAATAGCATATTTAACTTCAGTCAAGTTAGGTTCTGGAACTAAAGGTTCTGCTGTGTGGACTTCAATTACTTCTGATTTATCTCCTACATGGACATTTAAAAGGTCATTAAAGTAGTTCTTCCATCTATTTAGAATATCGCTTGAGTCAGCTAGAAAATCACCGTCTTTAACCTCTATCAAGTTTACTTTAGGTTGCCACCCTTTTCTAAACTCATTTACACCTTTATATAAATCTCTGATATTTTTATTTTTGCTGTTTGTTTCAATTTCTTTAATTTTACTTTTCAGGTAATCTCTTTTTTTTTTTACTTCTAAACGTGCGGTTAACTTCTCGCTTTATTCTATTATAATTGTTTAGATTTGTATCATCAGAGTTATTTAACCACCTAAGTCTAGCCTGATTTCTTATTTCTATTAGATTATGACATTCATTATCAAACCATGGCTTACTTTTTCTCGGTTTATGGTATCCTATACTTTCTTTAGCTGCTGATTCTATTGCATTACGTATGTGCTCCCAATTCTTATTTACGTCTGTTTCATTTATATTTTCATCATCATTTAAATCCTGCAAAACATCAAATCTATTTGACAGTTTAATTTGGTAATCTTTCTTAATTCTTTCATCAGTAAACTTTCCTGTATCAAATTTTATAACTTTTAGATTTTGTTGCTTATGATTTGTCACTGAGAGTCTTTCTCTTAATTTAGCAATTACTAAATAATGGTCACTGGAACAGTCAGCACCTCTATGCGTACGAACGTCAATTATACTAGTATGCCTTCTCTTATCAATGAGAATATGATCTATTTGATTATGAGTTTTACCATCTGGAAAAGACGAGGTATATTTATGGATATCTTTATGTTTAAAAGTGGTACTTTTCACAATTAAATTCTTTGAGGTTGCAAAAGTAATCAATCTTATACCATTATCATTACTTAATTCATTAAGACTTTCTTTAGCAATCCTGTGTTTAAATGTCTCTTCTTTGCCAATCTGTGCATTACAGTCATCTAACAGAATTTTCATATCATACTGAGAAAATTTATCAAAGACCTGTTCTAACTCTGTATAAAAATCATCTTTAGTATTATCATCTTTATCTTCTGTTGGTGCATGTATGTTTATTAAAATAATTTTACACCACCTACCCTCTAAAACTGCATATGATATCCTATCATTAATAAATTCTACTGTTTTAAGAGCCGAGATAATTCTATTATTTATGAAAAAGCCTGGCAAACATAGTTAAAATTGTCATGTTCTTGGAAACACTGACCGGGGGTTACATCATCGAATGCATGCAACATTTGGTTCACGTAGTGGAACGACATAGAGGCAACAGCTTTCGTGCATTGGAGACACATTAACCTCTTGGCGCCCAAGGCCACTTTCACATGTAAGCCTCTCGGTACAGAGCCGATTTTGAGCAAAATGCAGAGTTTCAATTAAATGAGTGTAGATCGGAGACTAATTGCCCTAGAGAGATGAGTGATATACCGTTGTACGCGGAATGAACCAGAGATTCAGACTATATGAAATTTATGCAAATTCGGCGTATATATGATTGGGGGGAGGGGGGCTAACTCTCAAAATTTAGTGATGGGCACCATCGACTAATTTCCACCATCGACTAATTAGTCGTTAGTCGAAACAAAATATCGACTAATTAGTCGAAAAAATTAGTCGACTACTTTTTCGACCAATATTAGTCGAATTAGTCGTTCGACTAATATTAGTCGAATTAGTCGTTTGACTAATATTAGTCGAATTAGTCGTTCGACTAATATTAGTCGAAAAAGTAGTCGACTAATTTTTTTCGACTAATTAGTCGTTCGACTAATATTAGTCGAATTAGTCGTTTGATTAATATTAGTCGAATTAGTCGTTCGACTAATATTAGTCGTTCGACTAATATTAGTCGAATTAGTCTTTCGACTAATATTAGTCGAATCAGTCGTTAACGACAAATATTAGTCAAAGTGGAACTATATATTTTTCTTATTATTTTCAAATTCCTCCACTCTTCTGCTGAGCTGAGCCAGGCTAAATTGGACTGCTTTTAAACGAATGTTTAGGCGCACAGAGAATAGACCCGGGATCTCTTCATTACAAGGTCACGCATGAGAACATTGAGAACAGTCTCTGTGGCCCGAAACGTTGAGTTGTGTACTCACGATGTCAGTCACCATCAAGGTTCCGGCTTCAAATAAAGACGTAAAGAAGACATAGGCAGGCCCATAGATGGGAATTATCATGTGTCTTGGGTGGGGGGGGGGGGACAAATCCTAATTGGAACAAAGAAAAGATGCGAACTGTTGTTTGCGAAGTACTTACTTAAAAAAATAATTCTCTGCGTCCAAAGATCATGTGTCGCTCTAACTGGTTTCGTGATCTGATGCGTCAATGCGTTAATGCGACGATTGCGAGATGAAATATTATGCTTTCATAGTGTTAAGCCTTGTCAATCAAGATAGAATCCTCCCCCTCCCCTCAAGTTCTGGCACCCAATCCCATCTATGTTTGAGGGCCTCCCCGATGGCGCAGTGGTAGCGTCTTTGCCTTGTAATCAAGGTTCAATACCCGGTTGAGGCTCAAGTGGTTCCGATTCCACTGTAAACTGTAGGTCCAGTCCCGATTAGCCTTTCTGTGCATAAAGTGGACTTAAAACATCAATCAATCAATCAATCAAAACCATCTATGTTTGACTATCAATTAACCAATCATGATAATTAGATGTATAAAAAATGATATATTTTTAAATTAAGTATGTGATAGCAATGATACTTATAATGAAGAGCATGTCTGAACTCCACGAACTCTCCCTCAGAGTGCCCAGACATAAAACACGGAGCAAGGAAACTTTCCACACTGCAACGCCCAGACTCTCGCTCATACAACGTTCAATATTCCAAAGGCTACCGAAACAATTCAACAACATCTCAAACCAAGTAGATATATTCACTGCATATTCGTCTTTTATCACCAACTTGAAAAACATTGTACATAAGTAATGCATTGTGTAAATAATCTGTTTACCTTGGTACTGTCTTGTCTTGTTTATTATTTATATTTTGTTTATTTTCTTTTCTTTATTATAATTTTTTAATTTTTTGGTCTTGTTTAGTGTTTAATGTGTTCGTTTTAACACCAGTGTACTTTTTACTGTTGTTTCTTTCCGGTTTAAAATGGCTTCTGCTGTACTGGAAATTTCAATAAATAATTAAATGAAAAAAAAGACATTTTTTCATCGTGAATGCAGTTCGAAGAAAGTCGGGACGGGGATTTAAAACAAGGACACTCTGGGCTGAATCCGGGCGTCTGATAGATATGCATCAATTAAACCTTTAAAGGTTATAATACTAAAATTATAAAATAACCAAATATTGTAGACTGCAGAGTCCTGGAGCCTATCTCGCTTCGCGAACAACCCATTCATTTATGTAAGAATAAAATCGAATTTCTTGCAAAATCTGAAAAATCGTCAATGTTATTTTCGTAGGTTTTACAGCTTCATATTAAAACATTTCATAGTTGGAGGGGGTAAATGACCCCATTGCCCCACCCCTTGAGTATTAGGCTGGACATGGATGTTCTTTTTGATCAATTCGTCCTCATCGTCGTGGTTACCCAAAGTGACATACATCCTCTATCTTTCTTTACCAGGTGTAGAAGTATGAAACCGGAATTGGCCGATAGATGGTGCTAGCCGGCAGTGGAGGGCCCGGAAGATCGCGTAAGCAGCGCCAGCTGCTGCACGCCACTCCCGAGGACGTTATATCGGAACACAGTAACCCGAGTGCCAGACAGAGGAAGGTGTTGCACACCCGGAACATGTCGAGTTTTGTGTGTACGAATTACGATTTGCGGACAGCATTGGTGTTCTGTTATCATTTGAAGAAAACCGCCGCAGAATCGCATCGAATGCGCGCCGAAGCTTACGGCGAACATGCTCTAGGGAAAACACAGTGTTTCGAGTGGTTCAAGAAATTCAAAAGTGGCGATTTTGACTTGTGAAACGAGGAACGTGCCAAACCTCCGAAAAAGTTCGAAGACAACGAATTGCAAGCTAAAACCCGGTGAAACCGTTAACGCAGATCGCTACCAACAGCAAATGATCAATTTACACCGAGCATTACGTGACAAACAGCCGGAATATGAAGCAAGGCAACACAAGGTCATCCTGCTCCATGACAACGCCTCAACACACACAGCAAAACGGGTCCGGGAAACGATCGAGGCGTTCAAATGGGAGATACTAGGGCATGCGGCGTATTCTCCCGACTTGGTTCCTTCAGATTATCATCTATTTGCCTCACTGGGACACGCTCTTGCAGAACAGCGCTTCAATTCGTATGAAGATGTACGAACATGGCTCGCGGACTGGTTCGCTTCAAAAGAAGAACGTTTTTTTTGGCGTGGCAATCATAACCTGCCGGAATGGTGGGAGAAATGTGTAACTAGCAATGGAGCTTACTTTGAATAAAATATTGTTTTTCAGTTGCAAACACCAGCCATTTACTTCTTGCAAACAAATTCCGGTTTCATACTTCTACACCTGGTATTATTATCCTCATTTTACATCGCTTTTATGCCTCTTTAGGCTAATCGGGATGATGAGAATGAATTGTGATTACAGGAAATGGATGAGTGGAAACTTACAAGAAACACCCATGTCCACCACAGAATTCGAACCCGGAGCCGTAAAAGGCGTGAATGTGAATGAACCACCCTGCGCGCTCTGCCACTGATGTTGCTGGCAAATTTGTACCCCATAAGGGGCAGAAAGGTAAATTAACATCTAGCGACTGCAGCAAGTTTGAGATCGTTCTGGACAGCGTATATTTTAGTATTTGCCCCACGAACATAATTAATGTTTATTTTTAATTAAATTAATTTTACCTTACCTTGCATCAGAGCTGGTGGATTGTAAACTCTCTTCTTATATTCGACCGGTTTTTTAAGTTTAAGAATATTTCCATTCCAGTAAAATGCATTTATCATAAACCCTCTAATCCATCTGAAGGTCAGAAATGGATAGTTTTGCTTTTAAAATGTTGCGGTGTCTTTCTTGCACCAACAATGTGCACTGGCCTGTGAATACCAAGAAACTCTCGGAACTATGAATGTGTATCCCTTCAGAGAAAACAAAAATAGCGACATGAATGACGGTAGGCATCGCCCCCTGGAGGTAGGGGGGGATAGAGCTACAGCAGGGTCAGCTTTTCCTTTGCATACCAGCTCTATCGCGGCATCAAGGGATAAAAGATTCCAGTCACTGACCTTTCCAAGAAATACCTACCTGCTTTGCTTCCCTTCTTGACAATAAGCCCTCTGCTCAAGTAGTCGATTGTTCGTCTGGAAATGAGACATGTTCGGTCATTTCGACTAATATTAGTCGGAATGTTCCCGACTGAAATCAGTCGAAATGTTTCCGACTAATATTAGTCGAAATGTTTCCGACTAATATTAGTCGGAATGATTCCGACTAATATTAGTCGGAATGTTTCCGACTAATATTAGTCGAACGACTAATATTAGTCGAACGACTAATCCGACTAATATTAGTCGAACGACTAATTCGACTAATATTAGTCGAATGACTAATTCGACTAATATTAGTCGAACGACTAATTCGACTAATATTAGTCGAACGACTAATTCGACTAATATTAGTCGACTAATTTTTTCAGTCGACTAATTTTCATTAGTCGATAATTTTTTCGATGGTTTTAATAATCGACTAATCGACTAATATTAGTCGACTAATGCCCATCACTATCAAAATTCCAAAATTTCAGAAAAAAAAATTTGGTTCCCCCACCCTCCCTTCAATAAAAAAAGTACATGACAGTGTCGACATGCACATGGAAATGATCGCTGACATGTAAGGAACACAAAAATATTTGCATTATTATCATATGACCAATGTAACTTGAGTTGTACCCCCAAAAGGAATGGTCGGCACGCGACTGATTCAAGCTTCAAAATGCAGCGGTACCTTGAAATGACTTTAGCTCAGAGACTATTTGCCCTGGAGATATGAAAGATATACCGTTGTACGCAGAATGAATCACAGATTCAGACGATATATAATTTATGCACATTCGGCGTACATATGGAGGGGGAAAGGGGAGAAATACCCTTAAAAATACTTTTCTTAAAAAAAATGGTGTTTCCCCCTGCCCCCCCCCCCCCGAAAAATGTCAAAATGCACAAAATGCAAAATTTATGCAAATTTGGTGTATATATGGAGGGGGAAGGGAGAAAACCCCCAAAAATTATTTTTAAAAATTGTCACTTCACCCAAAAATGTCCTCGCACTTGGGCACAAAACGACACCTACGCACAACATTCACGGACGAAAAGCTAGAACGCAGTGAAAAATGAACGGCGATTCTTGCAGCTGCTTGAAATTCTATTTTTAGACAATGCAGGGTAACCCCTGTCCCAACTTGTGGACACTTGTGCTAAAAAAACAAAGGTTTCCTTCAGCGCACTTCGAAATTCCATTCTCACAACGCAGATTCAACAACCGGTCTTCCCCCTCCCCCACCCTGCACCCCCTGCTTGCACCCTCACGGAAAACTTTCATTTTGACATCGGATACTGATAAACAAGTTTCCTTCGAATGCAGTTAACAGACGGGAGTGAAAAGCATTGCTTTAGAACAACAAAGCCCATCTTCCTTTGTCGGCAAAAATTTGACCTTCAAAAGAGAAGCAAAAGAGAAGTCCCTTTTCCCGCCTTTTCACCTCCATTTTCATGAAGAAAAAAAAAAGGTGCAAGAAACATTTCTGTTAAATACATGTGTTAGGAACAATATAAAAAAAAATCGAAATTCTAACCAAAAATAGAAAAGTTATAACGTAAAACTACGACCTTGACACAGCATCTCGATTGAGACGCTTGGTACCTTGAGGGTTACATTTGGGTATCTCGATCGAGACACTTGGGTCCCAAAAGGTTAATCTTCAAAAATACATAATTTACCTGGCGAAATAAATTAAGCAATGGGAAAAAACACTTCCACAACCTTTCAAAAGTGTACGGAAAGTCAGTACACTTTTTTTCGATTTGAAGTGTGCAAGCAGTGTTTCAAACCTTAATGACCAAAAATTACGTACTATTACGATTTTTTTTTTACATGTTTCCATGATTCTTGCATGATTACCTCCACGAACCATGCACAATAAGGTCAGGTTAGGCAAACAGTTAAAAAAAATTAATAAGGGTTTACAACATAAACAACCAAAATTACGTACTATTACGATTTTTTTACATGATTTCATGATTCTTGCATGATTACCTCCATGAACCATGCATGATAAGGTTAGGTTAGGCAAACAGTTAAAAAAACATAAAAAGGGTTTACGACATAAACAGCCACTACCTGTCAAACAGATGGTTTTCAATTTCAGGAAGCAAAAAGCATGTTTGGAAACACTGACACGGTAACCCCTGGAATTCCGGGTCAGAAAGCTTAAACGATCAGAGAAAACACCTTCACTAACTTCCACAATGTCAGAGAAATTGACTAAAATAAGTAGTTTTGGTAATTATGCGCTATCACCCAAACACCTCTCACTCGTTTATTTCGTTAATTTTAGCATTGATACTTACCTATTCTGCATTGCAGAAGATTCTTTAATGTGAAGTTATGCCTTTTTCCATAAAATAGTGTCAACTTTTCATATTATGAGTCATTATTTGTCTTCCTTGTTCTGCTTGGGTAACAGACAATATGGCATGCACTCGTCATGAATCATCTCGCGTCATGCTTGTGTTTTGTCAATTTGGAGTGGGTATGCAGTGTTTCAACCTTCTTCACTGAAAAATACCTACTTTCGTGTTCATTATGTCATCACTAGAGTGCGGCTTTTGCATATTTGCATATTTTATTCCGGTCCTCTAATTAATATGCAACCGGGTTCTAAAGTTG
This sequence comes from Lepisma saccharinum, assembly GCF_977018435.1. NCBI lineage: Eukaryota > Metazoa > Arthropoda > Insecta > Zygentoma > Lepismatidae > Lepisma > Lepisma saccharinum. The sequence continues at coordinate 23,132,802 of NC_139243.1, read as the reverse complement.
TTTCATAGCATACCGAACTGAAGTAGGGGGGTTTTAAAGTGCATATAAATGCATATTTAAGGTGTTCGTGCATATTCACTGCGTAAGCGCATATAAATGCATATTACGTGAAAAAAACATTAAATTGATAGTTTTTTTTAAATATATTTGTTTACTTGGTTAATGTTTCGTCTGTGGAGTGATTCCGAGAGTAAAATTTTCTAGCACAGGTTTTCAAAAACCTCTGTTTATGCGCTGCAGGGCAGAAAGAAACTGTAAAAACCCAATTGGCTTTCGTAAATGCACACTTTGCATTCCTTCCTTCGATTGTGGCGCAACTGGAGACAGAAGGAATGTCTTTGTGTTCTGCTCTCACTCTTTGGGAAAATGTCAAGAAAGAAATTGTATCCGTTCCAACAACAGTGGGGACAATTATTGCAGAAAAGACAGATAAAGTGACTTCCATGAACCCAGGTTTGAAATTTTTGTGCAAAGTGAAAGCTGTGCTACAAGGTGCACAGTGAAAGCTGTGCTACAAGGTGCACAGTGAAAGCTGTGCTACAAGGTGAATCAACAGAACTATTACAAGATCTCACGCCAGAGGACATAGCTGTATTGAAATATTAGCCAGTGACAAGTTGTAGTGTGGAGCGCATCTTTTCTTCATACAATGGATATAGTAACTGATAAACGGAAAAATTTCACTCTAACCAATTTAGAGAGATATGTTGTAGTGCACTGCCATTTACATAAATTCAAAACTACTTAACGATTTTCGTTATATTGTGTTTAACAACTGGAAATAGTAAATTCAATTTAATACAAGATTTTGCAACCTTACTTGACATGGAAGCTGTTGATACTTCGTCTTTACCTTCAATGGTCACTATGTGTGTGTAGTACTTTAAAAAATAAATGTATTTCGAGGAATTTTTTTGTACCTATATTTTTCCTTTGGTAACACGTTACTATACCAGAGACGGATTTCTTCAAATTTACAGGAGAAAGTACAAATCATTTTCTGTAGCGTTGTTGATGCTCGGTAATGTAGTTTTGATCCATTTTAATGCGAATGCATGTGGTTTTCTACGAAAATCTCTTTCCGACGTGCTATTGCTGCTGCCGCCATTTGCTTTCTGCATGAGAGCACAACGTTCCATGTGTTTGATGACATAAACGCCGTAGCCAGTGTTTCAACTCACGCCATCTTTTCGCTATTAGATGACGTGTCGTTGTCCGTATATGCTAAATTGAATGAAAGGAGTGCTAATGGAACCTAACCTAACAGGCCTAACCTAACCTACTAGGCATACCTTGTCCCCGTGATGGTTTGTGGGGCTATCGTGAATTTTTGGGCTAACATCAATGGTTTTTGGGGCTACCCGTGGATGGTTTTGGGGGCTAACGTCAATGGTTTAATAATTACTCTTTATGTCAAAAATTGAACTCTTTTTCGTGAAAAAATTTCGTGAAGTGTTTTCATTTTTTTTTTTAAATTTAGGTATTTTTCGGTGAACAAGGTTGCAACACTGCATGCACACTCCAAATCGACAAAACACTGGCACAACGCATGATGAACGGGTAAGCTTTCGACATATTGTGTTGAAATAAGGAAGAACAGTAAGTACTCGTTAATGTAAGAAATAAGACATTATTTTCGTTAGAAATTCATTATTTCACCTAAATAAATGTTCCGCAATGCAGAATAGTACGTTAGCAATGTAAAAAAGTGTGAAATAAATCATTGACAGGTGTCTCTGGTATAGTAAAGTAGTACCTTTCCTTTACTTGTTTTTAGTGCATAGTTGCATGCATATTTTCCACTTTTTTAGTGCATATTGATCCGCACTTTAGTCATCACAAACCATTGATGGATAGCCCCAAAAAAACATTCACAATAGCCCCACAAACCACTGACAGATAGCCCCAAAAATTATTCACGATAAGCCCCATGAACCATTGACGGATAGCCCCAGAAAACATTCACGATAGCCCCAAAAACCATTCATGATAGCCCCAAAAACCATTCAAGATAGCCCCACAAACCATTGATGGATAGCCCCAAAAATTATTCACGATAGCCCCACGAACCATTGATGGATAGCCCCAAAAACCATTGATGGATAGCGCCAAAAACCATTCACAATAGCCCCAAAAACCATTCACGATAGCCCCATGGACCATTTCCGGCAAGGTTAGGTTAGATAAGCATAGTTAAAAAATAAAAAAAATCTCAAAAAATGGCACGTTTCGAAACACTGGCGAGACCGCGTGACTTTTGACGCTCGTGCCATCTGCAGGTAACATAATGGAAACAACGACATAATGTTGTCGCTTTACAGAAAATGCAAGTTCCTTACATAAAAAGTGATTATTTCTTGTTCTGCAGCATTCTATGGTGAAGTTTTCAGTTTCCGCGAAAGAAAATACCTCTAAGAACTTCAACTGATTTCAGCAAGTAGTTTCTCCTGTAAATTTGAAGAAATCCGTTTGGGCGATATTGCATATTTACCGTAGTTTCTTCTGTAAAAATGAAGAAACCCGTTTGGGCGATACTACATATTTACCAAAATCATAAAATAATCGGAACAGTTACCCTAATTTGTGATCATATACTGCAATTATTGGAACAATTATTCCATATCATTTCACACACAAAACAAAGTAAGTATTCAGTATATGTTGCATATAGTGAACTGCATAGTGAACATGTGCATTTATATGGAAGAAATAATGGCATGGTACCCTTCACCATCTGCACTCCCTCGAGAAAGTGAAATATTTCGCATACTTTATGAAGATTTTGTTTGCACTGCTGGTAAACAACGTGTGATGGGGTTATACTATCAGTGCTCTAAGTGAGGAGGGATGGTAATGGTATCCAACTACCCCAAGGTTCGACCATGCATGCCCAACGATTTCTACTTCCAGCATTATTAATTTATAAAGTTAAAAAAAAAATCAACAAAATAAATTTAACCTGTAAGAAGCTGGTTAGAATTGACAATATAGAGAAAGTCTCCAATTTTGTTAATTTTCGCTATACTAACTAATTTTTGCCTCCTAATCACGAATCTGTTGTAAAAAACCGGGGGTCACGTCTGGAAATTGTACATTTTGATGAAACATTGTTCGTTAGCCACAAAAACCATCCACGGATAGCACCACAAATCATTGACGTTAGCCACAAAAAACATCCACGGGTAGCCCCACGAAACATTCACGCGAGGTTAGGTTAGGCCTGTTAGGTTAGGTTCCATTAGCATTCATTTCAACCCTAAATTGATCGAAAAAATAGGGTTCGTACTACAATTGAATATCATGTATCATTTTCTTGTTAAACAAAGCCGTGGTTGGAAACAATGACAGTAGATTACATTTTCGTTCGTAAAACTATGCATATGCACTTATATAAATAAAAAAATCCAATGAGGTTTTTTTCAAATTGCCAGACGTGACCCCCGGTTTTTTACAACAGATTCGTGATTAGGAGGCCAAAATTAGTTAGTATAGCGAAAATTAACAAAATTGGAGACTTTCTCTATATTGTCAATTCGCTCCAGAATTTGTTCTTCTTTTCAGTTTTTCTTACACATAACCACTAATTGAAAAAGTTTTTCAACCTTATTTGATTACACATGTTTACCTGTAGGGCATGATACCTTTATTTACGCGGTATTTTTTTTTAAAAAATTGCAAACCGAAATTAAATTATGTCCGTCAACTAAACTATGACTGACCATTTATAATTTGCACTGTGGAATAATCGTGTCGTCAGTTAGAGCAAAGTACATTCGTCATTTGCGACTCTTATGCACTTTAAAACTGAATTACATTTACACAAGTAAGTTAATTTATTTTTCATTCTATTCTATTCTATAGGATACTCCCATGAAATGTGTGCTGACGTAGCTTACCTGTAAAATGTGACGGAAAAGATAATGGGCCCAATCCTTAAATAATTCGTATCCTTGCAAGGATAGGGAATATTTAGGAATAAGAATATTAATGGAATCATACGAATAAATTTCCAATGCACTTGGTTCCCGAAAAACAAGATACAGACAGCCCCCTACATCTTGGAAGACGAAGAGACTTCTACTCTAATACAAACAACAAGCAATTGCAACTTTCAAAAACGTAGAGAGTATTAATGGTTGACATTTAAAACTGTAAATCTAGATAACCATGTTCATATTATGAACAATTAAATTCGCTGGAAAATAATTTACGTTTATTATTGACTTCAAATACTTGTTTTGACTTACATAGTAGAAAGCAGAACGGATAATAGCAATTTGTGCCAGCTCATGGTGTGATTGTCATGACAACGATAAAATGTTCATAATAAAATTACAGTTCATGCATAGTTCTTAGGTTCTCAAATTAGTGTATTTAGTTTATTCTAATTTCCCTGACATTTGCAACAAAAAAAGTAGAACAACCGCAACACAGGCGGTTGTCGTAAGGAATATGTGCCTATAAATTGGTGGAATAAACAGTTACGCCCAATAATCTTGAGTGATGTGTATGTCAATAGCAAGACATTATATATGTAATATTAATCCTCAATGACAACTTCCAAATTATATTTATTTTGTTCCCAGCCGAATTAAATACGGAATGGATTTGGATTTTTAATAAGATATTGTCCTGGCAACATTGATACTATAAAGCATGAATCTGTGATCATTCATGGTTTTCTTAATGCCTTGCCTTGGAATTTGTTCCTATCTGAACTTGACAACGTTTGGACATCGTAGCTATTACTCCGATAAATTGTATAGTGGAAGAAGTAATGAATAAACTTTATGTTAATTTCTACCTGCTGCTTCATTTTTTACAATGTTTTTCCGAACGGAAGTTACGTTCATGCCGATGTCAAGAAGCATACAAGAATTTGAGAGCGGCACGCCGCAGTGCTCCAGTGGCGCAATCGGTTAGCGCACGGTACTTATATGTCAGTGGTTGTGAGCTATGCCGGGGTTGTGAGTTCGAGCCTCACCTGGAGCAATATTTTTTTATTACTGAAATCAATTGCGACAAGGAATAATATGATATTATGAATCAATCTACTTTAGGGAAATTGAAAAATATTCACTTTCTAATCCATTACTGCAATGGTTCTCAAACTGGTAACAGCACCTTGAATAACTTTATGTTGAAAACGACCCAAGAAACTGGTTCCCGAGACGGATGACAACATAGATGGCAGTGCGATCAGCACAGCTGCTAATTTTCTTATGAAAGTAATGCAGCTTAGTTAGGTTTTGGAATATTCAATATATTGTGTAGATTTGTTTGTCTTGAACGGCGGTAGAATTGATGGAAACATTTATAGGCTATTTGTGGAGTGATTTGCAGTCGTGTTGGATTGTGTATTAGAGTTTATGTTCCTATGTTATTAGAATATAAATAGTATCCTTAGAGATATTCATACCGAGGCGACAAACCACAAGTGTCGCTTGGAAGCGAGCAGTCCGTAATCAATGCAGCCTTTCGAACCGTAGGGACACAAGCTCTGACTGCACCGTTTCTCAAGGAGATTTTAGATTAAAGCGACATGCGACAACGATACGGGGATTTCACACAAAAGCGACACGGGTCCTTCTGTCCAAGGCAACTTTCATTCCGAAGCGACACATGTCACTTGGAAACGAGCCAATCAAGAGCCTCATTTCACATCGTAGCGGCATGACGGCCAGCGTTCGGTTGGTGAAATCCTCAAGCGATAAGTGTCACGTGCCGCTTGTCGCTTTGGTGCACAATCTCCCTAAAGCAAGACACTCATTGCATCGCGCATGCGCGAACAACAAACCACGGCAACACGTTGCAAGCTATTGAGCGACAAAGCGACACGTGTGGCTTACTGTGTCGCCTAGATCTGTTGTTGTAACATGATGTTTATCGTGTCGCCTAGATTTGCTGTTCGCATAATTAGCAACAAACGCTTGCTAATAGACTGAAGGCACCATGTCGCTTGTCACTAAGTTGGGAACTCCCCCTGTGGCGCGTCGCTTCGGTATGACCACCCTTCCTTTAAGGAGCTTTCAGACCGAAGTAACAAGTAGCACGCAAATACGACATATTATGTCGTTTGCTGTTTGGACCCTTATCCGCAATGAATGCTATTTTACAGTCTGGAAGTGTCTGTGTCACTAGTCACATTAGTGTGAACATCCCGTGTCGCTTGTCCCATTGGTCTGAAAGTTTCCTTACACTCATGTCGATGGCACTAAGGAAGTTTTGTGGGTTTCCCCTTGTCGTTTCATGCAATAATCATTATCATCGCCGCAATTAGTTTAAAGCGGAAGAAAAGAGATCAAAAATACAAATGTTTCAGTGTGTATATCTTTAAAACAAATGATGATGATGATAATAATGAACCTAATTCATACACAAAAATTTATTTACCAAGAGCATTTCACGCGTATATTTTGTCCCGTATTATTAATGAAAGTAACGATAACAGGACGTGGTCGACTGTCTAGAATGTTCGTTATTACATATATTCGCGACTACTGTACAAAATATTATAGCAATTATCACATTCATAGAAATGCTTCATGTAAAAGAACCTGACGTTGCAGCGAAAACTCCATTTACTTCCATTATAAGCAGACGAATACCATGCAGCTGTATCGACACCAGCGCCTCTAGCGGTATCATATTCGAGTTGAACCAGCCAGAGAGCCCAGAACAGTGCCGTTTTCCACACTACGTTATTCATGGCGCTGTACCCAGGGGTACAGTAGGATCCATGAATATTACCGTTCAAATTATCCATGACTATTTTCATTAATTTTTCTCTTACATCGTATGTGTTTTCCAGCAATGGATTGTTATGTATGCTGGTGCAGAAGTTGTCAACAGCTTGTTTTGAGTTTTCTTAATAAAAACTCCAAAATTGTGCTTGACAGTTTGTTTGGTTTCTGTGTCCAAGTCTTTTGTTTTAAAAAGTGACTTACACCACTGTAACTTTAACCCGTCCACATGTGTCTCACATTTTTATTTTTGTAACTAATCATAAAGACTGTAAACGTAGACACACCCAATAAAATATTAAACGTAGGATTCTAATGTTTATTTGCTTACCATCTTTCCACATACAGCCCGAATGCCATTTTGCTCTATCTATAAAAAACTAATCAGGTTGCCAAAAAAAATTCCCAGAATCCACTATTTGGAGAAAACCTATGGTGGGGGTCAGTGGCGGCGATTAGGGGGGCGAGGGGGGCGGTTGCCTCCCAATTTTCGCCAGTTTTGCCCCCGCGCTATGCTAAATCTTATCTACAAATGGAAATATACTGTCTTTGCTCCCCTAGTCTTAGCACCTTGCCCCCCCCCCCAGTTTTGGGACCCAATCGCCGCCACTAGTGGGGGTACATTACACGTTTAGTTACGACTAAAGGGTACAAAGAGAAAAACGTTTGAGAGCCACTGCATTAAAGTATGATTTCCCAGATCTTGCTAATGCCACTATTTCGAGTATTGGAAATCATCTTACAAAAAATGGATAAGTGAAAACTGATTGCAAACCTTAATGACCTTATTTTGAAATTTATTTTAGAGGAAGGGTTCAGTTTAGCTGTAGTTCTGGAGCGATGCTATTGCTAATGATAAATCGTTATGTTTGCTAAACATTGATTTGCGTGAATGAGTACTTTTTTATCTCTTTTTACATGGTGGTATTTGTAAGGGGGGTGAGGGGAAATTCCCCCTCTGGATACTTGTGTCCCCGTCTCTGCTTGATAAATTTTATCCCTGGGGTAATAATAATAGGGGGAAACAACAAATTATTGGCAATTTAGTTACTTTTTCCCCACTTCGCCATTCAATTGCACCACTTTTCTGTCAGACAACTGGAAGCTTCATTTCGCAAACTCGTATGTGGTATTAAATGCTGCTATATTCCTTGAACTGTCAAACAAGTGGCCCTCTTCCCTTTGCTTTGTCCAGGGAATTTGCCCGGAAAATGCCATCCCATATAAAAGTTACAAATGAGTTGTCACGTGACTCGAACTTGTCACCACAGAACGTTTGTATATACATGAGTGGAATTATAGTACGCGAAGATAGCCTACATGGAATTTTTGATGCAAGCACGATAAAGCCTTTATGAAATCATATTTTTAAGAACAGTGCGCTTTCTTTATTTTTAAGAACAACGAGCTACATTTCCTTGTGAAGCTAGAATGTTAGTAAAAAAAATGTTAAGATTACGAGTTCCAGACACTGCAATATTGTGAATCTGTCTTGGGTGTAACCCTAATACTATTATGTTTATTTATATTAATAATAATAGACCCATTATTAACTCCCTCAACACTACAAAATATAGATACATATACAACCTGAAGAAGTATACCCCCACTACCAGGGATAAAATTATATAATGAATCCATTATAATAATAACCACTATAACAGTAGTATACCTATTTATTACATTAGTTGCAATCTGATAATTCTGGTGGCGGAAGACTGAGTTGACCACAGGATCGGTTTTGAAAATTTGCAAAAAGAAGGCAATAGTAGTGAAGCTGTGAGTTTCCTTGTGGTTGCCGAAGTCGTGAAAAATTTAACAAATGGAAAATTACACGGGCATGGGTTGATGTATCTAATGATGAAGTTACACATACATAATCTTTCAACATCACTAAATTAAAACACATGGGGCGAGTTGGAAAGTGGTATTTTTTGTTGGAAATATTTCTCGGTTTCAGCATGCGTTGTCAAGTCAAGTAATATTGTAATTTTGCATTTATGCCCAAGTTCAATTCTGATTCCCAAACGTTAGGTCCCTAGTTACACCCATGCCAGACTACATTTCTGGTAGGGGGTGTCAAACCCCAAAACTGTAGGTCCAGTCCTGATTAGCTGTGATGAATGTAAAATGGACCTGATCTTTTTTTTTCTGTCAAGATCCAAATTTAAATCGGCAATTTTTCAGCGATTATTAGAAATATGTATTGGTAAAACATGGTCTAACAACCTCATTTCCCAATAAAAATTGTTGAGGTACCTCCATGCAACCCCTCTAGCAGGCGCAAAGGCGCCCTCATGTATGTACGTGTGTGTAGGGAGGGGGTGAGAAACTGATATGTTAGGTGGAGTAAAATCATTATCTGATGTTTCTTGACAGTCAGTAGAATCCCCCCCCCACTGGAAATTCCTTAAATACACATATATTGTTAGTTGCTGAAATATGTAGCAGGGGTAAATGTAATCAAATACTTATAACTATATTTGGCGATTGGGTGCCAACACAGTGGGAGGGGGGAGCAACAGCAGCGGCGCCAGAATTTATCATCTGGGGGTGCGGAATGAAATTTAGGGGTGCGATGTTGAAAATAAAGAAAACATGAAATATGCGTGCATGTTTGGCATATCTTAAATGCAGCAAGGAAATTACGAACAATGCACGAGTCTGTATAGTTCATTTTCCGAAAGATGATTTTATTACCATAAAAGTAAGTTTTAAATTGTTCTTTATGAATATAACATTTTTTTTCGAAAACAATGTATTACGTATGTAATTTGGAACATGTGGAAGTCGATTAAGTGCGAAGATGAAAATAGTTTGAAAATTAATTAATGTCTGTAATCGTAAAGGTAAGTCAGAAAAACGAAATTGACATGCTAATGTTGCTGTTTCATTCAGTAAGTTAATTTTTAGTGAAGACTGAAGATAGCTTCAATGAAATTGTTGTTGTTATTATTATTATTATTATTATTAATATTATCCTGTATTGTTATTAAACCAGCCTGCCTCTTTGGGGAAAGAATTGCAACGGCATGTTTACATCATTCTCCTGCTCAAGCTTTTACGATACAGGTGAATTGCTTTATTTTCAAATAATTTCGCAGCCCCCCCCCCCCCCCCCAGTTACAACCGAGGCGCAGATGAAACAGCACTGCTTTAAAGAACCAGTGCGTAAACATTAGTTTCGTCTGCGTTTTACGTGTTATTTTTGCCTATCATAATTAAATGCTTCGCTCTCAGCAGAGCTTCACCTTCGTTATAGTTCTTGCGATTCACATAGCATTCGCAATATTTAAAAATATCGCGTAATTTGAACGTTTCTTCTATACCAGCTGCTTGAATGTAAACAAACATTTATCCTACATAGAGCGGCCATATTGGAGGCGACACTAGCGCTCAGGTGGTAATTTTAATCGCGAATAGGGTCCGGCTTACATAATACATAGCCTGTGGAAAATTTGATAAATATTGCTTATGCTTTCCGCTCTACTTACGATCTTTATGTATATTTAAACCAATAATTTTCTTGGTCATTATTGAAGTCTAGTTGAAAGCCAAATTAGTAATAATTGACTTGAGCATGGGCGTATTTAAGGGAGGGTTCAACGGGTCCAACCCCCCCCCCCTTATAGTTCAATAAAATGACCAGGTTTCCTGTTCTATCCGCTTGTTGCTGCTTAGGTGGCAAGGTTGACTAGACATACAAATATAATTAATCCCTATTCATACAGCGAATAATAGTTATACTAATATAATATAATCATTAGTTATGGAGAAACAAATTACTTATCAAGCATTTTCTGTTTCTGTTTCTTTTTGTCGTGCTGTGATTAAGAAGGTGCACTACGATGCCAGGGATCCTGGGTTCGAATCCCGGACTGGGTGTGTGTTCTTTATGATGGTCCTCTCATCAATTTCACATCACTCATTGTCATCTTCATCTTCACGATTAGTCAAAATGGGTCAGAAAAGCTAAGTAAAATAAACCAAATCAATCATTTACATTTTTTTATATTACGCCGCTTTTCTACCTCTTGGGTTAAATGCGACGATGAGGATGAACAGTGACGTGCGGTGGCGTCGACACTTGGGGTAGCAGTCAGTGGCGTGCTCAAAGGGGGGTTGGTTTGGGTCACACCCCTCCCCCTTTAGGGCCCAGTATTCCTAAAAAAAGAAGAATGTCAATAACAGGAACATATTGCAAAATGATGAATGAGTACTAAAAAAAGTACATGTAACCCCCACCCACATTAGAAAATAAAAAACGATTTGATTTGACTACTAAGCCAGAGATCCTGGATTCGAATCTCGGCTTGCCCATGGGTATTATTTGTGTGTGTCCCCTCATCAGTTTTATCGTATCGTCTTCCCGATTAGCCAATAGTGGCGGAAAAGCGAAGTAAAATAAACCAAATCGAGCAATCAATCAATGATTTGATTTCATTTTTGTTACTTAGCGTCGCTTTTTTGTCACATTTAGTTAATTGCGAAGATAATGCGATAAAATTAATGAAGGGATAAACACAAAGAACACCCATGCCCAGGTCGGGGTTCGAACCCGGAACTCCTGGTGTCGTAGCGCGCTGCGATAACCACTCCCCCACGGTTGGTTGATTTGGTGTTTTAAGTACACTTTGTGCACAGAAACAAAACAGGTAACAAAACACAACACACTTTTTTGTAGTTTCTTCAATGATATTCATTTGGCTTTTTAGTTCTGAGATACATTTTACATTCCAAATTATTTCATTATTCACTGCAACACATAGGACCAGTGGCGTAGCGTTATAGTACGCCCGTACGCCCGGCGTTCCGCGATTTAAAATTTCAAAAATGCGTAAATGCTGTAAATATAAAGTAAAACTTGACTAATTTTATATATGTTTGACCTTCATGGCATTAAAATAACTATTTTTCGCGATCCGCTTGCAACGCCTCACTAACAACACTCGTTCTAGAATTTTTCTTTCAATGCCTTTCCTGGCCGGACGCCGAGCAGGTTCGGCGTAAAGGACTCTATATTCCTTGCTGTCTATCTGGAGGGAAAGCTTCGATCTCTACAGCACGCGCGCAAATGCTCTCTCGTACGCCAGCGTACGGAGCAGAGGGCTACGTGATTGGTTCATGTGACCCTTCCTGCCTTCTGAAGCAGACGACAGCGGTAGAATTCCTACCCACTTCTTCGCGCTCATGCCACTCGTGCTATGTGATGCTACAATACGCAATATTGACTGACGTAACTTTACCAAACTCAAATATACCACTTCTTAATGGCCACTGCATTGTATAATTTATCGCATGTGCATTAAAAACTAAAAGATCAACACAGTTTTTGTCAAATAAGTTGGTGAAGTCCTCGTGGTAAAATTCAGCCTGTGGCTGCTCTACTAATTAACCCGCAAAACTATTATTTTTTATTATTATTATTATTTCGTTATTATCTAACTGCTTAATATTGTGTCAATGGAAATGTTTAGCATTCATTTGAAAACTCTTAACATCGAATGGTCTGTGGACAAAATTATTTTAAAATGTTTATCAACATTCTCAAGATGCAATAAACAGTGGTCTGAATTACTAATCGGCACTGTTACATCAGTAACACCCACCTCCGTGTCAGAGTGTTTTGCGCCAAGACGACAGAGGCCCCTGATTCGAATCCCGGCGTAAGCGCGGGTGTTCTTTGTGAGTGTCCCTTCTTCAATATCATCACTCGTATTCATATTCGCGATTAGCCAAAAGTGGTAGAAAAGCGAAGTAAAATAAACCAAATCAATCAGTAGTTGGATCATCCACAACAATGAAGTCTACTGTTATGCAGAGGCGCTTGTGATTCGGGTATGTTTTTTTTAATTACTTGCGTCATGCAGAAAGATATAAAAAAAGGTATAAAACACCAGAGTTCAAACATTTGTGGCATAGTGAGGCATCTAATTTTCTAGCTAAAACATGCATGGATGATGTTTTATTGAAAACCCATCTGACTTCAGGCAAATAAGAAAAACCTGTGGCGACTAATACCATAAGTAAATTATTAAGCAAGAAAGGGCCGACCCTTCCTTCGGACTTGGCGTTTCCACCCGAAATGCCAACGCTACGCCACTGCATAGGACAAGAATGCGCACTCATCACGGGTTCGAATCCTGCCCTGGATTGTTCATATGAGGTCCCTTCATTAATTTCATCATATCATCACTCATCCTCATTTTCGCGATAACCAAATGTGGCAGAAAAGCTAAGTAAAATAAACCAAACCAACAACAATATGAACACGCGTTCTCTTGCCCAAATAAATACATCCGTTTTTATGACTGTTAGAGGCCAAGAGTAGTATATATAAATAAAACACTACTAAAACGAGAGTGAGAGAGAGCCTGAGCACATATTTGTAATTTAATCATTATATATTCCATATTTGAAAAAAAAGCAAGCATTATTGTCTGCACATAACACGTTCCCATTTCATAAATAATAAAAGTACATCCCATATTATACATACATACATGTACAACGTGTAAAAGGTTGTGTAAATACAGAGAACATAAGTACAGCAGAAAATTTTACCCTCAGTTCTTTAGAGGATTTACAAAAAAAATCTATGAGAAACCAATCCCCTATCTGTCCTATAGGAGATAGACTGGGGGACCTGAAAGCCTGGTCTTTCAACCATTGCAGCGGGGGCGAGGGGACAAGGGAGGTAGAGGAAGAAATCTTCCTTTTCCTTCGGCCGGCCGTTTCTACCTGGAAACTGGTCAGGCGGAAGAAGAGCGAGCTAGGGTATACAGCCAGCTTTGCCCGCGGATCACACCGATGTACGAGAAGCGCGTGGAAAAGAAAGTGTTGCATATGAACTGTGGCTTTAACAAAACAATAAATATTGTGATTTGAATATAATTCGAGATGTGAGATTGATTGATCTATCTCTGCTAGACTAGCTACTCCTCAGCGCACGTCACTGAGGATGAATGATGAGCCGAAGGAATGGCGATGGGACAGACATGATACAACCATACCTGTCCAAGGTCCGAACCTTGGACCTCTGGTTTCGTAGCGTGTTATACTCAGTGGAATTCTTAGGAAGAAAAACTGCAAAAGTAGAGTGAAAGGAAGCAAAATTTAACGGTGCATAAAAAAACATGTTTAGGTCTTCTAAAACCTTACAACTATCGAGTTGGTGTATTAAGTCCACTTTATGCACAGTAAGGTTAATCGAGACTGAACCTACAGTTTAAAGTGGGATCCGAACCAGTAAGTGCCTCCACCGGGTATCGAACCCGGGACCCCTTGATTACAAGGCCGCGACGTTACCGCTGCGTCATCGAGGAGGCCCAGAAAAACTTACAATTAGTCAGTACAATTAATATTGAGGGACAAGGACTGCGAAGAGTTCTTTCATTCGGTTGCGCGTGGTCATCACATCCAGTTTCGAGAGCAGAATTTGCTTCCATATCGCATTCAAGGATTTCCCAAATTGTCCTCACAATGTTGCGACAGCACATAAATTTTGGAACTAATACAAGCAGACACGTACCCAGGGAAGGGGATCGGGGGCTGCAGTCCTTTCCCGAAATCCTAGAAATATCTGATTTTAGTAATGTGTAGTAGTAATTAAATTTACTTCATTAAAAAGATTAAACATCTTGTATATTGTAAGTTGCAATATACCGAGAAATTCATCTTCAGCCATTTATCCCTCCCCCCAACCTTTTCGCCTTTAAATGGGTACTGGCCTGACCACCTGGGATCGAACCTTGAACCTTTCGATTGAACTGATGTTTTAAGTCCACTCTGTGCACAGTAAGGCTAATCGGGACTGGACCTACAGTTTAAAGTGGGATCCGAACCACTATGTGCCTCCATCGAGAATCAAACCCAACCTAGGACCCCTTGTTGAACCTGCCGAACAAAGGACGAGAGCGTAATCATTTGAGTGTGTGGAACTTTGTTTTATCCAGTGCCATCATATATTCAGTTTTCCACACACAAATAACATTAATCTTAAGAAATTAGACGTGTGCATAAAATTTCTTATCGTCATCATTCTCCAAGTGAACAATCAGATGCCATAGAATATTCGGGCCCGCCCTATAGAATAGTGCTTAAAGCGGTCGCTTTGAACTAAGAGATACCGGATTCGATTCCGGTACAAACTGTATACATGAGATGCCTAGCTTGAACTCATTACGCACACATTTCATATTTGCACTGTTGTCAATACTTGTGAACCTGGTTCCAGCACTTTATATCCAAAAGGAATTTATCTACTTCTCAATTTTCTTCGAGCAAATTTACAAATCTAAAGACAAATAACATTGTTCTTTGTGTATCAGCCATTAAGTTAGAGTTCATTCTGCATTTTACTCCTGTCCCTGTAATAGAGTCCCGTAAAAAATTTAGTTATGATTTGTCTAACCAATGAAACCTACATGTAGGAGAGTCAGAAAAACTTGCGTAGACATCACCATATTCTGGACCGGGTGTTTTAGACGCCATTTTCCAAAATGGCCGACAGCGACAATATTTTGCTTTTATTTTCGCTCCTGAAATCGTTAAAGTCATAATTTTGGTGTCTAAATATATGTTTTGAAGGGTGATGAATCGAATAAAATGGTTCCTGAAGTTGTCTGGTTGTTATTTATTTCAGAAAATCTGTTGTTTTTGGTTGTTTTTTTTGCATCTATAAAGGATAATATGAACAAAAACTGACTACAATTATTTGGAAAGTTACATTTACACAACATAAAAGATTTGAAAATATATATATAATAAAATAAAGCACACATCAAAAAAATTATATTCCAATAAAGCACACATGATAATTATGAAAACTCTGAACTTAAATGTTTTTTACAAGTTATTGCAACAAACTGCACAATAATATGATAATTTCTTATTTTTCTCCTACACTATATTTTACATTCTTCGCCGCATTTGCAATACTCAGTGCATGGTAAATATTTCATACGACATGTACACACTACTAGTAGCACATGCTTTACAAGTACACTGTATTAGTAGTTCAGAAGGCATTTCATGAAGGCAGATATCAGGCTTTAGTACGCCATTTGCATCTTTGCGCCATCCATAATCAGTTGATTGCAGGGGTCCATCAGGAAAGTAGCTTCGTGAAAGTTTTAAGCATTCCTACAGAACAGAAAAACTTAGTCTCAAGTGTCCATTTGTTATTGAGAAAGATGAGGGTGGTAGCTCAGATATGTGCTTCTGTTTGTGTAATGAATAACGAAGCTCATCAAATGTCTTATACTTTGAGGATGGATGTTAAACTTGAACAAGATATTCCTCTGCTTTATCAAGTGCTTCTTCAGTTAGAGTATTTTCTTCTGCAAATCCAATTAGTAATGTTTCTGGTGAAGCTTTCAGTGAAGATGGCTTTGTTCCTATCTTGCTTGTAACATCACTACCTGTAATGACGTGTGCCTTAATTAAAGTGCTGCAAAGCGTAGTTCCTAGTTTTCTCCCAAGAGTGTGTAGACGTACATAACGCACTTTGTCACCCACTCCCACTTTAATCCACATTTCTTCCAATCCTTTCGTGAATAGTTCAAATAGATATCGAAGGACGAGAACAACTACATCAGTATCATTAGATAATATTATGAGGTATGTTATGCCTGACTGAACAGCATGGAATATATGGAGTACCATTCTGGAATCTGCTTCTTCTACAAAGGTCTGAAGGTCAGAGCAAGTTCGAAGTTCCTTGTTCATAACTATGAAGGCATCTCTGGTATCATTGTCTCCTGTGATGGTTCTACTTATCACTGTAGTAAAGTTAGTCGTTTTTGCATGTTCAATAAAACCGGTAGCAGCGGACAATTGAAGCAGCTGTTTGTTTTTACTTGAAGACCAGAATATGTCCATCTGTATAGGAATTACTGTGTCCCATTCGATTGTCATCATTTCAATTGGATCAGCAGGTCTCCGTCTTTCTCTTTCACCTTCGTTTAGTGACTGCTGAATGTAGCTGTCAAATACAAAAGCCACTCTTTTAGTTCCGTGCTATTGAGTTGCATTAGTCCAGACTTTATCAAATATACTTTTAATAGTTCCCATACACTTAATTCTGAGTTGGCGAACTTGTGACATGAAATAAACTACGACAGCAGTATTCATGACTTCACGTTCTTGAAAACAGTAATCAGTTGGATCTAGTTTTTTCTCCAAGGTGAAACAGTAGATACTTTACAGGTTTTGTTGTGTAGCCATTATCATCTAATAACATATTAGTTGGCGGCAGATCATATTTCAAAATATCTTTCATTGTTTCTCCTCGTGCTTTAGCTATGTGTATACTTCTATCAGCTGCAGCAATATTATTATTTTGTGAAGCAAGTGTTGTCTTCGATTTGGGAGCAGGCACTACGGTTTCACCCATCATTGTTGGGAGTCTTACCTTCATGATGACACCAGAAAGTTTTGTAGTTTTCTTAACGAAATGTTCACTTCTGAATAGTTCATAACTCTCTTCTCCATGCTCTCTCACTTTCATCAGGCGGATAGCATCCTCTCTAGGTATACATTGTTTACTGATAAAATTATGAAGTTGGGTCTGGCTGGATGTTTCATATGGATTGCCTCTAGTGTTCATAAATTCAAATACAGCATTCACAAACATTAACATCTTGGCACCAAGTATTTCTCGGAAACAGTTGCTTATTCCTAGTACCTCGTGATATACCACCTCCCATTCAGTGGCACACATTTGTTGCTTTGTTTGTCCAATTATTCCTTTAGAGCTCTTTCGAGATCGTTGGATAGTTTGCTCCAATTTCATGACCGGTGACACAGCACTAACTACACTCACTACAAAATGGCCTGCTTGATATTTCTGATACACTTCAGGATGCTGTTCCTCTAACCATCGCATTTTTTCCAGATAACATGATGCATTCCTTAAATAGATAATACTGTCAAATTCACAGAATATAGGTTGAAGGTTCTGAATAACTTGAAGATGGCTATTCTAATCGCCATCTCTGTCAGACGCTATGAGAAATTTCAACAAGTTTACAAGGTAAAGGAATGTATCCTAGTATCGGCACATTTCGAACTTAGTGGCACAATCATTGGAAAAGTTCTGAAAGTCATTGTTCAAAACTGCTAACGTTGCTAAAAGTTCATTAAACACTGTTGGGCTTGTTTTCACATTCTTAGTTGAAATACTTATTTTAAATTTCTGGGCTTGTTGAATGGTAATAGCATATTTTCCTTTGGGGTCACATTTCCAAAATGCTGACCATTTCATCTTCAATATAGCTTCATCAAGAATCAGTAAGCCCTTGAGCGATCTGACATAATGACTTCCATTCATTACTGATTCTGCAGTTTTAACACCAAACACTTTGCACTCAATAAGTGCATCCTTTGCGCCACTGCCACACAGATATTTTCCAATAATGTGCCGGACGACCTTTGCGCAATTGAAGTTTCCCATCATTGGAATGATGTCAGGACACTAAGAAGGGCTACTCATCATAATATCAGCAATGATATGGAATACACTCTCATCTGAAAATACTAGTAAGGCTGATTGTTTTAACTGTGAGCAAACATTCTGCAAACTTTTCAATGATAAGAAAACTGTAGCATGTTCTGTAACTGGCCTGGGGATGAATGGAAGAAATCCCACATGCATGAGAGGTAGTGTAGCTGTTGAAACCAAAGCACGACATCCAGTCCATGTTGGAACAATTAGATCATCAGTTGTATCTTCAGGAATCCCATGTTTAATTAAAGTGATTGAAAATTCAGTTTCAGCATGTATCTTTTCAGTGCTCTCATTACAGAGCAGGTCTTCCCTAACTTTGAAACTTTCATGAAAACATGGTTTGCTGTCTGGCCTTTTGTAATGTAGAACCCTTTCACATGGTAATTCCTTTCGTATGTAGTGACTTCGTTGAATAAGATTACTCTGAGATATCCTTGATTTGACTGGCAGTTTTGTTGGATCTGGACAAACAAATCGAAAAAAAAAAGATTTTCCGAAATAAATAACAATCAGACAACTTCAGGAACCATTTTATTCGATTCCTCACCCTTCAAAACATATATTTAGACACCAAAATTCAGGAGCGGAAATAAAAGCAAAATTTTGTCGCTGTCGGCCATTTTGGAAAATGGCGTCTAAAACACCCGGTCCAGAATATGGTGATGTCTACCCAAGTTTTTCTGACTCTCCTACATGTATTCTACTAGGTTCCATTGGTTAGACAAATCATAACTAAAATTTTTACGGTACTCTATTACAGGGACTGGATTATTTAGTTTCCCGAACAATGGCTGTGGATTTCGCGAGTCTATATCCGTAGACTGTTGGGGCTACAGAAGAAAATGATGTTCCATTCCAATTTATTGATTGATTGAGTTGGTGTTTTAAGTCCACTTTATGCACAGTAAGGCTAATCAGGACTGGTCCTACAGTGTAAAGTGGGATCCGAACCACTATGAGCATCCACCGGGTATCGAACACGGAACCCCTTGAATACAAGGCGACGATGCTACCTACCATGCGCCATCGGGGAGGCCCTTGTTCCTTTCCAAGGCTATATATTATATATATAATGTATGTGTACAGTATAAGCCTATATAGGGTATAAATTGTTTGTTAATTTATAATAGTTTGATAGAAAAAATCTTACGTTTGCCCTCCCCCCCCCCCAAACTAATCAACCTAGCTACATCCCTGCTTAAAGGAATTTGGTTTTTAAAAACGCAGTTCAAGTAAACCAGGGAAACACTATAACATTCTCCAGTTGTTTGACACAAGATGAAGAGAAAAGTATCAATACTAAGTAGCGAGACTTGTGCAATTGTATTCACTAATTATAGAAACTACGGACCTTACAATTTACTAGTAGAAGACAAATATTTCAGCAAGCTCTTCAGTTTCTTCACTGTGTAACCTGTGGGTAGTTTGAAACATCTTCACTTGTTCTAACCAAATTGTTTTCATGCAGTTCAAGATTATGTTGGGCACCTCAAAAGGGGTACTGTGAACATGTACGTATTCTAAACGAGATATTAAAGTAAAATGCCCCGCCAATCACGGACGTCCGCAGATATTTTCCACGGAGGGACAAGCAAGATATTTTTCCATGGGCCATATTACCCCGATAATAGTGTCGCTCCCTCAAAAAACACCACTTGTATTTGAAATTATCGCATTCCTGCATCCCCATTAAAAAAATTAATGTAAATTACTGTAACTGAAATCAAATTATACGTGTGAAATATATACTTTCAGATTGACATTCGTTTTCTAAGGGGGACATCCTTGTCCCCCTTCCAGATGTCTATTCCCATGTATTATACTTTCACCTAGAGGAATCTTATTGCCGTTATTAAACGATATTATATTTTCAAGCTGATGAAAGTTCAAAGCAACTACGGGGTAAGGGGGTGTAGTAGATGGAAATCAATTCGGGGGGGGGGGCAAGCATTTAAGTAAAAGAAAGCAAGGTTAGCCGAATCTAAGAGTAGCAGGTCAAAAGGGCACTCAAGATGGTATTAGTTTTTACTTTTTACGTCTTTCTTGCATTATTTCTTCCAGACGGCCAAGATAACCTACAGTGGGGCACAGAGGGGGTCAATGCCCACTCAATTGAAAATTTCACCGAGAGTTGGCTTTCGGCGCCAAACAATCTAAATTAAAAAATGGAAAGAAAATGCCATGGCGCCCGTGCAATTTTTTGTGCCCTATTAAATCAATATCGTTTTCTTCAGTTTGCAAAAATTTCGATCAGAATTTTTTTCTTGCTAGCTTCGTTCGCATTTTACTTCTTTCCTGTACTGCATTGTAAATTACTAGAAAGAGAGAGAGAGAAAAATAATAACAACTAAGAACTTCAGACTGTTGCTGCCAAAGAGTTTTCTCCTAAATGCAGGAAGAATTGTTCTGAGGCCGGCCCCCGTGGCGGAGTGGTTAGCACATCGAACTACGACGCCAGGGGTCTCGGGTTCGAATCCTGGCCTGGGCATGGATGTTTGTGAGTGTTCATTCATCAATTTCATCATATCATCACTCATTCCCATCTTCCCAAATTAGCCAAAACTGGCACAAGAAGCGGAGTAAAATAAAACAAATCAATTGTTCGGAGGTAAAAGTGCGCGCACATTTCATAGACAATTTATATCATTTTTGTTGTTGATTTGTTATGGGGAGTATGAATTGATTGTGTAATGTATTTAAATAATATGTATAATATTTATTTATACAGGGTGTCGCAAAACTCTTTCAACAACGCTTGGGTGCTAGTAGATATCATAAAAACAAGTAACTTTTCCCTATAAAGTTTACCTCGAAAGCACTTAAAATCTATCCTGTACGTATGCAACCCATCACAGCAAACGCTTGCTCTGACATAACTACCAGGGGCGCGTGGCAGGGTTGCCACTAGCATTGCTCATTAAGGGAGACGACTTGAAAACAACAACTTGGGAGTCTTGCCTGAGCAAAATCCAAAACATTAATGATACTTCCGATGTTATAAGAAGCATTGACAGTATTTACAAACTGACCAAGACAAATAATGGGCAGACTGAAATTCAAGATTACTCATTCTAAAATATCTCCATCATTAAAGGATTGATTTGGTTTATTTTAATTCGCTTTTTTCTGCCACCTTTGGCGAAGATGAGGATGATATGATGACATAACAAATGACACCAATGTCTAGGACAGGATTTAAACCCGAGACACCTGGCGCCGTAGCGAGCTGTGCTAACCACATCACCACGGAGTGTTTCGTGTATCATGCAATATCAACAATTGCAAGGGACACGTGAGATAGGGGAAATCCAACGTCATCCACAACACGAAGAAACCTTCGGGGTTGGTGTCTACAGCGCCAGCGTAAGAAACACAAAACGAAGCGTTATGAGGCCAAGGTCACAAGTAACCAACATACAATACTTATTTTAGAAAACAGTGGCAACCTATAAATTTTAGCGACAACTGATATGCATGTAAGAAAAATTATGTGTTTTAAAAGTGGGTTCCAAGAAAATTCTATTTGCAGTACTAGGAACATGCTGTGAATTAAAAACTCTCTCTCTCTCTTTCTCTCCACTCAAACTGATTCATCTTGAATGTTTTATTAAAGAAGTTCTAGGAAGAAATTAATATTTCATTGAAAGAAATTACAATGAGTTCGGTGCATACTGCCTGTACTAGTTTGTTCCGCACTTCACGATCGTTTGATATTGGTACATCAAGAGAAATCCTCGTAATTTACACTCTTTTCATGTACGGGAACTAGTTTTCTCATTTTGTGTTTTTGTTTCGCATTCTTATCATCGAACGTGGAAAAAAATAATCAAATGGAAACCATTGAGTACACGTCATAAATTGTGCATATTCATCATTCATTGTAGCAACTTGATATCGACATTGAAATGTAAGAGTAACATTTTTGGAAGGCACCAAAATGTCAAATTTTAGTTCATCCTGGAAACAACGTTTTGTATCAAACGTGCGAGATTCTGACATCTAGAATGAATTTCCGGGATAATTCTTGTGAATTTCTATTCTTCTCATTGTACTTCATTTTGCTGAACTTTCAGGAAAATAGTAAATACGAGGACGAAAGATCCAGTGACACCTTTGTCCAGGTCGGAACTCGTGTCCGGAACATTCGGTAGAGATATCATGTGTTGAAAACTAAACGTACTCAGCCACCGTAGTGGCTCAAGAATATTCATCTGCCGGAGATTTTTGTTTCTTTTCAGTATAGAGGTTTGCCTGCTTTTTATAACGAACTCGATTCGCAATAGCGCTAGTTCACAATTTTCTAATAAAAAATTGTAATAACATTACATTCTGCGTGTTCGAAACGAGGCAGCAAACACATCATGTTTACATTTGTTCGTTCGTGGATTTTCCCTATAGCTATCACGTGTCCCTTGCAATTGTTGATATTGCATGATACACGAAACACTCCGTGGTGATGTGGTTAGCACAGCTCGCTACGGCGCCAGGTGTCTCGGGTTTAAATCCTGTCCTAGACATTGGTGTCATTTGTTATGTCATCATATCATCCTCATCTTCGCCAAAGGTGACAGAAAAGCGAATTAAAATAAACCAAATCAATCCTTTAATGATGGAGATATTTTAGAATGAGTAATCTTGAATTTCAGTCTGCCCATTATTTGTCTTGGTCAGTTTGTAAATACTGTCAATGCTTCTTATAACATCGGAAGTATCATTAATGTTTTGGATTTTGCTCAGGCAAGACTCCCAAGTTGTTGTTTTCAAATCGTCTCTCTTAATGAGCAATGCTAGTGGCAACCCTGCCACGCGCCCCTGGTAGTTATGTCAGAGCAAGCGTTTGCTGTGATGGGTTGCATACGTACAGGATAGATTTTAAGCGCTTATAGTGCAGAAACTAAGCGCTTTCGAGGTAAACTTTATAGGGAAAAGTTACTTGTTTTTATGATATCTACCAGCACCCAAGCGTTGTTGAAAGAGTTTTGCGACACCCTGTATATATGTATATATAATATTATATACACACACACCCTCATTGCAATAAAACTAAAAGAGTGAGATAAAATGAGGTTTTTCTTTCCAGACTGAACTTTCGTGAAGGCTTTTGTCCCCCCTAATGAGAGGGTCTGCGCACGCCTATGACAATGATATACTATTTCGAAATAGATTTCTGTTTTCTTTTTAAGAAGTATAAAGAATATGATAATGGATATGTATATACCGGGTGAGTAAAAAAAAGTATACACTTTGAACTGTCATAGAAAATTTATTTTCCAACCTACAAGGTTAAATTTCTGGGGAAAGAAAGGCTACAGTCCAATTTGAAAAATAAGTGTACTTTCTGGGCAAACTGAATGTTCCAAATGGTGGTTAAAGTAAATGTTCAAAATGATGGCTGAACTTCGATACATTTCTGAGTACGAGTCACGACTAATTCCGTACTTCGTATCAAAGTGTCCAATGGGATATCTGCACACATCGCTTGAATCTCATCCCAAAGTGTGTCCAGGTTACGTGGTTTACGACGGTACACCTCATCTTTTACTGTGCCCCATAAAAAGAATCGAGCGGCGTAAGGTCTGGAGAGCGTGCAGGAAACTCGATTGGTCCCCTGCATCCTATCCACTGGCCTGGTAAATTTTGATCAAGGTATGCTCGCACATCCCTATGATAGTGCGGTGGGGCGCCATCTTGTTGGTAATAAAACCTGTCATTACCGTACATTGCACGAATGGCAGGGAAAATGGAATCAGCAAGCATTGTTAGGTACTTTTTCTCCAGTTACAGTACCTTCAAAACGGAAAGGACCAATGAGTCCCCTAGGAGACAAACCACACCACACATTTAAAGCAGGCAAATCCACAGACTTTTCAACAGTAATGTGGGGATTATCTTCAGCCCAGTACACACAATTATGCCTATTGACAGTTCCATTATGTTTGAATTGAACGTTGCAACTAAGCTGTAAAAAAGGCCCATTTACTCATATTCAACACGCTCAATCTCAACTGCATAAAGCAGGATCTACCATACAGAGGCACAGCGAAAGCAAGCTGTTATCAGAGTCCATTATTCTAGGAAATTAGTTACGAATTCAAAACTAGAAACTTAGATCTTTTCCTTTTTATTTTAACAGTGCAGTACTTTTATAGAATTGTAACAATCAAAAAGTAAATATATTCCCTTTCTTTATATATCCATAATCACACAACTGTATGATATGCAACTGAAATTTATATTCTACAACTTAAATTGACAAGTAATTAGGGGTCAATGCGTGTATAGTGAATGCGGACATACGACCGAGAATTCTAAGAATAGGTTCCTCAATACCCAAACTAATATTAATTTAATTAGAAGTTAGAATAACAAAAACCTAATATAGGGTAAAGAAATGAACAAATAAACTATAGAATTTTAAAGGAACCACACTACGTAAATTCCCCATCATATCGCCACACCTACCATACACGTTTACAGTCAGAGCTACACCGCTCTTTCCCCAGTGACCGTTGCCTCAAGACCAAACGTGCTCGTTTCCTCCTGGCGGCTCTGAGCATAACAGCCAATCAAATCCAGGCATGACATCAGTTGCAATGTTACCAGCACATTCAATGCATTTGTGGGCAGAGGGTTATAACGTACGTCTTGCCACTAACTGGGTTGCGAAGCTAGATCGACGATTCTGCTGCCACCTGTTGAGGAAACATAACATTTCTTTTTCCCAGAAATTTAACCTTGTAGGTAGGAAAATAAATTTTCTATGACAGTTCAAAGTGTGTATACATTTAATTTTTTTGGCGCACCCGGTACACACAACTTTGTCGGGTCCAGCACCTCCCCCCCCCACCCCGCTCCCCAACAAGCTTCAAGTCAGCTGTGTCCCGGATTTTCACTTATGAAATATAGCAACCCTAATCATAAAAAAAGTTGACCCCCCCTTACATGAACTATATATACGCCCATGGTCTTGAGCCTACAAAGCGTGAAAATATGACTAATGGGGGAGATATCTACAATACGGCAGGAATTCATGGGAAACATGTGGTTTAGATATTCCAGTCTACCACTTTAATAAATATAATAATAATAGACCAATTAGGCTATTGAGTAGGCTCGAGCTCCACGCGCCCATAAGTTTGCGCCGCTGTCTAGACAATGACGAATTCAATCCATGTGCAGACTCTAGATAATATTTATTCTAGCATGATTTTTTTAACAAATGATTTTAAAACAATTTGGAATAATGCATTGTTGGCTTGTAATAATAATGCTTGCGAGTTAACGGTTTCCATAGAACACATGTACAAATGAAGTATGTAAAATGGGATTTCAAATGCCTGGCTTTTGCAAATGGTTAGAATCTATTTTAACCGACAAAACCAATTTAACAGTATTCAACCAACAAAAAAAGAAAGGTACGTTAGATACAATATATACTTACATTATTTATAAAGATATACTGTGAGCTTATCCAAAGTTTAACAATTCCCAGTTGCACTGGTATCAGATTATTAGTGATTATCAGTGGA
Organism: Lepisma saccharinum; assembly: GCF_977018435.1. Lineage (NCBI taxonomy): Eukaryota > Metazoa > Arthropoda > Insecta > Zygentoma > Lepismatidae > Lepisma > Lepisma saccharinum. Next base: position 23,107,021 of record NC_139243.1, on the reverse strand, counting down.
ATATCTTCATTATTAATACAAACTGGTCTGATCACGTGGTCGTGCGGTCTAAGGCACTGCGGGACGGCATGGGTTCGATCCCGGGTTCAGTCTCGTGAAATTTCGACCTGTGTATAGGGCCGGTGGCTTTGGGAGCCAGCGTAGACCTACTATAACGGCTGGGGATACGTCGGGCTGACCCCCCGACTGCTGGGAGACCAGCAGTAAGCCAAGGCCCTACATGGCTGTAGGGCTGTATAGCACATGATCTATAAGTTAGTACACAAATAAATGAAGTGACGACTGTTTAAAATTGCGCATAATATACCTTATCAGAACTACATATGAGCGCGTGTTCTTCATGTATTAATGTAAACGAGTGTCTATTTTATTATTTCATTTTTAAAACCTAAGTTTATTATGAAAGCTATTTTTGTGCAAAATATTAATACTGTTTATATTATGTTACAACAATCGAGGAGGTCTTTTATAATAACTTTTAAAAGTTTTTTCTAATATTACTTTCAAAGGTCTGCTTAGAAAAGATGAAAATTTGTCAATACAATTGTATGAAAAATTCATTGAACACTCTATTGAGTTGGCTCTCTTGTATCAATTATTTTAATAACTTTTCATTTTGGATCTGGTAATTCCGTCATGTTCATTTAAAATAGCACTGTTCAACCACCTTATGCAGATTTTCAATTCCATGAATGAATTCGAAAGAAATTTATGTCAGGGTAAAAAGCTTTGGAATGATATACCTATTAAATTTTTAGTTGGTTTATTTTATGTTAACATCATATCAGTGATGCAATTACAGTTAACATTATCTTTATGTTTCTGCATAAAATCTCGATACAGATATGGTTTTGCTATTTTTCTTATATACGCACCATTTACATATGTCCTGAAGATGTCCTTTTGCATACTTTCTTAAGTAAAATTTGTGGTAGAGTCCTAAAATAATACATTTTTGCTTCACAGATAAGGTCTAGCCACGCTTTGAAGACTTCGACAAGACGGCCAGACATTCCCGAGTGGACTTCACGACTTGTCCTTAGGCAATGAAATTGGAGAAGAGAATACAGGCGCCGGCGCCTAGCAAGAGGAGTACTGTGCAAGCAGTAGGTGAGAATCCTTTTTCTCTATTTATATACAGTGAGGGGGTATGGGACACTGTATCCCCGAGCAATGAAAATGTATACAAACCATAACATTGCCATGTCAAACCTTATTAGCATCACCCTCAGCTAGCCCCAAGACTCGAGAAAGCATACTCCCACCTAGGAATTTTCACTTTAGCCTTGTTGGTACAATCTAATTTCAACTATAATTCAGTGAGCAGTCAAACCAGACATGACGGCAATGGATCGTCGCTATTATTATTATAGTAGCATCTCTCTCTATTTCACATTCTTATTTCTTTTTCGTCTCTCTTGTTTTTCTTTTCTCTCTCTTTTTCACATTCTTATTTCTTTTTCGTCTCTCTCTCTCTGTCTCTATTTCACATTCTTCCAGTGGCGTACGCAAGGGGGAGGTTACCGGGTTTAAACCCCCCCCTTGACTTTTGAAATATTATGGAAAATGTTGTAGAAAAAATTAAAAATGGCTAATTTATCACAGTCAAAGATCTGCGACAGTAATAATAATAATAATAATAATTTGAATTATTATTCCCATGCAGCATGAAGAAAAACACAACATTCCAAACACAATCTAAGCGGCCGCAAAGTTCAATTTTGCAATTTTTTTTTGCAAAAAGTCGCTCAGTGACTCTCGCGAGAATTGTGAAAATTCCTTGCTTCGTCGCAGTGTGCCGACCTTATTGCAAATGTTCTTCGCGGTACTGATTTCACATCCCCTTGTGAACTCTCAAGTGATGCTGAGTCTACATCCACATCATTAAATAATGTTGAAGAAGTGCTTTGTGAATCACCTAGAAGTGATAAATGTGTTGGAATGTCTATAAACTGACTTTCAACGAAAACATAGACTCAGTGGAATTTGGCAACATGTATTCTCGCGCATCATCATCATCACCATCATCATCCTGGGCGAGTTCCATAGCACCGTGCCATGAAGGCACACGTAGTGGTGTGGTGGGCCCCAAAGATTCTCGATCTCGAACTATTTTGCAGGTGATGTGATCAGCACCATGCTCCGGCAGCCTTCATCTCCCAGGGTTGCTCTCAGGTACCCATTGCTATGAGGCTGGGTGCGGAGACAAGGCTGGATAAATTCCAACCAATTCAGGGAATCGAACCCGGATATCCCAAGAAGTTGTCAGACTAGACCAGCGCGGCTATTTGGATGAGTTTCATATTTCGATTATTTCAATAAATTTAATATATTTGCTTGTTTTTATGGATTTTCTTCACACTTAAAATGTCTCACTTATCATATACAACCGTTGACTAGAGAATTATTTTGTAACAAAGAAACAAAAGAAATGTAATTTTGTTCTATTTCTTTCATAAATAGCAGCTGCATTAGTAGTAATTAAATTAATTAATTAATTAATTGTAATAATTATTAATTAATTAATTATTATTAGTTAAAGTATAATAAAACAATGGTAATGTGAATTTGTAGAAAGTTTTCTAAATAACACACCCCTTGATGAAATCCTGCGTACGCTACTGCATTCTTCTATCTTTCTTCTCTCTCTCCCTCTCTTTCACATTCTTATTTCTTTGTCCTCTCTCTCTTGTCTTTATCTATTACACATTCATATTTATTTTTCGTCTCTCTCTCTTTCTCTCTCTTGTCTTTCTCTGTTACACATTCATATTCCTTTTCGTCTCTCCCTCTCTTGTTCTTCTTTTCTCTCTCTTTCACATTCCTATTTCTTTTCGTCTTTCTCTATCTCTCTCTTTTCACATTCTTATTTCTTTTTCGTCTCTCTTTCTATTTCACATTCTTCTATCTTTCTTCTCTTTCTCCCTCTCTTTCACATTCTTATTTCTTTCTCCTCTCTCTCTTGTCTTTCTCTATTACACATTCATATTTCTTTTTCGTCTCTCTCTTTCTCTCTCTTGTCTTTCTCTGTTACACATTCATATTCCTTTTTCGTCTCTCTCTCTCTTTCACATTCTTATTTCTTTTCGTCTTTCTCTATCTCTCTCTATTTAACATTATTATTTCTTTTTCGTCTCTCTCTCTTTCACATTCTTATTTCTTTTTCGTCTCTCTTTCTCTCTCTCTCTGTCACTCTTTCTCTTGTCTTTCTATATATATATCTCTCTCTCACTCTTTCTCTTGTCTTTCTATATATATCTCTCTCTCACTGTTTCTCTTGTATTTCACATTTTATTTCTTTCTCTTTCTCTTTCACGTTCTTATTTCTTTCTCCCCTCTCTTTCTCTCTCTCTCTCTCTCTCTCGCTATTTCACATTCTTATTTCTTCTTTCGTCTCCATTTTTCTCTCTTTCGCATTCTTATTTCTTTTTCGTTTCTCTCTTGGTTTCCATTTCTCTCTTTTTCACATTCTTTTTCTTTTTCGTCCCTCTCTCTCTCTTGTTTTCCTTTCTCTCTCTATTTCACATTCTTATTTCTTTCTCCCCTCTCCCTCTTGTCTTTCTCTCTCTCACACATTCTTATTTCTTTCTCCTCTTTTCCTCACTTCTTTCTTTCTCTCTCTATTTCACATTCTTATATCTTTCTCCTCTTTCACCCTTGTCTTTCTTTCCCCCCTCTCTCTCTTTCACATTCTTATTTCTTTCTCTTCTCTATCTTGTCTTTCCCTATCTCTCGCTATTTCACATTCTTATTTCTTTCTCCTCTCTATCTTGTCTTTCCGTATCTCTCGCTATTTCACATTCTTATTTCTTTTTCGTCTCCCTCTTTCCCTTTCTCTCTCTCTTGTTTTTCTTTTCTCTCTCACATTCTTATTTCTTTTTTCGTCTTTTTTCTCTCGTTTTTCTTTTGTGTCTCTTTCACATTCTTAGTTCTTTTTCGTCTCTATCTCTCTCGTCTTTCTTCTCTCTCTTTCACATTCTTATTTCTTTTTCGCCCCTCTCTATTTTATTCTTATTTCTTTCTCCTCTGTCTCTATTTCACATTCTTATTTCTTTATCCTCTCTCTCTCGTCTTTCCTTATCTCCTTATTTCACATTCTTATTTCTTTTTCGTCTCTCTCTTTCTTTCTCCCTTTTTCACATTCTTATTTCTTTTTCGTCTCTCTCTTTCACATTCTTATTTCTTTTTCGTCTCTATCTCTCTCGTCTTTCTTCTCTCTCTTTCACATTCTTATTTCTTTTTCGCCCCTCTCTATTTTATTCTTATTTCTTTCTCCTCTGTCTCTATTTCACATTCTTATTTCTTTATCCTCTCTCTCTCTCGTCTTTCCTTATCTCCCTATTTCACATTCTTATTTCTTTTTCGTCTCTCTCTTTCTTTCTCCCTTTTTCACATTCTTATTTCTTTTTCGTCTCTCTCTTTCACATTCTTATTTCTTTTTCGTCTCTCTCTTTCACATTCTTAGTTCTTTTTCGTCTCTTTCTCTCTCGTCTTTTCTCTCTATTTCAAATTCTTATCTCTTTCTCTTTCGTCTTTCTTTATCTCTCTCTATATTTCACATTCTTATTTCTTTGTCGTCTCTCTCTCTCTCTCTTTCTCCAATGAATGAAATCTGTTTCAAACCCAGGAATGTTTACTTTCGAATTCATGCTAATACGTAATGCCAGCCCAAAGTCTACTTAAGTATCCCCTTCCTGTAGGCGTTCATGCCCTCCAGTCTTGATAGCCTCCAGCATCTGTTCTTGGTTGGGATAGCATTGGCACCAAGAGACAAGTGGGAATGGGGAAGAGGCTGGGTATAAACATGCCGTTACACTAAAACTATATCCATACACCAGAGAGTTTCTGTGCTACCGCTATTTCTGAGGTAGCATTTGGGTTTTTATGCTTACTTTAGTGAGTAAGGGGGTCTCCGGCTGCTTAGAGGCGGCTGGAGACCCCATTAGTATGTAAAGGGGTATCTGGCTTCTTAGAGACCCCATTAGGTGTAAGGGGGTCCCCGGCTGCTTAGAGGCGACTAGAGACCCCATTAGGTGGAAGGGGGTCTCCCGTCTTTCTAGTGGCGGCTGGAGACCCCATATAGAGTAATAGTTGTCCTCGGCTGCTGTTCGGTAGCCGAGCCCATAGTAGTTCACCCTTAAGTCCCCCCTTAGATCCTGGTAGCTCATAGTTTATTTTTGGTGTGTGTGCTTGCATATTTGTGTGTGTGTATGTGCATGTGCGTGGGCCTCTTTTGCCCCTTTCGTCGTTCACTACGGCGGGTTGGATACATTGCGCCTTTAACCCCGGCGCCCAGGAATCCTGGGGGGCTCATTCCTAAGGAGATGGGGGATCCAGAGGGCGGAAGGCACGGACGTACCACACGTTCCCCTCCGACCTGGGCTCCTCCATTGTCCACGATCTTTTCCGCAGTGGTGGTTTTCCCCTAGGGGAGATTGGGGGCTCGAAGGAGTCTCAGGGGCCCTCAGAGGGGCCAAAGGGAACCCTGAAAGGGCCAAGTTGGGCCTTAAAGGGGCCAGGAGGCACTTAGATCCTGGGGATGGAGGCTCAAGGAGCCAGGGAAGAAACATGTAAGGTTGAGAAATCCATCAGAGTGGAACCCTAGTTCCGCTGGAGCATTAAGAAAAAAGAAAGAAGAGAAATGAAAAAAGAAAAGAGGTGTCAGGGCAGAGATCTGCGCCAAATTATACAGCTATCCAAGAACATGGAGTGCAGCGTACTCAGGTAAGTTTTGTACTTTTTGTGTGATGTAGTATGAATATAAAATGTGTATCGTCTGCAAAGAAGTCAGAAACAGTTTTAAGGTACAACAGATGCGGATTGATGTGGGTGCGAACACCTCTCCAAATTGGCAGTTCTTTGGATATATTATTATGCCTAATATTTATGAACACTCAAATGTTGTGTGATATCTCCAACTTTAACAAGCTCCATTATTTTTTATGAAGTTTGCTATAAATTAATTTTATGTTCATGATAGGCTAATCGAAACTGGACCTAGTTTAAATTTGGATCCGAACCTCTGTGAAATATGCCTCCAAACGGTATCGAACCCGAGAGATCTTGAGAGAATAGGTTTTTGTTTTCATTGTTCATTTAGCTACTTTACTCTCCATATCTGATCAATGGGAGAAAATTTGATAACGTCATAGCTACAATAGCTACTCATTCCAACCTTGGACTTACTCTAATCTCTATAACATGGAAGCCAGCTTGGTTTCTGTTTGTGGTAATATACAGTGCAAGTGTACCCAGTGTGCGAATTAACGGGGATATGCCACAGGTCTGTAGCCAGACAGGTGCCAGAGGGTGCTGGGACTTTCATGGCATCATGTAAATTACCTCCTCATCTGCGTCAAAGGTCAACAGATTTTGGGAACGAAGTGGAGTTTCATTGCTTCGGCCAGGGGTGGAATGTACAGTAGGCACTATGATTGAATATTGTACATTTTTTTTGTAAGTTGAGGAAAAATCCTTTTTTTTCCTAGTGTCCGTAGATGAGGCGCAACATAATATATGTTCATTTTGGGTCATTGTAGGATAGAAAAAGGTGGGTTTTATTTGTCATTTTTTGCCTTTTTAGCCTTTTTTAGGTCTTAATGGCTTTTTTTTGCAACTTCACCTTCTTTCGACTACATTTTTACTGCCCATTCTCAATTCGAATCATCATCAGTTCATCACCTCTTAAACATCCTTTCTGTAGCAAATATATATACATATTTGAACCATCCCTGAAACGAGAGAAAAACATTTTTGGACGACTGAAGCAGGTACGGTACAAGGTCCTTTAACCCTAACTTGTCTGGAAGGTCACGCTGTAAGTGGCAACTTTCTCTTGTTTTGAAGCTTTCAGTTTATTCGCACTGTGTTTTCCATACCACCAGAATTTTGTATTTTTTTATTCATTAAATATGTAATTAAAACTGAAGTAATTAATTAATTTGGATCACATTTATACGTCCTTTTTTAGGTCTTTTTATAGGTCTTCTTTTGGCAATTTATAGGTCTTCAACTTTCGAGTCCTAGTGATTATAAATATCTGTATCATCAAAACTAGTATGGATTGTGTAGTAAGGAATGATTTCAATAGCAGTCAATTAAGACTTCAAGTGATGTTTTTGTATATTTCTAAATATTGACCCCCTCCCACACACACACGCACATAATTTACCTTCATTCTACACTGTTAAACTTTTGAAAAATGGACTTTGTTTACAAAGCCCCCTGGAGATCAATTCTAGCTACGGGGCTGGTATGCCAGGGACACCCCCCCCCCAACACAAATTTTTATCCCCTGCAGAAGAAACATTTTTTAATCCCTGCCAGGGATGCTTTTATCCCTGCCAAAGAAAGGATGCTCTGTCCATTGTCAAATAAACTACGCAAGCCTACCGCCAGCTTTATACGTTGGAGGTTCGTAGATCAAATTTCTCGCTGCATGCAGTCATTGAGTTGAACGCGCAATAGATATTTGCCCAAGTTTTCTCGGTGTTACTAGTTCAATAGCTCTCTTTGTGTATGGGTTAGCATTTTCTTAGAATGTAAATGTACTGGGGGTTTCTAAATTACATCCAAATGTTATGACGAGACTTAATGTTGTAACGAACCCGTCTCGTCACAATTTGTACGAGTCGCACCTCTATTTTTTTGACCGATAAAAATATGTAATAAGAAATGTATCACTTTAAAAACAGGCTACACCTCTAAGTTGGTAAACTAACAATATTTAATGTAAGAATATACTTTTAATAGTTTATATTTCTTCCACTTGCTTACGCTAGCGTCGCCGACCCAATATAAAGGCGAGAGCGGGGCTAGCATCTCAGTTTGACTCCGTCTGCGGACGAGAGAAGTAGGGCTCTGCCTACGGGCAAGAGGTAAACTCCTCCTAACAGGACAGAGAGAAAAAGATATCCCACTCCACCTTCTGGTGAGAGAAATTTACTCCACTTTAGTGTGAGAGGACCCACTCCGCTTTCGGGCGAGAAACCCACTCCGCTTTAGGGCGAGAGATATTTAGGTACATTTTTCTTTCATAAAACCCCGTCATCTCAACGTTGGGGATGGTAACAGCTAAACCCCGTCTCCTCGATGCTGGGAAATTCGCTTCTTAGAATCTATTGCTTAGTTTTTGGCCTGTTACTCCTACATGTAAACAAAAAGCTGTTTCCAAGGTTACACTAATCTTTCTCTTTTAGATGCTTTGTTTATAAACCATTTGTGATTGTTTTCCTAACAAGAGTACTAGGTGTCATATACGAGGTTGTATGGGTTTACCTGTTCCCTTTTCTTTAAAGGTTAAAAGTTTTATATGTCAACTACAAAAGGCCGTAACTATATAGAGAGGTCCAAATACGAATGTATATATATCTTTATCTGTGAAACTATAAGTTCGATGTATAAAACTACTGTAAAAGGGTCTAAGTTCCTTTCTTGCTTGAGTTTGTGATGAAATAAACCTTTATATTTTTTAGTTAATTTTGAGTTGTCAATGAACTTAACTGGTTGACTACGTCATAGCCCACTAAGTGCTCGTTTATTTTCCCGAACCCTGAGTAAAATGGAGTCTCATGCAACCGCTGGAGAAAAGGTTAGCATTATGGGTAGACTTGAAACACTTAGCTAACTAAGCTATTGGTCATCTCTTCTCCTCCACCGAACGAGTGACTGTTACAATGTTCTAGGTACTTGGAACTGGAAGGCAATAGTAGAGTTTGCTAACTGGAAAAGTATACAAATTTGCATATGTAACCCCCCCCCCCCAGAAATGAAATCACAAATACGACATTGAGTAAACATCCCCCCAAAGCAAAAAGCTTAATTCACACACTGAGTGTAGCTTACAATTGATACTCTGTGAGGGGAGGTACCCGACTGAAATTCACCCCTCCCAACTGTAACTTCCAGATCCGCCACTGACTTAAAGTGGCCATGTTGAATGTTGATTAAAAAAAGGTAAAGTGCTCCTCTATTATCTGCACCACGCAATGAAGGCATATAGGCGGTGTGGGGGTGATGTGATCAGCATCACGCCCCTGACTGCCTTTACCGCCCAGGGTTTCCCAGATACCCATGTCATGGGGCCGCTTCCAATGTTAGAAAATTTCCCGTATTTGAACCGGCCGGTGATCGAACCCGGGACCTTTGTCATGGTAGTCAGATGCGTTACCGACCAAGAAATGTCCAATTCTTGCAGCAATATTTTATTGTGATTTCAAAAGAAAGAGCCAGGAGAGAAGCAAAGATAAAAACAACACCAAACCTGAGTGTCAATATCTCTAGTTTCGAAACTCGAATCACAAAATTTTTTTCACTATGATACTGTTCGGGAAAAGTGTACAAAAATGATTCGCTAGAAGTAGGCTGTTTTTCAATGATTTCAATAACTCACCTGATTTTGAATGTTTCAGAAAATTATTCATGAAAGTAGATTGACGTAAGGTAGCCTTTTCCCGTTCTCTCTGCCTTCTCCTATTTTCTGTCCCTGACAGTTTTTTCTTTGCTCTACTCATTTTCATTGGATGCGAAAACAGAAAACCAGAAAGAAAAATTCAGAAATATGCAAACTGTTAAGACCGTACTCTTCTCATGCATGCGATTCACTCACTACCAGACCAACTGAGTATCCGAAGGGAAGCAATACTATGAACTATTTAAAAAAATTGTTTTTGTGCTGCTTATTGTTGCGGATTATTAAAATGTTCAAAAACGTCCAGTAACCCTTCCGAACAGCTGCCTGCCCCGCGACAATTTAATTCGTAAAAGTGAGAATGGACCTGATAAGGGATTGTTGACGTTAGAGGACAGGTTCTGCACGATTGTTGACAGTTGATTGAAGCAGCAAGCAAAATAAAAACGAAAGAAAAGGAACGATGTTTTTGCATTTTTTCCTCTTACATATCTCCAAAGTGTTTCAGTCGGAACTTTGCAACGTGGAAGTTGCATAGCAACAAATATATGTGCAAGAACAAGAACAAGTTTACCCAAAAGGATGCATTCAGTAAATAAAATCCGGCTACGTTCTGCCTTCATGTCGCCCCGGTGTCCGTGAAACAACAGAAGGTACGGCCGTACCATTGTACCCCCTCTGGAGCCGCTGGTGCTGAACGCAATGTAATTTCGCTAAAAATCCAAAAGTGTATGCAAGGTTAATATCGTATAGCCTATAGCTTGAGACTACAAGCACTTATACGTGATTAGAGTGTATTTCTTTCAGCTTGCATTTGTCCGTAAAGCATGCATTGAAATTTTATTTCCAGACAAGAAAGATATGTCCTGCAAGAAGGAGTCACTCACCTCAACTGATCCCAGGTGAAACTATAGAAGTCACGGCAATAATTATTTTTTTTATGTTTGCAAACAATTTATGTTTTACTTCCAATATTTATTACTTTAGTGTTATTGTAGGGTGAGAAGGAGTATGTGTATAAAGATATACTTATCAAACACTTAAGATGTGCAGATTAGAATGTAGATATGAAGTATTTTCTTGTAACATGAGTTTTTATATAACTTCCAACAGGTATTTGAAGATGAGTTATCTCTCAAATTTTTCATGTTAAATGAACAACTTGTCTTGAAATGAAAACGTAACAATAAGCAAGCATAACTCTTTTACTTAGGTCAATAAATAGTGATTTTTTTTTAGTTAATACAATGGTGAGATACACAATGGTTCAATCAGTCATATGAGACAAATTTGTTTCTTTGTTTTGTTAACAGAGTAACATTATTTAGGACTGCAAAACTTAATATAATGCATTTATAACTAGCTAGAAATCTTATTACACCAAAATATTACTTCATTTTGGTTATCCTAGTAATCGTTATAACTATAGGGTGTTCCGTATAGGATGCCGAATTAGAAAATGAAATGAAAATAGGGAAAATATCATGAAAATAGTTTTATATATATAGCAGTAACATCTCCCATTTACGTATGAGAGACAATGTCAGGCATATGTCCACCCCTTCTGAGTCTGCATGCATTTATACACTCCACAAAATTATTGATAACCCTCTCACAGATGTTTGTCCCGATGCCTCCAATCACCCATATGATTGACAGATTGACAATGAACCAGTTGACTGAAACTTCAATATTAGTCTGCCAACTGTAGACTCGTTAGGTCTAAAATTCCTTCCGAAAATCGTACGAAGTTTTCGCACTGTCTGCGTTGCACTTTCACCTCTTTGGTAAAATGTCTTCACAATGAGAACATGTTGCTCAATCACAAACTGTTCCATATCGTAACCACAACAAACGAGTCAAAACAATTGAGGCAACATTAATCGGAATGACAACAGATACCAACATTGATAAGAACAGGTCTGCCAACCTTGAAACAAAACTATAGCACTCGATTCAAATTCGGTGTCCTATACGGAACACCCTTTATATTCAGCATCTCACAAAACAAAACAAACACACATACATGAGCGTTAAGCACAGAATATACACACTATTATTTACAATATCAAGAATAGTTATAAAGTTTCAGAATCATATTATAATTTATTAACTAATATTGTTAAATGTCTACTTTCAGGGTAAGGAACTGGATGTGCTTCTATGTTTGTTCCACCATCTATTTTCTCTGCTTATTATTAGAGAACGAGTGTTAGACAAAATGCCTATTCTCTATTTTTACAGATGTCATAACAATGACTTCATATAAGTTCATATCAGGGTATTAGGGTTTCATACAAAAAAGTTTTATTTTGCCTGGAAATTTTGACCAAATTATTCGGTTACTCCAAACAAACTCGCACGTTTTCTGCAAGAAACTGTTTTCTTACAAATAATTATTTCTTTGTCGCCTATTCACTATGCTAAATCTTATCTATGAGGGAAAGTAAACTGTCTTTGCCCCACCAGTTTTGGCACCTTGCCCCCCCCCCCCCCTTTGTTTTGGAACCCAATTGCGGCCACTGGTGGCAGCTGCTATTGAGGACATCAGTTTTCCAGAACATTTTAATAGGGTTTGAAGGCTACAAGGAAATCTTCCGGAATGTTATTCTTTAAAGCAGGGGTGTATCCAGAAAGGAATTTTTTTTTGGGGGGGGGTCCAGCCAGGGGTGCCCATTCCCCAAGGCCAATGATGCACCCCCCCTTTATAATAGTATGAGGGTAGTTATCTCATTTCTTTTGTGTGTGTGTGTGTGTGTTTTGTTATTCTTTGAATCGTAATTTGAGAATTGAATGTATGTTGACACTTTTCAGGAGCAGTTTGAAATATTTGGCTGCACTCTTCATCTGAAATCTCCCAAAGTTTCTGAAGCAGTTCTGTGACGTATCTTGGGTAAGAAAGAGCAGAGGCTAAATTGTGATGAGGGCTCTGAATACTTTGACAACTGTACAGCAAAACTGAACACATTTTCACAGATAAATAATACAATTAAGAAAGTCCCCTTTTCAACTGCAGCTACAAGGCTTGGGATATTTCACTCGGTCAGCTCCACCTAACTGACAAGGTTGAAAAAATTTAACAAAAACATAAAGTGAATCATGTTTTTCCAGAAATCGAGTTTCACACACTGACAATAATTTGTTTTTAATGTCTGGTACATAATACACTTGTTTTTAGTATTTTACCTACACATGTATTATTTCTAAAAAAACACAAACTTCACTTACTGTACCAAAACAGTTTCTCACTGAAGTCAGATTTTCAGCTGATAGCTATATCACTACCCAGTGTGAAACAAAGAAAAACAACATTTAGTGGATGTTATTTTCAAATCCACAAACCGTGCACACAGAGAGAGGGACCCCTCCTCCCAGTGAGGTGCACTGAGGAGTACCGAGTCTAGTGATGATAGATCAATCAATCTCACATTATTTTCAAACTGCTATATTTATTGTCTTGTCGAAGCCATAGTAAGTGTCCTGGCAAGGGAACTAATGTCAAATAGATAAGAACTGAATATTGATTGAATAATAAAAAAAAGGTGTTCCATCTTATACGTGGTCTGTTAGGATAGGAAAGTAATGAGACTGATTTTCTGTAAACAATGAATTTTATTATTTTTACAAATCAAGGTTATCCCCTTCAAAATAGTTCCCTTGGGTAGCTACACAGCGATGGAGGCGTTGTTTCCACTGTTCGTAGCAGTGCTGGAAGGCTTCTGCTGGAATACCTTTTAGCTAGTCGGTTACGCTCTGCTGGATATTATCCAAAGTATCAAAATGGCGTCCTTTCAAGTGGTTTTTGAGCAAGGGGAATAAAAAAGTCACAGGGACTGAGATCCGGCGAATAAGGGGGCTGAGAAACCACAGGAATGCTTTTTTTTTTGCCAAAAGTTCATTGATGGAGACTACCGTGTGACATGCAGCATTGTCATGGTGCAGCATCCAAGTGCGTGCAATGTCTGGTCGCACACATGCAACCCTTTTCCTGGGTCTTGCAAGGACTTCATTCGGTACACACGTTCAAATTTAACTCTCTGCTGATCATTCTCACCGTCAATCGACGATCTGACCTCACAAGACCTCACTCTTTCCACATTGTCATCCATTTTTGAGGTTCAAGGACTTCCCGCACGAGGTTCGTCTTCCACTTGTTCTTGGCCTTCTAAAAAGGACTTGTGTCATCTGAACACTTGTGCCCTAGATAGTGCATGTTCTCCATAAGCCCTTTGTAACTTTTCATAAGTCACAGTGGCGGATTCGCCAAGCTTAACACAAAATTTGATAGCACAACGTTGTTCAAACTTTTGCCAGTCCATTTTCGTAACACACCTCACAAACACAACTTCACGTCAGACACTCTCAACAATCGTGTAGCAACTGTAGCAAGTTGAAACTTGTACTGAGTCAATGGCAAGCATTCTCCTACCTGCCGTGTGAAGGTAGGGGCAGCAGCATTGCCGGTTCGTGCACAGTGTTGCCAGTCTCTTTACTTTACTAACAGACCACGTAGACAGCACATCGTTACCTGCTTCCAAAATTATAAAAGACAGAGCTAGACCAATTGTGGACGAAATCTGCAATCAGATATAAACAAAATGTTCCGGTGTGTCATGTAGCATTCTGATTCATTGTGTTGCATCATGTCCCGCCACGTTGCATTGCATTGTGTCCTGTCTCGGTGTGAGGCTGGCCTTACTGGCCCCAAGGTGCAGGTGGAAAGCTCACAAGGCACGGCCTGCAATATTGGATTAGATAGATGTACAGAATAAGCATAAGAGGATAATAAAACCTTGCTATGAACAGTGAGAATACTTTTATTCAAAAGTCTTGCAAATGCAGTCTGCAGATATGAACTGGAATGAACACATCAAATGGCAACAATCATGTTTAAAAAGTGGTCAAATAAACACTCTCCTTAATTTAATCAGTTATTTACATTATATACATCACATAACAATACTTTTAACTGGTCCCATTTGTCCACTCACACATTATCTTCCAAGCACTTTTAACATCTCATGGAACAGCACAGTCTCAATAAAATTTCTTGGAAGTAAAATAAATCACAATGTCTTTTCCAACTGCATGGAAACTATATCACATTTCCTTGACCAGGCGTGTTGGTGGGTTGCTGACTAGATAATACAGACGAGACCTGTAAACACATTAAAAATTAATTATCTTCAATTCAGGATGATTACCCACATTCACTGGAGAAAAAATTTCTTATCAATCCCTGTATACAATGCAACCGCTTAAAAAAAATATCATATACTCCCTCTGTCCCATAATTATAGTCCGGTATGCCAAAATGGTAACTTTTTATTTATGTTCTTTTGGATACTTGATCGGCCAATTTGTACTGATCCTTGAGTAATAACGTTGTATGACTCATTCCAGTGTTTCATTTTCTTCTTCTGTATACACAAGTGTCAGTTTGAATATCAGACAAGTATTTTGTGACAACAAACAAAAGTGTACCGGACAATAATTATGGGACAGAGGGAGTATACAATAACTGGAGCCAGAGAAGGGGAATTCCCTTCCAACCTCCCCATAACCTCTATTGCCTGCCAAAGAGAGTTGAAAAAGAAAAAAAATAACATTATTTAGTAGAATGGCAGCAAAGCACCTAATCATAGGTTATTTTCAACAACTTGTATACATTCATGCTAACAACTAAAACTAATTTCCTGACCATAGCATTTTCACGTTTACTCTTTTGCTTATCAACCTTTTCCAAAGCTAATATTCTCAACATCAGCTATCTCTCCCATTATACAGTGCGTTCAACGAAAAACTGGCCCAGTGGTACATGTTTAATAGTTGCCCCATTTGCCTGTTTTGTTGTTGTGGCAGTCTTGTATGTACATGTACTTGTAGCAGGGAGTGAAAGGGGGGGGGGGTCAGGAAGGGGTGAAGGAAGGTGGGATGGAGGGAGGGTGGATGGAGTGTAGCATAACAGTGAAAGGCTGTATTCTTCAGTGAGTCAGTCACCATCAGTTTCCTCCACGCTTTCCGAGTATTGTGTTGTCGGTTAGATAGTGTGACTACCATGCCGTTTAGTGCTAAAGAACGTGCTTTTATTGTGGAACATTATATTAGACCAAATTCATATGCAGATGCTCGTGCCAAATTTGCAGCAACATTTAGGAAGGCTGCTCTTGCGAAAAGCTCAATTCAGGATAAGGTAGGGAAATTCCGTGAAACAGGGTCCTAGTTAAACATGAAACCTAAACAGCACAGGTCTGTACTAACAGAAGAAGTTGTGGAGGGTATTCGAGGCACCATAACAATCCTCACAAATCATTGCGGCGCTTAAGCCAAGAGAAGAACATATCCTTAGGGTCTGCTCACACAGCTGTGAGACAATGAAAGCACGTTCTTTAGCACTAAACAGTATGGTAGTCACACTATCTAACCGACAACACCAACAACACAACACTTGGAAAGCGTGGAGGAAACAGATGGTGACTCACCGAACAATATAGCCTTTCACTGTTACCCTACGCTCCATCCCACCACCTCTACCTCCCCTCTTGCCCCTTCCTCACACACCCTCACTCCCCGCTACAAGTCTGGCACAACAAGGAAACAGGCAAATGGGCCAACTAGTAAACATGTACCGCGGGGCCGGTTTTATGTTGAACGCACTGTACAACCTGATACTTGTATATGGATGCAAAAATTTCAACATAAATTGAAATCAGAAATCTTTATTAAGTAAATTTACATGTAGCTTTCCCTTATTATTTTTTTTTTATTTTGGCAGAAATTTATTTTCCATTTGTATTCTCTTCAATTTAACATTGACAAAAATTTGATGGAAAATCTGCTCTAATAAAGGCAATTTTTACTCTGCCTTGGAATGAAGACGGCAAACTATGGACAAGCAATGGAATACTCACAGGAAAGGTAATAAATTTACAGGATCCTTATTGATGAACCTAACCACTGAGGAGGTATTACAGCAATTCTCTGTGTATCAACAGTTCTTGCTGTCTCTGCATTCATTTCTGTTATTGCAGTACTGACATCAAATTTGTTCTATTGTGCAAATTTATCAAATGAACTTTGACATGCTATGTAAATGAAAAATTACTTACACATGGGATTTACTACTATCAGAGGTTTCTGATATCCACGGTAGGTTTTGGAGGTAGAACCTGCAGATTGCTATTAAAACGAACTATTTATGACTGAAATGTATCTGCACCATTTTAACCAATATGCTATGATTTCTCATATTTTGTCACCCTACTGAGTTCTGAATTGAATATTTGGGAAATTTCAAAAATAATTTATAACTAATCTCAATTAAAATGAATTCAATACACATCATTCAAGTGAGTTGTAATAGTAAGAGATGTACACAGCCACGTAGCCAGTGGGAGGGCTTGGATGTCTGAAGGGCAGAAATCCTACAAATATCTCATTTAAATATTGTGTAGTGATAATTAATTTTACTTCATTACCAGGATTAAACATGCTGTCTAAGAAGTTATAATACATTGCCAAATTTTTCTTCAGGGCTTCCACCCCCAACTTTTTTGCCTTTAGATGGCAGCTGCTGTTAATGGATCAGCCCCCTCCGAAATAAAATTCTGGCTACGGGCCTGGATGCACACTTTAAAATTCATTTGGAAGTGTTAAGTTTTAGCAAGTCTACACAAATGTTATGATCAATGGAAAACATTTTAAAAAATAAAATTATTCTTTTTCTTAGTTTCATAGTTGAAAAAAATTACAATACATTGACACACTTTTATATTTCTTAACTTAGAAGCTGAAATGAATAGAAGAAATCAATGGCAGAGAGGTCAAATCATTCAATCTGTACATTTGCAATTACTTACATTTTTAAACATTTGTTGCCTGAAGAAATTTGTAGTTACATTTGACAGTGTAGTTGTAAGTCTCTCATTGCCACCCACTTTACATTTGATGTAACCATAGAGATTAGCTCCATTTAAGACCAATGCTATACACACAAGGAGCTAGAAAATAATAAAGAAAATACCTTAGGAGTAAGATGAACAAGAAACAGACAAAAGAGCTTACAAAAAAAACATTCTATTAAAAAAAATACATATAAATTGTCTTGCAAGGAATATTTCGCTTAACCCTTAATGAACTTACGATGGCATACTTTAAAAATGGATCAAATTAAGGAGCTACTGGACAGTTGCTCTGCACTAGCAAACATATGTTCAAAAATTTCTCTATCAAATTGTGAAAAAATACAACTGTTCAGAATTCCTTTGAGAGAGCCAAATAACCATGTGGCTGGCTTTCTCTGTTGTCTAGATATCTATAAAAGTGTCACATTATAGTAAGCCCAAATGCAAAGGAAAAATTGCATCTTCATGATAGAACAAATTTACTGTTAGAACAAAATTAAACCTTGTCACTAAATCAGTATTTATATTTTTTGCATATCTTACAGCAACACAAATACACCAACACAAATTATTCATATTTTGGGAAATGAGAGATGTGGTAGTAAACATGTTGTGTGAGAACAAGAGGGACATAAACAATAAAATTTCATATAAAATATAAAACATTTACTTACGATATGAGTATATGCTTCGTTGGTACAAGCGACGTTCTGGGGGTCTTACCGGCCCCTTTCTCAGGCTTCTTCCTAGGCACGTATCAAACCAACATGCCACGTCAAATGTCGCTCTTACCAACAAAGCATACTCGCATATCGTAAGTAAATGTTTTTTTATATTTTATATGAAATTTCATTGTTTACTGAAAGTGAGTAATTCGCACTGTGCAAAATACGAGAGACATAATTCCAATTTATGAAATGTAGAGGAGAGGAAATAATGTATTCTTAGGAATGTGTCTGAAGAGTCAGTAAATTGGCCGTAAGTAGCTCCAAGTTTCTACTACGTATTAGAAGTGGGGAGATGTTGACCCGACACCACAGAAAGCTCTGCAGAGAAGATACTTTAAACAAAACAAAAAACTGCATTTTTTGTAGCTACATTCCTCTGGTTCCCCTACAACAAATAGATATACAGAGCTGATGCACTCACTTCTCTGCCAAACCATGTTTTTGTTATTATTGTATATTAAATTTGGCAGCCACTGTCACTATCCTCATTGGAAGTTCCTGCACTATTGCTTGGCATGCTTCTATTCAGCCCAGCATCCTGAGCATGTAAAACAACAGTGCAGCAAGTTCTATTGAGGATATCAGCAGTGGGCACCAAATTTAATAGAACAATAACATATCTAAACACAAATAATATTTGTCCACAGTGCCAGAATGAAGCGTTCCAAGTGATTAGAATGCTTTAAATGTACATGTCAAAACATGCATAGACGAAATAAAATACATTCTGTTTGTAAAACACAAAGGAGGCTTAATAACCTTTTAACATATATACAACATGGTACCTGAGGAATCTAAACTAACCCTATTGTGATAAACAACAGACTACTGAACATCATGATTATACACAATATCATGCCCAATAACAACATTCTCTCTGTCTCTCTCTCACACACACATACATACATTTTTCTTAGTAAGATTAGTTTCATTTGTATGGAACATTAGTGAATGCAAAGAGGATGGTACTGTCTACTTTAAATTTCTTTTTCATTGATTTCATTACCGGCCATACCCAGAAAACCTTTCCCAAGTATTATCTAACTCCCGAGAGCACTATAAAAGAGACAAACAACCTTCTTCGGGAGGAGAAACTGAGGTGGCCAAGTAGGTCAGGGATCCAAGCAGAGTCGCGAGAGGGGCGACTGCTGCCGGCCGCAGAGAGTACACTGCAGGGCCGTCAGAACTCATGGAGCCTTGTCCAGAGGCAAGACCCTTCAGGCCACCCAGTGGAACCAACGACCGGCAGTCAACCGTTCCAGCCTCCAGGATCGAGATAAGTACCTGCCCTTTTATGGTGCAATTCCTTCCACCCCTAACTTCTCCCTAACAACTGGAGTGTTGTTATTAACACAATAAAAACTCAGTCAGCCATTTATTTGTGTTTCTTCAATTTAACTGCTCTAACTCTGACTCGCCACCCGTTGGTCAACGGGTCCTACCCTCCAATACAGAGGGTAGAATCCGGGTATGGCTAAGGTGTTAACACCCCCAATTGTCTCTCCAGGGACCAGCCCTGGGACAGAACCTTAGCTCGTAACCTATTTTGTTTCTTTCTCTGATGAAGAACCCAGGTGAGTTTCAGTATTTGGACTAAAGAATAAAGTTTACTCTAACTCAATTTATTAGTGAATATAGCTAATGCTTTAAAGCAGCGTTTGTCAACCGACGGGGTACAGTCTGGTACCGAGCCCTATTTCTAGTTACAACGGGCCACAAGAGGTTCTCCTGAAGTTTGAGACTTGAGCCTGAGTTGGCTACCACTTGGGAAGATGGCCTTTGGTTTGACTGTGATAACAGGAAATGCTTTTGTGACAGTGTTGATGATCGACCACACAGTCTAACCGAGGGGCACATTGCTTCTAGCCTCAAAATTTGGAAGTTACCGGACTGGCCGTTTCTCGAGTCAGAGCTGAAAGGGTGAAGCGACTTCCAGCCCAAACTGGCAACTACCTGGAAAGATGGGCTTTCGAGAGTAGTTGTTGCAAAACAAAACAGTGAACAATCTCCTTTCGTGCTGTGGTCCCGGATTGACCAAGCGTTGTGAGGAGCTACTTAAAAAGATGTATTGGGCTCTGGTCTCGAAAGCCAGAAAAACAACGGCAATGGGACTCAATGCACTGAGTACACATCATCACTTGATGTGAAAGATGCTTGGCAGACTGGATCCTTAGAGGGCTATCAGACCATGGAGTTTGGTTTAAATGCAACTGAATAGAAAAATTTACACACAATGCAAGCATGAATAACAAAAAAATAATAATATTTCATCTGAAAAATTAACAAATATTCTATTATTTGAATAAAAATAGAATATAAAATGAAAAATAACTCCACGCAACAGTGAAACAACCAGTTATGAATAAAATGAAAAATATTAATCACTCTGATACTTACCAACCACTTGAGGTTAAGGCCAAATAGTGCGAACAGGAAAAACACCACCCACAAAAGTGGACAGATGAAAAGAGCCAACCAAAATATTCGAGCTTCTGCGGCTACAATTCGATTCTGTTTGTCGCCCTGAAACGGGTCCATGCAGTAGTACAGGGATTTAGTGATTATATAACTACAATACTCTAATACAATTAAGCATACACTTAAAATGTACATATATTCCATCACCCAACCCCCTTTTTCCTTCTGGGTTATAATAAAAGAGGAAGTTTCTTCTTATAAAGTATTAAAGTGAGGAAATACAGTATTGATGAGTTAGGGCCTCCCCGATGGCGCAGTGGTAGCGTCGTTGCCTTGTAATCAAGGGGTCCCGGGTTCGATACCCGCTGGAGGCACATAGTGGTTCGGATCCCACTTTAAACTGTAGGTCCAGTCCCGATTAGCCTTACTGTGCATAAAGTGGACTTAAAACACCAAATCAAATCAAACCAAATCAAATCAAGTATTGATGAGTTTTGTTACCTCATTCTTTGGTACACACAGGAAACGTACTACGTTCCAAGATGTAGGCAACATCATCATCAGTGTATCAAAGGCAACAGGTCCCTTTGTTGTATCACCAAGACCACTTCCATATAAGTAAAGCAACAGAAATGAAAAATCAGATGAAATGAAGTCCTCATTTTTTGCTTAAATTTCTATGTATTATAGATGACTGTATATCAGTTCAATTCAATCACTGACACTGGGTTACACCAGTGGCACATTCTGAAAGTTCAACTGCAACAATTCGTATTTATTGTACATATTTATTATACACCCTCCCCATCTAGATGAATCGGATATAATTGAAATAAATATCAATGTAGGCATGTAAGTAAAACAAAAACAGGAGCCCGACAACTTCAAATTTAATTCAAATCTACATATTTTTATGAAATTTTGACCTGGATGCCTTTTAACCATGGAAAATTTTCCTTCATTTAGCAAAACTGCTTCTGACAAGCACAGCCCAGAAACAGAAAGGATCAAGCAGCTTCCTTCTGCCAAACGCTGTTTCTAGTGCTGCAAGTGACCAGATGGGTCGTACGTTTTAAATAGCTACCTCGTCATCCCTACATACACTCAGGGAGGAAACCTGGCTGTCAGAAGGGTGCGATGGACAAGGATCACTTGTAGACATAAACCAGTCTTTAAATTACTGACATAATTTAATTACAGGTAGGCTTAAAAGCTTGTTTTAATAGTTTGCATAATATAAAATGAATGATTTCCCATATGTTAAAGCTCATGTATTAAAAAAAATATATGCGAAGAGTTGGTTTAGCGGTGGTAAATGCAGTAACATGGAGGATACAACACTGGCTTACACCTGTATGAGCATGAGTATCCAACAAGGATACGTAAAATGAATACTTTTCATCAATTATGCACAAATAGAGGTTAGTCTAAATTAATTACTTAAAAGTAATAACTTCAAAATAGTAGCCTAAAATTCCTTAAATATACTACAAAATTAACACCACGTCATCAAGTTTTAAATTTACAATCCATAAAATATGCCTATGGATATAACAACTGAGCTGATATTTAATTCAGTAAATGTACTTGCTTCAAGGAAACACAAAGCAAAATCACAATGATTGCAAATATTAATTTATAACTTTATTGTAATTTAAAACAATTCAACTTTTATTTAGTGAAAACTAAATGAAGAGATTTAAATTCACAAACACAGTTGACTTTACTTCTTACACACATATATAGTAATTGTGTGTGCTTTTACAAAAATTTACTTCATTTTCAGTGACTCAGCATCACTAAATGGACACAAGAGTACAGGAATGGTCACAGCAAGTCATTGAAATCAATAGGCAATTACATAATTTTTTTGCAAAAGTCACACAAAATTACTACATATCTGCATAAGAGGTATATCATAATACTTTCAAAACCAATGAGGCGGTCAGGGGCGTGATGCTGATCACATCACCCCTACTCACGACCGGATCAAGAAAGTGTGGGGCGTTACCCCCACACCCCCTATATGCCTTCATGGCATGGTGCTATGCACAGGGGAACGCTTTACCTTTTTACCTTTACCTTTACCAATGAGATTTACATCTTTTAACAAATGAAGGGCTCGGGAGTAAAACATGGACATTTTGGTTATTATTGAGTTTATTAAGCAGAAAGGTTATTAGACGATAAACTGTAGATAAATTTGTTTCAGTGTTGTGTCTATTTGAGAAGGTTTCAATGAGTCCAATGCAAATTACATGACATGGCAATTATACATGAAAATTGAAGTACGGTTCTCAATAATAACCAAAATGTCACTATGTTTTACTACAGAGTCCTTCAAATATAATAACAAGCATTTTACATTACACATCAATAGTAACAAATATATTTTTTTTTATTCTTGACATTTTGATATTAATTTATCCTGAAAAATACATATATTCGTGTAAAAATGCCAACTCCAACTACAAATAAATGTGGGGGTGGGGATGCATGGGGGGTAAGCATAGTTTTTGCCTGAAATAGACCCACTATAGACCAAATCTTTACTGTTAGGCAGATGATGTAAAAATGTTACGAGTACAACTCTGATATTTATCAGACACTGATAGACCTTAGGCAGGGTGTGAGAGAATTATTACAGGAAAATTTATCAGCAATCAAGGAAATAGAATCCAAAGCAAATTAATATGACTTGTTAGAACACACAATTAAGTATATATACTAAATAACAACAACACTCTCACCTTTCGTGATTCATACACCCAATGACTCTTCCCATTGTCATCAATGTAATTCCACCACCGTAGGCCCACCAACAGTCTACCTAAAAATTATAATAGATAAAAACATTAAAATATGAAGTAAAAATGGGTTTCTTTAACAAACAATAACTTAACGTCAACCTTTGTGTGACTAAGTGAAGAATCTTCAGCCCTTTAAAATAAATACTACTTGTAAAATTATCCTATCACTCATGTCATGTTCTTGAAGGTTGAAATTATTTTGTGCTACTCGAAAGCATTGTTTCTTTTAAGTCAACTCTATGCCCAGATAGGTTAATCGAGACTGTACCTACAGTTTAAAGTGGGATCTGAACCACAGTGCAGTGTGCCTTCAATGAGAATTGAAAATAAAACTTTAAAAGTTTCAACATTTTGCATGAGTTTTTGTGATACTTTACTATTATACAAACTACCTGATTTCAGACCGCCTGTTTTCTGGGAAAGCAAAAGAAACACTTATGGACATAATAGGAACAATATATAAATCATACAATTAGCTCTTTGTTAATTGTGATTTACAAAAGTCGCTTGTTGAAAGCGTCGACACCGGACCTAACCATAAATACAATTCTGTTGATCCTGAAAGTCAGAAGTTAAAACAAATGTTGGGGGTCAGCAAAATGCAGAAAATAAAAAGGACAGAATACATGTGGCGATCGGCAGTGGCTGCGTTGACTTTTGGAAATCACAATTCACAAAGGTCTAATTGTATGATTTATATATTGTAAACTTTCAAATACAGTGTTCCTATTATGTCCATAAGTGTTTCTTTTGCTTTCCAAGAAACAGACGATCTCAAATGAGGTTGTCTGTATGATACTAAAGTACCATTTTTGCACATGTTTTAACTCAGATTTTTTCCCTGATAATGCATGCAGAAAGCTGGTGAAACAACGAAAAACTTAAAGTTTAACTTTGATGCGTGCTGCATTTCCTTTGGTGTTCCTGCTCTCGGACAGGTAAGATGAATATATACAGGTTAATTCTGAATTTTCTTGCCTCTTATTTTCATATTTAACATTAGGTTTACTTTAATTGAATCAAAATTAATGTTGATTCTTAGAAACAAGAATAAGCGAATTTGCATTCCACGCATGTTACATAGTTCTGTAACACTTACAAACATTGCAAAATTAATAATAATTAAAAATATACAATTAAATTAGTCTGTCTTAATGGCATTGGGTACAGTCTATACAGGGTGACCCAGAGATGTATACCCATTTTGGAATGAACATTACACAGTTAATTGTACACCAAACTGTATTATTTTTGTAATGTGTGTGATCTATTGCCATTTATTTTACATTTATTTATTTATTGCAGTTGCCATGGAGTCGTGGTCGGCGGAACATCACGTGTTCATGTATGATGCCTATGTTGCAGCTCAGAGGTTCAGCACCTGGTGGTGTTTTTGGAGTTACAGTGCCTGTGGTTCGAAACTGCTTGACTCATTTTAAGATTGTTTTGCATGTTGGAACTGATCCATGCCACCTTATGTCGAAGTGCCGGTGGAATAACCTCTGAGCTGCAACCACTGAGTCGCCGTTTCTCACATAGGCATCATACGTGAACATGCGATGTTCCACCGACGACTCCATGGTGACAGCAATAAATAAATAAATAAATAAATGTAAAATAAATGGCAATATATCACACACATTATACAACAAAAATAATAGTGTTTGGTGTACAATTAACTGTGTAATGTTCATTCCAAAATGGGTATACACCTCTGGGTCACCCTGTATAAGGTGCATATTTATTGTACATCTGTCGATATGCACTTGCATATTAAAAAAAAGCCTCCGACGTATTCTAGGGTATTGCTGAGGTGATCAATAAAGAGCATAGGCTATTATAGTAATATCATGCATGACAACTCACCTGTTATATTTTTAACTGTCCAGAAATCCATTGACAATAGCAACACCACTGTCACAAAACTGGCAATAAAACTACTGCCAAATAATCCACAGAACATATAAACTACTAGAGCTGCTACTCGAAAGCATAAATGGAAGAATGTCACAATAGGATGCCTGCAAAACAACAGAAAGGAAGAACCAGTTTTACAACAGATGAAACTAATTTACTAAACCATGTTTTTAAAGAAGAAAATCTGAAATTTCAGAAAAGTTCCTATTTGAAAGGTCCTGTGGCTCCACAATAAACTCAAGTGACTAAAAATTAGGGATGGGCCGATATGAAATTTTGGCCGATACCGATAAAGTACCAATCCAATATAAAATTAGAAATGGTCCTTGAAGAACCTGAAAGGTTAATTGACCTCCTTAATAAATGTGTTTCAAGGTGACTGCAGTGAAAAAGAAATTGCAGATTTAGACATTTACGTTTTTAGAAAGTAGGGCATGGAGATTATCCATAAAAATTACAACAAAATGGCAGAATATTGCACTAAATTATCAGATATTTATCGATATATCGGATTGGTAAAATAACCGATGAACCGATACACTGATATGCCTTTATCGGCCGATACCTATAGAGTACAGATTAATCGGTCCCATCCCTACTAAAAATTCTAACAGGCTGTGATCTTTCAATAGTTCATCACAAAAAAAAAAAAAAAAAAAAAAATATTATGCAAAACTAAATATTGCTTTCTTGTTATACAAGCTAAATTGCCTAGTTACATAGCCCCATTTCCACAACTGATAGTCTACTTGAAAACAGTTGGCAACACTTCTAGTTTCTGCTTGCAGTAATACATTTCTTATTTAATGATAAACTATGGGACAATTTTCAAATTGATTAATTAGCAGAAGCATAGGTACATAGCAATGATACATTCTGTAATATTTTTAGTTCCTTTGGTTTATTGTGGGAGAATTGGGGGCTCCTAACAAAATAAATCTTGAGTAAGTTACTATTTTCTTATGCTAACCAACTGTATCGAAATGGAATGGCAACTATTTACTTCCTGTGAAGAACTGGCTGTTTCATTTATATATATATATATATATCAAAACACCCCTATACGCCTTCATGGGGTGGTGCTATGCACAGGGGAACACTTTACTTCTTTACTTTTATAAAAAAAACATCAACTATCTATGACAAATAGTTATAATTCTCAGGTTTTTTAAAAAGATATTAAAATGTCAGCTTGAATTCGTTATAAATGACAAAAGTCGCAGCATGAATAATTTGACACAAGGGAGATGGTTGGTGGTTTGAACTACTCAAGTTAATGAAAAACATCACACGCTATTGTATTTTTATTTTGACTTCAATGTTACATGCAATACAATATGACTTTGTGCTATCTATCTTTGAACTTGAGCTAAAAGAAAAAGATGGATTTTTAATTGTAGAATTCCGGAAGCAGCAATTACTAATAAAATGCATCCAAGTGACTGAATAAGTAAAATGCAATAAAAACTTAAGATTACCAATAAGTGGAAAACTCTAATACTATGAGGGTTGTAAATAAAGTAGTGGCAACACTGTCAAAAGGTGATAGCACCATGCATATGCTATCAGGGAGTGAGTAATATCAGTTGGGGCCCATGTCAATGTGTGGAGTGCCAAAAGTGGTCGGTGCAGTGGGTGCTGTTGCGTATGTACGAGGCTGAAATGAGCACCATTTTCATCACCACCCTAAAACATGTTTGCCAAAGTAGGATAGCGATTTTGGATCAAAATCCAGGTGGCCCGCGGCAAAAATACACTAGTGTGTGATCAGTACTTGCATGAAGCCTGTAGCAACAATACCTAGCCGCAGCTGATTGTTGCACATTGGTGACAATATCGATAACCCAGCATGATGCAATTCTCCTCATTGTGAGGTTTATCTCATTGATGCATCACAACCTCCTCAAGAAATGCACTTACCCATTGTGCAAACAATCAGCTGCGACTAGGTTGTTGCAACACCCGCTGCACCGACCATTTTGGCACTCCACAACTGATATTACTCACTCCCTGATAGCACAGGCATGGCATCGTCACCTTTTCCTGACAGTGTTGCCACTACTTTATTTACAATCCACATAGTTTTATATTATTAAATTGTAACAATACTAATATTGTTTCTGATAACTACTACCGTACTACATGATCAATTTTACACCAACAATATAATCTCCCTACAAAAATTTCTGACCTACAAGAAAATTCCTTAATTCTACTTCCTCTGTGATTCTTACCCACCCTCAAAAAAATCTCTGCAGATGACCTTGTTAGAGGTAATTTAAACACGCAATGTGTAAATCAAAGCATTACTAATACAGTCACAACTTATAATAATATTTCTCAAATCTAGGTTAGCAATTATGACAAAAATCTTACTTAAGCCTTCGTCGAGTATCTAAATCTTCATCACCAAAAGCTATGGTATCATCGTCATCTAGCAGTGGTGCCTACAATAAAAAAAATAGCTTGGTATTAAACAGTATGCATATAATATATGAATTACATAACAGGATAACAGGTTTTTCTGTCATCTTTGCAATTATGAGAAAATTCAAATTTTCATATGGCAGTTTTTCATTTACATGTTAGTTGATTATATGTATTCTCAATGCACATATAGTGCTCTATCTTACATGAGAACTATTTCTAGTTTTGTTTCACAATTGTTTGTACGCTCATGGTCTAAACTTTTGTCTTTATTTTTTTTTTTTGTTTTTCTATGTTCCTCATCTGCCACTTTTTGCAAATTCTGATGATTAGATGCAACTGAAAAATGTCCAGACTGGGAATTATATCTGGGAATTTCTTTGAATACCAAGCTGGTGATCTGAACTACGAAGATTCCCAAATACATGACACTTGCAGGAACAAAATTAGTCAGTTCATACAGGGTGGCTCAAACAAAACTATACCCAATTTAGCAAAGTGTGTTAGCATGTTTGATCAATTACATCTGTAAGTTAGATGTTAAAACTTGGCCAGACCAGACGTTGGAAGTAGGCTTGACGGCACATGTGGGTTTATCTTAGAATGTTTTGGAATGTAGCTTCAAGCTACTGGTATGTTATATTGCAACTGCATCTTACATTTTGAAACTGACAAATTTTAAAGAATAAACCAAAATACGTCATTCAAGAAGTCTCTGACAACAACTACAAAAACATTGGGCACCTCCAGGATCGCTCAACATAGAAGCAAATGTTGACCTGCTACATCACAAAGTTTTATGGCTTTTCCTGGATTCAGAGTTGAGTGGCAGGAAGCAACAGCTGATGACAATTATCTCGCGATCCATGCTTTTCACACTGCACATCAAACTTTACCGAAGGTTGATTGATTGATTTGGTGTATTAAGTCCACTTTATGCACAGTAAGGCTAATTGGGACTGAACCTACAGTTTAAAGTGGGATCCGAACCACTATGTGCCTCCAACAGGAATTGAACCTAGGACTCTTTGATTAAAAGGTGACGCTACTACTGTGCTATCGGGGAGGCCAAAAAGTTAACATCGATATCTATTTACGTTCGTTTATATCAATAACTAAGAACAATGTTATGTAGCATATTTATAATTATATAATGTTGATGACTTTAATCAGAATCCATCTCTTTCCTTTGTTTTGGGTATAGTTTTATTTAGGTCACCCTGTATTTGTGGCCACGGTGGCTCAGTCGGTAACGATGCTAAAGGTCCCGGGTTCGATCCCCGGCCGGTTCAAATCTGGGAACTTTTCTAACGATGGAAGCGGCCCCGGCGCCCACCCAGCGTCGAATAACATGGGTACCAGGGGTAAACCCTGGTGGGTAAAGACGGTCAGGGGCGTGATGCTGATCACATCACCCCCACTCACGACCGGATCAAGAAAGTGTGGGGCGTTACCCCCACACACCCTATACGCCTTCATGGCGTGGTGCTATGCATAGGGGAGCACTTTACCTTTACCTGTATTTGACAACTGTAAATTTATGAGTTCTCATGTAGTCAAATGGTAAGCCCTCATGTCCTTGGAATGAGTAATTGATGGTACAATCTCCAGTGAGGACCTTATATTTACTATACAGATATGAAATTGTGACAACTGGGAGCTTGTCAAGGTAAACAGTAGCAAACACTGGTCTATATAATGGGCAGGTAATAATGACAACAAGAATCTGTGTGTGTTGACCATGAATCACTCAAAAAAAAATTGTTTGCCTGGTGTTGGTCCTGAATGGCAACGAAGATTAGTCTCAATTTTCGGTAACACTTTACTATAGGTGAGACGGATTTCTTCAAATGTACAGAAGAAAGTACTTACGCAAATCATTTTCTGTAGCATTGTTGAAGATCGGGAATGTAGTTTTGATCCATTTTAATGTGAATGCATGTGGTTTTCTACGAAAATCTCTTGCTTTCTGCATGAGAGAACAATGTTCTGTGTGTTAGATGATGTAAACCCCGTAGTCAGTGTTTCAACCCACACCGTGTTTTCGTGTGGAGGATGCGTCGTGAAGTTGTTGCCGGGTGTGGAAGATGCTGTGGAATTTGTATTTCAACACGGAATCTCGAAGAAAGAAGTGGAATGTAGGACATGGAAAGTCAAAATTAAAAGAATTCCGTGTATTTTCTTTCATCGAGAAAAACCGACGTTGTCCATATATGCTAAATTTAATGCAAGGAGTGCTAATGGAACCTAACCTAGTAGGCATACCTCGTCCCCGTGATGGTTCGTGGGGCTATCGTGAATTTTTGGGCTAACGTCAATGGTTTTTGGGGCTAACGTAAATGGTTTATTAATAATTACTCTTTATGTCAAAAATTGAACTTTTTTTGGTGAAAAAATTTCATCAAGTGTTTTCTTTTTTTAATTTAGATATTTTTCGGTGAACAAGGTTTCAACACTGCATGCACACTCCAAATCGACAAAACACTGGCACAACGTGCGATGAACGGGTAAGCTATCGCCATATTGTGTGTGGAAATAAGGAAGAACAGTAAGTACTCGTAAGTAAGAAATATACATTATTTTCATTAGAAATTCATTATTTCACCTAAAGAAATGTTCCGCAATGCAGAATAGTATGTTAGCAATGTAAAAAAGTTTGAAATAAATGATTTATAGGTGTCTCACCTATAGTAAAGTAGTACCCCATTTTCTATAGTAAAGTAGTACCCCATTTTCTATAGTAAAGTAGTACCCCATTTTCTAGTAGATTGCATCAGTATTCAAAATTAGAAGTCTGGGTGTAAAGGATCACCTGGATTGCATTTTGCAGACTAACAAAGCTCTGGCATCACGACTCGCAGCCAGTCTAATTCTCCGTGGGACTCGTGTTGTGAGCTCTCCATTCATGTTTGAGATTGTCCTTTCATACATTTCATCTAATTACTCTTCATCCTCATCTTCGCAATTAGCCAACAGTAGCAGAGAGGGAACGGATGGAGGCACTAGTTATGGCCACCTTAGGTAAAATGTACAATAGTATACAACTTTTAACATGATAGTGATGTTACCGATGACTTACAAAAATTATGATCACTGGTACAGGGTCTGTACATTATGACTAAGCATTAACAAATACAAACAAGTTAGTCGGAAAAATAGTTTTAAAAATATTACCCAAACGTGACACTATTCTTTAGTTATGGCCACCCATTTTCCCCACTTCTCTATGAACAAATAATGAAGTAATACAGACGAAACACAATATGTTAAAGGTAAATAACATAGTTTTCACTGGATGAACATAGTGTAAATGTAGTTGAACAACATAAATTAACATTTCCAGACTTCTCAGGTCATTCTGTAGTAAACAAAACAATAAAACATCAGTTCCAAAAATAAAAATAATAAGAAAAAAATTTTCACACATTAGATAGCAGCTTCATATCACAAGGAAATTATATGTCTAATGCAAGTTCACTGGCAATAATGTTATGCAGCAAATTACTTTTTTCCAGTGTGTTAACAGGACCAGGAAATTAAGTGTCGCCCCTCTTGCATTAGGATAGGCTACGGCAGTTTTTCCATAATGCCATTCACATTTATTGTTGAAATATCATTTTCTATAAAATCGAAGCAATCATTTTCTGCAGTGGCCATAATCAAAGAATCTTTACAAACCTGCATCTAGTAATGGCCATGTGGTCTACACATACTGTTTTGTGGTTATTTCTATTTCAGGATATAAATACTGCAATTCTAACATTTAAACTTACCTCTGAACAAACTATGGTAAAAATTTACTATTCCCCGAACACTTGTAACTTCTTCATTTCGGGATTTTTAACATTTGTATGTACCTAACTGCTTCGCGGAACATTGCTTAAGGTGTATTCACGTCTTTTTGATTAAATTAATTACAATTTTTTACATTACAAGTACTTCTTTCTTGTAGTTTTTGCTTGCGGAAAACACAATATGGCGCGTACACCTTCGTGCCTCATTGCACGTCGTGCTTGTGTTTTCTTGATTTTCATCTGCTATGCAGTGTTTTAACCTTTATAACTGCAAAAACACTAAGTTGATTTTTTTAAACTTTTTTGCATTGTTTTACGAACAAAATTTTTACTATGCTTGCCTGACCTAACCTTGCCGGAAATGGTTCGTTGCAACACTGCATCCCAATGAACATCAACAAAACACAAGCACGATGCATGATGATCTACCAAGTTATACACACCAAAGGCTATTGTCCGTCGGGAGAATTAATTTTCAACAAAAAACATGAATTTCCGCTATGATGCATTCCCACATCACAGAAAACACCTTCCATATGTTAGACAATGCTACAGGAACTTATTACCGATAAGTAGTTTCTTCTGTAAAAATGAAGAAATCTGTTCGGGGAATAGTAAATTAGTACCCAAATATTTAATAAACATTGGCGGTAAAATTTTCGTATCCCCAAAACGTATTTCTTCAATTTTACAGGAGAAAGTACTTACCGAAATGGGTTTATATTTATATTTTAGGAAGGTCTTGGAAGTTTGTTTTCACCTCGTTGAAATTTTTTTGCCGATAAATCATGTAATTTTCGACATTAATGTCACTCCGATGCACGAAGCTGTTTCCTTGATGTCCGTCTACTACGTGAACCAAATATTTGTGAGCATTTCATGACGTCACAACCGGTCAGTGTTTCCAAATGCACGGTTTTGTAACTGTGTAACAGTTCTAGAACGTAAATAAACGTGAGTTACTGTTCATCATTTCTGATTACGAACTTGCGACATCACGTGCACAGGAACAGTGGCATGCTCAATGTGAGGTTGATGGGGGTTATACCCCCCCCCTTTCACCCAGTATCTCTAAGGCTATTTATGAATGGTTTGTGGGGCTATCCGTCAATGGTTTGTGGGGCTATTTATGAATGGTTCGTGGAGTTTTCGAACCTGGAATAAAATACAAAATCAGTAACACGAAAGTAGGTATTTTTCTATGAAGAAGGTTGCAACACTGCATAACCACTGATCATGGACTACGCTAGTCAAGATTTCTCCGCCATATCGCGTGTAACGCAAGCGAAAGCGAACAAAATAAAAATACTCGATATTTCGAAAATTGAGATTATTTGCGTGCAAAAAACGAAACGCGAAATAGAAGAATCCTTACGAATGCAGAATATGTAAGTATCAATGTGAAAAATACGAAAATAAGGGAATTAGAGACGTTTGGTGATTACCGAAATTTTAATAACAAAACAAAACATATGCCTTCTCAACTAACCAGTACGGAATTTTGTATACAATCGGAACTTGGGCCAGTATTATCATTTAAATATATATTACTGATCAAGCCATTCGTTTTTACGCCACACTTGACTTTAGGGAAAATAACACAAACTCTTCTTCATAGGTGTTTGCCACATATACAAGCACAGTATATTTGGTAGTAATTCTGTTGACAACATAGGCACTCGTGTTTCATTTACAAGCGAGAGTTGCAGGGGCATATTAATTCCATATCAACAAATCATATTTATTTACCTATTTACATTCTTAATACAAGTTAAATCAATGAACTGTCATCTCAACGACTTAAAAGAATTAGAACATCTTCGAAGCAGCAAACTTCGAACTCTATTCTTGTTCAGGGTGTCATTATTATCAATTTGTAATACCGAAAAACTAGGTGTTCATTGTAAAAAATAAAAAATTCTCGCAAAGCTACTAAGGTTTGTTTTAAATATAAACAAAGAACAATAATGAATATTTAAAACTATTACTGATAGAACTCCAGAAAATTTTGTAGCCGCGTCAGACAACTCACCGTAGCAGACGCCATATTTGATGTTGTTGGACACTCAGGTTGCCAGGTTGTACGTACATTTATCATGACCTGTGCTGTGAACAGTGAACAGTGAACTTGTTGAACGAGTGGCGATATGATATCATATAGAGAACAAGAACAGCCTTATCATTTATCACTTCCTGAAAGGAAAGCTGCAAATTTCGATAAGGGAGACGAAGCAACTACTAAAACTTAAAATTTTAATTCCTGTAACAAGCATTGAGGTTAGAAATTCATGTAAGGAAAGAAATATTACAAGGAGAAAGAACACCATATCTCCCCGGCTGCGGGTTATATAGAACGTTTGAAATACACGCTACGCAAACTTATTTTCTAATGGTTCTTTAGGAATCTCGGAAAGTCAGTTTTTAATTTCCTATTCTACAAATTTCCCGATTTTATCAGATGGTCGGTCCCCCATTCGGCCATTCCCTTGAATGAAAGAATCGATTAATGACTGAGTCAAAAATTTGAATCGTTCAATGGACCGATCAGATCATCTATTCGTTGGTTTCATTTCATTCATTCCAATCCCGAGCAAGAGCAAATAGTCTGTGCTCTTGCACTCTCCGTCTGTCAGTATTTTGTTTTGCGGTAAATCTGGAATGTAATGGAAAAGTGTTTTCGAATTAATTTAAGCAGGATTGTCAGTTAAAAGATTGTAGGATTATGCAAGCCGTGAAATTAAGCAATTGCGAAAGAAGTTTTTAATTTTATCATTCCTATTTGGAACAGGAATTATTTGTGCACATTGACGTGACTTTTTACAGAACTTGACCTTTGTAATTTAATGTAAAGATATATTGAAATATAAGCTATCGACAGAAGGCAGTCAAAATGTTGCAAGGATACGGGCCAATTACTCAAGCGGCTTTAGGAACACTTTTTACCTGGGGTATGACAGCAGCAGGAGCTGCTTTAGTTGCAGTATTTCATGGAACTCAGGCAAGTGATAAATTAGGGTTTCAGACACAGCCTTTTACGGTAACAGTATGGTATAGGAAAAACACATTTCACTAGTTAATTTCGTCATTTTTTACATTTATACTTATCTATTATGCATTGCGAAACATTGTTGAAGATGGGATTTCTTTTCTTTTGTAATATTTTATATTAGTATTTATATACTTATTATGACGAAGTCTATTGCAATCATGTTGTCTAATGACTAATAAAGTATTCTATTCTATTTTCACGATAATACCTTCAATTTTCCGCATATCGAGCAATTATTGTTCGGTCCTCTCACACAATATAGCGGAGAAATCTTGACTAGCGTTGTCGATGATCAGTGGGTTTGCAGTGTTGCAACCTTCTTCACCGAAAAATACCTACTTTCGTGTTATTCATTTTGTATTTTTTTTCCGGATT
Organism: Lepisma saccharinum; assembly: GCF_977018435.1. Taxonomy (NCBI): domain Eukaryota; kingdom Metazoa; phylum Arthropoda; class Insecta; order Zygentoma; family Lepismatidae; genus Lepisma; species Lepisma saccharinum. The sequence goes on along the minus strand of NC_139243.1, from coordinate 23,072,190 downwards.
CGAAAACCCCACGAACCATGCACGGATAGCCTTTACCAAACCTTTAACTATCCTTAAGATATGAAATGCACCACGAATTATACTCTGCCTGCATGCTGAATGTGCTTTCTTTGTTTTTCTTCCAAGATCAGCTGCAATTTTCTGCTACACTTTCATTGACATAATATTATAACGTTAATGTCAGTCTTGGCACATGCCTAAATACATAACAAGGAAGTGGTGTCACTTTCACTTTTGGACACATCACTTTCATCACTAAGTGTCCTCCCCTTCCTGACTAACCCACTTTTGTGCTTTGTCTTTCAACACTTTGATATTTTTCCTTTTACAAATGTCTGTCGAGCATTCAACTGAGTTAACTTTATAATATTACATGACTTAAAAGTGCAGCTACAATGCAGCTGAACTTAGAACAATGCCATAGAAAGAACGTTCAGCTACACAAAATCACCCATGTCCAGTGTACTTCAGTGTTGCAATCTCACAATGAATCTCGATGGGTGGGGGACACATACCCAATGGAGGGTACTAATGAATTTTGCAAGTGTTATGGGAATATAGAGAAGAATTTTAACACAGTGGAAAACTGATGTTGAAGTAAATTTAAAGCTTCAAGGAACTAATTAGAACAGCCCTAATAGGTGCATTTGTGTCAGTTATTTACATTTTTTTCATCACGTGCATTGTATTTGTGTCAGCATAATAAGAGGTCTGTTTAAGAAGTACATCCTGAGGCAAAAACATGCATGCTCTAATAATAGTTATTTATTCCTGTGCAGTGATATGTACTTGGTATTTAGGCATCCTGTTTGAGCCCTCTTGCTGTGTGTTAGGAATGGCCAAATGTGGATAAAATTTTATCCTGATATTGGATAATTTTCTATCTGGATTTCTAATATCCAGATATTCAGATTGACTGAAATATCCAGATATCCGAACGTGTGCATTATCCGAACTGTTCTATCATTTATCCATTTTACAGGCTATCCACATATTCTTTCATTTGTCGTGTTCATATTTCATTGTATGGATTTTCTACAAATCCTTAACCTTAGAACACTACCGTGTCCCCATATTGCATTGTAACTAGCTCTACTTAAATGTTACGTACATGAAGAAATTGATTTTCATCAGAACCTCTACATCATGAAAACAAAATGACCATTTTTTTAAACATTATTTTGTCTTATTTTCCTTATATTGGAGTTTTATTCTTCATTTAAAAATGTGTAAACATGGTTTTATTAAGCATAGAATATTTTAAGAGATTGTCTTGATTGACAAGCCTGTACATACATTAAGAATGAAGGCGAAAAGTTCAAACAGTAATAATATTTATAATCCTGTAAATAAGGAATGAATGTAATTTTAAAGTCTTACAAGAAATAGTGCATGCGTCTAAACTTTTGTTTTTAAAAATCGAGCTATCAAGATCGAATTTATGAATGTAAAAATTACAATTCTATTACTAGCGCTATGTATTATTGACATACAGAGTCCAACATAACGAACAACAAACTAAAGACGTTCAATGCTTGTACCCTCTTTACCACAGTCCTGCCTCGCGTCTGACAGAATGCCCGAGGCACTGCTAGGCAGAGGGGTGAGTGGGTGGGAGGTAGGAGAGGGATTTTAGTGCAAAGCATACGTAAATTTTACATATGGTAGTGTTCTAGGGTTAATTAAATCTGTACTATCTGAATATTTTGTGGCAATCCCTACCGTGTATCTGGATCCATTTCACAGTTAGTAGTACCACACTTGTGTTAGATAATAATGTATGTTACACATACAAACTGACAGTTTACTTTAGGTGTATAAATTGTATAGAAATTAGATCTGAGTGTCTTCTGCATACCTTTTACATGTTTCTTTATTATATACAGAGAAAGTTGCTAGATGCTAGTCTTGGATTTGCTGCTGGTGTGATGATTGCAGCTTCATATTGGTCCTTACTTGCTCCAGCCATAGAAATGGCAGAAGAATCGCAAATGTATGGAGAAAGTGGCCAGTTTGCTTTTTTACCTGTTAGTATTGGATTTTTGTTTGGAGCCGTATTCGTGTATGCAACAGATGTTTTTATATCAAACCTAGGAATCAATTCTCCAAACCTACTCTTAGGTATGAAATCCTTGTTTTTACATAACAGTAATATTTGATAAATGTCTTCTATTTTTGTGCATTTACATATATTTTTAGTTATTTTCATTTTTAACAGCTTTTTTTTTTTTGTGTGTGTGTGTGTGTGTGTGTGTGTGTGTGTGTGTGTGTGTGTGTAATTTAAAGCATAAGAGCCCTGTAACTTTCTGGTGCATGCTTCAAATTGAAAATCAGCAGATTGTTATTATTAGTAGGGGTATTCAATCTTAATACTTTTGACCCCCTCGATGATGAGAGGGGGCAAGTCGCACCCCCGGTTCCGACGTCCCTGGCTTTAATCTGAAATTATCATGTTCCTTCAACACCCTTATAATAATTAACATAAATTATTGTGACAAATGAAATTATGTGTGAAATATATACTTTTTAGGTGGACCTTCGATTTCCAGGGTAATTGCATATTTCAGTCTTGAGGGGTATGTAATAGAGCCACAATGGGACTCAATTCATTGACCATGCATCACACAATGATAATCCTATTGGAAGGGCAAGACCCTCCAAAGGTTGTTTCCACACATAGCCAGGGTCTACTTTAATGTTAGTTATTAATCATTATTTTAATGATATATACCACTTAAATCAAATTTTTACACATAAGGCACACTCTCTGTTCAGTTTCTGGGAGCGCACGGAGAACATTGTGGAAGCAGCTGCTACATCAAAAGCAAGGTCCGGATTTTTATGTAGGCAAACATTGCGAAATATGTAGAAAAATTGCTGAAATATTTTTAAAATATGTAAATGGGTCATTCCATGTCAAATCAACCAATTTTAAGAAAATTGGTTGCATGACTATTTTAGAAAAGATTCATCTTTAGTACATACGTTTGTACATGTTTCTAGATATCAAAACCAATGTTCAAAAAAATTTATTGTCTTTAGTTCTCCTGGGGCAGCCATTTTTCCAACATGGCGCATGCCTTTTTTTGCTCATGTAGCACTTTTCAGAAATCTTAATATCTCAAAAACCATTAGACCTAGAGTCCTGAAACAAAATTAATTTTGTAGCTAATGAAGTATACTTTCTATGATATTCAAGTATGTTTTGCTTACAATTGCATCATAAGTACAAAAATTAACAATAGTTAAAAAAATTGCATTTTTAAGCCCAATTTTTTTTTCAATGAACGGGTTTAGTCTAAGGCTTAATTTTTTGCCTGTGTAGACCTGCCTGCAGGGTGTCTGTAAATAAAATATTGACCAAAACGAGTTGAATCTAAAAGTTGAGATTTTTACTGAGAGTTAGGTTCATGCAGGGCTTCTTTTGTGCCAAATTTCAGAATTTTTCAAGAGGACCCATCTGAGATATCTAATGCCGAAAACTGTGAAAATTCAATGAATGGCCGTGTTTGAGCCCATGCTGTAAAAAAGGGTTGCATTTCTATGCACTGATATTTTATTTACAGACACCCTGCAGGCAGGTCTACACGAAAAAAATCAAGCCTTAGACTAAACCCTTTCATTGAAATAATCGGGCTTAAAAATGCATTTTTTTTAACTATTGTTAATTTTTGTACTTACGATGCAATTGTAAGCAAAACATACTTGAATATCATAGAAAGTATACTTCATTAGCTACAAAATGAATTTCGTTTCAGGACTCTAGCTCTAATGGTTTTTGAGATATTATGGTTTCTGAAAAGTGCTACATGAGCAAAAAAAAGCCATGCTGCCCCAGGAGAACTAAAGACAATAAATTTTTTCGTACTTTGGTTTTGATATATAGAAACATGTACAAACATATGTACTAAAGATGTTTTTTCTAAAATGGTCATGCAACCACCATTGGTTGATTTGGCATGGAATGACCCAAATATATTAAAATATGCAAGCTTTTAAAATGTATAATATGCATTTTCTTTTCATTTCTGTGCTGTGTTTTAGGTCCATGGCAGTAAAAATGTAATTATACCAAATTAATTTCTCATTGTTGTTATATTTTAAAATTTTAACTTAAAATAATGAAATTGTAATGTGTTAATTACATTCGAAAATTCATTAGCTGATAACATGAATGAAATCAGCTTTGAGTACAGTGTGACTAGATATTTTTCAGCGCGAGAAATGCATCCACATTTGTACAATGTAGAAGAATATTCTCACTGAATGAACAAAATGGTTTGTCAGGCAAGAAATAAAATGTACCGTTAATGCAACAATACTTTATTTCTTGAAGAGATAAAAAGTGCTTCTGTTTCAGTACTTACCATGTTAATGTGATTCCCAGTAAAGGACTAAATACATTTGTACTTTTGGAGCTTCTTGCTCAATGAAAAACCAGAAATATGGCACAAATACCTTATTTTATGTAAAAATATAAATGGGGAAATATCGTAGGGCTGAGCTGATACCACTTTGAACCGATACCGATACTCTTACCGATTCTCACCGATACCAATACTTGAAATTGCAATAATTAAAATTTGTTCAAAATATTGATCAATATTGGTGTGTAAATATTCTTCTCCAGTTATATGCATCAATTTACCAAGAAATTTGCTTTAGAATATTCAAGAATTACATGAGACTGTTAATAGAGATGTTATGTAATCACATGATACAGTTTTTCATTCAAGATTGGTTGAAAAATAAAAAGAAAGTTTTAATTTTGCATAATTTCCAGGATAATTAGACTCCGCAAAAGTGTCGCATGGCATTTCTGTGGACCCCGTGAAAGACCAAAATGCCGGAAAAGTATTGGCTGGTATCGGTATGTAATGAACCTAAAATATGTAAAAATATGTAACATGGAATTCACATGTATCGTTCCTACCTAACATTGTAATTTTTGCTTGGCTACATAACAAAGGAAAAAATATGTAATTACATAAAATTCCTGACCCTAATCATAAGTGTATGCATATTTACATAGTTTGAATGAACTAGAGTATGTATTGTTAATTTTCTGTGTAAATATAGATATATCAATGAATTCTTTGGACTAATTATTTTTCTTGTTTTAGCTTTGCAGACGGATGGTAAAGTTTTGAAAAATGAGGTGCAAATTGACTCCAATGGACTTCATGAAACCTCGTTTAGTGAAGCCACGACAATCGAAGGTAGAAGTAGGTTAATGTTTTTCTGTTACTCATCAGTAGTAACATAGAGTAGTAGCTGTAGAGGGCTGTTGCATGTTTTCATTATGTGGCTTGGCATGTTCAATAATAAATGGCAGTCCTAGCTTTTATTCAATTCCTTCTGATCACTATTGTAACGAAACCTAAGTAGATAGACAAATATACAGGTGGTGTAGTGCTAACGTTCTCGTCTTGTAATCAAGGGGTCCTGGTGGAGGCACATAGTGGTTCGGATCCCACTTTAATCTGTAGGTCCAGTCCCAGTCCCAATTAGCCTTTCTGTGGATAAAGTGGACTTAAAACAACAAATGAACAATTTATTTAGGAAGTTGACCCACTCTTGGCTGATATTACCGCATGTATACGACGTGGGGTGGACAAATGCAGGTCGTGCACAATGTTCAAGGGAATACTCATTCATTTCCAGTGTAAAGCTGTCTCTAAACTCCTTTTCCGGAATGTCTGGAGTAAGAGAACGCGAACGCATCCTGGGCGCACGTTGTGGATGTGTGCCTCGTCCAATGAATGCACAGAGGGGAGGGGTCACGTGGGAGGGGTAAACTCGACTGGTCATTCGCAGTCCAGTAATTCTGTAGTAAACTGGAATTCTTTCATTGCATTGCATTGTTTTCTTAAAATACAATAAACTCGCGATATTATTTGTTATTTGTGTAGATCAATACACTGGCCATTGTTGAGAATAAAGTAAGAAATTGGCAGCAGAATGTGTTTTGCTTTACGGCCGTTACACCGTGCAGCACTTCGTTGCTTTCATCCTGCACCCTTCCCCACCTAGTCTGGCCCCGCCCACAAGCTTTCGCCTCTGCGTGCGTCTACTCCAGACATTCCGGAAAATTTATATAGTTTAGAAAGTGTGGCTTGAGGTGAAAACCTAGGATGCATTTTAGCTTCCAAAATACTCCACACATATTCAATTATGTCAAGATCAGGCGACTGAGGAGGCCAAGTGAGATGTTTCACTTCATATTCGTGCTCATCTAACAATGATTTCATGCGCTGAACAGTGTGAATGGGGGCATTGTCGTCGTTCGCCAGGGAACACGATCTGGATCATAGGATGGAGATGTTCACCCAGAATGCTGCGATATTCCTCTGCTGTGATCCACCAATGGAGGACTACAAGTGGTCCAAGACCACACCAAGATATGGTCCTGCGTTCCTCCCAACACACACACTATCACAGAACCTCCTCCATGCTTAACAGCATGAAAGGCTTCTGCAGGTGTTCTTCCCCCTCAAACACTCGATGGTGTGAAATAATGTAAATGTAGATTCGTCATACCAGATAACTGTCCCACTGCTATTGTGTCCAGCCCCTGTGCTCTTCGGCAAAAATTTCGATGCTTCATAGTATTACCCAGTGTCAACAATTGTGTAGGAATAGCCGCTCTGCCATGAATGTTCACGATATACAGTTCCCGTTGGATAGTTTTGGTTCATGCAGGGTCCCGGAGATGGGAGTTCATCTCGAAGGTTATCTGAGGCACGGCTGTCTTGTGCTTTCATGTTATCCACTTAAACACCCATGTGCTTAAACTTTTACTCACTGTTCTGTTTCAAAGTTGGTGCCTTACCTATTTTACTGTAGGCTCTCATCACAGTTGACACCATGTTCCTTGCAACTCCCACAAGGTTGGCTGCTTTCATCACTGAGGCTCCAGCTAGATGCACTCCAATGATGATGCGGTTTTAAAAGTCCAAGAATTCGGACATAACGGCATTTGATTGGTAGCAGAATGTTGATGTACACCATGTACAACTGCTGCTGATAAACTAATGCTTGTACCTTCATGGTGGCAGATTTCTGTAGCAGGTTGCATGGCTGTACTGCAGGAATGAATAACCCATTTTGATATGGGAGTTCATATTAATTTGTCCACCACCTTTATGTATTTGTATTAAAATACATTTATATATAATAGACTGGGACAATTTTCGAAAATTCTGACTGTAGGAAACATTTTTGAGGAAAAGCGGGCAAACAACATTTTCTGAATGTATTTGATGTGCTGATTACGAATATTTTGTTTGCCACTCTCGATTTTGATGTTATGTGCTTCAAATCGCTAAAAAACAAAATGGCAGCCATACGAAATGAGTTCCTATTAACTTTTGAAGGAGCAGAAACATTATGTTTTTGGGTATGCTGAATCCAAATATTATGTTTTCTAATCTGAAATTTTAAGCTGTGTGTTCCAAATCGCTAAAAACCAAAATGGCGGCTTCAATGCAATGTTTCGTATCCATACTTTTGAACTAGAAATAAAACAGTGTAACAATAGGTTTTTAATACAGAAAAAAGTATAGAACATTGCTAAAGTAAAGATGCAAAATAATATTTACCATATTGAAATATTAACAGTACCAATGTATGATAAATCCGCACGTTATCCTTATTCAACCTTATTTTGCCTACAAAAATAGTAAAACATTTTTCTAGTTACGGATGTTCATGCACTCCTTAGTGCCAGTATCTGCACATTTGCAAGATGCAGTACATACAAGCTGACCTTTCCTGCAGGAACATGTAGCGGATATACAACCACCCAAACATCCACAGGTGACAATGTCATAGCAGGGTTGTGGAATTGGTGGCAGCGATTGAAGTTTTGGAACGAGCTGTTCATCAACCATTTTCCATCCCAAGATAGTTGGTTGTGGTAACACAGGTTTTGGTATGACCGACTGCCTCCACACCATGGCTTGTTAGTGGGCCCGTTGTACATGAAACCGTAGAGCATCGGCAGTGGAGGGCAGTGCTTGTGGTGTTTTTCCTTTGCTGAACAGCTTTGCTCTGGCTTCATCACAGCTGCTTGCCTCCGGTACACCATACAACTTGCATATGAACTTCTCTGCCTTGTGCGCTGTTTCTTGTTTCAATTCGTCAACACCAAGATTTAGTAGATCATTATTATCAGTGTTAAATATTTTCCATGCTGTCTTCTTAGTGATCCCAGCAATGTAGGATACTGTGTCGCATCCTGTTATGGCGTGGAATGGGATGAGAGTTTCGAAGACAGGATCCATAAATGAAAGCTTCTGCCTGACTTCATGTACTGGAATGTATTTTCTTTTTTTGATGTTCTTGCTCGCAACCACAATTTCGTACATCTAATCTTGTGAAATAACGCTACCAATTGCACTAATACATCTGCTGAGACAACAAGGTTATCAGCACCAGAATGAAGACAGTGAAGGACAATGCGCGTGTCCGCCTCTTCGTGGTTTGCCTGCTATCCTTCAATAGACAAATCACGACTGTTTGTCCGTACGTTATCCTCCTTGTGAAATTCACCGGAAACCACAAAGATTTTGTCTGCAGGAGCATTGTCGATCAAATGATTAGAGAGAAAACAGGCCAAATCTTTTTTATTCTCTGAGTTAGGAAGAAAGTCACTGAATTTGTTGGGGATTAGCACGGACCCATTTTCTATTACTCTCCTTACTAAATGAGCATGTTTCAAGTGCCTATCCCTTGTTCCAGCCTTGATTGAAGTTGCGTTATACCGATCAAAGGTGACATCAATCCTCTAAAAGCTTCTTCCCATAGAAACAAGAAGGTTAAGAAATGCATCTGCCAGTTGACCAAAGTTTAAAAACTCCTGTAGGATTTCCAAGTGCAACAACTAATGCTTGACCATCTATTATAAGGCATGGCGCAGACAAAATTGATATATCAGGTGGACAAATTACATCCTTGGTCATCACATCAACTAGAATGGCTTTGTTTCCTGTTCTCAGACTTCCGTTTGTGTTGGCAAGGGAGATTGGAATTGTCATTAGTTCATGACACAAAATGCGATTTAGATCTGCATTATGACCTGCCTCATAGGCAGTTACGAGGCGCTGGAGAATATTCCTGTCAGTTTTCAAAATGGTTTCTTTGCCACTTACTACCAATTTAACTTCATAGAGGGACTTAAAGGTCTTTGCATTCGACTTATGTAGAGGATCACTTAACTTGACTTGTGTGTGACTTTTATCAGGGGCCATCATCCTTTCCTTCACGAAGGTGTCTAGCTTTAACTGGTCCAGTGTTTCAACTTTGAGGAGAAGAACTGATAAGAAACATCTTAAGATAATGGCTCACAGGTGCAGGTCTTTTCAAATTTATAAGTGGATCTATGTTTCTATCATTCTGAAATAAAGTAAAAAAAGAAAAAAAATCATATTATAGGTTTAGTCATTTTTGTGGTTCTCTTGTTTAAAAAAAGAGGAAAAACTACAACAATTTTCAAAAATGTCAGATTAGAAAACATAATATTTGGATTCAGCATACCCAAAAACATAATGTTTGACACCAAGATCACTTTTTCTTTCTGCTCCTTCAAAAGTTAATAGGAACTCATTTCGTATTTCCGCCATTTTGTTTTTTAGCGATTTGGAGCAAATAGCTTAAAATTTCAGATTTCAAAACATAATATTTGGATTCAGCATACCCAAAAAATTAATGTTTGACACCAAGATCACTAATTTGTTTCTGCTCCTTCAAATGTTATTTGGAACTCATTTCGTATGGCCGCCATTTTGTTTTTAGCAATTTGAAGCACATAACATAAAAATCGAGAGTGGCAAACAAAATATTCGGAATCAGCTCATCAATTACATTCAGAAAAGGTTGTTTGTCTGCTTTTCCTCAAAAATGCTTCCTGCACTTTTTACAGCCACATTTCTGAGAATTGATATTTTTCAAATGACTCGTTTTACAAGCAAAATCTTAGTTAATTTGTAGCTGTAATGATTTCACACAGTATAATTTAAGGAAGGATGGAAATATTTCATCTTATTTGCAAAACAACAGATTTTTCACACACTGAAAACATGCTTATTAACAGTGCTTGAAAAATTTTCTTCAAAGCTAGGCGCCAGCTCTGAAAATCAGGCGCCAGGAAACTACTTGCTAGCAATTGTGCATACTACAGTGTGTTTCAAAAGTTGCACAACCCAAACACCAGGTTTTAAACTAATCATGTATGTTATCACTGGGTTAATAAATTTATGTTAGCATGTATCCAAATAAAAGCAACTACATTATTTTAAAAAAATATTGTTAATTTGCTTAAAACATCTGAGAATTGATTTTCAACAATATATACCAACGTAGGAAATTTCAGCGAAAAATGCAGGTTCGACCAGTACTCGACCACGAGAGTCTGATATACCATGCCATTGCTCTAATCACTGAGCTACTGAGCCGGCCTGGCCTCGCTTGATTTTTCGCTGTCGCTGTTTTACCTGTGTGGAATAGTCTCTGCCAGTGCTACCGCAACGGGATTTGTTGCCTTTGAAACACAGTAGACTTCGACGTTGCCTGTTTCCTCCCAGCGTATAGATGTTAATTACTGAAGATCAGGCACACACAGGAAATGTACTACGTAGAAATTTTCAGCGAAAAATGCATTAACATATCTACGCTGGGAGGAACCAGGCAATGTCGAAGTCTGCTGTGTTTTAGAGGCAACAGATCCCGTTGCGGTAGCACTGGCAGAGACGATTCCACACAGGTAAAACAGCGACAGCGAAAAATCAAGCGAGGCCAGGCCGGTTTGGTAGCTCAGTGGTTAGAGAAATTGTACAGTATGCCAGAGACCCAGGTTCGAGTCCTGGTCGAGCCTGCATTTTTCGCTGAAAATTTCTACGTAGTACATCTTCTGTAGGTGCCTAATCTTCAATAATAAAACAAACTCTTAACAATTTGTGGGATCATTTGTTGGTGTTTGACTAGTCGTAAAACAGTTGTTTCGTTAGGTACAGCAGAAGCAGGTGATTTTTCTTGGAAAACCTCTTGCACATGAGTGTAAGAATGAGTAGTAAAATACTCTTCAGCAATAAACACGTGCTGCTCCAAAGAATACGCAATGCTGAATCAATTAAAAGAACAGACATAGTAGCGTCGAAAGTTAGCGAAGAGAATTCAGTGTAACCAGAGGCAGACTAGGATTCTCTCAAGAGTCCAATTTCGGCACAAAATCTTGGATTATGATTTTTCACGTAAATGTATAGCCAATACTTAGGCACATGTGGCGTGCGTCTGCTAGCATTGCCATATGTGTCCCAAAAATGGCACTTTTTCACTCAACCCATAAAATCGACAATAAAAAATCCATCAAATGTTGCACATGACCAATATTGGTCGCAAATGACAGATTGACATGGCATTAGTCATGAGACATCTAATTATGACCCTTCGATAATTTCTTACGTATTTTTCTCTTTCAAAAGTGCATTTCTGGAAAAATTTTAACACTGCCTTCCACCAGTTATTCATTTATCTAAATTTTCTGTGCAGAGAAAACTGATAATTTTAAGCATTGAAAAATATCTCAATGGATGAGACTTTATATTGCAGAAAACCCAGTGTAAATATCTCCTACGGTTTTCATGATATACATTTTCAAAGTTTGGGTTGTGCAACTTTTGAAACGCACTGTATAAGAAGCTGAGCATCACGGTATTCAAAACATCGCTAAATCATTCGAGAAAACAGGAAATGGGGTGTTGGGGGACAGAGAGTACGAAATTATTACTGACACTCTGGAATGTTCACAACGTTGATTAAAAAAGAAAAATCATTTGCTAACTTACGCTGAACTGCAATTTGAACTTAGAATCATCAAAATTTCATACATATTATAGCATAAGATCACAGTCACTGGGCTGAAATTTTTAGTAGCCCTGGCGACCGGGATTTTTCGAGCCCTGCTTATTAGGACACACAAATGTTTAAAAAATGTTTTCTAAAAGTATATACTGTGGCTACAATGGTCATATAAGGGGAAAAATACACTTTAATGAATATAAATCTTATACTGAAATCAGCTTTTATTATATTTTTGTATTGAAATTAGTAGCCATAAGATTACATACTACCATGTCTATATGACAAGTTGTAGTTGTTATTGCAAGATTGCAACTAGTGCTCTGATGTTCACATAAATTTATATCTGTGAAGTTTCAAACTGTATATACTTGCATGTATTGGAAAATGGAATAATTTTTGGCAAGAACATTACCACTGTTTAAATATGACCACATAAATTACTGTTGGTTTTCTAATTGTAAAATACAAGTAGAGATTAATTCTTATTTACTTCAGTCCTATTCTATGCACAGGCTGACTATAATGTTTGGAATCCATGATGAACAGTGCATTTTCTTAATGGAAAATGTGTTCCACGTGCTTTGACACACCTTCTCCAATGTTCAAACATGTTTCCTCTCTCTCTCTCTCTCTCTCTCACACTCTCTCTCTCTCTCACTCACTCACTCACTCTCTCACTCACTGTCACTCAGCTGACTGTTGACTGGCATTCTATCTATTCTATAATCGATTAAGTAATAATAAAGTACATATGGATAATTTTTGTCCATAGTTGTCGATCTTCATCTCAGACTGGTTCAGTAGACTGTGTCTATGTCTCAGACAGTCACTCTTTATATTTGTTGTTTGTAATTTTCTTTAATAATTGATTGCCAGAGTTGTACTTAATCTGTTATAGAATAGATAGCACATCTGTTAACATCCTTCTGTGTATCGTAGCAGAGGGTCGTTGATGTCAATAGGCAAATAAGTTTATTCTTTGCAATTTACATGGAATTATTACATATTTGTATAAGAAACTAGTGGTAAATTCATGTAATTTTTTTTTCATATTTTAATAGATATGAATCAACATCTGCTCAAATTTCACGTAGCATGAAATTGATTAGTCTGGTTAGGGCATGTATCAGAATGTATAAGTACATACTGAAATTGATTTTTTTCTCATTTTTGTAATTGATTTGTTTATTGCAGGTTTCTCTTCAGAAAATTCATATCACCCTTCATCCAGAAAGAGAGTAGGTGGACGTCGTGATAGTAATACAATCTCGCCAATATCATCAGTTGATGATGATGAGAAAGCTGTAGCTCAGAAGGGAAAACAGTGGAAGAGAATACTGTTGCTGATTGTTGCGATTACAGTGCATAACATTCCAGGTAAGAGTTTTGCTTCCATGTCAGTCAGTGGAGTATTGTTATGAGGTAAGAAGTTTTTAGGTAACAAAGAAATATGAACCTACCATGGGCAGTAATTGTATTTATTTTGAGAATGCTTTAGTTAATGAACACTTAGCACATATGCAATTTGTGCCATCAACTTCCTGCCAATGAGGAAAAGCTTTACACCATTTACGGTAACACTCGTGATACTAAATTTGTAGGATGCAAAATCCCAATTCCGATATCCATATCAACATTTATTTCTGAACCTAAAACTATGATTATGTGGATATTGTAGTTTTGACCGAAAACGTAACTTCACAACATAAATATTTTCATAACTCGCAGAATAAATGATGCCAAAATGAACCACAAAATCTCACCATATCATTGGAACAGAAAAATCTATAATTCAGAGAAAGTAACAACGGTAATATATTTTCTTCAGGAAAGTGAATAGCAAGATCAAGGTTTCAGGTTAGACAGATAAGACAATAGTCAATTGTTGGTGAACATGTACACGTTCAATCAGCAGATTATGGTCTGTGCAATGCAATGTGAGGACGTGAATCATGGGTATTCCAAACAGCGTGATAAGAATCTATGCTGTATGAGTTTATACTTGAAGGAACGTGACAGCAGGGTGGAAGAAAATGTGTCAGATTTTCGGCAATGATGTGGTAAATGAGCGGACAGTGTATAACGATGGTTTAAAAGATTCAAGGACAGTTATAAATCCCTCAAAGATAGGGTGACCAGATGTCCTCTTTTATCTGGACATGTCCTCCTTTTTAGGTGTCTTTCCGGCGTCAGGGTGGATTTTATAGAAATCCGTTAATGTCCTCCTTTTTTGGAAAGACTATACAGCATCGCCCATAGCGAATGTGCTGCACAGAGAACGTATCCATGCATAAGGATCATCATTTGAGCATCTGAGAGCTGATCTACCATCACTTTATCCAAACATGTCATCCGTATCATAACAGAGCATACTGTTATACAATCTCTGCATTTCCGTTACGAGTCATACATACGTGATACTAAGGTGTTTATTTTTCTTTCTTCCTCTCTGCCTCTGTTTCAATATCTCTATTTTCTTTCCTTTTCTCTCTTTATTTATATTTTCTTTCCTTCTCTGTCTCCTCTTTATTTCTGTTCTCTTTTCTTTCTCTGCCTTTCTGTATCAGACTTTTATTATTCGTATTCTCTATATGTTCCTTCATGTCTTTTTTTCTCTCTGTCCACAAAGTTTCGCATCCATATAATATTACAGGAAAAATTTCTGTTTTGTATATTTTAACTTTAGCTTCTTAGATATTAAATGAGAAGTCAAAAGTTTATGAAGAGAAAAGTAACATGCATTTCCTGAATTAAGCCTGCTTTTTATTTCCTCCTTAATATCATTTTCATTTGTTAGTATTACTCATAGGCGCCGATTCCTTGGGACTTGAAGGGGTTCGAGCCCCCCCCCCCCCCAATGTTAACGATGCGGGAGCAGAGCCCCTCAAATAATTTTTCTTAAGAGTATCTAATGTATTATTTTGCTTCTCTTGTAAAGTTTACTCTGAATTGTGCCACATGAAGTTAACTTTAAATACACATTTGAAATGTTCTATTCTTGAACTTTCCTAGACTGCGGACCCCCTTCAGAGATCATTCCCCACAGTTGAAGAAGCAATGTCTAGACCATCAACTTTGGGGGCTGAGACTGCTAAACCATCAACTTCGGGGGGGGGGGGGGGTTATGACCAGATACAGCAAAACACATGACTTATTACTATATACTAAATATATAATTGTGAGTATTGTTAACATTTTTACTAAAATGAGTTTCAAAAGAAGATGCGCATGAACTAGGAGAGTGGATGGGACATTCGGGCTACAAATGGCTCTTACATGACATTCAGAACAAGATCATTGATATATAAGGGAGATCTGTTTTGTGCTCCGTGGTTGCTATTATGGTTGACAAAACTTGTGACATATCCATTCGTGAACAATTGACATTCTGATTTGAACTGTAAATGAAAATTTTAATGTTTTTGAGGAATTCATGGGCTTTTACGAGATTCCAAACACTGAGGCCAAAACTTAAAAAAGGGAGGGAGTGAGTCATTCATCAATTTATTTCAGTGATCAGAGCCCCCCAATAATTTTGACATCGGCGCCCCTGGTATTACTCCGAAGTACGTGAATTTGGAAACTGGTTCAAACAAGTTATCAATAATTAGATTATGATTATTACCTAACACTTGGTGTCGACCTAATGTATTGTAGATCTTGTTCTTAGTCCAGGGATCTCCGAAAGTAGTCACCGCCCGGAGATCTGAATGGGAGACTATTTTACCTCCAGAATATTTTTACCTTCGGAACATCCATGGCCTCATATTGCTGATTCTTGACATATCTTTTTACAGTGCAGAGTTGTCAGCTCTACGTCTAACCCCCAATATGAATGGAGGACCGCACCTGTCGTTGGTCAGCAGATCCCTCGGATCTAGCTGGGAGGACCACCAATATGTAGTGTGGTGTAGTCAGTCACTTTCCCCTGTTGATGAAAGAGTGCCAAAAATGTTCACGACAATGAAATTATATTTCTTGTCCCAACCTAAACTACGTAAAATATTAATTCAGTTTTGGAAATAGGTTAAACGATCCCGAACAGTCAGGATTCCAAATGGACTTTTTAAAAAGTGATAAATTCTTGATGTTTTCTGCATTGTAAGTGTCTGAAACGTATTGGAATTTATTTTTTATTTCAGAAAAAAAAAATCACTGAATGGGATATGACATGTAGAAATCGAGATTTCCGCAGTGGGGGAAATTTTGAACATTTTCCATCCTGAAATTGGGAATTCTTCCCATCCCGATCCCAAAGATTTAAAAACATCTCCCGTGCCGATTCTGTCCCGACCAAAAAAATTCTGTTCAGCACAGCCTAGGGTTCATAATGGAAATTTGCACGAAACGGAACGCTTTACTTTCGTTATCATGCTGTTGTCTGTTTTTTATCTCCGATTACGACAGTGACGAGACGGAGCGGGAAGGTTCCAGATATTCATGAAACTAGAATGCTGTTCCGGTCAGCTCCGGTCCATTTTGATCCCTATATACGTTACATTTATGTCTTTATGAAGAGGTGGTGGCTCTGACAGCTACCCCCCTCCCCTCCCTTTCCACCTCCCTCGAGTTAGCTAGAGTTACGAGTAATAATGGCAAATGTGTTGCGATTTTTTTGTGGTGTCCTCTTCTCTTGGGCTTTGTCCTCCTTGTTCGCCATGCTCTGTCTTCTTTTTTGAATGTATGTGTTTGGTCACCTTATTCAAGGATGCAGCAGGTGCTGGAAGACCAACAGCTCTGAAGGCAGTTTTTGAGGTGATGAATGGTAGAACATGTGGAGACTTGCAAGAAGATTTCCATGTCAGTTCAGAAATCATTCGACAACGCCTCCATCATTTTGGAAAATGGAATATGGTGGGTAGATGGGTTCAGCATTCCTTGGCTGTGAGGTCACCCGTGACACCATTTTCTGCTTCTGTTGGGAAACACTGATTCCATCTTATTCCCAGACATTGCCCCATCCGATTACCATCTGTTCCATTCCATGGACATCCATCCACCTTGGAGAACGACAGTTCTGAAATCAGACGAGGTGCACACCGCACTTGATGACTTCTTTGGTTCACGTTCTGCAGAGTTCTACCACAGTGGGATTCATGGTCTTCCAGAACATTGGAGATAGATCATTGATGTTGATGGGAAGTATATTTGACCTATCACGTTTGTTACACCTTCCTTTTTGGCATTTGAAGGTGTCAGGTGAAAATCCGGCAGAACTTTCCTGGTTACCTAATACATTGTGCTGTTCATGGGATTCTGTTAAATTTGTCTACAAGTGTCTCCTAAATGGCATAATAGTAACATTTACATAGTAACGGTGCATTTAGATCAAGAGGTCCTGGGTTTGATACCTGGTACACGTAGTGGTTCAGATACCACTTTAAACTATAGTTCCTATTAGCCTTTCTGTTCATAAAGTAGAGCCCCACCCCCCAAAAAAAAACAACTAAACAAAACTCCAAGTAGGGATGACTTAGTGGTAACATCAAGAGGGAAATTAAAACAAAAACTCAAACTGAAGTAGGTTTGGCCTATTTCTCTACTGATTCCCATTAATGCCGTGATACCAGTGCTTGAACATTGTAGCAATTTAATTTTGGAATATTTATAAATTCTAATATGTAAGTTTTATATTTTAACTATACCATATCACCTGTTCATTTCATTTTTTTAGTATACATAATTTCAAATAAGATATGATCAGAATATCTGTTACTTATTAAGATTAACCCTTTCGAGGCGGAGCCTCCAGATGACAAAAGTAACTGAGGGACGGTTGTTCAGCAAACACATATCTTCGTAATAAATGTTCAATAAACAGGAAACCGAATAAAAAAAAAAACAAAAAAAAACACTGGATCTTTTTGGCTTTAATCTCCAAGCATCGACATCACATCTGCCGTCATCGCCGGGTGGACTCGGACGTCATTGTCGTGTTGCGTGGCAGATTGTTAAGCCACAACAAAGGCCCACGTGTTTTTCAAGGCTTTCTAAGTTAAAGGGCTCCGTCTTTCAAGTTCTAAAGAAGCTTCATTTCTACGCATTAAATTTGGCTCTGGAAGGAAAAAATGGATTAGAGCAAGTGTTCTTCCTTTCTCTGGACAGCCAGGTGTAAGAGTTCGTGCCCTTGCGAACAATCCTACTCCTTTTCAAGCTTTCAGTTCGAATCGATGGGCAAATGTCTGATGGAGTTTCCAGTCAGTTGTGATAAACATTCTCCTTGACAAGTGGTGGTTTGCCCAGATCGACGAGTGCTACCAGATGGGAGGTAGCAAAAATAATAATAATTGTAATTCCTCTGTCTGTTGCTTCCAAAAATGGGTACACATCGACATGTTTACCTGACCGAACGAAAGCCTTGGAAATTCTGAATAAAACGAGCCCTCATTGGCATTTATCGTGTTATTACAACTTTTTTAAAAAAACATTTTCCAACATGTTACATTTTTTTCTTTGTAGCTAATCAGTGGTGATTTATTCATTCTAGTTTTTTGGACTTTTAACCAGTTATTTTTTTAAGAAGAGATATACCTACGTTTCGGATGCTGAATCTGCCTCCGTCTTCAGGGTAGCGTGTAGTCGTTAGGTCACATAAATGGTTGCCTAGGAGGATTATTCTTGGTGGCCTAGGCTCCACCGCGTCTGTCGGTCACAAGGACCTCTATATACAAAAAATGGCCAGGTAAGATGAGGCTCCACTTTGTCAGATGACCACGTCAAGTTCACGATCAATCCTATCTTTCTTGCTCGTATACCAGGGGGTGAAACTCTAATGCCGCGAGCTGTGGTCTTCGTGACGTCAGCGATGTTAGCGACATCTATTGGCAGTGCACCAGAGTTATGCGCTTCTCAGTCGCAAAGTATTTCATAGTTGTACGCTAGATGTCACTCCATCGCCAACTAACAGTGAAACCAAACACAATATACATTTGCTGATCCTAGTTACATTGAACGTGTTTAGGACATCTACTTGAAAGTTCTTGCAGGAATATCTCCAGAAGAAGTCTTGAATTTTAAGTTTGTTTTATGCACAGATAGGCTACTTGGGACTGGCCCAGCAGGTTAAAATGGGATCACACCATTAAATGCTTGAAATGGACATCCCCATCTGTCCTATTTTATAATTTATTATTTGAAAATATAGGAGCATTCAACAACTGAACTCACGGCTCGAGCTAGCATTCCCTCATCTAAAAACTTCCATTTCGAACACACTCTCCAGTCTCCACCAGTGTGAGGCCTCCCCATGGCGCAGTGGTAGCGTCGTTGCCTTGTTATCAAGGGGTCCCGGGTTCGATACCCGGTGGAGGCACAAGTGGTTCAGATCCCACTTTAAACTGTAGGTCCAGTCCCGATTAGCCTTACTGTGCATAAAGTGGACTTAAAACACCAACTCAAACCAAACTCCACCAGTGTGATATCGAACCAGACACACTTTGATTACATGGCAACGAAGTTACCATTACGCCATCCGGGATGCGACATGGTCTTATTCATCATGTGCATTATGTAATACAGTTTTGAACTTCTTTCCTTGAATAAGAAACTCGAAATCTGGCCCTGAGTTCCCAAAGAATACTGTAGACATCTTAGAACTAATTATTTATTAATTAGTATTAATTATGAATTATATCTAATCCTTGGTATTTGCTGCTTGTAATATGAAGCTTATATTACACAGCACTTCACATTGATATTTATTTCCACAAAACATTTTTTTGTCATCCAGTGCTCAGCTCATTTTCTGCGGGTAGAGTTAGCAACACTCGTTCAACGTTCGCCAGCCCCCGCGAGCTCCGCTTTGAATTTGAAACGGCTGTCACCGCCAGTTGGACAATAGACGTGGATAGACAAGGGTCGAAGGTGCAGCGTGATGTATGGAGTATGCTTTGTTTTGGACTCGTTAGCAACGGCAGTGGGTGGATGCAGTTTAATGCACTGTTATTGTAACCTATAGCTGCAAAATTAGTTATTTCGCTCATGCTTTCATTGAAGAGAAGATGATATTAACAGTAGGATATTTAAAAGGTAAAAAGGAGAAACTTAGAAAAATATTTGAAATATATTTGTTGGTACAACCCCCTCCCCTCCCTCTCCTCTACACAGCCTGCCATCTAGCGTGCCCACAAAGAAGCAAATCGGCAACGTAGTTGGGTGCACTGCCAATAGGTGTCGCTAGTTTCGCCCGTGACGTATTACGGCCACAGATTTTAACATTGAGTTAACAAGTCTCTCCTAGTAGTTTGTCTATGTCTTATACACACATGATCTATGTGGGGGCCAAATGTGAGAAGGGTATCAATTTGGACTCCAAGGTATCTTACATTTTTTGCTGCTGGTATGGCGGTACCAAATAGCTTTAATCGTGCTTGGTTTTGAGATCCCCCGTATCCAAGTACCATTGTATTGCGTAAAGCGGGATTGGTGTGTAATGTGTATGAATAGTCTATAGAGACTATGCGTGAGATCTTATGTGTGTGGAGGGATAGTGTCCGAATTGTGTACTCTGGTCCCGTTGTTATTAGTGATTTTTGTAGTTTGTATTTTTGTACAATTAGTTCACTGTTTTTTAGTGTTTTTGCTGTGTTCTGTGGGTAAATGTATGACATGTGGATGCGTTGTTGTAGTGCTGCCATCTCTTGTTTTTTGAAAAAGTTTCTGACTAATGGTGTCCATATTGGTCTGAAGACTGAGGCAGATTCAGCCTCCGAAACGTAGGTATATCTCTTTTTTTAAAAAATAACAGTGGTTAAAAGTCCAAAAAACTAGAATGTTACATTTTGCTTAAAATGAGCCCCGTCCTTGGGGAATTCCCATGCATGAGGAACATTTCGTCATCCACCTCGAAAGGGTTAAGCATTTTGCATAATTTTCAGGATATTATGGACCCTGTGAGATTCACAAATGCTGGAAAAGTATCTACAATTACATTCCAAACTATACTGATTGCACAGCAATATATCAAATGCAATTCTTAAGCAGAAACATTCGACTATCAATTCAAACCTCATCATTTTCAGATAAATGGCAATATGGTGTTATGTTAATTGTACATCATTTGTCTACTTATAATTTGCAATAAGTAAACAAGGCAAAACAATCAAAGCATTAAATCTTTACTGATCATCCATGTAATCACTGACATTTTATATTGAACACCAATTTAAAAATTGGAACTGCAGTTATCGTATAACTGCAAAAATGTCTTTGCTTGCATTTAATCTTCCTTTAGGTGTCATTTCGGATTTAATGTATTTTTTGAAATAACAAAATATTTTCTTTATTACTATACATTTTAAGTACAGACTTTTGACTGAGGAAGTATTAAAAAAAGATGTGCTGCAAATTGGGCAGGCATTACCCTATATTTGTGCATTGCATTTAATTTCTACATTAATTTGTATTGTCTGGTGTTAATTATGCTACACTAATACATTAATCAAATACTCAGCAATAGAATAATTGAAACAACTGGATATGGGATAATACATTATTTATAATTTCCTTTGTATATTCTTGACAGTGAATTATCTTTCAGAGCATTATTTTGAAATTTTCTTAATTTGTGAAGACAAACAATTCACTAATAAAATGCTAATACATTATCCTTGCCTCTCAAGGGCATTGTATTGACATGTATTGATGTATCTCATGTATTGACATGAAGAAACACCTTTGCCATATCTGCAAAAGGCCTATGGGAGGGTACACTATATTGCCACTATTGACCGGACATCTGTACGAATGTGCTTACCTCGAGCTGGTCTGGTATCAGTAAGGGGATATGTTCGCCATTTGCTGCTCTCACAGCCTTTACCCTTTCAGGAAAACTTTCCATCAGGCTGCGGTAAATGTCTTGTTGACTGTTGTTTATAAAATTTGCGGGAAGACTATCCTCCCAACCGTCAGAAGAAAGTATTACAGGTTTTAAAAAAGTGCATATAGGCACCATGCAACAAAAAATACATAGAATGCACAATAATAACTAGAACTACAAGCATCTGGCCAGATTGTTCATAAATTCTTCCACTGATATCCCAAAATTATCTATTTTGTATAGGGCTGAATTTAAAATGTTGTCAGTGTAAAAATGCTCCCCTTTTTACCAGTCGCATGCCTAGAATTTTTGAAGGGGGTACTTTTTTAATGTAGTCAACCCTATATTTTGCCATGTTTTCCAGTATTCGTTGTCTTTTTAGAAATGCTGGGTCAAATGAAGTGTGTGACAGGTAGATTGTGAATGTGTTTCATTCTTATAGAGTATCTCTCCACCCCTCCCTTTCATACAAGTCATACAAGTACTGACAAATGCAAATACAGTTTACATTCATCAAAAATTTTGTGTTACTTTTATATTATCCACATTTACTTTTTTTAATTTTTAGAGTTATATAATATTTACGTACACTGTCTTTCACTCAGTAGCACAGATTAACCACTCATATGTTTCACAGCTAATACCTTTTTTTATATATGTAATATTTCTTATGGGTTAAAACTTTCAATCGTAACAAAGATTTCCCTACCTCTTTCCAATTTGAAGCTGTGTGGGTACATGCTTGTTCGGCCAGGAAAAGACTAATAACAGTGCACAACACGAAATTTGTCCTTTTGTGCATGAGAAAAACGAATCTGCAATTTGTTTCCGTGTATCACGTGTCATTTAGCCAATAACACAAAATTTGAAAGTTACATACGAAAGGTATGGTACAATAGCCGAAAGTGTGTTTCTCCTGTTACAAAGAATGAATGCTCGAAATTATACATTGGTATGACAGGATAAGGTGTATGCAAGAAGGTTACATGAAATACTGTTGCTTCCTGTGTGTGTGGGACAGTCGGGACAGAGATAATCATTATGTCCGTAAATACTTGCTACCACGACATGCATCAAGAACATATCATGAGATCCAATTGACAAGCCCCAAAATGTGGGATAAGGAAGAAGCTTCATGCGATTAAGTTGACCTCCCTTTCTCTCTAGTCGAGAAGTAGTTCTGATTGGACTGTGTATTGGACACAGCCGCGTAACCCTTAGTCACTTGGGTTGGACCCTCCATGTGCTATATTTGTAATGTCGTTTTAAGTATTGTACAGTGTCTCTCAAAAGTTTTAGGACAACGACATTTTATACTAGGCAACCCTATTTAGACAAGGCTTTGGTGGGTTGCCTGTAGAGTTAGGCTCAATTTCAGGGTTGCCACATGTACAATAGATATTTATAAAATACACGAAAGAAATAAAAACAAGTATTATTGTATAAAATTATTTAAAATATCACTATTATATCTCAAGTGACAAGATTCTTTCCCAAAAAAAAAATAATAAGTTTTCTAATATTTCATCGCTGATGAGTCCACAGAAAGGAAAAGAGGTGAGAGAAAACGAAAGGTGACAAAGGAGAGGAGAAAGAGAAAGCGAAAGGAGAAGAGGAAAAGTAGAGGAGAGAGGAAAGAGAGGATAGACGAGGAGAGGAGATGTAGTGAGGAGAATGGAAAAAGATTCTAGGAGAGATGAGGAAAATGGAGCAAAGAAGAGAAAAGAGAAGGAAAACGAGGTGAGAGAAGAGGAGACTAGAAGAGAGGAGTGGAGAGTAGAGTAAAGGAGAGAAAAATAGAAGAACGAAGAGAAGAGGATAAGAGTCCAGTGGAGTCAGAAATCTAAGACAGGAGAAGAGATAGGAGGAGTGGAAACGAGTGGGATGGAGAAAAGATGCGAGAAAAGTAGGGAAGGCGATATGAGATAAAAGCAGAGCAGAAGGAGGGGAGAGAAGAAGGAAAAAGAGAAGAGAAGAACAGGAGGGACTGAAGAGAAGAGGTAGTTGCAGAAAATATCGTCTCAGCGTCAAGAATTGATGCATTGGTCAAATTATCGACATGAAACATTCAATAACATTTTGAAATGTATTTGAAAATGTACTAGATCGGTTCGAAATGCCTTTTCGCTTAGTTCAGAGCAAGGTAAAATCTTCCATGTAAGATCTTTGATTTTACCTGCGATTATACCACTAAAACATGAATGTAATTTTAATATTTATAAGAATTATCCAAATTTTGTCCACTTCTCGGTTCGTTGAAGTGGAGATTTTGTAATTTAATATTTCCCCTCCCCCATCGTTAATTCCAAACTGAATAATTCCGTTTCACACGGCGTAGACAATGAACACAATGGGATAGCTCTAAAACTTTCGAAAATTTTCTGCCACCGGAAGAGTTTGAACCTACGACCATCAGATTGACAGTCTTTAATGGTAAACACTACCCTACGAGCTTTCGCTCCTGAAAGTAAGTAGAAGGAGCTGACCAATGTGAAATGTAGATGCAACTCTCCTCCTACATGTAATGTGCAAACAATACTTGTTTGTATCAAAGAAAACGAAGGTATTACGACTCGACGAAAACATTTAATGGAGAATTGCACATGATCAGAACTTTTCATTCGATATTTGCAGAGGTATCCATGCATTGAACTAGAGTGGGAAAGGGAGTAAAATTAGTATTCCTGAATTGCCACAAATATAAACAGTTATTTCATTAATATTTGTCAATGTCTTTGAAGAAATACACAATTATTGTTAGAGTATCATAATTCACAATCTTATACATGAAAATATCCCTTTGAACGTGTGTCAGTTCATTTATTTTTTTATTTTTTTATAAATTCCATATGCAGAACAATGTAGCCACTATACACTGCTATTACACATAATGTTCCCATGCTCTTGTTTATAATAAAAGGAAAATTTAAAAAATAACACCTTCTAAGGAGGATCGAACCTGGGACCACTAGCAGCCCAATCAAGAACTCTAACCACTACACCACGCCCTTTCCTTTGATTGAAACAACAAATTTTAAGTATTCTGTCCCTCCAATATTGTAAATGTCGTTGGGTATACATGTAGTTTAACTTTTACATTAATTTTGAATTGCTTTCTTGTAGTATAGGAGATATCTTCGAGAAATAATTTTCAAAGTGATGAAGAAAAACGAGAATATTGGTAGTTGTGAAAATGCGAGTTATTTATTCTAACTTATTATTGTGATTAGACATTATTAATGGAATATATCTAGAGGCTTGAACATTGCAAGACGATATATTTTTCTGTGATACTGTAACAGACGAAATGCTTGTTTACTGACGCAAGTCTCGTGTTCAGAACAGCCTTATGAAATGTATTTGCTGTTGCGTAAGGTAACACGAAATAATTACACCGTTTGTGAACTACCAAATCTGACGTAAACAGGCGGAACATTTTATTCATAAAATCACTTCATATTTGACAGTATTAGTGAAGAGAGACTTGTGGGACAGTGTGTTAAGGTGCTGGAGTAAATCCTTCTTATTTTTCTTCCTCGAAGAACAACAATTTTTAAAGTAGAGTAACAGTCGTTCTGCTCTTTCTTATTTCTTTTAAATTCTTTCACATTCGTTTAATTGGGTTAAAAATAAATAATAATATTGCTTGCATTTCTGTCATTGAAGTAGACCAGGCCCATAGGCAGGATTTATTTGAGGGAGGGGCCAGACCCATATATATATATATATATATATATATATATATATATATATATATATATATATGTGAGAGAGAGAGAGGGGGGGGCTGTTGCGCAAAGGATTATTATTATTATATAAGATGTAGAGAGAGAGAGATATTACAAAATAGTTCAAATAGTGTGAGCGTCATTGAAAAGTCATAATAATTCTATGTTTAGAAAATAATATATTTATAAATTAAATATTGCGTACTAGTAATTATTATTACAATAAAGAACATGTCTTATGGTGAGTTAAGAAAAAGCAATAATAAAGAGACATTCTCGCATCACGATTGCAGTTCGAAAAAGTCGGGACAGAGATTGAAAGTAACGCACTGTCCTGACTAAATCGGTGAATCGGACGTCTGGTAGCCTTGCATCAATGATTATAAAACTAAAACCACCCAATATTGCAGCTTGAAGACTTTTGCGCAAGAAACAGATTCATTTATGTAAGAACAAAATTGAAATTTTTACGCATTTCTAAAATCGATGATGTTATTTTCATAGTTATTGATAGGTTCACATTTAAATATTTTTTCAGGGTTCGAGGGGGCATGGGGGGCCACTATTCGCCCCCCCCCCCCCTTGGGTACTGGCCTGACGTAGACAGTGGGAGATAAATTTTGGAGAATCTTTCTATTAAATTTATTATTTACATCCACCTTTTATGCTCAGATAGGTTTATTGACAATCGTGACTTTTCGTTTAATAGATAATATTTGATTTTAAACGACGGGAGAATATTGGTCAAATTTCCTTTCGTGCTCTTTTGAGAGAATATATACTTCTACAATAGCAATCGCGTTCGGAAACTGTGGAAAAAAAAAATGACTTGGTTTTCAAAGGCAGACAAGCTTGGTAGCGTACCTTGCTCGCGTTCAAAGTGACTCACTCATGCTATTCAAGGCTGCTTCTTATCACAAAACACTGTGCGCCAATGCACAGTGTCTGCATCCAGCAAGTTACAAGTGACCAGAGTCGAATTTTAAAGAGAATCTGAAGAATGATATATTTCATCAGAGGCAGCTAGGTGGGCACTAGCTCAACATGCAATAGTTTAAGTGATAATTTCTGACAAACAAGAAACCTTATTGAATAAGTATTAGTGTTGCCCACGAGACGAGACTTTGTCCTGTCTCGTCTCGTGGAAATGCTGTGAAATGCTGTCTCGTCTCGAAAATATTCGTTTGTCTCGGGACACATGATCAATCTCGTCTCGAATTTTTAAAAGCCTGTCCCGTCTCGTCCCGTGGGCAACACTAATAAGTATTGGGATTGTAATACGTGTATCCGCTTCTTCTTAACAATGTAAGCTCAAAGACAATCTGTATTCCATTTGTTTATATTGGCAACTTGGTCAACCGGAGGTAATTATAAGGAACTATTTCGTAGATGTTCATGTAACCGTTATAAAATTACAAATAAAATATATTCACAAGCTTAGATATACTAACAACGAAGAAATAAATTCAGAGTTAAATTACAAATGCATATGTATAGAGTAATTCTAGAAGTACAGAGCTATATCATAGTATTGAACTTCTTTTTGCAGTAATAGTTTTCTTGTATGTACGCATTGCTTGCATTATAGAATTATTTTCCTGTAGTTTACGGTTAATTACAAGCATAAGAAAACAGTTTTTCTTTGTGACGTTTCAGGAGAACACAAGCTCCCTTCATCAGACATTTATTTTCATTTTGACTAAAGATACAGTTATAACAATGGTTAGTAATTTTTTAAACAAAAAGAATCTGTTATATAATGGATGTTGTCAATGTTACATTGTTGTAATATAGCAACTTAACTGTGAAAAAGCAGTCTGTTTTATTTTTATTTTTGTTTCAGATTTTTTAAAAAAATTATGAATCCCAAATATCATCAGGTAATTCAAATTCATCATTGTTATCACAAAGTCTCTTGATGTTTTCTGTTACATTAAATTTTAAAGATGGTGGCTTACTCCATTTGTGAAAAAGAAAACTCCATACTGGATCTATGTTACCATTTTCATTATTTAATTTATTCCAATGAGAAACTCTCTACCAGATGTGGAAATTATTGCTAAAATGAGAACACCATCATGGACGTATTTAAATTGTTAAATGAATCACATTGTCTCATAAAATTCACTTGCGAACCCATGAATAACAACCCAGTCAACAAGGTAATGTTGCCACAACGTTGTGGCAACGTTAGCCCCTAACATACCTAACGTTGTTACAACGTTGAATGTATGTTGATACAACGTTGTGAAAACGTTGTGTCAACGTTTAAGGGTCATTTTTTTCAACGTTGCTGCAACGTTGGTTGACAACGTTGTCACAACATATACTGAACATTATGTAGCAATGTTAGGTATGTCAGGGGTTAACGTTGCCACAACTTTTTTGCAACATTACCTTGCTGCCTGTGTAATTTACGAATATAACAATGCATATTTAAAATATGGTTATTTCACATGGTAAGCCATTTTTGTATATAATATATATGCGTAACAGGAAAACCTCATGTTTGTAACGTCACAGCTTCTCTTTACATATTATGAAAACTTTTCCTGCTCCACCAAAATAGGCAATTGTTAGTCTGGAGATTGTGATGAATTAACCAATCTCTAACTTCACCTGGTAATCAGTTTCTTTTTGCAGTACTTAGCTCCTGATTATATAGTCTGGAATAAAAATATTTATCATGGGAGTTTCACTTGTATTCAACACATTTCATTTTCTGATCTTCCTTACAACTTCAATATTCACACATCTTTCGAAGGATAATGAAACACATTTTTTCACTAATTACAATCGAAAGATTCCTTATTTGTGCTACTAAAAGTTATGTTTGTTTGGCATTTGAGTCGCACTGCCATCTAGTGTACGCTGTAGGAAATATAAGGTTTGGTGGTCAGTGCAAACATAAATTCAGATTAAACAAAACACTCCGATCTGACGCTTGTGGCGCTCATGGTGGTGATCATCCAAACTAAAGCGTATTCAGTGGAATGTTTTTTTGCAACGTTGATGCAACGTTATCACAACGTTGTTCCCCTACATACAACATTCATCATAAATACAACGTTGTGGCAACGTTATCACAACGTTGTTCCCCTACATACAACATTCATCATAAATACAACATTCATACAACGTTGTGGCAACGTTAGTGTGTTGACTGGGAATGTAATTTCTTTCCTTGATCTGCAAATTATGACAACTGACTCAACAATTCAAACATCAGTCCATAGGAAAAAATTAGCGGGGGAAAAATACATCCATGCCAAATCAGAACATTCACGTATAACAATGGATAACATATTTTTAATTTTTTTCCTGAGAGCACAAAGACTATGTTCTAATAATGAGGATATCAAAAATGAAAAAGAAAGGCTCTTTAATATAGCAAAAGAAAATGTCTTTCATACTAACAGAATAAACCAAATCAAAAACAAGTCGCAAGAAAACTAAAGGAAAAGAGAAATACAGACAAAGATGAAAAATCTGTTGAAAAGAAATTTGTGTGCATTCCATTCCACAAGGGATTCTCACATAAAATTGCAAAAATTTTTAGAAGTTTTAATTTCAAAATTGTTTTTAAATCACCAAGAAGTTTGGAATGTACATTTAATGAATTCAAAATGAGAAACTCTCTACCAGATGTGGAAACCACAGGAATATATAATATAAGTTGTTCATGTTCAAAAGATTATGTGGGACAAACAGCAAGGAAAATGGCAATAAGATGGCACGAACACGATTTGGACATTATAAATCTAAACCCAAGAACAGGTTTGTCAACTCATATCATCGAAAAGAAGCATTTGATTAAAAAGAGAAGGGTTTTAAAAGATTAACGGGAAACACATAGTTGAATGTCTGGGAAGCTTCGTTCATTGCAGAAGAACACTGGAATAAATTAAATAATGAAAATGGTAACATAGATCCAGTATGGAGTTTTCTTTTTCGCAAATGGAGTAAGCCACCATCTTTAAAATTTAATGTAACAGAAAACATCTAGAGACTTTGTGAAAACAATGATGAATTTGAATTACCTGATGATATTTGGGATTCATAATTTTTTTTAAAAATCTGAAATAAAAATAAAAATAAAACAGACTGCTTTTTTCACAGTTAAGTTGCTATATTACAACAATGTAACATTGCCAACATCCATTATATAACAGATTCTTTTTGTTTAAAAAATTACTAACCATTGTTATAACTGTATCTTTAGTCAAAATGAAAATAAATGTCTGATGAAGGGAGCATGTGTTCTCCTGAAACGTCACAAAGAAAAACTGTTTTCTTATGCTTGTAATAACCGTAAACTACAGGAAAATAATTCATT
The DNA here is from genome assembly GCF_977018435.1 of Lepisma saccharinum. NCBI lineage: Eukaryota > Metazoa > Arthropoda > Insecta > Zygentoma > Lepismatidae > Lepisma > Lepisma saccharinum. The sequence goes on along the minus strand of NC_139243.1, from coordinate 23,042,450 downwards.
TTGCAGGAAAACGTTTACAATATTGACGCGACAGAAGAATTACGAACTGTTGATCCAAGGGAAACAAAGGGTGTAGTGTATTGGTTAGAGTTCTTCAAAGCATTGATTGCGGTCCCAGGTTCGATCCTTCATACTAGGTGTTCTTTTTACTCTTTTTCTTAAATCCCCTTCTATTAAACAAGAGCATGGTAACATTATTTGTAATAGCAGTGTATAGTGATTACATTGTTCTGCATATGGAATTTATAAAAAAATAAACAAATAAATGAACTGACACACGTTCAAAGGGATATTTTCATGTATATGATTGTGAATTATGATACTCTAACAATAATTGTGTATTTCTTCAAAGACATTGACAAATATTAATGAAATAACTGTTTATATTTGTGGCAATTCAGGAATACTAATTTTACTCCCTTTCCCACTCTAGTTCAATGCATGGATACCTCTGCAAATATCGAATGAAAAGTTCTGATCATGTGCAGTTCTCCATTAAATGTTTTCGTTGAGTCGTACTACCTTAGTTTTCTTTGATACAAACAAGTATTGTTTGCACATTACATGTGGGAGGAGAGTTGCATCTACATTTCACATTGGTCAGCTCCTTCTACTTACTTTCAGGAGCGAAAGCTCGTAGGGTAGTGTTTACCATTCAAGACTGTCAATCTGATGGTCGTAGGTTCAAACCCTTCCGGTGGCAGAAAATTTTCGAAAGTTTTAGAGCTATCCCATTGTGTTCATTGTCTACGCCGTGTGAAACGGAATTATTCAGTTTGGAATTAACGATGGGGGAGGGGAAATATTAAATTACAAAATCTCCACTTCAACGAACCGAGAAGTGGCCAAAATTTGGATAATTCTTATAAATATTAAAATTACATTCATGTTTTAGTGGTATAATCGCAGGTAAAATCAAAGATCTTACATGGAAGATTTTACCTTGCTCTGAACTAAGCGAAAAGGCATTTCGAACCGATCTAGTACATTTTCAAATACATTTCAAAATGTTATTGAATGTTTCATGTCGATAATTTGACCAATGCATCAATTCTTGACACTGAGACGATATTTTCTGCAACTACCTCTTCTCTTCAGTCCCTCCTGTTCTTCTCTTCTCTTTTTCCTTCTTCTCTCCCCTCCTTCTGCTCTGCTTTTATCTCATATCGCCTTCCCTACTTTTCTCGCATCTTTTCTCCATCCCACTCGTTTCCACTCCTCCTATCTCTTCTCCTGTCTTAGATTTCCGACTCCACTGGACTCTTATCCTCTTCTCTTCATTCTTCTATTTTTCTCTCCTTTACTCTACTCTCCACTCCTCTCTTCTCGTCTCCTCTTCTCTCACCTCGTTTTCCTTCTCTTTTCTCTTCTTTGCTCCATTTTCCTCATCTCTCCTAGAATCTTTTTCCATTCTCCTCACTACATCTCCTCTCCTCGTCTATCCTCTCTTTCCTCTCTCCTCTACTTTTCCTCTTCTCCTTTCGCTTTCTCTTTCTCCTCTCCTTTGTCACCTTTCGTTTTCTCTCACCTCTTTTCCTTTCTGTGGACTCATCAGCGATGAAATACTAGAAAACTTATTATTTTTTTTTTGGGAAAGAATCTTGTCACTTGAGATATAATAGTGATATTTTAAATAATTTTATACAATAATACTTGTTTTTATTTCTTTCGCGTATTTTATAAATATCTATTGTGCATGTGGCAACCCTGAAATTGAGCCTAACTCTACAGGCAACCCACCAAAGCCTTGTGTAAATTGGGTTGCCTAGTATAAAATGTCGTTGTCCTAAAACTTTTGAGAGACACTGTACATATTCTTGTTGAATGCGCTGATTTTGCTTTCCTCCGGCAAACTTCTAAACTCGCCAGCTTTTCGTCATCCCTGTTGGGAGACGACGACAGTGTTTTATCAAATTATTTTAGCTTTAGCTGGTCTGTGAGGAAGCTTTTAGTAAATTCGACTTTTTAATGTATTGTTTTTGTCTTCTTTACAACCTTGCGCTTTTTACAACCCTTGTTTTAACATAAGGGGATATTTCCCTCCATATATTGAAGGGTACAAAATGGCCACACGTGCCGACGCAACCAAAAATTTTAATACAATCAATCAATCAGAATGTCTTTCTGCCCCATTATACATTGCCACATGTTACTCAAATTACACTTTCTGGACTCACATGTGGGCTTTTCCCCACAAAACCTGGGAGGAGTCAGTGATGACATGGGGAAAGGTTGCACCAGGACGTTGCTGTGTTTGAATAGCGCTTCAGAAGACGGAATGGCAGTATCCTTGTTAACTATTGTTGGTTTATCATCAGGGAGACCCCTACAGATATGTACTGGCGTAAATGTTCCACAACACCATGTTCATAGGTATTGTTGCTGTGTTAATTACTGTACAGTGTCTTGTAATATGCCCTTTACACATACGTGTAGCAAAGAATAAGGTAGCTGTCCAATAAAAATGATGCGTGATAGAAGCATACGGTTTCCACACTTCAATTCTGTATCCTTTGTTTAGTCCAAATCACATGATTTCATCTAAAGGACAGAAAATGTCTTCAAATTTGTTGTGCAGTGCAATCTTATATTCTGTTCTTAACTCTAAAATACTATGGATGTTGATAATCACATTAGCACTATGGAGGGGTCTGTCAGACAGTTGTTTGGATTTTGAACTGTACACTAGCTGTTTCGCTATTTTCGATTTCTGATGCATTTCACGTGACTTGACTTGGTTATAGAAGACTAATTGTAAAGCAGTTTTCAGTTTTTATTGTCTAGTTAAAGTAACATAATGTAATTTATGTAAGGAGGAAGAAAAAAAATTGAAACAATGTGTTTATTTTTTTTTTTTTAAATTCCAAATTCTTAAACTTTCTACTGTTTAATGTTAGAAGAGCAGGAGTTCAAAGTAATATGTAATTTTTTACAGAAAATGAGTAATTAAATGATCCGTTTGAAGGACAACGTAACAAAAAACACACGTGAATACTGTGGTATGTTTGTCAGACCACTTGCCAAAAATATAATTCAGTAAGATTTGAAGAAACAAAGGCATGACCTTGACAGAATGTACTCAGCACCCCAACTGAAAGGTATGGAGAAGGGTCCACTTGTTGTTCGAGGGGCTGCGAGAAATAAAGTAAAGCCATCTGAGAAACTGTCCATAGTAGTTGCGACTTAATGCTTAGTTGTACTTTCATCTAATGCCAGCTAAGTCATTTTCAGAATTTCCTCTCCTTGCGAAAAATATCTATGATACTCCAAATTCTGTAAAATTACACATGCTTAGAATTTATTTTAAAGCAGTGGTTCCCAAACTTTTTCGTTTCATGGCACCCTTAATGTTTCAAGATTTTTTTCCACAGTGCCCAAGTCAGAATGTAGGCGTATCTAATACTTGCAACGCTCAGTGAGTGTGGTTAAGTTGCTTGCCTTAAGTTAAAAAATAAACACATATTTCAAATTTAGAATGTAAAAAAGTACTAAATAAGTACAAATAAGTGTCATTTCATTGAAAATGTTGGAACATTTTGCGGCACCCTTGTTGCTCCTCAGGGTACCATGGTGCAGACTTTGGGAACTACACTTCTAGAACATTAACATGAATGTTTGTGTGGTTTGCTTTCGCTGCTTAGATATTTGCAATTGTTTTGTGGCTATATAAGTTCTCTCATTTATTGAACCACCCTTCATAGTGTCTTTTCTTCTTGAATCACTCTTCAAACTGTTCTTTCTTGAATCACTTTTCCAAAAACTGTGTTTTATGGGATCATATGGCCCCCTGGCCCAATGAAATTGTCTGTCTTAATTTTCACTCAAACATAGAAACTGCATCCCCTAGACATTTCTTAGCTCCTACAGCTGTAACATGTTCCCGAAATTGGAGTAACTGGCGATTGATTGCATCCAGTTGAAAGGATTGCAGGAACCATATTTCAGTCAACTCATTCCCTTATCCCGTCACCTTGTAATCGAGGGGTCCCGGGTTCGATACCCAGTGAAGGCACATAGTGGTTCGGATCGAACTTTAAACTGTAGGTCCAGTCCCGATTAGCATTACTGTGCATAATGTTGACTTAAAGCACCAACTCAATCAAAAACAAAGAAACTTATTCCCTGGTCATTGTCTCTGGATTTGGGGATGATGATGGAACGAACAAAAATTCACATCTTCTCAAAGCAAAGAATGTTTTTGCACTTAATAATGGAGAATTGCTAAATAGTATAGGATTGGAACACAAGTATGTAAAACGGTAGTTGTTTTAGTCTCCTTTATGATTTTTGTTTATTTGTTACCTTTTTTCTTTCTTTAATTTCAGAGGGCCTTGCTGTTGGTGTGGGATTTGGTGCATGTGGAAAAACACCATCTGCTACTTTTGAAAGTGCTAGGTAAGTACATGGTCAGTCTACTTATTTTATATATACTCTATCCTAGGAGTCCCTGGAGCAAGCGAATGATATCTAGAGCGCTCCACCAGTGAACACATGAGGGAAAGTGATTGCATGGAGGAGTGAACGTGACTGCAGCAGCATGAAGTGCTTAGTTCCATCCACTCCTTTTCTCCCCTTCTCTGCCCTTATGTGTGGCGTTGGTCCAGACTCCTGGGATGCTGTATAGTTTAACAGTTTGTTGTATGTATTGAATGTCTGTTAAGCAGGAATTCCTTAACCAATGCTCAAACACTGTTGTGAGGCAATGGGTGTCTCATGAGGTGTTTGCACCAACCATACTATGGGATATAGAATATCCCATGAGGTGACTTTGGGAACATCCTGTAGTTCGATTTTCCCAAAATTCATATTTTCATTGTTCCATGAGTTTTAAACTGTGTTGTGGTTCTACGGTGTAATAGGAGGTAAGGAAAGTTACTGACTTTAAAACAGGTCTGACATCATAAGAAAAGTGGAGTCCTACATTATCCATGATAATCTTCACTGATGTATCTGTCAAATGAATAGGGTCTTGTTTCCTTTTCAGGAAATAATGATTCTCTTGGAAAAAGCAATTTAGTAATATCTCTGAATATAGGATCACAAACACCATCAAATTTGCAACAACTATTTACAGCATTGTGCGACAGGTGTGAAGATGATTTACACCTGAACAAAGGCTTCTTATACAAATATTAATTCCATCGCACACGTGAAAAAATATTTTTATTGGCCTATATCAGTTTTAGGGCTTTGTTTTTTTGTGCCTATTGATATTAACTCTTCAACTTATGGTTTAGTGGTATTAAACTGAACATGGCTTTGCATTAGTTCTGCATACATGTTTCTCTGCTCCACAATAAGGTGAATCACTTCTTGAACAAAGAACAATCGGAAAGAGACTAAATTGTGATCATTTTTTTAAAGCCTTACGGTTAGTGTGACAAACTTCCCTATTCCTGGAAACTATCATATTAGAGCTAATTTTTTCGGATCCTCCTGTCTCTCACATTGACATTCTATTTTTTCCATATATTTCACTAACAGTCAAGACTGCGAAATTTCAATTCATTCTGATATGAGTTCGGCGAGACTTCAAGTCGTCTTCGGTGGACAGAAGTGACGTCATATCTTGTAGTAGTTAATTGACAGTAGATGCTTGGTTGTGCACATATTGGTTAGGACTCAGAAACATGCAACATTTTAAAATTTTTATTCTGTGTTGTGATCTGTATATGATATAAATGTAAATTAATTATTTTGTTTAATATTATCCATTTCATGTACATGCGCAAAATTTGTCGCTACTAAATTTGCAAATTCAATGCTGAAAGTTGGAAATCTCCCTTAAACTCATAGTGGAAAGTTGGTCACCCTACTCATGCTGCTGTAAAATGAAATTAATGAAATTCTTTGGCATGTAAAAATTGTGTGTCAACTTATGCCATTGTCATAGGATCACCATGGCTCTCTATTACAGAAATCATTGTCTGGAACATCGGTAAATTCTTGATGTAACAAAAAATAACCCATGATGCAACAGTCCTTGTGGGGCAAGGCCTACCTACAGACTGCTGGCCTTACTCCCACATGCCCAGCAGAGGTGGGCAATTATCCAACCAGTTATGGGGTGACTGTGGTCAGCATGACGAAACCCCAGTTGTTGTTGTAGCTTTCCATGACTAGGTTCCACTACTCATTCATAGCTCCCCAATTTCCTCATGATGGTGGCTGTTGTAGCATGTACCTGTTTAATTTTCATCCATCTGAAACAACTATGAATGATTAATAAAAAATGTGTACCTCCTTATTCAAAGAAATGAAAATGGACTGTCTTCAATTGAACATCTGTTTGCTTCCATCCTACATATTTATTTACTTATGGGTCTTAGCACGTTTCGTGCATCACCCAAACAAAATTCATGTATTTCCTTAAACCTTACATTTTCCTTGCCTGTATTTCCTTGTACCTTGTATTTACTTCGTATATGCCTTTAATGTCATTGTATTTACCTTGTGTCCATTTCATTCATGTATTTCCTTGAACCTTACATTTTCCTTGCATGTATTTCCTTGTACCTTGTATTTACTTCGTATATGGCTTTAATGTCATTGTATTTACCTTGTGCCCATTTCATTCATGTATTTCCTTGAACCTTAGTGTATTTACTTCGTATGTGCCTTTAATTTCATTGTATTTACCTTGTTCTCAATTCATTCATGTATTTCCTTGAACCTTGCATTTTCCTTGTATGTACCTTTAAAATCAATTGTATTTACCTTGTATATAAGTCATGTACACAAATGCTAACTGCATCCTGTATCACACCCAAAACAAAGAAACCTGCCAAAACCCTTTACACCAGCCTAGGGAGCAAAAACATCTCCAACAAACTGCCAGCATGCTCAGCCTCTACGGAGGCGAATCGGTCCCTTTCAAGGACAAAACCTCACACTCCAGCCAAGTTAATAGGACCAAAACCTCTTCCCTACCCTTGAAATTCCAGCTGTTGCAGTTGCGGCAGGAAACAATACATCCCAAATAACCTAACAATGCAATTAACCTCTACTACCTAGCACAACCCTTCAAAAGAAAAGCCGAGTCCCACGGGACGTTACTTACACCCCACCATACCATATGAGAATGAGAGAGACTTTGAAAAAGAAAAACTGCTACATTCAACGTAAATGTTTCCTAATTTTTCGATATCTTCGCCAGTAGAATTCTTTTACTGATATTTTCATTTTTGTTTTCCTACATTTTCAGCATGTAGCAGCTTTAATACCATTTTTTTACTATCTTTTGGAATTATTATTTATCTTCCCCACATAAGACATCCTTTATTTGTTGTGATTTCCTTTCTCCTTTGATAATAATACAAGATAACAGTATGTGTCTTGATATTCTTTTGGAAGTGAAGTAGGCCACCCTAATTCAATCCATTAAATAACTCTGTAAAATATTATCTTCTTTCCTTTTTTGCACTATTGTATCCAACAATAGCAGTTCTATTTCAATGGAGTCTGTATAATTGAATTATTCTTCAGCATTTTCTGTATTTTCTTTTGTAGGCAGTCTTGACAAGAAATCTGTCAGATCCACTATTTTCATATACACAATTGTGTAAGATTATTTAGATAATAGCAAAGTCCATATTTGCCTGCTAAAGAAGCATTCTCTGTCTTTTCTTTCGTAGGCAGTCTTGACAAGAAATCTGTCAGATCCACTATTTTCATATACACAATTGTGTAAGATTTTTTAGATAATAGCAAAGTCCATATTTGCCTGCTAAAGAAGAAATAGCTGTTGTCTTGCCAAAAGTATATTTTACAGTCAATGAATTAAAAAAAAAAAATAGATCCAGCGCCTGCCAGGGTTGCTTTTCATTGGGTGACTCGTAGTCAGCACATCAGATCCCATCGTCGCTGTTTTTTGGCTTTCTTGACCGCAGCCCGCTATTTCTTCTTTTCAAGTAGCTTCCCAATTGTCCTCACGATTGTGGGTCAACGCTGAAATTTTTGGGCCACTCTCTGTGAAGTGAACCCAGGACCACTCACACCAAAGGCGAGAGTGCTAACCACTTGGCTACTCGGGAGCCCACAATATATTACTATAAACTTTGAAATGTTTTCCATAAACATAGTTGTGAAATTTCTTAATACCAGTCCCTAATTAGGCAGTTGTTTTCAGTTCACCATATATCTTGTTGCATAATTGCGTTCCAACCCCTACACCACTTCCATCCTCAATAAGCACAGTCTCCTATTCTGGATCATACGAGGGTTGCTATTTATATATCCGGAATAACAAATAAAAAAAAAATCTGTATCACTGAAAATGGTTTTATTGTTTTTCAAAATATTCTCCATGATGATCGATGCACTTTTGCATACGTTTGAACCAATTCTCATAGCACTTTGTCTATTCCGATTGAGGTATCTCAAAAACATGCATTTCGAACGCATCAATCGCTTCTTCTGGCATCGTAAATCGTTGACCACGTAGCTTATTCTTCACGTACGGGAACAGAAAGAAATCATTGGGTGCTAAATCAGGGCTATATGGCAGATGACCCATCAATTCAATGTTTTCACAGGTCAAATACTGAGTTGTTTGGACCGATGTGTGACAACTCGCATTGTCATGGTGAAGAATGATCCTGCATCGCTGGTTGTTTTTTCTGATTTCCCCAAATACTTCTTTCAAACAAATGGTCGTGTACCATTTAGAATTGACGGTTCTAAGATTCTCTAGTGGCACTGTAGCCACATGTCCATTTTTCCCAAAAAAACAGGCGACCATTTGCTTCAAAGTGCTTCTTGCATGAACAACTTTTGTTGAGTTTGGCTCATCTTGGAACACCCACACCGTCGACTGCTGTTTGCTTTCAGACTTATATGCATAGATCTAAGATTCATCACCTGTGTAGATGTTATACACGGCTTTTGAAGCACCACAATTGTATTTTCTGAGTATTTGTTTGCACCAATCGACACGAGCCTTTTTTTGAGCGATTGTCAAATTATGCGGGATCCAACGCGAATAAATCTTCTTCACGGCTAAATGTTCATGCAATATCTTATGTATGCTAGTCATACTAATGCCCAGGGATGCCTCAATCTCACGATATGTCACATGACGATCTTGCATTATCAGTTCTTGCACAGCATCAATGTTTTCTGGCACAACAACCCATTTTGGACTGCCTTCTTTAGATTCGTCCGTGAGCGAACAATGGCCACGATTGAATTCACTAAAAGAGTGATATACAGTGCTTTTAGATGGTGCTTCATCGCCAAAAGTTGAAGTGAGTTGATCGATGCACTGTTGTTGAGATAATCCATGTCGAAAGTCGTAGAAAATCATTGCTTGAAAATGACCATAGAAATGTCCAACTTTACAATGGATATATTAGATGTTACCTAGCAACATTAGTGTTGCCAGTTCTGGATACATAAATAGCAACCTATGTATTGCCGTTTGCAATGCTTTTTTAGATTCCAAATATTCATTTTTATGTTGCTCTGTCCATGACCACGTGTGGTATCTTCATACGAAAGTTAGGCATACATCTATGATAAAACAAAATCATTCCTAAGTACGATTTCAATTCCTTAACGTTGGTTGATTCTGGACTAATCAATATCACTGCCTTATTTTTAACTAAAGACTGAAAACCATTATTGGATATCCTGTAACCTACCTGGTCCACCTCTTTTTTTGAAGAACTGACATTTGTCAAGATTAATTTTTATATTGTAATGTGCAAATCTATTCAAAACTAGTTTTGCGTTATTGAAAAATTCTTCTTCTCCACAGCCTCTTACAACAATGAGATCTTCTAAATATCATTTTGCAAATGGGTGCTTTAAGAGTACTTGATCCATAGTATTTTGGAAAATCTGTGTACTACAGGTTAAACCCATTGTAACTTGTTACATGCAAACATCTCCATTGAGTATTAAAAATAATATTTCATGGCACAACAGCTCGTGAGGGTCAGGGCCTACTTATCGACTGCTGGCCTCACTCCCACCGGAGGTGGAAGATTATCCAACCAGTTTTGGCGTGACATGTGGTCTGCACAATGAACCCCCAGTTATTGTTGTAGATTTCTGTGACCAGATTACACTACTTATTCATAGCTCCCTAATTTCCTCATGATTGTGGTTGGCCACCGGTCCTATACACAGGCCAAAATCTCAGGAGAAAAGTTATTACACTTCCCCCTGCACACGTCCTGTAGCCAGAGCCCAAAGCATGACGCCTTAGACCACACGGCCATGGTGCGGAACCATTGAGTATTGAGCACCAATAACTTTTTAGCATTCTCCGTAAGTAATAATTGAAGATATGCTTTAGTCCGGTCGAATACTACATGCATGTCTGCATTCACTAATGAATCCATCACACATCCATGGCAAAGAATAAGTTACACTATCCACTACTTTATTGGCATTTAACTTAAAATCTGAATACACCTGTAAAATCATCATTATTTTTCTTTACCACGACTAAAGGTGTAGCCTTATCAGCATAGTGAACAGATGACAAGACATCCAACTGAACCAAATTATCTAATTCAGCCTTTACTTTCAATTGTAAACTGAATGGTACTTTCTATCATAGGCATAACTAGGGGGGGGGGGTTGTCAGCCCCGCTCCCCGGTACATACAAGAGTGGGGGGAGGTCCGATCAGTGATTGATCACGAGTCAAACTCATCGCTACTTCGAAAGACGAATTCAAAGAATTTGAAATCTAGAACACCACTTCTTATTTAAACCTGTATCTATCTAGCACATCCGTTTAGACTTAGGAATTCTCCAGCTGCAAGACCAAGTGCATCCCCTTTGAGCCAAGACAACACGTGAGTCCGCATTCGGCATTCTTCCACATGGCTCACACTAGTGGCATTTTTTTCAGTGTTTGTGGACTAATCCCTTTTTGAGGACCCTCGTAGACAAAATGGTCATTGGCTGGCTTTCAGGCAGGTATACTTCGGCATCAGGAAATGCAAGAGAATTGTTTTGTTTGCATCCATTGTCAATAGATGGCATTGCCGAAAGTATATGTTGAAAGATCACTTTACTGAAGTCTGTCGCCTGACATAGATAGAATCATTACACTGGTAAGTGTAACTTCTCTCCTTTTTGTTTGCATTTTTTTTCTGTTCAAAGGACATATTGGTGTCTTTAGGCTAGGTGCGGAGAAATCAACTTCTCTCGGGAAGGGGAATCGGGCAATCTTTTCTTTAGTTCGGTAGGTTTTAGACATCAGAGAGAGTTGTTGGCATTTATTCTTATGTTCATGGACTATTTATTGTTAGTTTGGGAAGAGTGATCGACTGATCATTTAAAGATATGTAAAGTTACGAGGGGTGAGAAACGCAACCTTATAGCTTTCAGCGCAACATAATTTTTACGCTCCAAATGTTGTTTTACATCACTCAAAATACTGTTAAAACAATATACTTTGTAAATATGTGCCCTATAAATAGGAGAGTGAAAAATGTGTTTGTGAATGACACATAACTGTAGCAAGTGTCTGAGGGAAAAACAATATCTGCAGTTGATGGTAACGCAATATTCTTTTACATCATTATCATCTGTTGTTTTCACTGCAACGATAGATTCTTATATTATTAACATGTCATATACTCTGCATTTCATTGTGTGAAAACCTAATCACGTTCACATTCCTGTGATTTTCTGTTACATCTCTTGCGGAAATCTAGGCTGTAGATCAAGTTTTGTTAAGCTCCTGTGTATAAAGTTGTATTTCAGACACACTATATTTAAAAGTATTTATGGTCAAACTGTAGCCTCTGCGATGTTACAAAATTTACTGAGTGTTCCGTTTCTTAATCTCAATCTCTAAATGCTGATTTAGACATGGATTCGAAGATATAAGAAGAATATGGAATGCTCACTCGCAACAGAACTTTCAGAATTATGCACATACACATGCATTGGCACAGGAAAATTTTTCATTTGATGGGGGAATACAAAATTCATCCTCCCATATGTATACTCTATGTGATCAGAAGTATCCATACACCCACCTGAAAATGAAGTACAAGTTTGGGCCACCCTCCGTCAGGAACACTGGCAGTCAATACGGTATTGGCCCACCCTTAGCTTTGATGACAGCCGTCACTCTCGTATGCATACTTTCGATCAGGTGGTGGCGGAAGGTTTCCTGGGGAATGCTTTTGGGTTGTACATGTCCCTTCACGTTTCCACTTCACTATAATATCGGAAACAGTGGACCTAGGGATGTTTAAGAGGGTGGAAATCTTGCGCACATACTTCTTAACCAAGTGGCACCCAACCACCTGACCACCTTGAAAGTCCATGAGTTCCTCATTTCGTCCCATACTGCTGTCTCGCGCTGTCTGCAGACTACTGCGATTACTGACCATGTGTTCCACGTAGTAGATGGACGTTTCACAGTGTGTCCGGATACTTTTAATCACATATAGAGTATGTATATACACTGGTCAACAATTGCTAAGAAACAAACACGTTTTTACCAATAACTTTTGACTGTGATCAGGGTGGAACAAGTGAACAATATATAAGTACAGATATAAGTTAAGGTTTATTGAGAAAAGATGATGGGGAATCCCCATCAACCAAAGAAACAGGACGTGGTAAAGCAAAACCAGCATAAGCAAAACAAAGTGAAGAAAGCACGTGAATCACAATTGGGTGTGTGTAGAGTGAGTCTAGAGTAAATCAGTATGGAGTGTGGCCACCGCGGACTGCACAGCAAGCTGCACACCTGATTGGCATGCTGTCGATGAGAGCGTTCGTGAGCGCGAGGGGTATATTGTCCCATTCTTCCTGAAGTGCAGTTTTCAGCTCCTGCAGGGTCTGGGGTGGAGGATACCTTTGTGCAACCCACCTTCCGAGAGCATCCCACGCATGTTCGATGGGATTGAGATCCGGTGAATATGCAGGACAGTCCATGCGGTTGATGTTTTCTCTTTCCAGTGTCTCTGTCACTTGGACAGTTCTGTGTGGATGCGCATTATCATCCATGTAATGAAAGTCAGGGCCGACTGCACCCTGAAAAAATCGAACATAACCTTCCAGGATATCGGTAGAATACCATGCTCCAGTAACGGATCCTGTGGCGAAGACGTGCAGTGTTGTTTTCCCATTTTTCATTATGCCCCCCATACCATGGCTCCGGGTCCCGCATACCTGTCACGTTCACAGATGTGCTTTGCATGATATTGTGTTCCACGTTCTCTCCACACCATTTGATGTCCAGAATCACTTGTCACACAGTACCGCGATTCATCGGAGAACATCACATTTGCCCATCTGTCTTGGTCCCTGTTACGATGCTGCACACACCAGTGCACTCTGGCACGACGGTGAGCTGGTTTTAGTGGCACACACTTAACTGGCTTCCTGGCCTACAACCCACCACTATTCAGTCGTCGTGTAATGGTTTTTGGGGACACACGGACACCTGAAGCACCGACAAGGTCTTAAGCAATTTGGGCTGGAGTGGCAGATCGATTCCCTTTTGCCACCTGGACGATGTACCGATCCTGGCGAGCAGTTGTACACTTTCCACGACCTCCACCATGCATACGCAAAGCTGTTCCTCTGGTACGAGTAGCTTTCTGAAGTCGGGAAATGACACTTTTCGGTACCTCCATCACACGTGCCACTTCGCCCTGACTCCAGCTGACCAACCACTCTGCCCCATTTGTAATCACTTAAATGTACTCTTCTTGCCATCTTCTTACACGTTTCTTCTGTTGCACACCAGTATTGCACTGCCAACAGCCTCTACCATGTTTGACTGTCTCCTGTGGGTACCACCTCCTGCCACAGCACTGCAGTCTTTTCCTGAAAACTATGCTCCAAGTGCACGCGTTTCTTTCTGAATGGGTTCAACAATTCCTTGTTGCCCTCTACTGGTCTCTTTCTGGCAACAAACTGACACAGAGTTGTGTATGAAAAAGATATTGTTTGTTCCTTAGCAATTGTCGACCTGTGTGTGTGTGGGTGGGTGGGTGCACGTGCACATGTGTGTGCACACACCACACACTACTTCACAGGTACCTATACCTAGGTATAACTTCCTGTTTTTTAATGCAAAATTTGCATAAATAATTTTTACTTCCATGTCTTTTCCTTAGAATTTAGACCAAATAACAATTACAATAACATATAAAGCTCTGGACCTTGGATTGGCCTCATTTTGAATTGAACGGAACGGAAAATCAGGAGTTTGAAATATGAAAATTGGGAACATAGATACATCTATTCATTTCAATGCAGGTGAAGGGGAGTAGGATCCCCCCCTCTATCTTGAGCTATCCCAATGAGTAGGGAGACAAATTTATGGTAAATAAAAACTGAGGAGAGCGGTAAATAAAATGTTAGATCAGCGGTATATACCAGCGGTGGAAAAAAAAATGGCACACACTTTTTCATCATGAGAGGAAACAACATACAAAAGAGCTATAAATTCATAAACTACTTCATTTTTATATACTGTACACATACACAAGTACTTAGCTGTCCAACCAAAAATAAAACATCATCACAAAATCACTTCATTTCTAAATTGCATGTCTCAAGTGATTTATTCATTCTATGTATTTAAATGATATCCTTGCTGTCCAACAAATAAAATAATCACTACTGCACATACACAAACACATGTTGAAAGACAAACAAAATTCATTCATGACATCACAAATGACACCATTGTTTCCCTTGATGTGCGGGAACAGACAAATCTTATCGCTGCTACAGCTAGCAAGTTCAATGAAACTGGAAGTTGAGTAGACATTTGGGGGAAGAAAGGAATGCAGCTTGACAGGGAGCGAAGTTTTGAAACTGAGATTATGTGTATGGGAAATCCCAATTTGCAGCATCTTCCTGATGTGATCGAAGATAAAACGTTCTTCAGCTGCAAGTGGTAGGAAACTTTAGGCAAACGTTTCGTTACAAATCGACAGTTTGCGCGCACAACCTCGATTGCCGGTTTTTGCATGTTTTCTACTTAATTTGATGATATTTCACAGTTATTTCGCGAAAAAGCGTTCATTTCGTGTAAAAGCACACATTTCGCATTACTTCGCGAATAAAACTCATGCATATTTCATCATTGGGGGTGTAGTTACATGCAGAATGTTCAAAATTGCATCTTTTTTCCACATTTCGCGATTTCGCGCATCGCGAAAATTCAATGTCCCTACCAATGAGGAATAATCATCTCCCACCCACTCGACATAGAAACCATACTATTCCACATATCATACTTATATAGTTCCACTCCAGTTCAGTTTATTTTTAAATTTAAGTCCCATAGCTACATATAAAAATATTTTAAAACAATTTAGGGCAGGTGTGCATCACATCCAATGCGTTTTAGAAGCCTTTTCTCAGACATCTAGAGGTCGTTGTATTAAAAAAAAGTACTGAGTTGAAATGATTCACGATCATCACGTAAGAGGTCTAACTTTGGAATAGCATGTGACAAAGCATTTAATTGTAATGTAATTAGCTGTACCTAATGGTGCTCTTCAAGCACTGAAAGTACATATACAAAACCGAAATCCTTCATATCTCTGAGCAAGCAAGTAAAACTATACGCTTGTAAGTTTTTCTTTTCAATTTTCGGTGGACAATATGAAGAGTAGGCCAAGGTTTCTTTCTTGTTGTATATAGTGGTATTAAATGCAGATACATGCGTGTTTTAGAGTGATAGGTCAATTCCTTGTTTATGTGAAATGATGAACTTTAATCTAAGCAAAAGCATGTGGCATCACAGTTATAGATTTTCGCATGTACAAAGAAAATCCAAAACACATTCCCACCTCGCCAGCCCCCGTGGCGGAGTGGTTAGCATAGCATGCTATGATGTCAGAGATCCCCGAGCTCGAATCCAGGCCTGGGGATGGGTGTTATTTGTGAGTGTTCCTTCATCAATTTCATCATATCATCACTCATTCTCATCTCATTCTCATCTTAGCCAAAAGTGGCAGAAAGGCGAAGTAAAATATACCAAATCAAACATTCCCATCTTACTCAAAGACCTTGTGAATCTAATCCAAAATCTACCAATACAGATGAATGTGTAAGCCGGTTGGTTCAATGTTATAAAACTAACCTTAACTGATTAGAGAAATAATTTAGAAGGTTTAAACCTACTTTTCCTTTCCTTATACCCCGTTGCATTCCTTTCATCCAGAAAAAAAATGCAAGAAATTGGATGAAGTCTAAGCATCACAGTGCCCTTGACAAGCCAACTGGCAAATCATAGAACCTGCAGTGAATCTCATTTATCTCGTGAGTTCAACTGGCTAATGTGATTTTCTTACAGTTTGACTTGTAGAGTTTAACTTAAAATGGTGTTGTGTTTGTGCATATCAAAAGTAGATGTTAAGCAATTAATGTCCAATTCTTGACTGACTTGACTTAATTCCTTTTGCTCCATCAGGAGCATAGGGCTTCAGTGAAATGCCTCCATTTGGCTCTGTAACGTGCCAACTCCTTGTCCTCTCTCCGTGTTTTTCCTTTCTTGGCTGCTTCTTCTTATACTGTTCTCTTCCATGTCTTCTTCGGACTTCCTATTTTCCGGGCTCCTTGGGGATTCCAGTCTAAGGCTGGTTTCTCTATTGCTCCAGTTGGTTTTCGTAAGGTGTGTCCTAACCAACTACATTTTCTTCTTTTTATTTGGGTTGCAATTGGCTGTTGTTTAGTTTCTCTCCATAATTCTTCATTTGATATTATTTCTGACCATTTTATATTGAGGATACGCCTGAGACAGCGATTAATAAAGGTTTGTATCCTTTTCGTGTTAGCTTGTGTGGTTTTCCATGTTTCGCAACCATACAGTAAAACTGATTTTACATTTGTATTGAAAATCCTTATTTTTGTCTTTCTAGAAACATTGCAGGTTTTCCAAATGGGATACAGTTGTATAAATGCCACATTGGCTTTCTTGATTCTATTTTGTTATGTCTTCATCTGAACCTCCTTCTTTTGTTATGACACTTCCTAAGTATGTAAATGACTCTACTTGTTCAACCAGCTCATGAAAGACATTTATTTTTCTTTTCCTCTTGTATTGACTCTCATTTCTTTAGTCTTGTTCACATTAATAGTGAGTCCTGCTATCTTTGCTTCCTCCTGTAGTCTTTTTAGTTTCTCCTTCATGTCGCCAAGTCTTTGAGATAATAAGCAGATGTCATCCGCAAAATCTAGATCTTCTAGTCTATCTTTGAGTCCCCATTGTATTCCTCTTTTCCTGCAACCCATCGTTTTCTTCATAACTGCATCTAGTACTAGGAGAAATATTGTCGGAGATAGAATGCAACCCTGTCTCACTCCATTTGTAACATCTATGTATTCTGTAAGATGTCCTTCATGTAGGATTTTGCACCTGAAACCTCGTACATATCTTTCATTATTAGGTTTAATATCTTCGTTGGAATACCATAGTCTGCTAGTGTCTGCCACATGACTCTTCTATTTAGTGAGTCAAAAACCTTTTCAAAATCGATGAATGTAAGATATAAGGTGGCTTGCCATTCATTGTTTTGTTCCAGAATTATTCTTAGAGTATTTATTAAATCGACACAACTACGTTGTCTGCGGAAACCAGCTTGTTCTTTCCTCAATCTTGATTCTACAACATCCTTCACTCTATTTAAGAATATTCTCGATAGTATCTTGCTTGGAATATTTAGCAAAGTAATTCCCCTCCAGTTTTTACAGTTAGTTGTATCCAGTGGTCGGAAGTAGCGCGCTACTTGCAGTGACGTGCGGTGACGTCGACACTTGGGGTAGCAGTCAGTGGCGTACTCAAGGGGGGGGGGTTGGTGTGGGTCACACCCTTCCCCCTTTAGGGCCCAGTATTCCTACAAAAAAGAAGAATGCCATTAACAGAAAAAGATTGCAAAATTATGAATGAGTACTAGAAAAAAGTACACGTAACCCCCACCCACATTCGAAAATAAAAAACGATTTGATTTGACTCTAAGCCAGAGATCCTGGGTTCGAATCTCTGATTGGCCATGGGTATTCTTTGTGTGTGTCCCTTCATCAATTTTATCGTACCAAAAGTGGCGGAAAAGCGAAGTAAAATAAAGCAAATTGAGCAATCAATCAATGATTTCATTTCATTTTTGTTACTTAGAGTCGCTTTTTTGTCACATTTGGTTAATTGCGAAGATGATACGATAAAATTAATGAAGGGACAAACACAAAGAACACCCATGCCCAGGTCGGGGTTCGAACCCGGAACTCCTGGTGTCGTAGCGTGGTGTGATAACCACTCCCCCACGGTTGGTTGATTTGGTGACAGGTAACAAAACACAGCACACTTTTTTGTAGTTTCTTCAATGATATTCATTTGACTTTTTGAGTTCTGAGATACATTTTTCATTCCAAATTATTTCATTATTCCCTGCAACACATAGGACAAGAATGCGTACTCATCACGGGTTCGAGTCCTGGCCTGAATTGTTCATATGAGGTCCCTTCATCAATTTCATCATATCATCACTCAATCCTCATTTTCGCTATAACCAAGTGTGGCAGAAAAGCGAAGTAAAATAAACCAAACCAACAACAGTATGAACACGCGTTCTCTTGCCCAAATAAATACATCCGTATTTATGACTGTTAGAGGCCAAGAGTAGTATATTTAAATAAAAAAACACTACTAAAACGAGAGAGAGAGAGAGAGCCTGAGCACATATTTGTAATTTAATCATGATATATTCCATATTTGAAAAAGAAAAAAAGAAAGAAAGCATAACATTATTGTCTGCACATAACACGTTCCCATTTAATAAATAATAAAACTACATCCCATATTATACGTACATACGTACATATTGTACAACGTATAAAAGGTTGTGTAAATACAAAGAACATAAGTACTGCAGAAAATTTTACCCTGTGTTCTTTAGAGGATTTACAAAAAAATTATGAGAAACCAATCCCCTATCTGTCCTATAGGAGATAGACTGGGGGACCTGAAAGCCTGGGCTTTCAACTATTGCAGCGGGGGGCGAGGGGGCAAGGGAGGTAGAGGTAGAAATCTTCATTTTCCTTGGGCCGGCCGTTTCTACCTGGAAACTGGTCAGGCGGAAGAAGAGCGAGCTAGGGTATCCAGCCAGTTTTGCCCGCGGATCACACCGATGGACGAGAAGCGCGTGGAAAAAAAAGTGTTGCATATGAACTGTGGCTTTAACAAGACAATAAATATTGTGATTTGAATATAATTCGATATGTGAGATTGATTGATCTATCTCTGCTAGACTAGCTACTCCTTAGTGCACGTCACTGGCTACTTGTAGCGTCGCTACTGTAGCTAGCTACAACATTTGTAGCGGTAGCTGTAGCGGCACTACATTTTTTTAAATTGTAGTTGTAGCGGTAGCGAAGCTACAAAATTCCTGTAGTTGTAGCGAAAATTTCACTACAGCTACATTTTTCTCAGCATTTTGAGGTAATTTTTGAATGTGGCAATGGCGTAAAAAATAAATGATAATATTGCTTACTTTTGCAAGAGACTCAAAAAGACAAAGTCCATTACATGCAAATACAGATAATCTAGATTATAAATATCTTTATATCGCAGATTATAAATATCTGCATAATTTATTTCATTAGCATCTGAATAATTCTAATATCCAGATAACTAACTGGCATATATGAATATATTCCGGCTAATAGGCATTTATTTTAGCTGCATCGCTATTTTGGGGAGAATCATGCCTCATTTGATACACCGCCAGGAAAAAATGCCCCGTTTATGCCACCCCTGGAACAAATCCTGTGGATATCGATGGCGTAACAGACCGCAAAATATCGATAATTACTGTGTAAAACCCAATTTACAGTGCAAAAACGGGCGATCCATTTTCTACTAATCTGACAAAGCAATAGTGCCAGCAATCAATGGTTCAATTCGTTAACAGCATTGATCATTGTCAGTGTATAGGATCACACTGGCAAGAAATTATTGTTACAGAACGATAGTGTTTCTGGAATTACAATTATTTTGGTCATAATGATTGTTCGCAAATTTCAAAATTACAATATGTTTAGAACACTCGGGTTTACACATCAGTTTCCTCAATATATTTTTATCATATTGTAAAAAGAACGTACAAGTTATTGACTTTCCTGCAGAAATGACATTTTTTTTGTTAAAATACACAGTTTTCAAATTTATGTATTTTTCCTACTTTTGCGTCCCTTTTCTGTAACTTTTTCTAATCATGGCAACGAGGATGCATTATTTATTTAGTTATTTTCTTATCTATGGCCGTTTTCTGCCACTTTTGGCTAATTTTGAGAATGGGGAATCCTCCCAACTATAGTGGAACCACAAGCAAAACAACCTGCGCAGACCCGTGACTCCTGTGCACCGTACTCCGGCGAGGAGGGGAGGGGGAGAGAGGGCATGCTTCCTTATGGCGGGTGTTGAAGGGAAGAAGGGAAAGCTGCGCGGGGACTTTTCGTCCAAGGTTTCTTTCCTTGTCGTCGATCTATAGGAGTCTTTCCTAGTGTTTGTTTTGAGTCCACTTTATGCACAAATCAGCTGATCGAGACTGATATGAACCACCATGTGCCCTCCGCCGGGTATCGAACCTGGGGCCCTTTGAATACAAGGTGACAATTATAATTTCCACTGTGTTTTCGGGGAAGCATTTCCAACAGAAAAACTTACGTAAAGCATTGTTCCAACTGTTTCTCATTTATACCATTAGAAGCATCTCCCAGCTATCCTCAAGGTTCGAGAAAATATCCGCCATCCCCCAAATAACATTCTGTTTAAGTTAAGAAGATTAAATTGCTAAATATCACATGTTTATCTTATTCCCATTTTGTGCAACATGTTCTAGTTAATTTCGATACATGTGATATTCTTCCAATTAATTTTAAAAAGAAGTCTGTCACATAAATATTTTTTTCAAATGACAATAAGAACATCACGGATACGTGTAAGAAATAGTTTTTTGAATTGATATGCCACTTACAAAGTTATTTTATTCTCAAACACTTTATTAAAAATATGTATTAACTGAAGTATCACTGCTATAAAAATTATAGAATGAAGGGAATCATGGTAATAAATAACAGAATCTATTTTTCAGTAAGTAAAACTATCATACTAGGGCTTCTTTTGAATAGCCATATAGTTGTTTAAGTTATAAATACAGAAGTAGCTCAAAAGTAGCGAGTAGCGAACAGGAGTAGCGTAGCGAGCTACTTTTTGGTAAATGTAGTTGTAGCTCTGGCGAAGCTACATTTTGGAAGAGTAGCTGTAGTTGTAGCGAAGCTACTTATAAAATGTAGCGTTCTGATCACTGGTTGTATCTCCCTTTTTTGGCAGCTTTACTATTAAACCTTCTCTCCATTCTAATGGAACTTTTTCTTCATTCCATATTTTCTCTAACATCGGTTGTAATAGATCAATGGAAGTTTCCACATTAGCTTTAATTAGTTCCGGATTTATGTTATCCATTCCAGGAGCCTTGCCATTCTTAATTTGCT
Source organism: Lepisma saccharinum (assembly GCF_977018435.1). NCBI lineage: Eukaryota > Metazoa > Arthropoda > Insecta > Zygentoma > Lepismatidae > Lepisma > Lepisma saccharinum. Next base: position 23,020,962 of record NC_139243.1, on the reverse strand, counting down.
TTATTGCTAGTCTAACTTCTGCTCTAGTTGGGGGCCCTAATTTAATTTAATGTCCAATTCTAATGCCCGGTTCGCTCAACCATCTTTAAAACGTTCTTAACGAGTTGATAGTTAACGCATCACTAAAATCTTAGCAGCCTGTTAAACTTTTAATGTTCGCTCAAGCGATTTTATAGGCCCGTTAACTAACGACATGTTAGAGACGTTTTGCTTTGATGCCTTGCTATTCTCATACTTTGATACGAGAAATGCAACGTTTTCATTGGTTGCACCGTGGAGAGTAGACTGTGCGTAAGCGGATTGTTTTTTGTATGAAATCCCAGGAACAAAATAAATAAAGTAATGTGTAACACATAAATATATGCTTAAGAAATGAATGTTAGTTAGGTATTTACGTCCGCACACCGAAAATGTTATGTATTAGGATTAACAGTTACACTGTAATTTCGTAAGTTAGATTTAAATGAGTGCCTACCGACTGCCAATAAAATATATAATAAAAACTACTGTTCTAGGTTAGGGTAATCTGTTTGAAGTTTGATAAATTTAATTATATTACAATGGCATTGCAAAAGAGGCCTAAAGGTGGAAATGAACGTGTGTTTGCTATAATAATTTTCCTCAACAAAAGAGAACATTTCACGAAATGTACACCATGCATAACTTAACTTACTGTGCCATGGCAATTAAATATGTAAATATTGCAAGTCACTTCTATTGGCATTGATGTGAATGTGGCATTGCAAACAAGAAATCTACTGTTTCCAAATAATCACTGACAAAAAAAGAAGGCACGTAAAATGTTGACCAATATGTTACCGTTCATGCATATGTACAAGGGACGTTTCTGAATGGTTGTGTTTTTGTTTCGTACAAATATTTTTCAAAGAAAAAAAATATATATAATACAATACGATATTTTATATTTGATTTATCATAAATGGTAAAAAGGACAAGTACGCTGTTAGACAGTATCCTCACCACTAGTACGACCGTACCGTGCAAAGAATAATTTCCGAATGCGTGGAAGTGTATTTTACAAACAAACCTGCAAAATTTTACAATGTCCATGCACGAAACTATATTACCAGAAACAGCTTAGGATTAAGCTTTTTTCTTAATGAAACATACATGTGTAGTACGATACTTTACATTATGTGATGAAATTGTAGTCATTCAGAAAATGTACCTTGTACATGGAACGGTTGATTAACATGATATTTTACATTAAATTTATCGTAACTGGTAAAAAAAAAAAGTGCACTCAGACAATATCATTACCACTTGTACGTATGTACAAGGAATAATTTTCGAATGCATGGTAGTGTGTTTTATGTCACTGCACAATGTCAAAATGTTACAATGTCCATGCACGAAACTATATACCTGAAACTGCTTAGGACCTCAAGTTTTTTTCCTTAATGAAACAACATATGTAATCTATATTACGTGATGAGATGGTAGTCGTCCGTAAATGTACCTTGTACATGTAACGGATGATTATTTGTTTCAATTTTTAAGTGCTCTTTCAGTTTGTTATGAATACGATTTAATTTCCATTTGCACCGTTATATGTCAGCCCATTTTCAATATACTGCATAATAATTGTTTTGATTTTGTGATTATATTAAGACTCACGTTATATTAAACAACATGTTTTATTCTACAGTACTTACGTACAGCTACGAGCTAAATAAGTAAATAGGTTAGGCAGGTTTTCTTTATTTCTGTACTTGGTTAGGTTAGGCAGGTCAGGTTTCGTGCTTTTAGCATCTCCAGTTTGCTACAGCTGTCCCTAGCCGCTTGTGATTCAGAATATAGAATGATGAACATTTGTGTCGAGCATTCTCGTCACTGCAAAATCATTTTTTTCCATTATGTTAATTGGACTAGGTGGATAATAATTTGAAAAGTTCGAAAGAACAATTCCCTACTACTTTGAAATATTGCAGGCTACATTGTGTAATGTCACAAATTTATTTTACATTAAATGAGAGTATAGGAGGTGTATTGCCTATTTCTAGGAAAGTTGCTTCATTTTAATTTTATCTCTTACGTTTTCTGACATTTTTCAGTATAAAAAGCAACATAAAATTGGAATGGTAGTTATAAGCAGACATAAGCATAAACACAAGAAACCACGACTTTCTCCAGTTTCTATGTGATCCACTGGAAAACGGCGTGGACGACGACACCGAATATTTTGGCGAATAACTTCACCTCATACAAATTGAAATATGTAAAAGGTGGTTACATTATTTTAAAAAGTCATGCGATATTTTGTGTTTATGGTTACAGTGCATTGAGGGTGGAAGCCCAATATGCATTTTAAAAACATCAAGTTCGTATAATTAACTATAAGCATATATTTTTGGCTCGACAGGCAAAATTAATAAAATTTGAATAATGTGTGATGATCACGATGCCATTATTGACAAAACTTTAAAAAGTACATTGATACAATATTTCTCATTTAACTTACATGTGATTTCTGATTTGCAGTACGAATTTATAATATGAAATACGAAATGGGGAGAATTATTTTTGCTGTAGAAAGAAATCGAACTAGTGTATGTTTTGCGATGGTATGCAAATAATGTGTGCAAATCGGTTTGGGATAACCTTTCAACACAACAGCTGGCATACGCAATTTCGCCATTTCATTTCCGACACAACACAACGCGCTGTTAAGCACTTTAATGAAGCAAAAGAGTGCCTTTAGATTAACGACGACATTAGAGGTCTGTTAGCCTTAACGAAGGTTGGAGAAATGCCTCAATGTGCTAATGTAGCGTTAACTTGATTTAACGCTTCTTTAAAATTTAACGCGCGTTGAGCGAACCGGGCATAAGTATATCTAATACATAGGTTAAAATAATAAGCTCCCCCCCCCCCTCGGATAAAGTCACAAATTGCACCCTGTTTTGTTCATTTCATTTCACCTAGGAATGATATTGCGATGAGACAAGTCTAGAACTGTCACAGCCTCATCTCGTCTCCTGTGTGGTAAGGTCCTTCTCGCTCTTCTTTGTGCTTAATTTTGTTCGGTTTCAGCTCAGAAGTTATTGGCCCATGAAATTTTTAATATAAGCAACACCGTCGAAATACGGAATTTTATCCTGAATTGATGAGACCAGGCAGCACTGCCTCGTAATTATCACTAATGGATTAACTTTGCAATTACAGTAAACAAAATATACGATTTATTTGAAAAATCAATAAGATATACGCTTGGTATGTCTGGATAAGACACACAGTAATTTAAATTTATTTTGAACAATTTCTTCAAATATGATACCAGAGTTTCGAACGAGATTGTCTCGCTTTGATTTTGCAGATATTTATTTTAGCCTCGTCTCGGAATTTGAGAGAAAACAAGAGACTTTTCTTGTCTCAGTACCATATCTATTTTATAAAAATCTCTTGATACATAGGTTTAAGTGTAGTTTTCCGAACACCATCTTACAAAGTTATGAAAATTATGGGTGAGGTACAGGAGTACATTGTACCCCCGTCTCGTTTGTGCAAGTATTTGGTTAAGGATGATTCCATTTGAAAAATTCAAAAGAAAAGAAGGCCAGTCATATACCCATCTAATGAAGAAGATTTGCATCTTCGAATAGACGCGACCACATCTTTAGAAAATGTTACCCCCCCCCCCCTTACGTAAAAGCGTGATTTTTTTTGAGAGTATACTTTACCTGATTCCATCGTCCCACATACATTTTGAACAATTTTCATGGTTTCCAAGAACACAGGCCAATGAACTAACTAGTAGCCAGCACAATATAGTAGAATAAGTTTACAATGGTTTGAATTTCTGTGGTAAGGAAGATAATACTTATATGTTCTAAACAATTGAAAATATGTTATTTTAATAGTAGCACCTTGCACCTGTCAAATTATCTAGGGGGTACAGGGTGTACAATTGGATTTAAGGATTTATGGGGATACAGTACCCCCCTTCAAAAATTTGGGGATACAATGTACCCCCTCCCCCGTTCCTCCGCCACTGCGGCAACCTTCGTCACAGTTCCTGAATTGGCAAACTTCGCCATAGCTCCTGAATTGGCAACACACGCACAGGGCCAGAGAAAGATAGAACTCTCTTTGTGTGTGTGTGTCCTAGACAGTGTAAAATGAAAATATTGGCGCTCTGTTTAATTAATAATATTATGTGTATTATCAGTTTTGTACCTAATTTGTAATTAGGTAGTATTCGTATTCTGAATAACCAATGTAAAATCTGCGTCAGGTGAAAAAAATTGAGTGTAAAATACAGGAACGAGGTTGTGTTTTCGTAAATTCAAAGAATAATGGTTCAACAGTTTTCAATTATTTGTTTATGGGAGAGTTCACCCAACATAAACTTTATGGCTAAAATTTCCTTTTAAAGCTTTTTCTTCAATGATGTGTTAAACGTTAATGAAAAATGGAATAACTGTGCATTTCAGTACACTAACCGCACGAAATTTAAAAAACGAGAAAAACAGTTGTACTGGAAATTCACCCATGTTGTAGATCGAGTTGAAGAATCTTCCTTATACCCTGTCCAGATTATATCTGGAGCAGGCGAACGATAACAAGTCTGCGCAAGTAGTGACGAGACGGCTCCGCCAATGAACAGGTGAGAGGGAACGGGAATGCGTGACCAGTTACCAGCCTTCCCAGCAGCGTGTACTGCTTCGCTCTGCCCATTCGATTCCCTCGCCTTCCCTGACGCTAAGCCTGCCACAGAGATAGGTGAGACAGGGTATAGGATATTTGCTGCTACTTTTGGCTAATCGCGACGATGAGGATAAGTGATAAGAAATCGATGAAGGGACGGACGCTCACAAACATGTCAGGATTCCAACCCGGGACTCCTGGAATTGTAGCGCGCTGTGCTAACCACTCCACCACGGAGTTCTGCTCGCCTAGGAAATACCCTAATAATAGAAATAATAAGTTTTTACTATTTTTTCTATTCAGGTTTTATCAATGGTCTCTCCCCTGGGCCTCCCCGATGGCGCAGTGGTATCGTCTTCGCCTTGTAATCAAGGGGTCCCAGGTTCGATATCCGGTGAAGGCACATAGTGGTTCGGATCCCACTTTAAACTGTAGTTCCAGTCCCGATTAGCCTTACTGTGCATAGAGTGAACTTAAAACACCAAATCAATTATCAATGGTCCTGACCAACCCCCTACAAAAAATTCTGGTGACGCCCGTGTGCAGGTCGAGATTTTCCTCAACTTTCTGGCCCCTTCCAGCGTCGTCACTGGGGAGCAGTGTTTTATCCACACACCCCGCAAAATGCCATAAAAACCCCTCATAGGCGTCGCGAGAATTATTTCTATTGGGTGGTCAGGCCATCGATAAATTTTGAATAGTAGAAATAATAATAATAATTATTATGGTAATGATTGTTATAAACAATAATAATTATTATAAACTGAAAATAAACCAATTATATTTCAAATTTATTATTGTTATTACTATTATTATTGCTACTATTGTTACTCGATCCACAACTGATTTTCATTATTATTATTTTACATTTCATGCAGTTAGCATACTGAAATGATTAGTTGATCTATTGTGAGGAAATTGGGGAGCTTCGAATGAGTAAGCGTAATCCGGTCACGGAGACCTACTACAGAGCATTCCCTGACATTTGCTACGAGAGTCGGCGGCAAGCGGTCCGGCATCAGCGCTTGTCTTTCCCGGTGAACAGGATCCGCGACAGTCGCTAGAGTCGGCTATTAAAATTACAGTTTTCATATTGTGTACTAACCTTGACTACGGAAGGTGTTGAAAATGATGTCCCTCTGCTGCAACACATTCCTGGCATCTCCGAAGGAAATTGGCATTTACACGTGCAAGTTCGTCTACTGTAATTCTCCCGATGTCTCGTACAATACTCTCTTTTAACTCACGGATGGTGTGTGGATTGTCTTTGTATACTTAATTTTTTTAGATTTCCCCATTTTTCTTTCCACAGGAAATTTCGTTGCAAAACGTCGTCGCACTTCTCCACAATTCCTCTTTCCAAAGTAACACTCCACAAGATAAATCCTTTGTTGTAATGTAAACTTTTGTGGTGCCATATTAAGCCACAATCTTCAACACACGGACACAACACAACTTCCGAGGGAGGATTATACTGGCGTCAGTCTGCAACGTCAACAGAAAGGGAAAGAGAGCGAAAGAAACAGACTGTAGCGTGCGACTGTTCACCGTTCACCGGGAAAGACAAGCGCTGATACCGGACCGCTTGCCGCCGAGTCTCGTAGCGAATGTCAGGGAATGCTCTGTATAACGGCTGGGGATACGTCGGGCTGACCACCCGGGTATTCCGATACTGGTTGAAGATTTCCACGCTTAGAGGTGACGAAGGAAAGTGTGAGAGGGAGACCTGCGGTCGGTAGGTAAGGCTGTAGCGCACAGAATTATTATTATTTTATTACTAACTTTTACACACAAGTTAGTGAAAATGTTTAGAACTTTGTAAACTGTGGAACCAATTATTCTTTGAATTAAATGGTAGATTATGAAAACCTAACCAGATACGTGTATTTTACACATTTTTTTTCTCATCTAACAAGTTTTTACTTTAGTTATTCTGTTTCAATAACTAACTGAACTTTATTTCTGTTATTAACAAAAGCAGTTTTCTGCTTTTTGGTAACTTGAAATGAAGGATCCCAATTTCCGGGGGAGGAAACCCTCCTGTGGAGTAACCATTGTACTTTTCGTGGAAGCATCCCTGTTTTTGACACTCCTACCCCCATGGGCAGCGCAGCGGTACAAGACGTTGGCGCCAAGCGCTGTATTTCAAAGAAGTAAAACGACTGAGGTGGGGGGGGGGGAGGTTAGCTGCCGGTGTATGAAAATGCAGCGGAACGTGTAGGAATGCGGCTGAGGGGAATGCACTAGGGATGTCCAAATGACGTGCTTTTGCTGTGAGCGTTCACAACTGTTGTCGTGAAGACTTCAACCCGTTGCACACAGCTTATTTCAAAAGTCTGCTTGGTCGCTGAATTTGGTGCCATTTTTTCCAGGGCAGAATTCTTTTGGACAGGACGGGATTTTTTTTTAAAATCCCGACATTCGGGACGGGAAATGTTCGAAATTTCCCGAAGCTCTGTAAATCTCGAATTCTACACGTCATTTTCACCTTAAGTGATTGTTTTTGCATTTCTGGAATAAAAACAAACAATTTCCGATAAGTTCCAGACACTTGCAATGCAGAAAACGTCGAGAATTGACGACTTTTTAAAATGACCATTCGGTATTTTCCGACTGCTCGGGATCCCGAAAAGTCGGGAAGTCATTTCCCGAACTCGGCATCGGGACGGGAAATTTTTTTTTACCGATCCCGACTATTCGGGATCCCGCACGCCCCTATTTTTTTCAATTCGACTATTAGTTTTCATCGGGCACCCTGCTCAAATTCTCCACTAGTTTGGACTGGTCTGTGTAAAATTATTCTTTGAAACTGAATTAGGCTCGCCTTCGCTAGCATAAATGTGACGTAAGTGCTTCCAAAATTTTTATAGCCAGCGCCTGAAGAAAATGTTAGCTGGAGATGTTTACTATAGAGGCTTGGGGTTAGCTGGGGGGGATGCTCCTATGATTTGATTTGTTATTTAGCGTCGCGTTTGTGCCACTTTTGGCTGATCTCGACGATGGGGATGAGTGATGATTAGGGCTCGGATAATTATGCATACAAATGCATATTTCAGGGGTTTTAACTAAAATGCATATTTCATTCTCTTCTCGCTTCTCTTTTCTTTATCTTTTCTTTGTCTCTTTCCTTTTTCCTGGATTGTATGAGATGTGGCAAGTACGTTTTGCCTGGAAGATTCCATTCGTCGATTAGTAATCAAAGGGTTACAACTTCAAACAAGCATCAAAATTATAGAAGGCGTTAAAGAGGACCTCGCCCAGGTTGAAGATCCTGTATATGTACAGAAATTGAATGCAGTATTGGAAAAGAACAGTGGGTATGCAACAATGGTGAAAGTTTGCAAAATTCTGCGTACAAATGGGCAACGTGTGGATGATCTGGAACTTGATGTGTCTGACTTTGTTGCCCTAAAATACAGTCCACTTGTATCTTGCGAAGTGGAAGTGTGCTTTCTGAATATAAGACTATTCTAGCTGAAAATAGGAGTTTCAAGTTCGAAAATTTGAGACATCATGTTATCATATGGAATCATGATCTTGATCTGTAATGTATTGTATTTGATTTAACGCAGAACCATATTAATTGAAGAAAATCTGTGTAGCGAATGAGCCTTTAGAATAATGCATATTCAACATCCAGGCCGGGATTCAATCCAAGACCACTGGCGTCATAGAGCACTGGGCAGTGGTAACCAACCACTCGGCCACGGACATCGATGGTTTGACAAGATGGCAATGAGACAGGTGGTGAATGCTGAAAATTTTGCTGGGTGGGGGTATACCATCTCCTCACATCCTCCACTTCGAGCACTGCTTATAGCATTTTTTTTTGTGCAGCCCGTGCTTGGTTACGCCAGAGTTACTACACTCGGTATGTTACTTTGTTATATAGTTACCCGTTTTCCAGTTACTATATTCTAGGAAATAACTCGTGTGCAAAGTTACATTCCTGAACTGTAAGTATGCAGTTATTTCTTTTTCTTGACGATGTCATCGCCTTTTAATCAATGGGTTCGATCCGATGGAAGTACAAAATACTCCTTCCCAGGAGTCTATGAAGCAACGCCGCGCATGGCGGTAGAGAAGGGGAGAAAGCGATTGGACAGAGCGAAGCAGTACGCGCTGCTGTAAACTGCTGGTATAGTCCGCGCGTTTACTTCGTTAACGTCGAAGAACTAAAGAAAGCCGCCGCCACGAACGTGGGTGGGGATAAATAGCGGGCGAGTTGTTTTCGTCCAATCACACTCAACCTTCAGCCAATGTGCGCAGCTGTCATTCTGCTCGTGGAGTCTGTCACATGACTGCGGATACGATGTTGCCGTACTTTGCAACTTCAATATGGAGACCGTGGAAAGGCGGAGGGACAAGGTGGCGTAGAGTAGATGTGTGGCAACACTGTGCGTGGAATGTGATTGTTGCAACTGGTGGACGCGCTCCGTCGACTTCAAAGCCCGCCGGTCGTTAACGTAGCTAGCGCGTCGACTATAGCTGTGGTGGCACTGCCCCCTCCATTCAATCTCTCCCCCCTCACACGTTGATTGGTCGAGCCATCTCGAGTCAGTACTAACGCAGAGGGCTTATTTTCGTTCGCTTGCTCCACAGACCAGTGTTGCCACATGAAGGGAAATTTCCCTTTTGTAGGGAAATTTGGACCGAAATTTAAGCCAAAGGGGAATTTCTATGAAAAGTACCAGAATTTCAGGGAAATTTTAAGACAACTGACTACATTATTGCAGTATATGTTACGTTCCAGTTTCATTTTCACATTTTCATTTTTTATGTTCTTTTTTCTGCTCCCTTGAATATAGCCTGCATCTATTTATATTTCTGTTAAGTATCGCTTTTCTGCACCTTCGGATAATAGTAACGATGAGGATTAACGATTAAATGGATTCCTTACCAGGATTCAAACCTGGGACATCTGGTCAGGAAGCGATGAAAGTGACATGTATGTGAAAAATTTAACATTTTTTATTCACACGGGCATGGACCAACGGTAATACTATAACTACTGCTTCCACCACTACTACTACTAATAATAATAATAATTACAGCTACTGCTACTACCACTACTAATACTTATTATTATTATTGTATGATTTGCTTAGGTGAAGGGAAAAAGTGGTCCAAAAAGGGAAATTTTGCGCCTTGGAAAGGGAAATTGTGAACTCATATTGTGGCAACACTGCCACAGACTCTTGGGACTAGTTGTTCGGATCCCTAGGGACAAGTCCCGAATAGTTCAACTGTGCATAAAGTGGATGTAAAGCTCTTTCACAGACAATATCTATTTTTTTTTTCATTAAGTTACAAATGACCTCATGTTTTTAATTATGAAAGGTCTAGAATCCTGCATGGGACCACTTCCGCTCGCTGGTACTCGTTCGTCTCTCCCACCCCCGAGCGTATTTTTCGAATATCATTTTAATGTGACAATAATCGTAGACATATACATATGTAAAATATCCCCCTTGGTAGTTTCAACCCACAATTATCTATTTCATTTTCATATATATCTCTGCATATTGTTAAGTTAGACTAAACTGCATTTTATCATGGAGATAATATGTTCACTTAACAGGGTGGCGACAGACCTGGAAAACCGGGAAAAGTCAGGGAATTTGAGGTGTCAAAAGAAGTCAGGGAATTTGTCTTGACTCTTTTTTTCTTTCTTCTTTTTTTTTTTTTTCAAGCTATCGTTATGGAACTGCACGGGAACAAGAAATCTTGTTGCTAAGGGCCTCAACTTTTAGGCCCTTTTAAGCACAATACAACCACAGCGCCAGAAACCAGTGATGGCTGGAGAAGAGAGATATAGAAATGTGTTAAGCCTCCAAATATTACGTGGAAAATGCATTGAATTATCATTTTTTCCTGTCCGTATGGGAGTAGTAAGGGGACAGAACTGTCAACAGATGGAGGGGATAAGAGCGGGTGGCGCTGTCCGATAGTGTCCATGGCACTCTTATGGAATTGATTTTTGTTGGATGTCTTCAGACTGCAACATCCAACAAATATCGCATGCATAAACAAGAGCTTTAGGCTGCAAATATGGTGCTGGAATTTTATTACTCTTCTGGCTTACTTCATCTTATTTAATATAGCAGTGCTTACGAAGGTTTTCTTTCATCATCCTGACGTATTACTGGTTTCGCACCAGTTATTCTTAGATATCAAGAAGAATCCAACAAAACGGGATATATATTGAATACTATCACGAAAAAGTTAATCATAAATCTGCATTGGTGAACATTATAAAAAATTGGCAAGTGCATGCTCCCAACCTCAAATTTACTGCAACACTAGTATTGCAACGAAATTAACGCCACTATCTGTCCTGTCTGTTTAAACTCGTGAGAGATGGTCATTAATCTCTCACTGAGTGAAGTTAATGTCCAATATTATGAAATAAAATACTAATAATAAATACGTAAATATTTTAATATATTTACTCGAATCATTCAATCATAAAAGCATATCACTTTCTTCAAGAATTTACTTCTCTGCCAGCCCTGCTAAATTTTCACTTTTCATCTACTGATTTATACGATGGGTGCCCAAAAAGTAATTTCCAATTAGTAGGGACCTTGATTTTTCGCAAACGCGAAAACCGTGAAAAAGTGTCGTATACGATGTTGTATTTATGTCTGGACACATCTCTCTCTCGAAATATCAAAATAACACACATTTGGCATAAAATGCGAATTGTTGTCGTTTTTAGCGATTTTTTTAAAAAAAATCCTAAAACAAAGAAAAATTCCGTGAAATCCAACATTCTTGTCTTTTCTAGGCTTGATGAAACAAAATGTACCATACTGTGTACATAGAACGTGCAAGTTTTCAAACATTTTATTGAAGAGTAAAGTATAATGCGTGTTATACATGAAATAAATCCGACAGCCACATTAAATCATGTATTTCCCACGATTTTTTCTACTTCTATCAAAACAGTTTGTATCACAGAGCAACTTGGCAGGGTTCTAACAGGAGATCGAATGCGTATCTACCGTCACACGGGAGCCGCATCTTCAGTATTTGTCGCGCGAGATGTGCTTTGAATTACCAAGCTAAGTGCGCACCATCGGCATTTGTCGAGCGAGAAATAATAAAGCTCAGTCATTTGGGCGTCTGACTGCAATGCGAGAGACCCGGAGTCGATCCCCTGCGCAGGAGAACCGGGATCTTTTCCACCTGTTCAAGCTGCTCCGGCGCCCACCCAGCGGGGGCCGTGATCAAGAAAGTGTGGGGCCCCAACTCTACACCCCCTAGATGCCTTCATGGCTTGGTGCTACGCACAGGGGAGCACTTTTACTTCCTCAAAAATCTGTTCCAACATATCAAACTGTCACGAAAATACGTAGACCATGTGACCTACAATGTAAAATAATAGTTTGAAAGCACAATGGAAGTATGAAGTATAAGTTTTGGTATATTTGGCAGAAAAATGTTCTAAAACAAAAACGCAAATTTTGGGAAACGTAACGCTAACAATTCAAAAAAAGATATGCCAATTTTTGGTGCCATAAAATATCGGTATCTGCCACTTGAAATTGTTTGATTTAAAAATTTTTGGGTGCGTTGCCATTTATGGTCATTATACACCCTTCAGTATAAATGGGGAAAATTCTCTTGTCTAAAACCCTTACCTTAAAATTAAAAAGGGATTATGGAAAATAACTTTCCCAAAATAACTTCCAAGATATCAAACTCTCACGAAGAGGCTTAGGCCATGTGATTTACAATTTGAAACAATAGTTTAAAAACACCATGAAAGTATAAATTCAGGTATTTGCCAGAGAATGCGCTAAAATGAAAATTTAAATTTTGTGGAAAATAACTTTGAATAGTAAGAAATAAATAATAAAAAATACACCAATTTGAAAAAAAAATAAAAAAATCAAGGTCCCTACCGATTAGGCATAAATAAAGCAAAAATATCAGTAATAATAATTTATTGCATTAGTAACAGTGACCCCTAACCTAATTTTCGGCATAATCACCACCGTTGTTCTGGCATTTGTCGTAGCATAGCACTAAATTTTGACCATGCCATATGTGTCTGACAGCAAGGACTGAAACTCTCTCTCCCGCAGTGTAGCTGTCAAATCCTCGTCCTGCCAGAAACCTCTTCAGTTGAACAAATAGATGAGAGTCGGTACATGCAAGGCCAGGGCTGTACAGGGAGTGGACCAAGATGCAAAGGGCCCGCATGTACTCAGCTGTATGGGGTTGTGCACATTCGATTGGCCTTCTGTGAATTGTCTGCACCATCGTCTAACCATACTATCACTCACGACGTCCGATTCTAACCATACTATCACTCACGACGTCCGGTCTGCACACCTCACACGATTACTGGTGGCTCTGTGCCAAATTTTGAGCGTGCAAAAATCTGATTACTACACGTAGGCTACATCGCAGTCGGTGGGAGACTGTATGACAGCTGCAATCTTTAATCTAGAACTTTCCTAAAACGGCTGCATTGTGACTGTACCAGATTACAGATACATGCCACTTCTTCCTGCCTGCATGTGTGTGTGTCTATGTCTGACCACTAGTGCTGCGTACAGGCACCAGTGGAGCTTTTTTCAGGACGCCCCTCGTATATGAACTTTCAGAAGCTGTTATGAACAGAATGTTCCTGTTTTAATGCTTGGTTAGCTAAATCAGGTACCTATAGAATGCAATTCTATAATTTCCTTGCGTTTAATTTCTAATATCTACGTACCCTTTTCGTCAGCAATAATGATATAACTGCTTGTTGTCAGTTTCATAGTACTTCACTTGGATATACTGTACTGAAGCAGAAATCCCATTGATAATGTAAGGAAATATGCCACTTTCTTTTGTACAATTCAATTGTTTCACTTATATGCAAGAGTTAAGTTGGTTGCTTTACAGAGAAGAGAGAAGTAGCTTTATGCATCGAAAAATGAGTCCGCACTCATGGTTCTTGCAAGAAGAGGGTTCCAAACCTCAGTGGAAATATCAACATATAATACCGAGAATATATAAGGAGACTGATAAATTACAAAATGTATTTCTTAATCAACCACTCTTCACTCTCATCCCATTTAGTCGTAACTTTAAAAATAATCAAGTATTTTATTTAAAACTTACTGCGTATGATAAAATTTCGTAATCCTTCCCTAGCTTGTGAATTGTAATAATTTTCCGAATTCACTATTTTGCAGTTTGAATTCAAATCATAGAGCATAGAGAAATTAAGTCATAGAAGATAATATTGGTACTTAACAAATCCACATCTGGATCTGTAGGAGTTTATTATTTCCATTTACAAAAACATCGATTTAGTTTAGTTTGTAGTTGTCAGGGAAAAATGTAAATTTTGTCCTGGAAAACCTGGAAAAATCAGGGAATTTCATTTCTGCTTATTTGTAGCCACCCTGTTTAAGTTAGAATTTCTCTGCTTCTTTCACTTTATGATCCATATATGAAGGCCCACTACCACAGACAAATTACGGTTAGGCTATACGTGCACTACTGGCTTCGAGTGTATAAAGCTCGTTTTGAGTGTTCGAGAGTTATTCGCTCGAGCGAAGCAGCTCTCAATTCCGTGCGCTATCTAGCGTCGTCCGTGCGAACTATTTGGCGCTCGAGCGAAATCATCTCGAAGCACTCACTGAAACCAAAATATGCAAATTGACCCGAATATGTTAAATGTAGTAACGCATAAAAGTGCTCAGGCTGCTAGTGATGGGCTTTTGGTAGCTGCAAAATATGCAAAGTGCATGTAAGGTTCTCTTATGAGTTGGTGTTCCGTGTGATCAGTGAAAATGCAACAGTTACGAAGATCAGACAGCATAATTTTTTTTAATACACCTTTAACTGTCAGCTACGCGTTAACGTAACACATTTTTGTGTGTACGAGTAATTATGCGAGGGACTGTACTTCTGGTCAAAGTTGTGCCTGGTAGAGCTTCTTATGACTTCTTGTAGTACTATTCTATGTCAGAGACAAGGTTGTTAAAGGTTCAGGAATTGTAAATAAATTCAATTTCGGTCCAGGAGAGAAAATCAGCAGGCGTAAATGGGTTCTGGACCGTAAAGAACCTTTTTATCATTAAAGTATTTCAATTCGGTCCAGGAACCTATTTTCCGGATCAATTTATTCACACATTATTTGGTCTTCTTTATTATTTTAAGTACCATTTCAGGTTGAAGATCTCAACACCTCTAGGTAGGATTGTGGAAGGTAGACTGGTAGTCGGGAGGTAGGCCAATGCCATTTAAGGGCTGTAGAGCCACGGGTTATGTTATTATTTGGCAGCTAAAAGTTTAGTTTGACCTACCTACTTTCTAAGGAAAGTACCGAAAAAAGTAACGCGTTTCAAATGAAAGTATCTGAAGAGTAACCCGTTACTAAGGAAAGTACTGAAAAAGTAACGCGTTTCTAAGGAAAGTATGAAAAATTAACGTGTTTCTAAGGAAAGTACCGAAAAAGTAACGTGATTCTAAGGAAAGTACCGAAAAAGTAACGTGTTTCTAAGGAAAGTACCGAAAAAGTAACGTGATTCTAAGGAAAGTACCGAAAAACTAACGTGTTTCTAAGGAAAGTACCGAAAAACTAACGTGTTTCTAAGGAAAGTACCGAAAAACTAACGTGTTTCTAAGGAAAGTACCGAAAAAGTAATGTGTTTCTAAGGAAAGTACCGAAAAAATTAACGTGTTTCTAAGGAAAGTACCGAAAAAATTAACGTGTTTCTAAGGAAAGTACCGAAAAAATTAACGTGTTTCTAAGGAAAGTACCGAAAAAATTAACGTGTTTCTAAGGAAAGTACCGAAAAAATTAACGTGTTTCTAAGGAAAGTACCGAAAAAGTAACGTGTTTCTAAGGAAAGTACAAAAAGTAACCCGTTAATGAGGAAAGTACAAAAAGTAACCCGTTAATAAGGAGAGAAATGAAAAAGTAACTCGCTACTAATGCAAGTACGGAAAAAGTAACCCGTTACTGTGGAAAATATCGAATACGTTACTGCCCAACTCTGGAAATGCCCCTAATGTGACCGCGGCCTAAGGCGTGGCAAGCACGCATCCTGGAAAGGAATTGTAATAGTTCACCCATTTGCTGGCAGATGGCAGGAGGTGCGCGTAAAAGGACTTGTTAAATGGACGAAGATGTTTTGTAGCTCGAGGCATCTTGGCGGAATGAATGAGGTCCATAGTTTCATCCAGATGCCGAAAGGAAAGAGAGAAAAAAGAACAACAACGAGGATGGAAGAGGAGGGGGGAGAAATGCCGTATGACTCGCTTGTTGCGAATGATTGGCCGAAAGAGTACTGGTTGGGCTGGCTCCCGGGGGGCGATGGACATTCCTTTCATGTGTGATCTCGTCATCATCTGCGAGATGGGTAAGAGCCTTTCCACACCATCCGGTCTGGATTAGGGATGGCCACGAAATCCGGATAGCAGATATCTGAATTTTAAATTATCCGATATCAGTTTCGGATGCAACGGATAATTCGAATATCCTAGTAATTCAGATATCTTACTCCTGATATCCGAGTATTCAAATAATATCCGGTCCGGTCTGGGTTAGGGATGTCCATGTCCACAAAATCCGGATAGCGGATATCCAGATTTTAAATCGTCCGATATCAGTTTCGGATGCAACGGATAATTCGTATATCTTATTCCTGATATCCGAGTATTCAAATAATATCCGGTCCGGTCTGGATTATACCGCGTTTGGTAGAACCTGTCCCGTTTCCCGCGCTAGGGAGCGCTCTACAGTTTCGGTGCCAATGAGAAACGAGGAAAAAATCGTCTGCTGGGCAGCGAGGAGCGAATGGAAGCCAGAAGAGAGGCGCTTACGTAGACGCTGTTGTGACGTTGCGTATTTTAATTGGCTGCCTGGCTTTGACTTTCCCCAGCACGGAGAAAAGGGAGCGACCAGCTAGCGCGGGAACCGGGACAGGTTGTAACAAACGCGGTATAGGTATGGCCACAAAATCCGGATAGCGGATATCCAGATTTTAAATTATCCGATATCAGTTGCAACGGATAATTCGTATATCTTATTCCTGATATCCGAGTATTCAAATAATCTCCGGTCCGGTCTGGATTATAGATGGCCACAAAATCCGGATAGCGGATATCCAGACGTTAAATTATCCGATACCAGTTTTTGATGCAACGGATAATCTGAATCTTCTTATAATTAGGATGTCAGACTCATACTGATATCCGAGAATTCAGATAAAATGTGTATGCAGATCGCCAGTAGTAGTGCAGGTGGCCCGGTTCAACGCCATCTCGTGGGGCTCGGTGGGGCTCGCCGTGTTGCCAGCTGCTTATTCGAAAAAATCACCAAGGTTTTTGGTCTAACCTAACCTAAAACAGCAAGGAGCTGGCAATTTTGCTTGAGAGTTCACAAAACCGGAAGTGGGGCTCAGGGGGCTCGCAGTGTTGCCAACTTCTTACTCGAAAAAATCACCAAGGTTTTTTTGGTCTAACCTAACCTAAAGCAAGGAGCTGGCAATCTTGCTTGAGAGTTCTGCAACCGAAAGTAAAACTCGCAGTATTACCAACTCCTCACTCGAAAAAAAATCACCAAGGTGTTTTTCTTGGTCTAACGTAACCTAAAGCAAGGAGCTGGCAATCTTGCTTGAGGCTTGTTTTACAGTGCATAAAGCAAGGTTGCCAACCTACTGGTACTTTTGCCATAGTTTTTTACAAAAAAGAGAGAGAAGAGAGGGAGGGAAGAGTTAAACAACCGACGGCCTACCTACAGCTTTTTTTGTCTAACCTAACCTAAAGCAAAGAGCTGGCAAAAATTGCTTGAGGTTTGCTTTACAGTACATAAAGCAATGTTGCCAACCTACATATACTAAACAAAGAGAGCCGGCACGGCCGTAAAAGAGAGAGATGGATGGATGGGAACACTACACGGGTTCAACATCATCAAGTAAAAATCGCCTTAATGGTTTTTTTCTTGTAAGGTACGATCTCTATTTTCTCGCGGTGTTACCAACTCCTACCTACACTTTTTTTTAGTTGGCAAAAACTAAAAAGAAAAAGAGAAAAACTTATAGCTGGGAACAGTAATGAGCGAATGCGCCATATCGTAATTTTCCAACTCCGTATATCGTGATCTTTGTAAACCTCTCTCGGGGGGACATTGTAACGCAAACAAACAAACAAAATAATAATTGTTGTTTTTTTAGGATGCCTGGCCCCTATAACCTCGCCAGGGTGCGTGGTGCCCAACCAAAAATGTAAAAGTTTTCTAATGGCTGCGGTTATAGATTACCGCACCTCTGTAGGGTTTCACGTGTTTTTTTTTTTCTCAAACTATTAAAGCACATATTTGAGGAAAACAACGCCACCCATATATAAATAAACCCTCAAACTAACACTAATTAGAATTAGCCTACAAAATTTTTCTCGTAAGGCATTTTTTTTGTAAACACTCTACCACCAACAGATCACATATAAATAAACATACCCCCCAAAAAAATGCGCTCCATGAAAAGTTGTCCTGTGTGCAAAATAAGCATATCAAGCAAACGTTTTGCAAGACATCGTCGCACCTGCGTGCCAGGCAAGCGTGTAACCGCTAAAAAATCATGTCTCAGGTGCGGTATACATATTACTATTAATAATTTAAAGAGGCATATAACATCATGCAAAGTTGTCGTCGGAACACCTGTCCCCCAACCGTCGACCAGCTCGACCAAGAGGAAAGCGGAAGCCGACTCGCCACCATCCGCCAAACGCGTCAAGCCTGTGGCGAAAGCTAACCAGTCTGCTTTCCAGCGGTTGTTAGAAGATTTTGTCATCACTTCGGAGGGCTCATGCGACGTGCGTAGCTTTTTGGAGAACGTGCGAGCCAAAATTATTTCCATCCTCGGCGATGCGCTTGCAATGCACTCCACCAAATTCTACGCATCGTTACGTTGCCAGTACAAGAAGCCGTCTGATGAAATTTACAGCTTCTGCCACAACACCAAGGCGAAGACGCTGCATCTGGCGGATGTTGACAACCTCGAGGTCATCTACAACCAGTTTGCCGATGAGCTGGTGGCAAAACAAGAAGAACATCAAGCTAAAGGCTCGGGGGGTTCGCTGTGTGGCGAGCCTCACGAACTGTGCGTCAAACTTTGCAAGTTCATACCTCTCTCCGCCTCCAGCTACGTCCCCTTACCACCTACCATTGCGGCAAAGAAGGCTGTCCTGAACATTCAAAACAGTGACGCCAAGTGCTTTCTCTGGTCGGTGCTTGCAGCGTTGCACCCAGTTGAGCCAAAAAACCATCCACACCGGGTTAACCACTACCTACCCTACGAGGCAGAGCTGGAAGTTGCCATGGCTGGGATCGACTACCCGGTAGAGGTCCCGGACATTCGAAAGTTCGAGGCTCGTACGCGGTTGGCCATCAACGTTTACGGTCTCACTGACGAAAATGCGGTGTACCCCATCCGGGTGAGCGACGTAGACGTTGATGGTGCGCAGGAAATCCATCTCCTACTTATCAAGGACGAGACCAATCACCACTACACCCTCATCCGTTCCCTCTCTAGACTTGTTTCGAGCCAGCGGAGCAGTGATAGTCACCACGTCGAGGTGTGTCGCAGGTGCTTGTCAATATTTGATAATCGAAAACAGCAGGACTACCAGCGCATCAGAGGTCCCAACATCGCTGCAGAGAAGCTTGCCAGCCACAAGATCTACTGCAATGCCAACGAGCCGGGTGTGGCAGTCTTGCCCAAACCTGGCACCGTGGAGCGTTTCCACATGCACGGTGCCATGGTGGAGCACCCCGCTATCATCATCGCGGATTTCGAGGCCTTCCTCAAACCCCTGTCCACTTGCGATCCCGACCCTGAAGTTTCTTCCACCACCCCTTACCAACTCCACGAGGCTTCGAGTTATGCATACGTTGTGGTGCGACGTGACCAGCACATTGCCCCCGAGCCCTACGTGTATCGCGGTCCCGACGCAGCCAAACACTTCCTCGAGAGGATGGTTGTCGAGGCCAACGAGATAGGGAAGGTGCTGTTGGCCCCCAAATCTATACTCCCACTGTCCCCCGACGATCAACGTAGACACGACGAGGCCATCGCTTGCCCTGTCTGCGTCAAGGAGTACACCACCAACAACCGTAAAGTCCAACACCATGATCACTTTAACGGTAGGTATGTTGGTCCTTGGTGCAACGGATGCAACCTCATGGCCCGGGACCCGCGATTTATCCCTGTGTTTTTTCACAATGGCTCGGGATACGACTTCCACCACCTCGTCAAGCATCTTGGGTACGACGACATGCGAATCAACGTCCTGGCGCAGAACGAGGAGCGTTACATTAGTGTGAGCAAGTGGGTGCGAATCCCAGGATCACACTCTACCGTCGAGCTTCGCTTCCTCGACTCCCTGAGGTTCCTCCCAGCCAGCCTCGATGCTCTCGCAGGGAAGCTTAGCGACGAGCAAATGCTTATTACCTCCGGAAATTTTCCGAACTTGGACGCAGGTCTCTTCAAGCGTAAGGGGGTCTATCCCTACGAATACGTCACAGACCCTTCCAAGTTCGCGGGGACGACGCTACCTCCCCAGGCGAAGTTCTACAGTCAGCTGCGAGGCTCGGGCATCACCGACGAGGAATATCACCACGCCCAGTCCATGTGGCGCGAGCTGGGCTGTCGAACTCTCGGGGACTACCACGACGCCTACCTCAGACTTGACGTGACGCTCCTCGCCGACGTGTTCCAGACGTTCCGTGCGACCGCAATGAAGATCTACAAGCTGGACCCCGCCTACTTCTACAGTCTCCCCGGACTGGCGTGGTCAGCCATGTTTCTGGTGACGAAGATCAAGCTGGAGCTTCTTTCGAACGTGGACATGATGCTGTTTGTGGAACGCGCCGTGCGGGGTGGAATGGTCCAGGTGTCGCAGCGACACTCGCGCGCCAACAATCACCACATGGCCACCGGCTACGACCCCTCACAACCGTCCAGCTACATCATGTACACGGACGTCAATAACCTCTACGGACACTCCATGATGCAGCCACTCCCTTTTAGAGGCTTCGAGTGGGCTGACCCTTCCAACTTCGACGTCGAAAGCTTCGACGATTCGGAACATGGGTTCTTCGCCGAGGTGGATCTTGAGTTCTCCGAGAAGCTGCAGGATTTGTTCTGCGATCTTCCCCCTGCACCCGAGTTCAAGTGTCCACCCGATTCCAACCAGAAGAAGCTCGTCATGGATTTCGAGCCCAAAGAGCGTTATGTCCTGCACTACCAGAATCTCCGGTGGTTGATGCAGCGAGGGGTCACGGTCTGCGCAGTTCACCGCATCCTCAAGTTCGAGCATTCTCCATGGTTGAAGCCATATATTGAAGTCAACACCAAACACCGCACCGCAGCCACGTCCGAGCTTGATAAGGATTTCTTCAAGCTTATGAACAATGCGGTGTTTGGCAAAACTATGGAGAATGTACGGAATCGCATGGACATAAAATTGGTAACGAGGAAAGCACAATGTCGCAGGCTCGTAGCGAACCCATTATTCAAATCGAGGACCATTTATAACGAGCAGCTTGCTCTGGTGCATATGAGGAAGGGTGAGGTAAAACTCGACAAGCCAATTTATGTTGGTGCCTCAGTATTAGACCTGAGCAAGCTGCACATGTTCGAGACGTACTACGACATATTACGTCCACATTATAGCCACAACATCTCGCTTCTCTACACGGACACGGACAGCTTGGTGTACCACGTCCACTCAGCCGATGCATACGGGGATATAGTCACGGCACCAGCTTTGCTTAACCTCTTCGACACCTCGGGGTATCCCCAGCCGAACCAGTACGGCATCCTGCCCCGAAACAAAAAAGTGCCTGGCAAACTCAAAGACGAGAAGGACGGTGATGTAATTCTCGAGTTTGCAGGTCTTCGCGCCAAGGCCTATGCCATCAAAGCCGAGGGCAGCGTTACCAAGAAGGCCAAGGGTGTCGGCAGACAGGTGGTTCGGGAGCATCTCGCATTCGAGGACTTTGTCGATTGCCTCAAGACCAGGTCGTCGGTTCTAAGAGAAGAACAGCGCATCCAGAGCGTCGACCATATCATCACCACAAACAAAGTTAGAAAAATTGCCCTGGATCCCAACGACGATAAGAGGTGCGTCCTCGAGTGTGGTATTCACACATTGCCGTGGGGGCACTATCGCTTAGCAGAAAGCAAAACCTGCAACATATGTCCATCTTCAACAGAAGATTCATAAAACAAAACAAAACAAAAAAAAATATTTTGACTGTTATTACAAAAAACACTTTGACCGTATTCTTAAATAACCAGCATGCCTATGAATTTGTTCGGTTTCAAAAAACAGATCATTATGGAAACCATACCAGATCATGAAGTCTTACCTTCCGTGTTACCTAAACTCAACGGTCTGTTGATCATTCACCTCAACAGCATTTGGACGAAACTGAATGACGATGTGGGCAAGATGTTTTATGTTTTTAATAACAATTTACATTTCTATGAAATTCCGATCGACGGGAAACTTCAAATCACCGTGAATCCGGAGAACACAGGCGAAATCAAAATTTCTACCGGCAAGAACATTTTTCGAATGAAGCACGACAAGATACTTTCTAACATTACGTACGATGTGTCCGCAGGAGATTATCTTTACATGGAACTCCTCGGAGATTACGACAAACTCATTCCTCTCTTCGTAGAATTACGAATCGTCTATCCTATTATAAATAACCGTTAACAAAATGCCTAACGACATTTTCGGCAACACCAAGCGTGTGGACCACGCAGAAGAGATTCTCATGTTGGATATTCGAGTTAAGAAGTTGAGGACCGATTTGATCGCTTTGCAGGAAACCTTAAACAAAAGTTTAGAGTCGGAAATCGCTACGCTCCAAACGCAATGTCTCGACCCCATTCTGAAAATCGATTCCGAACTGAAAACGCTCATAAAAAATTATGTCGACGTACCTTCTTACGACAGCGTTCAAAATATACAGTTGAGCGTGGATTCGCTTCAAAATGATTTGGCCAAATTACAGCAATTTCAATCGAAAAATGAAGATTTGGAAAAATTGAAACTCGAAATCGAAGAACGAACTTCCGCAATAGAAAAAAATTTCTCCGAACTTCAAACTGTGGTGAACGATATAGACGCAGAACGCTTGCATGTCGTCGTTTCCAAATTACAAGAAGAATTCACCAGTACGTTGGAAGAAATTAAATCCAAGTTGCAGACTTTGGAAGATACAATGACGAACCTACCATCGTCGGACGAACTGCAGGTCATCGGTAAAAGCGTCGCGAACATAAAAATTCAATTGGAGGCCTATCGAGATTTCGAACACATTCAAACCACCATCGCTACGCTTCAGGCGTCCTTGGAATTGATCAACGAAGAAATTAAAAATATTCACGCTGAAGCGAGAGCGTTGACGAGCATTCAAGACACGTTGAGCACGGTTCAGCAGAAGATCGAATATTTAGAAAATTTGAACGTCGAAACGAATCTCGCTCATTTTCATCACGTACTCGACAACATACAGGGTGACTTGGAATCGTTACGGACGAGCGTGCCTTCGAGCGAAGATTTGGAAAAATTGAAAACGGCGGTGACGGCACTATCCGATTCGAGCGACATCAAAAGTTCATTGAGCGATCTCGAGAGTAAAGTGGCCAATCTCCCCACCTCCAAAGAATTGCACGCTTTGAAAAGAAACATATCTCGAATGCTGAAACGACTGGAAACGGAAACGGCGAACGTGGAACAGATTCGAGACGAACTTGCTTCGCTGGTGTCGATGTTGCCCACTTCCCAGAGCGTCGCCGACCTTCACACGCAGTTTACAGAGATGCGAATCATCGTGAACGATCTTACCGAGAAGAGCTCGAAATTGAATCAAGTCGAGAACCTTCAAAACATTGTCGTCAACATCAGAGATCAAGTTGGAGTGCTGGAATCAACGCAGGAATCGACGCTGACCTCTTTCGGTGCCAAGTTGCAAGAACTCAACGAAAGCTACAAGCAGTTGAACGTGGAAGTGAAAATCAAACCGTCATTTTCTACCGTAACGGATACCATAGTCGAATATTTGTTGCCCGTACAAAACACGCTGGGCCAGCTTCACAGCAACCTCGTTAGCGTCGATACTAAATTCGCTAAACTGCATTCTCTGCAAGCCATCGAAATCAACAGTGTACCCAATCAACAGAGAATCTCCACCTTCGTCGAAGGTAACAAACTGTACATGCTGCATCCTTATCATCCGTACTACAAGTTTCTCCTCGATGGCACGATTCAGATAAACGAATTTTCGTACTGGTCTCACGGCAGAAAAGCTAGCGTTCCCACCATGACTTTGATATCGAATCGTGGTGTCCAGAAAGCAGGAAACATTCCTCTGGCACGTTGGAACGAAACGCGCAACATATATGAAATACACGAAGACGAAGATCTCACCGTTTTCGACGTGAGTGCCGGCGATAAGCTGATCATTCAAAACACGAGCGAAGTGCCACCCTCTTTGAATCCCATCACGCTTGTGCTTTTTTTGAAACGTAATCTCTAAAAAAATGTCTAGGCAAGCCATCGTCGAAGAATTGCATAAACCTGCACGCCGCAACTACGAACGTTTGGCTGTGGTAACCAAGGGCATCGACGACCTCTGGCAAAGTGACCTCGTGGAGATGAGTAGCGGCAATTTGAAAAACGTACATAAATTGAACAAGGGCAACAAGTACCTTCTCACCGTCATAGACACGTTTTCGAAATTCGCATGGGCTCTACCTTTGAAGGCGAAAACGGGAACGTGCGTCACGGAAGCATTCAAATTAATTTTTCGCGAAAGCGGTGGCAGACGACCACGGTTTCTGCAAACGGACAACGGCAAAGAATTTTACAATGCCGTATTCCAAAAGTTTATTCAAAAACACAAGATTCGACATTATTCGAGCTTCAGTCACATCAAAGCCAGCATCGTGGAAAGATTCAATCGAACCTTGAAAACACACATGTGGAAACGATTCACGCTTCGGGGAAATTACAAATGGGTCGACATCCTGCCGGAACTCGTCGACACCTATAATGATACGGTACACAGAACGATAGGCATGAAGCCAGTTGACGTTACCAAGTCCGACGAGCAGCGTTTAATTTCTACAGTTTACTGTCCAAAGTACACACCCACGACAAAAAAAGCTAAATACAAAATTGGAGACCAGGTGAGGGTCAGCAAATTCAAACGCACCTTCGAGAAGGGATTCACAAAAAATTGGAGCACGGAACTCTTTACGGTGGTTCGAGTTCTACCCGGAAACCGACACACGTATATAATAAAAGATAGTAGCGGCGAGATTTTGAAAGGAAGATTTTACGAAGAGGAACTCTCTAAAACGAAACACCCCGACACGTACCTCATCGAGAAAGTATTGCGTAGGAAAGGTGACAAACTGTTTGTCAAATGGCTGGGACTTCCGGAAAAGAGTTGGATCGACGCGGACGAAGTGATCTTGTGAGTACGTGGAACGTGGTGAAGCGTCTACCGGATCCGGAAAGTCAAACGAAGAAAAAGAACGGTGAGTTGCTTCCCGACAGCATCCGCTGTCTGATCGTAGGTCCTTCGGGGTGTGGGAAAACGACACTGCTCGTGGACAATTTTCTCCTCGCACCGAATTGGTTAAATTGGAAGAACAGGCACCTGTACGTGTTCTCGAAAAGTTTGGAGCAATCCAAATACCAGCAACTGATGAAACTGTACGATGGTCTGGACATTGCAACGTTCGCCTCGGAAATAAAACCACTCGACGATTGTCGTGAAAATTCAGTTGTTGTGTTCGACGACGCCATCCTGGAAAATCAAAATGAAATTCGCAACTTTTTCACGCAAGGTCGTCACAAAGGAATGGATTGCTTCTACCTAGCTCAAACGTTTTCCAAAATTCCAAAACAGTTAGTACGCGACAACGCTAATTTCATATGTTTGTTTCGTCAAGATCACACCAACCTCAAGCATGCGTATGATGACTACGTAGGCGGAGACATGAACTACAATCAATTTTCGGAACGCTGCTGCTCTACTTGCTGGAACGGTGACGATTTCGGATTCGCTACGATCGACATGACGAGGAAACCCAACAACGGAAAATACAGAAACAAAATCAACGACTTTCTAAACGTTGCAACGTTGTGAGAAACGACGTATATAAATAACGTCATGACGAAACGAAAAATCGAAGACGAAAATCTCAAGCTTCGCGATTACCTCGCGAAACGCTTTAAAGGTTGGAAATCCGAAAATCGCGGATTCTACGAAGAGAAGAAACGTCAGGATCAACCTGTGATCGATGCCATCAGCGGTCTAGGTAAAGAAATTAAAAGTGTCACGGAACAAAATAAAAATTTGATTAATGAACTCGTACCGCTCGCAGCTAAAAGTTACGCCGTACCCACGCCTATTTCGAGCATTCCTTCGACGCCGTTCGAACTGAAGGATGCACCGGCACGACGTCGAGCCATAGGCAGCACGTCGTCGTCTTCGGATAAAATCGAGTTGGGACCTTTGGCACGAGACTACCTGAGCACGGGGAAATTCGACAAGGATGAAGTGTTCGGATTGTATCCCAGCATGGAAACCAGTGAAGGCGGCGGTGTGGTGTGGAAGATTGGGAAATCAAAGGTGACCTTCGAAGGCAACGACATTAAAGTCAATTTAGGCGACAAGGATAGTTGGAACAGGTATCCGGGTACGGTGGGACTGTGGGAACTCGTCGCCAAAAAGCAGCCGAAAGATTACACCGACGAAGATTACCAGAGTTACAAGGAAATTCTGATCATGACGGATGCCTTGTACCAGAACAACGACGCCTCGCAGAATAGGGTGAAATCGAGCAGCGGCGAGAAGTACAGGAATCTCATCAAACCGATTTGGAACCAGGTCAAAACAGGCAGCGGCGTCAAACGTTACAACACGTTACCCAAAGAATTTGTTTGGGTGGACGACGTTAGGAAACTCGTGGACCGATTGTTGGTGATAGCCGGCGAAGAGAATGCAGGCAACCGTAATTTCTACAACGAGAAGGTTGGCATCGTGGACATGATCAGCACGAAACTTTCCAACTTCATCGTGAACGACGACAAGGGCATAGGTTACCTGATCAAAATCATCAACACGCTGCCTCCGAAATTCTGGAACGTGGCCGAAGGAAAGGGACTCGTGAACGACATCATCAACAAGTTACCTTTCGAGATGCATCTACCTGGCTACCAGTACTGCGGACCGGGTACCAAACTCGAGAAAAGATTGGAGAGAGGAGACAAGGGTGTGAATCCGTTGGACGCCGCATGCAAAGATCACGACATCGCCTACAACACCACGCAGACGGATCTGAATGCACGTCACGAAGCAGACAGAAAGTTAGAGCACGCAGCTTTCGAAAGATTCGTGAGCAGAGACGCATCGTTGGGTGAACGGGTCGCCGCACTAGGCACCACCATCGCCATGAACACGAAACAAAAATTGGGGTGGGGTATATAAATAACATACAGTAAAAAAACAACATGGATTACATAACTAATTTGCCACCCGAGCTACTATCTAAAATATTCAAGAAAGTAGTAAACGGAGATGTTAATAAACTTCTAATCATGGCAAAAACAATGCCGGAATTTCGCATCCCTTGTGAAATGGTTCTCAAGGACCTTCTTCGGGAGATCAGCGGCCTGAGGTGCGGTGATCTCAACATTCTGCTTTCGGCTGCAGGGGAAAAATTGGAGGAGAGGTCGGACGAACTGTACGAGGCGATGCAGGGAAGAAGACAGTATACTGATGATTGGTACAAGTCTATGCAGGAGAAGGAAGATATCCTTACGCACATCCTCGCGTTTTCGGAAGCACGGACTTTCTTCCTCTGTTAAAAAATCTTCGATACAAATCGTGAAAAAAAAAAACTTGATATATAAATAACACACATCGTGAAAAAAAAAATAATCTTCGGTATATATAAATAACACACATCGTGAAAAACAATTAAATTTCTTTCTAACACTTTGAAATTTTTTTGATATGACGACCGAAAAAATAAGTGATCTCCAAGCATTAAAACAAATGCTAAATTTGTCAGTCGAGTATGTAAAAATTCAGGAATTGGAAGTCGACAAACCTTACACGATAACTTCCGGTTTAATTGTTTCTACCCAGTATGGTCCCAAGGTACGCCTGTTGCTCAACGCACAATACAGTCTATTTTTACCAGATCGATACGCTAACATGTTATCCGACGAGAAGCTATCTATTTTAATCGAGAACAAAACTCGAATCGTGTACAAGGGGACAAAGGAACTTCTTGGCAAGAAAACAAAGCACGTAATAGAATTTGTGTAACGACTGCGAGGCCTTGAAAATATATAAATAACATACCGTAAAAAACTACACAAGAAAAAATCTCAGAATATATATAAATAACATACCGTGAAAATAACACATAGAGCATCAACATGAAGCCCAAGGGTGTCGTGTACCAGATACCATACTCCAATCTAAAAAATCTAGGTGCTCTCGATGGGTTACTCACCAAGAAACAACGCGAGAAGAAACGTTCTTGCTTGTCGAAAGGACATGGAATGAAATTGCTGCTCAGCACACCTCAATTGAAAAGATTGCAGCGTTCGCGGAAACAGCAAAAGATCGGAGGTTTCATATTCAGCATCCCGGCCATCCTGGCGGCATTGGGGGCCGTTGGAAGTTTGGCCGGCGGAAGTGCCGCCATTGCGAAAACCGTCATCGACTCGAAGAAGAACAAGGCCGAGTTGGAAGAACAGAAACGTCACAACCTGGCCATGGAGAAGAAGGGGAAAGGTATAACCAAAAAACAAAAAAGCAACCTCGATGCTTTGAAGAAATATAAAAAAAAGAAACAGAAGCACTCACCAACCGAGACATTGAATCTCTGATCGAACCGTTACAAATCAAACACTTCAGAGGAGTTTTCATGTCCGACTCGTTACCTTCAAGCGTCAAAAAAAGAGAATGTGGAGTAGTCAACTTGGACGGTCAAGAAAATCCAGGCACGCATTGGATATGTTACCACAAAAACGATAATGATAAAGCATTCGTTTTCGATTCTTTCGGAGGTGTTCCACCTACAAATTTAGTTCATTATCTGAAAACGAACAAAACCTCCATATACTACAACGACGAACGCATTCAAGATTTCGGAGACGTGAACTGCGGTCATCTCTGCCTCTCCGTGCTCGCGTTTCTCTCTAAAATAAATAACCCTACGGTCGAGGATTTCCAGAAAGCATTGTGGAACCTCAAACAGTATCACTAGGATGGGCGTGTTCCATCTCACGAGCGAATCTTCAATCTTAAAACTCACGCTGCACGACGACATCGTCTATCCTAAATCCGTGGCTCTGCGTGCATTCTACAGCATGTACCTCATACCTAACGTCACCCAGCACAACAACAAAATTAGCGTCGGAAGCGAACACATCGTTGTCACGCCAGGCCAATACAATCTTTCCACTTTGCAAGCTCAATTACCCAAAGGCACATACCTTTCTCAAAATTCGGTCACGCACAGAGTGGAAATCCTATCCGCGACGGAGACCGTGGACCTGGGCACCATGGGAGAACTTTTAGGTTTCGAGAACAACACCAAACTCGAAGCTGGCATCAAGCACGTAGCAACCAACATTCCTAAATTCTTGGCCATAGAGACTCTGAACGTACACTGTAACGTGGCCGAAGGCATGATCACGAAATCTTCGGACGGATTGTTAGGAAGTCACAAGCAGACGGGAATCATAGCCACTTTCAAACCAAGTTCCGAGTTCATGGAGCCGATCATCTACACGCCCTCTTCGCCGATCTATTTTCCAGTATGTCGCAACCGCATAGACGACATAGAGTTGGTGGTGACGAACGAGAAAGGAGACGTAGTGGATTTCGCAGGTGCCACTACGACGGCCATCGTGGAGATCAACGTATAATAAATAACCATACATGTAAAATGGAGCAAATCGAAAGTTACGAATTGCAATCTTTCCCTCCCAACCGTCGCACGTTTGCCAATCTAAACGAAGCGAACAGGGAGATCGAATACGACGTGGACGTAGGCGATGGGTTCGTTCATCCTCACAGAGCGGACCTCTACCTTCAATTCGACGTGGTGAAGAAGGAAAGCGAAGACGCGTTTCCCGCAGCAGCAAACTTGATACTCGTGGACAACTTCGTGCCTCACCTGTTCTCGCAGGTGGAGGTGAGGAAACACAACACCGTCATCGACAGAATAGATTATCCAGGCATCACGTCGACGGCAGTGGGAACGTTGAAATTATCCAAAACGGACGCAGCGTACTACCAGGCCGGGGGATTCGAAGCCGGGACCAAAATATCGACGAGAAGTCACACGGTGCTCTTTCCCATGCGTCTGCTGCCTGGTTTCTTCTCGGACTACAAGGAGATCATGTGGAAGGGAGGACTGAGAGTCACGTTTCGAAGAGCGACCAACGACAACAACGCACTGATGCGATACGCTACTTTAGGTCCGGACGGCACCACATCGCTGCCCAACACTTTACCCGAAGCAGCGAAATGCGTCATCCGGAGCATGGAATTGAGAATGCCGGTGGTGGAATACGAAACGAACTACGCCCTCAAGTACAAAGCGGAGATCTTGAAAAATCCGCAGGTGTTGATTCACTTTCACGGTCACCAGTGCGTGCAGAAGATGGCGTCGGGAAGTCACATGGAATTCGACGTGACGACGCAGTTCAACAACATACAGTTCGACATGCCAGATTTCGTCGTAGTGCTCTTTCAGACCGGGCGCGATAACAATCAGGAGAAAGATTCCAGCAAGTTCGACGACTGCAAAATCAAGAACGTTTATCTGAAGAATGGACGCAACGAAGTGTTCCCGCGCGAGAATTACAACCTCGACGTGACCAAAGACGATTACCTCAAACTTTACGAAGCGTTTTCGGCTTACAAACGCGTGACCGAGGGAAGCGTGGACATGTACTACACGCCCAGCGAATTCAAAGCACGGAGACCCATGACCGTCATCAACACATCTAAGAGGAAGAAGGTTGTGGTCAACGATCGAACCAACATCAAGATCGTCTGCGAGTTCCACGATGCCTTGCCCGAGGATACCCTATGCAGTGTCATCCTGATTGCAGAGAAGTCCTTCGCCTACGACGTGAAGAACGAGAGGGTCACAGAGCAGTTTTAACAAGTTTTTTTAACATCTATTTTCTTGCACAATAAGAAATTTTCTGCACTAGCACAATCAGTTACAATGGCACAATACGAATTTCACTAGTTCAGATCAGTTACAAATGTCAATTTCATTAGCTATCAGCTACAATATCTTTTTGCACTATAGCACGAGACAATCAGAAAATTTGCACAAAAAAAAAATTTTGTTGTTGTTTTTTACACGTGAAAATTAACAATAAATTTTTTTTTGTCGTTTCAGATGCTGTCGAAACATCAAAAAACACATACACACACTAAAAAAAGCATGCAACTTTATTTACATACATTCTCCATCTTCATCAAGAAAATATTATAATAAACATAATCATTTTTTATCTATATCTCACAATAAAACTCTATATCCAAAAATATCACAACATCAAATAACACTAGAGTCGTTAGTACACGTTGCATGCATTACGGAGGTCCTCTGTAGGGTTTCATGGAAGTTTGGGGGAAAAAAAAAAACACGTGAAACCCTACAGAGGTGCGGTAATCTATAACCGCAGCCATTAGAAAACTTTTACATTTTTGGTTGGGCACCACGCACCCTGGCGAGGTTATAGGGGCCAGGCATCCTAAAAAAACAACAATTATTATTTTGTTTGTTTGTTTGCGTTACAATGTCCCCCCGAGAGAGGTTTACAAAGATCACGATATACGGAGTTGGAAAATTACGATATGGCGCATTCGCTCATTACTGTTCCCAGCTATAAGTTTTTCTCTTTTTCTTTTTAGTTTTTGCCAACTAAAAAAAAGTGTAGGTAGGAGTTGGTAACACCGCGAGAAAATAGAGATCGTACCTTACAAGAAAAAAACCATTAAGGCGATTTTTACTTGATGATGTTGAACCCGTGTAGTGTTCCCATCCATCCATCTCTCTCTTTTACGGCCGTGCCGGCTCTCTTTGTTTAGTATATGTAGGTTGGCAACATTGCTTTATGTACTGTAAAGCAAACCTCAAGCAATTTTTGCCAGCTCTTTGCTTTAGGTTAGGTTAGACAAAAAAAGCTGTAGGTAGGCCGTCGGTTGTTTAACTCTTCCCTCCCTCTCTTCTCTCTCTTTTTTGTAAAAAACTATGGCAAAAGTACCAGTAGGTTGGCAACCTTGCTTTATGCACTGTAAAACAAGCCTCAAGCAAGATTGCCAGCTCCTTGCTTTAGGTTACGTTAGACCAAGAAAAACACCTTGGTGATTTTTTTTCGAGTGAGGAGTTGGTAATACTGCGAGTTTTACTTTCGGTTGCAGAACTCTCAAGCAAGATTGCCAGCTCCTTGCTTTAGGTTAGGTTAGACCAAAAAAACCTTGGTGATTTTTTCGAGTAAGAAGTTGGCAACACTGCGAGCCCCCTGAGCCCCACTTCCGGTTTTGTGAACTCTCAAGCAAAATTGCCAGCTCCTTGCTGTTTTAGGTTAGGTTAGACCAAAAACCTTGGTGATTTTTTCGAATAAGCAGCTGGCAACACGGCGAGCCCCACCGAGCCCCACGAGATGGCGTTGAACCGGGCCACCTGCACTACTGCCATTTACTTTTTCAACTTCAGTAAGCCATTATGGTGAGAATGGTGTCTGAAAATTAAGGAAATAATTACCAAATAAAGGATCAAGCCACAAACTGAGAATTTTTTTATTTTTTTAAAAATAATTTTTATAATTTTTGCTACGGCGGAAAACTTTGCGTATTTATGCTGAACTTAGTACTGCTGAGAATCCGTAAGACGGATAAAGAGGCAGATTGGATGAAGGATTTGTAGGGAATCCGTAGAGTAGAAATACGAACGTGACGAATAAAAGAATATGTGGAGAGCCAGTAAAACGAATAAACGATAAAACTGTGCGGATAATGTAAACATTGTAATCATTTGGATATTCGGGTAATCCAGGCAATTTGGATATCCGATATCCGGATATTTGAAACCCGGATAAAAATTATTCGATATTCGGATAGTATCCGGATTTTGGAAGCCGGAGCGAAGGGGTTGGATGTGGACCCATTCGAGAAAATGTTTCTCCTCGCAAGCACCTCCCAAAGTAACACACAATAAGTTTTCCATCCACATTCGAAATCCGAAAAAGCCCCACGCGTGTTCCGAGCTGACCGGATTGTATGAAAGAAGGGTTTTATCGATTCAAGATTTTTGCCGGACTTCCCTTTTGCACGACAATGAAGTCTCAAATTTCATGATATCATGCATTTTAGGAACCAAATGAGAATACACTATATTTCTTCACTCTTTTTGCACACTATTCTAAATTTGTAAGAAAAATCGGGCAAAAATGTAATTTCTACAACGATAAAGTTTTAAAAATTGTCAGTATTGAATTACAGAATATATCTTACGCGCACACACACACACATACATACATACATATACAAATATACGTGTGTGTGAGTGAAGAGGAGAGAATATGTTGAATCGGATCCAAGATGTCTGCCATAAAGGAATGGGTGCCCTCTTCCGGCCTCTATGAAAAGTTCTTCATTTATCCAGCTCATTTTCTCACACAACGCAAGTGTACATCACAGACGAAAACAACGGCACCACCGTTGTCTAGGTGATACTGACAGTTGTGAACGAACGGATTGGTTTTAACTAGAGTAGTCATTCCCGACCGTCTGTTATGTGCCGAACCGAGCTGGTCGTTCGAAGCAACTGTGCCCCAATATATTTTTATTCCTGCAAGCAACTTGCTCTTGTGGCTTACGAATTGGTTATTTCCCCATTTGATTTCATAAAAAAATCCATTTCCACCTGTCTGTGCTGTGTCTGGTCGTACCGTGCCGACCGTTCATAATTAGTTCCCAACCTAACTCACTACTTTTCCATACGAGATTACTATCGCGAGAGCGCAATGCACTAGAATAATAGAACGTAACATAACACAATAGGGTATTGGCATTCTGTTTGTTTCATTTATTTCATCATTGCCGATCCAAGGGTCCCGGGTTCGAATCCCGCTCGGGCTTGGTCCATTCATCAATTTTATCACTCATCCCCATCTTCGCAAATTGGCCAAGAGGCACAAAACGCGAAGTAAAATAAACTCAATCAATCAATCAATCATTTATTTCATCGGTTCGCGCTGGGCGGCCCTCCCTGATGTAACACCTCAGATGTTGAATGTGTTGTTCAAGTATTTGTGAACAAACACGAATTTGCTCGAGTATGTGTTTTGTATCTAAAAATAAATATATTTTAAATGGCCCCTCTTGCATATGGACCAAGTTTAAATCTAGTCTACAAGTACACAGTAAACATAGTTATAAGTTCTAGAAGCATATTTCAAAACGCGTGGGAACCTTGAAAAGAGACTAAACATACAATTACAAAATCTCTTCAAACTTTCCTCCGTTGTGTAGCGCACAACATGGGGGAATGCTGTGAATTTTGACTTCGTACACCACACCTTTCAGTTTCACATTTCAGGTACCCTCTGCAAATAAAAATCTAGCGGAGTGATACGCCACTTGTCCTCGACGTCTTCTCCAAAGAATACCTATGGTTCCAGATTTACAGAACGCCTTATGCAGGGTGTCCAAAAAGTCACGCAACTGAAATTTTGAGCGTACGTAACTTTTTTGCAGAAAAAACGATATAATTATAAATCGTACCTTTGTCTATGTGAATATTTTTCAAACAAACAAGAAAATCATGCTGTACATGAACGTTCTGTATGGGGAAATGCTACGAAGGTGTAAAAAGGTTTTTGTGAGTATTAATCGAATTGATTGAAAAGACTATAATCTTTGACGCATGTTGTGCCTTATAGGGTTAATTATAACACATGATTAAAAAGTATGTTTCTTTAAAAAAAAAAATTACGAGGTATACTGGTCGTGTCAGGGCTGTACCAGGTGTGTTGATCAATCAATACCCAGATGAAAAAAAGTTTAAATTTATCCTACAAAAATCTAACGTACCTATAATTTTGTAGGATAAATTTCAATATATTGGCACTATTGTTAATATAATGGAAGAATTTGAATTTACTTCTATTAGACGTGCCATTACACTTCAAACAAATCTGATGAATGTGGAAAAAGATGTTCCTTGCCATTTGGATTCGAATCCGGATTTCACGTGTAAATTAGTAAAGGAAAAACTATTTCTTTCTACGGCGCCACTTCGTTCTTCCTTCTGGCTGTCGTCTCCCTGTTTAACTTTCATTCTTCTTACATGTTCTTGTACGTCGGTTTCTCATTTCTATTTTTGCCTGCCTCTGTAGCGGAGTGGTTAGCACAGCGCGCTACAACGTCAGAAATCTCGGGTTTGAATCCCGGCCTGAACATGGGTGTTCTTTGTGAGTGTCCCTTCATCATTTTCATCATATCGTCGCGATTATCCAAAAGTACCAAAAAAGCGAGGTAAAATAAATAAAATCATTTTTTGGCCTTCCTCTGAATCAAGATGCAAATCATTTTCATTTTGTTGTTATTTTAACAGTTCGAGCTGCTTCCAACTTTTGGATATGGCTGATCCTCCCGAGTCAGGTTGTGCACCCCTTTTATAGTGCTCTCGGGGGCGTTGGGTTGGGTAATGCTTAAGGTAGAGTTTCCGGGTATGAAGCTATCCTTCGAGATTTTAATTCTCTTACAATATTCCTTCGTTTTATCAATATATGTCGTTCACTACTAGCTTTTCGTTCATATAGTTGTTGTTCGTTCACCTTATTTGGTTCCATTTTCTTCCTCAAAACTTCTTTCAAAGAGTAGGAGCTGTTCTTCCATTTTTTCCTTATTGACCATGTCGCATAACGCACGGTTTTATGACAGTGTTAAATAGTTTTAACCTGGAAGTTCAAGTTATTAATTTGCTGGTGACTAAAGCAAACACAATTTCCGTACTATGCGTAAGAACTGCTGAATCAACAATTTTGTTTTCAAGTTTTATTTTGTATTTGCATTATTCTATTTCGAGGACCTTTGCCGAACTCTCGAGAGATTAACCACTGACGTTAACGATATGGTCAAAAGCTTTTGCAAGATCTTTTCAAGAATGAGTAGCAAGTTCATCTCTGACGGTTAGTCAGCCACGCTGTTCCTTATGAAATCGTATTGTTGAGTAACCGACCAGTTTATCTGAAGGGACCACTGGAATTTGTCACTCCTCATTTTCTTGGAAAGTAACGGCAAAGAAGGGAACGATTGTGTAGTGGCGTTGAATCAGTTATCGCAAGTTATCAGTGTTCGTCGTTGACTAATTGTTAATATCGCCGGCGGAAGTTGGCTCAGTACTGTGTTGTAAATCTGTCATCACTTTCCTTCTCAATGACTAATTGTTCTGAAAGGAATTGGTCGATATTGTGGCTGCTTGGAGATGCGTCGATTTCCTGTTATTCCATAGTCAACCTGGTTTATTTGTGGATGAGCGCTCTTGTATGCACATGTTGTAGCGTTGTAGGAGGGGCGGAAATGAGAGATTGAGGGAGGCAGAAGGCTTCGTCGATCGCGTTCGCGACGTGGGATGTGGGTGGGCCTCCTCCGATGGCGCAGTGGTAGCGTCGTTGCCTTGTAATCAAGGGAGTCCCGGGTTTGATACCCGTTGGAGGTACATAGTGGTTCGGATCCCACTTTAAACTGCAGGTCCAGACCCGATTAGCCTTACTGTGCACAAAGTGGACTGAAAACATCGCTGGAAAATTACTTTTTAAAAATAACTCTGTTTCACTTACTCTGCTCAAAAATGGGGCGAACCTTCCACATAGTACACCTAATGCTCAACCTCACTTCCACGTAGGGCTGCATTTTGCAGACTATCGAGGCTCTGACGTCTGTACCTACGGCCAGTATAGTCTTCGTAAGACTGTGTGTGTTTTGTCCTTGTTTGTGCTGAGTGAACCTTTACAGCCTCGGCTTTTAACTGCTCAGAATATTTTAGTGATAACCACTACACCATGAGCACCTCTAATACAGAAATTTTCTGTATTATTATATTCTCTCTTAATGTATATTATCCCATGCTATCTATCGTTCCTGGTGGTCTTCATTTGAAGGCCACTCCAGTTTTCTACGGGCCCTATTGGACCCTGAATTATTCTCTCTATATTTTATGTATTATATATATTATTTTATATTTATCATATGAATCGTATTCTATATTATACTTATGTATGTTTCTCGAAAACTTCTCGATTCCCAAAACCTAGTTAACCACTCGAAAGTATATCCTTCACTCCAGGGACACGAAGAATACCGCACTCAGCAGAAGCACCAACGACAAATGATAGCTGAGTAAGAGGGTATAAGAAGTGAGAGTGGCGGAGGAGGTTCGCACCTTCGTGTCCCTTTAATATTTTAGTCTTCGACATTGCAGTTGTGTTCTTATCTATATTTTAGTTCAGCCCCTTTATGACGGGTGCAAAATAGCCTAAGTGCTGACGCACCCAAAATTTTAAATTTAATCAATCAATCTGCTCAAAAAAATACTATTTTACTAAGTTACTATTTTATTATTAACACTTACGTTTTAGTTACTAGGCCATCTATAGCTTGTAGTACGTGTTACGTGGATGAACCCCAAACCAGCTGTTCTTTTCTTCGCTGATGAGCATTTAAAATTAACTAATTTTCATTAAATTGTAACAAACGTCATACCTAATTTTCATTAAATTGTAGTAAGCCTCATGTGTTTATGACCGTGTGAGAAAACCCTTATACTTGGAAAAATATTAAGTGACACCGAACAACTGTGTGTATGTATAGTTCTCGACAAACTTACAGAAACGCTGGCCTTCTCATCCTCACAGTCTTGACGAGGCATGTTTCTTCAATGTTGGCAATTCTTGTAAAGACACCTACGTGGACAACACAACTCAAGTTTGTGAGGATGATAAGATCAGAGTTTCTTTAGCTTTGTCTGGAAGTAGTAGATACAATTAAATTTTATTTTAGGCCTGAGTGCAAAACTTTGACCCTATTCCCACCGATACTGATTCTTGAAAATTGCAATAATTACAATTAGTTCAAAATATTGATACATATTGGTATGTAAATATTCTTCATTTATATGCATGAATTTACCAATAAATTTGCTTTAGAATATTCAAGAATTACATCAGAATATTAAAATAGATGTTACGTAATAAAAAAATACAGTTTTTCTTGCATAATTTGTGAGAAATATAAAGAAAGATTGAATGTTGCATAATTTCCAGGATAATTTGACTTGTGAAAGATCAACATGCCGGAAAAGTATCGGCTGGTATCGCTAGATGAATTCCAACCGATCTTTCCGATACCGATACATCAGTATCGGCTTAGCCCTGTTTTATTTCCAACCTTTTTTTTTTTCCATAGCGAAACCATAATTTTGTTCATTCGTGTTGTAAGTTACGCACTACCAAGCAGAGGTTCCAAGTTCGAATCTCGATGCAGTCGTCATTGCATTTGTTCCATTCTCCAGTTTATATGCCCGTGTCTTTGTCGCGATTTTCCCAAGCGATAGATAAGCGACGTAAGGGAAAACGTCCAGACGCCACATCAGAGTAGACCTCAGCGTTCTTAAGACTTGTATTTGGGCATCTGTAACTTCTGAGATGGCCATTATCATTTTTTTGACGTCCTACTTTTTTTACCCGTTGTGAGATGGCACTGAAGCCAAAAAAAACGATGTTGGTGTTTGCAGTTGGCAATCGTGGGAACCGAGTGTCCTCACATCCTGGCAGCCTTCGTCTCTTGACAATTGGCAG
This sequence comes from Lepisma saccharinum, assembly GCF_977018435.1. Classification (NCBI taxonomy): domain Eukaryota; kingdom Metazoa; phylum Arthropoda; class Insecta; order Zygentoma; family Lepismatidae; genus Lepisma; species Lepisma saccharinum. The sequence goes on along the minus strand of NC_139243.1, from coordinate 22,982,343 downwards.
GCCTGGTGCAGGAAGTTGGATACGTAATGGGTTGTATTGGTAGAGCACGGACGTCCTAATGATGTACATCCGCCATTGAAGCCCACAATTGGTCTCGTTGGTACGGTAGGAGTAGATGGCTTCCAGCGCGAGCTCGGGGCCTTGTGAATTTTTTTTTCCACCGACGCCTGAATCGCAGAAAAGGCTGGCAGAGTCAGTTTTAAGCGCGGAGGCTAACCGGAATCTAACCGAACTACTGCTTTGCACCGTCACCGGGAGTCGAACCGTAGATCCCTTGATTACAAGGCATCGGAGAGGAACTAACAGGTGACTAAATGTGTCTTCTGTTTGTTTTACGTCGCCTTTTCTACCTCTTGGGCACATCGCGACGACGAGGATGAATAATGCAATGGATGACAATGTTACACGGAGTTAGAATCTTGAATCTCTGGCTTCATAGACTAGTGATGGCCGAAACGGATAAAATTTTTTATCCGGATAAATGTGTGCATTATCCGAGCATTTGACTCTACGGATTTTCTACAGATCCTTCATTAAATCTGTACTGCATGTATCCAAATATTCTGATTAGCCGGATATCTGGAGTATCCTTTGCTTCCGAAACGGATATCGGATAGTTTGAAATCCGTGTATCCGTTATCCGGATTTTGTGGCACCGTTGACCACTCCACTAGGGAGGCCGGTCGTCAAACGGTTCATATTAATTTCACTTTGGAATGTAAGAGGTGACCTTCTAGGAAGGCGCTTAAAGGTCAGCGTCTCTTCCGCGTGGTGCATCCAGCAAAATGTATGTCTGCAGGCTAACAAGGCTCTGGCGCTGTGACTTAAGCCAGCATAATCCTCTGTGGAGTTATGTTGTTGGGATGGTACCGAGGCGAGGCCATGCAAGAATCGAGATAGATCTATGTAAAATCCCGCATAATGCGACGGGAGCAAATAGGCTAAGTGGTGATGCACCCAACATTTTTATTTAAAACATTCATTCATATGAGGGTATGTGGAGGTAAGCCCCAACACATTCACAGTATCGGCCATTTGTGTTGGCGCTGTGATCAGCACCACCCACCGGCTGCCCTGTGTTACATCCAGGTACACATTTATAAGAGGTAGGGTGAACCCCAGAGTCACTCCATGCATGGGCATTGGTGGAAAAATTCCCACCTCAAATTACCTACACCGAGAATTGAACTCGGTTCCAGATGTTCTTGACGTAACGATGTGAGAATATTTGTGTGTGTGTGTGTGTGTGTAATATAAACTGTACTGCCTTTCAGTTTGTATTTTAAAGGGCGAGCATGTGTGCATTTATAAACGGTATCCCTTTTGTATTTTTTCATTATTTTTGTTTTTTCTGTTATACTTTATTACTAAACAAGATGTGAGAAAATGTCTAAGTATAAGGCATTGGAACCTTAACTTCGCGATGTATACAAAACAGAAATAAATCAATAAATAATCGTGTAAGTCATGAAAAACGTAGTTTACTGAATTTTTTTCGTGGATCTTCAGGAGCACCAAATTTGGAGATTTCTGCAACATCCTATTAGTCAAGCATTCTGAGATGTTTTTGAGCGTTGCAAAAAATAAATTCCTGGAGTGTTGGTACATAACAGCAATGGCGGGCCGCTTGAAGACCACTGGCATTCCTCAAGTTCGTTGCACCTAACCAACCTGTGCCGAGCGTGAATGCTCGCACGCATATAGAGGTCCCCTTTTCTGCTACATCCGCTTAAACTTTTGAGTTCCTAGTATTGCGAATGTATTTGTCGAGCTGTTTCCATAATGAGCAGTTTTTCCTACGTGCTTTTTCTTCAGTTTCAGACATGTCTGTGTGGTGCTGTGGCAAAAATGTCCGTCTGCTATACGGGTCGGTCACCAATGGGCTTGAAGTGTCTTCAGTATTCCATCAAATACCTTTCCTCCTCCTCCCCGGACTGTGGAATGCGGGCATTGGCATTCTGTACTCTCTCTCTCTCTCCCTCCCTCCCCTTTCATCTTGACCACCATAAAAAACACGCGATCCTCTCTCTCCTTACGTGATTCGCTCAGTATCACCGTCTGTTCTTCGTTCAACTCATGGCCATAATTATGCGACGGTAATGGATTTGTATGAACTTTGGTTTTGCCGCCCTCCGTGGCGGAGTGGTGCGATGCCAGGGGCCCTAGGTTCAAATCCTGGGTAAGGCATGGATAGTCTCATTAGTTCATCATCGTCGCCGCCGAAGTTAACCCAGTCGGTCGAAATGGACGTAACGTAATGGTTCTGTTTCTCGTAATGAACGGGCTCGATTCACCGGGGAGAGACATGGGGCTGGTGGTTACGAGACGAGAACGAGACAGGCTACTCGAAAATCGAGACGAGACCGGGATTTTTAGTGTCCCAGCCCTGCCTCGTTCGAGACTTGGACGTGGGTGTGATATTAAAAAAAATAACTAAGCCCAACTAACTTTATTTTGAGACAACGGCAGATCATCAAAGAGTGAGACTGATATTTTTTTTGGACAGATGTTTATTACTCTCGTGGAAGGGTTACATGAACTTTCTCAAAGTACCCCCCCCCCCCCCCACCGCGACTTGAATGCACTCATGACAACGTTTCTGCTTGTCCGCAAACACATGATGTAAGCCATTCTTTGCGAGATCCTCTAGAATCGCCTCATATCTATTCAGCACTGCTTGAGAGCCCGCAAAATGATGGCCCCGTAGCTTTGACTTGAGTGTAGAGAACAAAAAAAAAAGGTCACGGGGCTAGGTCGGGGATATAAGGGGGATGTGATACAAAGGTGATATTGAATTTTACCAAATGTGCCATGACGTGATTTGCCACATGAGGTAGTGCATTGTCATGATGAAGTCGCCACCCGTTCCGATGAGGTTGTGGTAGTTTCTTTTGCAATGTGCCTCCTCAGTGTCGCCAACACTGCCGTTTAGTATTCTGCTGTAACGGTAGTGTGCGGGGGAACTGCGTGCTGGTACACCTTCCCCTTACAGTCAAAGAAAGTGATCACCATCGCCTTACCCGCAGATGGAACAACTTTCGCCTTTTTCGGTATTGGATACCCTGGCGACTCAATTCTGTGCTGGCTTGTTTTTCTTCCACGACTCATCACCGATAATAACAGTTTCCGAAAAAACATCGCCTTTTTCACGATTGCAGCTTTAAAAGACAACAGAATTTGATTGCTGCGAAACAAAGGATCCGATGGTGCTGCCATCTCTGGGTATTATGTATGAAACCCCTCTCTTATCCAATATGCACATTACAAACATGTAACGACACAGGACGTTGTGCAAAGAATCAGTCTCACTCTTGGTTGATCAGCCCTTGTATATTCTGTTTTAGTAAGTACGAAGTGAATCCATTACGTAGCTTTCAGACCGAAGCGACAATCGACCCGTGTCGCTTCGGACTGAAAGCACCATTTGTGTCAACTATAATCTTGTGCTGCAGGGTTGCATATATTCAATATAAACATTTGTTTTTCGAGCGCTCACTTGTAGCGTCGGAACGAGATGCCAGATTTTTTTTTATTCAGAAAGTTGTAACGCTGTGTAAGTTCGTGCGGTGATTCACTGCGTATATTGTTTAGAGCATGTCTCGATATTAAGTCGAGAGTAGATTACATTAAACGAACGTTCCTTGCTCTTGCTTGCATTTTAATGTTGCTTTTTGCTTGTTCGATTCTCTGCTGAGAAATATTTTGGGAGTTCAGGTCCCCATTTAGATAAGGAGAGAAGTTGGACTTTGACTTTTAAATTCCACTTCAAAGCAGAAACACACATTTTAATACAAGAACTGTTTCTTCATGAATAGTTATGTTTGAAAAGCAATTAATTAAATAAATAAATACTTGTGTATGGTAATATGTACTGCGTTCTAACCCAGTAGTCCTTTAGAATTAGAAGTCATTTGTATAAATTTTACCGATGAATGGATCTTCTTCAGTACATAATTCTTGTCAAATAATATTTCGTAAGAGTTTACACACGTGTGATTTAAAGTTCACCTTATCAATCAACAAAGCCTTCAAAGTTTGTACTGAAAGATCGTTCTTGTCACTTGTCCACTAACTATTCCTGTACGAAATCAGTCGTTAGGTTGGAGCATTAGTTCCAGCTAAACAGAGAAGAAACCCCAATATTTTAAGAAAATTGGAATGTGGCACATTGTTGACATTGAAATGTGAAATAATTTCTACCCAACAATGCCATAGTTCATAATAATAGTAGAGAAGATGTATTTTGCAGTAATTCTATGCCGATAAGTCATTGTCACAAAAAGGGACATTTTGGCGTCCCGTTTTAAGTTTTTAATAAACCGGGACAGAGACTCGAAAAAAGGTACTCTCCCGGCTAATCATCTTATCCACAGTGTGTCAAAATCGTAAGAAGCACGAGTCCAAAGTTCGAGAACTACTAAAGCAACTCCTCAACGCCGAATCACACGGAACTAGATTTCCAGTAAGAATGTCCTTCTTGGCGGTGGTCTGGCTACCTGACTGATGGCTGGATGCTTGACTGGTTTTGACTACTAGACCGTGTCCTAATTGCAACTGGCTTTCTCTGCTAGATTCTGTGGAACAGCCAATCAGAGAGAAAGTTTGGTCATGTGAAGATAATAATAATAATCTGTGAGTTTGGCAAAGAAGCAAGAAAAACAGATGCTGTGCATTCGTGTTAGTTAATACGAGGGTGGATTGAAAAGTTCGTGGCCTGACCTAGAAAATGAGAAGATATTTGGATAAGTTATGTTTTATTTTTCCACGTAATCCCCCTCGAGGGAGATACATTTACGCCACCTCTCTGGTAACGCTGCTATACCACTTTTAAAAAATTATTCCTCAAGGTCTGCAAATTACCCCAGTACAGCACTTTTCACCTCTTCATCCGAAGAAAATCGCTGACCCCCCCAAAAACTTTTTCAGGTTTCCAAACAGGTGAAAGTCCGAGGGGGCCAGATCAGGCAAATAGGATGGGTGCGGCAACAGTTCGAACCCACAGGAATGAATTTCTGCCATGGATGCAAGGGACGTGTGAACGTGCATTATCCTGGTGAAACAACACCTTTCTTCGCAGCATTCCTGCCCTCTTAATTTTAATTTCCTCGCGTAAACGTCGCAGCAGGGTGCAGTAGTATTTAGAATTGATAGTCTTTCCTTTTTCCAAGAAATCGATTAAGATAGCGCCCCTAGCATCCCAGAATATTGATGCCATAACCTTGTTTGCCGACAAAACCTGTTTGGCTTTCTTTGGAGGTAGGAGATCCTTGTCGTTTCCATTGCTTTTATTGTTGTTTTGATTCCGGTGTATGATGGTGCACCCATGTCTCGTCCATAGTCACAAATCTGCCAATAAACTCCTCCGGATCACTTTCAAACAGTTCCAAACAATCACGGGAAAGGGTGAGTCGAGTGCCTTTGTGTTCAACTGAAAGCAACTTGGGTACCCATCTCGCAGACACCTTAGAAAACCCTAAATCGTTCACGATAATGTTTTGTGCTCGCTCATAGGAAATACCCACAGTCTCAGCTATCTCACGGATTTTGATTCTGCGGTCACTCAAAATCAGGTCACAAATTTTATTGACATTTTCTGTTGTGGTCGACGTTGCAGGCCTGCCACTGCGGGGGTCATCTTCAATGCTGTTTCTTCCACGCTTAAATTCAGCCACCCACTTTTTCACCATGGAATACGAGGGCGCGGAGTCTCCAAGCGTCTCTACCATGTCCGTATGAATTTGCTGTGGTGTTAAGCCCTTTTTATGCAGGTACTTAATGACAGCGCGATGCTCTATTTTCTCCATGTCACAAATTTCTGTCACTTCTGCCCACTATAAGTCCTCACCTGAAACAATAGAGCAATGAAATGAAATGAAATTTTACACAGTGACTACCAAAGGATATAGCTATGCAACTAATGTATGAAACTTAAAATTAAAAGCTTCCTTCCTACTCAGGCCACGAACTTTTCAATCCGCCCTCGTATTAAGGACTTTATCCGTAGCGTTGAGATTTGTACAGATGTGATTAGCCGACAATTAAAATCCTTAATCCAGTGTATTAAATGTTGGACATATTTAGTTGAACAAAATATTTTTTAGGAGTATGAATATACATATCCGAGTTCATTAACAAAAGCTTGTTGATTGCACCTTGATTGCCACATTTTCTTTCGAGCCAGTTTCTAGCCCACGCTTTTCTTTTAATTTTAATCTTAAATAACAACAGCAGTTGCTATTCTGCGATGCTCTTCCTCAAGTTGCTCGTCCATCTTTTTAGCTTGTCCAGTCTGGGCAATGCCTTGTGGGAACAAAAGTATAACGACAAGTACATTAACGAGTATCATGTGAGGCGAAAACTAGCAGATGAGCAAGTACCACACTACTGGTCTAAGTCCAAGTTGAAAATCCAGCAGGAAATCTAGCCTCGTGTGAACTAGTCATAAGATAACGACTTAGACTTGAAAACTCTTGCGGGTAAATATGAACGGGATCTGGGGTCAAAATAAATTTGAAAACCGTCAGCCAGGCCAATCCGCAAGTGCGTTTTAGTGAAAGGTGATGGAAGGTTGGTGTGAGCAACCACTTCTGCTCGGCTTCTGTGCCAAAGTACGTACAATAACGGGGCTCAGGTTCAGAAACATGACCCGGTGATGGAACTTCCCATGAAGCTTGTTTTTTGTTCGTTTGGATCTGACAATTGAGGTGAAAATCTTTGACATTTAAAAGGTGGCTGACCCAAAGATCTACAATTGCTGTCAGGCGTCAGAGTTCTTAATTTAAGACCGTGCTACAAGATAGATGCAGTTCTACTATTGGCCGAAAATGAACATTGTACCTAATGCAAACGTCCAGTTTGGTGCATTTCGGGTAAAAATCGACGGTTGGACGATTTGGTGGAAGGAACAGCTCACGTGCGTAGGCTAAATCTAACGCTGGTTTCTAGATTTTTCCCTCAAGAAACTATGGTTCGCATCTTGAAGTCTCCCGAGACAAGCCATAGTTATAATCACTCAGTTCCACGACGACAGCGGTTCCGGATTCGAATCCAGGCCTGGGCAAGTGGCCCTTCATCAATTTCATCATATCATCACTCATCCTCATCTTCGCGATTAGCCAAAAGTGGCAGAGAATGCGGAACATGTTCGCACTAACACACACACACCTTCCAAAACTAAAAATCACGAACCCCCACGCTTCACATTGTGGAAACGACGCACCAAACGCGCAACATTATTCCTAGAACCCCCCCCCCCCCCTTTATGATTTTGCAAGAAAACGTCGGTTTGACCTACATCACACGTAACTCCCACACGAAGAATTCAACTGTACAAAAATGTAATTGTGGATCTCTGAAATCTTATACCATCAATGGAGTTTTGAACTGGGAGGGCAAGTCTAACAAGACAAAACCGGTGACCAAAATCGAATTCCATGTTCACAGGGTCAGGAAGAAAAAGACAACCATGTAAAAATAGAGAAGAGGCCACCAGACTGTTGGTTAAATTGTTAAAAAATCATACCAAAATAAAATTTATTTTGCTGTACGACCTCGTCGGATATAACTATGATATCTATGTAGAAAAGTCATATATTTTGCTTATATTAATTACAAAGTCAATCCATTAGTGGTATTTTCTAGCTCTACGAAGCCAGGGATCCCGGATTCGAATCCCGGCTTGGATGCTATTTTTTTGTTCTTCATCAATGTTATCCTATCATCTCTCATCATCAACGTCGCGATTAGCCAAAAGTGAAAGAAAAACTATGTAAAATAAATAGGGCTGAGCCGATACCAATGCCGATACTTGAAAATTGCAATAGTTAAAAGTTGGTGAAAATATTGATCAATATTCGTGTGTGTTCTTTAATTATTTGCATCAATTTAACAAGGAAATTGCTTTAAAATATTCAAGAATTGCAACAGAATATTAAGATAAATGTTATGTAATCATCACAAAATCCATTTTTCATGCAAAATGAAGATAAAGTTTGAATTTTGCATAATTTCCAGGATAATTAAGGTTTTTTTGCGGACAATGTGAAAGACCAAAATGCCGAAAATGTATCGGCAGGTATCGGTAAAGAAGTTCCAACCTATACTTTCTGATACCGGTACCATTAGTATAGGCCGATGCCGGTATCGGCTCAGCGCTAAAAATAAACCAAATCAATCAATCAATTGCATCTTAATCTCACCTGCAGACACCCTTAGTCCCAACTGTAAATACATGCTTGATCCTACGTAAAGGGAGTGTCGACGCTTTAACGCACGCCCTTTTTTTATGCGAATTCTTGCGTTCGCTATGTTTGGTGATATTTTTTTCAGAAGTTACAAACGGCGGATGCCCCACATGGATATGCATTCGGTATCTGATGTAGATATCGTCTCAACCGTGTTGGAACGAGATACGAACTATAGAGGATCTACTTGCATCGGTGCAGTTAACAAATTTTGCTAATTGTATGAACTTGGGCAACACGTGACGGTGGGGAGGTTAAAGCACCTAGCGGAACACTTCACACTGGTTTATTCCCTGTTATAATGCTTGAGCAGATTTTCATTGTCTGCTGAAGCTCTGTCTGAGGCTCACTCGAGTGTGGTTCCTCGGTTTTGCATAGTGTCTGTAGTTTGTACAGCTTAGTGCAAAATTTCCACTCGCGTCTGCAAATACCGTACTTCCTCGGGGCTATTTTGAGTGAGAGAAGTGTCGTTGGTTTGCACGGTTTTTGAACTTGTTACTGTAGTTTCATTTTTTCTTATTGAGTTCGTAGTGATTCACAGCTTTAGTTTCATTTTTCTTATTGAGTTCGTATTGTTTCACAGTTGTAGTTTCATTTTTTCTTATTGGGTTCGTATTGTTTCACAGTTGTAGTTTCATTTTTTCTTATTGAGTTCGTATTGTTTCACAACTGTAGTTTCATTTTTCTTATTGAGTTCGTATTGTTTCACAACTGTAGTTTCATTTTTCTTATTGAGTTCGTATTGTTTCACAACTGTAGTTTCATTTTTCTTATTGAGTTCGTATTGTTTCACAACTGTAATTTCATTTTTTCTTACTGAGTTCGTATTGTTTCACAACTGTAGTTTCATTTTTTCTTACTGAGTTCGTAGTGATTCACAGCTTTAGTTTCATTTTTCTTATTGAGTTCGTATTGTTTCACAGTTGTAGTTTCATTTTTAATTATTGAGTTCGTATTGTTTCACAGTTGTAGTTTCATTTTTTCTTATTGAGTTCGTATTGTTTCACAACTGTAGTTTCATTTTTCTTATTGAGTTCGTATTGTTTCACAACTGTAGTTTCATTTTTCTTATTGAGTTCGTATTGTTTCACAACTGTAGTTTCATTTTTCTTATTGAGTTCGTATTGTTTCACAACTGTAATTTCATTTTTTCTTACTGAGTTCGTATTGTTTCACAACTGTAGTTTCATTTTTTCTTACTGAGTTCGTATTGTTTCACAACTGTAGTTTCATTTTTTCTTACTGAGTTCGTATTGTTTCACAACTGTAGTTTCATTTTTTCTTACTGAGTTCGTATTGTTTCACAACTGTAGTTTCATTTTTTTCTTACTGAGTTCGTATTGTTTCCCAACTGTAGTTTCATTTTTTCTTACTGAGTTCGTATTGTTTCACAACTGTAGTTTCATTTTTTCTTACTGAGTTCGTATTGTTTCACAACTGTAGTTTCATTTTTCTTATTGAGTTCGTATTGTTTCACAACTGTAGTTTCATTTTTTCTTACTGAGTTCGTATTGTTTCACAACTGTAGTTTCATTTTTTCTTACTGAGTTCGTATTGTTTCACAACTGTAGTTTCATTTTTTCTTACTGAGTTCGTATTGTTTCACAACTGTAGTTTCATTTTTTCTTATTGAGTTCGTATTATTCCACAACTGTAGTTTCATTTTTCTTATTGAGTTCGTATTGTTTCACAACTGTAATTTCATTTTTTCTTACTGAGTTCGTATTGTTTCACAACTGTAGTTTCATTTTTTCTTACTGAGCTCGTATTGTTTCACAAAGACGTGCAAGCACATCTACATGCATTTTTGTGTTTGTGTATAATTCTGTATGCTTGGGTTTCTTCCTTGGTTCAGTGTATTTTTTCTTATTGAGTTCGTATTGTTTCACAAAGACGTGGAAGCACATCCACATGCATTTTTGTGTTTTGTTACAAACAGTATTTGTTTTTGTGTATAATTCTGTATGCTTGGGTTTCTTCCATGGTTCGTAGTTATAAAGAACCAATAAGATTTAAACTTTAAGCCCTCCCCCATGCGACGAGGGCGGAATGTATAAATATGGCCTCTCTGACAGTGAGGGACAGTGTGTGTGAAACGGATAGCAGAAGGGAGAGTGATCTTCGGTCTCCAGTGACCTCCCATAAGAAGAGCATTCCGAGGCGGTTACGCCGATGCTAGCTTCCACGCTGCAGTTCTGCCGTGGGGCTCAAGTTAGAGAAATGTAAATAATGTAAATTAGAGAATTATTGGAAGAATCTGAGCCTTGTTTGTTGAATTGAAAATAAATGTGCAAACCCCATTTCTGCGAGTTTTCAGCAATCACCCTCCAACATTAATTCAGTAAGTTCTTGCCTGTGATTGATTCTTTAGTTCCGAGCGCTCTGGTGATGGGAACCCAGGACTAACGAGCCTATTTAGTTGTTTCTTTGGGTTTTTCCTGCCAGAATCGGCCCGGTAAGGGTGGAGTGTTGCGGAACAGTTTGGAGGGTTAGTTCAGTTTCGTTCCTTTCAAAACAACAGTATTGATTACAAATATGTCTGCTTTACAATAGGCAAATATTCACTTCCTAGACTAGTCTAGGGGCGACCCTTTCTGAAGACACCCAAGTGTCTACATGACATTGTGATCGTAATTGTCCTTATACCTTGTGTTTGTAGACCTATACGCAAACATAAATACAGTTAATTGATTGAATTTGTGTTTTAAGTTCACTTTACGCACAGTAAGGCTAATCGGGATCCGAACCACTGTGTGCCTCCACCGGGTATCGAGCCCGGAACCCCTTGATTACAAGGCAACGGCGCTACCACTGCGCCATCGAGGAGATCCATAAATACAGTTGAACCTGAGAAGAGAAAATAATACATGTAACTGAGAATTTCAATTCAGATTTAGATACCATGTCATATCATTATTAAAATTCTGTAATCGTATCTATTTTGAGGAATGATATACGTAATACCGGTTATTTCTATCATAAAGTGGCAAACTAACGAATCTAAAACTTTGATTCTTAAGTTTTTATGTGGGATTAGCGTCCACTTCCCGTTTGAATTTTACTGTCTGGTCAAGCGTGTAACTTTTTCTCTTTTCTTCATAACCGACCAGTAGCAACTCAAAACGTTCAGGGTTGCTGCGCACCTGGAAAACAGGGAAATGTCAGGGAATTTTGCAGATCGTCTGGAATTTACGTGCATTTTGGAGTCTGCAAGAGAAGAAGTTGCAAAATGAACAAGCAGTTCACTTCCTCTTCGTGATTCGGTTCTTGTGATTCCACTCCCAAAAAAGAAGTGTTTCTTTCATTCTTATGATTCTCAATCTTGTGCAAAATTATGGTTCCTTCGAATTTCTGTATTAAATTTTCAATTTTGTAATACTAGATATTAGAAAGAATATCAAAGTAAAACTTGCACTCCAGATATGTGATTGATAACTAAAGTACATTGACAATATGATCATAATTATCGGAAAGGTTGGTGAAGATGAGGTTATCGTCTATTATTTTATAGATTTTAGTCTTGTTGGCATTTCCTATGGAATTCCTATATGCAACAAAAAATTCTCCAGATGCTGTGTCCTTATAAATGTAAAAAAAAAAAAGCAGCATTTTCTACGATACTATAAATCCGCCAGAAAAAGAAAAATTGTGTATTTATGAACTTTTTCTGTTGTTTTTATATTGTGGAGATCTGTTATGGTGAAATAATGTACCTCTGTTACCTTAGCCTGAAGGCTAGATGCACGTGATTGTAGCACCCAATACACTTGATGCCGATTGTAATTTTACATTTTACTCTTCTTGTGTGTGGAGAATGAAATTTGCTAAACAAGAAAGTTGTGAAAGTGAATATTCATAATAATTAACGGATTATATATTTAATTGAAAAGCACAAGGTTCAAAAGCAAAAGAATCATGATGATAAACATGTCTGGAAAAATTTCATTTTTTGACTGGAAAACCTGTTAATGTCAGGGAATTTCGTAATCAAAAAACCCTGGTGAAGGAACCGTTGTTCTGTTTTTATTGTGGAACACTGCAAACGCCAGCTATCGGCATCTTTTTAACGTGTGTTCTTTCGTATTTCCATTACGTACAAAAGAAAACGAGTCTCATGTTCTGAGCAACTGCTGCAAATCTTTCTCCTCTAATTTCATGCCGCGCCCTGAGAAGAAATGTATACTTCTGTGGCATTGTTGTAGCTTGGTTACGTACAGATCAACTGAATTTTATGAAAATGATGCATTACGTACAAATAAGGTTTAATTAGCATGTTTTTAAATTATATTTTGCCAGGACATACAGTAATTTATGTATAAAACAGTGTTACACAGAACTGAGTTACGTATGAAGCAGTCTCAACTATATCTGTGAAACCGCCTAGAGCAAGTCAACGTGATCAGCACATTTTGGAATACAATTCGTATTAATTTCTGAAAATATATTTCTTGAATGGCATAATTTGCTACATAAGATAATGTCATATTTGTTAAATAAGTACTTTTCAGAGCAGTACTACTATTGTACAAAATGTAAAACTGGTGAAATGCCCATTTCTGTTTTTAGAAATTCGCCAGATCAGACTTTTTTTCTTTTGGGTCCGGGCGGCGATTTGGTTCCAAAACCGGGGGGCAAAGACAGTATATTTCCCTTTGTAGATAAGGTTTAGCATAGTGCAGGGACAAAAGTGGGGAGAGAGCAACTACCTTCGCTCCCTAATCGCCGCCACTGTCTGCTAGACAAACTGCTAAAAGGGACAAGTTCCAGTTAAAATGTATACATTAAGACTTAACCAATGAGGAGGCACTTTTTCAAACACATATTTTGATTCATTTGAAATTTGGCATACTGGAAGGTTCTCCTGAGGTAGGAAGATATGCAAAGTTGCAGATCCGTATCATTTGTATTTCCGAAATTAGAGGAGTGCAAAATGTACGATTTTGACCATGTTTTCAACATCTTTGGTAATGCATGATAACATATTTTGTGTACAAATTCCTATAATTTAAAAGTGAAAGCCTAACGGAATAAATTAATTCCAATATAAACACAATGTTGTTTGAATTAACGTACATGTGTTCATGTTCTCAGTTATTCGAGATACAGGGTGATTCAAAGGTCTAGTCCCGTAGGCAACTACGTTATTAGTGCACATGACGGAGTGGGAAAGTTGTTGGAAATTGGTGAGTTTCGATCTTCAGTGCGTGAATTTTCAACGTAGCGGGCACGGTTCAGACTGAGCCTCATTGATAGCCACATGCTTGATACTGTGTGCCATGCAGTACTGGGTAAATTAAGAATCGATGACGATAATTACAGACAAAGTAAACAAGTAAAAAAACAAAACGTGAATATGTGACGTGGCACAACCCTCCCCTAGAAATGGCTAAAAAGGTTCAAATGAGAATCGGGCTACAATGCATGCGTCACATTGTGCCACTGCACACGAAATAGTAGCGTAACCCAGTTAAGGAACGTACAGCAAAGGCTGAGGGTTCGTCGTGCTGACCACATACCATGCCGTAACTGGTGTGTTATTTATTTTTATTCATTTCTTAGTACTAGGGTGAATCAAATATAAACGGGAATTTATTTTTCATAATTGAAACAAAATACAAATACAAAACAAAGTAATTACTTTTTTACATAGCTCCCTTGAACCGAAATGCACTTTTGCCAGCGGATAGGGAGTTTGGCAATCCCTTTGTCCCAGAAAGTTCTCGGTCGTGTGTGCAGCCAGTTGCACACGAACTCTTCCACTTCTGCGTCATACTGAAAACGCTTACCTCCGAGTACTTCTTTCAGGGGTCCAAACAATTGATAATGACAAGTGGATAAGTCTGGACTGTATGGAGGATGTTCAAGTGGTGTCCAATGAATTTCGTCCAGTTTGTCACGTGTTGCACCAGCTGTGTGAGGTCGGGCGTTGTCATGAAGCAGCAGAACACTTCTGATGGGCGTACCACGTCGTTTGGTCCGATAAGCAGCCTTAACACTTTCTAGGAGTTGACAATAGTAAGCAGCATTTACTGTTCTTCTTTCATGAAGATAATCAATAAATATGACACCTCTGAAATCCCAAAAAACTGTGGCAAGAATCTTCACAGCTGATGCATGGCTTTTGGCCTTGACTGGCCCAGCCTCTTCTTGCTGGCCTGTTTTGACCCTGGTGTGAAGTGGTGGACCCAAGTTTCATCACAGGTGACAAGACGTTGCAAAAATTCATCCCCTTCTCTCTCATAACGAACCAGGAGCCTTTGAGAGATTTTCCAGTCGAACCTTTTTCTGCTCCTCAGGCGTGGGACCCACCTCGAAGCGACTTTCTGTAGCCCAAGTTCTCATGAATGATCGTGTGAGCACTACCATAACGTATGCCCACTGCAGATGAAATTTCACTGACTGCCAAGCGACGGTCACCTTCAATCAAGTCCTGAACAGCCTGAATGTTTTCTTGAGTGATGCTTTTCCTTGGCTGCTGTTGATGTCTTTCATTTTCCACAGTTTCCCGTCTTCCCCAAAACATATTGTGCCATTCATGCACACGGGTCTTTGAAAGGGTGGACTCACCAAACTGTGCTCGAAGTCTGGGCAAACTTTTACTTGGTTTTACCCCTTCGTTTGTAAGAAATTTGACAATGATGCGTTGCGGAATGGACGGGTGTAACTCCTGCTCACTCATCGTACCACTGACTGATGTTAAAAGGTTGACAAGGACTCCAGGGAAGGAACAGACTCCAGATACACCCACTATCATCACCTCAAGGCCACAGGACTCCACCACACTTTCCCTGCAAGTAAGAAATAAATTCCCGTTTATATTTGATTCACCCACGTATAACCCGTCCCAGTTGAACAGAACGTATTCGACATTGTTTTTCGCTTGTATATGCTTGCGTCCCTTAATGAGAACCTGTTTTCTAAGGTAAGTTGAGCATTTGGGCATATACTAAAATTTTGAGCTTGTAGGTACCTCCAAATAAATCATCTTAATGGGAACGGAGATGAAAAAGAAATTCGTGCTAATGTTGTCTCTTTGTTCAATGCGCCGTGTGAAATTCGATATAACAGACACTGACCTTTCTCAAGTTGCAGAAGCTTCCGTTCACGCAATGTTCCGTGTAACTTGCAAAAAGTGCCTTCTTCCGTGAAAAGGTGACATTGTCCACTTTCGTATGCGTGCGTGTGCGTGTCGTACGCACAGAGAAAATGGCAACCGCGCCAGAGCAAGCGCGAAAGCGAAAATTTCGCGATTTTCGTGTTCGCGGTCATTCCTTTCGCTTTTTTTCCGGTAGGGGAAAACGCGGTAATCAGTGAACTGCAGTATCGTCAGTGAATCTGTGAGAGCTTTCAGACCGAAGCGACATGGCCCCTCCCTCCACTCTATACCGAAGCGTCACCAGGCACACCATTGAGAAACCGTAACAGTTCGAGCGACTCGTGCAGCTTGCCAAATCGCTTCGGTTCGAAAGTTTGAAGTTACTTTTCAAGTTTGGTTTCCAAGCGACACGTGTCGCCTCGGTCTGAAAGCTGACTATATGATTTTTCAGACTTAAGTGACAAGCGACAAGTTACACACGACTGAGTTAGGTTTCAGACCGAAGCGACAGGAGACAAGCGAGACGTGGAAAAGAACGCTTAATACTACATTCAAGCTTTCGAACCGAAGCAGCACGTGTACCTTCGACTGGGCCGTTTTCTCAGTGGTGTGGCTCGTGCTGCCTCGGTCTGTTGTGTACGATGAATGCTTGCTTTTGAACTGAAGGGACCCGTGTCGCTTGTCGGTTTCGTCTAAATCCCACTGTCGCTTGGGTCTGAAAGCACCTACGAGTTTCACACCGAAGTGACAAATGGCAAACGATACTGGTACAGAAGCATTCGCTACGCTTGAGCGAACAACAGACCGAGGCAACACGATGCACACTTATTGAGAAAACGGCCTAGACCGATTGATGCGTGCAACTTGTGTCACTCCGCCACGAAAGGTTGCACATATTTCTGAAGGTTTGTTTTCAAGTGTTACGTGTCGCTTCGGTCTGAAAGCTCCCTATATGACAGAGTTCTTCGCTAATTTTACCATAACGCAGAAATGTGCAGAAAAGCTGTATCCTCAAGTAAATTTCTAAATACATCAGATAATAAATATGCACTAAAATGCACATTTTTTTGTTACTGGACCCACTAAAATGTATCAAATGTTTCATATACTTACATCCGGACAAACTACGTTATTTTGAATTGTAAAATATGATTATTATCCCTGCCTGCTTTTTTTTATTATTTTTTTACGCGTTGAATAGATTGCATTTCTGTTTGAGATAGCTTTCAAATCTTCAGAAAATTAACAAGAACAACAGAAACATGCATTCAAAATAAACTATTGATTGAAATTACTGATGAAGTGAAATGGATAAATGCAAGAGAATGCACTAAATTTTGATTCGAATACATGCAAGTATTCCAGTGTTTTTATATATATATATATATATATATATATATATATATATATATAAAGGTAAAGCTTCTCCCTGCACATTGCAACACCGTGAAGTGACGGCTTTGGTTTTTAGTTTGAGTTGGTGTTTTAAGTCCACTTAATGCACAGTAAGGCTAATCGAGACTGGATTTTAATGTGGGATCCGAACCACTTGTGCCTCCACCGGGTAACCGTGAAGGCATATGGGGTTGTGGAAGTATGGCCCCACACATCACACATTCATAATCGTGGAGGTGCACTACGCTCCGATTGTCTTTAACTCTCACGGTTGCTCCCAGGTACCCATTTAATAGAGAGGCTCCATGCAAGGACATGGCTGGAAAACGTCCCACCTGAAATCGGCCACCACGGAAATCGAACGCTGGTCTCCCTCATGCCAGTCAGACCCTACCCTCTCGATCACCGCTGCTCTTTATCTGCATAAAGTTTATTTTGCCAAATTTTGTCTTATCACTGCCCCGTCCGATGACCGAGTCTAGAGAATTTCGACCACCTGTATTCTACAATGATTGCAGCGATCACGTGATATTTTCGCTGACGTCAGAGTTTATACGAAACGAAGTATTTCTGAAAATTTCGTGTAAGTATCCTGGCAGGGATGCGATTTCGTTTGCTGCCGATAGATTGCTCCAGGATTATAAAAACGACTAGAAAAAGAAGGCGTTTTACATCCTTTAATTCCACTCGTGTCCGAATCTGTAAGCGTACCGTTTTGCTGAGTCCGAATCGAAAGTTTTTTAATAGAAAAGTTGCAACTTTATCCGGCAAGTGTCAGTTGTAATGTTATCCACCGCGCCCTGAGGCGCAGGCGCACATAAAAAAGAACCCAACCAAATATAGTAATGCTTTCAACCTATCTACTACTTGAATTGAAAATGTAGCAGATGATTTCTTCTTTTACAATTTTTCTAAATATAAAAATATCCAAGTAGCATCGAGCTTTAGAGGCCATCTATTCCGTAAAAGTCTCCTGTACAAAGTGAAAATGGCAATACGGTTTCCGACCGTAGCGCTCCAGATAGTTGAAGCGTGCACTTCTCGCACCTTCCACGTCTCTTCCCTCCAACTCCACCAATGTAGCGTATTCGGACGCTTAACTGTACAGGGATTCCGCAGCAGCTGCCGATTCGGACACCACAAAGATCCACCGCACACCAACTCCATTAGGCGAAATGATGGTACGAGCCGTTGACATTTTGGAGGTGCGTCTGCAAAGGGAAGTCAACATGTCGTCCTCCCGTCTCAGAGCAAGCAGTCGAGTACACGCGCAGCAGGATCATTCTTGGCCTCCACGCTTACCAGACTTAACCTCGGGAGACATCTTTTGGTGTTGGCATAAAGATTTCCGGGTTTGGGAAGAACTTATTACATAAATGATGTATACAGAGTCACCAAGGGAGTCAGTCAGTCATGTATCGAATATTTATGGGACTTTTAGGAAAAGTCACTAATTGTTTAAAATAGTATTTACATACTGTGATCATAAAATGAATACAAGCGCGTTGTATCAGGTAAAATCGATAGAAAATTTTGATCTAAAAATCACCAAAATATGCAAATTAAAATGCACTTATGACATATCATAAAACATGTCCTAACAACAATATAAACTTCTAATAAAGTGTTATTTAGTTAGGTTTAGGTAAGATCAAAAAGACAGTCGAGAAACAAGTAAAAGATATGGAATTTGAAAGTATATAGATTTACTTATTGTATTGCAAATATCAGTACCCTATGCTGGAATATTTTCACATGTAAGATCATTACATGAACCCTGAGTTACAATGCAATCACCGAGTTTGTGCGAATTTTCAAATGTAAATGCATTGTCGGTCTACAAAGCCTATTCAGAGGAACCTCTTTCTACTTGGTTGACACAAAAGGATCAACTAAGTATAATTTAAAAATTCCTTTGAAAAAGCGAAAATATGATGAATTGGCCGTATTCAAAGTGATAGAATATGCTTTTTTTTTTATCAAGCATGAATTTCTATATATTTCAGGAACGTATCACCAAAAATATACATGCACGTTCATACAAACCATAGCCTTAATAATCACCGTGTAGTGCATCCACTCAGAAACATTAATGTATGCAAATTGTAAGCAAAACTGTTACTACCACTGAGGATTTCGGACGTCGAACTCTGCTGGAAGTTAATATACGGAATACATGTTCCGGTACTTGCTCGTTAAACCCCTGCTCTCAGATTACTAATTGTGCTGCTACGTTTCGGAAGATAACGGCTCGTGTATATTACTCAAATTTAAAATTACAATTCTGAAAGCTTTCGCTTGGAGGAGGAGTTCATATTTAATGCGGTTGAAGTGATTCACATATTGTATGTGATATTAATGACACTAATAATTACAGAGATATTTCTCTCCTGCCCGTGTTAGGGAAAGTATATTGTAGTATTCTATACAACAGATTGAGAAAATGGGCCGATATTTTTGATAAACTGACCCCCCTGCAGGCTGGTTTCAGGTCCAATTATAGCACTGTAGATAATGTTTTTGTCCTGAACACACTGATTCAAAGCAAATTAAACGAGAAAAGGGGGAAATTATATTGCTGTTTTGTTGACTTTGAAAAGGCGTTTGACTCTATCAATAGGCAAATGCTATGGGGGAAGTTATGGGACATGGTGGTTTCGGCTAGAATGATTAATACGCTAATGAATATGTACAGAGGGGTCAAATTTTGTGTCAAATGTGGGCAGGGGGTGATGTCTGGGCAGCACGAGAGTACGATAGGCGTCAAGCAGGGATGCATACTTTCACCTTTACTTTTCATTATTTTTATTAATGACGTTGCTAGCTTCGTGGGAGAAGAAGGAGATAGTCGGGACACCGATACCAATGCTTCTCTATGCTGATGATCTCGTTTTAATATCAAACGAAGTACAGGGGTTACAGCGGGGATTGAACAGACTTAAACAATATTGCACAACATGGAAGTTGAAGGTAAATACACGAAAAACTAAAATAATGGCGTTCAAGAAAGGTTATGTTTTCGCAGCAAAGGAGCGGTGGACCTATGGGGATTCCGAGCTTGAAAGGGTCAAACGTTTCACCTATCTAGGCATCACGCTGAGTATGGCAGGGGAGTGGACAAAGCACATCGAAGGCAGAAAGGGAAAAACTTGTTATGGGCTGGGCAAGGTAGAGCGACTGCAACGGAAAGTCCCTACAGTCAGTGTGAGATTGCTGGACCAAATTTATGAAGCAACGGTGAAAGCAACCCTATTTTACGGCGCGGAACTATGGGGGAGGGTAGGGGGGCGAGTAGCAAATCAGATACAAGCGCGGTTTTTAAAGCAAATACTGGGAACCAGCACGAGTGCAAGCACGGGTGGCGTCCTGAGGGATATGGGAAAACATAGGGAGGATGTCGAAGCGAGGCTGAGATGCTTCAAGTACTGGATGAAGCTGGAACAAGGGGCCGGAGACTCACTGAAAGAACAGTGTCTGCGAGTTCAGATTGAGGAAGGGTTCGCACGCCACTGGGCAAGTGGAATTAAGGACGACTTGTACAGAATGGGTCTGGGGGAACTGTGGGAAGAGGTGAGGGGCGGGAGGTGCGAAACTGGGATGTTGCAAATCATAAGGGAAAGGTTGGTGGACAGTAACAGGCAAGACATCATGGCAGAATGTAGGGAGAAGGTAACGCTCGTCGCCGCACAACCGCCAGGGGTGTGGGTGGAATGGGGGAGAAAACGATACATCGATACGTGTACGTACCAGCAAAGACGTGGATTCGCCTGGTTCCTGCTAGGGGGGTGGAGGCAACACAAACTAAAGGGGCCGGACGGTCGTGCCATCTGCACGTTATGCGGCGAAGAGGAGACGAGGGCTCACATCCTACATGAGTGTGTTTGGTCGGCACCCCTCAGACAACGCAAATGGAGGGACAGTGCAAGGGACAGCATTGAGCAGACCATCCAGGCTATATGTAGGGAGGACAGGAGTGGTATAACGAATGTAAATATCAAAGCCCTGGGCTCCTATTTACATTCAGTTTGGAGGGAGCGCAGGAAAATGCTGCAAGGAGTCAGTGAAAGTGAAGGGTACGGAACAGCAGTGGCTCAGGCATAGGTGGAGCGTGTAGTGCAGTGTTGTGAAAATGAACAATCTCAAATGTAAGAAGAGGACCACATTGCTATTTATATATGTACATAGTATGTAATTATTTTCCAAATGTTTTTGTTTATAAATGTTTCTGAATGTATGATAAATGGGGTGCATGTTTAAGGTCGGGGTGTTTATGTAACAATATTGTAAGATACGCACAGCCAAAAGGCTCGTACCAATATCAATAAATATCAATATCAATAAAACAAAATCCAGAACAGGCCCCTAACAAGTAAGAACCACTCGGACTGGTACCGGAGGAGCGTACACATAGAAAATTAAGTGCATCATATCGATTGATGCATCACAATGCATCTATTGATGCACTAAAGTGTGTTTTATGGCTTCTTCAAAGAATCAGATTCACATTTTTATGCATTTGGGTACATTTTTGTATGTCGTGAAAGAAACACCAAAGTGCATTAGTTGATTCAAGTGAGGATTTATTTCAGTCCAGATGCACTTTAATGCATCAGTTGATGCACCTTGATGGGTTTTGATGCACCAGAATGTATTTTTTTATGATGCACTTAAACGTTTCGTCTGAGCTACATAAATGATGCATTTTGGTGTTTCTTTCACGACATACAAAAATGCACCCAAATGCATCAAATGTGAATCTGATTCTTTGAAGAAGCCATAAAACACACTTTAGTGCATCAATCGATGCATTCTGGTGCATCAATCGATATAATGCACTTGGGTTTTCTGAGTGTAGAGTTTTTTACATGGGTGCTTAATAAAGCCTGTATTCGGGGCTTCTCGGAATTGAATAGTCCCGATTGAAATTTTGTACCATCCTTCATTTTTGGTGTTGAAGGTGAGCTCCAACCAGGGAAGGTGTTGGAGTTCATCTTCATGTTCATCAAACCGAGACTGAACAACTATGGATGTGTGTATTGGCGGATGCCATCTTGAAAGAATACATCTTTAATAGGGAACAGCGTGTGTGCCAGGCTGCACTTGGTCACCTAAAATGTCCACGTAGGTAGTCGCAAACACATTTTCTTTTAATTGATAACATTTATTTTACTTCGCTTTTCTGCTACTTTTGGTTAATCGTGAAGATGAGAATTATTATGAAAAGGGGAGAAACCCCGAAGTAGCCCAACTTGGCCCGCACACATTCAGAGGTACACGCTTAGTGCCCTGGTACCTTTAAAGTATATAAACCAAGGATTTGGTAAGTTGTTCTTTATACACCAGGTTCTCCCACTAATGTATTGAGAAGGTTGAAGTTTTCGGATCTTATAATGTGGTAAGTGTTTTGTGTGGGTAATGCCTGCCTTAACTTGTTGATTTGTGGATTGTTGAAGGGACATTCGTATACTTTATGTTGCTTGATGCTTGATGTCTACCACGTCTACACAGTGATGTCAATACTCAGTTCTCTTCAAGTTAAATCTGTAAAAGTATGGACCACATGGCCCGTGGCCTGTTAAGAAATGAATCAATCCTTTTGTAGCTGCAAAGTGATCCATGAAGAGCCTTTCCTGGACATCTGGTAGAAGATTAAACAGTCAGCGTTGACCCATTCCTCCTGCCATTCCCGTATGATTTGAATATTAACATCAGGAGTTGTTGGGGTGAAATCTTCAAAAATATCGATTATTTTATCTTCGATTCCTTTCTTGAAGAAGTAATTACATGCCCTTTTCTTGATGACCTTATCTACCAGTAATAACGGAAAGTGCCAGTGTCGATGTCGTGCTAAAGGCTCCAATCATCCGGAGAATCGCATTCATTTGAGAAGATTGAAGTTCGTTAAGCCTTGTCACTTTATTTAGTTCTGATGCCCACATAGGAGCTCCATACGCGACGATAGAGTTGAAGATAGATATAATGTAAGTTTTAATATGGGGTAATGGAAGTATGTAGCTAGAGGATTCTATTGTTGCTATTGTGTTGATCATTTTCTCTGCCTTCGATGATGTTAGGTTAGTATGACTTATGAAACGCATGTTTTCTTCTTGTAGTGTGATCCCCAGATATTTAGCCTCCCTAACACATTTATTGGGTTTCTTTTATGTGTAATTGTTAAAGGAAATAAAGTAAACGAACCACTTAAGCGACAAATGAAAGCTTTATTTTGGGATTTTTTTTACATTATGAATAGAAGTCCACATCGGCCAAATGACCTCCCTCTTCTTGTTTACGAACATATGCTTTTCTCACGGTATTTTCCATTAACTGTCTGTTTTTCAGGAGTTATTGCGGCCATCTCGTTCCTGATGTTCTCTGCGCTCGGGAGTTAAATCCAGCGAGCGCAGTGGCCACTTCATATCGCCATTTTTCAATATATTGCGATTAGGAAAATGCTACCTTCGGAGTTTTATAGTGTGTAGCTGTGGGTCCCGCGGAATTCCTTGTCTCAAGTCTTTAGGTTTGAACTAATTGGATTTTATAGGGAAAGAGATGGAAATCTTTGCTAAAGAATTCATTGCAATGTGCGACGAGAGATCTTCAGTTGTAACGAGCGCCTTCTGGTCGATGTTTGGGGTTTATTTTCTACATTGCCGTACACGTTCCATGTTATGAACTGATCGACCACTAACAGGTCTTCCAGTATGTCTTCATACTTTTTAATTAGACTCTTAATTGTGTTCCCAGTTGGTACCTCGCAAACGTTATAAAATCTTCTATACGCTCGTTGCGTTAAAGCTGCCATCCAATTATTTTCTAGGAACATTGTAGAAAATTTGGTTCGCTGAGCAACCGTGTATCGCTCGATAGTTAAATTTTCCAAATCTTACCTGCAATAAAACAAAAGCAAATTAAAAATTATTAGTCAAATGAAGTCTACAATGTTTTTTAAAACCATCCGTTTATTTATCACCGCACAAACTTTCACGCAAGAGGTCAATCAACTTTTCTTTTTTTCTGTTTGACGCTCATTTCAACACTACGAGCCCTCAAGAAGCGGAATTACCGTGAATAAATATATTGTTATACATCGCAGAGGCTCACGGTTGCTATAGTATTAGTAGTAATACACTTTTCCCGTCTACGGGACGGAGAAACGAATATTTTCGAGACGAGACAGACCAAAGTCTTGTCTCGTGGACATTTTAATAGATTGACTTCAATTCGTATAAACATAAAGTGCCTCCCGATCGCGCAGTGGTAGTGACGTCGCCTTGTAATCAAGGGGTCCCGGGTTCGATACCCGGTGGAGGCACTTAGTGGTTCGGATCCCACTTTCAACTGTAGGTCCAGTCCCGATTAGCCTTACTGTGCATAAAGTGGACTTAAAACACTAACTTAACTCAACTCGTATAAACATAATAAACAGCTTTGCTATAAATAATAGAGTAAGAGAAACAACTCTTGTCTGAAGTCACAGAGTATAGTAAATTCTGTTTACATAAGCAGGGGTAGACAAAACTAAAAATAGTTCAAGCTCCAGCCCCATTTTCTCAGGAGACAAATTTTTTTTTCCCAAAAAGGCGGGCCAAGAAAACCATGAACCCAACTTAAATGTCATCTTAAAACATTTAATGTATTAGTTAATACAAGATTGGATTAAAAGTAATTAATTCTTGCGCCGGAGTGGCCTTCCTAATGAAGGCTCAGCTGGTAACAGCATGAATAACTATGTAATACATTCTAATATGGCCCACTCTTCCATATCGCTGCTGATTTTAAAATTCGGCTAGTAACAGCGCAAACATTTGTCATGTTTATTTAGTGATACACGTGATACAGGAAACAGACAAATATTTTTAAAAACACACACTGTACTGGTTATTTTTTTTTTAAAAAAAAAGGTTTTGGAAATTTCCATAAGCGAACTCGATATATATAAAAAAATCGAACTGAATTTTAAAATTCAGGCGCCAGGTGAAGATTTTCAGGTGCCATGTCGACCGGGAACCATGTATTTTCTACCCCTGTGCATAAGTATTTCAAATATCATACTAAAGCCTCAAACGAGATCGATACTAGCATACTAAGTCTCGGTCTCGTTTCGATTTTTTTGTAAGGTCGTCTCGGTACCATCCTTCTTCCCTATCCTTGCAGCCTATGCAGTATTGGTTACCTAACTGCCAGGATGGTGATTGCTGATTCTCCAGTCCGCTTCTGTTGGTGACTGTATCACAACTTAGCTAGTTAAAATTTCCAATACGTGTAAGCAGAAAGACAGTTACAGTGATTAGTAGCATTCTACGTCGTCCCGCAAACTCGTTCCATCCAAATGCACGTCGCACTTCCTCAGCTAATGCACCCTGTGCGATGCAGCGTGACAGTTGAACGGCCTGCTCGGATTTTGAACCCACGACCTTTTTCGGTGTGAAGGAGTTACGGGATCTGCACTAGTTCATGGCGCTGCTTTATTCATTACATCACTTTTAATTTCTCCCTTCTTTATGGTCTTGTTTTTGATTGCTGACATGCAAAGCGTGAACCATCACAGACACTTTATGCCCAACAATTAAGTTGTCGAAACGAGCTGTACATACGCATCTATTGTCATGGATTTTTTTCAGTGTCTATTATCTGGGACCAGCAAACTTTTTTTTAATGTATATTGAACAAATACAGGGTGTTTCATAATTCACTCCAGGATTTCAGAAATCGCTTACTCCCAGTAAAGCAAGAGGTTTTTAACACACCTTACAAATGTTCGAGATGCCCTCCCTTGATGACTCGACAGACGTTAATTCTGTAATCTAGCTCGTATGCGGTCCACAGTCTCAGGCGGTGCTCCCGGCCATCGCATAGAGTTTCCTCTAATTTTCTACACCAGTCTCTTATTGCTTTGTCCGTTGGTGGGTTTGTACGATATTTGGTTCAAAAACTAGCTTGACTGGGTTTTATAAAATTGCAGGGCATAAAAATATCTCTGGGCAACTGAGCCACGGGATGTGCCACGAAACAAATTTATACAATTCCCCTACCCGTTGGCATGGTTTTATCTCTTGTATGTGGTTTGCTACTACACGGCCAAACTTAGTGTAAAGTTACACGTTTCGTGGGGCGATCGTTTTAACTGCGCGTTTCGGAGGGCGATCCTTTTAACCGCGTTTCGGAGGGCGATCCTTTTAACTCCGCGCGTTTCGGAGGACGATCCTTTTAACTCTGCGCGTTTCGGGGGTTGATCCTTTTAACTCTGCGCGTTTCGGAGGGCGATCCTTTTAACTCTGCGCGTTTCGGAGGGCGATCCTTTTAACTCTGCGCGTTTCGGAGGGCGATCCTTTTAACTCTGCGCGTTTCGGAGGGCGATCCTTTTAACTGCGCGTTTCGGAGGGCGATCCTTTTAACTGCGCGTTTCGGAGGGCGATCCTTTTAACTCTGCGCGTTTCGGAAGGCGATCCTTTTTACTCTGCGCGTTTCGGAGGGCGATCCTTTTAACTGCGCGTTTCGGAGGGCGATCCTTTTAACTGCGCGTTTCAGAGGGCGAACTTTTAAGTCCTCGTTTCAGAGGGCGAACTTTTAAGTCCGCGTTTCGGAGGGCGATCCTTTTTACTCTGCGCGTTTCGGAGGGCGATCCTTTTAACTCTGCGCGTTTCGGAGGGCGATCCTTTTAACTCTGCGCGTTTCGGAGGGCGATCCTTTTAACTGCGCGTTTCAGAGGGCGAACTTTTAAGTCCGCGTTTCGGAGGGCGATCCTTTTAACTCTGCGCGTTTTGGGGGGTTGATCCTTTTAACTCTGCGCGTTTCGGGGGTTGATCCTTTTAACAGCGCGTTTCGGAGGGCGATCCTTTTTACAGGGCGTTTCGGAAGGCGATCCTTTTAACTGCGCGTTTCAGAGGGCGAACTTTTAAGTCCGCGTTTCGGAGGGCGACCCTTTTAACTGCGCGTTTCGGAGGGCGATCCTTTTAACTCTGCGCGTTTCGGGATTTGATCCTTTTAACTCTGCGCGTTTCGGGATTTGATCCTTTTAACTCTGCGCGTTTCGGAGGGCGATCCTTTTAACTGCGCGTTTCAGAGGGCGAACTTTTAAGTCCGCGTTTCGGAGGGCGATCCTTTTAATTCTGCGCGTTTCGGGGGTTGATCCTTTTAACTCTGCGCGTTTCGGGGGTTGATCCTTTTAACTCTGCGCGTTTCGGGGTTGATCCTTTTAACAGCGCGTTTCGGAGGGCGATCCTTTTAACAGGGCGTTTCGGAAGGCGATCCTTTTAACTGCGCGTTTCAGAGGGCGAACTTTTAAGTCCGCGTTTCGGAGGGCGATCCTTTTAACTCTGCGCGTTTCGGAGGTTGATCCTTTTAACAGCGCGTTTCGGAGGGCGATCCTTTTGACAGGGCGTTTCGGAAGGCGATCCTTTTAACTGCACGTTTCGGGGGCGATACTTTTCATTCTGCACGCTGCGTGTTTCGAGAGCGATCCATTTAACTTTGCACGTTTCGGAGCAGTAACTTAATTTTGGCCCAAAGGAGGTGCCTGTATTTCCTTCATGATGGTAGTATCTAGGGGGAGGGGACACTCAGTTTAAATCATCCAAATCCTATCAACGCACATGAAAATCATTTATGTCTGCGCATGCTGCATCCTTCGTTTGCCTAATTTTATCGCAGTTCACTTAGCTCGGTCTCCATGCACCGTGAGCAGGTGTGAACGCACCTTAATCGTGTCATCGTGTCTGGGCTCTTCCTCGAATAGTGTGTTGCATGTGGCAGGGAGGGAGGCGATCGCAAAATGCGACGGATCTCTGCCTCCTCGGACTGCATCCATTCATCCCCGGGTTGAACAATGAAGATGGTCGAGACGGACCGTTAGTTGGATAACCTTGCAGTGAGGTCGTGGGAGGAGGACGATGGTGCTTTCCCGACTCCCCCCCCCCTCTCCCTCGCTCTCTCCTCTTTTTCACCTTTCTCTGTTTTTTCCTCGCAATGTTCCTTCCCCAGACAAACAAACGTGTCAGTAATCAGAAGGAACGAGCGAGCTCGGTGTTTTTCGCGCAAAGCAAGACGGTCATTGACTCATTGGCTGCGGTGTTGCCAGGTTTATTCCCAGCCATGACGACCTTGCTCGGCTCGTACCCCACTTTCAGGGTTGCCAACTACTGGCTGATTTCTCCAAATGCGAGAAATTTTATTTCCAATTAAAAATAATATTGGATCGCATTCAGTTCTTGTATTAAACTAAAATTCACTGCGTTGTTATGGAAAACGACAAAGAGCAAGGGTGCCAACTTTTGAAAAACATTGGGTGGGCTCAAGCACTTGAGTTGTAAGTTCACAAAAAAAATATCCTCATAAATCCTTCCTTATATTAATGCACACCAACAATGCATCCGTGCTTTTTTTTTAACATGTTATTTATTGATTCCAGTAAGAAATCCACTACGAATCACAACAAATATAATACTAATACGAAAATGGATGGGCTCTGGCCAGACGGGCCCGTATAAGTTGGCACCATTGACAAAGAAAACTTTAAGTACCCTTCATGGACGTTGCGAAGGTGGGCTAATCGGGACTGGACCTGCAGTTTCAAGTGGGATCCGAACCATTCCGCCCCACTGGAGCTCGAACCCGAGACCTCTCATTACAATGCCACAGGGTAACGACCACGCCTTCACGGAGGCTCTATAGATTGTTACTAGACTGACGCACCACAATCATATACATGGATGCGCGTATTTTGCTTATACTCTCAACATAACTATTTGATACAGCCTTCGTGCCGGAGTGCCCCGCATACGGCGTGCTAGAAAGCCAGATATCCCAGGTTCGAACCCTGGTTACATTCATGGATGGACATTTTAACGTTTGCTCGCGCACTGGGGTTGACTTTACCAAAGTGTGCGCCATGGCGTCGTGGCTGGCTTACAGGGGCGCCGCGAAATGTTCCAAATATGTGCTTATTTAGTACTTTTTACACACAAAATGTTTCTGAATTTGAGATATGTTTATTTTTAACTTTAGGCAAGCAATCTAACATCACTAGCAGCGTTGCAAGTGTTAGATAGGCCTTCATTCTGTCTTGGGCGCCGCGGAAATGTCTTGAATCACTAAGGGCGCCGTGAAACGAACAATTTAAATGTCTTGAATCACTAAGGGCGCCGTGAAACGAACAAGTTTGAATGTCTTGAAACATTTAAGGGCGCCGTGAAACGAACAAGTTTGAATGTCTTGAAACACTTAAGGGCGCCGTGAAACGAACAAGTTTGAATGTCTTGAAACACTAAGGGCGCCTTGAAACGAACAAGTTTGAATGTCTTGAAACACTAAGGGCCCCGTGAAACGAACAAGTTTGAATGTCTTGAAACACTAAGGGCGCCGTGAAACGAACAAGTTTGAATGTCTTGAAACACTAAGGGCGCCGTGAAACGAACAAGTTTGAATGTCTTGAATCGCTAAGGTTGCCGTGAAACGAGCAAGTTTGAATGTCTTGAAACACTAAGGGCGCCGTGAAACGAACAAGTTTGAATGTCTTGAAACACTAAGGGCGCCGTGAAACGAACAAGTTTGAATGTCTTGAAACACTAAGGGCGCCGTGAAACGAACAAGTTTGAATGTCTTGAATCGCTAAGGTTGCAGTGAAACGAGCAAGTTTGAATGTCTTGAAACACTAAGGGCGCCGTGAAACGAACAAGTTTGAATGTCTTGAAACACTAAGGGCGCCGTGAAACGAACAAGTTTGAATGTCTTGAAACACTAAGGGCGCCGTGAAACGAACAAGTTTGAATGTCTTGAATCGCTAAGGTTGCCGTGAAACGAGCAAGTTTGAATGTCTTGAAACACTAAGGGCGCCGTGAAACGAACAAGTTTGAATGTCTTGAAACACTAAGGGCGCCGTGAAACGAACAAGTTTGGGAACCCTTGATGGTTTTGCGTAAATGCTCGTAGTCCTGGGGATATAATCCGCCTTCCTACCTCGAGTTTTGGATGCATCATCATTGTGTGTGTGTGTGTGTGTGAATGTGTGTCATTCTTCCTCATCGTCGTGAATAACCCAGAGAGACAGAACGACGACGTAAATAACCTCAGATATATCATAATCTGATAACCTCGTATTATTATCGCCGTTATGAAACGATAGATTATGGCGACACACAGCGAGTTAAGTTCAGTTCATCAGACCATATCTCTATGACTACGTCGGCTTTCGTGACCATCTGAACACGCTACGAAGCCAGACGTCCCACGTTCGAACCCTGTCTCATCACGAATTTCATCAGTTCGTGATTCATCCTTAACGTTGCGATTAACCCAGGAAGTAGAAAACATGACCGAAATTGAAAGAAAAGGATATCTGTATTCTCATATCCTTTTATTTTCAGAATTTAGAAAGGTGGCGGTGCTTCAAAGGAAAAAGTTATTGACAAACCTAAAGTTGGATGGGGTGAAAGGGGTGTGTTCCTAAATCAGCCTCACTTCCATGCAGTACCCCAATGTTCCAGGCCAACGTGGCTCTGGCGTGTGGACGTATGGCCATTCTCCTTACGTGTGATGAGCGCTTCTTTACAGCGTTAGCTTTTTAACTTGGGCGAGGACTGAGGAGATTTTAGTTCATAGAGACACGTGTTGATTTTGGCTATGGTAAGGGGTATGCCCCGTATAATGTTTCGGATTCAAATAGACCAAGTGCTGACGTACCCAAAAAATCAATCAACCGGGTCTCGGTAACGTCGCCTTGTAATCAAGGGGTCCCGGGTTCGATACTCGGTGGAGGCACACTGGTTCGGATCCCAATTTAAACTGTAGGTCCAGTCTCGATTAGCCTATGCATCAGGTGGACTTGAAACGAAAATTCAGTCAACCAACCTAAATTTAGGAGGTTTCTCTTGAGTTGGCAACCCCGCTCCGTTGAAGTGAGCCCAACGAGAATAGTAGCTGGAGCTCGTCTCCTTTCTTTCCTCTTACTAAGCATCCAGCACCAGCACATTCCTTGCATCACATCGCGCGGGGAAATGCGGAGAAGGATTGGAATGTATGAACGTGCCGGATCGCCTGTAGATGTGGCATCGCCGCGCGTGTTCCGAATCTGTTGTCTCGAACAGTGTTCCCATTCCTGCCGCCACCCTCTACACTAGCACTAGAAAGTAGTGTTGTTGGGAACCCCCCAGAGGATGGCTGCTTGTTTCCAGGTCGCGCCGGAGTTGCAGTTTTTCAGACCGGGAAACCCTGCATGGCCTCATCACCCAGATATTTCTGCAGGCAAACTCTGAGGGCCACCGTTGCCATATCTGTCATTGTCGTCTGTGCTTGCAGGATCGAGGCAGTGTTGCAAATCCTGAAAGAGAAATTTCCCACGCGGGAAATTTTTATGGTGCTTGCCACACTGACAGCAATTTAAATGCCGTAAAAATGCACCTGAAGAAACACTGAGCAGCATAGGGGTCAAGGGGACCACAAAACCCTCCCCGGAAAAAGTCAGTCTAAAATTATATAGCTATTTCTCGCATACTCATTTGAATCACAGTATCTTACGTCAATTTCTATGAGGGACTGGTAAGTAAGATTTGTAATAGGTCGTCGCAGAAATGGTTCAAATTGAAGCAGGGTTTTATTTTGGAGAAATAAAAGAAATTCCAATTTGAAGGCATTTTGAGGGCGTCAATGTTGAGCCCTACAATGGGTTAAACGTAGGTTCCTAGTTCGATTCCCTTTATCAATTTAATATGATTATCATCGTCGTCGCAATTAGCCAAAAGTGACAAAAAAGCAATACATATACAAGGCGACCTTACCTTATGTACAATGTTGTTTAAAGGAAAGTCGCAAGTTTCAAACAATGTCGGCTCCTGTCCACTTGAAAACAGTAATATTTGCAACAAAAAAATATTGTCATTCCTTTTCAAACATCAACTTTAGATAGCAACAATCCAGAAACAACAGTAATGTACCGCTGAGCAAAGGCATTGTGATTTCTCGAGTCACAGCCATATAATTATTAATTTGGAGAATTGGATTTAAAAATTCGGTCAAGAAATATACAGGAACCACGTGTTTCCATTTGAAATTTCACTGTCCAAACTTACAATGTTTGGACGCGAAATATATTTTTATTCTCTTAGTTATCCTCTTTACATTGTCATCTTGAATTTAAAGTTTTCCTCATACATAAATTGTTTTTGGAACGCAGTGGAAAGGAAATCCGTAGCTACACTCTTCACCAAACCAGTATTAGCTCGCGTGAATCGTTTTCCGTGTTTTGGCGGTATCAGTATGAGTTACTATTTATTCGCCATGGGGTTGCCACAAACTCCTTGTTATCATTGAAGAGTTTCTAGTTCCTGTTATTGTTGAAAGGAAACTGATATGATATAAGTTTGGTTTTAAGTCCGCTTTGTGCACAGGAAGGCTAATCGGGACTGGACCTACAATCTAATATGGGATCCGAACCACTTGTACCTCTTATGACCGCTTAAGCTCTCATATGATGCACTTAGATGACTGTTGCTACAATGTTCCGTGGCGATTCAAAAGGTATCGACCAGGAGTTCCGGGCTCGTAGGGCTTCCCCGATGGCGTAGTGGTAGCATCGTCGCCTTCTAATCAAGTGATCCCGGGTTCGATGCCCGGTGGAGGCACATATCGGTTCGGATCCCAATTTAAACTGTAGTTCAAGTCCCGATGAACCTTTCGGTGCATAAAGTGGACTTACAACAACAAATCAATCAAGTTCCGAACTCGAATCCCAGCCTTTGTGTTCTTTGTGAGTGTCGGTTCATCGCTCTTCCTCAGCTTCGCGATTAGCCAAAAGTGGCACGAAAGCGAAGTAAAATAAATATGGCCGAGCTGATGCCAATGTATCGGAAACCATCGATTGGAATACATATAGCGATACCAGCCGATACTTTTCCTGCATATTGGTCTTTCACGGGGTCCGCAAAAATGCCGCGAGAAGTTTTCGCAGAGTGTGATTATCCTAGAAAGAAATTATCTAACATCCCAACTTTCTTTTTATTTTGCACGAAAAACTGTATTTTTTATTACATAACATCTATTTCGATATTCTGATATAATTCTTGAATATTGTAAGGCAATTTTTTTGGTAAATTCATGCACATAAGAATATTTACACACCAATATTGGTCAATGTTTTAAACAAATTTTAATTTTCAAGTATCGCTATCGGTGGGAATCGGTAAGAATATCGGAATCGGTATCGGCTCAGGTTTAAAAATAAACTAATTCACTCCGAGAGGTACCGACTTGGCCTAGCAGAGATAGAAATATGTATAGTCAGATTGAAGCCAGGTCGACAGTTTCTAAACATCCTTTCGGTCCTTTGCTACAAGTAGTCTTGCAAGAGAAGCGAACCTCTCTTAGTTTTCAGAGACGCGGACCGTGATTCCGCACAGCCGAAAGAGGATTTAAATTGTTAAAAGAGACTTCCGGTTTTTGGCACTTTCGAGATGCTATTTCCTACTACAAGCGAAGTGGGAGTCTGGCGAGGAGAGATTTTTCAGCCATGTTCTCTCGTCGTATCCAAACCAGCATCCGCTCGCTCTCTGCTGCGAGGAGCCGCACGAATACAGAGCGCCTCTGCCCACGTGGAAGCAGATTCCAGAATGACGTCACGCTCCAACAACGCCACGCATACCCATCACACACACACACACACGCATTCGGTCCTCCGTACTGCGATCCGCCGAGGAGTTCAACATCCTGTTATTTTGAAGATTGTGAACTCGTCCGGTCTGAATGTGCTGAAAATATTTTCCAAGCAGGCGCGGAGATTTAAATATCGAATGCTAACGGGCGCGTTGATGAAGATACGGATAACGAATTCCGGGATGATTCAACCGGATTATGGATCCGCGACGGTTTATCCGGACTATGGATTCTGGAAAGGTTTATCCGGAGTACGGATCTGGGTTGGTTCATTCGGAGTACGGATGTGGTTTGGTTCATTCGGAGTACGGATCTGGGGGTGGTTCATTCGGAGTACGGATCTAGGGTGGTTCATTCGGAGTACGGATCTGGGGTGGTTCATTCGGAGTACGGATCTGGGGTGGTTCATTCGGAGTACGGATCCGGGGTGGTTCATTCGAAGTACGGAT
Source organism: Lepisma saccharinum (assembly GCF_977018435.1). Lineage (NCBI taxonomy): Eukaryota > Metazoa > Arthropoda > Insecta > Zygentoma > Lepismatidae > Lepisma > Lepisma saccharinum. The sequence continues at coordinate 22,948,516 of NC_139243.1, read as the reverse complement.
CCGGGGTGGTTCATTCGGAGTACGGATCTGGGGTGGTTCATTCGGAGTGATTTATCAATTTTTTCATTACATTTAGCAGGAGTATCCTCTATTCTAGGGGCAGTAAACTTTATTACAACAGTAATTAATATACGAACTATAGGAATATCCGGGGTGGTTCATCCGGAGTACGGATCCGGGATTGTTCATTCGGCGTACTGATCCGGGATTGTTCATCGGGCGTACTGATCCGGGATTGTTCATCGGGCGTACTGATCCGGGATTGTTCATCGGGCGTACTGATCCGGGATTGTTCATCCCGCGTACTGATCCGGGATTGTTCATACGGAGCACAGATCCAAGATTGTAGAGCATTCTCTCAGACAAACCAAAAGCGGAAGAAAACCGAAGTAAATTAAACAAAATCTATCAGTCAAATAGAGCCATTGCGCCTGAAAGAGTATGCAACACAATATACTCATGATACATGTGAACGTTTATTTGGCACTCGCAGTGTTCAGAGACCCACGCCGTAGGAGTCTCGTTCAAGTAAACAGCTCAATCTTCAATTTCAGAATACAATTCTGATTATGGGTAATGGATTTAGGAAATAAAAACATAATCCTTGGCCCATCGCCCTTTCAGAATACAAGCCTGCCAGCGAGTCTAATACACGCCTCACTTTCTAGACCGGAATCTCCTACTTGTCTTCAAGTAGCTACAAATTGCCCTCACGATGCATGGCCAACGTTGAAATGTTTGGGCTATTACCTAGATTCGAACCAGGCTCACTCGCACCAAGGGCGAAAGCGCTAGCCATGAAACCGATTGTTTTTTGCCGACCTTTAATATGTAGTTCTCTACTGTGTGTCTTGAGTTGTTTTTTTGATTTTATTTTACTTTGCTTTTGTGCCACTTGTAATTAATCGCGAAGATGAGGATGGAAAATGATAAGCTGAAATTGGAGGATTATACTGGCGGCTGTGAGTTCAGAAAGATACATGATCTTTATTTATTCTAAGCACAACAATTAATTAATTTTGTTATTAATTAATATTACATGTGCAACGATGAAATAAATAAAGAGTGGGAACCCCCGAAGTAGCCCGCCTCCACCCGCCTACATTCGAGGGTATGCTTTTATGTCCTGGTGCCCTTAAATAGACCAGGACGTCTTTTGCTCTGAATTTATCGGTTCCCCCACTTTGTTTTCCTTTCTTATTGTTTTTTATTTATAACATACAATTACATACATGTACATCAAAAACATATATATATATAATATACAGGGTGTCATTTTAATAGCGCCCACGGACCACATATTCGTATAGAGGACATCAAAACAAACAACTTTTCTCAGCAACATTATTCTCGTTGGTGCGTCGATTCGACGCTACAGCTGTTCAAAAAAGACCGTTTTGCCGCCTGAATGCTGGCAATCCAACACAACATTTGATCGTATCTGTGACGCCATTTCCTGCGGCGAAACAGCGCACGGCAGGATAGCAAGGAACGCACATATTTTGTGAAAATTGACAAATTACCAACCACATGATTAGCTGTAAAACGAAGGGAGAAACGCCTCCAATAGACCGAATATCATACATAGCCTACCAGCCAGAAGATCAACAGTCATTTCAGGGAAAGGGGAAATGAACCAACGATATGAGAAATGGTAAAGACGTATTCAAAATTAAGTGTCAGTATCGGATTTTGTCTCAGCCTACTTGCCAAATATCAACAACAATAAATTTTATTGGACTTGCAGCTTACATGTGGCTGTTTACGCCCAGCTACATGTCAAATACTTGCAAATCTCGTTGCAAGGTTGATATCTACAGGTTTGTGTGTTCGTTGTATGTCATTCATGTAATTATTATAACTATTTAGTGTGATCATATTCTTTGTGTCATATCAAAATGTCCTAGCATTATCTAACTTGAGTTTGTCTATTGGGAAAAAAAAAACTGGTATCCAGCAGCTATTAGGTCTGGGTTGTTTTATGCCAGTTTAGTGTGCCAACTATTGAAAAAATATTGTGGTTCTTCGGGAGTTAAGCTCCCGGGAGTTAGAGGGAGGTTTGTTTAAATACGAAAAAATAAAGGGTCTGTATGTATTTGTATTACTTTTGTGGCTACTTTGTTTAATTTATTATTTTTATCCCAAGAAATTCTAAATTCTCGAACATGCTTTTAGTATAATTTATTGAAGTTTTAGTTAGTTTTATCTGGGCCGAATCCTTTAAACGTAACGCTGGTGCACTTCTCCAGGTATACGTTGTGTGAATTCAGAAACCAGAGCTTCGTTACTCTGCAAAATGCAGTCTGGGTTTCACCACGTGGAAGATAGTTTTATATTTGGGTGTCGTCAGAAAGAGTCGCCACTCCGTGTATACGAGTAATTGCAGTTCATAATGATACTTTTCTAATTTTACCATTTTCTAATTCTTGGTAATTGCACAACTTTGAAATTTCAGAATTTCCCGTATTACAAAATTTGAAAGAGCGCATGAGAACATATCGAATTCAAGAATATCATTTTTCTGTAAGAAGTTGAAAGTATGAATAACGTGACAGTTTCCGAATACTCTCTGCCTCTTAGTAATTTAAATTGTTGGTTATTTGTTTATTGTACGTCGCTCTTCTACAACTTTTTGGCTAATCGTGACGACGAGGATGAGTTATGAATAGATACCTTGAGTTTTCTATGTTTTTATTTTATCACCATTTTTCTGCCAAATATACGAAAAATTATATTTCCACTGTGCTTTTAAAGTAGTATTTTAAATTGTACGCCTGTTCGTGAGGGTTCGATTCATTGGAACCGATTTTTTAGGAAGTTATTTTCCGTTATTTCTCGCGCAACGAATGCCGATGTTACGGCTCCCGTTCAACGGTAGATGCGCACTCTATCTCCGCCAAAAATCGCACCACTTCGCTCGGTGACGAAAAACGTTTCCCTCGGTACAAATACTGATGCTATGGCTCCCGTATGATGATAGGTACCCACTTGATCTCCTATCAGAACCATGCCACTTTGCTCTGTGATGTAAAGTGTTCCGATTGATGGAACATTCATTTATACGTTGTTTTTTTTTCATGGGACCTTCGGAATTATTTCATGTACCGGGTGGCCAGAATTAAAGTTACCCAACTCAGAGCCCTCTGTAGCCTGTTTGAGGCATCGTAGAACTCTGAAATTTGGTGAATCCACTATGCAGACCACGAGGAAGAGAATAGCGATAAAAAATAAAATAGTTCAATTTTCCGCCACCAGGTTGAAATGTGGCGCTTTACTTCCAAGATGGGTTGTAATAAAGACGTAAACAGCTACAATTGGTTATGGATTTGCCTTTACCTTGCAATCTTGCAAGAAACGAGAGATTATTTTCTCGCAACTTCCAGCCACTATGCCTCAAACAGGCTACAGAGGGCTCCGAGTTGGGTAACTTTAATTCAGGCCACCCGGTATAATGTAATATGTTCAAAAACATGCGCGTTTTGCATGCAAGAGTGTCGCCTGTTTTGTTTTTAAGCCTAAACACAGTAATGTTGCACTTTGGCGGGATTTTTCTTGTTTTAGCACAAAATTGTATTGAAATTCGCGAAGAGAAGCACAATTCGCATTTTATGTCAAATTGTTATTTCGCGATCACTAACGGGTGAAAAATGTGCCCAGAACATATCACTACACATTCATAAACACTTTTTTTTTTTAGCAATTAACAATTTTCCGTGTTATCGCGTTTGCGAAAAACCAAAGTCCTTAGTTATGATATATCAGATTTGACTAAAGGACACTCGAAAATGATACCAATGCCTAGACCGGGATTCGAACCCGGGAACTTTGGCGGCGAGATCGGGAGTCGATCAAACACACTTGCTCATCTATCCGGGTAATTGAAATTGTCAATAACATTCAGATTTCAGACTGAAGTATCCATATTCCTTTAGTAATCTAAATTGTGGATATCCAACCAAATTCGGAATCGCCTGTGTCAGGTACACCACAGTAGTAATTTTTTATGTTTGTACTTGAAAACAAGCAAAAGTAATTGAAATTTGGAATGTATTTTAGGAATGATTATTGTCAATATCGTGCCAAATTGGAAATCTGGCGTCTCCCTTAGTAATTGGAATTGTGAATGAAGAACCTTTCGGTCTCGAAAAGTCACCGGTTACCATCCAATCCCTAACCAGCACCTGCGTTTCAGTGGCCAATCGCATTGCAGAAATAAGATCTGCGCGGATCGCAAGCACGACAATGCCTCTTCGGACAGAGCGTGAAGGAACGAAGACACGTTCGGAATGTTCCTACGGGCGGAAGTTGAGACATTCCTTTCCCCCCGTAAACGCAGGTAGCACAGACTTTCTCAGAACCTCTTCTCCGCTTAACACACGGGCCACGAATCGTATGTGGGGAGCTGCAGACACCCAATAAGAATGCGGTTGTCGCTTATATGCATGGTGAGAAATCCTTAGGGAGAACGTGGGATCCCCCCCTCCCCACACACACATGCTAACAGTCCTGTCCTAAAAAATCTCCCGAAAAAAGTCCGTAGTTGTGTTGACATGACAAAGATAAGCATTTAGTTTTGACATAAGAGATATTCTTTAATAACGTTAATATGAAAACGTAAGAAGAGAAAAAAAACGAAGGATAATATCCTGCTCTGTGTGTATGTGGGTGTAGCATGCTATCTCTTTCCCTTTGTTTGAAGTTCGATACCCGGTAGAGGCACATAATTGTTCGTATCCCACTTTAAACTGTAGGTCCAATTACGATTAGCCTTTCTGAGCATAAAGTAGACTTTAAACAAAAAAAAATCAAATCAATCAATCAATCAATCTTTGATGGAAGAGACCGTTAACGGATCTAAAGCAATAATGCAAGACAAATATACTAAGTTTGAAGTCTATTTGATTTATATTAATAGATAGGAAAAACTAAACAAAAACTTATACATAATAAAATAATTTCAACTGTTTTGTAATTTATTGACATTTTTGACCAGTTGGTAAATGGATTGAGCTTTCAGAGAGATTTCAGACCAATTTCACCAACCGAACGCTGGCTTCCGCGGCTTGTTATGCCGCCTCTACGATGTGAAACGTTCCTGTTGATTGTCTCGTTCTCAAGCGACAAGCTACAGCTGTCACGTGGAAGGGAACCGTCAGTAACAAATGCAATCTTTCGAACCGCAGCACATGTCGCACATGCACATAGAAAGAGTCAAGAAGAAGTTAAGAATTTTGAATTTGTCATTTTGATAGACACCCTGATAAAGCTCTTCTTGCCCCTACCATTCAGTGATTTCTCACCCTGCTTTAGGTTCATGCACTTTACTGCTAACATAATGTGTCATGGGCGGACTCCAGTAAACGTTCTCCTGAAATATTAATTTGAGAATTCCTCGTGTGTTCACTTCACATAAGGTCGGTGCAATTCGTAACATACCCTTCGGTATGTGGGATCGAACTGGGTGATGTAGCTCGCTGATCCTTGATCTCTCTCTCTCTCTCTCTCTCTCTCTCTCTCTCTAGTACTATTTGCCGGTGTATTTAAATATGGTGGAAAAGCGGATTGTATGATCAGGTCATTGTGCATTTAGATGATTGATATTGAGTTTATAAAATGTCGAACATAAGATTTAGTAGGTAGAAATTTCAGCGAAATATGAATTTAGTAAATTTTAAAACTTAGTCTTCTACTGAATTGCATTGTTCGCTGCGTACACGATTTACTGCAGAATGGATAAATACAATTCACATAGGTATCTTCAATTATTTTTTTTGAACTCCGGTAATATTTAACATGCCTTAAATGAAACATTGTTCTTGAAAGAGTTCTTAAATACGTTTCCCGATAAAACTGGAATAAATGCCATTTGTCAGTTTTGCTATATTCTATTTCTGTGCTTTTTCGTTATTTTATATATCCTCATCTTCGCGATTAGCCAAATGTGGCAGAAAAGTGAAGTAAACTAAAGGAATCAATCAATATATTTTCTAATTTCTCTCAATTTATCATTCCTTTCATATCTTCTGTAATATTTAATTTTTTTCTATTTTTGTATATTTGCAGTATTTCTACGTATTTTTATCATCATGTTCTCTTAGGATACTAAAATAGACATTTGCCTGTAGTATCTATCATATATGAAAATTATTTTAAATAATCATTAGTTCTACAAGGGTCGTTCAAGGTTGACCGGGATTTTCGTACGTAAAAAATCGATGAATAGCCGGATCATGATGAAACGTGCGGGTGACGTAATGTATTCCTTCGCGAGTAACTAGCGCCCGGCATGACGTATTTCGCGCATGCGCAGCAGTTGCAGCGAACATGGCGGAAAGCAGTGTGTCTGTGGATCAGCGGTGTGTAATCAAATTTCTCGTGAAGGAGAAAGTGAAACCAGCTGAGATTTTCAGACGATTGCAAGCACAGTATGGTGAACAAACGATGTCGCGGACAAGAGTGTACGAATGGTGTGAGCAATTTCGCGAAGGACGGGAGCTGGTGACAAATGAAGCGCATGGACACATTCGCCCGACTGCAGTCACACCAGTGAATATCGCACGTGTTGAGCAAATGATTCTTGAGAACCGGCGAGTAACAGTGCGGGATATTGCTGCCGAGGTGAATATCAGTGTCGGAAGTGTTGAGACAATCATTCACGACCACTTACGCTTCCGCAAAATCTGTGCAAGGTGGGTTCCCCGCCAGCTGACATTCGATCAGAAGTGGACACGCAGGACGGTCTGTGAACAGCTTCTGAATCGGTTTCGAGCAGAAGGTGATGAATTGTTGCAATCCATCATCACGTGTGATGAAACATGGTTGCACAATTCAACCCCAGAGACCAAAAGACGCAGCATGGAGTGGCGGCATAAAGGTTCCCCGCCCCCCAAGAAAAGCAAAACGCAGCCGTCCGCTGGAAAGATCAAGGCAAGTGTCTTCTGGACATGAAGGGCGTTATCCATGTGGATTTTCTGGACAAAGGGAGCACGATTAATGCCCAGTATTACTCCACATTGTTGAGTGGTGCTGTACGAAAGTCCATTCGCAAGAAAAGACCTGGGATGTTGTCTGGAAATGTCATTCATCTCCATGACAATGCCCGCCCTCACACTGCCAATGTGACAACAACAACTCTGGCCGACATGCGCTGGGAAGTTCTGCCCCATCCCCCCTTCAGTCCGGATTTAGCCCCCAGTGATTATCATTTGTTTGCACCCCTTAAAGACCATCTGGGAGGGAAGAAATTCACGACAGACGAAGCACTTCGGAGCGTTGTCCTCCAGTGGCTACGACAACAACCAAGTTCTTTCTACGCCAAAGGAATTCGGGAGCTGCCAGAACGATGGCAACGGTGCCTCGGCGCGCACGGAGAATACTTTGAAAAACTGACATAGTTTGGTGTTTCTTCTGCTACCTATTTCCTCTGCAGAAATAAAAAGTCCCGGTCAACCTTGAACGATCCTTGTAATTTGATCCTTTAGATTTAGAAATCCAAGAATAAATATAGGTATAATTCTGTGTTCTCTATACCATTAAATTGTAATCAAGGTGTCCCGGGTTCGATACCCGGTGGAGGCACATAGTGGTTCGGATCCCACTTTAAGCTGTAGATCCAGTCCCGATTAGCCTTACTGTGCACAAAGTGGACTTAATGCACCAACTCAACTCAACTATACCATTAAATGTAACACATTTAGAGAAATATTTGCTCTTTTATCTGCACTTTAAACCAAAGAAACTGTTAACAATTTGCCCAATTGTAGAATAGAATAGAAATTAATTCAAGTATGAGCCTTTACAGCTATACATGCCATACAAGTGAAAAATTTTTAGTACACTTTCCCTACACCCTTCCTCCTCGTAGTCTACTTGCACATTCACACTATTTCATTTCAACTCTTTCCCTAAACTTGTTACCTGAGTGATTCCTAAATTTTCTCACATTTACTAATTTATTTATTTAGCAACCCTCCCCCCTTTCACACATGTTCGCTATCCCCACTGAGCTTCTTTGCTCTCTTTACCCAGGCGTAGTGTAGGAAAGTTCCCAGATTCCTAATTTGCGCCTCCCCCCGTCTCGGTCTCTCCCTCCTAATAACGCTTGTCATATTCTCAATGTTATCTTCATTTATTTCCCTGATATATTTTTGTCGTGCCTCCCCTGTTTCTTTGTGCTGGAGGAGAATGTGAAATTTCGTCTCGTCTTCGCCGCATAGCGGGCATTCTACGCTCCCGTCCCCCCGTTTTAGTTTAACTTGTGCCCATCCCCCCAGTCTGAACCAGGCCAAACCTGACCTTTCTTTTGCCCCACACAAATCCACGTAGTTCCTCCTTCCCCATTCTCGATCCGTATCCACTATTTTCGCTGATGCCAACGATATTTTTGCGTCGCATTCTGCCAAAATTTTCTGTTTGTTGATGTCTTCCAGTCTGGCACGAATGGACCCTAGCATCTGCATATTAATTATCCCCTCTATTCCCTCTTCCCACACCCATCCCAGCCCTATACTATATAATTCCGTCTTTATTTTTGTTACCTATTGCCTCCCATTACCCCCCCCCCCCCATCTGTGATTGTACACAGTTTTGCCCAGTATTTAATGCTCCTCATTTTGGCATCCACTTCCTCTCTTAATTTTCCCATTTCCCTAAGTGCCCCACATGTTGCCGTACCCCTCCCTATTCCTAGCCCTTGTTTTAGGAATCTAGACTGTACGACGATTACGGTTTCCCCTCCCTCCCAGACCCATAGTTCGATGCCATAGAACAGTGTTGCCTTAACTGTGGCCTCGTAGACCCCCTCCAGAATTTTGATTGGTATATTTGGTACTTTGTATTTTATTTTTCTTGTTTTTCTAACGCAAAAATTGCTTTACATTTATTCCTGTGTACGTGCCTTGCCCACCTACCCGTCATTGTCATCACCAATCGTACTGTTTCACCCTATCGACACTTCTCTCTCCGTATTTCCATTGTTCATCCTTACCAAATACATACCCATTCTTAAATACCATTATTTTGGTCTTCTTCATATTTACTCGCATGGCCCATTTCCCCCAATATCCGTGTAATGTGTCTAGACCGTTCTGTAGACCTGCTGTTGTGTTCGAAATCAGTACCAGGTCGTCTACGTACAACAAAAGCGGTACCTTTACGTCGGATATCGTTGGTGGATCCATGTCCCTCTGCGTTATTTCCTCCACGATATCGTTGATGAAGAGGATAAACAGCAGAGGGGAGAGAACGCACCCCTGCTTCACCCCCAGTATTGATTCATTTGCCCCTGTAACGCCCTCATTCCTGCACTTTACGCAAAACTTAACTTTTTCATATGCCGCTTGGAGAGATCTGATCATTCTGGTGGATACCCCAACGTCCCACAATTTTGCCCACAACATTTGCCTGTTAACCGTGTCAAAAGCCTTTTCGAAATCCACGTAGCAGCAGTAAAGTTTCCCCATTTTGACCCCTAGTTTTTCTTGTAGCAATGTCTGCAATAAAAGTACATTGTCTGAAAATTTTTCCGAAATCCAGCTTGCAGAGGGGAAAGAACATCAAAAATTTCGCACCATTTTTTTAAGCGTCTATATAATATCTGGCAGTACACTTTGCTCAGTACCGACAGTAGTGAGACCCCCCCCCCTGTAATTGTTGGGATTGCTTTTTTCCCCTTTACCCTTGTAGATGGGGCAAATGATTGTATAAAAAGTTTGTCCGAAGAACTGTCAGTTTCCTCTGCCATGTATAACTAAAAGAAAAAAAGTACAATGACCGTTTTTAAAGTATTAACGGCATTACATTAACCTAATTAATGCAATTTAAATTATTTAGTTTTGACAAATATATTTATGGTGCACTCAATTGTAGTGAATAATTATTACCTGTCTTCACACATGATAAAATATTTAGTTTTAATTTTTTTTAAAAAAAATGTTGCGTCCCATTTTTGTAAATTAACAGGTGGGCTATTAAATTTTAACGGTAAAATATTGTAAATATTGCGGAAACTTGTAACAGTGCGGTTGTGAATTAACCTTTAGAGATTTCCCTGCAAAGAATTCAAGATGACGGCGTGTTCACACAAGGCGAACAAACATACCCAAAATCGTCGCACCCTGTTTTTTTCAGTCCAAAAATTGGTTTGTAGCCTTCCATCGTGCAGTCGTCTCTTTAATTTATTTTCCCCTCACCCACCTACAACTTCCACTCATCTCGAACAGAACGTTCCTGATCTTCAGACATTCTTACCTTAGCCCCTTCCATTAGCCAACTCCTATACGCTACGACAGTTGCAGGGGCTGACAAACGAGTCACGAAACACCGCCAAGCAATTAGACAAAGGGACCTAACCATTAGCTAGAGGCAAAATCCCTAAAAAGACTGAAACTCTAAAGCCCGAATTACACGGAACTGGATTTCCAGTAGGAATGCCCTAGTTGGCGTTGGACTGGCTACCCATTTGCTAGTTTTCGCCTCACACGATACTACTTGTTACCGTACTTGTCGATAGTATTTTGTTCCCATAAGACATTGCGCAGACAATGACAATCTCTGTAAAGATGGACGAGCAATTTGAAGAATGTGTTACTGCTTTCTGCTTTTATTAAAAATTAAAAAAGAAAAAGTATGGACTACAAATGGGGCGGAAAAAAATATGGTAACCAATGCGTACAGAACAAAGTTTTTACTGAACTCTGGTATAAATATTCAAAATTCATACATGAGATTTGCAGGATTCATTCACACACACCAAAAAAAAAAAAAAACATTTAATACACTTGTAAATAATAAGGATTTTCATTTTCGGCTAATCATATTTGTCACGTACATATCTCATCGCTTTGCATAAATACCTAAATGTTAATGAACTAAGCACGAATGCACTGCACGCCATCTCTTTACTTTTTTTTTATCGAGAAACAAACAAAAACAGCCAACACTCAGAAACCACAGACAAAAAACTCCCCTTTGCAAATTCAGATTATTTTCACAAGGCCAAATTTGCTCTGATTGACTGTTCCACAGAATCCAGTCGAGGAAAGCCAGTAGCAATTAGAAAATGACCTATTCCTCCTAACCAGTCAAGCAGCCAGCCAGGCAGCCATCACATCCGGGCAGGTAGCCAGTTCAGCGCCAACTAACTGGATATCCAATTCCCTGTGGTTCGGCCTTCAAACCCGACAAGACTGACTCGTCACATCAGCGCGTCAGACGTAACCAATGGGTCATTCCACGCCATTTCAACGAGGTCATGACACCCATCAACTCCGATTTCGATGAAATTTGGTATACACCTTTCCTTTATGGTGGAAAGAAACCCCCTAATTTTTTTTCACTTCCAATCTCAAACGGTTTTCATTTTACAGCACTTTGAAATGTCATCAAATCAGTGTTGTCTGTCACTCTTGAGACCCTCGACACAAGATACCCTTGCTTACATTTTATTTCTTTTCTCCTTAACCAATCATCAGATCTCTTTGAAATTTTACACAAAATTCAATGAAATAATGAGAATTTCAGAAAAAATTCATCAGCACTCAAAAAATTTTACAAATGCCTATAAAAAGACTAATAATGGATTTGTAGCCTAATTTTTGTGGTGGGAAAACTAGGTTACGAAAATCTGAATCATCATGTGGGTATGATGGAACCTAAAACTTTTGATGTTGAAACTTATTGCAAAGACATGCTCTTTCTCTACAAAAAATAAAATTTTCGTTTTTTTTTATTCCTTCTAACGAAAATTTTACATTTTTTGGAAATTGCCTAAAATTTCAGGGTCAATCCGTATCAAATGGTCCAGCACTGGTCGCTCGACCATTTTTAAAATTTTTCATTTGTTTGTCGTTGTAACCCCTGTACAAGGGTAGTTCAAAACAGGCATTATTTTTCTAAAACTAGACTTCGTTTGAAAATGGCGGCCATTTTTGTTTCATGACTTGCAACATTTTTGGCCTATGTAGACAGTTGCGATAATTATGATAAGTCAGCTAAGAAAAATTATAGAAATCTGTGGTAAAAAACATTGTTTTCAGTACATTTCAGGCTACATTTTATGTTCCGTATCTTTTTTCACCACATCTAATGCAAATGGCTGAAATTTAGGGTCAAAACTGACTGATATTCAGTTTTGAAGGGAAATCAATGTGTAGGATATTTTTTTTTTAGTAGGTAAGCAATGAAATATTAGAGCTATATTTTTTTTTAGAAGAAACGTGTACATTCAAAGTTTCAGCAGATAGAGTGAAAAAAAATTAGGGGGTTTCTTTCAACCATGAAGGAAAGGTGTATACCAAATTTCATCGAAATCGGAGTTGGTGGGTGTCAAAATCTTAGTTTTTTGTGTTGATTTGATGTGGAATGACCCCAATGATAGCGGCGCAGAATCTTCGGACATAGATGATAACGTTTTGTAAAAGTCTGCATTTCAAAACACTAATGTAGTAAATTTTCTTAGGTGTAATATTTCGACTATAATGCACAAATCAATAACTTTATTTTTCAGACCAGAAAAATGTTCGCTAAAGTGTCACGAATATTTATATGCTTCGATTTGGACTATTCAATTTTAACGTATATTCATTCACTTCAGGCACGTATCTAGAAATATGTTTCGGGGGGCGGGCGAACCAACTGTCTCAGGAATGATAATAATAGTAATAATAATAATGTTGAAATTAAAATAAGTATATTAAATCAAATTAATACTAATTACAATACATAAATTAATATTATATTATTACACGAATACGTAAAAAGACTATAAGAATAGAGATATAACAGCGCATATTCATTACGTAGCTTACCTGTAGCTAAGATCGGAATAATTTACATAAAAACAAATGCTCTGGCAATGAAATGAATGTCAAATAGATGAATAATTGAATATTTATCGAATAACAAAAATGATGTTACATGTAGTTGGAGAAACGTAAGTTTCTGATTTATATTTTATGCATATTATTTTGAGTAGTAGTGTGCATACATTTTTTTTGTAATGTCATTCAAAGCCGTATGATGCCAATGTAATCTTTCCCTTCTAAAAAGTTCAGAAGAAATGAATAACCATCCACTATGCAACAAATGCTAATATTTTCATTACTTAATTTTAGTACTTGGCAAGTCTTTCGGAAGAGGTCCGGACCCCCCCCCCCCCTAAATACGTACTTGATTCACTAGTATTCTAATCTCTACCTTGCAATAAATTATTTTTTTAAGTACCGGTAATGCCGACATAAAAAGGTAAAGGTAAAGTGTTCCCCTGTGCTTAGCACCACGCCATGAAGGCGTATAGGGGGTGTGGGTGTAACGCCCCACACTTTCTTGATCCGGTCGTGAGTGGGGTTGGTGTGATCAGCACCACGCCCCTGACCGCCTTTACCCCCCAGGGTTTCCCCCAGGTATCCATGTTATTCGACGCTGGGTGGGCGCCGGAGCCGCTTCCAACGTTAGAAAAGTTCTCGGATTTGAACCGGCCGGGGATCGAACCCGGGACCTTTAGCATGGTAGTCTGAGCCACCGCGGCCACATAAATAAAAAAAATGCTATACATAATGGTCGCACCACCCCTTTTTTGCCCCTCTCCCAAATGGCATAAAATTTGCGGCGATTATGTAGTAAAATACAGTATGAGTGGTGCAGATTCAGTCTGCAAAGTTTGAGGTTTTAATCCAGCGTGGAACGATTTTTAACCGTAAGAGGGACTATATAATATGTACACATACTCCCGTCGCCTAAACTGTGCTGTATTCGTGTTAATGCATCTCTGCATGCACACAGAAAATATCCCCTCTTCTCTCTCTCTTTAGCGTCCGTACTGTGTGCAAGGGTGCATTCTTTTCCTGGCCAGTTTCCTGTATTTTGTTGCTTGGTTCAATCATGCGAACATTTACATTCACATATGCAGAGTGCGGGGTATAAGAGTATAGCTTTTGGCGTCAACATTTTTTTGTATGTATTCCCAGAAAAGCATTTTCACCTTAAGTTGCGTGGCGGGCATTATAATTGTAGGATGCCCTCCTCTCTTATTCATACTGAATGGAAACTTTTTTTAAAAAATCCTCAAATAAACCGAGGATCGTGATGTAGCGGTTGGGGCGATTTCTGGGAAGCGGTGGTTTCCTAATAACTAGTAAAGATTTATGATGTGGATTTTGTTAATTTTGTTAATTCACCTTTTTTATCACGTCGTCATCCATCATCGTCGCGATTATCCTACAGCGGCATTTTTTAAATATAATACAGGGTGTTACCGTATAGCGAACTTTCTCAGTTGGCTGTAAGGGGTGAGATTAGCAGACTTTTTTTCTAAAATGAAGGTGGAAAATAAACACAGAAGGGAAATAATAATAACGGCAATAATGTGTTCTTCCAGTATAAATAGTACCGAATGATCGTTCCTTCCAAATATCAATCGCACACCGATGCAGATACGACCCCACGTTTCTGTTTAAAACCCGTCTGATGGAAAATAGTATTTCCGCAGGCTCCTATTGGTCTACCGAACACAGGATCGAACAGTCTTGAATGGTTTGCAAAATGACATAACCATGGTCCATGGAACTTGTTATTATCTGGAAATTGGGTGCGATTACCAACGGGAAAGCTTTGTAGAATTTAGAACCTTTCGGTACAGAAAATTACACCTTTGTAGCCTTATTTAGTTCCGAGATATCGAAAGTACATGTCGATTGTTTGACTGCGTAGGCAGACAAGATCCTATGATGTTTCCGACCCCAGTGACGGAGTGGTTAACGGACGCCAGGGGGCCCCGAGTTCGAATCCCGGCCAGGGCATGGTTCTTCGAGAGTGACCCTTTATAAATTTCTTCATATCGTCACTCATCCTCATCGTCGCGATTAGCCAAAAGTGGAAGAAAAGCGACGTAAAATAAACAATCTTTATATGATGTCGGGTTACTCTCAAGCATGTTCATGTCCATCTAGTTTTATGTTCATATCTTTAGCAGCTTCTAAGTAATCGATAGTTTCGATTCTTAATTAGATAAACATGACCCGACCTATCGAGAAGATTGTTATCACATCATGTAGAGAATTCACAGTTCTTTCAACCCACCATATAGCTTGTTTATAGTTCTAACGGATTCGGAGAAATCGAAGCAATTGCACACTTCGTTGTTTGAAGATTATTTTTTCCGCAGATGGTAAGGATTAATTTGTGATTTTACAGGTTTGGGTTAATAGTGTCTGCGAAAATTCATGCGTACTACTACAACTACAATACTCATAAAAAAATATGAGCAGGGATTTTTTTCATCATCCTGAAATCATTTTTTTGGGTATTTAATATATATATATTTTTTAAATGTCCCTATCTTCTTTGGTATGAAAGTGATTTTATACAAATTGTAGTTATCTTAACTAGACATAAGCCTGGCCTGGGCATGGATGTTTGTGAGTGTCCATTCATAAATTTCATCATATCATCACTGATCCCCATCTTCGAAAATTAGCCAAAAGTGGCACAAAATGCGAAGTAAAATAAAGCAAATCATAATAATAATTAACTAGACATAAACTAGATAATGAATACAAGGTCGGCACGTTGTATTATCGCAAGCCATAACGAGCACCTTCTTGTCAACAATTCTCAAGTCCTCGTATATTCAGTTTTAAAAATAATCGTTGGCATGCAGAAAAAGCGTATCAGTTTTCAGAGAATTAAAAGGCAAACGGGATGTTCTATTTGAGCCATTGCGATTAAATCTCCCGCGGTCCAATGTAAGGTCGCGTTTGTAATACCTAACAGGCTCGCAATCACGGCGACTTTACCCTATAATACTTATTTTTATGACCCCAGTGAAACTCTCCTATCGTTTCTCGAAATATTGCCTACGCTAGGGGTACAACCTGGCTGTTGAGCCCGTCGAATTGTCCACTCACAATCTCGCTGATTTGGGGTGAATATGTTTTCTGAATCATTTCATTGAATCATCGTTGATCACCGTCATGATTAACCAAAAGTATAAGAAAAGTGACCGCAAACAGAGTAGAACTACTAAATAAGTGAGAAATTTTCATTTCGCCATTGGAATTTTTTTACATCAATGAATTTTTTTCTAAGAGGAGGGAAAATTTCGTATTCAGAAGGGAAATACATATAGGGTGTATCTACAAATAGGGAAACTTTCCTCGTTTATCCCCATCGTCATAAGATCACCCAAAAACTGGCACAAGAACAACGCAAATAATGAATAAATTTACAGAATCTGCCGATAGTATACCAATTCTTTGTGTATTGTGATGTCTTTGTTAATATTTTTATTATGCATAGAGACTACTCTGTTCAGCTCTACTATCAATACGCCCAGAATCGAAACCGGTACCTTTTAACTACAGAGCAGAGTCGTGGGATCTGCTTGTATACTTACACGCGATAGGTACGGTGTTAGTACACAAAGTCGATTGCTTATCTATATATTTTTTTATACTTGTCCTTATTTTTCCATTAGGATTATTGCAGGCGTACAATCATAGATTGTATGCTTCGACCTTGTGTTCCTTTGAACTGTAACACAATACCTAACACGCCAATGAGGAGACCACGTGATGACGTCACATTCGGCCTTAAGTTTCAAGGATAATTCTTGCATTATATTCGTGGATTGTTATCAATGTTGTGTGGAAATGAGAAGGGGGCAAGATTATGTCAATAGACACTAACGGCTTCATTCAACATTTATTACTTGTTCTGTACGTTTTAAATAGTTGTGTTGTCCGTGAAGTGTTTCTGTGTCGTTATTCTTGTGAACAGTTTGTGATGCACGAATCAGGAGTGTGAAGAAATAAATATTATTTCTTGACTTTTTTTTTTGAAGTTTTGTGCTATTTTGAGTTTCAGTATTTCGGCACGCTTGAATGCAGAAATATTTCAAGTTTCTTGAGATTGTGTTATGGAGCCAAACGGTTAGCGCCTTCGCCCTTGGTGCAAACTGGCCCGTGTTCGATTCCCGGTTGTAGCCCACAAAACGTAGGTGGTTACCCAGCATCGTGAGGGTATAATTGGTGAGCTACTCGAAAGCCAGAAAGCAGCGGCGATGGGACTCAATGCGCTGACCACGCGTCACCAAGTGAAAGAAACAACTTAGAGCACGGTGGAACGTGGAGTTTAGTTTTAGTTTTAGTTTAGTTTAGTTCTTAAGATTGAATATAACACCATGCACCATGTCTGGATAGTTAGTAGAGACAAGTTTTCGAATTTAGTTTTGAAGTCAGTTTTGTCTCCCAAGTCTGTTTCGGCAAGGATTAGAGGACATTTCACTGGATCGAAATCAACTTTAAACTACAGATATAGTCTGTATTAGTCCATTGTACATAAAAGCTTATACTATTAACCAGGGTTCGAAAAATCCCGGTCGCCATGGCAACTAAAAAATTCAGCCTGGCGACTGTGATCTTTTGCTGTAATATTGCCGTTTTTAACTTTTCATGTACGAAATTTTGAAGATTCTAAGTTCAAATTGCAGTACGTTAGCAAATGATTTTTTATCAACGTTGTGAACAATTTCCCGCTTTCTCACATGATTTAGCGTTGTTTTGAAAACGTTGATGCTCAGCTTCCTATAGTATGCACAATTGCTAGTAGGTGGTTTCCTGGCGCCTGATTTTCAGAGCTGGCGCCTAGCTCTGAAGAACATTTTTCGAGCACTGGCTATTAACCACTATAGACCAAATTACGGCCCGCTCTTACCTTGCATAATATTATACGCAGTTATGTGTACTAGCCTACCATAGATGTTTAAACGTAACAAAATAGGCACTGAAATTCGTTCTTAGGCCTCCCCAGTGGCAACGACGTCGCCTTGTAATCAAGGAGTCCCTGATTCGATACCCAATGGAGGCACATTGCACAGTGGTTCGGTTCAAACTTTAAACTGTAGATCCCGTCCCCATTGGCCTATCTGTGCATAAAAGTGGACCAAAAACAAGCAAGCAAGAAATTCTTTCTTACTGCTACAGGGACGATGACAGCGTTTTCAGGGTCAAACTCAAAACACTGCGAATCACTTTTCCAGTATAGGCGCTTGGTTAGCGCTCTCAACTTTCCGCGCGAGCCGTCCTGGGTTTGATCCCAACATTGTGAAGACAGTTGGGGAGCTACTTGTAAGGAATGGACAGCTAATCGCTAAATGAGAAGCCACTTGATAAGCATTAGGCCTCGAAGGGCCCAGAGTTTGAGTGTGATACAGTACAATGATTTGTATTTGCTTCTAATTTCTTAAATTTCGGACTAGCACAAATAGCATTGTCGGATTTAATCGTGAATATCAAGAATGGCCTCATTTCTTTGCAAGTTCGTTACTCGTACACGTGATTCAATCTGATGGATGAAAAAAAAAAAAAAAAAAAAAGGTCAGTCTTAGTAATATTCCAGAGTTAAAAATATGATCCGCTGCCGGAACTAATACGTTCCGCTAGACATGTGCTTCTTTTGTTGGTTTGAGTGTTCAGTAGAAGCATTGTACCACCGCCTTTTAAAAATTTTCAGGTTGGAACTAGTATTATGCAAATTCTCTACTATTATAGTCACTTTCATGACGTTCCAAAAAATTATGCAATTCAATGTGTTTAGGTAGGGCGGAGTTTCACATTAGGATACGAGCACAGTTATTTAAATACTGTCCAAATGCTCGTGCGTATTGAAAAAGCCACAAAGGTATTATACATTATGTGTTTTCAGAATCCCGTATGGCTAGCCCCCGTAACAGAGTGGTTACTGTAGGGCGCTATGAGGTCCTGTATATATGTGGCAGTCATATTTGTTGCTTTGCCCTTAGTCATAGACCATCAGTAGCGTAGCCAGAAATTTCAAATGGGGTGTGGGGGCAGTGTTTGTTGGTTACTCAAATCATTGTTCATAGCATTAGTGGTATGTCAAAATCTTCAATTTGCAATCGAATTTTGAATGAAGGACAGTCGATATAACAAATTGTATATTTTATAGGGCTGAGCCGATACCACTTTAAACTGATAACGATACCTGAAAATTGTAATAATTTAAAGTTGTTCAAAATATTTATTAATATTAGTGTGTATTCCACTGTTGCGCCTAAAATTAAGAAATACAGTGGCATGGCCAGAAATTCCAAAAGGGGGAAAGGTGGTGGGGGGGATTTTGGGAACATAATTAAACAATTTGCCCCTAAACCTATATGAAACATATTATAAAATACAATACACATAATGCAATGACATTTAAAATGAATTTAAACTTACCAAAGGTTATAAAACAAAATCCAGTCTCTGTAAAGTGAATCTGTTGAGAACCTCCACCGGTGTAATTTTGACTTCCCTGTGTATATTAAGCTGTGCCAGTCGTTCTTCACTTAGAGAATTGCGCAAATATCTTTTCAATCTCCGGAGAGTCGAAAAGCTTCTTTCTGGGGGTAGCGGTTGTCACAGGTAGAGTGCAGTGAATTTTCAGGAGTTTGTGAATATTTGGGAAGAAAGTCTGATGCCACGCGTTGAGACTCAATGGCAGTTGAAGGGAGGCTTGCGAGTGTAACAGATTCCCACTTCGTTTTCCAGAGTTCAAACTCAGTTTTGATTACAGAAACTGAACCTGGTAAATCATTTTCATAAAACATCACTGCTTCTAAGAGATTTTCTCATGAATCACCAGCAAAATGGGGGGGGGGGGGGGTTGCCGGGTGAGCCCCCCTTCCTGCCTACGCCACTGTAAACCACCCTTCGGTCAGCCAATATCTGGTGTAACAAATGCATTAATATCAAGAAGTTTTTCGTTTACGCACATTCCTTGACTGTTTTAATCGTCAACGCATCCTCCATGTACCAGGCTAGCATTCGTTTTTGTTTTATAAATACATCATACAGTACCCAATAAAGTATTTATGAAGATATAACGGAAAACTAGGTGCCCATAAATGGACAATAGCCAAACAGTAAATACACGATTTTCCCCAAACAACGAAAACATTTGAAATTTCAAGAACAGTTTTCAATTGTTTATAATCAGAATTTATATTCTGCATATTTCACGTCGTTGTTGTGTGTGTAGATTATCGTGACGAGGATGACTGATAAATTGATGAATTGAATTATAATTTAAATTTTTCATTTGACAGTAGACAGTTCTTACGCTCATAAACACTAGAAAATTTGCACGTTTGCCATGGTGCGAAATCCGGGGTGGGAAAATGCCCCCCTCCCCCTACCAATGGTCTTGTCCTAAAATTTCCCCTGACCAAACTTTTCCGGGGGGAGAGTTTTTGTTCTAACAACAAAACATAAACAATTAGTTTTGAATATAATATACTTTACTGGAATAGAATAATATCGAAAACACACAAAAGGAACGAACAACGAAGAGTTTCATCTCTATGGACCCAGAACACAGAAATTATTCCGACTTGTTATTTCTTCTCCATTTCTCATCTAACATTTAGATGTGAATTTTACATAGGAAACTATTATCTTCTTAAAGTCTGTTAATTTTTGCCCCTTTCCCTAGTCACGTAAATCCTTGTTCATAGCATTAGTGGTATGTCAAAAATCTTCAATTTGCAATCGAATTTTGAATGAAGGACAGTCGGGATAACAAATTGTATATTTTATAGGGCTGAGCCGATGCCACTTTCAACCACCGCAACCGAATTGCGCACACTTTAGATCCAGAATTGCGCACAAATTTCACTGACCTGTTTTGCGCACAGATTTTGATCGAACGTTGCCACTTTGATAGCTTTAAAGTCTGTGCGCAAAACTGTTTTTTTTTTCTTTTGACAAGAAGAGAGAGAGAGAGAAATTAGAAATAAAATAGTTAATCTCTTAAGGATTAAATAAATAAAATAATTTGACCAGTAAATGTAGCAAGTCAAGATACAATTTTCATACCAATTTACATAATACAATAAGTCACTATTGACGTTTTCAAGATACAATTTTCATACCAATTTACTCAAACTGAAAGGTTAGGTTAGGTTAGATACACCGACCATTACATTCTAGTCCACCAATCAGGTTCATCCTCTATGCCTATCTAATGCTACCCTTCCAGCAAAAGCAAGGTTTGAGAACATTTTACATCTGACAACATCGCTTCATTTTTTTTGTGCGCAATCCTGTACATTGTGACAGGTTTAAAGTTGTTCAAAATATTTGTTAATATTGGTGTATAAGTATTGTATTCCACTTTAATTGCATGCATTAATTTGCCATATTTTTTTACTTTAAAATATTCAAGAATTACATCACAATATTAAATTAAATGTTATGTAATCACAAAATTCACACATAAATGGTGCGAAATAAGAAGAAACTTAGAATTTTGCATAATTTCCATGATTTAAGATTCCGCGAGAGTGTTGCGCGTCATTTTTGCGGAGCCCGTGAAAGACTCAAATGCCGTTAAAGTATCGGTAAATAAATTTCGACCGGTACTTTCCGATATCGATACCACTGTATCGGTATCGGCTCAGCCTTAACTTTTATTCATTATTTATAAATAGCCCACATAAGCGCACTCAAAAATTCTAAGGAGAGTTATTTTAGAAAAAAAAATATTGAATGCAATCGTGAATAGAAAAAATAAAATGATATAATTGTGTTGTGCTATTTTCTTCTAGGAGTTTGACCCCCAACCCCCGTGCGCCTTTATAATGGCGTAATTGTAATGAAAATTTATATAAAACAAATATTAAGCGTAATGGAATTAAGGTGCTTAAAAATAATATTTAGATATAAAATGTTGACTGTTGAGACACATTTTGTAGCATGACTATAATCAGATTAAATAATACGACACCTTTTAGTAATCTAGGCGTACTGAAAGTTTCAACCTTTTCTATTATTTACCTGTGCGACAATGATCCTCACTCTCTCATTCATTAAACATTCATTAGTGACTTTGCAAAATTTGTGCACGAATTTAGTGTTATGTATAATTCGGTTCCCTATTTTAGCTTCTTAATCGCCTTACTTCCAATTTTTTTCTAATCAGAATTTGTATTCTGCATATTTCACGTCGCTGCTGTGTCCCTTTAGGTTAATCGTGGCGAGGATGATGATTGATTAGACGAAATTGATTATTTTTTTTTGTCATTTGCGACTACGCAGTTCTACATACTTGTAAGCACTTTACACAATTTTGCATATCTTCTGGATCTTTTTTGACGTAGAATTGGAAGATTATTTGCAATAAATTAGCATTATTCCCGATAATAGAAGGACTATACAGTTGATATGTAAATTGCAAAAACCGTTGCTGCCTTTGCAAATTCAGCCATCTCAAGAGAGGATGCTTCTCTCGCAAACATTTCGCAATTCGGGACGGACGGCACGTGCAGCCTCTTGGAGGGGGTTATGTGGGAGGGGTTAGCAGGAGCCGGATTCAGCTGAATCTCGATTAAGGGAAGGAGGGGGCGGGGCTTCGACTCCAAATAAGGCCGCGTGACGTAGTCGGCCTGTGCGAACCGCGGCGATTGGCTGACTGAAGATGCCGACTGCGTCGAGGCTTGCAAAGGATGCTTGAGGCACCCCGAGGCGATTTCCATCATTCCAGTCCATGGTCCATAGGGGGAGGTGAATAGACATCAGGATAAATACTGCAAGGATAAAGGCCACCCATGTAAATTTAATATTTATTTATTTATTTATTGAGAATATTCCAGATACAGCACAGATGGCCAGTTTACACTGAAATTGTGAACAAAAATAAAATAACACAAAAATGAGCAAATATTAACAAAGAACAAGTAAAAGATGGCACTATTTGATATTATTTACAAGCATTATTGATAACAACTCGTTTGAACAAGTTCTCAAATTCAAATACTTAGGAGTAATATTAACAAATGAAAATTATATTAAGGAGGAAATAAAAAGTAGGCTTAATTCAGGAAATGCATGTTACTTTTCTCTTCATAAACTTTTGTCTTCTCGTTTAATATCTAAGAAACTAAAAGTTAAAATATACAAAACAGTATTTTTGCCTGTAGTATTATATGGGTGCGAAACTTGGTCCCTTACATTGAAAGAGGAACATAAATTGAGAGTATTTGAAAATAAGATCCTTAGGAAAATCTTTGGACCTAAAAGAGATGAGGAGACAGGTGAGTGGAGAAGGTTACATAATTAGAACTACATAATTTGTATTCTTGTCCAGATATTATTAGAATAATTAAATCAAGATGACTTAGGTGGTCAGGCCATGTGGCACGAATGGGAGAGGAAAGATGAGTTTACAGGATTCTTGGTGGGAAACCTGATGGTAAGAGACCTGTAGGAAGGCCAAGACGAAGATGGAGGGACAACGTTGAGATGGACCTAAAGGAAATTGGTAGGGATGGAAAAGAGTATATAGATCTTGCTCAAGATAAGGACAGATGGAAGGCCTGTGTTGCTGCAGCCATGAACCTTCGGGTTTAAGAAGGCTAGAGAGTTAGTTAGTTACAAGCATTTCTTCTGATAGAAAACCGAAAGGCATACTCCGTGGAAAATATATCAATACTTGATGTGCGTTTTCTTTTTTGAATTTCTAGTCTTGGTTTGTGGTTAACAGTATGCGATTTCCTGTTAGAATTTTTTTGGGAATGGAGAAATTGCGAATTTTGCAAGCATCAAAGAAAAATTAAGTTGGAAAGGGTAATAAATATTTAAATTTCGTTATTTCGCATTCCTGTTGTATTAATTTGTACATTTATCTTAAAATAAAAGGATCGAAATGCACAGCAGTGTTGGCAAAAGTAGGGTTCATATTAACGTCAGGGGGTTACCGGAACCCTCACCCCCACTAGGCATTGAATCTCTGTCGGTGATTGCAAGCCCTAGGATGGCCATGATTTTAAGTGTTTAATATTATTAGAAAGTTTAAGTATGCAGACATCTGAATTACCGTAATTTAAATTTTTATTTTTATATTGTTGTTGATCACTTTTTAATAAATACATAATAATAATATATTAATAATAAATCGCCTTTATTGAGAGGGCGTGTTTCGGCCTCGCGGGCCGTTCTTACAACAAACCCTTGTGAAATACATATTACATTTGACACTTTACACTTTCTGAAAATCACCGTTACAGTAAAAAAAAAAAAAAAAAAAACATTCATACTTATAAACAATTAATGTACTGAAGGTACAGAGTTAAATATAAAACCACAATTAGAATACAATTATCACCAAAACCAATACCTCATTCCCATTCGTTACAGAAAAGACAAGGCCAGGCACTATTGTTTGGGCAGTAGATGCTTCTTTAGGTTTATTTTGTGTGTTGCAGGGTGGAGCTCCCCCGAAATAAATTAATGTAACATACAGTTGTGTATTGTTCTGTAACACACCACTCTTACCCGGGTCTCCTCTGGTAGGAAAAACCCAAATAAGTAATTCGACTCATTAGTCCTGGGTTCCCATCCCGTTCCTCACCAAAGCGCTCAGAACCAAAGAATAAAATGAGACAGGCGAGAACTTACAGGATTAACGTTGCAGATTTGTTGCTGAAAGTCCCATGAATTTGCTTTATACATTTATTTACACCAGGGGTGCCCAAACTTGATCGTTTCACGGTGCCCTTAGTGTTTTGCAGTTTTTCCCCGAGTCCAAGTCAAAATGTAACCCTATCTAAGACTAGCAACTCTCTGTTAGTTTGGTTAGGTTGCTTGCCTTAAGTTAAGAAATGAACACGTATTTCATGTTCGGACGCATTTTATATGTAAAAAGTACTAAATCAGCAAATGCTTGGAAACAAATCATTTCAGTTAAAATATTGGAACACTTTTGGAACCTCTGATTTACACTAATTCCAAGCGCTGGCCATTTTACATTGGAATGTAATAACGAGGGCTCGGAAGTTGAAGACCTTAAAATAGCCAAAAAAAAGGACCTAAAAACGGAAAAAAGGACGTATAAATGTGATCCAAATTAATTAATAACTTCAGTTTTAATTACATATTTAATTAATAAAAAAATAAAAAATTCTGGTGGTATGGAACACACAGTGCGAAAATCTGAAAGTTTCAAAACAAGAGAAAGTTGCCACTTACAGCGGGACCTTCTAGACAAGTTACTGTTAAAGGACCTTGTACCGTACCTGCTTCAGTCGTCCAAAAATATTTATTTATTTTTTTACTACAGAAAGGATGTTTAAGAGGCGATGAACTGATGATGATTCGAATTGAGAATGGGCAGTAAAAACGTAGTCGAAAGAAGGTGAAGTTGTAAGAAAAATCCTTTAAGACCTGAAAAAGGCTAAAAAAAGGACCAATAAGCCAAAAAACGCCGAAAAAGGCAAAAAAGATAAATAAAACCCACCTTTTTCTGGCCCTAGAATGGCCCAAAATTAACATATATTATGTTGCGCCTCGTCTTCGGACACTAGGAAAAAAAAAGGATGTTTCCTCAACGTCCGAGCCATAGTAATAACAATGGAAATAACAGCAAAAATAACAAAGGAAGTATCAATAAAGAATAATACATAAACTAAAATACATATATGAGATAAAGAGAATTACATGTTACACAGTTGCCTTTTAAAACGTTCCTGGTTTTCAAAAATGTCCACTGGGTGTGCTAAAGTGTTGTATTGGCCGGGGAGTCTGTGGAAGGGAGAACGCTGTATCAGGTTTAATCTTGGTTCCTGGTGTGTGAAAAGCTGACTGCACTCGAAAGTGAATTTCTTGAAGGCGATCACTTCTGATGTTCGCATTGGTTATTTTATGGAGGAAAATAAATTTAGAACAGAATTTAGTCTACAGTTTCTCGCATTCTTCTTATTTACGTTCTCTAATTTGCCTCATTCTCATAATTTCTCTTAATGTGGTCCCATGGCGGAATGGCAGCGATGCTTTGGAAACTGATAGGACGCAGCTGAAGTCCGTATAACATCACTCTCCACACCGTCTCTATCCGAATCTGTTTCACTCACTCAGCCCTCCTCCAGAGAGGCCTTATTTATACTCCCTCGTCACGTGGGTAAGGGCTGAAAGTTCAAATTCTATTGGTTAATTTAAGCACCCTTGAGAATCCACGGAAGAACCAAGAATAAAGAATATATTTACAGTTGGAATTAAACTAACAATTAATTTACGATCTGGCCAGATCATTTCACACACAAATATGAAGGTGCATAATTATGGTCGGGAAAAGGTTCTGAAAACATTTTCAAAAAAATGCTGATAAAATGCTTTTATTCAGCTCTAAACAAGTTATATTAACATTCTTCATTCAACACTGTAGCAAATGATATCATTTATGGTGAACATGGTGTAATCTATATTATACTATTTTATAGCCCTCGTTCTGCTCTACAAAATGAGACTATATGATTTTATGTAGCTGCTCAAGAAGAGTAAAAATAATTTATTTTTCTGTCCAATTTTTTTAACAAATCATGAAGCAAAAAGGTGCTGAAGCATCAATGAGGGGGTAAAAAGGGGCTAAATATGCTAATCCCACGAAAAGGTGCAACAATGTGTTTTCATTTTACTCGATTTCATGGCCTAAAATACCTATCTCAAACGATCGGTGTGAAAACTGCTATATTTTTGGAAAGCTGCTGCTCTTTGTAACAATATGCACTATGTAATATAATCTAGAGCTGCGGAGACTTCTCGGACACATTGTACTATAATAGGCAAATTGCTCATCATCCATGTTTACGCATTCTGTTTTTCGAAACGTGCTGTTCAATAATTGAAACAAAACGTAAGAATAAGCAAGAGAAGAACGTCTACTCCAGCGATATTCCATTCCCAAAAAATACATAGAAGTCCTTATTGCCTGAGATTTTTAATAGGGTGAGTACAGGCACGTATTTAGAAATAAGTTTCGGGGGGGGGGGGGTCTGAACCAAGTGTCTCAGGAATATTAGTAGTAATAATAGTAATAATAATAATAAGAAGAAGATTAGTAATAATAATAATAATAATGTTTAAAATAATTATATGAAATACTAATTACAATACATAAATTAATATTATATTATTATTACACGATAGGTAAAAAGACTGTATAAGAATAGATATAAGAGTGCATAGCCTATTCATTACGTAGGTTACCTGTAGTTAAGATCGGAATAATTTAACATAAAAACAAGTGACCTGGCAATGAAATAAATGTCAAATAGATGAATAATTGAATATTTATCGAATAACAAAAATGATGTTACATGTAGTTGGAGAAAAGTAAGTTTCTGATTAAAAAAAGCTGAGAGGAAATTAATAACCATCGATTATGCAACAAATGCTAATAGTTTCATTACTTAATTTTAGCACTTGGTAAGTCTTTCGGGGCGGTAACGACCCCTGGACCCCCCTAAATACGTCCTTCCTGTCCTTCAAAGCCGTATGATCCCAATATAACCTTTGTCTTCCAATAAGTTCAGAAGAAATTATACAACAAAGGCTAAAGGAATATATTTTTCATTATTTAATTTTAGTACTTGATAAGGCTTTTGGGGGGGGCGGACCCCCCTAAATACGTCATTGGGTGAGTAGATTATTGGACAGCAGTGCATTGGTATTTCTTTTAAGAATCGAATGAGTGTTTAAATAATTTTAGTCCACTGGCATGTGGCGGGGCAAATAGCCATCATGCTGACGCGCCCGTTTTAATAAAAATCATCAACAGTGATGGTTCTTCTCTAACTGTGCACTAAACTCGATTTGCGACTGTTATATAAAATGCCTCGCCTATTGTTGGTGAATGTTTTGCTTTAGACTGAAGGGGCCCTTGTCGCTTGCCACTTGCCTCCTCGGTGTCAATTCTCCGTTCGCTTGTCAAGGAAGATTTCAAACCGAAGCGACAATTGATATCTGATACTTTCAATGAGAAGAAGCCAATCTACAGCAACGTTTCACACCGTGGCCGTACAAGCCTGCTTTTGATTGGTGAAATCCTCAAGCGACACGTGTCGCCTGTCGCTTGGTAACCAACCCTCAGAAATACAGGGGAGAGTCAAATGCAAACCTTCATTTGTTTTTGTTTCTTATCTATTATATTTCTGTATGTAGGGTTACATACATAAGAAGAGACATTTAAACCCACAATTGGTAAAGAAAGTCTTCATGAATTAAGTAATGATAATGGTATAAGATTGATTACTTTTGCAACCTCCCTCAAAGAATTTAATTGTGAAAAGTACGTACCACTTTTAAACATAAAGATATCCATAAATATACCTGGTCTTCTCCAGATGGTAAAACTCACAATCAGATAGATCATATTCTCATTGATAAGAGAAGGCATACTAGTATAATTGACGTTCGTACACATAGAGGTGCTGACTGTGCTAGTGACCATTATTTAGTAATTGCTAAATTAAGAGAAAGACTCTCAGTGATAAATCATAAGCAACAAAATCTAAAAGTTCTAAAATTTGATACAGGAAAGTTTACTGATGAAAGAATTAAGAAAGATTACCAATTTAAACTGTCAAATAGATTTGATGTTTTGCAGGATTTAAATGATGATGAAAATATAAATGAAAGAGACGTAAATAAGAATTGGGAGCACGTACGTAATGCAATAGAATCAGCAGCTAAAGAAACTATAGGATACCATAAACCGAGAAAAAGTAAGCCATGGTTTGATAATGAATGTCATAAGCTAATAGAAATAAGAAATCAGGCTAGACTTAGGTGGTTAAATAACTCTGATGATACAAATCTAAACAATTATAATAGAATAAAGCGAGAAGTTAACCGCACGTTTAGAAGTAAAAAAAAAAAGAGATTACTTGAAAAGCAAAATTAACGAACTTGAAACAAACAGCAAAAATAAAAATATCAGATTTATATAAAGGTGTAAATGAATTTAGAAAGGGGTGGCAACCTAAAGTAAACTTGATAAAAGATAAAGATGGTGATTTTCTAGCTGACCCAAGTGATATTCTAAATAGATGGAAGAACTACTTTAATGACCTTTTAAATGTCCATGTAGGAGATAAATCAGAAGTGAATGAAGTACACACAGCAGAACCTTTAGTTCCAGAACCCAACTTGACTGAAGTTAAAGATGCTATTAAAAGGCTAAAGAAAACAAAGCCCCTGGCATTGATTTAATACCAGCTGAGTTAATTAAATATGGTGGAAATTCATTAATGTGTCAAATTCATAAATTAATTTGTTTAATATGGAATAAAGAAGAAATCCCTCAACAGTGGAAAGAATCCATAATTGTTCCTGTGTTTAAAAAAGGTGATAAAATGAACTGCAATAATTACCGTGGAATTTCTCTACTCTCAACAACATATAAAATATTATCTAACATTCTTTTAACAAGACTAACCCCATATGCTAATGAAATTATAGGTGATTATCAATGTGGATTTAAACGTAACAGATCAACTACAGATCAAATTTTTCACATCAGACAGACACTTGAAAAAAAGTGGGAATATAATCAAAATGTCCATCAGCTATTCATTGATTTCAAAAAAGCATATGATTCAGTCAAAAGAGATAAACTATGTAATATATTAGTAGAGTTTGGAATACCTAAGAAGCTTGTTAGTATGATAAAAGTATGCACCAGTGAAACAGAAAGTAAAATTCGTGTGGGTATTAATATGTCTGACAAATTTACGATTCATGATGGGTTAAAACAAGGAGATGCATTATCTCCATTGCTCTTTAATTTTGCCTTAGAATATGCTGTTAGGAAGGTAAAAGAAACTAAAGAAGGACTAAAATTAAATGGTGTGACTCAGTTGTTAGCATATGCAGATGATGTAGACTTACTGGGGGATGATGTGAATACAATTAAGAATAATGCTAAAATATTTTTCAAAACTGCTAAAGAGATAGGTTTGGAAGTTAACAAAGAGAAAACTAAATATATGCTTACAGGCCGAAACCAAGTGTTAGGTAATAATCAAAATCTAATTATTGATAACAACTCGTTTGAACCAGTTTCCAAATTCAAATACTTAGGAGTAATATTATCAAATGAAAATTATATTAAAGAGAAAATAAAAAGTAGGCTTAATTCAGGAAATGCATGTTACTTCTCTCTTCATACATTTTTGTCTTCTCGTTTAATATCTAAGAAACTAAAAGTTAAAATATACAATACAGTAATTTTGCCTGTAGTATTATATGGATGTGAAACTTGGTCTCTTACATTGAAAGAGGAACATAAATTGAGCGTATTTGAAAATAAGATCCTTAGGAAAATATTTGGACCTAAAAGGGATGAGGAGACAAGTGAGTGGAGAAGGTTACATAATTTAGAACTACATAATTTGTATTCATGTCCAGATATTATTAGAATAATTAAATCAAGAAGACTTAGGTGGTCAGGCCATGTGGCACGAATGGGAGAGGAAACAGGAGTTTACAGGATTCTTGTTGGGAAACCTGATGGTAAGAGACCTGTAGGAAGGCGAAGACGAAGATGGAGAGATAACGTTGAGATGGACCTAAGGGAAATCGGTAGGGATGGAAAAGAGTATATAGATCTTGCTCAAGATAGGGACAGATGGAAGGCCTGTGTTGCTGCAGCCATGAACCTTCGGGTTTAAGAAGGCTAGAGAGTTAGTTAGTTAGGGTTACACAAGTTTCCTGCATTTTAGCACAGACCTATTCCTAATCTATATATATTTTGAACTTTGAGTTAGTGCCTGTATAATTATTTGGGGTCCATTTGCAGTCACTTATGAGCCACTTCGAAGGCCTTTCCACCCATCAGCCTACGAAGCAAGTCCATTGTCGAACTTTCTCCTCCTTTAGTAAACTTGCTGGAGTGGTAAGCATGCACAGATATATTTAATTTTCATTTGCCGAGAAATATCTGTAAATTTTAGGCTGACAGAGGGCAAGAAACCACTCCTCCACTGGTACTGGTGCAAGTGTGTGTATTAAAAAAATGGCGTTTTGAGGCTCACTTGATTGGTGTTGTAGCCTTGAGGTCATTTTGTAAATAACAGTTGACACCAATGCTTCACCACAAGCCAGCGTTCGATTGCGATTTTACAGACTGAAAGGACCAGTGTCGCTTGTCACTCCGGTGTGAAACCCCGTGTCGTTTGTAGCTTGTATCTTCTGTCCGAAAGCTCCCCAATAGTGCCGTCGTCGTTCTATATTAACAGTCTTCCTCTCATGCGATGCGGATTTTGTCTCCTAAAATTGGTATTTGCGATATCCTAGTATAAATTGTTATCGACGAAATGCCAGGAATGTCGGAAATCTACACAGAGATAAAAGTTTAGAACAACCAAGATACTTTTCGTGGTCTCCAAATATTTGTTTGAATAGAAAAAAACAAAACAAATGGTTTGTTCACCAAAACCAAATTCTTTTAGTAATGGTGCATATTTGTTTAGAAGTTCAAATTACCTAGTTTAGTAGAGGCTAACAAATTATTTGCTTGTGGTTGTCGAAAAGCGCAAACCCGTTTTGTTAATTCAAAGAAATAAGTTTTTTTTTCCTGTCTGTATTCCCGCTGCTATAGTTCAAACATGGCGGCCAGAGATCTGGTAGGATTTTAATATACTAACTAGGGCCGGCATTTATTATTTTATTATAGTATCTACATCATTACTTATTTATTGGATATTATTATTAAGCCTGCTGCCGCCGTGGCGGAATGTTCAGAGTTACAAACTACGAAGCCAAAGCTTCCAGGCGAACCTGGGTAAGACATCTATCATGGTGTTTGGTCCATGGTCCATTTTAGCAGTTCATCCTCGTCGTCACAATTAACCCAAGAGTTTGAAAAGCGACGCCAAATAACTGAAATAGTAAAGAGTTTTACTCTATTATTCTAAAACGCGCAAAGAGTAATGCTACAAGCTCGATTCCAAAAATATTATTTCTTTTCGCAATTAGTTCTCAAATCGTTTGAAATGTAGACGGAAAGGTCTAAATATGGGCCTCCCTTTTTATGTTGTTATTTTCGGAGGAAAAAGATTAATATATCAAGCACCTGCCTTTAAAATGTATATCTGTGAAATACCGTGCGTCCATTTCGATCTGCAGCCGAGAGATCGGGAGAAGCGTGGCGGGCGGCGCTGGCGGAGATGCCGACATTTGCGGCCTGAAATGCCCGCTTATTTTTATGGACATATGCAGACATTTATATAAATATTGCAAAACGAGCACTAACCTGTGTTATAAGAGTATGGTTTTAATTTTAGTAGCTTAGTGGCTGTATGTGCTGATGATTTTGACACTCCCATCTCCTGTGAAACACGGCGTAGAGGTTTGTTTGGATAACTTTCTAACGCTGCCCCAATTTCATCGAGTTCATCGAGGAAGCTCACGAAACCCATTGACTTTTAATGGTTTCGTCGGCAGCGTAATCTTGATACAGTGTTGCACATTCGAAACCTCCAAACGATCCCCATCGACACAAAACTCTTTCAAGGATATAAACTTAAGCAGGACGTTGCTGGTCAAAACTATGATTAAAATGTTTTATTATCTGTGACTCTTATCGTCACTTCTAAAGCGTATTTTTTTGTGTATATAATTGCAGAACTTGGATGAATTACAGATGATGAATTATAACCCAGGTTAGTGCTCGTTTTGCAATATTTATATAAATGTCTGGATATGTCCGTAAAAATAAGCGAGCATTACAGGCCGCAAGTGTCGGCATCTCCGCCAGCGCCGCCCGCCACGCTTCTCCCGATCTCTCGGCTGCAGATCGAAATGGACGCACGGTATATACTTAAATGTAATAGCATGCTAAAGTATAGAAGGGTCTCAATTTTTTTAAAAAAAAAAAATCAATTTCCAAAAAATTGTAAAATGATGTATTTCAAAATTGTAGTCTAAATATGGGTCCTAATGGCAATATCACAAAAAGCAATTAAAATTTTAAAACAACTGTCATTTATCGCAAAAACATTATAAAATTCATACTTATGAATAATTGTTGTTTTGAAAATCACGCAGAATGGGAAAAATCGAAATTAAGAAAAACATCCAAATATTTGTTGAAAATGCAATCTCAACATTAGACCTCATGTCATAGATTTAAACCACAACGCTATTTTTCTTTTTCAATTTCTTTTCGCTCTCTGTGGTACATATTTCACAAACAAATCATGGCATTATAAAAGCCCACATTTGTTTTATGTACCGCTAATATCATAACCTATACAAAGCAGATGAGAATTCAGAAAACGCTGAGTTAAAACATACCTGCAAGAAGTTTTCGGAGGTCGCAATTCTATAACAGCGTCCAAGGCCGAAACTAACCACCATTTTCTTTTGCGAATTGGCGCCGCAACCTTTGTCCTTGACAGATAATTAGTTCCAATAGCCTCTGCCAGGCTGCAGCACCTGGGAGCGCTGATAACTCCAAAACCCATATTTAAACCTTCGCCCATATTTAGACCCTCTCTTCTACTAATTCTAATTAATTTCTTTAATTATATTTCTGACAGGGAGCTTCTTTCCTCCAAGTAACGTGAAAGAACTAATCCTTTCAACTAATTTCGTTAATAGTTTGTCATGAACGACTTGTGAAAATAATATGGACATATCATTTCTACAAGTTCTCCTGAACCTATGTTTGTACCGATCTTGTACCGACCCGATATTTTTAAATAGAAACTAACGTGCTGCTACTTACAGAAGAATGCCGTTCTATAATTTTTGTTGGTGTTACTGAAATACATTAATAAAGTACAATAATAAATAGGAATTTTAGTTTTCCTACCGATTTGATTCGAACAGGTGTTTTCGGGATCTAGGTTAATTGCTAGGGAGCGTCCTGTGTGCATGTGCATTAATGATATCGGTTAACGAATTAATGAAAGTATTTCTTCAGATATGGTTCTTTAAATGAATTCACAATCTACTTCAGTCTAGATCTTGGATAGATAAACTACTTTGCACATATACACTGTGATTTAGGCAAGGATGCATAGTACATTTTTTAAAAAATATTATTACTAGTCTTGAATGTATGCAAGCAAGCAAGCAGAAGTGACAAATAGGCCATGAAGTTAGGAACTACGAGGGCTGCTGGAAAAGTTTATGCAATCAATATGAAAAAGACATGAGTAAATCTGGAAATGACTTTATTGTTTTTAAAAGTATTCCCCCTTAAGATCGATATACTTTTGCATACATTTTTTTCGACATTTTTACTGGACAAAAAATCAACAGTTTGGTGTGCTGAGTGGGAACTGGCGTTGTCGTGGTGAAGAATAATGCGACGATTTGTTTGTTTTACGCAATTCATTGATGACCTCTGGCAAACAAATTGTTGTATACCACTCAGCATTTACAGTCCTTCAATCTTCTAAAGCTATTGTTGCCACATGTCCGGTATAACCGAAGAAACAAGCAATCATTTGCTTGGCAGCACTCCTCGAACGAACAACTTTTGTTGGTTTCGGCTCACTCTGAAACACCCAAACAGTGGATTGCTGTTTTGTTTCGGGTTCTTATGAATAGATCCAAGTTTCGTCCGTAACGATGTCGTACACCAAATTTGACTTGCCTCGGTTGAATTTTTTGAGCATTTCTTTATACCAATTTACTCGAGCCTGTTTTTAAGCTTCGGTCAAGTTGCGTGGGATCCAACGGCTTGAAAGTTTCCGTACGTTCAGATGACAATGCAAAATCGTATGTATTGCTTTCATGTCAATGTTCAAGGACGCCTGAATCTCACGGTATGTCAATCATTATTAATATTATTTATGATTAGTTTCTGATTTTGATATAACATTAATTACTAGATTTATTATTATTGCTGGAATAACAAAGAGTGCACAGATTCCGTTTTCTGCATGATTGCCGGCAGCTATAGCTGCACCAACCCCAGTCTCTGCATTAGTTCATTCTTCTACCTTGGTTACTGCTGGGGTTTATCTATTAATTCGTTTTGGGGATATATTGATATATACTGTTCTTGGTAGGATACTTTTATTATTATCTGGACTAACTATATTTATGGCTGGGGTTGGTGCTAACTTTGAATATGATTTAAGGAAAATTATCGCTTTATCTACATTAAGACAACTTGGGTTAATAATATTAACATTATCTATGGGATTAAAAGAGTTATCATTTTTTCACTTGTTAACACATGCTATATTTAAGTCTTTATTGTTTTTATGTGCTGGTGTAGTAATTCATGTTATAGGTGATGTTCAGGATATTCGTTGTATAGGGGGTTTAATTAATAAAATACCAATAACTATTTCTTGTATAATAGTTTCTAGTCTTGCCCTATGTGGAATACCATTTCTGGCTGGATTTTATTCTAAGGACTTAATTTTGGAAACATTAAGTATATCTTCTTTTAATTTAGTAATATTTGTTTTATTATGAATTTCTACGGGCATAACCATAGCTTATAGTTTTCGATTAAATTATTATTTAGTTGGTACATCTTATAGAGGTACATCATTTCAATTTTTTTCTGATGATGGGGGGTGAGGTATATTTAAAGGCATATTAGGTTTATTATTGTTATCTGTTGTAGGGGGTTCTGGATTAATATGATTAGTTTTTCCTTCTATTTTTGTTGTTATTATTCCTCTTAATTTGAAGATAGGGGCAATTATTTGTATTTTATTAGGGGGGTGACAATTCACCCCCCTAATATAATATAATATTATATATAATATAATATTACATCTTTCTTATTTAAAGTTTATCCATTTTTTAATAATAAAATAATATATTATTTATTAGGTGGAATGTGATTTTTACCTTATTTATCTTCTGGTGGGTTAATTAGTAGTTCATTTATTACTAGAGGTTTATATATTAAGGCTATTGATTATGGATGAAGTGAGCTTATGGGGGGGCAGGGAATATATAAATATATAAGGAGTGGTTCTCTAAATGTTCAATTAATACATTCTAATTATTTTAATATTTATTTTATATTTTCATTTTTGATAGTAATTTTATTAATAATTTATGTGTGTTTATATAGCTTATAATAAAGCATAATATTGAAGTTATTAGGAAGAATAAAATAATTCTATAAGCACTTCTTGAACTTATTTAAAGTCCAGCTTTATCATGAAAAGATAATGTAATTTTATACTAAAGAAATAATATGAAGAGTATTAATGGGATTTCACCACTAAAGATGGAAGTTAGCAGCCCCCACTTAATAATATACCCCTTAACTGAGGAGATAATCCTAATTTTATTATTAACATTAATATGCCGCCTTTCTTTGGCTTCAGTCAAGTAAGCAAGGGTAATATATACCAATTTATTCAGGTCGAAACTGATTGCTTTTGCTTCTCGCTTAGTAAAGTAAATTGAATTATTCAATACTTTTTGAATGCAACTCAAATGTTATTATTAACTATTACTCTAGTATGCTCATTCTAGTGATCCTTGGGTTCATTCATGATATAAACCTAAAAGTAAAATTAATAGGAATAGAAGTCTAACACATAGTCAATATATTAATTTTGAGTTAGTAATAATAACTGTTATTGGTAATAGTAATACAATTTCTACATCAAAAATTAGAAAAATTACTGCAATTAGAAAAAATTTTATAGAGAATGGAATTCGTGCTGAGGATTTTGGATCAAACCCACATTCAAACGGTGATCCTTTTTCTCGGTCTATAATTATTTTTTTTGATAGTAGTGTTGATAATATTATTACAATTGATGTAATTATTATAATTAATAATGAAGTACTTATGATTACATTAATTATTTACTTTATTTTATTGTAATCTTTTTAATTGGAAGTTAAATGTACTTTAAATATACTAAGTAAATTATCTACCTCATCAATAAACTGAAATATAAAGGAATAATCATACTACATCTACGAAATGTCAATATCATGCTGCTGCTTCAAATCCAAAGTGATGTGTTGGTGAAAAGTGGCATAAGATGTGTCGAGCTAAACACACTCCTAGGAATGTTGATCCAATAATAACATGTAGCCCGTGAAATCCTGTTGCTATAAAGAATGTGGATCCATATACTGCATCAGCAATAGTAAATGGGGATTCATAGTATTCATATGCTTGAAGAATAGTGAAATATACTCCTAATATTAATGTTAATATAAGTGCTTGCATTGTGTGTGAATGGTTTTTTTCTAATAGTCTATGATGGGCCCATGTTACTGTTACTCCTGAGGCTAGCAGAATTGCTGTATTTAATAAAGGTACTTGTATTGGATTGAATGGAGTAATCCCCCTTGGTGGCCATAGTATCCCTAATTCGATTGTTGGGGATAAACTTCTATGGAAAAATGCTCAAAAGAAGGATACAAAAAATAGTACTTCTGAAATAATAAATAAAATTATACCTCATCGTAGTCCCATTATAACTTGATTTGTATGTAATCCTTGGTATGTTCCTTCTCGTGAAATATCTCGTCATCATTGAATTATTGTAAGGAGTATTGTTGTTATACCTATTAATAATAGTACTATGTTTTGTTGGTGAAATCATCTAATTATACCTGTTGTTAATATTATTGCTCTAACGGCTCCTGTTGCTGGTCATGGGCTTTGATCTACTAAGTGATATGGGTGATTTTGGTTTGTTGACATTAGTTATTTTGATTCTCTAGAATAAATAGCAATTAATAAGGCAAATACATAAGACTGAATAAATGCTACGGCTGTTTCTATAATAATTAATATAACTTGTACTAAAATTAGTATTGAAAGTCCAATAATTTCTAATATTGTTCCTGTATTTCCAATTATTGATATTATTAAATGTCCAACTATTATATTGGCTGCTAATCGTACTGATAGAGTTATTGGACGAATTAGATTTCTAATCATTTCAATACCTACTATAATTGGCATTAATAGTGCTGGTACACCTTCCGGTACCAGGTGTGCTAATATATGTTTTGTATTATTAATTCATCCGAATAATATAAATGATAGTCATATTGGTAGGGCTAGGGTTAGGGTAAATACTAAGTGGCTTGATCTAGTAAATACATAGGGTAATAATCCTATTGAATTATTAAATAAGATTATTGAAAATATACTAATAAATATTAGAGTTCTTCCTTGATGGCTAATTATTCCTAGGAATGTTTTAAATTCTTCATGTAATTTTATTATTATCATATTATATAATATAGAGGTTCGTGATTGTATTAATCAAAATGGGGTAGGAATTATTAATAATCCCAAGAATGTTCTTATTCAATTTAATGAGATGTTTATAATTGATGATGTTGGGTCGAATGATGAGAATAATCTTGTTATCATTTTCAGTATTTAATTTTTGTTTTATTTTCTATTTTTTAAGATTGTTATTATTTAATACTTTATTATAATTATAATAGTTGACAATTAAAAATAAAAAATAAGTTAATATAAATATTGTGAATAGAATAATTCAATTTAATGGATATATTTGTGGAATAAAAAAGTATCCACAAGGATAATTTAGGTTTGACATTCCTATGTTATATATTAACTAACTCTTTTCATTTCATTAGAAGTAGTTGTTATTTTACTATTTTGTGGTTTAAGAGACCATTACTTACTTTTCAGTCATCTAATGATTCTTGTATAATTTTTATTAGTCAATTAATAAAAGATTTGTGAGTTGTAGTTTCAATAATAATTGGTATAAATCTATGATTAGATCCACAAATTTCTGAACACTGTCCAAAAAATAGACCAATTCGACTAATATTTACTCCCGCCTGGTTAAGCCGTCCTGGAGTGGCGTCTATTTTAATTCCTATGGATGACACGGCTCATGAATGCAATACATCTGCAGATGTAGTTAGTACTCGAATATCTATATTAATTGGTAGTACTGTTCGATTATCTACATCTAATAATCGAAACGAGTCTGAAGATATTTCATTTGTTGGGGCTATATATGAATCAAATTCTGCTTTTACAAAATCGGAGTATTCATAACTTCAATATCATTGATGCCCAATAGTTTTAAGAGTTAATGAAGGTTGATTAATTTCATCTAACAAGTATAATAAACGTAGAGAGGGTAGGGCAATAAAAACTAGGGTAATTGCTGGTATAATTGTTCATATTGTTTCTAGCGTTTGTCCTTCTAGAAGTATTCGATTTGTTAATTTGTTATTAAATAATGATGCTATTAAATATCCTACTAATACTGTAATTATAATTAAAATTAATATTGTGTGGTCATGGAAAAATATTATTTGCTCTATTAATGGGGAGGATCTATCTTGTAGTCCTACTTGATTTCAGGTTGCCACTTTTAAGTAAGGGGTATCCCTTATATTTGAAGCTTAAATTCAATGCACTTCTCTGCCACCTTAAAAATTAGTTGTTAGCAAGTAGCATTGGAAGCTCTGAATATGTATGTTCAGAAGGAGGTGACATTTGATATCATTCAATTGATGATGCTTGTTGTAGATTAAATAATGTTGGTCGGGTGCTTGTTATACCTTCTCAGGTAATAAAAATTATAATAATTACTGCTGTAAATGATAGGATTGATCCTAATCTTGAAACAATATTTCATATTGTATATGCATCTGGGTAATCTGAGTATCGTCGTGGTATTCCTCTTAATCCTAGAAAATGTTGTGGGAAGAATGTTAAGTTGACTCCAATAAATATTGAGATGAATTGAATTTTTAGTCAATTTGGATTTATTATTATTCCTGTAAATAGTGGGAATCAATGTACTAGTCCTGCTATAATAGCAAATACTGCTCCTATGGATAATACATAGTTGAAATGTGCTACTACATAGTATGTATCATGTAATACAATATCTAGTGATGAATTTGCTAATACTACTCCTGTTAATCCCCCTATTGTAAACAAGAAAATAAATCCTAATGCTCATAATATTGATGGGGAGTAATTAATTTGTGTTCCATGTAATGTTGCAATTCATCTGAATACCTTAATTCCTGTTGGTACGGCAATAATTATTGTAGCTGCAGTAAAGTATGCTCGTGTATCAACATCTATTCCTACAGTAAATATATGATGTGCCCATACAATAAACCCTAGAAATCCAATTGCTATTATTGCATAAATTATTCCAAGAACCCCAAATGTTTCTTTTTTACCTCTTTCTTGAGTTACAATATGTGAAATTATTCCAAATCCTGGTAGAATTAGGATGTATACTTCTGGGTGTCCAAAGAATCAGAATAGGTGTTGATATAAGATTGGGTCCCCACCACCGGATGGATCAAAAAATGAGGTATTTAAATTTCGATCTGTTAATAATATAGTAATCGCTCCTGCTAGAACTGGTAGTGATAATAATAGTAGAACTGCAGTAATTACTACTGACCATACAAATAATGGTGTTCGTTCTATAGATATTCCCATAATTCGTATATTAATTACTGTTGTAATAAAATTTACTGCCCCTAGAATAGAGGATACTCCTGCTAAATGTAATGAAAAGATTGATAAATCAACAGAGGCTCCAGCGTGTGCAATTCCTGCAGATAGTGGAGGATACACTGTTCAACCAGTTCCTGCACCACTTTCTACAATTCTTCCTGATAATAGTAGAGTTAATGACGGTGGTAATAATCAAAATCTTATATTATTTAGTCGTGGGAAGGCTATGTCTGGGGCTCCAATTATTAGAGGTACTAGTCAGTTTCCAAATCCTCCAATTATAATGGGTATTACTATGAAAAAAATTATAATAAATGCGTGTGCAGTTACAATTACATTGTAGATTTGATCATCTCCAATTAAACTTCCTGGCTGGCCTAATTCTATACGGATTAAGATACTTAATGATGTTCCAACTATCCCTGATCATACTCCGAAAATTAAATATATTGTACCAATATCTTTATGATTAGTAGAAAATAATCATCGTTGCAAAATGAGATGACTGAAAGTTATATAGGTGATAAACTGTAAATTTATTTATGAGTTTAAAACTCTCTCATTAAATTTTGGCTTTATAGTTAAGAATAATAATTTTGAACTGCAATTTCAGGGTGATACGTTGTATGTATTAAGGCCTAAAAGAATATCATTTATTTATGACTTTGAAGGTCATTAGTTTAAAATTAACTTAAGTCCTTATAAAGACCTTATAAAGACATATAGATTGGTTGAATTATTGGTAGTCCACAGACTGAGAGAAAAATTGTGACTACCGATAGTACTTGTTCTTTTAAATTTAATGGTTTGTTGTTAATAATGTTTCATATGTTAGTTTTATAATTTATTAAAATTGATGTAAGTGAGGTTCGTAAGTAATAGTATAGGGTTAATAGTGATATGTTAATTAGGATTAGGATTATAGTTAATTGTTTAAAGTTGGTTATTTGAATAATAACTATTCATTTTGGTAAAAACCCTAATAGGGGTGGTAGCCCACCAAGAGATAATATTGATATGAATAAAGACATTTTTTTGATAGGGGGAAGTTTTAATATAAA
Organism: Lepisma saccharinum; assembly: GCF_977018435.1. Lineage (NCBI taxonomy): Eukaryota > Metazoa > Arthropoda > Insecta > Zygentoma > Lepismatidae > Lepisma > Lepisma saccharinum. Next base: position 22,907,192 of record NC_139243.1, on the reverse strand, counting down.
CAGTTGATGAATGTAGTATGTTTTGTTTATTGAAAATAGCATAATGGTGGAGGTAGTTATAAGGGTGTATAGTAGTAAATATATTAATCAGGTGTTGTCTTCTGATGTTATTCTTAGGATAATTCATGATATGTGGTTAATTGATGAAAAGGCTATAATTTTTCGTAACGAGGTTTGATTTAATCCTCCAATTGCCCCAATAATTGCTGATGTTCTAATTGTTAAAATTAGAATTATGTTTAAATCGTCAATTACATAACTAAGTAATGTTGATGGATCAATTTTTTGAATAGTTGTTATTACTAGACAGTTAATTCATGTTATTCCTTCTATAACTTCTGGTATTCAAATGTGAAATGGAGCAGCTCCTATTTTTATTAGTAAAGCTATAATCAGAAGTTGGGTCTGTATATTGAAATTTGCAGCATTAATTATAATTAATGCTGCAGCCAAAATTATTGATGATGCTAATGTTTGAATTAGGAAATATTTAAGGGATGCTTCTGTATTTCGTTGATTATTTGGTGTTGAAATTAATGGAATAAAAGATATTAAATTAATTTCTAAGCCTATTCAGGCTCCATATCATGAGGTGGAAGAAATAGAAAGGAGGGTTCCTATTGTGAGGGTCAATAGGAATATTATTTTTTTGGGGGTTGTGAGCATTAAAAAGGGAAGGATTAATTATAGACCTTCATATGTGGGGTATGAGCCCTCTAGCTTAATTAGCTTACCTTTTTATTATATTTTCGTGTATGATGCACTATGGGGTTTGATACCATTGGAGAAAGTTTAATTCTTTCAACTATAAAAATTCATTTTTTATTAAAAATGAGTTAATAAGAACATGTTTAAATTTCATGTATACTTTACCCTATCATGGTAATCCTTTTTCAGACATCTTATTTATATAAAAATTATAATAGTGGGCTAATAATATTATTTATTAGACTTTTATTTTTATGATCAATAAGTAGAACCTATTTATTAAATAATATAAAATACTTCAGAATCATTTTTAATTTTATCCAATATTTTTTTAAGTTTTTGTAGTCTAACTTAAAGTAATTGACTTAATTAACATGTCATTTTAACACTTATTGAGTCTAGAGAAAAAAGAAGTTAATATATCTATATAGAACACAATTTTGAGGGAAAAAAAATTGTGTTCTATATAGTACGGGAAAGTGAGTAAAAATAAAAAAGGGAGGAAGTTTTCGTGAGATAATTTCTAATTATAATCTAATTTAATATAATACATACTATGTAATAATAAAGAACCTCTCTTTATATTTTAAAATTAAAGTTTTATTCTAGCTTTAATCTCCCTAGTTAAATTTTACATATGTATTTACTAAAGAGAGGGAAAACTTCCTCCAATTTTTTATGGGTTGAGATGGTGTATTTGGATTTAGTTCGCAGTGTGTGGATTTGTTTAATTTTAATGTAAATTAGATTACAGGATTTTAAGTTTTAATATTTATTTTGTCCGGCTAAATTCGTGCCAGCTGCCGCGGTTAGACGTGGGGACATAAGTGGAGGGCTGTTGACTTAATTGTAGTAATAATTGATTTTTGGTTGTTTATATTTTATTTATTAGGTGAAATTTTTAATATAATTTGTTCTTTATTTTATTAATTCTATAAAGATGATATATTAAACTAGGATTAGATACCCTATTATTATCATTGTGAATTTGGTTTGAGTAGTATTAGTTATGATCTTGAAACTCAAAGAATTTGGCGGTGCTTTATTCTATTTAGAGGAACCTGTTCCGTAATCGATATTCCGCGTTTTATTTGACCTATTATTGTAAAATATCAGTTTGTATACCGCCGTAATTTGAATATTTAAATATATATATTCTTTTTTTCTATTAAAATATATTTCAGGTCAAGGTGCAGCTTATTAGTGGGTGGAGATGGGTTACATTATGTTGATTTGGATAATGTATTGGAAAATTATATTTGAAATTGGATTTAATTGTAATTTTGTTTTAGAATAACATTTTGGTTTATTAGCTCTAGGGCATGCACACATCGCCCGTCGCTCTCATTTATTTAGGTGAGATAAGTCGTAACATAGTAGGCGTACCGGAAGGTGTGCCTAGTTTGAGTAACATCAAAATATTTCTATTAGTTAGAATATTCATTTACATTGAGTAGTTAGTCGTGCAATTCGATATATTTTGATAGAAATTTTATTACTATTTGAATTTTGTTTATAAATTGTTTATATATGAAAAGGAATTCTATTGGGGTTGGTTATATATTTAGCATATGGGTCATTCCACGTCAATTCATCCAGGCCATGTCACCCACCATCCCCGATTTTGATGAAATTCGGTATGCTTATAGAACTTTTGATGCTGATTACAAAAATGACAACTTTTTTAAAATTGGTCAAGGGGTTCAGAAGTTACGCGCTTTTTAAGATCTCCGTGTACGCCACATCCGGCTCCACTTTGAATGACACGCATTAGGTTATAAACGATCGTATCTTCCCTCGGGTTTGCTGTAGAAACTTCAAGTTTGTTTTCTTTTGTTCAGAATAGTATAAGCTTTCATTTAAATAACGTTTCAGATGAATGCATCAGTAAACATGTATTTTTATATATAGTTTTGTGTATTTTTTTTAGAAAATAAATGACTAACTTCAAGAGCGAATTTCATGCAATGCCCCCCCTTCAATTTCCCCCCAATTTTATATGGAGGTAGCTCAGAGTGTGTACTAATGCCTGATGAAAAAATTGGGATGGGCGGTTCAGAGACAGGGTGATAAAAAAATCATTTGCATAAAATGACATTAAAAGTAAATCTTATTAAAAATGCTTATGTATTTAGCACAAATCCTGAAGTACAATATGTTTCAAGTTACAATATTCAAAATTTATGTTCACTAAGCATAGGCGTAACCTGGCGGGGACAAAGGGAAGCACTTGCCCCCTCCAAAATTTATAGATTAATTTTAAAATTTGCAAGTAATAATTACAGTGGAACCCCGATTTAAGTTCCTCGATGTTACATTTTCCTTCATTTTGCATTCAATCTTGATGGTCTGGTTAGAAATTTTCCATGATTTTATATTTTCCCACGTATTAAGTTTTTTCAGCTTGGTCTCATGCATAACGTAAAATTGAGGTTCCACTGTATCTAAGTTAGTTTCAACAGTCTTCATTTTTTAAAATTTTATATATTATATAATTATATATATAATTATTATTAACATTCCCAAGTTTAGCAAGTTTATCTTCGAGAACATTCTTTTTGTGCATTTTATCTCAATATGGAAGTTCTTTTTTGGCTACTCTTCATGGGGATACGTAATATGAAGTAAGAATTAATACTACACATTTGTGCTGATTGATGTTTTTTCAAATGGAGCTTTTTCGCCACATACCACAGAAAATATCCTTCTGACGGGATGGTTGGAACAGTAAAAATACTTGTAAAGACTTCTATAGTATAAAGCAACAAGTACGGCAATTATGTACCAATTCCGTAGAAATAGTATTCAAGGCATAAATTTCTTAGTAATCATCTAGGGTGAAATGACAACAACCCACAGTACAATGTGTCAGCGATTGCAAAGTACTACATCAGTACCAGGAAGTATGCACTATTTTGAACTTACAGGTTCTGTAAGTTACTTTTTACAAGTAACTGAGTTACAGTCAATCATTAAAAAAGTTACTCAGTTATTGTTACTGGTACTTTGAAAGTAACTGAGTTTCTTTTACAGTTACTGTAACAGTAACGTACTGTTAATGATCATTTATTTGTGTAAACGTTACACAAAATCAATGATCAAGAAGACTTCCATGTTTTACTTATGTTTCTAGTACATAATATGTATTCATATATTTACATTATTACTGCTAATAAATGATGGAAAACACAGTCAACTTTGCTTGAACGATTATAATTAAAAATCATTTGTATGCTGACTACGGTATTTTGAATATGGTGTCATTGATTCCACTTGCACCTATTTCTTTCTCCTCCATTCCAAGTTCAACAATATCCAAAGATCCACTCCCTCGACAATGACTTTTTCCTAGTTGTACAACAACATTCCAAACGAACGCAGCAGTCTACCAAAAGCAATGGAGTTTTCACATACAATTAGAAATGAATTACAGTAAAGCGTGGATGTTCTAAATTTAGCATGCAACAAAGTATAGCTTCCTTGCCAGCAATTCCAAGTAAATCCTTTCACGTAGCATCTGGAGAAGGTACATATTTTATTTTTATAGTCTGGAACAGAATTGTCCAATTTAGCTATTTCCCTATTGCAAAAAGTAACTCTGTTACCATTGTTAACGTTACAGGTACTTACTTTTAAAAGTAGCAAGTTACAGTTAGAATTCCTAAATAAAAAGTAACTGTTACTTGTAAAAGTAACTAGTTACTTCGAAACACTAGCTGTTTAACAGTCAGAGCAAAAATAGTAAGTGCTGATGTGGAATATGTTTTCTATAGCTGTATGGTTTGACTTCTGTGAAGAAGTGGCTTTCGAATTCCAACAGTGAACAGTTATGTAGTAGCATGTGTGTGCGTGACTCAAACTTGTTTGTAGGATTGCTTCAAAAGTCCACGTGAAAATGGCGATGCAGCTATTAAATTCTTGCATCCACTTTGTCCATCAACTTCCCACTACTGGCCAAAAAGTATGCTGTGTCCAGTGGACATTAACAATACAAATGGATGAACATATGTACTTAGTGATAAGTCAAATACTTTAGTGTGTTTGAAATGGTCAAAATATCCATCTAAAATGTGAACGGCACAATTTATAGTACATGAAATTTTGGCAATGCATAAAGTACAATTTTTAAGTACTATCTTAATGGGTCACTTGGAAACTTTCTTCGGGTTGAGATAATCGCAAAGTTATCCATCGCATAAAAATAGTGTCCAGGATTATTTGATAAATACATTTGAAAAATCACAATTATTACTCTTTATTCGTTTGTTCCTCAAGTGCCAGGAGGATCACAAAATATATTTAACTTATAAATTTTGGAGAGGGCCAGTGCTTTCCTTTGTCCCCGCCAGGTTACGCCTATGCTTAGTGAACATAAATTTTGAATATTGTAACTTGAAACATATTGTACTTCAGGCTTTGTGCTAAATACATAAGCATTTTTAATAAGATTTACTTTTAATGTCATTTTATGCAAATGATTTTTTTTTCACCCTGTCTCTGAACCGCCCATCCCAATTTTTTCATCAGGCATTAGTACACACTCTGAGCTACCTACATATAAAATTGGGGGGAAATTGAAGGGGGGGCATTGCATGAAATTCGCTCTTGAAGTTAGTCATTTATTTTCTAAAAAAAATACACAAAACTATATATAAAAATACATGTTTACTGATGCATTCATCTGAAACGTTATTTAAATGAAAGCTTATACTATTCTGAACAAAAGAAAACAAACTTGAAGTTTCTACAGCAAACCCGAGGGAAGATACGATCGTTTATAACCTAATGCGTGTCATTCAAAGTGGAGCCGGATGTGGCGTACACGGAGATTTTAAAAAGCTCGTAACTTCTGAACCCCTTGACCAATTTTTAAAAAGTTGTCATTTTTGTAATCAGCATCAAAAGTTCTATAAGCATACCGAATTTCATCAAAATCGGGGTTGGTGGGTAACATTTTCACGAAATTCTGGATGATTTGACATGGAATGACCCATATATAAATTAGTTTGTTATAGATTATTAGTACAGTGTTGGGATTTATTAAATATATGAAATATTAATTTTTATTATAGGAGATGTTAATAATCGTACCTTTTGTATCACGGAGGATTAAATTTTAATTGAATATTCTGTTTTCTCGAAGGGTGAGGAGCTAGTAGATTAATTTTAAGGTAAAAGTGTTATATTTTTCTGTTAAAATTGCTATTTGTAATAAAATGTTATTCGACTTACCTTATATCTAGTTATTGGGGAATTATATTTAATATAGCTTTACATTTTAATATTTTTTATATTAATATATATATTATAATATTAATGTTTAGTTATGACTAGGGGGATGTGCTTCTGGTTAATATGTTGATTATAACTTTGTAATAAACTATTATATTTATTGGTTTGGAGATTGCTAATTTTTGTAATTTTGTTATAATTTATTTGGAATTTTATTAAAAATTTAGTTTGGTTTTGCTTTCTTACTTAATTATATGTTTTAATTGGCTTTATTTTGAAATTATGATTCTATTAGTATATTTATTTAATTAATTAAAGGAATTAGGCAAAATTTATTCTCGCCTGTTTATCAAAAACATCTTTTCATGGTTTTTATATGAAGTATAACCTGCCCAATGACACTTGTTTAATGGCCGCGGTATTTTGACCGTGCGAAGGTAGCATAATCATTAGTCTTTTAATTGGGGGCTAGAATGAATGGTTGGACGAGGAATAGACTGTCTTTAGTTAATTAATATATAATTTTACTTTAAAGTGAAAAGGCTTTATTTTTTTAAGGGGACGATAAGACCCTATAGATCTTTATATTATTTTAATAATGTTTTGATTAGCAGTATAAAACTATATATATTATTAAATAATATTTCGTTGGGGTGATGGGAAGATAATAATTAGCTCTTTTTATTTAATATTCAATAATTTTTGTTATTTGGGATCCATTTTTAGTGATTTAAAGAATAAGTTACCTTAGGGATAACAGCGTAATCTTTCTTGAGAGTTCCTATCGACAGGAGGGGTTGCGACCTCGATGTTGGATTAAGATATCATTTGGGTGTAGCATTTCAAATTTGATGGTCTGTTCGACCTTTAATTTCTTACATGATCTGAGTTCAAACCGGCGTGAGCCAGGTTGGTTTCTATCTCTTAATATTAAAAGTGTTTTAGTACGAAAGGACCAAATACTTATATTATATATGTAATATTGACTAATAGTAATTACTATTATGGCAGAGAAGTGCATTGAATTTAGAATTCAATAATGAAGATAAATTTCTTTTTATAGTAGATGATATTAGATTTACTTATTGGAATTATTTCTTTTATTATTTTAGTTGTGTGTATTTTAATTAGAGTTGCTTTTTTTACTTTATTTGAGCGCAGGGTATTAGGTTATATTCAAATTCGTAGGGGACCTAATAGGGTTGGAATTTTTGGTATTTTTCAACCCTTTGCTGATGCAGTTAAATTATTTACTAAGGAGCAAACATTACCTACTTTGAGAAATTATTATCCATATTATATATCTCCAGTTTTTAGTTTATTTTTATCTTTGGTCGTTTGGGTTGTTTTTCCATATCATACCTTATTATTTAATTTTTATTTGGGGGTGTTTTTCTTTTTATGTTGTATGAGAATAGGAGTATATAGAGTAATATCTGCTTGATAATATATGCCGATATCTCAATCATTTCACGCACATCATCAACATTACTGGCAACAACAGACGTGGATGGACGACCTTCACGAAATTCATCACTGAGAAATGTGCGACCTCGCTGGAATTCGGAAAACCAATTGTACAGTCCTATTGGATGGTGCTTCATCCCAAAAGTCAAATGAAGTCGCTCGATAAATTGTTTCGGTGTTAAACTACATTTGAAATCATAAAAAAATCATTGCCCGAAAGTGTTCACGAGAAATTTCCATTTCTCACACGAAACTACTTCTTCAAACTGCTGTGAAAAATAAACGAATAGGCCTAAACCAACAATCAAAGATAATTTAAACATAAAAAAGGTCTATTCTTCCGATTTTTATAATAGTGGAACACTAGCGCCACTGTTGGTGGTAGTTTGCAGAAACATTTCCAGCAGTCCTCGTATACATATTTTTACATAGAATGTGGTATTTGCGCCATTTCTTTAGTTTTCATTGACAAATGGATATATATATTTGTAGGATAAATATTCAGAATATGATTTCCCTAAAAATTGTGGCCGGCCAATCAGCTGCTTTCACATAATGTAGTTTTAAATCTTGAAAATCACACCGCAAAACTCACGGTTCCTTGTGTGCCTTTTTATATATATTTTTTTAACTACTGATATTTTTCAAATAATTCCTACTGAGTCGGGGACTATGACTGCAGGTCAGCGATCACTATTTCAAAATAACCTGGTAAATTTTAAAAATATATAGAGAAACCAATTTAGAATAATTACTACTTTTTTAATGTTAGGAGCCTAAACAATTGCACGAGAATGATGGATATGACGGAAGACTAAGAAAAATATTTTATTATAGTTGCATTTTATATATATATTTCAGTAATTTTTCTACACATATTTCGCTTGTTTTGGCTACATAAAAATCGGAGAATTAATAATGGCTGATTAAATGTCATCTTGTGGCTCACCTGGATCTCGTCTAGTCTCAAAATTATAAACCCACACGCTTATTAAACAATTTAATAACCTTAGTTTTTGCACATTAAACATTTCTGATTAATTTTGTGTAGCTGATTACAAATATGTTATTCGTTTGCAATGCAGATATTTTTCATAAAAATCTTGGATATCATATCTTAGAAGAGGATGTTATGGGGATAAGGTACAGTCTCGCATAAAGTACATTTTTTTTCAATTCTGTCAGAATGCTGGCGAATATGATAAAGAAAGAGAACAATGGATTCCAGGTTATGGATTTCTCCTCACGTTCCAGTTGTAAGCAAAACTTAAGTCGATTATTACGCTATATAAAGCTTATTAAAATATTAATAATTGTGTTTAAATCCCAAGGAATTTCTTACGGAGAATGAAAATATTGGCTATTCAACTTTTCTTCAGTTCGGCACCGACCCGCATCCTATATCTCACTTGTACTGGGTGTCTGGCCTTATTTGTATTTTTGCTATTTAGGGTCTATTTTCTGCCACTTTTGGCTAATGACGACAATGAGGATGATTAGATGAAATTGACGAAGAAACATTCACAAATAACACCCATGGGTCTCTCGCCTTATGTAATGCGAATTGCATAATATACTAAAAAATCTACACTTCAAACTCTGTAACTTAAAAAAATAATCCTTACAAAATAAGCACTGCACATAACAGTACAGTGAAACAGTAATAGAATGTTTATTTAGATATAAATTATTATTTAGGCGCTTCAGACGAAATCGCAGTTCATCTTGCAATTATATGTGCGAGGTATATATTGTTTTCCATTGCGACTTTTCCTGGTGAAAGTGTTTGGACAGTATTTCTTCATTCACCTCTCCAAATTCGATTTCAACTAGTCTACATGAAAATATAGAAAGCGTAATGCTAGAGCCATTTAGTAACCAATTGGATGGCAACATTGAATTTAGGATTGCAACAATTATTCGTGATTTTTGCTTCAAATCTCCCAACCTTAACATGTGCAATTTCCACTCGATATATCGTTGATATGCTAATTAGCAGGGCTCGAAAAATTCCGGTCGTCAGGTCGCCATGGCGACTAAAAATTTCAGCCTGGCGACTGATCTTTTGCTGTAATATACTACATTTTGATGATTCTAAGTTCAAATTGCAGTACAGTGTAAGTTAGCAAATGTTTGTTTTTATCAACGTTGTGAACATTCCATAGAGTTAGTAACAATTTCTTACCCTTTGTCCATCAACACCCCATTTCCTGCTTTCTCAAATAATTTAGCGATGTTTTGAATACCGTGATGCTTAACCTCTTATACAGAGTGTTACAAAAGTCGCACAACCAAATCTTTGGAAATGTATATCATGAAAACTGTAAAAGATATTTACACCGGGTTTTCTGCATTATAAAGCCTCATCAATTGAGATATTTTTCAATGATTAAAATTATCAGTTCCAGGGTGGCGACAGACCTGGAAAACCGGGAAAAGTCAGTGAATTTGAGGTGTCAAAAAAAGTCAGGGAAATGTCAGGGAATTTTGTCTTCATTGATATTATTTCTTTTTTTTCCCCCCCAAGATTTCGTTATGGAACTCTGCACGGGAACAGAAAATCTCGTTCATAAGTTTCGGCCTCAACTTTTAGGCCCCTTTTATGCGCAACACAACCACGCCAGCAGAAACCAGTGATGGCAGGAGGAGGAGGAGAGAGAGAGAGAGAAATTTCTCTCGCCCGGGCTTCTCGGCGGGAATTTTAAATTCGAACACTCTTTGGAGGAAAATTGTTATAAGTCGGGCGCTATGGGAGCAATCTACTTTACTTCGGATAAGTTTTGTTTTGCAGCTAAAACATCAGCGCATACAACCGTGTACAATTCAGATCACCGGACCGAGGAAGGGGGCTTAGGGGGGGGGAGAGGCACGTCCCCCGAATTTCAATGGAAAAAAACATAAAAATCTGTAGTTTGCTCCATCTTCTCCCGCTTTTTTGGGGACAAGGCGCGAACTTTACTATTATTTTCAAAGAATGGACATTTTTCAAGAGAATGAAACATGTTTCATGTTCTTGGGTGCCATACAAGTTGAATAATAAGCCAAAATGTGATTTTTTTACGAAAAATAGGTAATTTGCTTTTTTGGAGGAAAATTGTTATAACTCGGGCACTTCGGATAAGTTTTGTTTTGCAGCTAAAACATCATAGCATGCAACCGTGTACAATTAAGAAGGCCGAACCGAGGAAGGGGAGTTTGGGGGGCGCAACCCCTGAATTTCAATGAAAAAACATAAAAATCAGGAGTTTGCCCCCTCTTCTCCCGCTATTTGGGAGGATGGCGCGAACTTTAGTATTATTTTCAAAGAATGGATATTTCTCAAGAGAATGAAACACGTTTCATGTTCTTGGGTGCCATACAAGTTGAATAATAAGCCAAAATGTGTTTTTTTTTTTGTGTTTTTTGTTTACGAAAAATAGGCCATTTGGAGGAAAATTGCTATAACTCGGGCACTATGGGAGAAATCTACTTCGGACAAGTTTTGTTTTGCAGCTAAAACATCATAGCATGCAACCGTGTACAATTCAGAACGCCGAACCGAGGAAGGAGGGTTTTGGGGTGCGACTACCGAATTTCAATGAAAAAAACAACATACAAATCTGGAGTTTGTCCCCTCTTCTCCCGCTATTTTGCGAAGAATGCGCAAACCTTAGTATTCTCTTCAAATAATGGAAGTTTCCAAAGAGATTGAAACATGTTTCATGTTCCTGGGTGCCATACATGTTAAATAATGAGCCAAAATGTGAAACTCTGTTTGGAAATGTGGCATGGATATGTTGCGGAGAGGGGGGGGGGGAGGTTGATCATCAATATGAATTTGCCAGCTTGCTCAGAGTTTCCACCCAAACATAAGAGTATGAAGGTCCAAAAAGCACATTCATTTCGTAATCAGCACCATGATACCATATGGTATCATCGGGCCAGTATGACCTTACTCTGGTGATACCATATGGTATCATCGGGGGAATAAATATTACGTGGAAAATGCATTGAATTATCATTTTTTCTTGTCCGTATGGGAGTAGTAAGGGAACTTGTCAACAGATGGAGGGGATAAGAGCGGGTGGTGCCGTCCGACAGTTGGCATTTTGTTGGGCAAACTGAAGGAACATGGAAATAAATAGGTTCCATTGATTTTTGTCGAATATCGCCACCCGACAAGGTATCTCACTACAACATACGACAATAATTGCATGGACTGCAACATCCAACAAGAATCGCATGCATAAACAAGAAGAGCTTTAGACTGCAAATATGCTGCTGGAATTGTATTACTCTTCTGGCTCACTTCACCTTATTTAATGTAGCCGCGCTTACGAAGGTTTTCTTTCATCATCCTGACGTATTACTTGATTTTGATTTGATTTGATTTGTTTTATTTTACTTCGCTTTTTGTGCCACCTTTGGCTAATTTGCGAAGATGGGAATGAGGCATGATATGATGAAATTGATGAATGGACACTTACAAATATCCATGCCCAGGCCAGGATTCGAACCCGGGACCCCTAGCGTCGTAGCGCCTGACGTATTACTGGTTTCGCACAAGTTAACATACGTTTACAATGACATTGCACTATTCTTAGATATCAAGAAGAATCCAACCAAACGGGATATATATTGCAATGAAATTAACGCCACTCTCTGTCCTGTCTGTTTAAACTCGTGAGAGATGGTAATTAATCTCTCACTGAGTAACGTTAATGTCCAATATTATGAAATAAAATGCTAATAATAAATACGTAAATATTTTAATATTATATTTAGTCGAATCATTCAATCATCAAAGCAAATCACTTTCTGCAAGAATTGACTTTTCTCTGCCAGCCCTGCTAAATTTTCACTTTCCATCTACTGATTTATACGAGGGGTGGCCAGAAAGTAATTTCCAATTAGTAGGGACATTGATTTTTCGCAAACGCCAAAATCGTGAAAAATGGTAATTGCTGCAAAGTTAGTTTATGAATGTGCAGAGATGCCTGGACACATTTTTCGTCCGTTCGAAAAATCGAAATAATGCGAATTTGGCATAAAATGCGAATTTGCGTTTCTAGCGATTTTTTAAAAAGAAATGTCCTAAAACAACGAAAAATTCCATAAATTCCAACATTCTTGTCTTTTCTAGGCCATGTTTGTGTACATAGAACATGCAAGTTTTCCAACATTTTACTCAAGAGTAAACTAGAGAGTTATACGTACATGGAATAATTCCGACAGCCACATTAAATCATGCATTTCCCACAATTTTTTCAACTTGTATCAAAACCATTTGCATCACAGAGCAAAGTGGCAGGGTTCTAACAGGAGATCGAGTGCGTATCTACCGTCACACGGGAGCCACATCTTCGTATTTGTCGCATGAGATATGTTTTGAATTACCAAGCTAAGTGCGCACCATCGGCATTTGTTGAGCGAGTAATAATGGAGCTCAGTCCTTAGGGCGTCTGACTACTATGCGAGAGACCCGGGGTCGATCCCCTGCGGGGAAGAATCGGGATGTTTTCCACCTATTCAAACTGCTCCGGCACCCACCCAGCATCATACGAAGCTGGTACCTTGAGGAAACTTTGAGGAATAACGGTAGCTAGGAGCGTGGTGCTGATCACATCACCCCCACCTTCAGCCGTGATCACACCCTTATACACCTTCATGGAAAAGTTCAGGGGAGCACTTAACTTTTACTTCCTCAAAACTCTGTTCCAACATATCAAACTGTCTCGAAAATACGTAGACCATGCGACCTACAATTTAAAATAATAGTTTAAAAGCACAATGGAGTATTAAGTTTCGGTATATTTGGCAGATAAATGTTCTAAAACAAAAACGCGTATTTTGGGAAACGTAACACTAACAAGTCAAAAAAAGATAATGCCAATTTTTGGTGCCATAATATATCGGTATCTGTCACGTGAGAATGATTGATTTTAATTTTTTGGGTGCGTCGCTACTTATGGTCATTATGCATCCTTCAGTGTATACGGGGAAAATTCCATTATCTAAAATCCTTACCTTAAAATTAAAAAAGGGGTATGGAAAATAACTTTCCCAAAATGACTTTCAATATATCGAACTCTCACGAAGAGGCGTAAGCCATGTGACACAATTTGAAACAGTAGTTTAAAAACACCATGAAGGTATAATTTCAGATATTTTCCAGAAAATGTGCTAAAATGAAAATGTGAATTTTGGTAAAAATAACACCGTATAGTAAAAAATAAGAAATAAGAAAATCATTAATTTTAACAAAATATCAAGGTCCCTACCGATTAGGAATAAATAAAACATGAATATCAGTTGTAATTTATTGCATTAGTAACAGTGAGTCCTAACTTAATTTTCGGCATAATCACCGCCGTTGTTCTGGCATTTGTCGTAGCATGGCAGTAAATTTTGTATGCCCATGGCATATGTGTCTGACAGCAAAGACTGGAACTATCTCTACCGCAGTGTAGCTGTCAAATCCATGCCCTGCCAGAAACCTCTTCATCTAAACAAAGAGATGAAAGTCGGTACATTCAACACCAGGGATGTACAGGGAATGGTCCAAGATCTCTCACCTGAAGTGATGCAAAGGGCCCGTGTGTACTCAGCTGTATGGGGTTGTGCACATTCGATTGGCCTTCCGTGAATTGTCTGCACCATCTTCTGACCATCCTATCACTCACGACGGCCGGTCTGCACACCTCACACAATTGCTGGTGGCTCTGTGCCAAATTCCGAGCGTGCAATGTAGGCTACATCTCAGTCGGTGGGAGACTGTATGATGGCCGCGTGCACCAACGCCGATTATTTCGAAGTTCAGATGAACGAGATCAATTTTAATCCACTCTAAATGAACTTTGTTTAAAGATTTGCATTGCACCAACGAAAAACGACGTTCACGAGATTCCGTTCAAATGATCCGAGATTAATTTGTAAGGCTATACCTGATTGGTTGGCTAAAACAAATGACAATCAAGAACCCCACAGAGTAGTGTGATGTGTTAAAGTATCAACGTGTAGGAGAAGAAAGTAATTCGGGCCGCAAATTTATCTGAATTTGAGAAATGTACTGATCAACCTTGTCGACGAGTACAAGGATGTAGTAGGGTGTAAGGAAATAATAATCTTAAAAAAGAACTGACGGCACAAGACAAAAGGATAAGGAGAAAGCATGGAACCTTCTCCTACGGGACTTCAATGCCTACGCTGAACTTCACTCACTCATTAAAGATATTTTATTATTATTATTACTGTATTGTGGTAAGTATTTGAATTTTTCATGTCTAAATTCTTATATATTGATATTGTCGTGTTGTGTAAGTAACATGTATTTTCGTAAATTTATACAATCATATTTCCAACACCATGTAGCAATATCGTAACATTGCTCTGTTCTAATTTACCTTGCACTTACACATGTTTTGTGTCTGGGATAGAAAGTACAGTATTTAGAAACATTTCGACTTTGCACCACAGAACCACAAATTATTATTATTATTTTGGCAGTTTTTAGTTTACTTTACAAATTTCTCGAATTATCAGCATTGTACATCCAACATCTCTAGCGTTTGCACGCCCTCGATATCACCTTCTTCCGCTCTTTTTATATTGAAAAACAACTGCCTGCAGTCGAAGCGTCAGCATCGTGAACCAGGATCAGACACCAAAACGGTGGCGAATGGCCGATCAGAAGATAAACTCGTTTTGATGTTCCTAGATCGCGATCAAGTGTTGAACCGGATTTTTCCAGTGATCCTTTCCCGATCCGAGTTTAAAATTTGATCTTCGTTCGTGCACACGGCCATGAGAGCTGCAATCTTTAACTTAGAACTGTCCTAAAATGGCTGCATTGCAACTGTACCAGATTACAGCTACATGCCACTTCTTCCTGCCTGCATGTGTGTGTGTCTATCTCTGACCACTAGTGCTGCGTATAAGCACTATTGGAGCTTTTTCAGGATGCCCCTCGTATATGAAATTTCACAAACTTTTATTATTAGTGTGTTCCTGTTTTAATGTGTGGTTAGCTAAATCAGATACCTATACAATGACATTCTATAAATTCCTTGCGTCAGCATTAATGGTATAACTGCATGTTGTCAGTTTCACAGTACTTCACTTGGATATACTGTACTGAAGCAGAAATCCCATTGATAATCTAAGGAAATATGACACTTTATTTTGTTTGATTCAATTGTTTCACTTATATTCAAGAGTTAAGTTGTTTACTTTACAGAGAAGAGAGAAGTAGCTTTATGCATTGAAAAATGAGTTCGCACTCATGGTTCTTGCAAGCAGAGGGTTCCAAACCTCAGTGGAAATATCAACATATAATACCGAGAATGTATGAAATACAAATTGTATTTCTTAATCAATCACTATTCACTCTTATCTCATTTAGTCGTAACTTTAAAAATAATCAAGTATTTTATTTTAAACTTACTGCGTATGACAAAATTCCGTAATTCTTCCCTAGCTTGTGAATTGTAATAATTTTCCAAATTCACTATTTTGCAGTTTGAAGTCAAATCATAGAGAATATATAAATTAAATCAATTTCATAGAAGATAATATTGGTACTTAAGAAAACCATACGTGGATCTGTATGAGTTTATTATTTCCATTTGCAAAAACATCTTATTATTTCCATTTGCAAAAACATCGTTTTAGTTTAGTTTGTAATTGTCATGGAAAAATGTAAATTTTGTCCTGGAAAACCTGGAAATGTCAGGGAATTTTATTTCTGCTTGTTTGTAGCCACCCTGAGTTCACTCTGTACAGAAAATTATATAAATTAATAACTGACGGAAAGCAGCATTCAAATTTTCCCAGAAATGAACTTCTGAGAAGAAAAATATGTAAGAAATTATCAAAGGGTCATAATTAGACATTTGATGACTGATGCCATGTCAGTCTGTCATTTGCGACCAATATTGGTCATGTGCAACATTTGCTGCATTTTTGACTGGCGGGTTGAGTGAAAAGTGCCATGTTTGGGACATATATCCGTATGTGGCAACACTAGCAGGTCGAAATATTGCCAACAGTCGCATGCAACATGTGTCTACGTATTGGTTATACATCAACGTGAAAAATCAAGATTTTTGTGCAGAAATTGGACTCTTGAGAGAATCCTAGGCTGCTCCTGGTTACATTGTTCTCTTCGCTGACTTTCGCCGCTACTGTGCCTGTTTTTTTCATTCATTCAGCATGGCGTATTCATTGGAGCAGTGCGTGTGCATTGCTGAAGAGTATTTTACTACTCATTCTTACACTCATGTGCAAGAGGTTTTCCAATAAAAATACCCTGCTTCTGCTGTACCTTACAAAGCAACGGTTTTGCAACCAGTCAAACACAAACAAATGATCCCACAAATTGTTTAAGAGTTGGTATTTATTGTTGAAAATCAGTTCTCAAATGTTTTCAGAAAATTAACAATGTATTTGAAAAGAATGTAATTGCTCTTATTTAGATAGATGCTAACATAAATTTATTAACCCAGTGATAGCCTACAGGATTAGTTTAGTGCAGAAAACCCGGTGTAAATATTTCTTACTATTATCATGATATACATTTTCAAAGTTTGGATTGCGCGAGTTTGAGACATACTGTACGTAGTATGCACAATTGATAGTAGGTGGTTTCCTGGCGCCTGATTTTCAGAGCTGGCGTCTAGCTTTGAAGAAAATTTTTCGAACACTGCTAATTAGGACTGCATAGTTGCCAAAAATTCTGTTAATCACCAAACTAGAAATTAGTCCTATTTTGCGACTGATAATTTCGAACAGTGGTCCGGTTTCGTCTCAGGATCATCCGTATCTTCGATGACTCACACTCAAGCTGTAGCCGATTCGGTGACCGAGTGCATTTCGATCTCGCAAGACCACCGGGTTCGAGTCCTGGGCTGGACATGGCTTGGTCTTTCATAAATTTCTTCTAATCACTCATCTTCGTCGTCGCGATTAGACAAAGTGGCTAGAAAGCGACCCATACGATAAATCTCAAGCTGTAAACAGGGGGAAACGACATGCTACACGCTCGCCAGAGTAGGCGACATAACTTATCTAGGGTTCCTACGCGTCTGGAAAACGGAAATGTCAGGGAATTTTGCGGATCGTCTGGAATTTACATGCATTTTGGAATCTGCAAGAGTAAAAAGTTGCAAAATGAACAAGCAGTTCACTTCCACTTCTGAATTTGGTTCTTTTGATTCCACTCCCAAAAAAATATTCAGTTTAGAAACTTGTTTCTTTCGTTCTTATGATTCTCAGTCTTGTGCAAAATTATGGTTCCTTCGAATTTCTGTAATAAATTTTCACTTTTGTAAAACTAGATATTGAAAGAATATCAAAGTAAAACTAAAGTACATTTACAATATGATCATAATTATCGGAAAGGTTGGTGAAGATGAGGCATTGTCTTGTTGGCATATCCTATAGAATTCCTATATGCAACAAAATTTCTCCAGATGCCGTGACTTATAAATGTAAGCAAAAAAACAGCATTTCCTACGACACTATAAATCTGCCAGAAAATGAAAAATTGTGTATGGTTCATGAACTTTTTCTGTTCTTATATTGTGGAGATATGTTATGGTGAAATAATGTACTTGTGTTACCTTAGCCTGAAGGCTAGATGCATGTGATTGTAGCACCCAATACATTTGATGCCGATTGTAATTTTACATTTTAGTCTTCGAATTTTCACGTGTTCTTGTGTGTGTAGAACGAAATTATCTAAAGAAAAAAGTTGTGAAAGTGAATATTCATAATAATTAACGGATTATATATTTAATTGAAAAACACAAGGTTGAAAAGCACAAATCATGATGATAAACATGTCTGGAAAAAATTCAATTCTTGGACTGGAAACCCGGGTAATGTCAGGGAATTTCATAATCAAAAAATCGTAGGAACCCTGTTATCGAACGCCCCTCGTACCAATTAAAGCCCATCAAATCGACGCGCCTGCTGTCCGGTGCAGCACGAATGCATCAATTTATGAGAGACTCTTGTGTTTGCAGTCCCGCGAGCAGGTGCGTCGGCAAGCAGTACATTAGAGGTCCGGTCAATACCCGGGGTTTGAGGAGTTCCTTGAAAAACATGTGCGTGTTTCTGGAACGCGGTACCCAAGAAGCAGCCGGCGTGAGGGAAGGGGGCCGCGGAGATCATCCTGCTCCAGATTACAGCATTCCTCGCATACCAGGCATTGACTAGTTCAGCCCGTCCCGCCTCAAGACATCACACACACACGAACATACACGTACTTTACACAACACATCTGCAGTTGCTCTTCAAAGGGACTGTAGAGACACCAGACTACTCTCAGCCTTGTCTCAAACGGATTTAAGAGTTTAATGGGTCCAACTTCCACCTTTCAATTGGTCTAGTAAACATTTTTGCATTAATTAGGTACTCAAAATCAAGAACAAAATAATTGGACAAACACTGCAATGCCCTTAAGTATGCAGATTTAGTAGTTGGCTCACAGATATTCGGCGAGCATATTTTCTTAGTATGTAACCATTTTGAATTTACATCTTCACCCCATCCCTGTAATCTATTTTTTTTTTTTTTGGGAAAATGTAGTTTCTTCAGAACCTTATAAATATACATATGTGTGAAAGGGACAGCATATATGTACATAATACCTATATTATCCGGTTTTTTTCATATATGCCGCAGAAAATGCTTATGATCAACTTTGCCATGTAAACAAAAGTCTAAATAAATAAATATGCATTAGGTATCTCACCGTGCCATGAAGAAACAAAGGGGGGTGGGTGGAGTTAGATCCCAGCACACCATCAATCTATGCCATACTGGAGGTGATGTGATTGTTACCATGCTCCATCCACCTTATCTCTCCCCCAGGGAGCTAGAGAGACTGTGTGAACCCTGGAGCCGCTCTACGCAGAGATATTGTCAGAATAATTCCTACTTGAGATTATTCACTTCGGGAATCGAACCTGGTCTCCCACATGGTAGACAATTTAACGACTAGACCGCAGCGACTCCTGGTTTCTTCACTCAGTTTGAAGAGTGCAATCATCTTCACAATCTCATGAATGTACTATATAACCAGGGCTAGACTAGACTAATAGTAACTCAGACGCCTCCTTCTCCTCCAGAGCCAGATTATATTTATTTATTTATTTATTGCAAATACGGGCTAAGAAAGCCATGAATCCAACCAAGATATACATCTTTTGAAATGTGACTTTAAAACATGTAATTTATTAATGAATACAAGATTGGATTAAAAGTAAATGCGCCGGAATGGTGGCCTTCGTAAAGAAGGCTCAACGGGTAACAGCATGAATAACTATAGAATACATTATGATGTATAGCCAACTCGACCATATCGCTGCAGCTTTGAAAATTCGGCTAGCAGCAGTACAGAAATTTACAATGCCGTTTTTGTATTATTCTGACTTAATGATACAGATAACAAAACAATATTAGAAAACACATACGTATTCATTATTTTACGTAAAAATGGCAATGGAAATTCTAAGCTAAATCGAAATATTAAAAAGAAAAATTCGAACTCAATTTAGAAACACGGACGCCATGACAACCGGGTATTTTTCTACCCCTACATACAGGGTGATTATAAAGTCCCTTGACCATTTTGGGAAATCTGCTACTAATAACAAAATAAATGGTACTACAGTACATTTGTTTGTTCCGGCACAACTCTCGAACGCCTGCAGCAATTTCAACCAAACTTTGTACACTTATCACTTGCAATCTGGAAATAATATTTTGGGGTAAGACACCCCTGGCATCCGTAGGGGGTGGGGTAGGGTGGGAAGGAGTGACATGTAAAAATAATCGAGAACCACCGATATTAAATTCCGCACAAACAGACATCCGTGACTCTATGCAATCCGCACAACGATAGTGTTTCTCGGGTTGTCTAACATTCAGGCTGTGTTGCGAATGGAATCCATAGTTTTCTTGACACTCCCAATGCGGTTCAACTCCCAAGTTCATCATCTATCGGCATGGAGGTGAGAGGGGGTGAAAAATATAATGCCACAAACGACCTAGATTAGTGTCGAATCCATAGTTTTCGGAGTCGCTAAGCTAATTGGTGACATTCACGATCACATTTAAAATTAGTTACATTTTACACTATAGTTAGAATTCATTATTTTCCTGTCTAATACAAGATTGGGATAAAAAAAATACCCGGGCAACGCTTGGTAATCAGCTAGTAGGTTTATAAGACACAGTAAATAAATTCAAGCCCTACTTTGCGACCCACAAAATCTCCCCTCGGGACCCAGTAGTGGGTCGCGCCCCATAGGTTGAGAAACGATGCACTAGGAGGAATTCGAAGCTGATGTAAGTTTTCAGGTTTTGGAATATTATTATTGCTGTTTTTCAAAAGCAGGAAAATTTGGTAACAGCTGTCCTGGCGGAAGTCAAAGTCCAGTCGGGCCTTAATCGACATAATATCGCGCGCGAATACATACATCCACGCGCACTCATCGGAGAGATTATTCATAATTCGAGCGCATTTCGACAGAACCGAAATAGACCTATATATTCTTCTTGGGGGAGTTTCGAGACCGAAGCGGTACGCGACAAACGAAACTGAGGTTTCACACGTGAGTGGCAAGCTACACGGGCTCCATTCAGTCTGTAGAAAAGTATACGCAGCACTTGCGCTACCATTTTTAATGTTCATACCCAGGCCGAGATTGGAACCCGGAAAGTTAGCTGCGACTCGACAGACTGACCCACCGAGGCGGCTAAGGTTTTACGGAGCTTTCAGACCGAAGCGAGGCGACACTTGTAATTTGAAAACAAACTTTCAGAAAAAAATGCAACAGCAGCTGGGATCTCGACATTTCTGTGGAATATCTATTTCCTTAAGGGGTTAGGGAGGGAAATTTCATTGGGAATAAATGCTTCGCCAATCGTTGCCTGCTCACCAATTTTTTAACACTGGGCGAGAAGAGGAGGGAGCTACTTTCGGGGAAAATGTGCTGATTTACATTTTGAAATCCCGAGGGGTGAGATTTCGAGGAAGCCAACAGGTGGCAATTCAGTTACAATTATTTGCTTTCTGCATGATGCCTTGCATAAAAAATACTCCAGAAAGGAAAGGAGAGCGTTTTCTAGTGGCTGAGCGTCTTAAGTGGTCTACTTTCGATTTCACCACCTATGTTCCCGGGTTGGAGTCCCGTCCTAGGCATGGGTATTCTTTGTGAGTGTCCATCTATTTCATCTTGTCATCACGCCTCATCGTAGCTGGGCCAGAAAGTGGAAGAAAAGCGACGCTAAGAGCTGAAACCGAGCGGTTTTCCACTGGGTGACGTGCGTTCACCGAATCTAGTCCCATCGCTACTGTTTTGTAGACCGGAGCTCGCTACTATTTATTTCTCCCAAATTGTCCTCACGTTTCGTGGACACAGCCAACCTCCGTGGCGGAGTGGTTAGTACCGAGTGATACGATGTCTGGGGTCCTGGGTTCGAACCCCGTCATGGACATGGGTGGTGTTTGTGAGTGTCCCTTCATCAATTTCATCATATCATCACTCATACCCATCTACGCGATTAGCCAAAAGTGTCAGAAAGCGAAGTAGAATAAACCAAATGAATCTATCTATTCCTGGGCACCACTGAACGTTTGGGGATTGAACAAAAGACAGTTGCGTCACGCTTTGACGTAAAGTAATTGAAGTAACGTTAATGTTTTAATCCAAAATTCGACCCCAGGTTTTCTGATTTCGGAAATTATCTATAGTATATCTGTGCTGCTGTAGTTTCAGACGTGGTGCCCTCTTTCCATCTTTAGAAAGATCTGGACTAACCTTCACTTGTAAGTTCTTATTTGATTACGATTTACCTTGCAGTTGATTCTTTAAGCTAAAGCAGCCCTGTTAGGTGAGCAATTGTTTGAGAAGAGTCGTTGCAGTGGGAAATTTTCAATCCTTCGAGGAAGGATTTTTATTAGCAAATGGTCTTGTATATATATAAAAAAAAACTGTTCTAAATATCCGCCAGACCAGATTATTCGAGGACAAGGAGTGAACTTTCTTCTCACTGGGCTTTGGTATCTGTAAGAATTTAGACTGTTTACATCGCTAGTAGTGGACTAAACCGGTTGAAGTAAATAGTAGCATTTTGTGAAACCAACCCTTGTGAGTTTTGCAATTGAAATATTCCGAGAAAGCATCGCATTGCCTAGAGGACTACAATAAGATAATGCTGCGGAAGTAAAGGCAGCATTAGGACGCTACCCTCTGCTTTATTTCTGGCAAGAGATACAGTTTTGTTTCAGATCAGAATATTGTTAATAAAAGGATAGACGTGCAGAGGTGCCAATGGTAGAAGTCATAGGTGCGCATTTCTTTTGAGTTGCTTTTGAATAATGCATCTGTGAAACACACAAATAAGATTATAATAAAGTCCTTCTCGAAATAAATTTTCGAACTAACGATATACTCCCTACTAAATGTGATATTTAATCAATTTAATGCTACTGATAGTTAACAGTGCACAACTTTTACTGTGTTTTACATTTTCATACATATTTATAAAAAAGGTTTGTGTTAAGCACACTTAAGCTTGTTCTTTTTCGGCTATTTTACGTTGCTCTTCTACCACTTGGGTTAAGTGCGACGATGAGGATGAAAGATGGTACACCCATGCTTTATTCAGGGTTCGACCACCGTGACACTAAGGCTGACCCAAGTTTAAGCACAAAAAAAGAAAAAAATCACCATTACATAGGCTAATCGAGACTGATTTACAGTTCGGATCCCACAGTTTTAAGCGTGATCCGAAACACCTCAAATGTACCTCAAACGGTATCGAACCAGAGACCCCTTGATTACCCACTTTCAGCGCAGAGGCCAATCGGAACTGGATCTGCAGCTTGTAATGGGATTCAATCTGCTGAAATGTGTTCCAACCGGGAATCAAATTCTCGACCCTTTGATTAACCCACTACAAAGTCAGGTATGCCCAACATGAATATTATGACGTAATCTTCGTCGGACCGAATGTTTCCATTGTTGGTTCTGAGGCAACCCAACGTCGCGAATACCAGAGATGCTTGTGGGTATCCCACGTCGGACACCGTATTCGGCATATCGCCCATCTCGCCAAACCCTAAGTGGGCCATCTCGGCCAGAAGAATGAATTAGTAGGAAGTGGCATAGAAAGAAAATGGGGCTTCTGGAACTGGAGAGGCTTCCTGCTTGACGTAACGCTTGGGTGGGCGGGGGGCGCGAGCTTGCGGAACTTCATATGTGAGTATGTGCGTACCTCCACTTCCCACACTCTTGAGCCTCAAGGTCACGCCTTCGCCGTGGCCACTGCCCTCCCCAACTACTGTTAGGTAAAAGACTTGCCCGCGTGGGCCCTTGTGGAAGGAATGCTTTTGATTCACCCAGTTTCTTCAGGGAAATCTCTTACTAACGTTCCTCGCTTCCTGTGTTAGTCACATACCTGGTCGTGGAGATGCAGAGACCTTGTATGGTCTCTGACAAGGACGTTGTGACATCGTGCCTTCAAGTAGGCATGTCATGAATACGCTGCCGTTGACGTGTGAGTGTGGAGTGAGTCTCTATGTCTTTGGAAGCAATGATGGACGCTTCCAAAGACACCCGGGGTTGCAGGCACTACTCAGTCGTGAACAGTGGCGGATCCAGAAGTTCCAGTCGGGGACCTCACCTCACAGAGATTCCATTCTAATATACACTTGCACAGTTTTATTAGGAACCAACTATGTTTCAGAGATAGGAGTATTTTGTTTTAAACAAAAATAGGGCTCCATTCGTTATTATCATAATTGCTCCTATTGTCAGTTGTTAGCATATGCAGATGATGTAGACTTATTAGGGGATGATATAAATACAATTTAGAATAATGCTAAAATATTTTTCAAAAATGCTGAAGAGATAGGTTTGGAAGTTAACAAAGAGAAAACTAAATATATGTTTACAGGCCGAAACCAAGTGTTAGGTAATAATCAAAATCTAATTATTGATAACAACTCGTTTGAACCAGTTTCCAAATTCAAATACTTAGGAGTAATATTAACAAGTGAAAATTATATTAAAGAGGAAATAAAAAGTAGGCTTAATTCAGGAAATGCATGTTACTAATCTCTTCATAAACTTTTGTCTTCTCGTTTAATATCTAAGAAACTAAAAGTTAAAATATACAAGACAGTAATTTTGCCTGTAGTATTATATGGGTGCGAAACTTGGTCCCTTACATTGAAAGAGGAACATAAATTGAGAGTATTTGAAAATAAGATCCTTAGGAAAATATTTGGACCTAAAAGAGATGAGGAGACAGGTGAGTGGAGAAGGTTACATAATTTAGAACTACATAATTTGTATTCATGTCCAGATATTATTAGAATGATTAAATCAAGAAGACTTAGGTGGTCAGGCCATGTGGCACGAATGGGAGAGGAAAGAGGAGTTTACAGGATTCTTGCTGGAAAACCTGATGGTAAGAGACCTGTAGGAAGGCTAAGACGAAGATGGAGGGACAATGTTGAGATAGACCTAAAGGAAATCGGTAGGGATGGAAAAGAGTATATAGATCTTGCTCAGGATAGGAACACAGCGAAGGCCTGTGTTGCTGCAGCCATGAACCTTCGGGTTTAAGAAGGCTAGAGAGTTAGTTAGTTAGTTATTGTCACGGTAAACTGAACAATCAGACACGAGGGGTAAAATTAGTAAACAAAGAAACAAAAAAAACTCTTAATCTCAGTGGTCTAGGGTTCGATCACTTTTGGAGGCATATTCCAGAGTGATTTAGATCCAAATTTAAACTGTTGGTCCAGTTCCGATTAGCCTATCACGAGCAAAAGGTAGGCTTAATCAATTTTTTTTAAATATATTTTCGAGCCTGCCAAAGTAGGTGATAAAAGACAGAACAATCGAGTCTTGAAAAATATGAAACATAATAATATATCCAAAAACCTGGCAGTTGGGAGGGGCGCCTGGTCTTGAATAGAGATAGGTTGCCTGTATTGTATTAAAGATCTGAGGAGAATCTTCATGGTTTTCTAAGTTAAGCTTGGTGAGATCATGCATTCCATGCTCAATGTTAAAGAATAGAAAAGAACAAGGCTTAAAAAAATAATTAAAGTTTGTACAGTTCATTCACGAAATTGTTCCGAAATTCCATATTATGAGAAGTTGTTTTGTAAGATTTCAGGGAATTTTCACTTGTAAAACAAATTTGATTCATGAAAAATGAGGTTTGATCACTTAATGCACTATGCCAAAGTATATATTTATTTCCATTGCATACTTGTGAATTTAGACTTTAGTATCGAAACGCGACGAGACGGGTGTCGTCCTATTTCCGAAAGAACCAGAGGGACGTAGCTCCAATGTGTCAAATTTACAGGAGAGTGATTGAAAAGAGTCAGTAAATTAGAGATACGTGACTCCAGCTAAGGATTGTAGATAGAGATATGTCGATCTGTCTCTGAATAGAACTCTTGATAAGAGATACGTTAAACCAGTGGTTCCCAACCTTTTTGACTTGCGGGGCCCTTTTTACAATGAATTCCTATGGCAGAGTCCTTTGGGCCTATGTCTTACAAGTTAATGGTGTTTAGAAGTAATTAGCTGATTACCCAGCATTGCCCGGGTATTTATTTATCCCAATCTTGTATTAGACAGGAAAATAATGAATTCTAACTATAGTGTAAAATGTAACTAATTTCAAATGTGATCATGAATGTCACCAATTAGTTTAGCGACTCCGAAAACTATGGATTCGACACTAATCTAGGTCATTTGTGGCATATTATTTTTCACCCCCCCCCCACCCCTCACCCCATGCCGATAGGTGATGAACTTGGAGTTGAACCGCATTGGGAGTGTCACGAAAACTATGGATTCCATTCGCAACACAGCCTGAATGTTAGACAACCCGAGAAACACTATCGTTGTGCGGATTGCATAGAGTCACGGATGTCTGTCTGTGCGGTATTTAATATCTGTGGTTCTCGATTATTTTTACATGTCACTCCTTCCCACCCCCACCCCACCCCTAGGGATGCCAGGGGTGTCTTACCCCAAAATATTATTTCCGGATTGCAAGTGATACGTGTACTAAGTTTGGTTGAAATTGCTGCAGGCGTTCGAGAGTTGTGCCGGAACAAACAAATATGCACACCCACACACACACACACACCTACATCCATTTTTATATATATAGATGTTACGGAGCGGAGGAAGAGGGGGTAGATAGTAAGGGAATGTAAAGTAAAGTAAAGAGAGATCTAAACAATTGCGCAATTTCTTATTTCAAGTTCAATTGATGATAATTGCTGGCGAATGCCTGGTTCTGCAATTAAGCGGCTTCTGTATTTTGTTTTGGTAGCTGTATAAGCGAATAATCCCGCTTCACAGAGATATGTAGTTGAGAAAGGCAGCAATACTCATTTTGCTTTCCAGACAAGATTTTGAATTCATCTTGTAAAAGCAGCCAAAACTCCGTTTGACTGTGGTTTTGAAACGCGATTTTTAGTTCGCTCTGAGATGTGAAATCTATGAGGACCTCGTATTCCGCTGAGTATAAGCTGGGTGGTTTATTGTTCGCACTGAACACATTCAGTACCCATTTAAAGTCATGAAGCAATGGTTTGACCTACTGGTTTGTCTTCCCTTTTTTTCTTCAAATTACCTGTTTGAATCCAGCGATCCATGTCTAAAGGAAAATCACACAGGATTATCAGAAATTCAACTTGGCACATTCCCGTTCGGAATGTAGTTTCTTATTTTGATTCTACTTTTTGATTCTAAATCTTTAATTTCATTCAATTTTTATTTATTTTCCTGCAACGACTGTTGAGCCCCTGGGAAGTGTAAACCTCGTTTTGAGGTAGTTACGTTCCTCTGGTTCTCATACAACGATATTGTCTGGAAGGGTTGTGTCCTCATTCCGAATACATTCATCTAACTTGGGACCAACTTCCTCCCACACTTCCGAGTCTTTAACTAAATTTTTAAAGGATTCATTTCCAGACAGTCTGGCTATTGGCGTATTGGTTACTGCAAGTTTAAAACGAACGTAGAACGTACAGAAAATCCGACACGATCAAAGTCGTCGTCGAAGTGTATAAAATTTAATAATAAATGCAGAACCTATTTTGTTACATTACTACATATGCACAATTATTAACTGTAAAGAGCTTCGTCAATTAATAATACAATTATGAATTTTTACCTACTCACATTTCAAAACATATGGCACTGTTCTTAAACATTTATGAATATCGCCACTTCACCTACTTGCTAGTTTTCCTCACTATCTTCTCGTTCAATGAAATACATTTCTTCTTCCGCTTCACACCTTCCAGATTCATTTCCATCCTAAGAATCATGCCATTAGGCTTTACTGCCTCAGCATTTTATGAGGTCTGCCAGTCATGTGTCTACCTACCTAGCTCGTTGTTGATTTTGTGGTTCCATCCGTCCACTGCATTATTAGTCCGGTATCGCCCGCTGAAGCAGTTCCATGTTGTTTTTTCCCAGTAGGAATTTATAAAGTAGAAGACCACTGACTACGGTTGTTGCTAGATAAACTACAGGTCATTCAACATTCTAGCGCTGTTCGACTAGAAAAAGCGTCGGCATGCTACCTACATGTTATCATCGCAAAATGCGTTGGTGCACATTACTGCATGACGTTCACAATTCGGTATCCTCCCAGGTTTATACAATGGGATAGCAGTAGAACGAGTCTTCAAACTTAACTAGCTAGACCACCACAGTCAAACAAAAAGTGGGATATAAATTTGGATCACCCTGTAGTGAACTAAAACAAAAGTCCAGCTTTTCATCAGGTGACCTATAGTCAGGCCATCGAATCTTATCCTCGCTGTTATCTGGTTTACTAGATCGAAATCTGTTATTATATCCTTCGAGTGCTAGATTCAATGACGACAGTTTCAGGATCCCATTGAATATCGAGAATCAATGAGTATCTGAGGGTGAAGGCGGCCGAAGCATGGTACTGATCACATCATCTCCACAACTGGCAGAGATTGTAAATGTGAGTCCTACCTTCACATCCTCCATATGCCTCCACCAGTGGCGTATACCGAGTCCAAGATCTGAGCTGTCTCACTATGTCACGTGGTCCTAGGCTATGAATAGAAATAAGTTTACCAACTCTTAAGAAATCAGGTTGCCAACTCTTAAGAATTCAGGTTGCCAACTCTTAAGAATTCAGGTTGCCAACTCTTAAGAAATCAGGTTGCCAACTCTTAAGAAATCAGGTTGCCAACTCATAGGAAATCGGGTTGCCAACCCATAGGAAATCGGGTTGCCAACCCATAGGAAATCAGGTTGCCAACCCATAGGAAATCAGGTTGCCAACCCATAGGAAATCAGGTTGCCAACTCATAGGAAATCAGGTTACCAACTCATAAGAAATCAGATAGCCTAGAATATACGCTACTGACCTCCACTGCATGTTGCAACTTTAACCTTTACCTATATATCAGCTGATATTTTCTTGTTTGAGGGATCCTTTTCCCGTTTCTGCAAACTGTTCCTTCTTTACCAATGCCCAAGCCTTCGTGCTCACTTTGAGTATTGCTCTTTTTATCACCACACTCTCACAAGAATGTACAGTCACTAGCAATAAAAATGGGACTCTTAGATTCTGAAATACTCGCTTTCCTACAAGGTGTTATGTGGGTTGCCTAATTCTATGGCGATAAATATATATTTTTTAATAGCCAATTTTCAATATCAATTTCTATCGTCGCCGTAGGATAGGCAACACACATAACACCTTGAGGGAAGCGAGTATTCCAGGATCTAGGTGTCATTTTTATTGCTGGTGACTGTACATTAAATTCAGCTAATACATTTAGCCTCCCCGACGAGATGTCGCGTTGAGTAGTCGATCCACGATCGCGCTACTGATTGTTCCTGGATCGAATCTTGCCATATGTACCGTTGTGCACATCCTTTGATCAAGTTATATGTAGTCATCATCATCATCATCGTTGCAATTGGCCAAAAGTGGAAGAAAGACTACATAGAACAAGAGAAAACCGGAGACAAAATACGTAAATAGTTAATGTTGCTGTTTGTATACTTTTGTCATTCGGGTTATTTGTTTAATGATTTTATCTATTTTTTTTCATTCACTCGTAATTTTGAGCAGCATCCTATGCAGGTCCAGGGTGGCTAGAACACAGATATGATACTGTTCATTTTGACAGTATCTATAGTCTATGAGGTGCATGTATGTGTGTTCTCTTCTCACCAGAAAGTGACTCAATAATGCGCACGTTATTCAGGAAACCAATAAGTTTGTCACCCTCTGATGGGCTATCGGATTGGTTGGATTGACTTTGAAGTTGCCGCGCTTGCAGAATGACATTTTTGGCGGGAAGGGGAGAATTATACCCAGTTTGGTATTTCAACAATGCCTATGTGGGGAAACTACAGAGTGGTGCAACAAAAGGTTACATGTTTCAGAATTTCGGTTACCTTTTTTTTTTGCACCACCCTGTACATTAAATCCTCTTGAAGCATGGGTATATTATGGAACCTACGTACTCCCGTCCCCCACCAAGTGTCAAATTAGCAACCAGAGCAGTGAACTCCCACTTATCCTCCCTCTTTCAAATGCCACCTTGGTTATACTTCACAGACGGCAGTGGCAACAACTTCCTTCATGTACACACACCGGCAATAAAAATAGGACAGCTAGATCCTGCAAGGTGTTGTGAGTTGCCTAACGCTACGGCGTCAACTTCTACCACCGCCGCAGAGTAAGGCGGCACAAATATCGCCTTGCGGGGAATAGTCTTTCAGAATCTAGATGTCCTATTTTTTTTGCTGGTGACTGTACGTTCACGATACAGTGAGCAATGCAGTTCATAGTTAGAAACATGAAACTGTGAATGCGTCTCGACAAGAAGAATAGAAAATAGAGACCGTGGATGGCTGTAAATGGTCCTCGCTTGAAAGCAAGAAACGATTCTCGTGTGAGCGGTCTCCCAAGCCCAAATATGTCGCTGGTATCGTGCAAATTAGATACGCCGTTGTGATTACTTGTTGCATGTGGAAGGGCACTTCCACCATGTGTGAGTCATAGGCAGCTCCTCGTTCTTGAGTTGGTCAGCGTCTTCTCGCCCGATATTGTAAGCCAAAGTGTCGTATTTATGATTTCTTTTGAGGAAGTCAATAAGAGAACATTTTTTTTTAGTTCGAGAATATCTTGGGCAGTTCAAGCTTGTATACCTCATACAAGGCTAATTGCGAGTCTAGCTACTTTGGGATGGGAACCACTGTTCAGTGTGCCTCCACCCGGGATCGTAACCGGGATCCTTTGGTTGCAACCCGACAGTGTTGCCACTGCGCCATCGGGCGAGACCCAGTTTTCGACCACGGAAAAGATACGAAGATCGAGTGGACCATCTCAAACACGAACGGGAAAGTGCAAACATGCACGCTGTAAGTTTAAGGAAGCTTTCAGACCAAAGCGACTCGAGTCAGTAATAAATGTAACCTACTGTCTGGCTGCCTTAGCAGAGACCATGGACTGAAGTGCGCATGCGCCAACCGGACATGTTCAGTGGCTAAATAGGGGGGGCGGCACTTCGGGCAGGAAGCGGGTTCCTTGAAAATCGTCTGCTGTGGAAACAACAATGAAGTTTCAGAGCAGTAATATCGCCGCCAAAATACATATAGAGGTGTTTACGAATTATGTAAGGGTTCAGAACGAAATTAAGTCCATCTATACTATATCATCAAACAGAACATATCAGGACAGTATTCATCACGTCACATTAGTAGATAAACTTGTTTGTAAACCAGTAGCTTTGTTTTAGATCATTCAATTAAATTGATATCCTTAGTAAATATTATAATTAGCACAAATGTATACAGCATTAATCAGGATAGTATTCACTAATAATAGTGTTATTGTATATAGTATTATAAATATAAATGTAGTAACTGAATGGTTTGTGACATTTTCTAGTATGACAAGGGCGTTTTGTAGAATGTCTAACAGGGTACCAAAACGTCCCAATTTTCTTTATTTCACTTCGAAACGGTTTCTTGTGAATTGTAAGAGCCATCTCAAATCACAAACCCAACACAGCAAGCGGTAATAAAGACAAGCGAAATACCACACGGTAGTTTGGCTAGTGCTTGCTTCTCCCTGCTTCCCCTCTCGCGTTTGGAATCGTCCTTTCGAGGTAGTTTCGTCTTCCTTGGCCGGACTGTATTTCAATATCGTCTCGCCGAGGTCTGTTGTAGGGTATGCGCGGTGAGTGTTGGCTTTAGACTAAAGGGGTTAGTATCACGTGACTCTTCGATGTGAAACCAACATGTTGCTTCGGTCTGAAAGCTCCCTTAGGAAAATTACAGACCAAAGCGACACCTGTCGCTTGGAAATACACCATCAGTAATAAATGCAACCTTTCGAACCTAAGCGACACGAGCTGCACGTATTGCTCGGGATGTGCTGTTTTCTCAATATCGTGCATCGTGTCGCCTCTGTTGGTAGCGCATGCGCGAGACTCCAGGCGCTCGTGTCGCTTTGGTCTGAAAGCTCCCTCAGATCCGTATTGCACTTGCGTGCGTTCGGTTGTTTATTACCGCTCAATTATTTTATGTTCGCCATTTGCTTCAACTCGCTACAAACCCTCTCGAACCCGCTGGACTCGTCCAGTTAGCGCATGCGCATTTCCGTCGATGGTTGTGGCTAACTCAGACGACTATAGCTGGAATTTCTGCATAGTACATATCCTATCTATGCCAAATAGTAAGGGCAAATAGTTTTGTGTCGCTGTACGACTTGGCTTATATTTCGAGGCCTGATAGGATAGATAGCCTCTGTGGGTATTTTCTCGTGATTTCTTGTAGAACTAGTTCGTGTTTCGTGGCTTGTTTATTTAAAGCTGGCTTCCGCTGGCAGAGTGGATAGCACAGTGCGCTACGATGCTAGGGGTTCTGGGTTCGATTCGCGGCCTGGATGTTCTTTGCGAGGTGCTTTCATCATATTATCACTCATCCTCATCATCTCGATTAGCCAAAAGTGGCAGAGAAGCGACGTAAAATAACCTAATTCAATTAATGTTCGTTTGTAACACAAGCCGCCCTCCATATCTGAGTGTTATTCGTGTAACGCACTACGAATCCAGAGATCCCAGGTGCGAACCCTGGGCAACGTTTTGTTTCTCATCATTCATTCTCATCGTCGCGATTAAATGAGGAGGTAGAGAACCTACGTAAAATTACCAAGACGAAGATGAAATGACAATACTACAGGGTGTCCCACGAACGGCGCAACTGGGAATTAAGAGTGGCGTTACTTTGTAACCGAAACCTGTACATACATAAGTCATACACCAAATGTTAGCCCTGTCCAAGTAGATATTTTTAAACATAGAAACAACAAACGGGGTGCAGTGTTGTTCATGCAGTGTTGCCAAATGTAAGTGAAAGTGTAAATCTATTTTTCCACAAAGCATGGAAAATTGCATGTCAAACATTCGTACGGAAATTTGGACGTCAATTTCCACCTTGGGTAGGTGGACTATCTCGCCATCTATAGTTCAGAGAAGAAAACCGATCGTTTTCGCGTATAGCCAATCCTGAAATGCCTCGTAAAGGCGTACCGGTCCAAATGGGTGTTTTAAAAAAAATATGAGGTACAGTGGCAACACTGTTGATGTTTGAAGGCAACAAAAGGTGTGTTTAGTGATGGTCTATGACATGGAAATACTGGAAACAGGAAAAAAAGAAATTTTTCATTTTCTTTTTTTCCTGTTTCCAGTATTTCCATGTCATAGACCATCACTAAATTTTCATTTTCTTTTTTTCCTGTTTCCAGTATTTCCATGTCATAGACCATCACTAAACACACCTTTTGTTGCCTTCAAACATCAGTGTTGCCACTGTACCTCATATTTTTTTTAAAACACCCATTTGGACCGGTACGCCTTTACGAGGCATTTCAGGATTGGCTATACGCGAAAACGATCGGTTTTCTTCTCTGAACTATAGATGGCGAAATAGTCCACCTACCCAAGGTGGAAATTGACGTCCAAATTTCCGTACGAATGTTTGACATGCAATTTTCTATGCTTTGTGGAAAAATTGATTTACACTTTCACTTACATTTGGCAACACTGCATGAACAACACTGCAGCCCGTTTGTTGTTTCTATGTTTAAAAATATCTACTTGGACAGGGCTAACATTTGGTGTATGACTTATGTATGTACAGGTTTCGGTTACTAAGTAACGCCACTCTTAATTCCCAGTTGCGCCGTTCGTGGGACACCCTGTATTAAAATGGACCTGAATGAAATTGGTAGGGGTGGTCAAGAGCGGGTTAGTCTTACCCCGGATAGGAACTGAATGAAATTGGTAGGGGTGGTCAAGAGTGGGTTAGTCTTCCCCGGATAGGAACTGAATGAAATTGGTAGGGGTGGTCAAGAGCGGGTTAGTCTTACCCCGGATAGGAACTGAATGAAATTGGTAGGGGTGGTCAAGAGTGGGTTAGTCTTACCCCGGATAGGAACTGAATGAAATTGGTAGGGGTGGTCAAGAGTGGGTTAGTCTTACCCCGGATAGGAACTGAATGAAATTGGTAGGGGTGGTCAAGAGTGGGTTAGTCTTACCCCGGATAGGAACTGAATGAAATTGGTAGTGGTGGTCAAGAGTGGGTTAGTCTAGCTCCAGATAGGAACTGAATGAAATTGGTAGGGTGGTCAAGAGTGGGTTAGTCTAGCTCCAGATAGGAACTGAATGAAATTGGTAGGGGTGGTGAAGAGTGGGTTAGTCTTACCCCGGATAGGAACTTAACGAAATTGGTAGGGGTGGTGAAGAGTGGGTTAGTCTTCCCCGGATAGGAACTGAATGAAATTGGTAGGGGTGGTAAAGAGCGGGTTAGTCTTACCCCGGATAGGAACTGAATGAAATTGGTAGGGGTGGTCAAGAGTGGGTTAGTCTAGCTCCAGATAGGAACTGAATGAAATTGGTAGGGGTGGTCAAGAGTGGGTTAGTCTTACCCCGGATAGGAACTGAATGAAATTGGTAGGGGTGGTCAAGAGTGGGTTAGTCTTACCCCGGATAGGAACTGAATGAAATTGGTAGTGGTGGTCAAGAGTGGGTTAGTCTAGCTCCAGATAGGAACTGAATGAAATTGGTAGGGTGGTCAAGAGTGGGTTAGTCTAGCTCCAGATAGGAACTGAATGAAATTGGTAGGGGTGGTGAAGAGTGGGTTAGTCTTACCCCGGATAGGATAGGAACTGAATGAAATTGGTAGGGGTGGTGAAGAGCGGGTTAGTCTTACCCCGGATAGGAACTTAACGAAATTGGTAGGGTTGGTGAAGAGTGGGTTAGTCTTCCCCGGATAGGAACTGAATGAAATTGGTAGGGGTGGTGAAGAGCGGGTTAGTCTTACCCCGGATAGAAACTGAATGAAATTGGTAGGGGTGGTCAAGAGCGGGTTAGTCCTACCCCAGATAAAAACTGAATGAAATTGGTAGGGGTGGTCAAGAGTGGGTTAGTCTTAGCCCGGATAGGGATGGGTAGAAAGCTTCGGGCCACTCCGATGGCGTATTGGTAACGTCGTCGCCTTGTAAACAAGGGTTCCCGGATTCGTTACCCGGTGGAAGCACATACTGGCTCGGATTCCACTTTAAACTGTAGGCCCAGTCCCTATTAGCCCTCCAGTGCATAAAGTAGACGTAAATCTCGAACTCAAAGAAAACAAGCTTCGGGTTTATGGATTCCAGAGAGAGAAAATAACCAAATACAGCAAGAAGATTGCATGCGACTTGCAGATAAGGTACTTTATTAAATGCATACTTGCACACGAGCGGCTTTGCAATACATTAACATTTGTGGAGCACTAGAGCTAATGCATAGATGAAGCTCACCATTCCTTAATCCACGTATGCTAGCCACGAGAAGAGAACTTGGAATGTGCAATAGTTCCAATAGGTTTGTGAAGACTTACCACCGACAGTTACCACGAACATTAAGCATTCTCTTGATCAACAACAATGCACGTCTTTCACGATTAACGTCATAAATCGCCTTAGGGCCCTCAATTCCTTTTTTGCAATACATCATGTGTGTTTTTAAACCGGTAAACAAATTCCACCAGCGTAGTCGTCGGCCAAAGCTAAGCGGCAAATAAATAATACCTAATACGCTGAGATACCTAATATACCAATCACCTGAGGAATTCCTGGCAAGGGGAGGGAGTGTCGGCACGTCTCTAAGAAGGGCGCCTCTTTTAAAGCAACTTTTCTAAAAGTTCAACGACACCCTACCCCGCCTGAGTAGTGTTGCCATATCTGAGAACATATTTTCCCTTTTGACATGAGAAAGTCCCTTGTTCATCTGACTTTTTCCCCTCCGTCATGAGATATTTGTACTCTTTCACTTTTCCTGCCGTGCTGTGATAGTCGCAGTGATGAGGATGAATTGGTGAAACTGATTGTAGCGTAAACGCAAATAACATTAATGTACTATCGGGATTTGAACTGATTCCCCACGCTTAACCAGAAAGGGAAAATCGTGTGTATAAAATACACGTACCAAATACTATTTTCAGTACAAAAAATTACCAAAGCCCCAAACGATGATTTACATTTAACATTGCTTTCCGAAAGACAAGAACACTAGTTGCTTCTATCCCCCATATAAATAAATAAAATGTCTCAGGTTCGATTCCAGACATATTTCATTGGGACTTCAGTGTAATCTCAAAGTTCCATCTTCAGAGTTTTATTTTTGGGATAGTAGAGTTGTTTTGTTCCTGTTAGCTAACGGAATGAAAGTGTTCCAATTCCTATTAGCTAACGGAAGTACACTGTTCTAATACATATTAGCTAACAGGAGGACAATGTTTCTTCTGTTACCTAACGGAAGGACACTGCTCCAGTTCCTGTTACCTAACGGAAGGACACTGCTCCAGTTCCTGTTACCTAACGGAAGGACACTGTTCCAATTCATGTTACCTAACGGAAGGACACTGCTCCAATTCATGTTACCTAACGAAACGACACTGCTCCAATTAATGTTACCTAACGGAAGGACACTGTTTCAATTCCTGTTACCTAACGGAAGGACAGTTTCAATTCCTGTTACCTAACGAAAGCACACTGCTTCAATTCCTGTTACCTAACGGAAGCACACTGTTCCACTTCTTGTTACATAACTAAAGGACACTGTTCCAATTCCTGTTACCTAACGGAAGGATACTGTTCCAATTCCTGTTATGTAACTGAAAGACATTGTTCCAATTCCTGTTAATTAACGGAAAGATACTGTTTCTTCTGTTACCTAACTGAAGGACACTGGTCCAATTCCTGTTAATTAACGGAAGGAGAGTGTTCCATTTCCTGTTAGGTAACGGAAGGACGGTGTTCCATTTCCTGTTTGGTAACGGAAGGACGGTGTTCCATTTCCTGTTAGGTAACGGAAGGACTGTGTTCCCTTTCCTGTTAGGTGACGGAACGACGGTGTTCCATTTTCTGGGCTAACGGAAGGACACTATTAGTGTTATTGTAACAAATTAAAACCATTCAATGATTGATCTTTCCTCTCAGCGAAAAATTCAACACTTGTAGATGAATGAAATGTGCGTCACATTCCAAATGTAATAGCGATCACACACATTATCAGTTGAGAAAGTAGAATGTCCTGTTAAAATATGTCTTTATCTTTCTGAAGAAAGACATAAAAAGACAATCACCCTGAAATTCCCTACACCTGGCGAAGATTTCCGCTATGCAGCAACACTGTCCATAGCGCCATATTTGGAAGGGGGAAGGTCGTTTGTCTAGAATGGTCGTCATCTTTGTTCCCACGGTCTCTAGGCGGGGGAAAGTGATGTGTGCGAGTGTGTGTATGTATGTGTGTGTACAGGTGAGCGGACAGTGATGTTTGGAATGAGGGATCAGTGTTGCCAACTGTAAGACCAAATGCTGTGTCGTGGGTGTTCTGAGACTAAAACGTTTATGGTGAAAAATATAATTAAATTGTTGGAGGATGGAGAAAATGTGCTGTTATACTATATCGCGGAAGAGAAAACCAAAACCTTGTACTCAAGGTGTTCCAAGTTCGAATCGCTGTGCGGCTCGGTACTAGACCACGGATTTCTAGGCACTAGAAAGTGTCCAAAATTGGCGAAATAGACATTAAAATTATCTTTGTATTGCATGATACCGAAAACCTGCAAGTAGATAACAGTTACGATACAGTGCCTTCAATTGACAAAAATCGCATCTCCTTCGTCGATTTTGTAACCAACTAGACACGAGAGTGCAGAGAGAGTAAAAAATTGCAGCTAACTAGACGAGGCTAGTGTGTGATATTTTCCTGTTTTCTGCATAGCAAATGTTGTTTCAGCGTATTGGAAACGAATTTAGGACAACTGAGACCGTGGACAATTGCAATCACGGGTTGTCACCGGGGCTTTGTAAACAAAGTCCATTTTTAAAAAAATTAACAGTATTAAATGAAGGTAAATTATGTGTGGGGGGGCTCATTAATTTATAAATATCATATACTACACAAATACTGCATTTTTCTACATATTTTAAAACCTCTCTTGAAGTGTTAATTGACTGGTACTGAAATCATCCGTTACACACTCCATACTAGTTTAGATTATACAGATATTTATATCACACAAAAATATGCACAATATTCAATCACAGTGCCTACAGTATATTCCACCCCCGGCTGAAGCAATTAAACTCTCCTTCCTTCTCAAAACTTGTGAGCTGTTGACCTTTGACGCATATGCGGAGGGAATTTGCATAATGACATCAACGTCACAAATTTCTGTCTAAACGGGAGGTCGCAACAGGGACACTGAAAGTATAATGAAGCTGCCCTATGAAAGAACTTTCTGAAGTCTAGAGAATATTTGCAGCTACTTCTGCTCGTAAACAAAATGAGCGAATGTAATAGATGCTGTTCATATTATGTGGATTTATCCGTAAAGTTGTGCGCTGTCCACATTTTCACTCTTCACTGCAAGCAAATTATGCAAAATAGTTTACCTAATGTCAAGGGGGGCTGATGGCAGTGCCAGGAGTTGGGCTGAGCTCCCCCTGGCCCTGCCTGGCTGCGGGCCTGCTTTGGTGTGAGAGTCCCAAAATGTTCGGCGTTGCCCCAGCATCGTGAGACAACTTGAAGGCAGAAGTAGCGGACTCTGGTCTCGAAACCCAGAACACAGAGCTGTGGGATTTGTGCTCACGACATGTCACCCCACGAAAACCTCTTCATAAGGGGTGTAAGGGGTGATGCTTTTACGTAGTATTCAACCGTTTTCATTTTTCAGATTGCTTACTTGTTTTCTGATTTTACTCTTGCTTTGAATGTAGTAACCTGATTCGGCTTACGAGCTCTGGGTTTATGGCACCAGACCGACCAGTCACTCGCAAGTCTTAAGTTAGCTAATTGGTGTACTGTAAAAAGATTAACACAAAAGGAAATAAACCACTAATATCTAATTTTTACCTTGTATTTGAAAATAAACCTTAAACTCCAATATTCACTACATTTTACACTATAAACAGTGGTATCAACTTTTCTTCTTATGCTGTTCTTATGCCAGAGAATGTGATTATAAAAGTATTTTCGCGACGCCCGGATAAAGTTTGATCAATCGCGGGGAACTCGCAACGCGACGTCCGAAGGCACTACTCCTAACCGAGGAAATCTTTCCACGCAGAGAAAGTCGATGTTACGCCTTTTCTGTTACCAACCGCACTGTTCTCGTTCATTTTGCATCACTCACCCCATTGCAACTCTAAGGCTGTGATTAGTCTTTGCATAATCACACCATGCAATGTTAACCAATAGCATTCAAGCTCTTAACTGCCTAGCGACAGCTTCTATTGCGCCACTATGCAAAACACGTTCACTGTAATCCAACACTATTCCTACGCACTATTCCTGTTCCTTCAAATCACCCTTTCGTCCTACGTGTGCGTTATTTTACGTGACCCAAAGTAATCGGTCACAAGTACACCCTGGACTGAATTTTGCAGGTTAACGAGGCTCTGGCGACTGGACCTACAGTCAGTATAATCTTTGTAGGACTATGTGTGCGCTGTCCTGTGTTTAGTCTTTATTTGCTGAGTACCTTTTTACAGCCTCAGCTTTTAACCAAGGTAAGAATATTTTAATCCTCAGAAACGTGTTTTATTTTTGTTTTGATTAGGGGCTGGGCCCCGTATAGTGCGACGGGTGCAAGATAGCCTAAGTGCTGACGCACCCATAAATTTTAATTCAAATTCAAAACCTCTTCATATGTCAATTTACTCAACGAAGTTTGTAGATCATACCTCATCCTTTCATGAAAATACGTTCTCTATTGCACTTAAACCCAAGTTCATATTCGGTTTTCACAAAATATCACATACTGGTAGAGGAAAAGCTCCAAATATGGCCCCCCTTTTTATGTTGTCATTTTCGAAGGAAAAAATAACATATCAAGCACCTGCCTTTAAAATGCATATCTATGAAATATATACTTAGATGTAATAGCATGCCAAAGTATAGAAGGTCTCCATTTTTATAAAGAAAAAAGCAATTTCCAAAAAATGGTAAAATGATGTATTTCAAAATTGTGGTCTAAATATGGGCTACTAGTGGCAATATCACAAAAAGCAATTAAAATTTTAAAAAACAGGCAAATATCGCTAAAACATTATAAAATTCATATTTATGAATAATCTGTTGTTTTGAAAATCACTCGGAATGGGAAAAATCGAAATTAAGAAAAACATCAAAATATTTGTTGAAAATGTGATCTCAGCATTAGACCTCATGTCATAGCCCATATTTAGACCATCACGCTATTTTTCTTCTTCAATTTATTTTCGCTCTCTGTGCTACATATTTCACAAACAAATCATGACATTATAAAAGCCCACATATGTTTTATGTACCGCTAATATCATAACCTATACAAAGCAGATGAGAATTCAGAAAACGCCGAGTTAAAACATACCTGCAAAAAGTTTTCGGACGTCGCAATTCTATAACAGCGTCCAAGGCCGAAACTAACCACCACTTTCTCTTGCGAATTGGCGCCGCAACCTTTGTCCTTGACAGATAACCAGTTCCAATAGCGTCTGCCAGGCTGCAGACCCGGGCGTGCTGATAACTCCAAAACCCATATTTAAACCTTCGCCCATATTTAGACCTTATCCTCTACCAATTTCGTATTTAAAAAAAAATCAGTCCTGCAAGACAATAATGCGGACTTGGCCGAAATAGCCACAAGTCGATTGTGTATGGCGTATTCGCCTAAGGAAAGAAACTTTCCACAAGGACTATTTAAATCAATGTCAACTTCATTTTCCTGTCGTAGTTCGATCTTATACACGGTGTAGCAGAGGAAACTCTTGATTTTGGAATGGCCAATACTCAACTAGGACGTGCTACGATGCTAGGGATGTCGGGTTCGAATCCTGGCCTGAGCATGAGTGTACATTGTTAGTGTCCCTTCATCAGGTTCATCATATCACTCATTCTCATCGTTGCGATTAACGAAAAGTGGTAGAAAACAGACGCAAAGTTACAAAAATAAAATAAGATCTTTTTAGTCTCATCTGAAAAACTGCATGAAAGCTAGACAGAAACGTGATCGTCACTCGTAAAACGTTACATATATGCTTTTATTTAAACTTCCCTATAAGGTAGTAGAATGCTCGAATGCTCTTCTAACCTTTAATTGAATTGACTTTATTGCTGGGCAAAGTTCAGCTTTTCCTGATCTACCGCCTAACCCAAAAAGTACAGATCAAAGAAATGATTAAATTAGTCTTACAAAGAAAGTAAATGACAAGAAAATAACAGTAATAAATAAAATTGTGAGACAGTAAAAACAATTTGAGGAGTAAATTGAAATATAAAAGTAGTGAAGTTGAAGAAATTTAAGAGACATGAGAAATAATTCTTGCTTCTGATCTTTGATTAGTGATACACGGAGAATGTCGCGAAAACATTTGCGTCGTTCTTTTGTGAATTTCCGATTTTTCAGTCAAACTTTGTGTAAACCGAACGCAGCGAGAATTGTTGTACGACTGTTTTTTTACTGATCAGATTTCATGCAGGTGCAGTCTTGTCTTTGTTACGAGTTCATCCGAAGCTAGAAAATGTGAGATGATACTGCACTGTATGTTCCCACGTTATTCATCAACTTTCTCCAGTGCATTTTCTCCACTTTCTCTCTGCACAC
Source organism: Lepisma saccharinum (assembly GCF_977018435.1). Taxonomy (NCBI): domain Eukaryota; kingdom Metazoa; phylum Arthropoda; class Insecta; order Zygentoma; family Lepismatidae; genus Lepisma; species Lepisma saccharinum. The sequence continues at coordinate 22,865,556 of NC_139243.1, read as the reverse complement.
CTTCACTTGCAACTCTTTCATAATATATGTATTTTTAAAAGCTTTGTTGTCTGTTTTGTCATAAACTGAGATTTTACTTGAGAAGTGTCTTATTTGTAATAATAGCAATGGATGGCAGTGGTGTGTGTGTGTGTTGAAAGACTTCCTCGTACCTTTGAAACCCTAGGACTTGCCTGCTGTGGGAGCAATTGGAAAATAATATACCTAAGGGCCTTAACAGTCGGCGATGATGACGACCTGGTTATAATCTCAACCTGTCTAATGCGCTGCTATGCAAACTTCATTTGCAAGATTTCAAGAATGCCCCCTCCCTCCGCTGGAGCTGTGCTGTCTGCCGTTGCCGACTTTCACCCGGAACTTGGTGCCGATGGCCCATCTACCCTTGGCCGACTTTTCCCCAAGTTCATCCACCTTGTGTGACCACTGTCTGTGCTTGTTTGTGCACCAGAGGCGTATACCCGACGTCTACGTGCCTCCTGGGTGGCTGGTTTTCCTGTATTTGGCTGGGAAACACCTGTGTGCCCGGATGCTCTTGCGAACGGTGCGAGATTCCTGGCCAATCGACGTGGAATTCGACGCCGTCTTGTCTGCGGGGAGTATACGATACGCAGCAAGTGCCTGGACTTTCGCAGGTCTGCCTCAATGAAAGGTCTTCTAATAAACACTAGATCGACAGACACGAGACGAGAGAAGTTTTCGTGTGGTCTCGAACTGTAATTAACTGTCTCCGTCTCGTCTAGAGTTTCGAAATATCTATGTTCTTTCTAATCTAATATACTGCTGGACAAAAAAAACCGGACACTTGCATTTTTTGTGATAACGCAATGGGTCGATAAAAGCTCTGGTACAAGGGCTAACTAAATGTTGCAGAAACTGAATTAAGTACGAATGCATAAACAATGTCCGAGCCTATGAATGGTGCATATGGTACTACATGATCTGCCGAACATTCTGTAATATACCTGCGAGCTGTTATTGCAATTCAGATGTCAAATATTAAAGTGTCCGGTTTTCATTGTCCAGCAGTATATATAAAAATGGATGTATGTGTGTATATATGTATGTATGTTTGTTCCGGCATAACTCTACGACGGCTGGAGCAATTTCAATCAAACTTGGTACACATATGACTTACAATCTGGAAAGAAATACTGTGGGGGTAGGACAACCCTAGGGGTGGGGGTGGGAAGGGGTGACATTTAAAAATAATCGAAAACAACCGATATTAGTGTGGGATCCATAGTTTTCGGGGTCGCTAAGATGAATGGTGACACTCCGAATGCCTTTCAACTCAAAGTTTTTCACGGACCTCCCCGCAGTGGTAGCGTCGTCGCCTTGTAATCAAAGGGTCCCGGGTTCGATTTTCATTGCCTGTGACTATACCTAATCAGCATTTTTCAGGAAGTTTGAACTATTTTAAGTTTTTTAACCTACTTGAGGATTTTTCGAGCCTCAAGGTTTTTAGGACCTAAAAATCCGTGGTCTAATCATCATTCATCCTCATTATCCAAAAGTGGCAGAAAGCGACGTAAAATAACATAATTCAGTCAAACAATGAACGCTACAACACCTCAAAAAATGAGATATTATCCTGCATAGATAATCAGCCACCGAACACGGGTTCACAAAAGCTCCTAATGGATTAACATTGTATTTACTATGAACAGAATATGACTTACCTATAAATAACAATGTAGGTATCCACTTGGTAAGAATGAAGAAGTCGAAAATTAGTGTAAATTTGCTTTAGGTAAATTTTTCAATATCTTTCCTAAGTCTCAAACGAACATGTCGGACATTGTCTTGTCTCGTCAATTCTCAAAAGCCCTGGTTGCGTTCTTGTCTTATATCATCCCTAGACCTGATCAACTGAATACTGGAAAAATAAAAACGATGAAAGAATTTAGGTGAAAAAGAACGATGGATAAATTCAAACATTGCTTTGTTCGTGTTTTAAAAATAACAATACTTTTGCTGTAGCAATATTGCGCGTGGAGGGAGATTTAACACAAACTATTACCGAACACCGTTGTACATAGGTAAGTAGGTCGGTCACAAACATTTATTTTAAAAAAACCATGAGAACACCGTATTGCAGTTGCTATGCTGTCTATCGTCATTCGCCTCTCGCCTGTCAGCTCCACCCGTGCCATCTTCACGTCCAGTCCTCGAGCACGGTCCCCATTTTTAAACTGAGCTGCCCATACGTGCGACTGCTAACTGAATATCATCAACCTGGATTGTGCTGCCCTCTAATGACACCTTTAGAAACTACTCACTTCTATTTTCAGCTATCTCACATCAATGTGTGACTTATTTATTGACTCCCCCTCGTACATAATATAGTGCGTTTAGGATACGTTATGAAAATGAACAATAACACGGCACCCAGATAATTATATTTCTGTGAAGTTGTTCCGACACGTATTACAATTATTCCAGAACCATAAACAGTAATATAAATACGTATTGTTTTTGTTCATTTGAATTGTAATCTAAACGCATTGTGTTCAGTCTTTCCCTACACTCTAATGAGTGTACTTTTATTTTTAAGTCACGAAGAAAGTATCGTTCGAATTGTCCACCGTTTCTTCCTGCTTACAATCTTTAAAAGGGTTCTTCCGGCATTCAAACAAGGAGTCAAATTTCCACACTCTCTACTTATAGCCCTTGGTCTCAGTACAGAAGTGAGTTAGTTAGTTCTTAGGCAGTTTTCAGACCGACGCGACACCGACACGTGAGACTCGGAAATGAACCTTCAGAAATAAGTAAAACCTTTCGTACCGTAGTGACACGACAAACTGCACGCGTCACTTGTGGCTTCATGTCGATCGGATCGGACCGTTTTCTCAATAGAGTGCATCGTGTCGCTTCGGCCTGTTGTTCGCGCATGCGGGGTGAATGTTTTGCTTTAGGGAAATTTCGCACCGAAGCCACACGACAACCGGTACGTGTCGCTTGTGTGTTGCTCGGTCTGGGCCGTTTTCTCAATACCTTGCATCGTATCGCTTCAGTTTGTTGTTTGCGCATGCGAAGTGAATGCTTCACCCAAACGGGCTGTATTTAAACTCTAGAAGAGAGCCCAACATTTTTGAACCTCTTAATTTGTTGATATAATGTAGTATCAATATGTACAACGTTTCAAGATTTAAACACAACATTATTTTGGCTTTATCAAGTTTGTTAGTGCATTTATCGGCTGTAATTTGCCTTGAACATCACGTAAACAGGCTGTGTTTCAGCCATTTAGGACGTGACTGCTTTTGTTTGACACATCCAACGCTTGGAAGCAAGTCAATCCAAAGTAGATCAGTCAATGTGGTAGGTTACTTTAGTCTCTAGTGTTTAGCTCTTTGCTTTGTCCAGGCTGGAAAGGAAAGCGTTAGTGCAGTTTGAGGTTAGTGCATATGATTTCTTCCAGGAGCGTATATTCTAGGTTACCTAGGCTATCTGCGAAGCCTGAAGTCTAGAGAATAAAACACAGGAGAAAAATCGATCAGAAATTGTAAATAGTATTATTCATATCGGTGAGATGATGATGCTGATTCTGGAGTTGGCAACCTGATTTCCTATGAGTTGGCAACCTGATTTCCTATGAGTTGGCAACCTGATTTCCTATGAGTTGGCAACCTGATTTCCTATGAGTTGGCAACCCGATTTCCTATGAGTTGGCAACCCGATTTCCTATGAGAAGGCAACCTGATTTCCTATGAGTTGGCAACCTGATTTCCTATGAGTTGGCAACCTGATTTCCTATGAGTTGGCAACCTGATTTCCTATGAGTTGGCAACCTGATTTCCTATGAGTTGGCAACCTGATTTCCTATGAGTTGGCAACCTGATTTCCTATGAGTTGGCAACCTGATTTCCTATGAGTTGGCAACCTGATTTCCTATGAGTTGGCAACCTGATTTCCTATGAGTTGGCAACCTGATTTCCTATGAGTTGGCAACCTGATTTCCTATGAGTTGGCAACCTGATTTCCTATGAGTTGGCAACCTGATTTCCTATGAGTAGGCAACCTGATTTCCTATGAGTTGGCATCCTGATTTCCTATGAGTTGGCATCCTGATTTCCTATGAGTTGGCATCCTGATTTCCTATGAGTTGGCATCCTGATTTCCTATGAGTTGGCATCCTGATTTCCTATGAGTTGGCAACCTGATTTCGTATGAGTTGGCAACCGGATTTCGTATGAGTTGCCAACCTTATTTCTTAGGAGTATGTAAATTTAATTCTATTCATAGCCTAGGACCACGTGACATATTGAGATAGCCCAGATCTTGGACTCAGCATACGCCACTGATTTCTTCGTTTTCTCACGGACAACATGCCTCCCTAGAGTTTCGATAACTTGGACAAATTTTACATGATTGACACATAACAATGTCTCTTCTTACGTTTTCTTCTGGTGACTAATAAACTGGTTAGTGCAATTATATCGGTATCATCATCCGATGCCGACATCATGGGAACTGTGCAGAGAAACAAGTGTCGCTTGCAGCTTATCGTTTCGGTGTGAAACTCGTGTCGCCTGTCGGTTCGGTGTGAATTCTCCCTTAGTCTGAAGGGGCCTGTGCCGCTTGCCGATGTGAAATCTCCGTGGAACTTGTCGTCTGCCGCTTGTCACTTTGGTCTGAGACTCCGTTTCGACCTGTAAGGAAAATGATGTTGCGTTTGCACAGCATATAAGATTACATAAAGAGAATATGGTTTATTATTCGTTATCATCGTTGGCATAAATCCTTTCGTGTTTATTTAATGTGCTAATCCGTTGTGTTTCAGTTAACTGTAAGAGTAATATACCTTTCCTTCTGACTGTACTTGTATTGGTTGACAGACGCAAATAGCCTCTCTGGGTTGGCGTATCTGTTGAACTTTTATACCAGATGACCAGACCTAGAGCTAATAAATAACGTCATACTTATTACAAGTGTGAAATATGTGCTCATCATGACTTTTCTCTCATTTCAGGAATTTGGCAATCGGGATTGGAATACAAAATTTCCCAGAAGGATTGGCCGTCAGCCTACCTCTGCATGCTGCAGGGTTTTCTGTTTGGAGGAGCTTCTGGTATGTTGAGCGTGTTTATTTTTCGTTGTATCCTGTAACTAACTCTACGTCACTTCATGGTAACTGTTAATCGTAATGAATGTGCGATGTCATGGACCCGACGATCCAAGGCCCCTCACTCTGTCTGGGGAGGGGGGGTGTTTGTGTGTGTGTGAATTTTCTTTCTTTCTAAAAATGTCTCTTTCCTTCTATAAAATCATCATCTCTAAAAATGCATTTTCTTGAAAAGTACCCATCTTTCTACGATTGCTCTCTCTCTCTCTCTCTCTCTCTCTCTCTCTCTCTCTATCTATCTATCTATCTCTCTCTCTCTCTCTCTCTCTCTCTCTCGTGTGTGTGGGGAGTGTTTGTGTGTGTGTGTGAATTTTCTTGCTTTCTAAAAATATATCTTTCCTTCTATAAAATCATCATCTCTGAAAATGCCTTTTCTTGAATGTACCCATCTTTCTACGATTGATCTCTCTCTCTCTTTTTTGTGTGTGTGTGGGGTGTTTGTGTGTGTGTGTGTGTGAATTTTCTTACTTTCTAAAAATGTCTCTTTCCTTCTATAAAATCATCATCTCTAAAAATGCCTTTTCTTGAAAAGTACCCCTCTTTCTACGATTGCTCTCTCTCTCTCTCTTTTTTGTGTGTGTGTGGGGTGTTTGTGTGTGTGTGTGAATTTTCTTACTTTCTAAAAATGTCTCTTTCCTTCTATAAAATCATCATCTCTAAAAATGCCTTTTCTTGAAAAGTACCCATCTTTCTACGATTGCTCTCTCTCTCTATCTTTTTGTGTGTGTGTGGGGTGTTTGTGTGTGTGTGTGAATTTTCTTACTTTCTAAAAATGTCTTTCCTTCTATAAAATCATCATCTCTAAAAATGCCTTTTCTTGAAAAGTACGCCCCTTTCTACGATTGCTCTCTCTCTCTCTCTCTCTCTCTCTCTCTCTCTCTCTCTCTCTCTCTCTCTCTCTCTCTCTCTCTCTCTCTCTCTCTCTCTCTCTTTTATAGAGAAAGAAAATGAATGCAGATTCCACACCGGACTTGAATGCTACTTATGCAGAAACGTGGAATCGTTCACAATGGTGCCGACCTCCGTGGTGTAGTGTATAGCGCTACGACGCCAAGGGTCCCGAGTTCGAATCCCAGCCTGGGCATGGGTGTTCTTTGCGAGTGTTCTTTTGTCAGTTTCATTGTATTATCAGTAAGGAGCGGAAGTTGATGAAATGTCATCTTTTATCTGACATCTCGGACACAATGTCCATTAATCATACACAATGTTACACTTCGTCTAGAACCCAAAAAGGGTAATTTTAAAGTGCATTTTTTTGCCAATTTTCAGGTTTTAGGTCATTTTCCCCGATTTTTAGCATTTCCCCTTCATTTTTCGCAATATTCTGTGTATTGTTTCGTCATATTTTGTCACTTCTTTCATTTTGGTAATATTCTTGAGTCTATTCACCAAGGTGAAATATATATCTGGCAGGATTGCAATTTACGAGCAAAAGAAATGCTGAACTGGTGATAGTCTTTGTTGTGTCGGGGGAAACCACCAGGTGTCCGTCTGGGGCAAACTCAAATTTAAGATCAGATAAGGAGATTGCATTTTGTTTAATTACCTTTTCATTTAAATTTTTAATCCGAAACCAACAAATTTAATGGCCATTTTTTACGTCATTTTTTCCAATTTTTTAGAGCATTCTATTGGTCATATACCTATATTTTTAGGTCATCAATTTCCGCTCCCTAATTATCAGTCATTCATCCCCGCCTTCACGATTATCCCTGTGGAGGCACGTACTGTACCAGACCCCACTTTCAACGCTAGGTCCGAGATGTAGGGGAGACCCTTTCCGTAGACATCCAAATGTCAACCTTCCACGTAGTACACTGTAGATTGCATTTTGCAGACTAGCGAGGCTCTGGTGTCTGGACACTCAGCTAGTGTAAATCTATGTGGGATTTGTGTTGGTGTCGTCTATATTTGTTGATGGTTGTCCCTTCATCCATATCTTATCACCATTCATCTTCGCGATTAGGCAGAAATTATGATATAATTTATCAGACTTTTTAAGGTTTTAATTTAACTTTCCCTCGTATATAATTAATCATTAGGGCTAGGATTTTCATGACTTAGCATATATTTTTTTTGTAAGGGTGATGTGTTCCCCAAACATATATAAATTCATATTATGAAGAAACTAATTAAGTTAAGGCGCTTTTTTAAGGGCATATTTTGGCATATTTGGCCATTTTTGCGTGATGTAGCATATTTTGATGGATTTTCGGTTATATTCAGCATATTTTTGCATCTTCAAGAAATATACAGTCACTTTCGAAGTGGATTCGTTCTTACTCCCATGCTTTGAGAGAGAGAGAAGCCCCCTCTCACTCTTTCTCTCCCCTTTCTCTCTCTCTCTTTCTCTCCCCTTTCTCTCTCTCTCTACTCGAGAGGTTTTTTTTCTTTGGACTGCAGCAAAATCTTTTTCATTTTTATTTGAAAATTTAGAGAAAGTATTTTTTGTGCATTGCAACTCAGGGCTCATAAAGTGAACTAAAAATAGTACGTATGTGAAAATATCTCACCTATAGATATTGATGTTTGAAACAGTCCAGTTATAAGGGCATATTTTTCAAATCATAGTGCATATTTTGTAAAATTTTAGGTCATAAAATTTTATTTTGCATATTTTGGTGATTTTTGGGTGATAAAAATTCTACCCCTACTAATCATCATAATTATTGTTGCATTTATCCAGAAGTTAAAGATGCAAAATATGTAACCATTGCAATATAAAATTGCTGTTAAATTGTGCGGCATTAATACATATAATTTTCTGGTAAATCTTTAAGTCGTCCTTTTAAAGATGTCACCATGTGACAGTCGGTGTGTGTGTGCGGAGTTCATATGACTCATTCTTATGTTGGTTCACAGTCATGTGCTAAAAAAAAATCTTCAGGAAGAGGAAGCTCAACACACAGTCTGTGGAGTCAAACACATCCGTGAAACCATGAATGAACAGATTTTTTTTCCTCCTCTGTTCGTCGTCATATCATGCCAGGCGATGTCACATGTGGTTGCTTCTTCTCTCCGGGGCTGCGAAAGAGGTCGAGGAGGCGGGAGGCCCATGTGATGCCTCTGAGAAGAGGAGTCCAGATAACTTGAGTCAGAGCTGACAAAACTCATGACTGTGAGATCACTGTGGACGACATTGTTGCCAGGTTTCCCGGCTTCAGGCTGGGTTTTGACCCGTTTCCTCTTTAGGTTCGCTGTCATTATTTGCCTATTTTGAAAAACAAGATGTTTCCGTACATTTTATATGCAAATTGGTTTTTCCTTGTCGTTTTCATGGATAAGAAATTATCTTTTAAGGGCTGGGGGTGCGGATGCAAGGTCTCAAATTGTCGGGACCGGGAAAAATATCGGTCTGGAAATTTCAAGTGGTGGTGTATTAAAACGGCTTAGTTCTCGGAAATTCTTGCCCAACGCCACTTGTCATTACAGAAATGCCAAAATAATCAATTTAGGAAGAAATAGTGTATATGTAGAATTCGAGATTTTCATTTTCCGGAATTCCTGAATATTTCCCCTCCCCGTAGTTTTCTCACCAAAATTTCCGTCTCCCCACACCCCTAGTTTTTCTCTGATCGCTTTGTAACCCTATTTTCTGGGGTTTATTCAGAATTTTCCATCTCTGGGCTTGTAAGTACGTTCTTAGTGGTGTAAAGATAAGTTCGAGACAGAGTGACCATGAAATACGCTTTTAGAAAGAGAACAAAATCGGGATATTACTAAGAGTTTTGGGGTATTTGGATAGGTGTCGTGTCGTTTGCGCCGAGGGTTCTTATCGGTTCATTTCAGCCGTGACATGTGTCAAGACCTTCCTTGGCTGGTTTTCCCTCAATCCAGAGTGTCATCACCGCCGAGCGCACGTGTGTTTATGGGCACATGGTGCATAGTGCATAAATGTATGTTTATGACGTTGCACAGCTGTGTTTACACTGAAATCCTATCCACAGCTGTGTTTACCTATCCACAGAGTCAAATATGACTTTTCTTTACTTATTTCAAAAGATGTTACACAGGATTACTTGTATCAATTTTATTCCAGAACACAAAATACATAAATCAGCATCAGCCTATTAACTATTAATCATTTATCGTTAATCGTCAAAAAAACATTGTAAATACAGTGTTATTTTTTGCAAACATTATATAAGTAATAGCTACGTATATATAAACACAATATTTTGATACACTTGCACAAGAACAGTACAAACGTTATTTAAATTCTTGTAGGTATGCAAATGCTCGAAGGCATCCTCGAAGATCGCTTGAGCTTCTGCACTTCGAAGGAACCCACTCAACACGTTTGTCCATTTCGATGTATTGATATTTTCATATTCTCAGCCATCTTGTCGTCTCTTACAAGTCTCATTTTTACATAAATACTAATTTCCCAATGTAGATCCCTCATATATACTTTCATCTTACAATCACCTTCCTTTTCAATCGAAGATAAGCACAGCTGCAGCTGTGCAACGTCATAAACACAGGTGCGCGCGGCGGTAATGACACTCCGGATTGTGGGAAAACCCACCAAGGAAGGTCTTGACATATGCACCGGCGGAAAAGAACCGATAACAACCCTCGGCGCAAGCGACACGGACTCATTTGCAACCCAATGTCAGCTCTTTCGGAACTTTTGAGTGCGGTCTAAGTGGTCATTTCCCCGCTTAATGTTGCCCCTTTTTCCTATCATAGGGTTGCATTTTTATTCTACTTGATGCTTATTTTCCTTTTAGTGTTGGAATTTTCGTCTCACTCTCATCATTGCTATTGTATCCAAAAGTGGCAGAAAGCGAAATAAAATCAGTCAGTCTCTCCGTGGTGTCTACTTTCTATCTTATTGTGTAGCTCTTCTGATCCAATTTTAATCCATAAAATCAGTCACGAGCATAAGTAAAGTTACCCATCAAAAAACTCTCTTTAAAATTCATCTGAAAACTGCACGTTGGCTCTAGGGATGGCCAGGCCAGGAGAACAATGTATCTGGGTACCCGATTTTCGGTAGTGGGTGACCCAGATTGAAGGCCCTCCACGATGGCTTTATAACCAGACAAAGCTTTTCCGGCACCCCTCTTATATATGCATGTAAGGCTATTCTGTGATATCGGCACCCTGGACTAAAGACTAACGAGGCTCTGGCGACTGGCAATATGGCCAGTATAATTTTGTGTGTGTTGTCCTGTTTGTTGTCCTTGTGTGTGCTGAGTGCCCGTTTACGACCTCAGCTTTTAACAGAAGTCAGAATATTTTAACATTTTTAGTTATGCAACGCTAGAGTTGTTATTTGTAATGATAAGGGGCTGGCCCCCGTATAATGAGAAGGGAGCAAAATAGCCTGAGTGCTGACGCTCCCAAAATTTTAAATTCAAAATCAAAATCTGTGATATCGATGACCTCCGTGACGGAGTGGTTAACAGCGCACTACGGCGCCAGAGATCCGTGGTACTTTCCGGTCTGGGCATAGGTGTTCTTCGTGAGAGTTCAAATTCATCTTGTCACTCATCCTCATCGTCCCGTTTAGCCAAAAGTGGCAGAAAAGTGACGCTAAAAAACAAGAACAACAAAATCAAATCCGATAAACGAGAAGCACCCCTGAGACTTGAAGAGACGAATCCCCTGTTGAGGGATATTGCTGTGGTTCGGATTCCACTTCAATCTGCACACCCAGCCCAGATTAATCTGAGTATAAAGTGGGCTTGTAACCACTCTGAACCTGGATCCCAAGTATGTGCTTGTCCTTAAAATTCTTGAGATAATTTGGGACACCCTGTATATCTTGTGAATTGTTCTTATAAGTCAACTTTATGCATGGATAGGCTAATTGGGACTGGACCTACAGTTTAAAGTAGGACCAGAACCACTGTGCAATGTGGCTCCACCAGGTATCAAACCCGGGACCCTTTGATTACGAAGTGATGACGTTACCATCGGGAAGACCCTGTATATCTTGTGAGCAACTGTAAAAACATGTAACAAGTTGATTTTCATACGTATTTTAGATAGAATCCAAGAATTTAGAACAATGCCTCGTATACCCATCAATGGATATCTATTCCCAAGTCTCTTACTTTACCACACACTGTTTATCTCCTGTTCTTTTGCTAAGTTTGGCAACGCAGCATCATCAGCCTCCGACAGTATCCGCCCGCATGGGGTGAGGGAGGGAACGGCCGGAAGTATGACGTGTACGCTTCCTGATTCAGTCTTTTCTGAATGACTATCCGCTAGGGTGTGTTCCTCTCTCTCTCCATACGTCCTTCAATTGAGAATTTTTCTCATGCGCCCGTGTGGGAGTAGTTTGAATACTGCCGGCGCTGGATTTGCCATGATAACAACTGGCTGCAATGACGATAATGAGAGTATGTGCCTTGTACCGTGGCCGTATCGTAATTACAAGTTTGGATTATTGGCGTATCGGTCGGTTTCTTCAAAAGGGGTGTAGGGCGTCGACCTCCTACCGTCGCTCTTTAAAAATCAGGACAAAAAAACACCCCTAAGAGACTTGAAGGGACAGAGAAAGAGACTGCGTCCTTGTTTTTATTTTATTATTATTATTGGTCTTCTTATATACAAAGAATATAGGTTCAGTAGAATACTACATGTTACAGAATAATCTTGTGTACGCTCCTCTTTACTTAAAGTTGCACATTGTACAATGTTGGACAGTTGACGTTTGTGCCCCTTTATGTGAACAGGAGTGTACATACGAGGGGTGGACGAATTGTTTTAAGCCTGACCTTGAAGCGGGATGCGCTTTTTCTTTTTCCAGTCAACTTGTGAATGCGGGTTCATTTCTTGCTCTCTGATTGGCTGTTGGAAAGTTACGGTGCTCTGATTGTGAGAACATCTTATTTGCGCTGTACGTTAGGTTAGGTTAGATTAGATTAGAAAGCAGCAAATTTGCGCAGAAAATAGGAAATAAGATATTCTCACAATCAGAGCACCGTAACTTTCCAACAGCCAATCAGAGAGCAAGAAATGAACCCGCATTCACAAGCTGACTGGAAAAGAAAATTCGCAAGCGGGATGGGAATGAGTGAAACTTTGTGTCAGTTTTTCATATGACTATACCGTAAGCCACTTGCCTTTCAGTTGGGGTGTAAGGGCAGCACTCAAATGTAAACCTCTATTCCACCTAGCACACTCTGGACTGTATTTTGCAGACTATCGAGGCTCTGGCGTTTCAATTTTCAGCCAGTGTGAGACTTGTGTGCTCTCCGTGTGTGTGACTTTTCTTTGTTTTGCACGTAATTGAATAGAGACAAGTGTAACCTGTTTATCAAAATGGAGAGAATTGGCAACCGAGCTATGATCGATAACTCCACGCAAAAAAGGTGGATTGACGCCAATCATGAAGGCTTGCTGCTACACTAAGGACATATGCTCCTTCATATGCAACAGTTAAGCGCTTTGTAGATGCATTTAAACGTGGCATAAACCGGATGATCCCCGTGCCGGTCGACCTCGTACCTCAGCATTCGATGACATGGTGGATAAAGTTGGACATATTTGATGGAAGACCGGTACCGCACTTTTTTCTTGGGGCTTCGAAGATATACCAGGAATGTGATCAATAGGGCTAGGATTTTTATGACCTAAAAATCACCAAAATATGCTCTTATGACCTAAAATTTTACAAAATATGCACTATAATTTGAAAAATATGCTCTTATAACTGGACTGTTTCAAATATCAATAGCTAACTTATGCTATAATATTTTCATATACATACTATTTTTAGTTCACTTTATGGGCCCTGACGAGTTGCAATGCACAATGAATACTTTCTGTAAATTTTCAATTAAAAATGAAAAAGATTTTATGCAGTAAAAAAAACCTTCGAGTGAAACGAAACCACTTCGAAAATAACTGTATATTTCTTGAAAAAGCGTAAATATGCTGAATATGACCGAAAATCCATCAAAATATGCTCTTATCATGTAGAAATGGCCAAATATGACCTTAAAAAGTACCTTAATTCAATTAGTTTCTTCATAATATGAATTTCTATATGTTAAGGGAACACATCACCCTTACTAAAAAAAGAAAATATGCCAAGTCATGAATATCCTAGCCCTAGTGATCAACAAATGTTCAATATGATTCTTCATCTCATCACGCCGTCATTTCAGAGTTTTATCAGTTGATCAAAAGCGACAGAGAGTGAAACTCTCCAAACAAAATTTCAGATATTTAAGACCAATCTAAAGACTTTGGATCTCGATTGGTAACTAAGGAGTGAAAAGTAGCTCTTATCACTTTCAACCCGTGTGCAAAGAACAATCCAGGCAGTGAAAACAACCCCGCTTTCCCACATCAAAGAAGGCGGTGTCATCAATTGGAAAGGTGATATCATCCATCATTTGGGATTAAGTATTGAACAGAATGACTGAAGTAAAAAAATGCATTGTATCGAAAAAACTGAGTGCAAAATGCTGGAGACATGTTGATTTTATATTCTACCATTTAATCTAAAGAATAAAAGGTCACTCACGCAGCTTTAAAAATTCCAAAAATAATATTTTTTCATGTGAGAGGTCACACAACCTACTCTTGATGACTGAAAATTTCTCCTAACTTTCGAATGTTTTTTTTTTTTGGCGAGGCGTATAGAAAACTAACAAAATATGTAGAATAACTATGCATTTCAGTATATTAACTGTACTGAACGTAAAATAATAATAGTAATAAATAAAATCAGTTGTGCCGGATAATCACTCGTCTGGTGAATCGAGTAGAAGTTTTCCCAAGTATAAAATAATAAGTTGACAATAAGTAATATTTTATAAGTATTATTATTAAATAATTTTATTTACAATAATTTCTGTGCCAAATCATTTCACTTGAAGAGCGAGCGTTTTAATTCTAGATAAGAAATACTTGGAAACATTTTAATTATATTTTAATTAGCATTATACACCGTAATAATCGACCGAAATATGCGCTTGGAACCGAAACATGAGGAGAAATCCATAGTTTAGAATTCACTGTGTGATAAATTCATTTAGAGAACCATACTATAAAGTAGAAGAAAATTCAAAATACTAATAGAATATGTATTGTTAATCAATGGGAGTATATATGACATTTACAATGTGAAATAGATATAAATTATTTACAAACTTTCTGCCTACATGTTAGGATATAAAATGTGTTTCTTTACGTGTTATATATGATTATGTATCGGCATGTATGTGTTTGTATGTTCAACAAAACGCAGCCAAAGCCTTCTGTAATTAGAGGTTTAATTCTCAGTAGGAGTGTAAAGAATTATATGTAACACACACACACACACATATACGTACATTCATTCATGAACTTATACGCACACCATATTTGTGTCTGTGTGTTATCAATATGTAAAAAAGACCTTGATAGTTGAAGGGATCAAGAATATGTAGAGTATGTTATCCCACAGACAATGACAAACATATTTCTTAAATGTCACCTTAAGTATACTTTGGTACTTATAAAACAAGTATCTTAATGATGGATTTCGTGAAAGAACAAAAGAAAATAAATATCCACACATTTCGCAGGTTTGGAACCCAAAACTCGGTGGAGTCCAAGGAGACCTGTTTAACTAGAGAAACATGATTCTTAGGTAAAAATTTGTTCTCAATTTTAGTTACTAATTGAAGATTGTGGTAACATTTTATTATGGTATTGGAACTAAGCATTGCTTAACGGTTTTCTTTTCTTCCTCCAGGTATGGCCAGTTGAGTGGAATGGTTGAACCTATATTTGGTATTCTCGGAGCAGCCGCCGTTTCTTTAGCCCAGCCGATCCTACCGTATGCACTTGCCTTCGCAGCAGGCGCCATGATATATGTGGTGGTCGATGATATCATACCAGAAGCTAATATGAGGTAAGGGATAGTTTCACATTTTGCTTGTGTTTAGTTCGAAATTGACGATGGTAGGTATCCAAATGTGTACATGTTTTCACATTCATGTTTTTTCTTTGTAGTGGCTATTTTTTTTCCATTACTCAACGTTTCGGCAAAGCCTCACATGTTTGTTTTTCAAGAGTTGCATACAGAATGAAGCGCAGTGTCCATTACAACATATAATTGGCAACCGGAAATAGAGCGACAGATCTGTAATACGTGTGGCATGCGTATGTCACTCGTTTTTTGTTTTTGTTTTAATTGGAGAGATCTTATTTACTTAACTGCAGTTAAACCTCGTTAATCCGGACTAAGTTGACCGGTTTAACGAAAGTCCGGATTAACTTAAATAACCTAAAAGAACAGTAGAAAGTGCATTAAAACTCCGTTAGCAACAAGACACGTTTATTATGGTGTATTTAAACGGCATAGGCCTAAATACGCTATGCAGTTCAGTACATAGTCTGCGGGAAACATAATTTCATCAGTGGTTGACTGCCTTTTCTTTGAGAAGTTCTCTTGTTGACTTCTAGCCACATTTAAAACCTTGGATTCTGCTTTTTTTTTTTTGTGCCTGTTCGGATTAAGCTAAGTCCGGCTTGTCGCGGTCCGGATTAACGAGGTCTTACTGTATTTACAATTCAAATCAAAAACAGCATTCAATTTGAAACACAGTCAGTAAAGAATACAGTAATAAGGAATATAATAATAAAAATAAATTGGAAAGAAATAGTAGAACGCTTTGGACATGTGTATATTCTCAACACTGACAATAAAATAAAAGGTAAGTAATACAACAAGAAATAGTAATGTTCATTAATGAAAGTGTTCATAATTACAAGGATGGTATTGGTCCTACATCCAGTGTGAAAGTGATTATAGCGCACTCTGTCCCAAGTCCTCTGCGCGCAAGTACCGACTCGAGAATGAACGCAACTGCAGCATCGCGCATTGTTTTGCTCCGCCCATTCGCTTTCTCCCCTTCTCTACCATTATGGACGGCCTTGCC
Organism: Lepisma saccharinum; assembly: GCF_977018435.1. NCBI lineage: Eukaryota > Metazoa > Arthropoda > Insecta > Zygentoma > Lepismatidae > Lepisma > Lepisma saccharinum. Next base: position 22,849,536 of record NC_139243.1, on the reverse strand, counting down.
CCACAGACTCCTGGCACGTAGTATATCTGTGATGTCATTGTCAAAATGGCTGCTCAACTGACCATCGTACTGATGCTCGTATTTTTTAACTGCCCTAGACCTGGTCGTCCAGTGCGCATCCGCCCTTAAATTAGGGCATTTTCGGCGCCAGGATATAACGTGAATTCTGTTTGAAATTTGTTAACATTTGCATGGCGCATACAAGTGACATTTGAAACGGGGTGGGAGGAGGGTGACTCAACTCGTCAGTAAATGACGTCACTTATTTATTGTATGGAACATAAAACTGCTTTATGATCATGTGTTTCATTGTGGTATATTCGGTTACACAGTCTAAACTTCGGGTGTATATCGGAGCGGAGAGTGGACTCTGTGTGTGTGTGTGTGTGTGTGTGTGAGTGACATTTTACCCTGTGTCCAAAGTGGTTCAAAAGTGGCATGTGACTCATTCATGAGTTCTGCATAATGAGCGATAGCGCAACAAATGATTTTATTGTTGTGATTAAAAATCAAACTACAATTTCTTACAAAATATCACAAAACTTTCCTTTACAGCAAAACAAGAACATTCTTGAAATAATTCTTGAAAGCTTTCCTGGCGACGAATGATGAAGAAGGTTTTCTCTGGATATGAACCAGGTGATTTCCGGAAAGGCTTTCGAGCTTTAGAGAGCTAACGTCACTCTCATCTTTCAATTTCTGAAGATGAGAGTGGTAGCTCTCGAAAGCTCTGAATCCGGAAATCGCCTGGTTGATAGACCGAAACCTTCACGAACACTCTTATTCCTTGGGGAATAAGACTGAATTCTATGTCTAAAACCTACAATATTGAGTAACATCAGGTGCAGCGCCAAGGTAGGGTCAGATGGGGTCATGACCCAACCTATCAAAATATAATTGGCAGGTTTCGGTATGAAAATAAAATGGAACGTAATTATTAATATGAAGGTAACGTTACAAGATTCGTATTCGGTATCCCTGGTTTAGGAGCGCACGCTACTAACCTCTGGAGCATGTAGGTTGGCACCAAAAATGCAAGACAATTCCAATCCAATATTTGAATTTGAACATTTGTTGCATTTGAATTTGTACAATTTTTACTCCAGTATTAAACTTCCTACTATTTTTTCAATAAATCGTTGTTTGGATCACGTAAATTTCCAAATAGAATTTTCTTTGATGATGTGGTCCACCCAAATCTTTGAAAGCCGTTCAGTGGTCTACCCACACAAGAAGGTCTGACGCCGTCACTGAGAAACATAAGATTAAATAGTGATGACCTTCTTGCTTCTAAAATTAAGTGATCACTCCTTCTTTCTAAGATTAAGTGATCACCTCGGATGGTCTTCAACTAACAATTAATCCTCAATGAACCGAATGGGCAACAGCAACGTTTCTACCCTCCCCGCGCCTCCTTCCTCGAGAGCTAGGATTTTAATGCACAAAAGGATAAAGTGCCGGTACTCTATAAAAATACAATAATGCTCTACACACTAAAAAAAAAATGCTACTGGCATGCTTACGTATTCGTTTTACCTATCCTGCATTGCAGTGAACTTTCAACAACATATTTAGATTATCTCTTGACAAAGACAAGAACATTTGAGATGCTCCTTTTCCAATCTGCCGATACTGGAGGAGCATGCTGTGTCACTAACTGAAGTCATGTTGTTCCAGTAAACAATTTTTGAATTGATAAAACATCAGCACACACTTTATTTTTGTTCAAATCCAGTAATATTTTTTTATTGCTTACTTTCCCATTTCTAAGTGCAAGATAGATTGTACTGTCAAGAAACAAGTAAAGCAGAATAATTGCTTTTAAGTAAAATATAAATAAGAAATGGCCTTTCTCTTGTGAAAACATAACAAAAAAGCAAGGTAATATTTTAATCTTCCCAAAAACGGCAAAAATTATTCCAACGAAGATGTTTGGTTTACCTGCTCTTGTTTTGAAACATATTTATTATATCCGAGCAATGTGTTTCCCTTGCCCCTCCCAAAAAAAAGGAGAGGGGTGGTGCAAATGCATCAAAATCCAAGTCCTACTCATTTTAAAATGTATATTCATGTTTGTGCCTCAGATCATAATGTTTTGAAAATACTATAGCTATCAGCATCCTTCGTTGCGAAATTGTTATGGGAGCATTCCATGTCCAAGTGCCCCTCTAAATCTCAATTTTTAAAATTAATTAAATGCTGTTGAGAGTCATTTGGATAAAAATATAAGTATTATACATAATTAAGTTAGAAGGTGGAAGGACTTTGAATTTGAATGAACATTTTTTGGGTGCGTCAGCACTGAGACTATTTTGCACCCGTCACACTATACGGGGTCCAACCCCTTATCATAACAAAAATAAAAGCGTGTCTGAAGACTAAAATTTCCTTATCTTGATTAAAAGCTGAGGCTAAAAAGGGCGCTCAGCACAAATAAGGACATTACACAGGACGACACAGAATTACACTGGCCATTGGGCCAGTCGCCAGAACCTCGTTAGTCTGCAGTCCAGGGTGCACTATGTGGAAGTGAGGTTGACTATTGGGTGCACTAAGTGGAAGGAGCACGCCTTACACCCCAGAAGGAATTTCACATATTTTTAATTTATTTTAACTTCTTGATTTATTTTTCTTCTATATTGTGTTCCACCCGTGACACCAGAAAACAATTAATTTCTCCCTTAACCGTTAGATTTGCGCTTCAACTCCACAAGAATATTCAAAGATCAATTACCTTCTCTCTTTATCTTAAATAATTTGTTTTTCATAATGTGAAAATTCAGAGAAATTAAAATAAATGTCTTATTAGTAAAGAAGTAGTGTTTTATCTGTCCCACCCCTGACACAAAATTGTTCACATAGAGCTAAGCTATAAATCTGTAAAATATTTTAAGGGTAGGTACGTTGAATCAACAGTTTAGTTTCATAATTCACTGGACAGTAAGTGCAAGAAAAATGTTGCTTAGCTATCAGTGGAATAGTTACTTTAATGCCAGAAATGTTGTTTAACCATCAGTGGAATAGTTACTTTAATGCCAAAAATGTTGTTTAACCATCAGTGGAATAGTTACTTTAATGCCAGAAATGTTGTTTAACTGTCAGTGGAATAGTTAGTTACTTTAATGCCAAAAATGTTGTTTAACTATCAGTGGAATAGTTAGTTACTTTAATGCCAAAAATGTTGTTTAACTGTCAGTGGAATAGTTAGTTACTTTAATGCCAAAAATGTTGTTTAACTGTCAGTGGAATAGTTACTTTAATGTCAAAAATGTTGTTTAACTGTCAGTGGAATAGTTACTTTAATGCCAAAAATGTTGTTGAACTATCATTGGAATAGTTACTTTAATGCCAAAAATGTTGTTTAACTATCATTGGAATAGTTACTTTAATGCCAAAAATGTTGTTTAACTATCAGTGGAAAAGTTACTTTAATGCCAAAAATGTTGTTTAACTATCAGTGGAATAGTTACTTTAATGCCAAAAATGTTGTTTAACCATAAGTGGAATAGTTACTTTAATGCCAAAAATGTTGTTTAACCATCAGTGGAATAGTTACTTTAATGCCAGAAATGTTGTTTAACTGTCAGTGGAATAGTTAGTTACTTTAATGCCAAAAATGTTGTTTAACTATCAGTGGAATAGTTAGTTACTTTAATGCCAAAAATGTTGTTTAACTGTCAGTGGAATAGTTAGTTACTTTAATGCCAAAAATGTTGTTTAACTGTCAGTGGAATAGTTACTTTAATGTCAAAAATGTTGTTTAACTGTCAGTGGAATAGTTACTTTAATGCCAAAAATGTTGTTTAACTATCAGTGGAATAGTTACTTTAATGCCAAAAATGTTCTTTAACTATCAGTGGAATAGTTACTTTAATGCCAAAAATGTTGTTTAACCATCAGTGGAATAGTTACTTTAATGCCAAAAATGTTGTTTAACTATCAGTGGAATAGTTACTTTAATGCCCAAAATGTAGTCTGGGCGTCCTACCCGTGCGAATGGAATGTCCCTTATAAAAAAATCGAAATTTTTGAATTTTATATGGTGTAATGTCCCCGGTTATATTACGTTGGGATGCCATCCAACTGTGTTTTTCGCTTTTGAATGAGAGAGCTAGAGAGCTGCAAATATTCAGCACAAACTCAACGTAATCAGGTTCAATGAACTGTGAGTGAATATGTGTGTGTGTGTAATTTGAGCATACAATAGGGAGTTTCGACACTAAACCGTTTCCGTTCTTCCGTAGCAAGAAATGTTTTCCCAAAAATACCCTCTGGAAAGAGAGAAAAAAATCTAAATACCAGCAAAAAAAGAGCAGTTTCCTACTCGGCTGGCTTTGACAAGGCAAAATAACATTCCCATTCGACTTGCACGTGGGTATTTTAAAAGAAGTAATGGAGGGAAGGGGGAGGCAAGTGCAGTGTAAACTCCCAAGGGATGTGGGACACGCGAAACAGGTAAAACCTGAGAGCTCAGGTGTAGATTTTAAAAAGAACGTTCTATGATCTGGCAACGCTGTAACGTCTGGCTTCGCGGTATGCGACGACGAGGAGGAGAAGGGGGAGAAAATGAGAAAGAAGAAGAAAAAAAAGTACTGTGGGGCAGTGTTCACAAATGGCGGGAAAATTTCCCGCCAAAAGGGATATTTTGCTCCGTAGCGGGAAATTCCTCTGTGCTCAAAGTAATTATGACGGCGTTTCGATAAATGTCATTGTACCGCCTCGGAAGCTGAGTGTGTTGACTGAACGACTCGTATCATCTCCATAATAACGCAGGGGGGCTGATTGGGCACAGACCATCCTGAAATTTTGAGAAAATGAAATGTTTATTAATGAGAGGAGTCAGGAAGTCAGGAAAAACTGAAGCTGTAAGTGCAAAGACCCCTTAAAATTATTCTCGGTTACCGTTTTTGTCCTTGAACAACTTAAAACGAAGGTTTTGGTTAATTTGTTTATTTTACTTCGCTTTTATGTCACTTTTGGCTAATCGCAGATATGAAGATGAGCAATTATATGATGAAGAGACACTCACAAGGAACACCCATGCATAGGTCGTGATTCGAACCCGGGACCCCTGTCGTTGTAGCGCGCTGTGCTAACCACTCCACCACATAGGTCAGCAAATGAAGGTTGAAAATTGTAATATTTTATTGTGTATCCCGTCCGCCCCTAGTTAGAACACAGCTATGTGATATCCACTTTTACAATTTCAGCCCCGTGATTGCATATGTATGACCGACCTTACCTCCACGCACCCTTTATATGGTGCAATACGAAGGGGTATTAACTTTTTAGCAATGACAAGAGATAAAACTGAGGGCACAAAAAAAAGTTTACTTTTATGAAGTTTTACAATGACATAAATGAGCCACTTTGCTTAATGGTTTATTTTTAAATTTATTCGCTACTTTTACTTAAACTGGTAGTAACATAGTAGTGAGTTTTATCATTATACTAGCGGATTACCCGGCGTTGCCCGGATATTTATTTATCCCAATCTTCTATTAGACAGGAAAATAATGAATTCTAAGTATAGTGTAAAATGTAACTAATTTTATTTACAGGTATTTAAAAGAATAAGTACACTATGCAAATTATAAAATAAAATCTTTTACAAAGTCTCTATAGGCCTAATATTAATTTAACTCAAAACTTGTAAAAGAATAAAGCTATTTCCGATTAAATGTCATCGTGAATGTCACCAATTAGCTTAGCGACTCCGAAAACTATGGATTCGACACTAATGTAGGTTATTTTTGACATTTTACTTTTCACCCTTTCTCACCCCTCATGCCGATAGGTGATGAACTAGGAGTTGAACGGCTTTGGGAATGTCACTATTCATCTTAGCGACCCCGAAAACTATGTATTCCACACTAATATCGATTGTTTTTACATGTCGCCCCCTTCCCATCCCCCACTTCTAGGGGTGCCAGGGGTGTCTTACCCTCACAGTATTTCTTTCCAGATTGCGAGTGATACGTATACCAAGTTTGGTTGAAATTGCTCCAGGCGTTCGAGAGTTATGCCGGAACAAACACACACATTTTTATATATTTTGATAGATTTTGGCATCGATAACTAGAAGAAAGTTCATAAGTTTCTTAAATTGCAAATTTGTGGTTAGCATGGACAAACTCGTAGAACTTACTTTTAAATCGTTACCTAGATGCACAGTGAAGTGGTTAAATTTGTTGCTTTGTAATCATTGGTGCGTGTTCCCTGTTGCGTTCATGAGGTGTAATTAAAGCAATGGTTGTAAAACTTGTTTTCTCCTGTAAGTTTTAATTGTTGTTCATCGATAAACCGATGTAGAATGTGAACGTACATTAACATCATCTTGCCACAAATATGCACCACACAGTCGAAAAATATTTGGGTGTTGGAATTTCAATTTAAAGTGGGACCAGAACTCTTTAAATGTACCTCCACTGTTGTTAATCGTAAGTATAATTGTGTGACTGCTTCTTGAGTATATGTTCCCATCGTAGCTCTAATAAAGCTTTTCGCAGCAATACGACGGGAATAGATGTACACGTGTTACCCATGGAAAATTCGACCTGGTCCCTTACAAGGACCGTTTCAGTACGAAGTTTAGTAGTTTTAATCATATTGTTAATAACCCCATTATGTTGTAGTGTTCTTGGACACACGGGAAGGTTGTATTCCACGTATAATCGTGTACGAGTCGTGAACTGGTAAAGGAGAGGGTCAAGGGGGACTATCATCCCCACAAACTAACTCTCTAGCCTTCTTGAACCCCAAGGTGCATAGCTGGAGCAACACAGGTCTTCCATCTGTCCCTATCCTGAGCAAGATCTATATACTCTTTTCCATCCCTACCGATTTCCTTTAGTTCCATCTCTACATTGTCCCTCCATCTTCGTCTTGGTCTTCCTACTGGTCTCTTACCATCAGGTTTCCCAACAAGAATCCTGCAAACTCTTCTTTCCTCTCCCATCCGGCGTGCCACATAGCCTGCCCACCTAAGTCTTCTTGATTTAATCATTCTAATATCTGGACATGAATACAAATTATGCAGTTCTAAATTATGTAACCTTCTCCACTCACCTGGTTCCTCATCCCTTTTAGGCCCAAATATTTTCCTAAGGATCTTATTTTCAAATACTCTCAATTTATGTTCCTCTTTCAATATAAGGAACCAAGTTTCGCATTCATATAATATTACAGGCAAAATTACTGTGGCAAAATTACTGTTTTGTATATTTTGACTTTTAGTTTCTTAGATATTAAACGAGAAGACAAAAAGTAGGCTTAATTCAGGAAATGCATGTTACTTTTCTCTTCATAAACGTTTATTTCCTCTTTAATATAATTTTCATTTGTTAGTATTACTTCTAAGTACTTGAATTTGGAAACTGCTTCAAACAAGTTGCTATCAATAATTAGATTTTGATTATTACCTAACACTTGGATTTCGGCCTGTAAGCAGATATTTAGTTTTCAAACTATAGATCCACCACCGTATTCGAAACCCTTAAGTCCTGGGGAAGCCTGTAGTTCGCATATTTACCGAGCTTTCAGAAATCTTGACGCTAATTAACAGGTCAATATCAGTAAACACAATCCACCCTTTTGATGTCTACATTGCCCTCCTAAGCATTCTTGGAGAAAAAAACCTCGCCGAAAATAATAGTGAATCGTTAAAGTGACAATTAACATTAGAGTAAGCGATGACCGCTCCCTCCCTCTGACGTCTGAAATTACCCTTAATGGCGACGAGTGAAACTAGTCGCCGAGCATTTTCGATATTAGGCTCGCTCGCACGCTACCGAGGGTCCCTAGTTCGAGCATTCATCAGTCATCCTCATTGTCGTGATTCGCCTAAAGATTCAGAAAAGCAACGTACAGTCAACCTCAATAAAAATGGGACAACAAGCTCCTGAAATATCTGCAGTGAGTTGTGTTTGTTGTCTAACTGTACGGCGTAAGCGAATTTCAATAGCAGTTTCTGTCATTGCCGTGGAGTTAGGCAACACACAACGCATTCCATGCAAGAGATTATTTCAGGAGCTTGTCCCATTTTTTTTGCAGGTGACTGTACAACGCTAGAAAAATTAATAACTTTCAAAATAGGAAAAAAAAAATCCAAGTGAGCCACTCATCAGTAAATGACCAGTTTCGCTCTTTTTTATGCCCAAAATTGCAAGGAACATAACTCTGGATTTTATTTTTTAAAAAGTAAAATAATATTAGAAGAGATACCATTGACTTCTTAAAAAAAAGCCAACCCCTCCCCATTAAGGATTGGGGGGGGGCACGCAACTGTGTGGTGGTGTGTCGTGAGTTAGGCTCGGACATGTGAAAGAGAATGGGACACGAATAAAGATAATTCTTGCGTTTGAACTTTTTGTTTTAAATCCACTTTGTTCACAGATATGCACCGATAGATTGGGGTAATGGCATCGCCTTGTAATCGAGGGGTCCCGGGTTCGATATCCGGCGGACGCATATAGTGGTTCGGACACCACCTAGTCCCGATTAGCCCATGTGCATAAAGTGAACTTGCAACAAGAGCTCAAACTCGTCAATCTGGTCTGGGCCTACAGTTTAAAAGTGGGACCCGAACCACAATGTGCCTCCATGTTTAACGATCCCGGGACCCCTTGATTACAAGGTGACGACGTTACCGCTATGCCAGCGGGGTAACATTCTTGTGCAGGGTTGGTTATGATTGCAAGGATGGGAAATTTAGATTGCAGGATGGGAATTTTTTTTCTTTTTTGAGAAGGGTCTGCTAACACTGTTACCGGGAACAAAAACCATGCCAATGGCTGCCTGGCTACCTAACGGTAGTGCGACTTCAGGTATGCGTGCAAGAAGTGCACGGACCTGTGTAATGGAATGTGCCGCCTCGGATGCACTTTTTCAGAACGCACCCGTGCATTAATTGGTTCTACACCAGCAGAGGAGCCTGTCGCCTGGTGCACCGACACCAGAGGTGGGGGTGGTTGCTCAAAAATAGGGACGAGTTGCTGACTGTGAAAGTTGCTGTTTTAAAAGTAAATGAGTTACAGTTATTGTTACTTTTGAAAGTAACAAAGTTACTTCGCAGTTAGGGTGAGACAGTCAAACGAGAAGATTTTTAAAAAAACACTAAAATAGAGAAAGCAAATATTAGTTAATTTTTGAACATGAATGTACTCTACATGAGTTGAAATTGCTAGTGTACCTGACAATTGTTCATTTTTTTTTAAATATGGTGTCGGATAGATGACGTCCTTGGTTTTGCACACATTGTCGGAATCTGAGTAAATCCGCCCATGACGTTATGCTGACATATTGGTAACCTTTTGCCTGCCTGCCCTCGATGACTATGACCCAGATGAAGAAACACTCTTCCAGCAAGATGGCGCAAGTAGCCATACTGCCAGAGTGTCTATGGATGTGCTTAGACTCGCATTTCCTCGCCTCATCAGCACATTCGGCGATATTCCGTGGCCTGCCCGTTCACCCGATATGCCGGATCCTGACTTTTTCCTTTGGGGTTACCTCAAATCCAAAGTATTCAAGGACAACCCTCCAAGAACCAGGGATAATTTGAAGGAGCCAATTCGGCAAGAGATCCACAACATTCCGTTGGAGATTCTACGAAGCGTCATGGGCGGATTTACTCTGAGACTCGACAATGTGTGCAACACCTAGGACGCCATCTTACTGATATCATATTTAAAAAGATGAACATTTTTCAGGTACACTAGTAATTTCAACTCATGTACAGTACATTCATGTTCAAAAATTAACTAATATTTGCTTTCTCTATTTTTTGTGATTTTTTTTAAATCTTCCCGTTTGACTGGCTCACCCTATGCTTTGTTCTAGTTAAGATGTAACTAGTGTTGCCCACGAGACGAGACTTTGGCCTGTCTCGTCTCGTGGAAATGCTGTGAAATGCTGTCTCGTCTCGAAAATATTCGTTTGTCTCGGGACACATGATCAATCTCGTCTCGTCTCGAATTTTTGAAAGCCTGTCCCGTCTCGTCCCGTGGGCAACACTAGATGTAACCAATAGATAATTTGAACTAGATTAGACCTAGATACGATATCCAATGATGATTTCCAGGGGTCGATTGTAAATCGAAAAGTAACTCAGCTATAGTTACTGTTACTTTTTAAAGTAACAAAGTTAATTTGTTCTAAAGGGTGTTTTTTTAAGAGTGATAGAACTTTTGATAGGGATAGCTGTCATTTGTTTTGTTTTGATGACATGTTGTTTTGTCATTTCATATCAGTGAGCATTGGCAAATGATCAAGGAACAACTGACGCCGCAACAACGTTTACAAATTGTGGAAATATATTTCCAAAATCAATGTTCTGTTCGCCAAACGTATAGAGCACTTCAGAAATATCGGTGCTGTCAGTGAATTGGCTTCCAAGATCATGTGACCTAACGCCACTGGATTATTTTCTTTGGGGATATGTAAAGTCTCTTTGGTTTATGCTGATAAATCAGCAACAATTGACGCTTTGGAAGCCAACATAACTCGTGTTATTAACGACATACGTCCCCAGTTACTTGAGAAAGTGGTTCAAAATTGGACTGATCGAATCCGGGTCATCACAGCTAGTCGTGGTGGACATATGCCGGAAATTATTTTCAAATAGTAAATGTCGGATAGTTATCTTTCAAATAAAAACACAATTGGCTTCAAACTTATTTTTTTATGTGTTTTATTTCAATTCAAAGTTCTATCACTCTAAAAAAAACACCCTATAGTTAGGATGAAACCAGTAGATAATTCGTACCAGATAAGTTCTAGATACTCGTATATGTTCAGTGATTATTTATAGGGGGTTGGCTGTAAATCAGAGGTTCGGCACCCCCGCCAGTTACGCCTACACAGTACAATAATATAGTTTCAATTGTTGTTATAATTTCGGTAACGCGATTTCAACGCAGTTATCGGAAATGAAACGTGGTTCTGAAGTTATATTGCTAGGGAGAGACGATAGCGATTTTCGATAATAATGACAATATCTAGTCGATATATCGATGTCAATATGTTTACCATGTCAACATTGCGATATTTTAGAAATATCTACTCGATGTTGATGTCGAAATATCCCTATATGTCACTACCAAACTCTTATGGCGTTAAATATTATAAGCCAAGTGGTGTAGTGGTAACGTCGTCTCCTTGTAGTCAAGGGGTTCGAGAGTTTGATTCAATGGTCTTTATTCTTGGGCGAGGTTCAGCAAATGCTTACCTACCCGATGGCCCACTTTAAACTGTAGGTCCAGTCCCGATTAATCTATATATGCATAAAGTGGACTTTTAAAAATGGAAAACTCGTATAAAAGAATTAATCAGTGTCTTTCTTGCTGTTCTTCTGTTCTACAGCCCGTTGTGGGCATTGGCTTCCTTCACAACTTTCCTCCAATATTCCTTGACAGCACCAGCAGCCTTTATCTTCCAATTACTTATGCGCATTGTTCTGACATCTTCTTCCAGAGCATCCTGCGACCTTTTCTTTGACCTTCCTCTTCATCGTGTTCCACTCATTTTTTCCTTGAAATGCTTTACTATGATTCTGTTCTCCTGCATTCTTGTGTCCTGCCCCAGACTTAGCGAATCTCACTATGTTCTCTCCTTTAATGATACCTGATATTGGTTTCCATCCTGTAAGATATTGGAATGCACGTAAAGCACCAAGCAATATTACGGTTTTTCTACTTCGTGCTTATTTGTGTCAGTCGTCCATTTTGTTTTGTGTTAATGTGACATTTAATGACATTAGAAAGCAAATTGCAATTCCGACAAATAAGCACGAGCAAAAGTGTGTTGCAACTCATTGGTAAAGCAGTGTTTGAATTCGAAGTTTGAATTTGGATCGGCTGCCAGCTCCTTCAAAGTAGGCAACCCAAAATACACTGCGCGTTGGCAGGTTGCATAACGTACTGGGGTGATCTGAAAGGGTAGTTTGCTTTGTGGGGTTTGCATTTATTATTAAAAACAGTGACCCAGAGGTCCAGGTTTTTACATAAAGATCCCGCTGCCTTGAAATATATATATGTGGGTTTTAATCCAGAAGCGAAATACGTAATATTTTCTGAGTTATCATTGTCATCATCTGATAAACATGAAAAATTGTACCGTCAATGTGTAAGATTAGGACTGTACAGTTTGTCCGAGAAGTCCCGTGGCTCTAGATTATACCAGGCTGTCCCAGAAGTCCTGCACCATCAGCACACTGAACTCCACGATGTGAAGTTTCCGAGGGTAGGTGGCGCCACCTGTGAAAGTCTGTTGGCAGGCATAGAGGACAGGTTCGTGGGATCAAGTGAAGGCATGCACTGCATGTGTAGCGAGTGTTCCTGTGAAGTTAAAGTGGGCACGATGAGTGAGGACCAAATTGCACTTTGTGCAGTGCTACGTTTTTTTATGGAAAAAATGACTAACAGCAAAAGCGGCAGAGGAGGAAATTTGTTGTGTGGAAAACAAAGAAGTGGTGAATCGATGGACAGCTTCCTGTTGGTTTAAAAAATTCGCCTCAGGTGTTGTACGCCTCGCGGAAAAGCCCCGCATGGGATGACCTCCGATAGACATTGACGAGTTTCTGGAGGATGCTGTGAATGTTACACCACAGTCCAGCACACGAGTGTTAGCAAGACTGGTTGGATCATCCAAATCAACAGTAACCGTTCCTTGACATGACATGGATTACACCAATAAACAGCCCCGACAAAGTCCGCACTAGCTGACGGAGGTGCATTCCCAGCGCAGAGTTGCAATTTGCCAGACATTGCTACAAAACCCATGTGATCTTCGTTTTTGGAGGAGAATTGTGACAGGAGACGAGAAGTGTCTGTTTCTGAAAAACCCTGATACACGTAAACAGTGTGTAAAAAGAGGATAGAAGGCCATCGCCCGTGTGAAACAGGACAGATTTGGGAAAAAGCTCATGCTGAGTGTGTGGTGGAATATTGACAAGATTCTCCATTATGAGTTTTTTCCAAAAGGTCGTGCTGTAACAGGTGAACTGTACTCTGAACAATTACGCCGAGTGTATGCTATTCTGATCGAGAAATACCCGGCATTAACGAGGAGGAAGAGGTTACTGCTGCAAATTGACAATGCTTCGAGTCACCAGTCTCGAAGAGTGACCAACACCCTGGCTGAGCTTGACGGGTTTGAGTTGTTACCTCATCCCGCCTATAGTCTGGATGTTGCACCATCGGATTACGGTTTGTTTCGCTCTCTCTCATATTTTCTGTGTGGTCGGCAGTTCAATTCATATGATGAGGTAAATTCTGCCTGTCGCGAGTTTTTCAATTCTAAACCTGCCACCTAGTATCGCCATCAGATTGAACTGTTGTCACAGAGATGGGTGAAGGTAATCAAACATGGAGGCCTGTACTTTGCTGAATAAAGTCTGTCTTTGTTTCTGATATTCTGTGTTTCATTTTTCCCCTTGTATGGTGCAGGACTTCTGGGACAGCCTGGTATTACATAGGATCACCTTGTAATCAAGGTGTCCCGGTTTCGATACCCGGTGGAGGCATATAGTGGTTCGGATCCCACTTTTAAACTGTAGGTCCAGTCCCGATTGGCCTATCTGTGCATAAAGTAGACTTAAACAGAAACTTAACTGTAGAAAACTTCGGTTGTATTTAACATTGTAAGCTATTATATTTTATTCTCACAATATTAAGTTTCGAATTGTTTATAACATTTCTAAATTGTTTCATTGCTTTGAGTAATTGCATACTGTAGATCTCCTTTATAATGTTAAAGATTCTATGTGATTTTAAAGATGTATTGAAAAACATTGAAGGTTGCACTGAAAGGCGTACAGGTAATGTCGATAGAGATGTGATATATGTAAGACAGGAAACACACAGGAACATTTTTTTTATACAGCGCTTGAGGAAAGTGCTAAGGAGCGAGTATGTTTCGTGAAAGTATATATTTGTGTATTCCAGTTAATAATCGAATCAGTGCACTGAAAGGTTCATTACGATACACAATATCCTTCTTGATTCGTTCCTTGAAGAACTTACTAGCCCTACATGAAGGGTTGATATCGGGAAGAGATGACATGCGGGAATTTTTGTGGTGTTGTAGTAGTCTAACATCCTGCCAAAAAATCAGTTTTTACTTGATTTTTCATGTATTAGTTAAGCTATAGGTTGGATGCTAAAGCGGCTTGGTTTGTTCCTACCCTTCGACACGCGTACGAATAACGGGTGTTTAACCTTTCTTTTTATAATATAATAAATTCAAATTATGCATTTTTGGAAGTCAATTAACTTATCTACAAACTTTGATTTGGAACACTTTCCAAAATTTCCCATCGTTTGAAAATTATTAGTCCCAAGTTTTCCAAAATCATGTTCATTTTTACACCCCTTCCTCCGCCAAAAGTCATGAAATTGTCCATAAAATCTACTCTAAGCTTGAAGATATATACAGGGACAGTAGTTGAGTGTCATTTTTATATTTATGAAGGCGGAAAAGGGGAAAGGCAGAATTTCGCGAAAATTAATATCTTGTCATAGTCTTGTCAAAATTGAGCTTTCTGCTAGTGTTCCTAACATTGCACAAATGTATGCAGTAAGATACCAGACTGGTTGCAACTATTTTTATGCATTGGTAAATCGAAAACTATTATTTCCAAGGATGCATAGTGCGTACATTTTTTTTACATGGCGTATATTTATTTACACACTCCGGTAAACGCGGTTTTCATGGTTTGTTTTGTTTTTTGATTTTTTTCACCCTTTTATTTGTTTATTTAGCAGGTTGCACAGTGTTTGACACATCTTCCTGCTCCGATTTACACATGTGTTGCATTTCCTCTTCTGTATTTCTCGTCCTGTCCCGAACACCGCTCATCTACGTTACTGATGTGTCCTTCGAACCTTTTTCACTTCGAGTTCGGCTGTTCGCATCCTCCTCACGTGATTTTTCTTATTTAATGTGGCTTTTGTACCACTTTTAGCTAGTCGGCACGATGAGGACGAGTTAATGTGATGAAATTGATGACGGGACATTCGAATCCAGGATACTTGACGTTGTAACACGTCGTGCTAACTACTCCGCCACGGAGGTTTGCAAAAATGTTTTGATTAATCCTGGAGATCATCTCTTATTACTAATTCGTCTCGTGTGCCGCTTTTCTACCTCTTAGATTAATATGCCCATCCAGAAAGTAAGTTTCCCTGGGCTCGTGCACAAAAAGGAAACATTATTTCATTCAATGATCTATTGCCACAGATACAGCACTTGTCCAGTTACTTTTCAACATAATTCCCGCCGGAATTCAGGCACTTGTCATAGCTTGGGACCAACTTCTGTATACCTGTGTCGTAGAAGTCCGCCGCCTGTGCGCCCAACTACTGTGTGACAGCAGTCTGAACCTCTTCGTCGCTGTGAAAATGTTGACCGGACAGGAACTTTTTCAGGTGCAAGAACAGGTAGTAATCACTGGGAGCAGATCCGGGCTGTACGATGGATGATCGAACCTGTCCAGAAGGGCTGCGGTGCACCTAGCCATATGCGGTTTCGCAGTGTCGTGCAGCAAGATCACCCCGGTACTGAGCTTACCGCGTCGCTTATTCTGAATGGCTTGTATCAATGTCCCCAGTGTTTCACAGTCTCACCTCTGGGCAGAAACTCGATGAGCAGTATGCCTTGTCTGTCCCAGAACACCGTGCACATCACTTTTCGCGCCGACACAGTCTGTTTGAACTTCGTCCTGCATGGAGATCCACTGTGACGCCAATGCATGGACTGCTGCTTGCTTTCTGGGGTGCTATGTGCAACCGACGTTTCATCCCCTGTGAATTATCCGGTTGAGAAAATCGTCGTCATCATGGTAACGCTGCAGAAATGTCAGCGTTTTCCTTTGTGTTCGGGCGTCAGTTGTTTCAGCACACATTTTCAGGAACAAGAGGCGTTTTGTAACAATGTCGTGCAACATCGACCGAGAAATCTGCGGGAAATGGCTGATGAGTTCCGTGATCGTGACACCGCTGCCGCGACGCTACTGAGGACTTTCGGGAGGTGTCTCCTAGGACATTCACTAGCCAGAGCATATGCGTCTCACGAATGCGCAAAACCGGTTTCAATACGCATGGCCTGCCACAGGCGATAAGCGACAGTGGGGGTTCACACCGAAGAGAGAAGCGACACGGACCCCTTCAGTCTATAAGCTAGCATTCGCCGCTCATTAGCGAACAGACCGAGGCGGCACAACGCACGATATTGAGAAAACAGCCCAGTCCGAGCAACACGCAAGCGACAGCCGACGCCTGAAACTTTCTGTGTCTCTTCGGTTCGAAAGGTTGCATTGATTAGCGAGGGTTCGCATCCAAGCGACACGTGTCACCTCGGTCTGAAAGCTTTCTTAATTTTGATAGGCTGTTGTATCCATTTTAATTTTTTCACTTATTACATCTTTCTGATTTATCATCTTTACTTACTTTTTATAGGAATTTTTAATGATTCTTTTTACACCTAACAACTCTTTTCCAATTGCCGTGCACTTAGTTTTCAGTTTTTTACTTTTACTTCAAGTTTTTCACATTTGACTACAAGTAGTCTTTTCATGTATTCTAAATCTTTCGGCTTCCCCGATATCCGGTGGAAGCACATAGTGGTTCGGATCCCACTTTAAACTGTAGGTCCAGTCCCGATTACTTTTCCTGTGCATAAAGTGGACTTAATACACAAACTCAATCAATCTAGATCTTCCATTAATAAATGATAATGATTCCAGTCTGGAGTCAGCTCTGTGCTAACCACTTCTTCAATGAGGGTGGCAACTTCAAAATTGTTCCTGTCCCAACGATAATCCTAGCTACACCCGTGGGAATAGATGAACAACCAGCAACTCTCTCCCTTCCCGCAAAAAAAAAAAAAAAAAAAATCTCCTTTATTATCTCGTGTCTTCGTTGGTGTTTACTGCGTCGCGTAACCCCTTACAAACTTCCGCTTCTCTTCTTTCCCCTGATCTTCCCCAATTCACTGAACAGGACGTTGGAGATTTGCTGGAAGACTGCAAGTTGCGGGGATAACCTCCCCGTTCACAGGACAGAGTATCGCCTTTCAAAACAAGGTTCATTCATCGTATCCCACAAGGATTTCCATACAATTTGAAAGTTTAAACTGCAAACACGTGGAAGCAACAGGGGCGGATCCAAACAGAGGATCCTGGAGGTGATCGCACCTCCCAATTTCTTTGTTTTCCAATTTTATGCCACATTATGGCGACAAGGTCCGATCTCTGTGGCGGAGTGGTTAGCACAGCGCGCTACGACGCCAGGGTTCGAATTCCGCCCGGGCATGGGTGAGTGTACTTTGTGAGTGTCCCTTCATCAATTTCATCATATCATCACTCATTCTCATCGTCGCGATTAGCCAAAAGTGGCAGAAAAGCAACGCTAGATAATACAAATCAAATCAAAAATCAAATTATGGCGACAATAGAAAGAATGATTATGATCAGGGCAAGGCATTAGATGATTCTATATCTTTGTGAAATGAAGGTTGAAATATTGCTAAAGACAATTTTGTTTGGGCATATATGCATATAATATGCGATTTTCGGGGTGTAGTTTTTAGGGGGGCAATTTTTAAGCCATTTTGAAGCGCGACACTATCTTGAGATTTTATTCATTTACAACTTCTGCTTCTTAAGCCTCGGCTGGATGTTGAAAGGAATCGCGATTTCGAGAGTGTCTTTAGTCCCTTTCCTAACAATAGTACGAAGAAGTGCGAGGGAGGCGTTGGCATCGCTGTCTACGAATTTCCCTCTGTCCCTATCAGACAATTTCCATCTTCGCTGCCGATTTTTTGCAACTGGTCTCACTTATCGCACAAAATTCAAACCCCTTCTTGGCCTAGCTCTGTATTTCGTCTTCTGAGGCCAGGCCAGGTTAAATGTTTTCGTTGTTATAGTGTACATATGCTGAAAATTTAAACTAACAAGCCTCCCTAACCACAAAAGCATTCCACGCTTACGTCAGAAGATAAATACGGTGCGTGACCAAGATGGTGTTCGAATATGGTGCGATAAACCATACGCTTTCGGCAAATTGGCCCCACGGTTACAGTGCCTTGTACCGCGCAGGTTTTACGATCTGGTAATTAAGACAGGGGACAGAAGAAGGGGCGGTGGGCTGTGAGGAGGGAATTCTCGTGGTCACTGCCAGATGTGCTTGAAGCATGTTTTCTTTTAACTGAACCATAGTCTCGAGAAAGGTTTTCCAACTTGCTTTGAGTTTGAGATCACCAGCCCCTTTGCGCTGTGAAGTCGCCTGTTTTAGGTTTGAAGGTCGCAGTATCTCGGGTTCGAATCCTGGCCTGGGTATAGATGTTTGTGAGTGTCCATTCATCAATTTCATCATGTCATCACCCATCCCCATCTACGAAAAATTAGCCAAAAGTGGCACAAGAAGCGAAGTAAAATAAAGAAAATCAATCAATCAATATTTTAAATGGAGAGAATTTTCTCTTTGCTTGAAAATTTCAGGGACTTGAGTGAAAGATAATTTAAACGAGGTCAGAAACTCATTGTACAATTATGTTCACATAAAGTAGCATACTCGTTTGAGATAAAACCAACCGTCGGAGATCGAGTGAGACAGTACACTCGAAGTAAATGTTCTAAAAGCAACACCCTCGAGTAACTAAAATGTCCACAACACGCAGGAAATTTTCTGAATTGATAAGACATAGAAAACGGTTACAGGAAAGCTCTGCTTTGTAAGTATTAATGCCATACAGTATCGAATTTTACAGTCTAACGGTAATTAAAAATTCCTGAACAATTGTTTGAAAAACTCAATATGCAATTAACTATGGCAAAAATAACTATCTCAATTCATTCACTTACGACACTTTATTTCGAAGCAGTGGATGATGGTTGCATTACCTCCTCCCCCTAGTCAAATGTAACAGCAAATTAGACATTTAAGATGCTCTATACTTTGACCTTGAAGTCTCACATTAATTTTCTTAGTTTTCTTTCCCATTAACCATGGCCTTTGTCTTATTCACATTTATTTTCATCCCGAATGCTTACAGTGGGCACTTACGTTTTCACCGTTCTCACGTCTTCTGCTAACAAAGTCATGTTATTTGCAAATCTTATACATTCAGTTCATATTCATTCTATTATTAGCACCTCATACTATGGAAACAGTTCTTTACTAATTTTTCTAAATAGATGCTGAATAATGTTGGTGATAAGCAAGGACGTATTTAAGGGGGTCCAGGGAGTCCGGACCCCCTCCCGAAAGATTTATCAAGTACTAAAATTAAATAATGAAAAATATATTATTTTAGCCTTTGTTGTGTAATTTCCTATGAACTTATTGGAAGACAAAAATTATATTGGGATCATACGGCTTTGAAGGACAGGAAGGACGTATTTAGGGGGATCCAGGGGTGCGGACACCCCCCCCCCCCAAAAGATACGAAGTACAGTAGAACGTCGTTTATCCGCACGCCAATTATCCGCAACGCCAGTTATCCGCACACTAAAAAAAAAGATTCAAGGAGTGTTTTCTCATGTCTTTGGTTTTCTTGTACTGTATACGTATGTAGTATTGTATACTGTATGTATAAAATAAACCTGTATTGTACGTGCTTTTCTTTGTTAAATAAACACATGCTTGATTGTCCACAGAAATCGTTATCCGCATAACCTTCGGTCCCAATTAATGCAGATAAACGACGTTCTACTCTACTAAAATTAAGTAATGAAAATATTAGTATTTGTTGCATAATCGAGGGTTTTTAATTTCCTTTGAACTTTATAGAAGGCAAGGATTATATTAGGATCATACGGCTTTGAATGACATTACAAAGAAGATTTATGTACACTACTACTCAATATTAATCAGAAACTTACTTTTCTCCAACTACGTGTAAGATCATTTTTGTTATTCGATAAATTTTCAATTATTCATCAATTTGACAATAATTTCATTGTCAGGGCACTTGTCTTTATGTAAAATATTCCAACCTTAACTACAGGTAAGCTACATAATGAATATGCGCTGTTATATATCTATTCTTATACAGTCCTTTTACCTATTCGTGTAATAATAATAATATAATGTATTAATTTATGTATTGTATTTAGTATTAATTTTATTTAATATGAATGTAGTGCTGCCTCCTAGAGGAAGAAGAAGAAAGTTACTGTTGCTAGACAAGAGTCTGGGCAAACAGAACATGGAATGGAGAACGTAGTTTCGTTATAATGTAAAGTGTTACGTTGTTTTGTGAGTTCCTTAAAATAAATTCAGTTAATCTTGTTAATATATGTGTTTTCGATCGCACAACAATAATTATTTTAATTTAAACATTATCATTATTATTATTATATCTGAGGCACTTGGATCGGCACCCCCCCCCCCCCGCCCCGAAACATATTTCTAGATACGTGTCTGGTGATAGACAGTATCCTTGTGGTACACTTCCCTCTGTCATTTCTTCTACTCTCAGTTTAATTCATTCTTTCGTGGAACAGATTGCTTATGATTATGAATTTCCACTCTTCCGAACCCTGCACCGATCTTATTCAGTTTCTCTATGAACGTTTCATTCAATTCACTCTATCAAATGCTTTCTTCAGATTCACAAATACTATAAATTGTATGCTACGCCCTCCCCTGCCCGGGAAAACAAATGCAACCACTACCTAGATAGAGGCGGCAAAATCTCCCTCGGACAAGCGAAATAGCGTTACGGTCCAGGTTAAGTTCGTGTGTAGGAACCGGTGACCGACAGTGCATAGTGATAAGCCATATCGAATAAACACAAAGACATATGCAGTTTCAGATTACCACCTCTTTACCTGTAGCCGGGAAGCGGCTAGCTGCCTACCTGAAAATCACGGGTAGCGACATGCATACGAAAATGATATAGCCCAAAATTAACATGAAAATAAAAAGTATATTCTATTCATAACCAACAAAAATGGAATCATTACAGGTCCCCACACTTGCACTCTCACATTCTCTCTCAGATTCAATCCTCATGGGGTCATCGACACAAGAAATTATACATGACATGTACAGGTTTTATGGCGACAAGCCCTAATTATTGCATTCTCAATTAATTTTATCTTACTTTTTGTCTAATCAGGTCATTTGTGATTTTTTGCTCCAGTGCTACTTAAATCCTAGCCAGCCCTTACTTAAGTTCACCTTTAGTTTTTAAAAAGAAACTAGTCGGCGCGGTGACAATACATTACTTGACCAGTATAAACAAAGGCGTCTCAACGGCAATTACATTCACGTGGGCGGACGCTTTCCTTTTACAAGACCTCACGTGGTTCCAAACATAACAAATAACCTCCGTTGAGCGACGCAAACATATACTCTCTAGCAGGCGAGACTTAAACACTTCGCCGCGACGAGCAATTCACATTACCAGGCAAATACTTTTACTAAATGATCACACATGCGGCCTGACATAGCTAGCATTGACACATAAAAATGAACAAACCTCAAGTAGATTATGCAATTAAGCGGGTGGCGCTTTACTCTAATAGTACGCACTTTAAACAAATACAAAGGAGCACAAACAACAATGAATTTAAGATCATAAAAAAATATCACAAGGAATAAGAAAAATTGACCTGAGACGAATAGATTACAAATGACAAGCGCGACGGGAGTTTGATATAAAATTTCGAGTTGAGTGGGCGTTTTAAAAATGTCGACGAATTTCAAGGGCGTTCTCTAAATCAATCGGGCCGTCACGTGCTGACAATCACACAGGCGAATACTTTACGAACTCTCAGCTTCCGAGGTGCATCCTGGCGTCTTTATGGGCGATTGAAAACACATAGTATCCACGCGAAAGGTTTCTTTGGTCGCGACGATGAAGATGCGAAAAGGATTCAAACACCTAGTTCCCCGGCTCCTCTTCCTCTCGGGATCGGTGGATCTCCGTGGTATGGCGCGGTTCGGACGTCACATCTGAGCGGTCGTTGTAGGCGTCGTCGGCGTCGTCGGGGTCGTCGGGGCGTCAACATCTCTCTCTACGTGTCTCTGTCGCGGCTGGTAGGCGTCGTCGGGGCGTCAGGGCGTCAACATCTCTCTCTACGTCTCTCTGTCGCGGCTGGTAGGCGTCGTCGGGGCGTCAACGTGGCGGATGGTAGGCGTCGTCGGCATATCAATAGGGCGGCGTTCGACGTTCTCTCTCTCTCCATGGCGGCGGATAGGCATCATCGGCGTAGTTTCTTCTGACGTCGGGCGAATCGACGTAACGCCCTCATCTCTCTTCTTCTAGCCCGCCATAGTTTCCGGTGTTCCTCGTTTCTCCCGTCGGCTTGGCAAAAATCAAATATGTAATCTTACAAATTAAAACACTCAACACTTTGAATCAACACGTCTTTTTACCGCTACATACATGAATAATAATAATAATAATAATAATGACGGTAAATCTGACTGTCACAAAATAGTACTTTCTTTCTTTAAGGAATCTTTCGCCTTCTAATTTTTTAAGGCGAGGAGATACAGTTACGCACCATGCGTGCATTTATTTGAATATCGTCGGGATGGGTAATGCTACTAAAGAAAAACGTGGGGGTACAAGAGAGCATGAATTTCTCCACATGTGGCAGGCCGAAGAGTTTTTCAAAGTTGATTTTTAAGCTAGATACGACCTGTAAAAATATGACGAATAAGAATTTTCGGAATCCCATGTATTCCTTATGGGGAATGAACTTCAACATCAAGTTACGGTGGGAGTTTAGACTTTTCTGCTGGACAATCACTTCTTCAAACTGCCCTCTTCCTGTTGATATCATTTTCTATTCCATCGAAAGTTTGATATTGACAAGATAAAAAATAAAAAAAATACTCCCATATGCTCAATGCATTTCTCCTTGCCTCCTGGCAGTGTTGCCAAACCTGGTGCGCATAAAAGAGCTAAATTTCACCTTAAATGGAGTTAAAACTGACTTTCAAGGAGCTACATTTACGAAGTGCTTTCTAGAGTAATGTTAGTTGTCAAAGGGGTGGGGCGCTGCTATTACCGTTAACTCTAAATTGATGACAATTTATTCTTAGTTTTCACCATTTAGATCCGGCGGCACGTATCACCCATCTCATGGTCGTACGAAATCGAAAATAAGGATTCCCTAATAACAATATTATGAAAAAGCCGAGCGGAGACTGTATCGTATGCCCTTAAATACATTTAGGTGTGCTTTGGCCGCGAACACCTGAATATCCCAACGGAGGAAAATTCCCTCCCTTCAAAATATTCGGCGAAACAGGAATTCCCTTCTTGCCGGAAATTTTACTCAAGTGGGAAATCTGATACAATGCGCCTATGGGCCATTTGGTGAGAGAAGAAGACGCGGACCTATGCTATGATTGTTTGAGTTGATGTTTTATGTCCACTTTATGCACAGATACGCTAATCGGAACTGGACCTACAGTTTAAAGTGAGATTCGATTCACTACTTGCGTCCACTTGGAATTCAACCTGGGACCCCTCGGTTACAAGGCGACAACACTGCAACTGAGCCATTGCGGAGGTCCACGAACCTAAGCTTTACTACAAAACCGGTGGGCATCGTAGAGTAATTTGTTAGTAGTGTTGGACGATATAACGTCCAGAGGATATACCGCGATATTGAAAAAATATCGTCCAGGAGATATCAACTAGACGATATATCGTCACGATATTTGGCGATATACATCGTGGAGACGATATTTAGCCGATATCACGACGCGGAAAAAATATCGTATCGTCCTTGACGACATATCGCGATATCAAATTTCCGATATCGTCCATCCCTATTCGTTAGTGCACTCAGTGGCGTGTCTAGGATTTTCGAAACGGGAGGGTTACGTATATTTTTTAAGTAGTCATCCCTCACTTTGCCATCTTCTCCTGCCTTTTGCGTTCTTATTTTGGGAATACTGGGCCACAGGGAAGGTCTATGACCCCCACCAACCTCCACCTTGGGCATGCCACTGAATGCACTGGATTATAGTAAATCACAGGCCTATCATATGTTCGATCTCAAGGACAGGAAAAATAAAAATGTGGTTATCCGAAGACGTAATACGTAAGATAAGGTGCTCTCTCGATACTACTACTAGAATATGTAGTAAAAAGAAAAGAAAAAAAATTGACCATGGGCAATGTCCAATCACAATTGCATGATACCATCCTAAACTTTTTTTCTTGAAATGAATAGCTGGGCAGGCATATACGAGCCTCGTGCCTTTCAAACAACATCCCTACACAACTTATATCCAGAATTTCTGGGATCCACAACCTCTGAGAATGGATATCTCCGGAATCGGGTAACCCGGATCCGAAAATTCTTGTTCACATAAATCCCTCAACTACCTGGAACCTGTGGCTGCCCAAGGACTTATTTGGTGGCGCCGGGTGTTCTTCGTGAGTGTCCGTTCCTCAGTTTCCTGTCATCAACCAAGCCTCAGCTTCATTAGAATAAAATCTCGACAAATATACGAGTACCAAGGAATTTCTATTAAACTCTGGTTTGTTTTTGGAGAGATGAAACAAAGGCGAATAGTTACAACTAGGTTGCTACATTTCATAAGTGAAAATCAGGGACGCCGCTGACCGGAAGCCTGGGGGAGGGGTGGGGTGCTTATTGTTTATTGATTTGGTTTATTTTACTTCGCTTTTCTGACAGTTTTGGCTAATCGCAAAGATGGGGATGAGTGATGATATGATGAAATTGATGATTGGCCACTCACAAACACCGAAGCCCAGGCTGGGATTCAAACCCGGCACTCCTGGCATCGTAGCACGATGAGAAAACCACCCAGCCACGAGGGCTGGCTATACCTTACGTAATACATTAGGAGTTACGGTGGTCTTGTGGGTAAGGCGTCTGATTTCCACTCTTATGTTATTGATTGGATAGTTGGATTGTTCATTTTAAAATTATGTCCACGCATTTAAGCAGAAATAATGTTAAAGAAAATACTACTCTTAAACCTTTCTACTTTCCCACCCGATTCCGGAACCTATATCAACCATAGTTATAGGCTAACGCCAACCTTCTCCACCCTCTTTGTGAATAATCCAAATTAAATGATAGTTGCATTTTCGAATTTTATGCCAGTTTGCTAATTATAGTCTCCTGCTCTAAGAATTTATGTGCCTCCGCCCCCCCCCCTCCCTGAAAGACTTGCCAAGTATTACAATTAAATAATCAAAATATACTTATGTAGCATTTATTTTGTAATCATTGCTTATTTATGTCCGCCTCATTTCTATGTGCCTCCATGGTATCGAACCTGGGACGTATTGTCGATTTCTTTTAACGATTGTGCCAAGTACATTGCATTAGTAACAACTTGTAAATGTCCCGACAAAACAGAAAAGTGAATAACATAGAACGCTTATTTCTAACACCTTGTAGCCGGAATAATGTACTGTAGCCACCTATTTTGCGCTGGAGATAAAAATACATGTCATTTATGCTATGGATTTCTTTAAAAAAAATATTAATCCGAAACAGAGGAGGCGAATTCGTTGCAGGAGGCAGCAAACTGTATTCTCGCCTTGGACTAAAAATCTCTAGATATGGATCTGTAGGTACATGAAACAATAATTGAATCGGTCACACGAAAAATCAATGTGCTAGAATTCTGTATTAATAAGATGTGGAAAAATTATCGATCACTTAACGAGCTAATTGCATTACAATATTAACCAATTATTTTGGCGCTCTAGACAGGATTGTGGTTTGCCCACCACCCTTTTACCCTACTTGTGCATTACCAATCACGTACATTTTATTTGCGTCCTTCGACATTTTCTTCTTACGCTTCCTTCACTTTATGAAATAAGGAAACAAAGAAAAACCCATTAAAATAATATAGGTTGTATTTATATTCGCAGTTTGCAGGGCCTCCCCGATGGCGCATGAATTGGAGACATGCTGGACTGGGTGATAAATTTGCAAACATTATGAATGGAGGAGGTGAAAATACTGATCAAATAATGACATACTGTTACTGTTTTCTATCCAACGCTTATTTCTCTACACTTTTGAAAACTTGTGCATTTGCATTGATTTATCTCAACAGATAGTTTTGCATGCAGCAATAAATGCATTTTTACACAATTTTGGTCATGCACCTGTTCAGTTGTTAACATTAAAACAAGGAGTGAAATCTTCTATATTAATCTAAAAAATAATCCACAAGAACAATTTCCCATACAAAGCGGATTTTATGTTCTGTGTGACAGCACTGTGCTCGACCCTCACTTATTATTGGCCAGCGAGAGACACTGAAAATGTGAAACAATGACGCGATGCCAGAGATTGAGTAAGGGGGCAGTTGCACGTTACACGTCACGTTAATACGTCAATTTTAATTGCTAATTTTTATGATAAATGTTGTTTGGAATTCGTGGTGTGCAAAGAAATTTAGATTAATTTCCCTGCTCCTCACCACATTCATACTTGAAACCATTGCAGCCTTAATACCGCAGGTAAATTTTTTGCTGGAATGAACGCAGGACTAGGTGTGTGTTTGTCTGTGTGCTTGTGTGTGCACTGTGCGTGTGTGTGTGTGTGTGTGTGTACACACGCGTTGATTGTCTTCGAACTAAAAATAGAACGTTTTATACAAGGAAGAGAATATTTTATTCTTTACTTTGAGTTTCAATAAATTCATATAAATCGGTAAGAATATTTGAAACCTTCCCGCCTGAAAAGATTCTGTGAGTTCTGGACTTTCAAAGTATTTATAACTATATGAAGTAAAAAAAATGTCATAATAGGAATCACTGTCCCTTCTTTTCTACATTTTATTCAATTCGATTACTGCGTATATTTATTCCCATTATTGTGCCTAAAGTGAATATATAGAAACAAAAGTGAAGAGTTTTAATCACAGAATAATTGAACGGCGTAACTTTCGTTTTTCCTTCGGATCAGACTCATAAACTGCCGTAATTTGTGTGACTAATAATCTTGACGATTCACTGCTTCGACTTCCAAAACTGTCTGTCTTGTTTTTTGAAAGGAGCCTCTGAAGTAATGCAGTTCCCTGATTTCATAAAGGTCTGTCTCTGCCTGAACAACACAAACCCAGATGGCAAGGAAAGATAAGCTTAGGAACTGGCGGGTGAAACCTCCCTCCCCCCGCCCTCCGAGGGGCACGTCCCGCAGAAGCGAGAACCGCAAGAGGAGGGTTGCGTGTTTAAAAACGACAGCAGCGCTACACGCGGAAAATCCTCGAACTTTCAGAAGGCGTGGGAACTAAATACCTGTATAAAATTATATAATTTTTAGTGAAAATATTGTGCAAACGCTTGGAATTATCTATATAAATTCACGACACTAAGATCCACAATATTGAACTTAAATGGTATAGAATTTTAAAACTCTTCAAACGCCCCATTTAAAGCTACTTTTCAGATCCCATTAATGCTGCTTTCTATTTTTTGTACGCCAAACTAGAACCCCAAATTGTTTTCTAAGAATCTACATCACTTCGTGTATCCTACTAGAAAAGCCTTGCAGAGTATCACCGAAATTGGAAGCATATTATAGGAGATTTTGTCACTAGAAGGAGAGGCAGTTTTCAGCTGTTGAGAGAAACATCCAGCCGAGGCTTAACGCTTGCCCACACATGTGCAAAGAACATTTCCAGAAAACAAAGTAGACGTACAGGAAATGCTCAGACCTCTTATTTTCCAGTTTGTATCAGGCGATTTTTTAATTTTTTTTTGAAGTACTAAAATTCTTAACGATAGTATGTGTATTGCCGAGTTCACGTTTGTTTAAGTTACGGACGAACCGAAGCACATGAACTTGTACGATCTACAATGATCCGACTGGGGCATAATAGCTGACGACGCTGGACCTTTTAGTATACATCCCTGCATTTGCCTGGAGTGAGTGGTGCAAACCACGTAAATACCTTAATCGGGGCACAAGTTGGATTTGAAATTTCGACCTGCGAAATGCGAATACATCCCCTAAACATCCTTGAAATATCCGTGATTTAGAATCGCTAGCATTTTTTTTTTTCCAAATTTCGTTTAAAGTCATTATTTTCGGAAGCTAGAAAAGAACCATTAAAGCACGAAAAGAGATGATCCAATAATATGTGTGCACCTGGCCACACTGACATGGGAATGATCAGGTTCGGTGACTCGGGGCGCCAAGTTCGGAATGCTCCCGATGGACCGTCGCAAGGATGATCAGTAGACTCCATCTACAGCTAAGCATCCTCTCTCTCTCTCTCTCTCTTTCTTTCTCTCTCTCTCTCTCCCCACCGTCGATGTGCAGGAATTCGAACATTCTTTGCGATGTTGCCAATCTTCCATTTGTGTGTCTGTGTGGACAATATTTTTCGTAGCGGAAAAATCTGTCTTCTCAACTCAGTTTACAGAGGTTAAAAAATTTCGGCCGGCGCGAAACCATTTTAATTTTCCCGAATGTTAATTTCCGTACATATTTTACCCTCCAGAGTACCCACAAGCAAAAATCGAAGCAACCATATTTGTCCGTCTGTCTTAACGCTGTTCATATATCGTAAATGATTGGAACTACAGAAAGAAAATTTAGTTTACCCAAGTGTATAGAAATCTGTTTTCAAGTTCACTAGTATCCATGATTAAAACAGGATATTAACCACGCAAAATATATCTTGTAACAGCGTGGCAGAAAATACAATTATTATTCCACTCACGAACTAACTGTAGGTACAAATAAGTACTTTTTAAACGTATTTTATATTTTACAAAATGTAAATTTCAATTATAAAGAGTATAGAACTTTTTAATTTGTTGTTATACTTTGTCAGGCACACACACCCACACAGTCTTCCTCTATATATATATATATATATATATATATATATATATATATATATATATATATATACATACACGAGTCGTATAGCCTATACTGTTAACATTTCAATGCCGTTCCTTACAAGTATAGTAGAATGTACAGTGTTATGGCACTAATTTCAATCTTTTACAATATTATTCTGCTTCTTAATCAACTCCAATTTTTGCATCGGCAACTCTCTATCACACACACATGACTGCAAACGGAGAGAACAGGAATAAGGACATACACGACTGAGCGTTGTCGATGCAAAGAATTGAGTTGATTCTAAGAAACGGGGTAATATGCTACACTGAAATGAGTGCCAGAACATTGTAAGTTCCACTTCTACTACTTGTAAGAAATGGTATTGAAATGTTAAAGTATAAGCTATATGTTTTTAGGAAGACTAAAACTTAATAATCCAATGTATCGCACATAAACAACAACAAGATGATATTTAATTCGAAGCTGATACCGTCTAACTTTAGAAGCTTCGTTAGCATCAAGACACCAGTACAAAAAACTGAAACGGGAAAAGTATTACGCAGAGAGATGCTCCTGAATGATCTAAAGTTGCATAATTTATTATGTTGGGGTGCGATTTTTCGAAATCAGACATTTTCGAAAACCTCACTGAGAAGGTTCTTTTCTCTGTCATGGAGACGGGCAGGAATGGAATTATTTAAAGGGCCAATGTCATTAGCTTTCGCTTCACATACTGGCAGCCGCTGTGCCTTACCTTTTGTTTTACCCTTGGCTCACCTTGGCTGTGTGTAGCTTTTCCGGCCATATAGATGCCTGCGTGTGTTTTGTTAGGCACCGGCTGGAGCCAGAACACGTGTGTCGTAAGTATGGGAGGGAGTGTACGTGAGCTATTGGCGTGCCTCTGTTTTCCCCTTTTCTCATGAGCTCGTATTACATACCTGTTGCTGGTCTCTCAGGTTGTTTGTTCTTGCTGGTGTGATGTGTGTGTAGTCACATGTGAGCGTGTGTGTGGGTTGTCTTCATGGTGGGTGCCACCTCGTTGTTTCAGTCCCTGTAAGTACTCACGGATAATTTACGGTCATTTCCTACAAGCCTCCCATACATGGGAATTTAATATAATGTGAGCTCGAAAAGTGACTAAACTTCTTTGCATTGCGATTTTTAATTTGTCTTGGGTCCATTTATTATAAGGTTATATGGTTTATAAGGCTTCTGTTTAACCATCATCGTCTGTGCGCAGGCGCAGTAGGCTACTGCGCAAACGAATTTCATTCCTTTGCGCAGGTGTGAAGTCTACAGCGCAACTCACTGCACACCCATCTTTGGACGTTGCAAATAAGTTATTTTGCTCTGCGCAGGCGCAGTTGGCTAGAGCGCAACACACTGTTCATGCTTATTCTGAGCAAACGAATTTCATTTCTCTGCGCAGACGCCGTATAGGCGACAGCGCAACTTGCTGCGCAGTCTCCAGCTTCACAACAGACTGAAGAAATAAATGTCAAGTAACAGTTGGGCTGAAAAGTTCGTAGGCTGACTTATAGATGGCGTTACTAGAATTAAATCCATGTGATTTTTACTTAGTACTAACCTTCAAAAGATACGTGTATAAATTTCACAGCTGCCGGATAATTAGTTCGTGAGTGAAGCAGCTTTTGTTATTGTGAAAAAATGGATAAAAAATAATTTCGTGTGTTAATAAAGCATTGCTTTTTGGCGAAAAAAAAATACTGTTGAAGCCAAGGCTTGGCTTGATAAACATTATTCGGACTCTGCACCAGGAAAATCAACCGTTGAGAAGTGGTTTGCTAAATTTAAACGAGGCGAAATGAGCATCGAAGACGATGCACGCAGTGGACGCCCCAAAGAGGCTGTTACCGACGAAAACATCAAAAAAGTCCACAAAATAATTTTAAGTGATCGTAAAGTGAAGTTGATCGAGATAGCTGAGACTTTAAAAATATCAAAGGAACGTGTTGGACATATTGTGCATGAATATTTGAACATACGATAGCTGTGTGCAAAATGGGTGCCGCGCGTGCTCACAATCGATCAAAAGCAACAACGTTTTGATGATTCGGAGCAATGTTTAGCGATATTCAACCGTAATAAACACGAATTTTTCCGTCGATATATTACAATGGATGAAACATGGCTCCATAACTACACTCCAGAGTCCAATCGACAGTCAGCCGAGTAGACTGCACGTGATGAACCGAATCCAAAACGTGGAAAGACGCAACAGTCGGCTGGCAAGGTTATGGCATCAGTATTCTGGGATGCGCATGGTATTATATTCATCGATTACCTCAAAAAGGGCCAGACCATCAACAGCGATTATTACATAGCGTTGTTGGAGCGTTTAAAGGATGAAATCACGAAAAAACGGCCCCATTTGAAGAAGAAACAAGTGCTGTTTCATCAAGACAATGCACCGTGTCACAAATCAATGAAAACGATGGCAAAATTATATGAATTAGACTACGAATTGCTTCCCCATCCACCATACTCTCCAGATCTGGCCCCCAGTGACTTTTTCCTGTTTGCAGACATTAAAAGAATGCTCGCTGGAAAGAAATTTAGCACTGATGAAGAGGTAATCGCCGAAACTGAGGCCTATTTTGAGGCTAAAGAGAAATCGTACTATAACAATGGCATCGAAAAATTGTATGACCGCTATAATCGTTGTATCGCCCTCGAAGGCAACTATATTGAATAATAAAATCGAATTTTGTCAAAAAAATATTTTTTACTATGTTAGCCTACGAACTTTTCAGCCCAACTGTTATATGGTCCGTCTGCGCCAGTAGAGAACATTGAATAAAGTGCGCATGCGCTAACTGGACGAGTCCAGTGTCAACGTAGGTATGAAGGCTCCAAGTGGGAAGCAGGTGCCGTGAAAATGGACTTAACTGAAACGACATGGAAGTTTCGCACATAGTAACGTCGTACAAAAGTCACCACAAAGCGATGGATAATAAACAACTTATCGCATACAAACGAGAAACCTACAATGTTGTTTCGTGTGCATATTTCTACCAACTTTCCCTATCACGTGTAGATTCGTCCTCTCAAGCTAGTCTTGTCTTCCGCGGACGGACAGTAGAAAATTCCATTTTTCAAGGGCTCTTGGAGTTGAAACAAAGCATCAATAAGTAAAGGATTACTGGGAAGTGTTGATTGCCGTGATATCCTATACACGGTATGGTGCTAAAGTTTGCTGGTCTGTACGGTAACAACTTATATATAGTTATCTTAACTCTGTCTCTGGAATAGCTAGAGCAAGTGAAAAAAGTCCTCTGCGCAAGTAGGATTTTAATTCTGGCCACCCGGTATGTATAACAGAAATAGTTTATTTTTAAGCCGGCCTCCGTGGCGGAGTGGTTAGCACAGCGCGCTACGACGACAGGGGTCCCGGGTTAGAATCTTCGTGATTGTCCCTTTATCAGTTTCATCATCTCTCATCCTCATCTTCGCGATTAGCCAATAGTTGTAGAC
Organism: Lepisma saccharinum; assembly: GCF_977018435.1. NCBI lineage: Eukaryota > Metazoa > Arthropoda > Insecta > Zygentoma > Lepismatidae > Lepisma > Lepisma saccharinum. The sequence continues at coordinate 22,817,219 of NC_139243.1, read as the reverse complement.
TAGCGATGTAAAATAAATGCAGTCGATCAATTTGTTTTCAAGTAACATTTCGAAACTATTATTACTATTATTTATCTTTACAAACCAATTGGGGCATTTCATGAAAAGTTGTCCTACTCCATGTAAATAATGAAATGAATCAATCTGAAAATTATTATTGTTTTTAATTTTCTTAAGGTTTAAATGTTTTTGAATGCATATAATATGCCTATTTCACACACACACACAAATATTAGCATCTGCAGCGTATGTTTCACATACAAGTGAAGTCAAACTCTGTTCACACACATAACATATTTTCGTTAATACTTGTCATGCTTTCAGACTATGCCATCATACTCAAGTTTTTTCCATTTGTTAGGAGACACCACAAAACACTTAATAATTGTATGAAATCAGTTCATTACAAATATTTTAATCCAATCGCATGTCTAGAACCTTACATTTTATGTGTGAATGTCACACACGTAACGCTGAAAATCCGAGAAACCAGAAGTTCAAATAATTTCCCACAGCACAAATTTGAACCTGGAAGTGTCTCCAAAGTAACTGACAATTTGAACCAACCTTGAAATAGCCGGGAGTTGTTCCTAGCATTGAAAGAAGCATTAAGTCATGGAGCAAGTGCTTTTTTGGCCTGCCGTCATGCCGCAAGAATTTCTCGAGTGTGTTGGCACATGGGAAGCATGATGGAAAGAAGGTATTTGCAAGTGTAGCAGCATTCCGTATCGATTACCAGGTGCGGGCGGAAGGAGTAGCTGCCTCCTGCGTCATGGTCCTGCATTTTTAATTAATAGAAGGCAGTTGTCACGCTCACCTTCAGCAATTGTGTATTCACCCGGTGATCCCACAGCACTTGCTTTTTCATTGTCCTCGTTCATCGCTTCGGACTGCGGTTCCTCAGCTGTTGATGCTCATGTTTTCTTGATTTTCGTTTTCAGTCGCTGCTGGGACGGTAGCTCTAAACAAGGCCATGAACGCTTCCTTCCATTCCCATCCCCGGGACAAAGTTTACCCAATAAAAATAAACTTCAACCCATGCACAGTGTAAAAAAATAAACTCCATGCTCAACAGCCCTCTGAGGGCCAGAGCGGTATTTTTCCATTGGGTGATGGCGTGGTCAGCGCATCAAGTCCCATCGCTGCTGTTTTCTAGCTTTCGAGACCGGCGCTGGACCAACGTCGAACTTTTGGGGGCTCCCGGTTGGAATCGAACCCGGGACCGCTCGCACCAAAGGCGAGACCGCTAACCATTTTCCTACGCGGAAGACAATAAATTGACACCTACATCCTGAAACAGTTACCCTGAAAAGCGTTATGCGTGTTGCCTAACTCTTCGGCTGCAGCAGAACTAAGTATTGAAAAGTTGCTATTGAATTCGGCTCAAGTTGGGCAACACAACACTTTGCAAGGAAGCGAGTACCTCAAGATCTAGGTGTCTCGTTTTTTATTGCCGGTGATTGGAGTGGCGGAGTGGTTAACAGAGCGCTCTACGACGCCAGTGGTCCCGGGTTGGATTCCCGCCCTGGGCATGGGTATTTGTGAGTGTAATTTCATCAATTTCACCATATCAACACTCACCTCATCTTCGCGATTAGCCAAGACTGGCAGAAAAGCGAAGTAAAATAAACCAAATCAAACAATCGCTAGAATTTGTATAGAAATAACTGTTCTGGCAAGGGAATTAATGCCAGGAATATCAAAAAGTACCAGGTGGCCAGAATTAAAGTTACCCAACTCAGAGCCCTCTGTAGCCTGTTTGAGGCATCGTAGAACTCTGAAATTTGGTGAATCCACTATGCAGACCATGGGGAAAAGGATGGCAATAAAAGAAAAAAAATAGTTCAATTTTCCGCCACCAGGTTGAAATGTGGCGCTGTAATAATGAAATATATTTGTTAGTGGCTGGAAGTTGCGACAAAGTAATCTCTCGTTTATTGCAAGGTAAAGGCAAATCCATAACCAATTGGTAGGGACATTGAATTTTCGCGATGCGCAAAATCGCGAAATGTGAAAAAAAAAAAAAAAGATGCAATTTTGAACATTCTGCACGTAACTACACCCCCAATGATGAAATATGCATGAGTTTTATTCGCGAAGTAATGCGAAATGTGTGCTTTTGCACGAAATGAACGCTTTTTCGCGAAATAACCGTGAAATATCATCAAATTAAGTAGAAAACACGCAAAAACCGGCAATCGAGGTTGTGCGCGCAAACTGTCGATTTGTAACGAAACGTTTGCCTAAAGTTTCCTACCACTTGCAGCTGAAGAACGTTTTATCTTCGATCACATCACATATGGCCTCTAAATACTAAGTCATGTCTAACAAGAAAAGTAAACTATCCTTGCCCAAACCAATCGCCGCTACTGGCAATTACAGTTGAAATCTAAGTACTTGTGTATGTGTACAGTATATAAAAATGAAGTAGTTTATCAATTTATAGCTCTTTTGTATGTTGTTTCCTCTCATGATGAAAAAGTGTGTGCCAATTTTTTTTCCACCGCTGGTATATACCGCTGATCTAACATTTTATTTACCGCTCTCCTCAGTTTTTATTTACCATAAATTTGTCTTCCTACCAATTGGAACAGTTTATGTCCTTATTACAACGAAGTATAGCGCCACATTTCAACCTGGCAGCGGAAAATTGAACTATTTTTTTATCGCCATCCTCTTTCCCATGGTCTGCATAGTGGATTCACCAAATTTCAGAGTTCTACGATGTCTCAAACAGGCTACAGAGGGTTCTGAGTTGGGTAACTTTAATTCTGGCCACCCGGTATGTTAGATCCAGTTGACAAAAAGTAAAGTTTCTGATTAATACTTTATGCATTCAAAGCAGTATGATCCCAATGGAAGCCTTTCGTTTCAATAAATTCGGCGGAAATGGTAGCCCTCGATCAGAAAACAATTACTAATCAAATAAATTTTCAGTATTTAATTTTACTTGGCAATTCTTTTTCGGGGGTTCGGATCCCCCACGAAATTGGTGCCGAGGGAGCAATGGCCTGCACTGGAACTCTGCCCTCCGTCCTCCACAGAATTCAGAAGTAGATTTTCGCAAAGAGACGGATGCTGCGAAAGAATGTACAGAGAGGGTGAGGTTGGAGACTGTAAGTAAACATCCAATTTAAATGGCCATACCTGGTCAAAAGAGCCGCTGCTTTTTTTCTCTCTCTTACCTCCCACTGACAGAATCACGAGAGAGGCAGACTCGGGCTCCCATTCCATTTAAAGGCCGAACAATATCTGTTGATGGTGCGGCGAACTGAGGAGGCAGCGTATTTTAATATATTCATGAGACAAGCCGTCGCCCTTAGCCTCCCAAACACCCTTGTTACGAAACAGCTAGAAGAATGACTGACAGTGTTGCCAGATGGTGTATTAAAAATGGTTTACAGGATGTGCCCGCAGGTACCACAGAAGGATTTGATATTGTACAAAAAGTGTGTTCTCTTTCAGAGATGCAAGCCTATATTTTCGATACCTTTTCTGTAGATAGAGCATCACACGTTAACAGAGCATTACATCCTTTTCTATGGATGTGTATTAATTGCAGTTAGAATAGAATTTATTTTTCAAGTATGGGCCTTTACAGCTGTGCATACAATACAGGGAGAAAATTTAAGTGCATTTCCCCTAACCCCTCCTTCTCTCAGATTACTTCATCTTCGCAGTTAGTTCAGACACCGTCTTTCATTTCCCTTACTTTCACTAGACTTGCACTATTTCACTAAACTATTAGCTAAGTGGTTCCTAAATTTATTTCCACCCATTTTCACACTCTACAAGGATCCCAGATTCCTTTTTTGCGGCTCTTTAAATCTCCCTTCTAATAACGGTTGTCATTGTCTTCTCAATGTTAGATTTATTTATTTCTTCTGTTGTTGAGTTGGTGTTTTAAGTCCACTTTATACACAGTAAGGCTAATCGGGACTGGACCTACAGTTTAAAGTGGGATCCGAACCACTTGTGCCTCCACCGGGTATCGAACTCGGGACCCCTTGATTACAAGGCGGCGACGTTACCACTGCGCCATCGGGAGGACCTTATTTCTTCTGATATATTTTTGTCTTGCCTCTGCTGTTTCTTTGCGCTAGAGAAGAATGTGAAATTTCGTGTCCTCTTCACCACGTAGCGGGCATTCTATACGCTACCATTTAAGTTTAACTTCTGTGCATCCCCCAGCCTGAACCAGGTGAATCCTGACCTTTCTTTTGCCTCACTTCCACATAGTTCCTCCTTCCCCATTCTCGGTCCGTAACCATCATTTTTGCTATTTTTTCACCATATTCCGCCAAATTTTCTGTTTGTTAATATTTTCCAGTTTGTCGCGTATGGCCCCTATCTACATATCAATCCCCCCCTCCGTTCCCTCTTCCCAAATCCACCCAACCCTAGTCAGTATAATTCCTTCTTTACCTTTCCTACCCATTGCCTTCCATTACCCCAATTTTTCTGTGATTGTACACAAAGTTTCTTCAAATGACCCCCTTTCACAGTCATAAGTTTTGCCCAGTATTTAAAGCTCCTCATTTTGGCTTCCACTTCCTTTCTTAATTTTCCCATGTCGCTAAGCGCTCCACATGTTGCCATACCCCTCCCTACACCTGCGGTACTTCGAACAAACATATTCTGCACCACCTGCACATTTTCCTCCAATCTGGATGGGACGACCGCTTCTGTGAGTATCTACCACGGATCTCGTAGTCATCAGCTTGGAAAGGCAGTTGTTACTGATGGTCTTGGCATCCACTGAAGCACGAGGTCCTTGAACACCCCACACCGTCTGTACACCTGTACCACGGACTACCACACTTCGTATCAGGATGTCAGGTGGGCACGCTCATACAGTGTCAGACATCGTGCAATTATGAGCTCCTCTTGTCACTGTGAAGAGAAATCAGAGATTAGCGATTAAATTCTTCCACTTCAGGAATTACAATACATTTTGCTTCATGTAAATGCGGTACTATTTACAAAAGTTTTAATTACTTTTCAATAGGAAGTACTTTCCAGCCATCTTGTATGACTTCAAGCAAGCCATAAAAAATGTTCATATATCTAACTCTCCAGGAGCTATGCGAGGCAGGACTTCGTACGAAAATGAAGCAATGCTCACTTCTTGAGTGCCCATTCAACCACCGTTGTGGTACTGCTCAAACACATGGTTTTAGTGTCAACACTAGAAAGTGAAGAATATGGACTACAAAAAGAGCAGTAGATACTTAGGGAATCAAAAGATGGAAATGTGCAATAGAAAGGGGAGTACGATCGTATATACACCAATTGAGAAGAGAGACACCGGAATAGGCAACGGAAAGAGCGGAGTAGGGAATACACCAGGGATGAATATGCGGTATAAATAGAAGATAATTCTTCGCACCGTCATTGTGAAATTCAGGTTTGCCTCTTAACATCTTTCAGGAATGTTGAACACCAGAATATTGTCGTTATGGAGTACAAATAAAGCGATATACGTGCACGTCACACTTGTGTGTACCTTGGGTAGTTTACAGGAGAATTGGAACATGGGGGCTGGGTTGTAACCTATTTTGACTGGTAATTGGGAGCTGTCCAAGGATTGAATACGCTGACTCTAGAATTTCACTGCAAACACAGGTTTCTGTTCAAATGTCCAACCCCCTACCATGTAGTAACTGTCTCCACTCTCCACAGCTCCCATTTCACACCACCTCCTGAGTGACGAAAAGGCTTCTTTTTTTGGATTAGACAACTTGTCAAGTCAGACTTGCTGGGGGAAAGAACTACAAACTTGCATCGTGTATTATATCTATTGATTTTTACCATAATCTGGCTTGACTGCCAATAAGTATAAATCACCGAGATTTTCAGGTGTATTTTGGTGATTCCATAAAGTTTTCTTCCGACTACAGTGTGTTGAGTTGTAATAAAGGATGGGGGCGTGAGAATTTTCCATATGGCTGGTGCGAGAGCACTTTGAGGACGTTGCACCTCAACGACTCGTATAGTAGCATACAGTGTAGTCAATCTTTGGCTTCAACAGGATGGTGCTACACCACACATCGCGAGAGTAAGCACAGCTTCAAGCGATTTTGATTTCGCGTTTTGGAGACATTGATCTCTCGACGTAGAGGCACAACACTTCTTTCTGTGGGGATACGTGAAGTCCAAAGTGTATGCTACCCAACCCCAGGAGTTTAAGCACTGCAAGGCTTGTCAAATTTAAGTCGCTGTGTTGCAGTGCGTTGTGCAAACCTTTCATGCGCGACTGCAAGATTCCATTGTTGATTGTAATGGAAACCACATTTCTAATGTAATTCTTAGAAGTGAACTTGCCTGAATAAATCGCAGTAAACCCTATTCGTATATCTAACAGTGCTCGTGTTCAATTGTGCCCATTCCATCATAGCATTGTCAGGAGAACAACAGATCCTCACGACTCACATTATTCTTCGATGGCCTCCCCGATGGCGCACTGGTAGCGACCTCGCCTTATAATTAAGGGATCCCGGGTTCGATACCCGGTGGAGGCACATACTGGTTCGGATCCCACTTTAAACTGTAGGTCCAGTCCTGATTAGCCTTACTGTGCATAAAGTCGACTTAAAACACCAAACCAATCAATCAATCATTATTCTTCGTGGTGTTTCAGTGGAGTAAATGTTCAGGTATTTGCGTCGTTAGGTTGTTAAGTTTTAAGTCCACTTCATGCACAGACATTCTAATCGCGATTGGACCTACGGTCTAAAGTAAGATCCGAACCCTTTGTTCCTCCAGCGAGTATCGAACCCGAGGCCCGTTGATTACAATCCGATGACCTTACTAACACTATGCCATCGGAGAAATCCTGCAACGTTGAGTCGCATATGAACGGGGAAAAGCTTATTTGTAAAATTGTTGAAAGTCTATGATTGAAATAATGCGTCAACCCTTGGGTTATTGACATCCATCCCCTTGGTACCAGCCCCTTACCGTCAACGCTTGTCTCTTAAGGACAAATATTCTTACCTATGTTAAAAGATGAGGCTGTAAAGGGACACTCAGCACTTGTATGGACAAAACGCAGGACAACACACAACCGTACAGAGCAGTATACAGGCCGTAGGTTCAGACGCCAGAGCCTCGTTACCGGGTTGTACTACGTGGAATTGAGGTTGACTTGCGGGTGCCTTCTCAACAGATCACCGCTTACACCTCATCGAACGACTTTAACTTGAAATGTCAGTCTAGCCCTGGACCAGGAGCGTATATTCTAGGCTATATGCGAAGCCTGAAGTCTAGAGAATAAAATACAGGAGAAAAATTGATCACAAATTGTAAATATTATTATTCATATCGGTGAGGTGATGATGCTGAGTCTGGAGTTGGCAACCTGATTTTTTTATGAGTTGGCAACCTGATTTTTTTATGAGTTGGCAACCTGATTTTTTTATGAGTTGGCAACCTGATTTTTTTATGAGTTGGCAACCTGATTTTTTTATGAGTTGGCAACCTGATTTTTTTATGAGTTGGCAACCTGATTTTTTTATGAGTTGGCAACCTGATTTTTTTATGAGTTGGCAACCTGATTTTTTATGAGTTGGCAACCTGATTTTTTATGAGTTGGCAACCTGATTTTTTATGAGTTGGCAACCTGATTTTTTTTTGAGTTGGCAACCTGATTTTTTATGAGTTGGCCACCTGATTTTTTATGAGTTGGCCACCTGATTTTTTATGAGTTGGCAACCTGATTTCCTATGAGTTGGCAACCTGATTTCCTATGAGTTGGCAACCTGATTTCCTATGAGTTGGCAACCTGATTTCCTATGAGTTGGCAACCTGATTTCCTATGAGTTGGCAACCTGATTTCCTACGAGTTGGCAACCTGATTTCCTACGAGTTGGCAACCTGATTTCCTACGAGTTGGCAACCTGATTTCCTACGAGTTGGCAACCTGATTTCCTACGAGTTGGCAACCTGATTTCCTACGAGTTGGCAACCTGATTTCCTACGAGTTGGCAGTCTGATTTCCTACGAGTTGGCAGTCTGATTTCCTACGAGTTGGCAGTCTGATTTCCTACGAGTTGGCAGTCTGATTTCCTACGAGTTGGCAACCTGATTTCTTAGAAGTTGGTAAATTTATTTCTATCCATAGCCTAGGACATAGTGAGATTGCCCAGATCAGTATACGCCACTGCCCTGGACATTACGGAAGTGCAATTCCTAAGCTTTTTAATTATGAAAAATCACCCCCTTCAGTGGCGGTAGAAATATCCTGTATGATGACTCACCCTTCTAATTCCATAACCCCACAACGACAGTGAGCTCGCCTCGTATTCAAGGGTGATGGCCGAAGGAATTTTAGATGTTCATGTGGACAGCCCGAGGTAATTTTTTTGTCTGTTCCGCTTGCAGTGCGTGCTTGTAAATGTATTCCGTACAGTCATTTCCTTCCAAAATTACATAGCAGTGCATCGTTCGCCCGGGTATGGCCCCTGCTTACATGCACGCACACGCATGGCGAAAAACCTCTGGTTCTCCAAACACCACCATAAAAAGAGCTGCCGGTTTCCGGTCTCTTCGTTTGCCTGGCAAGGAATCAGCTGGTGGGGTCAGAGAGATGGCATTCACATGGGAACGCTTTCCTCTGCAGCCCCTTCTCCATGAGAACGAGCGCCTGCAGGATTGTGCGCTAGAAGTAGGGCAATAGGCAATGCGAATAGAACAGTGGACTTCAAAAGTACTAGTAAGAGTATAGAAAATTTGGAAATAGGGCAATCGGCACTCTCAACCAGAGTGGATTCATTTAATTCAGGTGATAAGTCTAAATAAATAATTTATAGAATAATGTACGTAAGGATTTGTAGATATCAGAAACACTTTTGGTGAAAGTACATTAATCTCGTAATCATTTAATGGTGATTATTAGGTTCTAAGATAGAAAAGTGAAGGAAATGTACTGATGGTGTGATGCTCATAGGAAAGGATTTACCTTGAAAAAATAGCAAACATTTTGTTTAGAAAAATATAAAAAATGAAAATACTAATTGTATTAAACTACAGGAACGTATATTCTAGGCTAGCTAGACTATCTGGGAAGCCTGAAGTCTAGAGAATAAAATATAGGAGAAAAATTGATCAGAAATTGTAAACAAAATTATTCATATCGGTGAGATAGATGGTGATTCTGTAGTTGGCAACCTGATTTCTTATGAGTTGGCAACCTGATTTCTTATGAGTTGGCAACCTGATTTCCTATGAGTTGGCAACCTGATTTCCTATGAGTTGTCAACCTGATTACCTATGAGTTGGCAACCTGATTTCTTATGAGTTGGTAAACTTATTTCTATTCATAGCCTAGGACTACGTGACAGTGAGATAGCCCAGATCTTGGACTCAATATACGCCATGTTAAACTATAAATAGTGTTAATATCTTTAAACAGTAATAAAACATGTCAGCTGATATTTTGCAAACTATCATTAAAAAATCTCCAAATTTCAGCTACAAAGACTATAAAAATATTAAAGTTAATGTTTTAAGTTACAATTATACCTAATGTTTTATTTTCACTGCAAGAGAAATTACTGAAATTATTATTAGTTTCATTAACAAGCTCAACAAATATTTATTTCCATGGTAGTTACAGTATCAGAAACAGAAAAATGTTTATTTACGTATATTTTTTATTTGCTTTAATCAAACTGTTGAAAATTTTACAGGGCCGTTTACCAGAAAAAGCCTTTGTATAAAAACATATATATCTTGCAAGGAATTTTAAGTTGTTTTTTTAAAATCGATTTAAATAGAAAAAATCAACAAATATGATTTTTATCCTCCCTGCTCTCAACAGAGTTGCTACCAAAAGTGGTGGCTACACGACACTTCTTTTGGTGTTAGTGAGGAACTGGTGCTTTCTTACACAATCTTTGGTGTATATTTTACACCATTTGCTCTCAAACCACGCCTGGGGTGTAATTCGTGACTTTTCCTGAAGACATCAAATATCAACCTCTCTTCCACGGACACGCAGAAAACTAAATGCATCATATCTATGAATGCACCAGAACGCATTGACTGGTGCATTAAAGTGTGTTTTATGGCCTCTGCGAAGAATCAAGTTTACATTTTTATGCATTCTTGTAGATCGTAAAGGTAACACCGAAGTGCATCACATGATGTAAGCTAGTATTTCTTTCAGTCGAGATGCACTTTAATGCATAAGTGGATGTGTTTTTAATGCACCTTCCTGCCAGTGGCGTATACTGAGACCAAGATCTGGGCTATATCACTGTCACTTGGTCCTAGGCTATGATAAGAAATACATTTACCAACTCCTAAGAAATCAGGTTGCCAACTCCTAAGAAATCAGGTTGCCAACTCTTAGGAAATCAGGTTGCCAACTCTTAGGAAATCAGGTTGCCAACTCTTAGGAAATCAGGTTGCCAACTCTTAGGAAATCAGGTTGCCAACTCGTAGCAAATCAGGTTGCCAACTCGTAGGAAATCACGTTGCCAACTCTTACGAAGTCAGGTTGCCAACCTTTAGGAAATCAGGTTGCCAACTCATAGGAAATCAGGTTGCCAACTCATAGGAAATCAGGTTGCCAACTCCAGAATCAGCATCATCATCTCTCTGATATGAATAATACTATTTACAATTTCTGATCCATGTTCCTCCTGTATTTTATTCTCTCGACTTCAGGCTTCGCAGATAGCCTAACTAGCCCAGAATATACGCTCCTGCTTCCTGCATCTTTTTTTTCGATGATGAACGTAAACGTTTGCACACTTGAATGCATTTTGCAGACTAGTGAGGATCTGGCGTCTAGACTTGCACCCAGCGAGTCTGTGGGACTCGTGCTGTGTCTAAGCCGGCCTGCGCACAAAGAAAACTAAATGCATCATATCGATTGATGCACCAGAATGCATCGACGTATGCACTAAAGTGTGTTTTATGGCTTCTTCAAATAATCCGATTCACATTTGATGCATTTGGGTGCATTTTTGCATTTCGTGAAAGAAACACCTATAGATCGACCACAAAGAAAAAAACCTTGGGACGAAAAGTCCCCGCCCAGCTTTCCCTTCTTCCCTCCACCTCGAGCCATAATGAAGCATTGCCCACTCTCCCCCTCCCCTACTCGCGGGGGTACGGTGCACAGGAGTCGCTGGTCTGCGCAGGTTGTTTTGCTCGTGGTTCCACTATAAGAGCATCAGTTGATGTTCGTTGATGCACCTTCCTGCATCTTTTTAGATGATGCACTCAAACGTTTGGCATGAGCTACAGAGTTTATATAGCTCAGACGAAACGTTTAAGTGCATCATCAAAGAAGATGCATTCTGCTGCATCAACTGATGCATTGAAGTGCATCTCGACTTAAATAAATTCTCTCTTGAATCAAATGATGCACTTTGGTGTTTCTTTCACGACATACAAAAATGTATCAAATGTGAATCTGATTCATTGAAGAAGCCATAAGACACACTTTAGTGCATCAGTCGATTCATTCTGGTGCATCAATCGATATGATGCATTTAGTTCTCTGAGTGCGTGGTGGAGCTATTATCACATCGCGCTACGACGCCAGATGTCCCGGGGTCGAATCCCGGCCTGGACATTGGTGTTCTTTGTGAGTGTCCCATCATCATTCATCCTCATCTTCGCGATTAGGCAAAACTGCCAAGAAGAACGAAGTTAAATAAACTAAATTCATCAATCAAGCCAAACAAAGTATGGAGGTGGAGTCGATTTACTAAATATAGTTACTGTTATAGTAATTATTTTTTGTGTTTGACTTTATTCATTTATAATGTGGAGTCGATTTACTAAATATAGTTACTGTTATAGTAATTATTTTTTGTGTTTGACTTTATTCATTTATAATGTGGAGTCGATTTACTAAATATAGTTACTGTTATAGTAATTATTTTTTGTGTTTGACTTTATTCATTTATAATGTGGAGTCGATTTACTAAATATAGTTACTGTTATAGTAATTATTTTTTGTGTTTGACTTTATTCATTTATTTTAGCGGTCGGATATTCGCACGTGAACCGGAACGTTAAATGTTGTTACAATTATGGTGTTGCACCACTTTTGGTAACAACTCGGTTGCATATTTTGTAGAGTGTAGGAAGATAAAAGGCCTTAACAAAAGAGTATATTAGGGCAGTTCAATGTTTTTATCTCCTTAATATTCACCTGAAATTTTTCATAAATTCCCAATTTATAGTCTTTTTGGCTCTAAATTTACCCATGCACACCCTAAATACGAGTTTATGCTACGACGCCACGGGTCCCTGGTTCGAATCCTGGCCTGGGCATGGATGTTTGCGAGTGTCCATTCATAAATTTAATCATATCATCCCAGTCTTCGAAAATTAGCCAACAGTGGCACAAAAAGCGAAGTAAAATAAAGCAAATCAATCAATCAATACGAAATTATAATCTTCAGTTCGCGATAAGACAATGTGTATATATAAAGAACGCTATTGGAACATAAAATAAGACCTTCGGTACTGAAAGAAGGGGCTTCTGCGTAGCCAAGTGGTTAGCGACAATTGGCTCTAAAACGGGAGTAAAAGCTCTAAGCCCCGCGACAAGTTAAGTTTGCAACAACTTTTCACATATATAGACCCAAACGTGCACACAGAATGTAGTTGAGCTGCAATATTGCCATTTTTTTTACAGTCTGGGATATGAACAGCTCGGCGGTTGAGGCAAGGCTGGCACGGGAGATGCTAAGCGCCGTTCTCGACTGGATTAATACATAAAAACTGCTGCAAATTTAACCTTTCGCGAACGATGTTAATACTGGAAATGGCAATCGGCAGTCAAATAGAGAAAACAGTTGATTGATTTGGCGTTTTGAGTCCACTTTATGCACAGGAAGTCTAATCGGGACTGGAGCTACAGTTTAAAGTGGGATCCGAACCTCTATGTGCCTCCACCGGGTATCGAACCCGTGACCCCTTGATTACAAGGCAACGACTCTACCACTGCGCCATCGGAGAGGCCCAGAAAACAGTTGAAGTAAGATAATAGACATGTAAGACAGCTGTCACTTAAGAAAGAGAATAGAAACTAGAAAGAAAGCAAGAGGCACTTAAAATCGTACAGTCGACATCAAAAGAAGCGGTCACCGGCAGTAAAAATGGGACAATACTCGCTTCCCTGCAAGGCGTTGTGTGTGTTGCCTAACTCTACGGCGGTGGTAGACGTTACCATTGAAAATGTGTTGTCAAAATCCTTTCATCGCCGTCGAGTTATGCAACACACACAACGCCTTGCAGGGAAGCGAGTATTTCAGGTCCCATTTGTATTGCCGTTGACTGTACAAGCACTGGGAAGCAGATATTGGAAGTGGAACAACCGGCTCTAAAAGAGAAAAGGCGCTAGAAACAAAGTGCGAGGCGGTAATCGCCATTTACTTCCGTGTTAACTGGCGATTTATTGTTAGTTTTGGGTGTCGCGGGGGTGGTAATTTAATTTTAGACGTCAAGGTTGGGACGATCGCACTTTGCTCCGTGTTAATTGACGGCCTTGTGTTGTTACCTTTGGCAGTGGCAATCGTCGGAGAATTTCGCTCACGTGAGCGGGTGAGCCCAAGGATGGAACGAAATATTTTCAGGTCTCTTGTCTCTCCCTCATTCCCCCTTCTTCTCCCTTCAGTGTCTCTGATATCGCAGTGGTAACGTCGTTGCCTTATAATTGAGCGGGCCTGGGTTCCGTGTAGTCCCGTTTCGCTCAATTGCTTATCAACTAAGTAACTCTCTACCCTTCTTAAACCCGAAAGTTTATAGCTACAGCAACACAGGGCTATACTATTTTCCATCCCTACCGATTTCCTTTAGGTCCATCTCAACGTTATCCCTCCATCTTCGTCTTTCAACTGCTTATCAGCACAATATAATGTGATTTATGACCTGGCCGCCATTTTAGGCCAAACGGGATATCCCAGGACATACGTGCTCTTGTTTTGTAACTTCTTCCTTAGTTCTCCTTCACGTCACACACCTCATTCAACGATCGGTCCTGTAAAGTAAAGTTCTCCCCTGTGCTTTGCACCACGCCAAGAAGACGTATATGGGGTGTGGAGTTAGGGCATCACACATTCTTGATCACGGCCGAAGGTGCGGCTGATGTGATCAGCACCACTCCCCTGGCCGCCTTTTTCAGTTACACAAAGCATCACTTATGTACAATTTTTTCTATGTTGCTGATAAGAAATGAATATGAAGTGAATATATCTATTTGGTTTGAGATGATATTGAACTGATTCGGTAGCCTATGGAATAGTGAACGTTGTATGAGTGAGAGCCTGGGAGTTGCAGTGTGGAAAGTTTCTTGCTCCGTGTTTTATGTCCAGGCACTCTGAGGGAGATTTCGTGAAATGGGATGCTACATATCAAGTTTCCATTTATGACGTTACATAGAAATTTCATATCTGCCATGTATCTACGTGATTCTGGAGTATTAATATGTAAATTTTTGAGCAGATCTCTCTTGGATAGGTTCCCGGTGGAGGCACATAGTGGTTCGGAATCCACTTTAAACTGTAGGTCCAGTCCCGATTAGCCTTACTGTGCGTAACACTTAAAACACCAAATCAAACAGACTCCCTTGGATAGGTATCTTAATGCCGGTACTCTATAAATCGAGCTATGGAGAGGAAAAGCTAAGAACACTGTCGATCTTGGAGGTATGAGAATGGACATCCATGTTCCAGATGGGTGAACAGTATTCTAGAATGGGGGGACGCAAATGTTTGTTTTGAAGTACGTATATGACAGTGCTTTCGGGTTATTGATTTCGGTGAATCTGTACAGTAGGCCTAGGTGCAAGCCAAATTAACGTATCTATGTATGTTGCTGAAGTGGGCTTGAAACTAACTCTCTCTCTCTCTCTCTCTCTCTCTCTCTCTCTCTCTCTCTCTCTCTCTCTCTCTCTCTCTCTCTCACCTTCGTTCTCTATGTGCAGAATGGCGCACATTATTTGTATACTGGCGTGCTCATAGGATTCAGGGAATTTCGCCATACTTGTGGTTTTTGTAATCGTAGATAGAAACTATAGGTTGGAAACACTCACTGATGCCTGTAAAAAATCAAGTAACATGTGCCTTGTTTCCACTGAAATCTGCAGTGTGGTGAGCGAACTAGCAAGCAAGCAGTACAGTTTGGAATGCGCAGTTGCGTCTACACAGAAGACAAAGAAAGGTGCCGAATTTCAATACTACGTTGAAAATTGTCATTTCGTGGCAGATAAGAATTATTTTTCTTCCTTTGAATTATTGGTATCCTAAACTCGGACCGTAAGAATGTCGTGAAAAGATTTCCTTTGGAAAGCGTACATGTACAAGCAAACATAAGTTGTTTTCTTTCGACTATGCATTTGCTGGTAACTTCGCCAGAGTAACAGAAAATGTGTCGAATTTCCCTTCTTAAAGACGATCTTTCACACACAACTTGTTGTTCACAATGCATATGAACATTCAGGCCTATGTTTCTTAAACATGTTTGTATCGTATCTTTTTAAGCAGTTTTGTATTGTCATTTGTAGGTGTTTTACACCTTGTTGTCTGAGTTATTGGCAACAACTTAGTATTTCATACACTTAAACTGATGATAAAATGATAAATATGTTATATGGCGAATTTCCCAGCATGTGGCGGGTATTTCGCCACTTTATCTCATTTTAGTATTTTTAATATTACGTCATAAGTATAAGTAAAACAGTATTTGTTCTGTTCCTCATAATCCGTAATGACTACTTTTTGTATCGTATAAATTTTATCATCCCCCCATTCCATTCGTTTAGAAGGGAAAAAATGAAAAGCAATTTGGTGGCGAACTCCCCCTCTTTTACCCTAATCCCACGTGGAGGTGCTTTCCCAAAAAGAAAAGATTTAACCCCAGACACTTCATAAAAATTGCCTCACCCTCTCGAGGCACGCCACTGGTCCCCAATTCATTGAACGATGATTGTGAATAAGCGATGTGGAATTTGGTAAGTGCACACAATGCCCAAGGTGGACAACTACGAGCATGTACATTCATCTCTAGCAGAAGATAGGTCCACGTGAGCCCCCTCCCCTTTTCCCTTAAATTCCTCGCGCCGCGGCCCTTCTTTGCATCTCGGTTGTGGGTGTGAGAAGTTGACCAAGCCACGCCCCACGCGATCTCACGAGGTGGGTGGAGCGAAGGACACCGGAAACGGCCGCACGCGAACCGGTACTGACGTCATCGCATAGGAACCGAACGACCTTCAGAATTATCATGGATGTATTTTTAATTTTTGTTTTTTTAATATCCTCAACCAATGGTAGATATGAATTTTATCAACATGTAGATATTACTAGCCCCATAAATATTAAGAGATACCCAGTCATACATTAATGTTATAATGATATTAGGACATGAGTCAGTGGCGTGCGCAAGGAGGGTTGTAACCCTTTGACCAAGCATTCCAAAAAGAAAAATACGAACGCCGTGTGAAGGGGAAAGATTGTAAAGGACCTGCACCATCCCCCCCCCCCTACAAAATTTCTTAGCACGCCACTGCTTCGTTGTATTTTTTGTTAGGGAATTTTAGGGTCTCGTATTTGGCAACACCTCATCGTGGAATCTGAAACGCGCCCCATGTGTTACTGCATGGTTCTCTTGAGTGTAGAATATGACGTTCTTAATTTAATGCATTATTTTTGTACTTGACGATTCGAGACTCGGTACGGGAACGACACAAAAAGATCTCCTCATTCACGAGACGAAACTGCCACGTGACCTGGATCTCGCCATTGGTGGTTCCGGGTTCGAGTCCCGTACTGGCGAGACTTGGCAGTGTCTCTTCTCAAGTTGTAAATCCCTTTCTCAGTCTCGTCTCGAGTTTAACCTACCTACGGGTTCGACTCCCAGCCATGGCATTGGTGCTCCTTGTAAGTGTCCCTTCATCAATTTGACCATGTCTCCTTTCCTCATGTTCGCGATTAATCAAAAATTGGCAAAAAATTGTAGGATAATAAACTAAATAAAATCAATCAATCGTCTCGAGTCTAACACAGTATCTTCAACATATGCTGAGTCTATGACCTGGGCTATTTCAAATGACACCTAGTCCTAGGCTATATAGGAAAGGAGAATACTAGACTCATTCTTGACGTCTTCAAGGAAGCGACGTTGCCATGCCAACGGTAGTCAGGTTGCCAACTTATAAAAATTCAGGTTGCCAACTCCTAAGAATTCAGGTTGCCAACTCCTAAGAATGCAGGTTGCCAACTCCCAAGAATTCAGGTTGCCAACTCCCAAGAATTCAGGTTGCCAACTCCCAAGAATTCAGGTTGCCAACTCCCAAGAATCGCCATTATCTTCTACACTATGTGGAAGAAAGTCATTGGACACCACATGTCAGCGGATACCATCAGTTTTCTTGCAATCAATAGGAGGTCGGTCCGCCTTTGGCAGCAATAACAGCAGCCACTCGTCGTGGTAAACTGGCCACAAGGTCTTGTAGTACACCGAGTGGGATATTCCGCCATTCCTCCTGCAGTACAGTCACCAACCCTGGAACTGTAGAAGGACAAGGCGATCGCAACCTCAATTGGCGCTCCAGTTCGTCCCATAGATGTTCAATAGGGTTGAGGTCAGGGGTCTGAGCAGGCCAATCCAGTTGGATGACATTATTTCCTGCATACTATTCCGTGGTAGCCCTGGAAACATGACAAGTCGAATTATCGTCCTGGAACACACATTCTTCGTTTCCTTGGAAACTCCACAATGTGGGGAGCATGGACTTGTCGAGAATATCTCGGTAGGACGCAGACGTCATGTGGCCATACACCGGTACCAGTGGACTCACGCCATGCCAGCTGAAATAACCCCAGAACATGATGCAGCCACCACCATATTTCACTGTGGGCACTACACACTCAGGTAACAGACGTTCTCTAGGTAATCGCCATACCCACACTCTCCCATCTGATCGAAACAGTGTGAAGCGTGATTCATCGCTCCATAGGACCTTCCGCCATTGCTCCACCGTCCAGTTTCTCCGCTCTTTACACCAGCATATTCTCTGCCGCTTATTGTTTTTTGTTATCAGGGGTCTGTGGGCAGCGGCTCGACCATGATAACCGAGCGCATGTGCCTCCTTGCGAAGTGTCTTCATCGAAACAGTCAAATTGGTCGCACTTTGAAACTCTTCTGCAATCGAACGCATCGGACGGCTCCTGTTTTTCCGAATCTCCTTCTTCAGCACTCTCCTGTCCCGGTCGTCTAACTTCGTGGGTCTTCCACTTTGTGGTGCATTGCTGCAGTGTCCCATTTCCTTCCACTTCTTGATGACAAAGGCTACAGTTGATTTAGGGACCTGTCGGGCATCAGCTATGCTACGTATACTCATGCCTCCTATGGAGCAGCCTACTATGATCCCTCTTTCAAACATACTGAGCTCTTTCCTGTCCGTCATTTTATCAGCGAATGATCTGAGAAGCCTCCTGCTGCCGTATATATACCCGTCTGTACTCTCTTTTCCATGAGGAGTTCGTTTCAGAGTTGAAACCGGGGTGTCCAATGACTTTCTTCCACATAGTGTATTTCAAAGCAGCTTAATTCACACAGTTTCTAAGATATGTCTCTTCAGTATTTTACTTTCTAGGCTTCGCAGATATCCTAGCTAGCCTGGAATATACGCCCCTGTTCAACACATACAGCGTGCCATCACAGGAACATCCATAATGTCTTTACGGTCATTAAGGCAAAAGAAAACTTATTATGACACATTTTGTTGCTTCCTCCTGTTTTCGACACCACAATTGAAAAAAAAACACATTTTATCCTGAATATAAGCAACCACTCTACACATGTCTGCAGTTGACACTAAGAGATTAACTTTGAATTTAGGATAAACGAAATATTACAGCTATCCATAATCGGTATGACCGAGTTAAAATCTCAAACTTGGCTGTAACGAGACAATTAAACTCTGACAGTACGTCTCGATCTCGTCTATATTTTGCAAATGCCTGTCTCGTCTTGAAAGGTCTGTTCTCGTTTCGGTACCATCCTTAGTCGCGATCGACCAAAATGTCAGATAAGAGACGTGAAATAGGAAATATACGCTATCACCAGGCCTTGTCTTGAAGTAATCCCAAGTAGTGTTCGGGAAAATACAATATATTTTTCAAAACTATTCATAATAGATCTGCAACGTTTAAAGGTACGAGTTTGGTGCACGGTATAACCTCGAATCAGTCAAGCACGATCTTACCGCTGAAGGTTCCGGGTTCAAATCCTCGCATGGTCATTGCATCTTCATCCATCAGTTTTATCTAGGGTTGTTGAAGGTCCAGGAATTTTAAATAAATTCAATTCCGGTCCAGGAATTTTAAATAAATTCAATTCCGGTCCAGGAATTTTAAATAAATTCAATTCCGGTCCAGGAATTTTAAATAAATTCAATTCCGGTCCAGAAGAGAGATTCAAGTGTAAGTTCGTTCTGGACTGTAAAGAACCTTTTTATGTTTAAAGTATTTTAATTCGGTCCAGGAACCTTTTCTCCGGCTCAATTTAAATACGGTCCTGGAACCTTTTTTCAATGAAACAATACACAACTTGTACCGAATTTAAATTGTGGGAGGAAAAAGCACACAGAACCCAAAACGTGTCAGTTGACATATATTTTGATTTCAATAACACGTTAACGTGCATAAACTGCAAATTATGCACTTTTGATTGTGTCAAAATACAAACAGAAATGTATAAAAAGGTATTTTTATCTGATGAAGTTCCGTCTGATGCACTAGAATGCATCAATTTGGAAGATGAGAGTAGATCATTTGGAAGATAACAAAATTACACATCTCTCTGTGTCAATTGATGCATTAAAAGTGAAAGTTTGTTGTCTTCCAAATTGATGCATTTTAGTGCATCAGACGAAACTTCATCTGATAAAAAAATACCCTTTTATACATTTCTATGTGTATTTTGACATACCAGAAAGTGCATCGTTTGCAGTTCATGCACGTTAACGTTTTATTGAAATCAAAATATATATGTGTCAATTGATACGTTTTGGTTCTGTGTGAGGTTTCGGTCCTGCAGGGGAACCCAATAGAATTTATGGGTTTCTGGATCCTGGTTTTGTCTAATCACTACCATCTTCATCGTCGAGGTTACTTTTAAGGAGAGTAAAATAATATACAGTAAAACCTCGTTAATCCGGACTAATGGGGGGATAAGTTGACTGGTTTAATGAAAGTCCGGATTAACTGAAATAACCTAAAAGAACAGTAGAAAGTGCATTAAAACTCCGTTTATAACAACAAGACACGTTTATTATGGTGTATTTAAATGGACTAGGCCCAAATACACTATACAGTAAAATGTAATGCAATACTGTACATACAATGCAGTACGTACATAAGCGATACCCATATTATGATGTGCGATTGTTGACTTCTAGCCACATTTAAAAACCTTGCATTCTACTTTTTGTGATTTCCCATTTGTCTGTCCAGATTAAGCGAAGTCTGGCTTATCGGGGGTCCGGATTAACGAAGTTTTACTGTGCGTAGACGTTTTGCAACGAAATTTCCTGGTGTTCCCGTTCCACATAGAACCACTATATTAAACCTCGTAAAAAAGTTTAGAGTAACAGGGTCAGTTCTGAATAAAAGTGGAAAGAAAAACCCACATGTACTTACAAAGGAAAAACTCGATGAGATAGAACAAAGGAAATCTATCCGCCGCCTCTCACAAGAAACGGGTGTTTCAAAAACCACAGCATTTAGAGCCGCTAAAATTCTTAATCGGGAGAATTACAGTAGACGAACTTGCAAGTGTAAATGCCAATTTCCTTCGGAGATGCCAGGAATGTGTTGCAGCAGAGGGACATCATTTTCAACACCTTCTGTAGTCAAGGTTAGTACACAATATATAAACTGTAATTTTAGTAGCAGACTCTAGCGACTGTCGCGGACCCCGTTCACCGGGAAAGACAAGCGCTGATGCCGGGTCGCTTGCCGCCGACTCTCGTAGCAAATGTCGGGTAATGCTCTGTAGAAGGACCATTGTACAATACACATATCCGACGGGGTTTCTACATAGTTTGTTTCCTTCCAGGAGATTGCACGAACTTTTTGATACCCCCTCGTATCAGATGAATATTTACATATTTTCACCTTGAGAAGAATTTCCTTGTAAAAAAATATTATTTGTTTAGCGTTCTTCAGGCCGAAGTCCTTGGATGACGAAGGAACTGGCCTTCCTATCCTTGAACTTACCGTATTTATCGACAATCAAGAATGGATCCGATAACGAGAGTCCTTGCTACGCATTTCTGGCATTTTACCGAAACACGCATACATCAAAGTGAAGTCATAGATATGGATATCTATTGCAGTGCCGACGTTATTTCTGGCCTCCAATAGCCTACGACGCTGGCATATTTCAAGGATGTCTTAATCTGCTTGGCTGCAGCATGCGCCTGGTATGACGTGCAGGAAACACACCCCCGCAGTGTTGCCACATCCCTCAGTACAGGGAAATTAAAGTAAATTTGCAAACATTGAAAGGAACACCTGTTGTGAAAATGCAGGAAGATTTCATTGAAAAGTGCTTTAAAACATTTATTTTGTCGAATTGCATAATTTATTGTCAAGTTAATCAAAACATAATCAAATTTTCAATTCGCCTTTGTAATAGTTAATGGTTTTATCATTCACTTCCGTGGCGCAGTGGTTAGCACAGCGCACTATGATGTTTTTCAGACCGAAGCGACACGCGACACATGTCACCAGTGATCGAATTGAGCCGGTATGGGATACCGGTAGTAAATTTAAGATGCCAGAAACCATACCGGCGGCAAAATGTTGATTAGTAAACTTACTAATTAGTGTATTTATTTGTTTATTATTAGCCTACCTATAACTTCTGCAGTAGTGAGTGGTTTAATGTCTAATACATTATTAGTTATTACAATTTGTGGTGAATGTCTAATACATTATTAGTTATTACAATTTGTGGTGATAAAAGAGAGATAATTAGAATAAGGATTTTATCAAAAGCAGGTCTGAGTATACGGCAGTAATTTATTTCCAATTCGGCCACTGCGTGTCGCTTGGGAACGAACCAATGAACAACAACGTTTCATACCGTAGCAGCATGACAGACAGGGCTGCACAAGCAGGCGTTCAATTGGTGAAATCCTCAAGCGACACGTGTCGCTTCAGTGTGAATTCTTCCTATTTTATATGGGATTTTCTCTACATTCTTTACCTACACCACCACTATATCTTCCACAGTATGTCTCTCTCTCTCTCTCCTAAACAGAAGACTGATAAAGAAAGTACTGATAATCTCCGGAATAGTTCTTACTGAACTTTGTTTCTTCCGCAACTTGAATTACTACAGTTATTACGTAAAAAAAAGGCATTAACCTGTTATAAATAAGGGTAGAAAATCTGAATAAATAAGGATGGGAAGGATATGATGCGTGTTGTATAATGAATATCAAGCCTCTCTCCAGCCCACGCACATGCGACTGGCAAGGTCACGCAGATGTGTGTGTGACGTTAGTGCGAGCCTTGCGACCACACATGTTTTACAGATGACGTCACCACGGACCGAGAGCAAAGTACGCCGAACTCGAAATCTGGACCAGTACTTATCGCGGAGAGAGAAGCTAACTGCGTAACGTGTATCAAAACACCCAGTATAGTAATTACGTTCCTGTTACATGCACTTTATGTTATTTGTAAGTAAAGCCTTAGTTTTGCATATACGAGGGTCGTTCAGTAAGTACGTTTTGCCCGTGTGCTGAACAAACTCATTTTTCAGCATTTTAGTACTTTGTCCCTGCTATACTTCCCTATTAACTTTGCGTGGCTCAAATTGGAACTGTAAACCCTTTCCAAAAATATAACTGTTTTCATGCCGATCGTTTGAGATGTGTAATTTAGGACATGAAATCAAGTAAAATGAACACACTTTGTTGCACCTTTTCGTGAGATTAGCACATTTATCTCGTTTTACCCCCTCTTTGATGCTTCAGCACCTTCTTCCTCCCTTTTCCTTCATGTTTATTAAAAAAAATTGTACAGAAAAATAAATGGTTTTCACTCTTCTTGAGCAGCTACATAAAATCCTATAGTCTCATTTTGTATAGCAGAACAAAAGCTATGAAATGGTGTAATATAATCATTGTAGCTCCAATAGTTCCCAAGATAATGCAGCTAATCACGCGAGGCAAAACACAAACTTGAACAAAACCACAGTTCTCTTTGCGGTCCGCGCGCATTATGTACAGAAAGCGCAGAAAAAGATAGCATTGAGTAATTAGTCTTGTTTCCCTTGAAGCGCACAAATCTTTCACCTTTCAAAGTTTAAACAGCTTTGAATAAAGGCAATTCATCAGCACCTTTTTTAAAACATTTTCAGAACTTCCGGGCCATAATTTTGCACCTTAACATCCTTACCGTAATCATCATCATTGTTAACATCAAGAATGACATGAATATAGAGTACGTAATGAATGTTTTAATTTACTCACGCAAATATATTTACCATGCATTTTCACTGTTCAACTGTTAAATGTCATCCCCTTCGTTGTTTCAGTTGAAGCTATGTACATATTTTCTTGAACAAATAGTTGATTTAACATAACCTTTAAATGTTTTCTTGCCAAGACAGTTCATCAACTCCTATCCTCTTGTGCAAGGATTTGTCAATGTGAGCAAATGAGAAGCCTTCTAGTGGTACATATTGCTTTCACGATATTTATTAATATACTAGTCTTTTTTGAGCCTATAATTTCAAATACTTCCATTAAATTTATTAATGTGCTTGTCATTTTTCAAACCAGTAATTTTAAATAATTGCACTGAATTAAATTTTGTATTAGTCTTTTTAAGCTAATAATTCCAAATACATGCGTTAAATTTACGTTCATTAAAGCCAATAATTCCAAATCACTTTTTTTTAATACAAGAGTAATTTTAAACCAGTGGTTTTCAATACTTGCATTGAATTTAAATGCTAGTCATTTTAAGGCAATAATTCCAAGTACTTAATAATTCCGGTACATACTGCCAATTCCACAATAGTCAAATATGTTGGCGACTGCATTAGTGGGGTTTGGAAGTACCAAACCAAATTTATTTCATGTTCACATGTGAAGATCTAAAGGAGATATTTACGTTAATGATGTAAGGTAAAGTTCCCCGTGCATATAGCACCGTGCTATAAAGGCACATTTAGATAGGCTTACCATACGTCCGGGATTAGCCCGGACATTCCTGTTTTTTTAGTGCTGTCCGGGGTGATGTCAGGGATTGCTAAATGTTCGGGGTTTTGAGAATCAGAACATGAAAATAGCTAACGGTATTGAATATTCACGACCAGAATCAGGCCCGTAGCCAGGAATTCTTAGTAGGGGGGGCGAAGTCAATCCTAAAGGGGGCAAATGTTTAATATATTGTGTTGTATTGACAGTTATAGCAAGGTACAGAGAGACATTTGCCCCCCCCCCCCCCGCCTCCTCCAAAAGTAATAAGTAACAGGAAAGGGATGTTATCTTGAAACTCCAACAAACAAAATAAGTTCGAGCAACATCAAATAACAATATTTCGATAATAACCTTTTGGACTACCAAAGAATACAAAGATAAAGTGTAACATAAATAGGCTAATCGGGACTGTATGTACTTTATATTTACAGGTCAATAATGTTAATAGACGATTAATGTGTACCAACAGCTTCGGGCTTCTCTGCAGAACTGATTAAGGAAGTCATTTATAAATCGTGCTTCATAATGTTTCCCCTCTAGTTTCCAGTATGCAAGATTTTTATGCAAAAAGGTATCTAACGAGAATCCAACAACACCATTGTGTTGTGTTATGCAAGAAAAATCGAATTAATTAAATAATAATTGTTACATATTATCTAGACTTTGATGAATTGTGTAAAAAATTTTAATACATTTTTTGTAGGCCTACTTGCTAAAACATTGAAACATGGGTCTCTTACTCCACCACGGATTCTATTTGCTTCAAATGAAAGACTCTTGCATCACTACAGACAATGTTTGCCTACTGGTTACGTTAACCATTTTGCAAAATATTGTGTTGTTGAAATACATGTGTTTGACACCCGACAATCAAATAGGAATCCCTTGATTGATCAATGGCTTCTTGGATTACAGTGTCATCATTAATATTTCATATCAATTTGATTTTTGATTTGATTTAGTTTATTTTACTTCGCGTTTTGTGCCTCTTGGCTAATTTGCGAAGATGGAGATGAGTGATGAAATGATGAAATTGATGAATGGACATTCACAAACAACCAAGCCCGACCGGGATTCGAACCCGGGACCCTTGGCGTCACAGCGCGATGTGCTAACCACTCGGCCACAGGGTCGGGCTATTTCATATCAAGTTTTATAGAGGGAAATGTTGTATCCTCTTTACATTATGAAAAATACCTTCCTTAATGACTATGGTACGAAACCGAACGATATAAGAGACCTCCTTCGCTTACCCCATTTCCGCGGCACGAGGTCTCTGGGCCGCTTATCGTCACCACTTTTTGAGCAGAAGCATACAAACCCCAAATATCAGGGTTTTTTTTTATGCTGATACTGATTTCTGCCAGTCACAGAATGGCTTAAGATAGAATGAATAAAATTAGGAGAATCCACTCCTTACAAGAAGAGTTGACATAATAATTTGTCAAAAAATTAGGTTGTGCCTGAGGTACTTTAACAGACAACGTCTACAACACACACAATGTAAATAGATTATAATTTGAGAGATTTTAAATCTTATTTAGGGCCTCCCCGATGGCGCAGTGGTAGCGTCGTTGCCTTGTAATCAAGGGGTCCCGGGTTCGATACCCGGTGGAGGTACATAGTGGTTCGGATCTCACTTTAAAACTGTAGGTCCAGTCCCGATTAGTCTTACTGTGCATAAGTGGACTTAAAACACCAATTCAATCAATCAATCGTATTTATTTCACTGCAGCATTTTTCTACTTGTCATTTTCTTGAACCTATATTCATAGGGTGCCGCCTAATAACACAGACAACTTTCACAGTGTGTACAGGACATCAAGGCAAGCAACTCTTCTCAGTCAATATTTGCTTGTCTAATTCTTCTTTCGATGTTACAAGCAATCGAAATATGGCATCTTCTGTCCTTAATGTATGCAATACCATTGATAGCTTCACAGTTGCAAATGGCATTAATTTTTACTACCCTTTAAAATTCTGAGAGCAATATATAACATGCTGTAGAAACGATATCATGCAAACAGTAAGGGTTAAAACTTAACTTTTCCTTTATGAAACGGATATCATAACACATACCTATGTTGCTTATCATATTTGATGCGTTTGCATAGAGAAATGATTCATAAGATTTGAAATTGATATTTACACTCCATAAGATGCTTAGTGTAACCTGTATCAAACTACAAATTTTATCGCTTTTTAACCGAAATAGTAAATGTGAAACACTATCACATTTTCATCGTGTCTGATAATAATTTGAGACAGTAAGCTGCGTCCTACATCAATTCCTCCGCCAAATTGTCTATCAAATGTGGGCGCTCCTTTTTCTCAAAACAATTGTTCATGCATTTAAGCAGCAACAATCTGAAGTATACAGTATATCTGGCCTTCCTTCTCTCTCGGGTAATTTAGAATGCATTACAGAAAAGAATCATATGGGATCGAAGCGAGCAGGAAAATCGTTAATCCAAATATTTGCAAACTGAAAACAATATTTATTTAATAGGGCGCAAATAATATAACGGACGCCATGGCATTCTCTTTAACATTCTTTCCCCCATTTAGATCGTTTTGGCTCCCAAGGCTGACTTGCGCCGCCCCCTAGCTATAGTTCTGAACTTGGACTATAAGAATAGCAGATATTTGATTGCGAGGAAGAAAATTTTACAAAATGTACTTTAATTTGTATAAAATTTGAAATCGAAAGTGCAATTGCCACTGTGTGCCCCCTGCAAGTGCCCTTAGCCGTCTGGAAGAAATGTGCAAGAAACACTTGAAAACTAATTCCATCTTGAGTATCCATTTGTCCTGCTATTCTTAGATTCTGCTACTCTTGTTTCTTTACTTCAATGGTTGCCCCCCCTAGATTGGACTTCCGTCCAAGATTGGGGGGACAATGTCCCTGCCCCCCTGTGGTTGCAACACTGTTTGTGAGTGTCTCTTCATCAATTTCACGTCATCACTCATTGTCACGATTAGCTAGATGTGGCAGAAAAGCAACGCTAAGTAACAAAAACACTCCCTCTCTCTATCACATGAATCGCTATTACCAAAAGGTAGACTTGCGAAACAAAAAATTATGCAGTTCAAACCTCATTGCAACACATCCAAGAAAAACATCTAAACACATTAGGCACCTTTAATACAAGACTATTCAAAATGTCACAACTGTTCTATATACTGAAAATTGCGAAATCATTTCCCGAAGTCTGAAGCTGGAAGGGAATTCTTTCCCCTCAATCCTGATACGACATTATACGGAATCCACCTTCATAAATCACAAAATCAACAAATGTCTTTGTTATGATGCTAGAGTAATACAGAATATAATTGTAAAGATTAGTGAGAATCCCAGGTAGGAATATGTTCTGTATTTTTCATAGGGGGGCAAGGCAGGCTCTCGGGGGGGGGGGGCAGTTGCCCCCCCCTGCCCCCCTCTAGCTACGGGCCTGACCAGAATTTAAAACAAACAAGCCATTTCTGAAAAAAGTCATGTCTAGTGAAAAGTGCAACTGAGTCAACTAACAGATAATGCTACCTAGAACAGAGAGGTTTCTAAACATCAGAAAATGCATTATTCAATTAAACATTTAAAAATTGATTGATTGATTTTAGAAAATAATGTTAATATTTTTCTTGTACAATTTATAGTTTAATGTTCCAATAAAATATTAAGGCTTTTAAGTAATTTCAATTTATTTGTATAAAAAAATGAAATTCAGCAGTAAACGAGTTGATCGCAAATATGTCCTGGGTTGGACCCCAAAAAAATATGGTAAGCCTACATTTAGAGGATGTGGGGTTATTGTCCCACACATTCTCGATCTCGTCCACTTTGTAGTTGATGTGATCAGTACCACACTCCGTCCGCGTTTACCTCCCGGTACCCATTGATTTGAGGCTGGGTGAGGCCGGGAGCAGCTTTAAGCGGGAACAAGATAATATTGTTATGGGGCGTGTAAAAATCGATTTTACCTCCTGTGGATTGTTAATGTTAACTACATTATGTGTGAAAGTACTACATCAGAAATTTTGGGAGACAGGATCTTACGAAATATACTGACCAGTAGAAGAAATGAGTGGAGTCTTGTAATAATATACAATTGTAAAAATTTTACAATAAAGCCTAAAGAATTAAGTGGCTGTAGCATGTAGAAAGGATGTCCTCCACACGGCTACCAAAGAAAATAATCTACTGAGAAAGAGTGAGAAATGAGGATCTAAACTGTGTTTGTGTATGAAGACAAAATCCAGTGAAGAGAAGAAGATCATGAAAAGGTTCAATTGTGTGAAATATAAATATGATTGTCAATTTATTGTGTAAGTCAGGTAACTGTAAAATCTACGTTAATTGCAATTTAAGCACATAGAACAGTGAAGTAAAAATTCCATCTGAAACGCTTGTCCAAACCACCACTGTGGACTGTCCAGAATGATCTTTGAAGGAACTACACTTGAAGAAAGCATATCGGGTCTATTTGGAAATCTACGATGAGAATGTTGAAAAACAGAAAGGAAGACGAAGGAGATAGTCTGTATGTCATACGTTAACTTCAGGAGATATCATTAGTTTATGGGGATTCGCACAAAATTTGTGATTGGACTAATGAAGTTAACATCCGACTGCAAGGAGCAACCCCTGTACAGTCAACGTCTTTCAGAAGTCAACACCTTTAGAAACAAATGTTCTTATGTCATATCCAGGCGTCAAAGAAAGAAAGAGAATTCTCTTGCAAATCTGTCCACAACACCTGTTATACAGACAAGAGATGTCTCTTGGTCACATTAGCTGATGTACTCGAGAATGTCTCAAGGCATTAAGTATGCATACCAGATCAAAATAGCCCTTGGCTTACAAAACGGATGTGTCCCTATACTGTATTATCCAAGAATTAGTGGTTGTATCAGTTGACGCAACGCACCAAAAAATATACCTGATTCTCTTCATCAGTTCGATCTTCTGCCTCCTACACCCGGGTCCTACAGCAACTAAAAAAAGACTAAACTGTAAAGTGCTTTTTCTTCCCCTTTTCGCCCCACGATTTGTAAATTATTTCCCAATTTGCTGTAGCAATGTTCCGATCGCAAATACCTACAGTATCTACGTTTCTTGTGCCAGAAGTCACATGTTCATTGTTGCATTCCACGCAACTGCTTCCACACACTCGAAAACGTTGAATTTTCAACGGAATAAATGGTAATGGTACCCAAATATCACGGTTTCCACGTTTGCCTGGAATATAATTTTCCAATATTCCTGGATAATTGATATCAGTACTTTAGATGAGCGCAGGGATCCATGCTGAATAATTAGGTAGGGCTGCTAGTCATCGTATGACGACATTCCCTGCACCTCTGGATATGTTGGCAGATGATGTAAGCTGCCTGTTTCTGTTCTCAAATATTATTTTCGCACGTATTTTTCCGTTTCGAGGCTATTCCGATGTGTAACTTCGTAATTATTCCTCATTGTGGTTATTTCTGTATTGACTTCATACAGGCAATTGGGCAAGTAGGAGCTCTTACACACAGAGAGACAAACTACCCCCATGCATTGCACCGGGCACATAAGGTGTGTGTACAGGTATGGCTTTGCGTTGTGATCAGCATTAGGCTCCGACCGCCTTCCTCCCCCAAGGCTGTCTCCATGTCCCGACCGATTAGAGGTTTTATGCTGGGGTATTGACAAATTCCCACCTGTCGCTTAACTCGGAATCGAACACGGATCCCCGCGTAGCAGTCCATGCCTACTTACTGATCACTGTGCGGCTCATAATGTGTTATTATGTTATATTTCAGGCTTAAAGACTCATAGGTCCAATGCCTGTGGCCGAGTGGTTAGCACATCGCGCTGCGACGCCAAGGGCCCCGGGTTCGAATCCCGCTCGGGCTTGGTTGTTTGTGAATGTCCATTCATCAGTTCTTCGCAAATTAGCCAAGAGGCACAAGACGCGAAGTAAAATAAACTAAATCAATCAAATCAAATCATAGGTCCAATAAAATCGGAAGTGACTATTTACTTCCACGTAACCAAATATTTTATAAAATAAATATCAGCGTGTTTGAAATTTCTTCAGTAACTGAATACATGCAAATTGCGATCGAGAATTATCAAGTCTCCATTTGTTACCATTGCTTCCCCCCCCCCCTCCACGTGAAATCCCTGGTAGAACTATCTTAAGGTGGTTAGCACAGCGGACTATGACGCCAGAAGTCCCGAGTTTGAATACCAGCCTTTGCATGGTTGTTCTTTGCGAGTCTCTCTTCATCATATCACTCATTCTCTCA
Organism: Lepisma saccharinum; assembly: GCF_977018435.1. Classification (NCBI taxonomy): domain Eukaryota; kingdom Metazoa; phylum Arthropoda; class Insecta; order Zygentoma; family Lepismatidae; genus Lepisma; species Lepisma saccharinum. The sequence goes on along the minus strand of NC_139243.1, from coordinate 22,786,681 downwards.
CCTTCTCGATTAGCCAAATGTGGCAGAGAAAAATCAGAGCTTCATCCCGAGAGGGTTTTCTGTAGTGGGTTCTCTAATGCTTTTTCTGGTAAACGACCCTGTAAAATATTTGAACAGTTTGATTAAAGCAAATAAAAGGAAATGTTCATTTTTCTGTTTCTGATATTATATATACGCATGATCCTACAATGGAAATGTTTGTTTAGCGTGTTAAGGAAATTGTAACTTCAGTAACTTTTCTCCCAGTGAAAATAAAACATACTGGATGTACTATTATATAATTGTAACTTAAAATATTTTTTTATAGTCTTTTAAGAATTTTGGCATTTTTTTAAACTAATAGTTTGCAAGATATCAGCTGCCATGTTTATTTACAGTTTAATGATAATGAAACTATTTACAGTTTAACATTATTAGTATTTTGTTTATTATTCTACACAAAATGTTTGCTATTTTTGCCAATATATTTTTTTAAATTTTAAATTATGATAAATTTTAGTGTCTTTGCAGTTTATACATTACATTTCCTTTCGTATGAGCTTCACCCCATCAGTACATATGTTTTGTTTCCTTTCTTAGAGACTTGCCGGCCCCCGTGGCGGAGTGGTTAGCACATCGCGCTACGACGCCAGGGGTCCCGGGTTCGAATCCCGGCCTGGGCATGGATGTTTGTGAGTGTCCATTCATAAAAATTTCATCCCATCATCCCCATCTTCGTAAATTAGCCAAAAGTGGCACAAAAAGCGAAGTAAAATAAAGCAAATCAATCTTTATTAGAGACTAATAAACACCATTAAATGATTACGAGATTAATGTACTTTCACGAAAAGTAATTCTGATATCTACAAACTCCTTATGTACATTATTCTGTCCATTATTTTTTTTAAAAAAATTTGCTATTTAAATCAGTCCACGCCTTTGAATGCACCCCACCACCTTGCCTTCTGTGAGTTACAACATTGGGGAACTCAAGTTTATCCACGGCGATAGATTATCGCAGCTGTATCGGATGCAACCCTCCTCACATACATGACTGTCCATATCGGACGCATGTCATGCTTCTCCTTTAGGATCAGGGGTTATTCTTTGACGCAAGTTTTGGCCTAGATGTACAGATAACGCAGCTATAGCTTCCCCTCTTCCTTATACGTGTCAATCTTTGTACTTTGCCCTCTCTCTTGTGTGTTTCTCACACTATTATATATATATTTGTCATGCGCTTCTTTCTTAATTTTATGTATATTTAAAGAGAGGATACAAATATTTTTGTTTTTCATCAATATCTCGGCCATGTTGTAGGAAATGTGTTTTCGTTGGGGAAGGAGGGGAGGAGGACATGTGCGTCATTCTTGAACTGATCGCTACGATTTTAGAAAGCAGGTCATACATCTGCTAACTTGTAGTTAACAAGAGAAAATAGTTTAGCAGCAACTCGAACTTTAGTTTACTAAGAACATTGAATTTGTACCTAGTAAAATGTCACTATAAATATTGAGCTTGTAAACTTATTTCATACCTTGATTTGATAATCTAGACTGATATGGGACGTAATTCAAATTGCAACCCTAATTGTTGATAGTAAAAATGTTCCTGTTATTGATCTGTTTTGGACTATTACTATCACTTGTAACTTTTGTCTCTTTCTCATGAATATTAACATAGACCTTTATATCTTTTGAATTTTTACGAGGAATTATAATAAACCGGAAAATAACATATGCGGTGCATCTTTCTTTAAAAAAGTGTCTATAACTAAAATATGTGATTGCGTATTGTAAACCAGTCGGCATCGAAGAGGACATTGATTTTAAAAACTCCTGTAGTTGATAGTTGATGTTCTTTGTATTTACTGCCGACCTCCGTGGCAGAGTGGTTAGCACAGCGCGCTATACAACGCCAGAGGTTCTAATCCCGATCTGTGCATGGGTGTTCTTTGTGACTGTCCCTTTTCTCAATTTCATCATATCATTACTCATCTTCTTCGTGATTAGCCAAAGGTGAAAGAAAAGCTAAGTAAAACAAACCAATCAATCTTTGTATTTAGTGCTGCGCTTTCCAGCATTGTATTTTGTCAATTTATCATCTGATTATGTATTTTGTTATTTGCATGTATCAAAGTGTTGCATTTGGTTTTAAGCTTGGACATGGCACTCTTGATAAAATCATACATCTAAAGTTTATTGTGTTTTTGTTTGCAGCTTTGCATATCTCTACATCAACTGATGTAAACTTTACTTATATCGGTAAAACGATAATGTGACATCCGGTGTATAATGATAACCAAATTAACTTTGCCGCTGTTGCGATATACTTCGTGTGAAAACTATAAACATTAATATGCAGATATGATTGGATATTGTCCGTTTTGTTTCCTTTTTCTTCTATGGTAACTGTTTTTTTTCTTTTTCATCATCCACTGACGGCACCTGGCTGAGAAGCCTATTGTTGTGACATCTCGCTGTCTTGTTTTTTTTCTGCTCCAATTTGGATTACAGCAAAGGCAATTCGTAATTCAATCGGTTTGAGATTTGAGGAAGTCCTATAGGTCTCAGGTAATATGTGACGTCGACGATATTTGGAAGATATTGAGAAGTTTACATCTCACCCAGTGTGAAAACTCTCGGTCATATCTTGAACGTTTTTTTTCACAACCTGGAAAAGCTACTTCCTAAGCAGCATTGTTTCTTTGACGTTCAATTCGGTAATTTTCTGTTCATGTTAGAAGTGTCATGTTCTTGCATGTTCCAAACCTTACGATACATAGATGTATTATTTAGGGTGCCTATAAATACAAGTGCATATTGAGGTTTATGTGATAAACCAACTCAATTTGTTCAGCCCCCTTCGACATGTGCATCTTTGTTGACTCACACGGCAGTGGCTGGTGGTATTCCAACTTCAATTGTCATACAATTACCCAACCTTCTGGCTCTCCCTAACTGGATTTGTTTCTAGGGGTATGCCATTGCCACTGTTTAACCCGATATGCTATGTCGAGTATGAAGTGAGTCGGACTCCCAGTTAAGTGTTTCCACGACAGGCTCACATGACAAAGCTGGCTGAATACAACGTTTTGAGTTGGTGCCTCATACAAACGACAGTATGCTTGTATCTAAATTTAAGATTTTGTGTCATTGATTTGTGAAGTTGTAAACAACCTTTGTAGACACCTGGTATTTAGTTAAATAATGCCTACATCACCATTATCCTAAATCGTACCGATGTTCCTCTACTGATCCACCTCTGCCTCGATCACAATCCTGTCCATAATCCACTCGTTCAAACTTTTACAGTTAGGTATGGGCATGTATAAATGTTTATTCTCTTTTTGTAGCCCACAAAATATTCAATATTCCTGGAATACAATAGTTTTTATTTTTTTATTTCAGTGGAAATGGAAAACTAGCATCGTGGGGCGCAGTCTGGGGATTTGTAATAATGATGATGTTAGATGTAGGACTTGGCTAGCGTTAGATGTTTTCACGATCTCTGCTGTCCACATCAATGATGCCAGTGTTCATCAGTCATCGGAATTGGAACCATGTCATTTTCCATTTTCAATATCGCTAGCGACGACATTATTTTAGAACATGTATATAATTATATTTTTATGTAGGTGACAACATTGTCCATTCGTATGTGTTGTGATGTCTTACAGAAACTGCTGTGATAGTCAATTCGTGTGGTATATGATAAAAACTTGATGGGTATGTCTTATAGGTTTATTGTGTATGTCATGCCCGTTTCGTTCCTATGAATTTTATTATTATTTATGGTGATTTTGATCATTATGAACTTTTGCGCGTGATCGGTAGAATTCAATAAGTGGGCATTTAGTCTGTTCTTCAAATACAAGCAGTTTATTTACCGCTTTTGTAGAAGTCTTTTGCAAGCCAAGGGATATAGTGCGGTATCTTTTGTTTCTTATGTTTTGGACTTTGTGTAACTGTGTCGGCAGTGATTACTATAATATTTGTAGATGCACCCTTTCCATACTTTTCTACTTACCCCAGTACAGTTGTTTTAATTTGTTAGTCTTCCATAAAAATGAGGTGTGTGCGAGTTCAGAAGACTTTTCCAAAAGATATGTACGTGTGTGTTATGTTAAAAAGGCGCATTTTGTCAGTATACCTAGTCCAAATGTCTTCCTCGGTGTGATTTTTACAAGTGATAATATTTAAAGAGAACAGTATTGTAACTCGTACCACGTATTGTAAATGAAAAACAGAGAACATGTACTTCTGTTCGACTCTTGTTCTCAAGACAACTATTTCCACATACACTGGGCCTGTATGTGGAGTTAGAAATACACTGTCCCAATCAAATGCATTTAAATGTCCCTGTAAGTCATGATTGTGCAAGTTCTAAACGTGTTTGAGGCACAATGCAGCCCTCTCTGCACCACACTTGTGCCTTTCAATAATAATAATTACAGATCATTTAATTCTAGCTCTATCACTGGCATAGTTAAAAGAAAGTTGCAACAGTCGATAGATCTACCAGAAAAATAATGTTTTAATCAAGTACAATTTTGAAAAGTATTATACCCAACTCAGAAGTGCCATGGATCAGTACATAGTTAAGTAACCAAAGAAACTAAGGAAAAATTGAATGCTTTTTTATACTTTTTGTTGTTGTTTTTACCACTTTAGGCCTTGTGTACGGCCAAAGAACAATACAAAATGCGAGACATTTGTTTATCATCTTATGTGTTGACAACATTTGTATTTCAATTTCTGTGTTTTTTGTTGTTCCTCGTTCAATTGCCACTCTAGTTCTGGCATATGAACTATGCTTGATTCCATCAAAAAAATAATAATAATAATAATAAAATTGTGTGCCTTTCTCAACTGTTTACAAAGTTATATCTAATGCTTGACTTTTAAGCAGTTGTTGTGTGTCAATTTTAATTTACAAAACTGTGAAACATTCCTAAGGTTATCATGAAGGTATGTGTGTGTTGTATTTTCGTGAATTGGTGCTTGGTTGTGTACAAATTGTATTTTTTGATTATTGGATGTGTGTAATAATTATATGAATGAGGTTCAGGTTGTATTTAATTTCATACACTTGCAATAAATTGTGTAAATGTTGTGTTAACATATTTATGTTATTGTACCTCACAATGATTTCTTACATGTAGGGATATCTTTCATTGTGGAAAACCTTAACCAATTGTAAATTCTTGTTGCAAGAGCTCTCCTTACCATCCTGTTTTTTTTTTTGTTTTTTTTTTAGAAAATGTTATTTGTTTCCTTGTCTAATTACCATAGAGTTTAAAAATATATACAATAATAATGTTGCTTGTAGTATTATAGCACCATTCAGTGCACCAATATCAACTAAATTTCCAAGAGCAAAATTGAAATATCAATAATATGTGTATAACATGTGCAATGTCAGCATGTGAAAGCCTTTTGTGGGAGGGAGTGTCCCTTCACTTCCAGCGTCCATTCTTTCCCTAAACTGAAAGAGCAACAAAAATTTGTTTTCAAAGGTGAAGTCTGTAGGAAAAAAAGTACCGTTTTGTAAACGTCTTAGCTTGAAATCGTAAAGGTATCACTATATTAAAGTTGTATCATACTAAATTGCCATGGAGTTCTTGTATAAAGATTTGGCGTGGGAGGATAAGTCATTGAAAAGGAGGTAGTAGTAACGTCGTCGCCTTGTAATCAAGGGGTTCCGTGTTCGATACGCGGTGGAGGCACGTGGTTCGAATTCCACTTTAAACTGTAGGTCCAGTTTAGTAGCCTTTCTGTGCATAAAGTGGCCTTACAACAATTGAAACAAGTGACTATAACTGGTTGAGAAACTTTGACGACGAGATTTGGAAATGAAGTAGGATATAAAACGGAAAACGTGAAGATAGTGGAAGCTGGGACAAAAGCGAACAATTTCCCTGCTTTGGTACTCTTGGTGAACATGTCGGTTCTCGGCAGATATTGGTGCACTGTCATCAGTATAGTTCAGATTTTAGGTTTTTGCCTTTTTTGTCCCTCTGTAGGCGTTCAGGTTTTTCATTCAAAGTTTTTTCGATCCGTAAAATTCGATTGTATGGTGACTGTGAATGCATATTGTGATCTTGCCTAAAACACGATTTTGGAAACAATAGTTCGTTAGAGTCCCTTCCATAGGAGTGCAATCGGGAAGGAAGGACGGCTTGCTTCTTTTCACTTATAATTTAGTGTACAGAGATTCTATCTCCGTTTATAAACAATATAATACGCGAGATACGAAGCGGAGCATTGATCTTACGTATGTACTTGGATGCGTCTGTGAAAGTAGAGGTGTTGAAAACTTTTGTACCAACTGAACGTAGATTAATATTGTAGAATAGGATATTTTCGTAAGACTGCAGAAGTTCATTCCAATGTTGGAGCAACAGTGTTTCATATGCTATTCAAACTTTGTAAACATTTGTGTGCATTTAATTCCCAGGCGCGTGTTTTTTCCCCCCTTTTTCGAATTTCCTTTACTTAGAATAAATATAAGTTCCATTTCCGCATCAGAGGTATTACATGTACATGAAGTACCTGCATTAAATGTAGGAATGGAATTTTCAGGGGATACGGACCAACTCTAGATACATCCCTGTTTAGTATCCATCACAGGGTAAGCCGGCCCCTGTGGCGGAGTGGTTAGCACATCGCGCTACGACGCCAGAGGTTCCGGGTTCGAATCCTGGCCTGGACATGGATATTTGTGAGTGTCCTTTCATCATATCATCACTCATCCCCATCTTCGCAAGTTAGCCGAAAGTGGCACAAAAAGCGAAGTAAAGTTAAGCAAATCAAATGAAAGTCAAAGAACTATCACAGCGTAAAACCGGGAGATGGAATGTAAATTTTCTTCCCCCGCCTGAACTTTCATGAAGACTTTTGTCTGCTCAAATCAGAGGGTTTGCACACGCCCGTGGTCCCTTCAACAATTTAATCTAACCACCATTCAACACCGTCGTCGTGATTAGCCAATACTATCGGAAAAGTGACAAAAGCTCAAATCAAAGTGTGCAACTAAAAAAAGTTAATAATTTCACGTCCTATTGTGGTGTTTTTTTTTACTAGGGCTGAGCCGATGCCGATATATATATATATATATATATATATATATATATATATATATATATATATATATATATATATATATACAGGGTGTCATTTTAATGACGCCCACGGACCACAGATTCGTATAGAGGGCATCAAAACAAACAACTTTTCTCAGTAACATTTTTCTCGTTGGTGCGTCGAATCGACGCTATAGCCGTTCAAAAAAGACCGTTTTGCCGCCTGGATGCTGGCAACCCAACACAACATTTGATCGTATCTGTGACGTCATTTCCCGCGGCGAAACAGCGCACGATAGGGTTGCAAGAAACATACAAATTATCTTCAAATTACAAACTACCAAACACATTATTAGCTGTAAAACGAAACGAGTAACGCCTCCAGTAGACCGAACACCATAGCCTACCAGCCAGAAGATCAGCAGTCATCTCAGGGGAAGGGGGAAGTGAACCAATGATATGAGAAATTGTAAAGAACTTATTCAAAATGAAGTGTCAATATCGGATTTTGCCTCAGCCTACACGTCAAATATCAACAACAATAAATTTGATTGGACTTACAGCTTACATGTGGCTGTTTACGCCCAGCTACATGTCAAATATTTGAAAATCTCGTTGCAAGATTGATATCTACAGGTTTGAGTCCAGATGCCTTGTGGTACTTTTTTGCTGATAACGGAAGTATCCAAGGTTCACGTTGTTACATTACGGCTAAAACACGTAACAATCTAATGATGAATCAGTAGCTAATATGCGCCCTGTTCACAGTTGCAAACTATCACATGTGTATCCGGTGCGTAGATAAACACAGTCGTCGGAGAGCTCTCTTTACTACTACGTACTTATATCCCTGTATTTTCAACCATTTTTGTCACTTGCCTCATAATTCCCTGAATATACATTATATTATGTGTTGCTTACCTTTGGAATTTTGAGTTCTTTCATTTCTATCTTGTCATCTGTTCAGTGTGTCACAGACAACTAGTATCAGAAGAACAAAATGGATAGACTAAATTGTAGATGCCAACATGGTAACTAGATTAGCAAATATTTGACATGTAAGCTGAGACAAAATTCGATATGACCACTTCCACTTGAATTCTATTTTCTTTGTACCATTTTTCGTATCGTTTGTTTACTTCCTGTTAGGTTACAGAACGTGTTTTCTCGTTTTACGTTTTACGGTACATAATGTGGCTGATTTAAGCTATGACATTTTTCACAGAATATGGATATTCCTGGCAACCCTGGAACGCATCGCTTCACGACGGGATATGACATGACAAATGCAATCAAATGTTGTGTGTGGTTGCCAGCAATCAAAACGGGCTTTTTTGAACGACTATAGCGCCGAAACGACGCTCCAACGAGAGAAATGTTACTGAGAAAACTTGTTTGTTTTGATGTCCTCTATACGTTTCCGTGGTCCGTGGGCGCCATTAAAATGACACCCTGTATATTACCCATACCGGCGATATTTTTCCTGTTTTTTCATCGTTCGCGGTGTCCGCAAAAAATCCGCGCGATTCCTTACAAGAGTGAATATCCTGGAAAATTCGAAGTTTCCATTGATCTTGTACCAATATTATGCGAAAAAAACCTGTATTTCGTGATTACTTAACCAGGATGGCTGCTCACCGTGAATTCCTTGAATTCTGCGTGAATTTTTCTCCGTAGACGTGAAAAATTGCAACTTTTTATATTCATCCAAATTCCATTGAATTTATACATATTTTTAAATGCACTATAGTTCTATTTTTATCCAGGAAGGAAAAGAAGCTGCGTTGGAAATAAATCGGAATTCTCTCGGATCAGTTTATTTTGTTGGTGTTATTTGCAGAGCAGTCTATCTGACAGAGGTAAGATTATTACAAGATAACATATCTTGATTAATTAATATTTGAGTTTGAAATTCTTATACAATTAACAATTTTTCGTAGATTAGTATATCTCGTAACATTTGTGACTTGTGTTTGTAGATATTTCCAGTCTTATGTGGCAAATGTAAACTCTGTACCTTAAATTAAATATATACACCGTTTAATTGAATTAGAATTTTTGGATACATTGGAATCACACAGACTCTTTATATTGTTAATATATTTGTGTGAGGGTGATGAGAGGCGATAATACATAAGGTTGAAATAGAGAAAACATCTGATTGTATGCTTGAATTTTTGGAAAGTTCACCTTGAAAACGGAATTAATTATACTTCAATTTTATCATGCTCGTGGAGTGGCCACCCTGTTAACATGCATTTGTATATGCTGGTGTGTTCTTTTGAATACACTCAAGCGAAACTGGTAAATTGGTGCAGAATACTCGCCCACTAGTATTAATATTTTGAAAACTTTTAATTGTTACAACTTTCAAGTATCAGTGGGGATCGTTTCAAGTGGTATCTTCTCTGCCAGGCCTTTTTATGTACCCATTGTCATATTTTTTTATGCGTACTTTCCAAGTTTTTTAGTGCCAATAAGTCTGCACCCTAATCATCACCTCGAGGTTCTTCAAGGATTCCCAGCAACTCTGCTGACCACTCCATTGCCAGGAAACTTGTGCGGATTTGTAAGTTTAGGGGGAGGGGAGATGGATTAAGTAAAGAGAGAATCAGCATCTGTGAACCTTGTCGGCCTTGGGTGAGGAGACAGGATTGGAAAATCCCGTTCTGGAAGACCTCGGCAGACAACTGGACGTCGCTGACGACTCCCTCCTCCATCCTTTCTCTACCAGCTTCTCGTGCAGGAAGCTAAGCTTTGGATCCTGATTGGAATTTGCGATTTCAATCAATCAAATCCATCTATATTCAATTTCTTTCAGGACGTACCACCCTTCGGGTCAAACTGACAGGTGGAGAGGTTTTCCCGTGCAGTGTGATATGCTGTTCGTCGCCATAACTGGTGATGCGCGTGTTCCCAGTATTGTAGAAAAAGTACAGGGTAATTCAGAATGAATCATCCTATTTGTAATGGCGCATGAATTTGCAATTGTGCGTGACTGTTCTTCACAGATCAACAGTTACCATTTGTTTCTCGCTTCTTGTAAGCTTTCATACCAAAACAGGCGACCGATTTCACATGAAAGCGAGGCCCTTTCAGTCTAAAGTAACACATTAACCGCTAGGATGCTCCACAAATTTAGATATAAGAGTTTTTCCATTCTCCACATGGATAGGCCTATGTTAATTCTTTGACATGTAAAAAAGGTAAAGTGTTCCCCTGTGCTTAGCACCACGCCATGAAGGCGTATAGGGGGTGTTGGGGGTAACGCCTCACACTTTCTTGATCCGGTCGTGAGTGGGGGTGATGTGATCAGCATCACGCCTCTGACCGTCTTTACCCCCCAGGGTTTCCCCCAGGTACCCATGTTATTCGACGCTGGGTCGGCGCCGGAGCCGCTTCCATCGTTAGAAAAGTTCCCGGATTTGAACCGGCCGGGGATCGAACCCGGGACCTTTAGCATGCTAGTCAGACGCGTTATCGACTGAGCCACATGTAACTTAAAAAAAAAAAATCAAACATCATTGGGTGGGATCGCCCCAAGTTACATTTTTAACTAATTAGGATGTATCTCTTATTTAAGAGCTGTACATTTAGAAACCTACGTCAAAAATTTGCTTTTGATAGAAAGTTTTTCTGTGATTTCCTACTATACGAAAAACTATTTCTCTTCATCTCGTATCAGAGTTTCTGAAGGCACATAGTGGTTCGGATCCCACTTTAAACTGTAGATTCAGTCCCGATTAGCCTTAGTGTGCATAAAGTTGACTTAAAACACCAAATCAAACCCAAATCTTATCAGAGTTTCATTATACTTTTGGATTATGTTGATGCCTCGATCTTTCGTGCCGTTCATCTGTTAGACTCTATGATGAAGTTAATTGAAAACTGGATCGTCCGTTATGCAGAAAGGTTTTAGATTTTGTTTTGCCTTCCCCATCAAAGAATAAAGAGGTTCATACTATCACAATCTTCGCTAACTACAGATCGATTGATTGCCCACTTTGCCTGTGATCTTCAGACGTCAAGCGGGATGGAAGATATTGGACATTGTAAATTCTGAATAATTTTCCTCCTCATTTTCCGTGGTCACTCGGTCATCAAAGAAGGCCAGCGCAACCAGGTGTTCCGAAATAATATAAAGATATCTGCAAAATTCTCCATAATTCTTCCTAGCGACAATCCGATTCATGTGTCTTGAGGACAATATCACTCAAGGGGGCTAGATTTTCAACATGAGCTTCATTTCACGGTTTCATTGCAGCTCACAAATCTAAGTCGGTAATCACCAAGGTGGATTCATTTATATATCGATTTGAATCACTTTAAATAAATAATTTATAGAATAATGTTCATAAGTATTTTGTAGATATCAGAATCACTTTTGGAGAAAATACATAATCTCGTAATCCTTGAATGGTGTTTATTAGGTTCTAGGAAAGGAAATAAAATATATGTGCTGAAGGTGTGAAGCTCATACGAAGGGAAATTTGAACACACATTTCTCTTGATTGAAAATTCAATAATTTTTATAGGGAAAAATAGCAAATATTTTGTGTAGAAAAGTATACAAAATACTAATCATGCTAAACCATAAATAGTGTCATTATAATTAAACTGTAAATAAACATGGCAGCTGATATTTTCGAAACTACCATTAAAAAATTCTCCAAAATTCAGCTACAGACACTATAAGTAAATATTTTAAGTTACACTTATAAAGCAAATCCAGAATGTTTATTATCACGGGAAGAAAAGTTACTGAAAATTATTATAGTTTCATTAACACACACAACAAACATTTCCATGGTAGGTACAGTATCAGAAAGAAAAATGTTTGTTTACACAATTTTTTAATTGATTTAATCAAACTGTTGAAATACTTTACAGGACAGTTTACTAGAAAAAGCCTTTCTATAAATAACATTTTTCTATATGTATGGTGCCAAAAAAAACATACAAGCAATTTCATGCGTGTAAAAAAAAAATCAGCGATTTTTATCCACCCTGGTAATCACTGCTGCTTTTTCATGGGGCCAACAGCCCCAATAGGAATATCTTCAGCACATAAATACCTTGTTATGAAAAACTAAATATGCTGACGAAGGCAGTAATTTATTTTATTAAAACATAAACTAAACGTAACGTTTCAACCTTCTAGCAAGGTCTTCTTCAGACTCTGTATCAAGTACAAATAGTCTGGAGGGAGTAATGTTTGTGTATACATAATGCCCTGTTTTTGTATCTTCTTACATTTGTACTTGATACAGAGTCTGAAGAAGACCTTGCTAGAAGGTTGAAACGTTACATTTAGTTTATGTTTTTAATAAATAAAATTACTGCCTTAGTCAGCATATTTAGTTTTTCATATCATGGAAACAAGGCTTAATGGTGTTATAAATACCTTGGTTCACTCACAGAGGGGCCTCTCTACGGCGTAGTGGTAAAGTCGTCTGCTTAACCAAGGGATCACGGGCTATATACACTGTGGTGGCACATGGAGGTTAGGATCCAACTTTACCAGGATCTCGAAAGTACTCCTTTCCACTTCTTCCTCCAAGAAACAAATGCTAGAGGAACAGAACTCCTTTATAATCATCCTTCTATTGCTAGACATCAAGAGCATCTTGAAAATAATTTACCATCTCTTGCTTCAATTTTCTGAAGCATTTAGTTGGCGTAGATCTCGGGGTAGACGATGTCGATCCTCAAAAAAATAATGATGTTTATAATAGTGCGAGTTCCAGGAATCCATCAATTAAGTTAAAATTACACACGCAGGTGAGTTGGGACTAGAGGACAAGAACAACATGTGCGGGAAAAATGTTTTGAATTATTTCGATTTTTTTCCCCACAACAATTTGAGATCTATCCTGAGGGAGTTGAAAATGTGTACAATGCGGCGACCTCCAAATATTCATCAATCAAGTTAAAATTTTACATACAAGTATTTTAGTACTAGTCGACAAAAATAAGATATATATGGAGAAATGTTTGAGCTACTTAGGTTTTTTCTGTAATAATTGGATCGCCGCGAATGCAGGAACAACAGACCGGGACGACACGATGCATGGGTATTGAGAAAACGGCCCACTCCGAGCAAGTAGCGATATGTGCATCGTGCCTCGCATTGGTTCGAAAAGTTGTATTTATTTCTGAAGGTTCGTGTCCAAGAAGAGACATGTGTCGGTTCGGTCTGAGAGCTAGCTCCCTTTGGGTTGCTTTTTTAAGAATATTATTTTAGTTCTCGCCTTCTAGCCTCATTAAAGGCTTATATTATTATTTTGAGACGTCGTCTAGGAGGGGATCAATTTATTTTAGGCGACAAGAATGGGGGAACTATCGCTACAGTAGGATAAGTTTTATATTCATAAAGGTTCAGTGTAAAATGTTAATACAAAATATTTTTTATTGGAAGAATTTTATTGGAAAAATCTGGAATTGTCTCAAATTATGTGTGGGTCATAGAGTAGGTATCTACATCAGAATAGTGATTGATACATCAATGAAAACGAAATCATACCTCATGACTTCCCTTATAACATTAGCGACATCGACACGACCTGCAAGTTTTGATGAAAAATAATGAAAATTATCCTCATTAGCAGTTCATTAAAAATATCTACAAATTCTTTGATCGTAGACTATTTTGCAGTTACATAGTATCATTGCTGGCATAGTGATTCCTAGGAAATCCAGCGATTGACTCCGAATTCCGTGTAAGACATGGATTTCTGCTTGCACACGTGACGCAACAATGCTGTGGCGTAAAATATGGTGTTTGTTCTGGTAGCGCCATCTCAAAGTTGCGCAAATATACTCTTAAGGACCAGACGGCTATATTTAGCAAGACGGTTTTTTTGGAATATATGGCTTGAGAGCCTGGAATGCAGTCAATGTCCGGAAGATCTCGGGCGACTGTGCTCTTGATATGGTGTTCTCGTGTTAAATATTTTTATACACGGTGAGCTACAAAATATAACCGAAATGCTGACAATGCTTTGTTATCCTTTTTGTGGGTCACCCTGTATTATTAAGGTAGAAAGCATACGTATCAGCAAAAACGCATTATAATCGGAAGGATTTTGTTGCATTAAATACAGGGAGAAGAATACAGAACAAGTGGCCCTTCTCAAAGATTTCAAAAGAATATGGAATTTCCGAATTTGCAAACTAATTTCTCGTTTTAGCACATGCTTTCATATATTGTAAAAGGCATGCTGCAATATAAAACTAATTGTGATCTTGTAAATATACTCAAATACTGAGAAAACCTCTTTTGGTGTTAATGTAGAATTGACGTTGTTCAGCATCATCACCAGAATTGTTTGTGGGACTCAAGTCATTGGCCTGAATAGAAATAATATGTTTATGATTATAACTAGTGCTAGGATTTCTATGACCTAAAATCACAAAAATATGCAAAATAAAATATGCTCTTATGACCTAAAATTTTACAAAATATGCACTATAATTTGAAAAATATGCCCTTATAACTGGACTGTTTCAAACATCAATATCTAACTTATGCTGAAATATTTTCATATACGTACTATTTTTAGTTCACTTTATGGGCCCTGATGAGTTGAAATGTACAATGAATACTTTCTGTAATTTTTCAATTAAGAATTTAAAAGATTTTTCTGCAGTAAAAAAAACCTCGAGTGAACATGGGAGTAACAACGAATCCACTTGGAAAATGACTGTATATTTCTTGAAAAAGCGAAAATATGCTGAATATGACCGAACATCCATCAAAATATGCTTTATCACTTAGAAATGGCCAAATATGCCCTTAAAAAGCACCTTAATTCAATTAGTTTCTTCACAATATGAATTTCTATATATTTAGAGAACACATCACCCTTACCAAAAAAAAAATGCTAAGTCATAAAAATCCTTTCCCTAATTATTACTATACAATAAGTATTATAAACAAAAAAATAAAAATTTATGATTATGCCATTGGAGAAATTCTACTCGATCCATCAGATGGGTAAACATTCAGCACAACAGTATTCAATATATTTTCATTATATTCGTACAGTTATTGTACTGAAATGCATAGTTATTCTATTTTCTTTAACTTTTACACTTCTCTTTCAATAAAACGATTTAAACGTTAGGGAAAAGTTTTAGCCATCAAGTTTTTGTTGTGTGGCCTCTTTCATAAAATCATTTTCTTTAAAAATTTCGAAATCTGCAAAATTATTTTTTCTTTGTATTAGATGGTTAAATATGAAAACATAAACTGGTTCCTGTATTTCACGCTCAATTTATTCGATCTAACGTAGTTTTCGCTTTTGTTATTGTTATTAACAACAAAAGTAACAAACTTTCTGATCTTTTGTAACGGAAAGGAACGATCACATTTCCAGGTGGGGGTCGAGGGAGCAATTCGACTCGCTCCCCTTCCAACGCCCATAGCACCATCTGTGGGGCATTGTTACGTCATTGGCTGTCAAACAATACCAAGTATACATGTCTTTTGAGAATCATTAGGTGTTGCACCAATTGTGGTTGACATTACTTTTCCATCATTCTTGGTGGTAAATCTGCAGCATATTTTTTTAGACTGTATAGTTAATGGACTTGCAGTGGAAATTGAGTTTTCTGACCTTTGCAAACCCTGATATGATGCACAAGATATTCGTAAGCCACCCAATCCATTTGCCACGAGTGTTATATTTTCCTCCATTTTGAAGTGTAAAGTTAGTGTGATCTTTCTTTCCCAATTAAGAGACTTCCTGCAGCCAATCTTATGCGAACTAAAATAAATCCTTGTTAGAGAAAACTACGGAAGTGATAGTATTTATAGCAACTGGATCAGTTGGTTTCAAATTTTTCACAGTCGAAGTGTGTTAAAATCTGGACTTTGAAAATACATGCACAAAGTAAGGGAAGGGGATTTTGAGCAGGAAGCTGCCGCCATCGTTTAGAGGGACTTTCCCTTCATTGGCAACACTGACGTCTCTAGAGTTCCCTGACACGGTGAGCCCCAGTCGCGAGCACATAGTGTATTAATAGGTGTCTAGAAATAGGCGACCTATCTACAAGCAGACACCGGAGGTGTTTGAGGGGAGCCTCAGAGAGCAGGAGGGGGGAGCGTATCCACAAACAAAACTGAGAAGGATGAAGTCGTGGTATGGAGTCCCAGAAGCAATTAAGACTGAAGGAAATAGGCGGAGAACGAGGAAGCATAAAGGGGGTTTTATTGTGTAGGATCTGAGGATTGATCCTCGTATGATCTGGGGAAATCATGCAGATGGGGTCTAAAATTGGATGTAACTGTTTGAACCTTTTCCTCCTGTGCGCATAGTTCTTGGTTGATTTCCTGTGTTGTCTAGAGAGGTTCTCGAAAGTAACCTGTTGCAGGATTCCTCTTAAGCAGTCTTATAAACCTTTGCTTTGACTTCCAATCCCGTATGAACCTTATGGAGGATTTGTTCTTGGTTATCTTCAGAATCGGTACACAGAATATTGTTCAATTTTATCTGAGCACTGACAATGTACGTTGCTCACAATCCATGGTTTGAAATGTTCACTTTTTCATATTACTCTTGCAGAAATCATTGTTTTTACTGGAAATTACGAGCTTTCTTAGTTTTCTGGCAACCCTGCTTCGCTTCAGCGAACTAACCACAGGACATGGCGATCGTTACATGAGCCGGCGGAAGAGAGAGCCAACGGAATACATTGATTGATGAATTGCTTTGTCTTACTTCGCTTTTCTACCACTTTTGGTTGCAAGATAGAAACAACGGAAAACATTGATTGATGAATTGATTTGTCTTACTTCGCTTTTCTACCACTTTTGGTTGGAAGATAGAAACAATGAAATACATTGATTGATGAATTGCTTTGTCTTACTTCGCTTTTCTACCACTTTTGGTTTCAAGATAGAAACAACGGCAATCATTGATTGATGAATTGATTTGTGTTACATTGCTTTTCTACCACTTTTGGTTGGAAAATAGAAACGACGGAAAACATTGAATGATGAATTGATTTGTCTTACTTCGCTTTTCTACCACTTTTGGTTGGAAGATAGAAACAACGGAAAACATTGAATGATGAATTGATTTGTCTTACTTCGCTTTTCTACCACTTTTGGTTGGAAGATAGAAACAACGGAAAACATTGAATGATGAATTGATTTGTCTTAATTCGCTTTTCGACCACTTTTGGTTGGAAGATAGAAACAACGGAAAACATTGAATGATGAATTGATTTGTCTTAATTCGCTTTTCTACCACTTTTGGTTAATCGCGAAGATAAGGGTGAATGGTGATAGGATGAAATTGATGAATGCACAATCATAAATCCATGTGGACAGCATAGCACAGAGGGTTATTCTGGCTATGAGTACAAACGCCAGAGCTTCATTACTCTGCCAAATGTAGTCCAGGCCCCTGACTGTACTAGGTGGAAGTGAGGTTCCTTACACCTGTAGCAGAAAACAGTTTTATCAAAGAAAATACAAAAATGCTCTTTGAGCATGCAAAGTAGTATCTTTTAGATGGGGAAAAATGATAGAAACTGTCGGTCCTCAACTCATGTAAAGTACAATAAAACGGTACAGATTATTTTTGGAAATGTGTCGAAAAGTCTGAGAATTCGTTCTGATAAAATGAGTTGGAAACCTGTAGAAAAGCAGATAAAACATGTAGAAACGAAATAAATAATAATTCATAAATGATAACCTAAGACAGATGAAGACTTTGGGACAAAACACACAAAGCAAGCAATTAGAAAGGTTAAGGTATTCAATTAAGGACTTAATTCGTAATAAGGAGCAGTGGCGCGTACGTGGGCTGAATGAAACTAATCTAACCTGACCATGAAGTAGGGATAAGGACAAGAGGGGTGAAACTTGGTGTAATCAGCATTAATTCTTCGTACCACAGGCCCATCAGTAGATTTTTCTTCTGAATCACACTTTCCCTCTTTCATGTGTAAAGAGAGCTCACAGTTCCTATGAAGCCATTGTCTGTGGCAAATCGGGTTCCAGTTGGGTGTTCAAGCAAGCCATATGAGATGAGTAAGGTGGATGCGGAAGAAGTTCAAAGCCACACTCGTACACTTTGTTCATGGCAACAGAGGAGATGTGAGTTAATACCCTTTAATTGCGTCTCTCAGTTTATCTAAACGTGAGACAGTACATCTCTGTTACAGTTTCACCCTTATGTAGTTAAAAAGTCTATCAACCAAACACCTTTCTAATTCCAGAAAATGGTGTCATCGCCTTCCCCTCCTCTGAAGTGTTTTCATGTTTTGCTGTGGTCTTTGTACGTAGGTTGAAAATGTTGGACCCACGAAACTTATTACAAAACAACCCCCTGATTTTACATATGGCGACCAAATTAAAGAGGAGTAAATATTAGCCGAACCCGAGTATTTTTCGTTTGCAGAGTGTCACTCTTTGTCGTGAATATCAAAGTGGTTTACTAACAGGAATATCAATAGGATACTGTACAACACAGATGTGAAGAACAATGTAGCAGTTAAAGCAGAAACATGACTAAACTGAAATCATAGCAACTAAAATACATTTAGTCAACTTCGGGTATAATGAATCCCTGCGGATTCATACAGTTGGTTCACTACATCCTAAGTAACTATGATGGTAGGACTACAAATAAACTTAAAAATAATAACTAAAATGATGACGTACAGTTAAAGACAAGATGCTCAAGATACAAGGAAAGTGATATGATGTCACTGATATTGTAGCAAATTTTATTTGAGAACCAAGATAATACTGAAGGCGAGAACCATGAAATTGAAAATTGAAGTCCAATCATGTAAAAAATGCCCACTTTTTTCTACTGCCAATATTTAAAAATCAAACTCGAACAACTAAAATAAATCTAGTCAACTCCACTTATAATGAACCCCTGCGAATTCAGATAACTGGTTCTATATATCCGAAATTCACTAAAACTTCCCCTTAACCTGAATCGAGGTTCAAAACTTTTAACTTAACTGACTAATTACCAATATTAAAATATAATAGGAAAGAATAGGGCAAACTAATAATGATAAAAATAAGTGACAACGATTCATTCTCGGCTTTACCTTATTCTGATATTTATTTCTATTTAAGATTCAAACCCTTGGGCTGTGCGTATCCTACAATAGTTACATATAAACACCCCGCTGGAAACATTTAGGAAAAGATACATATGTGTAAAAGGCAATGTGTCCCTCTTCTAATATTTAAAATTGTTCACTATAGGGGAGATTTTTTGCTACTTCCAATAGTCTAAAAGAAGCTCTTTTGGCATGGTGAGTTGCCTATAGAGTTAGGCGTAATTTCAGTGATGTCAGGTGCAAAATGCACATATGTGAAATTAAGTAGATTGATAAGAAGATGTTATACGTTTTAAATGCACATAATTTCATATTATATCGCAGATTACAAAATTCTTTGTCAAGAATAGTGGAGGTTAAATTATTTTAAAAATATGTAATACTAATTTCATATTGTGTAAGTTAGGTTGCCTAGTATAAAATGTCGTTGGCCTGAAACTTATGCTGAACTTTTAGCTAATGACAACGATGAGTAATGAGGATGAATGGTGATTCGATGAACGTGATGAAGTGATAGAAAGAACACCCATGGCCGGCCAGAAACTGAACCTTTGTTTCTTGTTTTATGTTATTTATACTATTACGTTTTGGAACTCGCATTTCGGTAATTTAATCTTTATTTTTGTTGTTGTTATACTACTATATATTTTTATGTCGGCTCCGTGGCGGAGTGGTTAGCACATCGCGCTGCGACGCCGGGGGTCCCGGGTTCGAATCCCGGATGGGCATGGATGTTTGTGATTGTCCATTCATCAATTTCATCATGTCATCACTCATCCCCCATCTTCGCAAATTAGCCAAAAGTGGCACAAGAAGCTAAGTAAAATAAAGCAAATCAATCAATCAATCAATCTATATTTTTATGTGAAACAAATTAAAGTTAGGATATCCGCTTGTTGAGCTGCTCCATAGGAGTATCTTGAGTTGGGGGAATCTAAATTGAGGGGGAATCAAAAAAGTTTTGTATCCCATAAAAATACCGCCCAAGTCTAATTTGCTAAGTAACTATTACATTTGCGAAATCATAAAAATTACTCAGTACTTTGTTCTTCAGATCCAAGGAAGTTAACAAAACTACCATTAACTTGTAAATTTGAATAAACCTGAGAATTTTGGGGTGTAAGTGCCTCCTCTTTTCCCCGCCATGTTATGCCTATGAGATGCTGAATTGAAATCCATCCCTCTAAAGCGTTATTTCTGGATATTCCACTGCCCTAACGTTTTCAATGCTTAAAACATTTCTTGGCACATTTTGTGTGACATGCAGGGTGTATGTATGTAACAGAGTAAATAGCTTTAAGAGTTTATGTCGAATATAACAATGATATTTGTTGTGTATCAATCAGTAACACTTCAAGTTTCTATGAATGGTTTGCAAATGTTCAATGTGTCTTCCACCAGTTATGCGACTCACATCCCATCCAAATTCTAGTTCTCGCCACACTTTTCCCAAGAACTCCTTGTCCACCAAAGCAAGGGTGTTTCTTATTCTCTTCTTTAGCGGTTGCACATTCTGGGGCATAGACTTTGTCTTTCACGAAGCCCCAAACGCAGAAGTCTATGGGTGTAAGGTCTTTGTGCTTTTTCTGATCTGTGAAAATCGCAATTTTCTTTAACACTACAGCAGCGCCACAATGACAGTGTTTACTAAAGCAGGCGCGTCGCCTGATAATGTTCACATGAGCACGTGAACACTCATGCATATGTTTTAAATTACGAACATATTAAATGCACACATGCGTATATATTTTTTCGAAAAAATACTTCGTTTGATGTACGAGTATATACACACAATTTACTCTGACACGACTTCTTTCACGTCTGATAACTTTTGTAGATAGTTTGTAATACTGACTCCCATGGTGTTCAACGGAGGGCTTTGAACACAATTGCTGTGCATGTTGCATAAAACTGACAGCTAAGGGGCTGTTGGCCACTATACCTCGAAGATGTTCACTTCACCTTGCGAACAGTGATGCAAACTGCAATACTTCTTTCATTCGGCACCAGAGTACAACATATACAAGGCATGTCTAGGGGGACTCGAAAAGGTCTGCGCTACATAGTTGCAAACTTTAGCGAGAAGTCACTAAACCTGGCGGATTTTAAGGAAAAGCGCATGCCTAGTGTGCGTTTTTTAGCCACTTATTCGGGCAAATCAGCAAGTGGTCTTGTTCGCAATAGATACATTTAAATAGTTTGGACCAACCATTACTAATTATAAATAACGTACTTAATATGGTGTTAGTTGTAAATAAAAACTTGTAGTACTTCAAATATAGTGTGCTTTTTGGGTGAAATTGTTGAAAAGTTGAACTGTTATTCTTACTTTTTCAATTGAAGATGAGGTTACAAGGGAGAGGAGTAAAAATGCATTCAGTATACAAATTTTATTGTGAACACCAGTATGTGAACATCACGCGACGCCACTGTACAAAAGTCTTGCGCATGAAAACAAAACTTGAAGATTCCGTCATTGTTATACAACAAACCGCATTGTTGTGTTTCAGATAATTTGTTAATAATAAACCTGATAAATTGATTGTATACTCTGTTGTGTTACACGCTGTATATCAACGTTTCTTTCTTCTAATTGCCAATGTAAAAATTCTAGCTTCAATCCGACACCATGTCGCTCAGATCATCTCGTTCTACCCAGCGCACTCTGTGTGTACCCATCGTTCTAAAAAATATTGGAGAATTTCAGCTGGACACCCTGTATATATGCTTTCAGAGCTAGAATGTGCAAAATTATCATCACCTTGAGTAGAAGAGCTTCCCAATCTCAAGCAGAGCTGCTCCACGACCAGAAGCTGAGCAGGTAGGAGAGATGGAATATTTACACGTAGGAATCCACTGCGGGTTGCCCGGGGCATCGCTGAAGTAGTTGAAGAGCGGCGACCTTGAGAAATTTGAAGACCCCTTTTAAGCAGACAGGAACGTGGAACGTGTTTTTCGCCTGTAGCTTCAGGGGAGGGCTACCCTTTGGGTCATCTCGTTCGGGGGATAAAAAACCCAAGCACATCCCCTGGGGTCAAAACTCTGGTTCATTCATAAAAGATGTGCCGAGGAAATTTTTGGTGAGGGGCGGTGGGGGGATGGGAGGAGGTAACCTCAAACCCAAAAGCTCTAGAGCGACATGATGAAGTGTTGCAAACCTATGGATATTCTAACTAAAGTATGTGTCTTTAAAAGAAGAAGAAAAATCCTGTTGGATGTCGAGTCATTGCATTCCTGACTTGGGCCTGCTTCTTTTGTGGGCAGTGTTGCCAGCTGATGGCAATTTATCGGACCCTTGCGATTTTTATTGTCTCGCTTTGAATTGAAGTGTCTCTCCTTCGTAGCAATATAAATTACGTATATAATTTGCATAGTCATAAGTATTAGATAAAAGAAAGTTTGTTTTTAAATTCACTTTATGCACAAATAGGTTAATTGGGACTGGGCCTACGGTTTGAATTGGGATAACTCTCCCCGCACAGTGGAGTCTCAGGAACCCTCATCTAGAGTTGTGCAATATTTCGATACATCAACATCCAGTAGATGTTTGGAAAATATCGGAGCGTTGATATCATTCACATTGACGATACCAATATTATTTATATCGCCGGTATACCGACGGCCCTGATAAACAACCATGTGGTTGACTTGTACATGAATGCAACAGTGCCATTTGTTCTCCCTTACTTTTAGTCCATCAATATGGGAAGGGGAGCTTGGTGGCAACCACACACTGCTGAGCGAACCATTCCACTCCCAATCTTCGCTTATTCAACGAGGAACACAATTCTGTTTTTCCTAGTTAAAATTACAACTCAAACGTCGAACAGAAGTATATTTAATTAATCGATTCTGAATAATTATATTTACAATTTCTGATCTATTTTCCTCCTGTATTTTCTTCTCTAGACTTCAGGCTTCGCAGATAGCCTAACTAGCCCAGAATATACGCTCCTGCAAGTATTTTTATATCATCAAAGTTTTATTTAAGAGGTGAAATGCACTTGATTTACACATCGCATTCGTCAGCTTCTTCTGTTCAATTGGAGCATGGCTGAAAGAGCCGTAGGGTAGTGGTTACAGTGGTACAGCGGCGGTTTCCAAACTCTTTGAGCTTCGAGACACTTTTGAGGAGAGAAATTCGCCATTGAGAATTATGGATTTATCATCGTTCTCATGCTGACGATATACATATATGCAGTTATTTATCCATACCCCCAACATCACCCCCTCTTCCCAAATTCCCTCAACACCCCCTAAAATGTCTCACAAAGGTTCGATTTATTGCAATTTTTACTCTAAATTTACGCCAAGGGTCCCGGGTTCGAAACCAGGCCTTGGTATGGGCAAAGTAAAATAGGCCAAAGAAACTATAAATTTACCCTTACACCATCCCCTAAATACGAAGTTACACCCAGATAGAAAGTTGATAAGCCCCTGCACATATGTTTATTTTTAGCTGTTTTTATCTGACAGTGCTTTTCATGTTGTTAGTCCGTCCATCTGATTTTTTTTTTAATTTAGCGTCGCTTTTGTGACAATTTGGGCTAATCATGACCATGAGGATGAGTGATGATTATGATGAAATTGATGAAGGGACATTCACAAATAATACCCAATCTCAGACCGTCATTCGAACCCGGTTCCCCTGGCGTTGTAACGCGTATGCTAACCACTCCACCACGGAGTCCATTTCATCGTATCAAAAGCACGAATTATTCTTCCATTCTAAATAGACTGAATTTTTATTCAAACTCAAATTTGCTACTTGGAAATCTTTAGAAGTTAGCTTTCTTTAATTGTCGTTTTCTCAAAGCATCATTTTTACACATACATGTCTTTGATGTAAGTGACGATATCTTCACCCAGCACCTACATTCATTCATTCACTGTTTTCTACCCAGGGGCAGGTCCTCCTTGCTGTTCGATCTTCAGCTCTTCGCTGCGTAGCATCGTATGACCAATTTATTTTTATGTCAATCGTTTGGTATCTTCTCCTTCCCGGATTTTCTTTCCCTTGACAATTCCTTCAGTAGCATCACTTAGGATACAAAGTCTTCTCAAGCAGTGACCGAACCAATTTATTTTTCTCCTCATGAGTCATGATTATCTCCAGCATTGATCTCTTTTCTCCAACCCTTTCTAGCACTGCTTCATTTCTAACTTTTTCTGTCCATTTCACCCGTTCCATTCGTCTCCATAACCACATTTCCAGAGCTTCCAGTCGCTTTTTCTCACTTGTTCTCAGTGTCCACGTTTCCGCACCATATAGAGCTACTACACTCCACACAAAGCATTTCATTAGTATTTTCCTCAGTTCTATGTTCATAGATCCACAGAAAATATTTGTCTTTCTATTGAAAGCTTCCTTCAAAACATTTGTGTTCCCCAGAATACTGTTCACCAATCTGGAAACATGGCTGCCCCTTCTCATACCTCCAAGATCGACAGTGTTCTCAGCTTTTTCCTCTCCATCGTTCGATATAGACATACAGGGTGGGAAATAACCTTTTGCTAGGGGTCCACAGTAGAAAGTAACAACAATTAAGAAATTATGGTAATACCAAATGTTTACTACTACAATTGTGGTTACAAAAGCAAAATTAGAAGTTATTATGTACGCCGTTTGCTTCTCTCACAGGAAGAAGACGATCAGGGTAGGAGCTCAGAAGATTCGCAAACAAATTCCATCCCATGTCACGGAGGACTTGTTCCAGATGTGCAAGGAGTGTTGCCCGAGGATAGCGGTCCGTTCCACTATCATCAAGGACTCAACTGCGTTCTTCAGAATAGCCCCAAACTGATCCGCTGCATTCAGGTCCGGTGATGTACCCGGCCATTCAGAACTGCTGAAGAAGTCAATGCCACTTCAAGGCAAATGCTACCAAAGCAACTCGCTGCTCCTCACTGTCACACAATAGATTCGCCATCTTGGATTTTTTTCCTGAAACACAGAAAAAAGCCTACTTTAATACACCACGCTTCAAATGACTCCATGTTAAAACAGTTTTCCTGCAGACCCCTAGCAAAAGGTTATTTCCCACCCGTACAAGATCATTAATGCAAACTTCAGATGCAGCATCCCACTCCACGAACTCTCACTCAGAGTGCCTAGACATAAAACACGGAGCATGTAAACTTTCCACATTACAACTCCCAGCTTCTCACTCATACAACATTCACTATTCCACAGGCTACGGAATCAGTTCAATATCATCTCAAACCAAATACATATATATTCAGTTCATATTCATCTTTTATCACCAACATAGAAAAAATTGTAAATCAGTAATGATTTTGTGAAACTGATCTGTTTACCTTGCTACTGTTTTGACTTGTTTATTTTTGTTTATTTTATGTTATCCATTTTTTTGTGTTTTTAATCTTAGTCTTTACCGTTGTTTCTTTCTGGTTTAAAATGGCTTCTGCTGTACTGGGAAAATTTCAATAAGGAAATAAATTACTATTCTTACTTTTATCTCTTGGCTGCATTTTATATCACTGCTTATGATGCCTTTCTCGGTTTTCCGTCGATTACTATTGCTATCGTCTTATATAGACACTAAACCGAGTGCTGAGAACGGAAGGTGTTTTGGGACGTGTCAAACATATGAAGTTCATCATTGCCAAAATTCTCAGTGTTTCCCGTGATCCAGAATAAGCGCTGACTGAGGTGACCCCTGGCATCCAAGCTCCTTCACTGTATGAGCTAAATAAATTCTAAATAAATACATAGTTCATGATCACATAAATTCAGAGTTTTGGGATCCTGTCGCATTTTTTGTTCCAAAGTCTTCTCGGAGCACTTAATCCATTGTGCTCGTATCGTGAAATGGAATGTTTTTTAACGGTGAAACATTTAAGAATAAAATCTCTCCACTTGAACCAACTGATAAGCGTAAATTAATTAGGATACTTATGAATATTAAGATGGTGTTTTTTGGTTGCGTAATTGAACACAAAATCGAAAATATTACGAGATAGATTTTTTATATTGCCCTAAGCTCCAACGATAGATTTTTCGCGCTCCAAGATAAATTGCACAGTGGGATCCATGAGTATTACCGTGCAAATTCCATCATCATGTTCGTACACATGTTTGACCCAATAAGAGCTTCAAGAATTAAAATAAAACTCAAAACAAGCTGTTGACAACTTCTGCACCAGCATACATAAAAATCCATTGCTTAAAAACACATAGGATAGAATATAGATTGTTTAATATAAATGTTCCCATTTACAGTGTGCAATAATTATGAATTACTTATAAACCTCTTGCCTAAATGTATGTAGACAAGTGTATGTTATATTCTCATGTGTTACGTATGTTGTGTGTTACATGTATTGTGCGTGATTGAATGAATATGTGTTTGTATATTTCCATGTAATTTCTATTGTATTAATCAAACGCAGTCTACGCCTTCTGTGATTGGTGGTTCAAATTTCTGTAGAAGTGCAAAGCATAAATAAATAAAAAGAAGGATGTAAGAGAAAAATTAATGAAAATTGTCATGGACCATTTGCACGGTAATACTCGTGGATCTCACTGTACATTGAATGTGATAAGTTTTAATTGGTCATAAGATTGTCAAATTTAATCTCTGTCTGCGTGTATAACTTTCAATCTAACAAAATTACTATTGATTCCCTCTCAAGGGAAATTAAGTAGGGAACCTGTTACGCGAAGTGCCTGCTATCATCAACATAAGTCATATCTAACATGTATTGATCTATCTTGGTAGAGTGGGATTATCTCCGTAACATCTCTGGCTGTTTTGCGTTGACTGCTTGGAAGCGAGTCTTAATTCCGGAATCCACCAATCAACGAGCGCGCCGCTGACGTCATCTCAAAGGAGCGCCTATCGCTAACCCTGTTGCTCACGCTCTAGGCTGTTGGTAGGCTCGGTAGGTGGACACTCTCGACAAGCTGAAGATGTTACGAAAATAAACCGAAAATATAGTAGAAATACCCATTTATATGACCAATAAAAACAGTGGGTACCAGTTTCATAGATCGGAGACACATTAAAATCGGATATTTTGTGTTTCGCATGGTTCGTACTTACCAATTGTGTATTGCGGAACATAGTTCAAGGTGCCATTATGCATTTTACACGAAAACAAACACTTTCTCTACTAAAATAAAGCATTTTCCTAAGTGCTACCGAACGCACGTAACTGTGCGATATAGCTTCTTTTGTTTTCGAATATCAGTGTTTCCAACCTTCTTCACCGAAAAATACCTACTATCGTGTTCGTCACGTGTGCAAATTGTACATTATGCATGGGTAGCTGACGGTTAACCCCCATCGAACGATAAGGTTAGGTTAGGTTTGGTTAGGTTAGGCAAGGCAAGCATAGTTAAAGAAAAGGGGATTGGAAACACTGACCCGATTTCCCGGTCAAATAAACACCACGATGAAAGAAAATACCTCGACTAACGTTGGAAACCTTAGAGAAATTCATTTCCGTAAATAGTTTCTTCTGTAAAAATGAAGAAATGTGTCTCCGATGTATGAAACTGTTACCAAAACAGTGTTATTGATTTCAAAACACCAAGGAACGTGCTTAAACTAATTTAACAAACAGAAAACCAGCCCCTGGGAAAATATGATATGTCATAAAAATCAGAGCTCTACTAATAATATTATACAGTATATATGAAAGGAACAGAAAATCGCAGTTTGTGACTTATGTGCTTTTTCCCCCGAACACCCCCTAGATTTTCTATTATGCACATGGAAGCTTGAAATTTCGCCTGGTGTCATCAAGGACATATTTAGGGGGCTGTCCTGGAGGTGCGGACTCCCCCCTCAAAAGACTTACCATGTACTAAAATAAATAATCAAAATATACTTGCTTAGCATTTGCTATATAATCGATGGTTATTTATTTCAGCTGAATTGGAAGGCCAGGAATTTGGCTCATACGGCTTTGAAGGTCAGGGTGCCCCAGGACACAGCGCTACGCCACTGGGCAGTTCCAAAGATTATGCACACTACTACTTTTGATAATATGCATAAAATATTAATCATGAACTTCACTTTTCGTCAATTGGATCTAACTTGTTTTTTTGTTGTTGTAGGTTGATATTAATTTCCTTGACAGGACAGTTATTTTAATACAAATTTTGACGATCTTAACTACACGTAAGCTACATAATGATTACGTGCTGTTATACCTTATTCTTATACAGTCTTTAATTCATGTAATAATAACAATACAATATTAATTAATTTACATATTTAATTAATATTATTTTCATTTATTATTATTGTTGTTGTTGTTGTTAAGACATTTGGTCGGCCCCCTCCGAAATGTACTTCTAAATACGTGCCTGGGTGTCGTACAATACACATACACCGTGGAAAGTTGGATTGCCTAGCATAAAAAGACTTTGTACAGACGCGTCCAAAACTAGTTCAAGAACGTAAATTGTCGTTATTTATCTTCGTGTGTGAAAGTTCAACAGGATTCTTTTAATTTTTAGGCATCATATTGTATGTTCCTATGCTTTTCTTTGTTGACGGTTTGTTGTGCAGTTTATTTTAACTTTTTTTTCCCGCCGAACATTGGGAAGCCATAAATCTTCCGCCATTACCGACAAAGGGCTGCTTCTGGGTTGCCAAGTCTTTTTCCCTTCACAGAAGGGACAGGAGGGTAGGCGGGGGTGGTTTCTGCAGGTAAAGGGTTGGGCAGGGTCGTTTAAAGAATGGCGAATCCTATATAGCGAAAGGGGGTCAGGAGAAACCGTAAACTTTACAATATTCCACTACCCCCTGATGATGTAGTTGTTACGTTACAGCCTTGTAATCAAGGGATCCTGGGTTCGATACCCGGTGAAGGTACGTAGTGGTTCGGATTCCACTTTGAATTGTAGGTCCAGTCCCGATTAGCCTATATGTGCATAAAGTTGACTTAAAACAACAAATCAATATGTTGCGGGAGCCTAATTACATCTAGACAAATGCGTTAAGAATTGTCGAAATCAACGAGAGGCAACCTCGTCGTACAAACACATCAAAGAAGTTAATAAATATTAAAGTGCAAGAGCTGCAGACAAACTAAGACTTTAGCAACAGACGGTAAGGAATGTATACCTGCAAAAAGTAAGAACAGACTATAAGCACCGTCCTTTGCAAGCTGGTAGGATGTAAGAGACAAGTGATTGCAATTGTGATGGACGATTTGCGTTCACTGATCTTTGAACTTGAGTGTTGATATTATACGCTATGGCCGATTCAGAATAAGTTGAACTTGCTTTTTTTAGTGGTTCTCGTTCATATAGTAGTCCACCACGATCGATTCGCAAATATGATCTAGCAATTGTCTGAAATAACACCAAGTGTGCTCCACACCATGTCTTGCGTAGTTGACGTCCTCCTCCCCCATTATTCGCTGTCTTTCTCGAAAGACCTGTTAAATAGGTGGGGGAAGGGAGAACTGACCTAAGATTCAAAGGCCAAAGAAGGCGGAGCAAATTTGGAAATAAGTTGTCAGAAATATTCGCGGCTTCTCTGAATCACACACTTTGTTCTCTTGATACACTGAAGCAAATCTTCCTTGGGGTAAGCGACATTTCACATCAATGCTTTCCATCCATCTCCGTGTGGATATTCCGTGTAGTTAGGGAAATGATAAAGAGATTGAAATTTAGAAGCCGCTAAATTTAAAACCCGTATGCGTCGTTGTGGGGAGGGGGAGCAGAAAGGGGTGCACTTGTTTCGGCCGGCATGGAAGTGTTTGCCAGTAACTTTCTCACACTTCGTAAAGCCGACGCAGTTTTTTCAGGCATGGTGTGGGGATTACAAGGTGTGTATTTTTGTTCGACCAAGTTTGAAGGGGGACCAATTCAGTTGTTGGTCGAGAGCTCGTGACTAGGGGCTTGCTGCTTCGTCGCTGCCTGCCTAAAAAGTCGTTAGCGTCTCTCCAAGCGAGGATGTTCCCACAAAATGACGCTGCGTGCATGTTTTTTTTTTTGTAAGTCTTCAGTGTATGTACTCGTGCAGTGCTTGTGATGCTTATCGGTCGACTAAAAATTGTGTCGACCACACGCTATGATGCAGTATTTGCCTCATTCTGAAGTGAACTCAAGGTCGTGTTGAACTTTTGCATTCAAGATTTTTTTTTTTTAGTGATCGGAACGTCAAGTACTCCACTTTCGGTTCGAGCATACAATAACTTGTTTCTTTCTGCTTTGCCCAAAAAAAAAAGAAAAGGAAGATGCAGAACTTGCCAATCATTACTGCGAACCAACATCGTAAAGTAGCACAGCTTGAGAGTGGTAAAGTTCAGTTACACACAGCAGACGATTTCCTGTACGACTCTCGAACCCAGACGCCCAATCCAAGGCAAGGCTTTCATCAATGAAACGACTTGCCCGTTTGTGTTCCAGCTCTTTCAGCAGAGTTCAGTTTGGAGCTGGAACTCAAAGCATCGGTGAAGGAAAGTTTGCGATTCCAAGCGGGATTAGTTCCAGTTTTGTACAGTAGCCAATTGCAATTCAGTATCCGACAAGAAGGAGGAAAATGCATTAGAAATCACTCGAGTTTTTTTTTTCTTTTTTGTATTTCCATTTTGCCGTACCGAAACACTGACTCAACAAGCAGGGATACACACATTATCTCTTTTACTGTGAAGGCAAGGTGAACTGAAAACGTTCTGGAACGCTCAAGTTGACAAGAATTGCAACATGGATGGTTCCGCTGCAGAGGACTTAGTTCCCAGATTCTGGCACGACAAGAAAATTACACCTATTGGTGAGTACGAGATGTTCATAATTACGTCTTAAATGATTGTGGTGTGTGTGTGCTTCAAGTAGCGGATGTTATACAGTGTGTGAATATGTTTGTTTTCGAAGCTTTGCTTGTTGTAGCAGTTGACTTTAGTTGCCCTTGAACGTAGTTAATGCCAAGCACAAATTTATGCAAATGCTGTGCGAGTAATTTTTAATGCTTTTAACGCTTGAGAAAACTAAACTATGTTTCGAAGTGCAAATTGTCCTTCGATATTCTTACTTACATTCTTTGATACTTCTGGAATGAAATTCTACCGTTTCAATTCTCGAACATACTGAAAAGACAATTTTGCGTACTTATCTTCGCAGCAAACTGTACATAGATACAATTAGATGTGTTACGAAAAATTAATGCAAATTGCCCTTGTACGTATATGAGCTATTGCTCGACATAAGTTTCCTGACAAGGTTTAGAGCTTTACGGTCAATAGAGAAGAAATTACATGCGACATGTACGGGCGTTCGGAAGAGGTGGCATGCCCCCCCCCCCCTGTCCCCTTGGAGAAAAGATGTCACCTTTGCATTAGGGGCTGATAGTTATACAACTAAGATTGATACAGATTGTTGTATGACCGTGATAAATTCAAATTGAAGCAATACTCTTTGAGGGGCAGTACTGTTTTGAGGATAAAATTATGTAGCCTTCCCTCCCCCGGGAAAAAATCCTAACGATGTTCGTGATGATGACGGGTGCTCTAGTATTTGTGCTTCTAGGACCTCGAACTTTTTTATATAATGGGAGTTCGATTCGCGAACAGTGGAATCTCTAATCTTAGCGTTATTGCCCACATTTGATTCCCAGTGAGTTCTCTAGTTTCATGTCGTCCAAGTTTCATGTCCCCAATAATTTATGTGCATCAGTAGTTGTCTTTTCTACCCTTACAGAATTGACTAGTTACTCAATACGTTAGTGTATTTTCGTTAGGTATCACTCATTGCACAAAACTCAAACCTCTTAGTCAAACGCCGTATTACGTTGTTCTTAGTACTGACATCAGCGCGGAATGCTTTCGTGGTTAGGTTGGTTATCTCTTAGCATAAATGCACTACATTTAGCCTAACTACTAAAGTATTTAGCCTGACGTCAGAAGACGATGTACGACGCTTGTTGGGTGCAATTAAGTGAGACCAATTTTTCGTTGGTTTCCAACCAACTAAAATGCCCGACAATGTCGCCAGCTCATTGCTTTTTATCTTGTATGGTATTTCCGAGTCAGCAAGCGACTTATGGTGTAGAGGATAGCGTAGTGATCTCGGAAGTACTGCGTTTATTGCCTGTTTAGGTTCAATAGTGAGAGAGTGTGTATGTGTGGTCATGAACCACTTCGTATATTTACGTAACAGAGATGGTACCTCCAGCGAAGGCCAGTGATTTATAACGGATTTGAAAAAAACAACACATTTGATTGCTTTTATTCTCCTTATAAGTGGCGTGCTCCTGTTTAATGGGGGTGATACCCTCCATATGCACATGAAAAAACACCTTACGAAATTCTTGAGAATTCTTTACACTAGCCTAAAGCTAATGATTCTCAGTTACGCTCAGCCTCGTGATAATCTTATATATATATATATGGAGGAGACCTAATGAGAGATCATTATACGCCTATGAAAGAAATTTATGTTAATTGCGATAAACCAAATGATGTCATATGTTACTAAGTAATGATGTAATGTGGGATGTTTGCTGCATTTTGTGCATATTAGCGCGCGGACGGACTCGCTGGCAAACCTGTTTTCTGTGTGCGAGCGCGCACTTAGCAACAAGGTGCTTTAAATTGATGTACATATGTAGTTAAAGAGCATCCAGTTAATTTTCTTCCCCCTCTTGACTTTTCCAAAATTGGTGATCTCACATCCAGCGGTCGCAGCTGCACTGTGGTGGTGGCATTGGACACCTGAAGCGTTTGATTAAGGTCCACTTTATTCACAGGTAGGCTAATCGGCACTGGGCCTACAGTTTTAAAGTGGGATCCGAACCACTGTGGAATGTGGCCTAAAGTGTTGTTTGTACCTAGGCGTTGTGTGCGAATTATACATTTATTATTATTTTGCTTTCAAGGGGGATGCAAGGAAATCGAGTGTGTTTGTGTTATTGCTTTTACTGTTATTGGTAATGTAGTAGCAGTATTGGTGAAGTACACATTTTCAGGCGCAAGTGGTTCGGATCCCACTTTAAACTGTAGGGCCAGTCCCGATTAGCCTTACTGTGCATAAAGTTGACTTAAAACAACAAATCAATCAATCTGGGCCATATGTTGCGGTGATGTGATCAGCACCACGCTCCGGCTGTCCCAGAGTTGCCACCATTTGCCCATGTATTGGAGACTGGGTGAACCCCAGAGCCGCTCCTTGAACGGAGATTGCTAGAAATATTCCTACCTAAAATCACCCAGTCTGGGAATCGAGCTCCGCGTCTTCCGTGAGGCAGATAGAAGCGATACCGACTTTGTCCCCGCAGCTCTTTAGCAGTTGTGTTACTGTTGTAATTATAACTAATGATGACTGCAGGACAAAAATGATAATTAATGGATTTGCTCACACCAATCTGTTTTCTCGCCACTTGTGTTGCTACTGAATTTATATTTTTAATCCATTAGTTAACTGTTTTTTATGGAGCTAATGTTTTAATTTCTTTAATATCTATTCAAATTCTACAAGGTGGCTCAAAAGTCATCACCTAATTTTCTTAGCCTATAGCTTGGGTTGTAAATTAAACAAAGTAGGTTTTTTTGTATTAAACTTTTATTGATACTTGTAAGTTTTATGTCGTCAATTTTTAAAGATAACATCCAATAAATGGCCACCATTCGAATTGATGCAAATTTGGGCTCTTTTTATTGCGTTTTCCGTACTGTTGGAAATCGGCGGGGAAATGTTTTCAATTTCATGCTGAATATTGTCATTTAGTTGCTGTAACGTCTCTCGCTTATTCACAATGATTTCAAATATCCCCAAAGGAAAAAATCTTGAGCGGTCAAATCGGGGGACCTGGCCGGCCATGGCAAATCACCAAAACGGGATATTACTCTGGCACAATTTTTCCACGTTCTTGTGGGGTATACTTATTAATTTTCGCACACAATAAATTCACTACTGATATAAACAACAAGATGTCAAAATAAAGATCAGTTGAAATAGGATGATGGCTTTTGCGCCACTCTTTATATGCGGACCTCCGGGGGGAAGTGTTTAGCACAGTACACTACGGTGTCCCTTGTTCGAATTCCTGCCTGAGCATTGGTGTTCTTTGTGAGTGTTCCTTCATCAATTTCATCATCACTTATATCCTCATACTCGCGATTAGCATAAAGTGGCAGAAACGGAAATTAACATAAGCCAAATTAATCAAGCAATCAAGTTGTATATTAAGAATTTTTGAAAACAAGCTCGTGACGACGCTGAGCATTCTACACACAGAAGACTAAATGCATCATACCGATTGATGCCCCAAAACGCGTCGATTGATGCACTAAAGTGTGTTGTATGGCACCTGCGAGGAATCAGATTCACATTTGATGCATTTTAGTGCATTTTTTTTGTATGTCGTAAAAGAAACTCCAAAGTGCATCATGTGATGCAAGTGAGGATTTCTTTCAACCGAGATGCAATATAATGCATCATTTGATGCACCTTCATGCAGACGTATCATCTGAGCTAAATAAAATCTGTAGTTCAGACGAAACGTTTAAGTGCATCATTGAAAAATATGCAGGAAGGTGCATCAAAACTCATCAAATGATGCATTATATTGCATCTCGACTGAAGGAAATCCTCGCTTGCATCACATGATTCACTTTGTCTGGAGTTTCTTTTACGACATACAAAAATGCACCTTCAAATGTGAATTTGATTCTTCGCAGATGCCATAGAACACACTTTAGTGCATCAATCGGTATGATGCATTTAGTTCTCTGTGTGTACCGTCAGACAGTAATAACAAACGTACAAAATGGTCAAGTATACCTTTAAAATAAGTTCGGTAAAGTACATACTATTGGTTTCACAACGGTTCGAAATTAATGTCAGTAAATGTAGTTATGATGTGTGATAGTACAATGAACCGCAAAGATAACAGTAGGCAAATTGTACATCTCTATTTTCGTAATTTTTTCTTCTTTCTGTTTGTAAGAAATAGAGTTGCTTTTGTCCTAGGCCAGCTGCTTATTCGTGCGTTTTATTTCAACTCTTGTACAGTGGGATCCATGAGTATTACCGCGCAAATTGTCCGTGACTATTTTCATTAATTTTTCTCTCAAATGTGTTTTTAAGCGATGGATTTTTATGTATGCTGGTGCAGAAGTTGTCAATAGCTTGTTCTGAGTTTTCTTTTAATTCTTGAAGCACTTATTGGGTCAAATAAAGTGCACAACATGATGATGGAGAATTTTGACGGTAATACTCATGGATCCCGCTGTACCTCACGTTGCGGAGGTGGACAATTTGCATAACATTACATTTGCTGTTGGCTGTACACTCGTATCACTTAGTATTTGTTCAAGGTGCAGTTCCACAGACATTGCTCGATTGTTCTTGAGTAGAATTTTACTTCGTGCAATGAGTCTTTAAATCTTCTTAATGAAAGTGAAAATTTTCCTACTTAATATTTACAAAACGTTAAGATGAGACATCATTCCTAGCAGGAATACTGGGGTTTAGGGTGGTTAGTGTGTGTGAGAGTGAATGTGGAAATTTCAAAATCAAACATACAGCATTGGTAAAATATAGTAACATTATATAAAGTAATTTTTCAGTAATATTATATAAAGTAATTTATAACTGTTAAATTTCTTGCTCGGCCGAGGATTTAACGGGCAGAGTGAAGATGTATATAAATATCCTCTTGTATGGCAATCAATAGCCTTTATATTGGTTTATTTATACCCCCCCCCTTCCTTTGTTTCCCATTGTCCTGAATTCACGTATCTCAATGAAGACCGTGGTTTTATTTATTTTTACGTCTCTTTTCTTCCACTTTTGGTTAATCGCGACGATGAGGATAAGTGGTGACGAGATGAAATAGATGATGGAAAGCCACAAACCCACATGGACAGGACACAAGCCCCACAGTGGATAATACTGGCTGTGCGTCCAGGCCACCAGAGCCTCGTTAGCCTACACGAAATGAGAAATTCTACGGTGTATTGTATAGAGAGCAAAAGTAGTGAATCCATTTTAAGGCAAGATTATGCAGAATTGACTGTCGGGCTCGAAACAATATTAAAGCTTGTTTTGTTTTTTAGGTAAATCTCCACACACTAGTCTTTATATATTGGTAGTGAAGTTATTTTCTTCCTAAACTAAAAACTGACCATGTGTGGTCAGTTTCATGCCCAAAATGACGGGCGCATGTGCAGAGTATACACTGAGCCAGTTGTACTTGACGTCATCATAGGTATGCGAAGCTTCAAGTCAGTATTTGTGTTGATATTGTTTATAAGAAAATATTGCATAGCTTAATTATAACCCTACAAGGATAATAAATAATAATATCAACAATAATAGGAATCATATTAATAAATAGCAGTGTGCGGGATCCCGAAACCCGATCCGATCCCGGTTTCAGGCTCTCATAATGTCAGGAATTCCCCAAAGTTATGGGAAACTTTCCATTTTGTAAAAACAGTACTTCGCCTGTGAGACATTCTGGAAATATTGATTTTTTCCTGGATATCTCAATTGTAGGGAAATTTCAGCTGATCGTGAATCCGGACATTTCGGGAATCACTACACTTGGAGAATCTCAAATATTTATTGTGAAATTAGTATTGAAGGTATTTTAGGGAATTCGGAGAGAAGACAGGTTGGAGAAATTGACAATGTTACTAACGTCAGGTCACTCATTTAGACATAATGAAAGATCTATGTAGACAAATTCTGACGAGTATTAGCTATTTGGGTGCAGTTCATGAAGAAATCTCAGGTCTGGCATGACCCTTGTTAGTAGTGAATTCTGTCCTGCGACTCTCAACTCAGGCCATATGTTATTAAATGAATACCGTAAGTAAGAATTATTGCACTTCACTATATTAACAGAGTTCTAGAAAATTCAGAAACCGAATCCGTATACCATGTGTATAAGAATGGTTGATTCTTCAGGCGAATATACAGGAAACGAAAAGTCACGTGGATATTTTTGTGAATGGACGATGTACAAATGTCGAAGGTCCAAGTTCTTTCGTCGTCGCCCACCACTATCAACCGATGACTCCGCTCTTCAAAGTTCTAAGGGCGAGATATCGCCACTTGAGCCTCAGCTATTCGATATGCAAACAGATACCAAATATTTCAGATTGTTGTTCCGTTGTTGTCACTTGTGGGATATGATACCGAATGGGCATCACTGTTCCTTGGAAAGGCCCGTCCTTGAACCTGCTTCAACAAGGAAATCCCTCTCATTTCGAAGAATCAGGTTCCCATTAGACATTCTGTAAACTTGCATCCGTTTGGAATACATTCGCCAAAGTGGAGAATTTTCTTGAATACTGACTGCACTCTCTACTGTTTAGTTATTTATGATGGTTTTGACGTGCCTTACACCTAGTTTCTATTCCGAACATCTTCAAGAGTATCGTCGTACAATATGGGCAAATTCAATTCTAACACTACAGTACGGTTAGCTACACTGTTAAAAGTATAGTTAGCTACACTGTTAAAAGTATAGTTAGCTACACTGTTAAAAGTATAGTTAGCTACACTGTTAAAAGTATAGTTAGCTACACTGTTAAAAGTATGGTTAGCTACACTGTTAAAAGTATGGTTAGCTACACTGTTAAAAGTATGGTTAGCTACACTGTTAAAAGTATGGTTAGCTACACTGTTAAAAGTATGGTTAGCTACACTGTTAAAAGTATGGTTAGCTACACTGTTAAAAGTATGGTTAGCTACACTGTTAAAAGTATGGTTAGCTACACTGTTAAAAGTATGGTTAGCTACACTGTTGAAAGTTATCGCTAAATTTTCAAAAGTTACGGATCTGGATCCGGATCCGAAAATCCGGATCTGAGAGTTTCATATCTCAATCCCATTATAATATTACCACACCTTAAAAGGTATTATGATCTTCGATTACAAAGAAATTTTTCATTAGTTAGTCCTACAAGAATTTTTTTCAAGTGTTGTTCCTAAAAATACTTTGCTACGCATCGGCTAACACACTCGTGCACAAAAAAAATCTTACTTGTTTAACATAAAATGTCAGAGGTGATTTTGTAAACGCCATTGAAACGAATATGTATTCATTCCAATGTATTGGAAATGAAAACACACATAAATGTGAGACATTCTATTCCAGGATGAAACCTTTAACACATATAACAAGATAGAAATGTTATACAAAAATTATACAATTGTTCTACAGTTACAGTTTTACAAATTAAAATAGAACATTATAATATATGCAGTGTTATATAATTACAAAGTGTAAGACTAACAAGCGAGGTTATCTAAGTGTCCCCCTCCAATTTCCATGAAACTTGGCAGGCGTATAGTGGGGCCCAAAGGAAGAAATACGTGTTTTTTTGTTTCAGCTAAAAAACGTTTTTAGGGGGCAAGACCCCCTCAAATGTCAAGATGAAAACAAATTGAAGTGAGGATCTGGCCCCTGTGTCCCTCCGATTTCCATGAAACTTGGCAGGTGTATAGTGGGGCCCAACGGAAGAAATACGTGTTTTTTCGTTTCAGCTAAAAACTGTTTTAGGGGGCAATTACTCTACTCATTCGTAGCTCCCCAATTTCCTCACGATGGTGGATGGTCATCGGTCCTATACACAGCCCGAAATCTCGGGAGAAAACTTGTTACGTTTCCTCTAGGAGACTCTAACCTTCGTGTTCGGAGCCCAAAGCTTGCGCCACGGTGCCGTTAAAATAGTGACTTTTTGAATACAAGTTGCACCTAAAGCGAAATATTTCATATTATTATTATTACAGTAGACTCGCGATTAACCGAGGCTCCGGGTTAACCGACGGAGTGGTTGGAAAACCTTTCGCTTCATAATGCAACCCTTGTTTGTTTACTACTAGTAAGTTGGAGTGAAGTCACCGTCCGCGCTGCATTGTCGGTGTATCCGACTGTTACGGTGGTGTTTAAATCTATGTATGCCTATTCTAAGCTAGTAGTATGAGTGGCAAACGGAAAAGGTGTGTGGTTTCTCTGGAAACAAAATTCAACGCAATAAAAAGGTTGGATAAAGGTGAGTCTATTAAAATGGTCGCTGCTGATTATGGAGTCGGGGAAGTGACTGTTGGAGATTGGAGACGTAAGCGGAAGGACATTGAAAAGTGGGTGAGTCAAATTGTGACCATTGGCAGTGGTTTAGCGCGGAAAAAGATGAAGAAAGGTGAATATGAGCAGTCCAGAAAAACTATGAAGGAATTTTTGAAGAAGTAATCTTCTCATTTATGTTGTACTAGTAATAAATAATTACTATACAGTTTTAAGTGTTTCGACCTATTAGCACATTATGTCCGTATTATCCGAGGTAGTCTCGGTCCCAATTAGCTCGGATAATCGCGAGTCTACTGTAATTAATAATTATTGAATTATTACAAACGCCTGAAAGTCCTAAAATAGAATTTATAAAGTATTGTAACTCGGTTTTTTATCACCTAAGGATCGTTCCTATTGTTATACATGACAAAATTCGAGACTGTACCCTAGACTGCCACCGTTCCGACCAGAAGCGTATTTTGACTACACGTGCCTCCGTGAGGACGGCCATGTAATTTTTTTTTGGGTGCCACGCACCAAGATTAAAAAAACCGTCGGGGACAACGTTTTCCGTCTGCGCAGGGTTCCAATTTTAAATCTCCTCTGTGCTTACATGTGGCCTGCCGTAGTCTGGCTTCTTGGTCCAAACCGTCTGCGGCGTCTATATTTACAACCAGGGCCTCTCTCGGGCTAAAGATAGTAGGCAACTTATGTTTCGAAGCCACCTAAGCGAGAGGGGGGGGGGGAAAGAGAGGTGCTCCGTCGATTGTACCCACAAATCCCATCTGATCTGCAAATGACTCCAGCCTACATTGTTGGCCGTATCGCTCTTGGCGACAATGCACAACTATCAGTGGAGTCGCCACAGAGGTGGGTTCAACTGCCCCTACGTCTGTGATCATGGTCGCGAAGATTCTCTCTCCATATTTCATCACTTTCTTTCCTCTGTTTTCCATTTTCCACTTTGCATTATTACCTTCACTAGTTTTTCTCTCTGTTTTATTATATTTATGTCTTTCTTTTCCTTTCCTTGTCTGTTTATCTCCTTCTTCCATCACTGTTTCCTTGAGACTTTTCTCTCTTCTCTCTTTCTGTATTTTCCAATTTCCTGTCACTTTCTTTCTTGTTTCCTGTGTTTCCAACTTTTCTCTCTTCTCTTTCTCTGTATTTTTCCAATTTTCTGTCTCTACTTTGTTTAATCATTTTCTTTCTTGTTTCCTCTGTTTCCAACTTTTCTCTTCTCTTTTTCTGTATTTTCCAATTTTCTGTCTCTACTCTGTTTAATCACTTTCTTCCTTGTCTCCTCTGTTTTCTTTTCTCTCTTCTCCTTTTCTGTCTCTACTCTGTTTAATCACTTTCTTGTTTCCTCTGTTTTCCAACTTTTCTCTCTTCTCTTTTTCTGTCTCTACTCTGTTTAATCACTTTCTACCTTGTTTCCTCTGTTTTCCAACTTTTTTCTATCCTCCTTTTCTGTCTCTATACTCTGTTTAATCACTTTCTTCCTTGTTTTCTGTGTTTCCAACTTTTCTCTCTTCTCTTTTTCTGTATTTTTCCAATTTTCTGTCTCTACTTTGTTTAATCACTTTCTTTCCTTGTTTTCTGTTTTCCAACTTTTCTCTTCTCTTTTTCTGTATTTTCCAATTTTCTGTCTCTACTCTGTTTAATCACTTTCTTTCTTGTTTCCTCTGTTTTCCCACTTTTCTTTTTTCTCTTTTTTCTGTATTTCCAACTTTTTTCTCTCGTTGTTTCTCGCTTCCTTTTTCTTTCCTGGTCTGTTTCTCTCTTTCTCTTTCACCATTTCCTTTCTTCTTTTGTTTTCCTCTTATTTCTTTCTTCCAGTTTCTCCTTCCAGCTCTCTATCTCTCTGTGTGTTCCTGATCTTTGTCCTCTGTTACTCTTATCTCTTTTTCCTCTGCATTTCTTTAACCGCATTCACCGTGAATACGCCGACAGACCGAGGCGACACAATGCACGGTATTGAAAGAACGGGCCAGTCCAGACGACACGTGCACCTGTGTCGCTTCGGTTCGAAAAGTTGCAGTTATTTCTGAATGTTGTTTTCCAAGATATACACGTTGCTTTGGTCTGAAAGCTCCCTACACTGAAGGTGCCCGTGTCGCTTTGATCTGATAGATTCCTGAGAGATAGACAATATCGGAAAATACAAGACATATCGCCATTGACGATATTTTAACCTTATCACGATATCGCGTGGTATATTGTCTGGGCGATGGTTTCTCAATATCGTCTACTCTTGTCTGCTGTAAGAACGAAGTCAGTATAAATAAATGCACGTGTGTTCTGAGAAATCCTAGTGGTTGTTCGGATAACATGTATGTTTTAATTAACAAAATACTTTTGGTTAAGCCTTTTGGTCACCTAAACAAAATATGTAATATTGTTTTCTGTATTTACATGTAATATATTCCTACGCCGTGTTTACTTCATATCTAGCCACAACACAGAGAGGCGAGAATATGAATATGACTGCGCTCACGAACAAAATGGTTACGTACCGTTTTTGTAAATTAAACAGGCAAACTGTTAAATTTTAATAATATGATATTGCAAATTTTACAATAACAACTTCTCTTAACAGTTTCGTTGGTGTGGCAGAAAACTTGCAGGGGTTTGAACAAAACACTCACGACAGGCATGATTAATAAAAGTACTAGGTAACTGGGAAAAGGATGTCTGGCTCTCTATGCAGGAAAACGAGCGGCTCTTACCTTCGCAGGAATCACATCTGAACGCACACATTGATTCTCCTTCCTTGGCTAATAGAATGTTGCACATAAAATTATCGCGTGGGGGTCTTGCATCCCGATGAGGATGTCCGTGGCGTTGTAGGCTGCTGGGTGCGGACTCTTTCCTTTAGTGGTCGTGTTTCATATACAGCAGTGGCGTATACTGGTCAAAGATCTGGGCTATCTCACTGTCACGTGGTCCTAGGCTATGAATTGAACTAAGTTTACCAACTCATAGGAAAACAGGTTGCCAACTCATAGGGGACCAGGTTGCCAACTCATAGGAGACCAGGTTGCCAACTCATAGGAGACCAGGTTGCCAACTCATAGGAGACCAGGTTGCCAACTCATAGGAGACCAGGTTGCCAACTCATAGGAGACCAGGTTGCCAACTCATAGGAGACCAGGTTGCCAACTCATAGGAGACCAGGCTGCCAACTCATAGGAGACCAGGCTGCCAACTCATAGGAGACCAGGCTGCCAACTCATAGGAGACCAGGCTGCCAACTCATAGGAGACCAGGCTGCCAACTCATAGGAGACCAGGCTGCCAACTCATAGGAGACCAGGCTGCCAACTCATAGGAGACCAGGCTGCCAACTCATAGGAGACCAGGCTGCCAACTCATAGGAGACCAGGCTGCCAACTCATAGGAGACCAGGCTGCCAACTCATAGGAGACCAGGCTGCCAACTCATAGGAGACCAGGCTGCCAACTCATAGGAGACCAGGCTGCCAACTCATAGGAGACCAGGCTGCCAACTCATATGAAACCAGGTTGCCAACTCATAAGAAATCAGGTTGCCAACTCCAGAATCACCATCCATCTCACTGATATAAATAATTTTGTTTACAATTCTGTATTTTATTCTCTAGACTCCAGGCTTCGCAGATAGCCTAGCTAGCCTAGAATATACGCTCCTGGTATACAGTTATAAGTAGAGCACAGTTCTCTTGTAGTGCTTTACTTTCCCAGGCAAATATACAGCGTGTCCACAAAAAACATTCCGTGATTATAAAAGACCTCAAAATATTAATAATGTATATTACGAAATTTATACAGATACCATTCGAAAGAACAGCTCAAAGAATTTTAGCGTATGTGTAATTGTTGGTGTTAACTGCAACAATAGATGGCATAACAATAAAGTAATGAAAAAAGGAAGAAAATTAGCTAAAAGTAGCAGAAGAACACATTTTAGGATGTAAGAGAAAAAATTAATGA
Organism: Lepisma saccharinum; assembly: GCF_977018435.1. Taxonomy (NCBI): domain Eukaryota; kingdom Metazoa; phylum Arthropoda; class Insecta; order Zygentoma; family Lepismatidae; genus Lepisma; species Lepisma saccharinum. The sequence goes on along the minus strand of NC_139243.1, from coordinate 22,743,549 downwards.
AAATTATCATGGACAATTTGCACGGTAATAAAGTTCCCACTGTACAATGCTGTATGAATGAGTGTTGCAAAGAAACTTCAAATAATAATAAGAAGAAGAAGAAGAAGAAGGAACGTATGGACAAGAGAACACACCAAAAGATCTTTCGATTGTTAATTTGTTATTGAATGGCATTGTTATTAGAAGCAAATTGTGTTACTGTTGATGTGTATTGGGTGTTTAGGTATGTACAGTGGGATCCATGAGTATTACCGTGCAAATTGTCAATTTCATTAATTTTCTGTTACATCCTAAAATGTGCTTTTCTGCTATTTTTTTTCCTTATTTTATTGTTATGCCATCTATTGTAGTTAATCCCAGATTAAAGAAAAACCGGACACCTTGACAGTGTCGAATGTACAATTTTGTAACTAAAAGCTTCGCGCAACAAAGTAATTTTGCTCTTCGCCAACGGGTAGTTAGTTATACTTGAAAATAAACGCGTCCCTTAATCCACTCGGATATCGATTACGAAATCTCTCCCCTTCAGTGGCTCGAAAGATGTTTCCCTAAAAAACAATAACAATATCCTCCAAAAGCTAAACGCCAAACGAATCAAGAATTGCGTGGACTTATCTATGCTTTTCCATGAAATAAATTGTGGACCCGTGGCCGCTAGCCGTAGGACTATAGCCACAACCACTCTACCGGCACCGAGAGAATCTTCCAAGGTCTCCCCTCTCCCCCCAAAAAAGCAAGAATGTCAACCCCCGTTGCTCAATCGGTTCCATAATACAATAGGCGATTCGAAAAAAGCCAGTAAACTGAAATTTTCCACCTCCTTCAGGTTTGAAGGGACAAGATTTTAAAATCAACATTCTTCTGCAAACTGACTTCCGCAGCCACGTTATAGGCCAGCGTTACATTGGAAACTGCATTAAAAAACATAAAATAACATTCACATACATAAAAGCTAATAAAAAAAAAAGTATCATGTAGTAATTCTATCATTACACTATGAAGGCATATTTAGGGGATGTGAGGATATAGCCCCCCATATTCTTGATCTCTGCCATTTCGTAGGTGATGTGATCAGCACCACCTCCTAAGGTTGCTCCCCATCCAGGTACCCATTGATTTGAGTCTGGGTGAACCCCAGAGCCGCTTTTTGCTAGGACAAGGCTGGAAAAAATTCAGACCCCGGAAATCGAACCCGGATCTCCCGCGTGGCAGTCGAACACCGTACCGAAATCGAATATAACTTATTTTTCTTTCGAAAACTGCATTAACACATTATGGTGTTGCCAGAGACAATTGAAAATCTGAAAAGAATGGGTGAAACTCTTGTAGCATCCATGAAAAGTCTTAGAGGAATCGGTGCACCAGCTGATGCAAGTGTCAAGAGAAAAAAAGTTGGCAGTTGCAGAAAGGTGGAAACGTGGAGACGGAAAAATTATGTTCTTGACGGTATGAATCCGGCTACAAATAGCCTGTTTCAGTGCGGTCCAAGGCAGAAGACTTATTTCGCAGATTTTTCGGTTAGAAATGTTACCCCCTCCTGAATTATTTCTCGTTTCTCTTCTTTCTTAGTTGTTTCTCGTGCACCAAAGGGGGCTATTTAACTTGTTCGTAATATGTAATTCTGACTTTGTTCCATTTCTCCATTTGTTCCTTAGGCTATCTGCATAAATGAGCATGAAATACACCTTGACAACCTTGGAAGACAAGTCTATACTCCGTCCCAACTAACTGTGGAGCAGGCAAACGAAAGCAAGTCTCTGCGCAAGTAGTGACGCGAGACGGCTCCACCAATGAACACGTCAGAGGGCCGGAAATGCGTGGAGTGGGGGGAAAGCGACTGAAGTAACCAGCCTGCGCGTCAGCGTCTACTGCTTCGCTCCGGCCAATAGCTTTCCCTCGCTTCTCTGACGCTATACGTGGCCTGGCTCCACAGTTAGCTGGAACAGGGTATAGAAGCTTTCGTTGAACATGGTTCCACAAGGCAAGGATAATGTTTTCTCATGTCACATGTGTTTTTCCACTGTGTTAAACAAGTGCAAACTATATGAGGAGTTTTTGCACCATTTTAATGCAAAATTATCACGTGTCTGCTCTGTTTTAACCTTTCATGTCAGGCGAGGTTAAATGTTTGCTGTTCCACATAGTCCTGGCCACATTCTAGCAGCAGCGTAACTTGGGACCTAACGTTGCAGGGAGGGGAGAGGAGGGGGGTACATTTTTTTAATAAACATGTGTGATTAACCTTGCTCCCCATGGTACGCCTTGTATCTGATCCCCAGGTTTTGCGGGCCTTTAAAAATCATTTTCTCCCTCTCAGTAGATTTATTTGGTTTATTTTACTTCGCGTTTCTACCGCTTTTGGCTAGTCGCGAGGATGAGTGACGAAACTAATGAAGAAACACTCACAAGGAACACCCATGTCCAGCCCGGGATTCGAACCTGGACCCCTTGTCGTCCTAGCGCGCTGTGCTAACCATTCCGCCACTCGAGGTTCGGATCTGACCCCCCCTTGCCAGCACGTATCTAGAAATGTATATGCTGGGTCCGAACCAAGCGTCTCAGAAATAATAATAATAATATTTAAATTATAAAATTATATTATAATTATGCTAAATTAAATGTAAATATCAGATAAAATATGTAAATTATTAATATTTTATTATTAATACATGAATACGTAGAGAGACTATGTAAGTATAGAAATGTAACAGCACATCTATATTATCCAGCTTATATGCACTCAAGATCGTCAAAACAAACTGCTCTGGCAAGGAAATTAATGTCAAATAGATAAATAATAGATAGCTAATAATAATAATTGAATAACAAAAATACACTGTTAGATCCAGTTGACGAAAAGTAAAGTTATTGATTAATATTTTATGCATATTATACCATCAGTAGTCTCCATAAAACTTATTTGATATTGCACTTCAATGCCATATTATCCGAATATAATCTTGGCTTCCAAGAAGTTCGACTGAATTAAATGAAGACTAAGATTGGTAAACTCTGTAAGTGCCACAATAATTCAAACACAGTTTTCCACGTTAAACTGTGCAATGTGCCGTGCTTTATAATGTGGTAAACGTGAAAAGTGGCTGGTAGCCCTGTAAGTAGTTCAAAGGACGTGTAAAGATGTCACTAGTGTGAACGTTCTTACGGGCTGATGTGCTGAACGATGCGATTTCCCAACACTTTCGCTTTTGGCACGTACAACGTTTACCACTTTTAGTCCTCAACCATTATCAGTGGCCTATACTGAATCCAAGATCTGGACTATCTCACTGTCACGTGGTCCTAGGCTATGAATAGAAATCAGGTTGCCAACTCATAGGGAATCAGGTTGCCAACTCATAGGGAATCAGGTTGCCAACTCGTAGGAAATCAGGTTGGCAACTCCAGAATCACAATCTACCTCACTGATATGAATAATTTTGTTTACAATTTCTGATCAATTTTTCTCCTGTATTTTATTCTCTAGACTTCAGGCTTCGCTGATAGCCTGGCTAGCCTAGAATATACGCTCCTGCCATCCATTATTCAACAAATGCTACGAGTAAAGAAGTATATTTCAATTATGTAATTTTAGTACTAGGCAAGTCTTTCGGGGGAGGGGAGGGAGGTCCCCAGGATTCGAAGGGAGTTATTTTTTTTTGGACAGTCCAGCATCTGTGCATAGTGCGGAGCGGACTGAAACCGGGGCAAGAAAAGGTACTACAGGATGCACAGTGGCAATGCCCAGTTCTCTTTGGACTGCATCGGTTGCCGTTCCACAAGGCCAGACAGGAAATGCAACCTTCAGCGTGCCTCTCTTCACCCACCGTGAAAGACGGGAGCACCGAAAGACAACATCGCCACTCAGATGTGAATGCCGCTTCCTCCTCCTCTCCCCCCCCCCCCGTTCCTCATCCGTTTTCCAGGGGTAATTGTCGGCTCTTATTTTTATCATTTTAACGCAGGTTGAGTTTTCCAGAGGTGACCCGCGAGGCAGAGGCAGTGGGCCAATGTTCTCCTCCAAGAATGTAGAATGTGTTCCTCCAGCTTGGAGGGATGAAACCAACCCTGCACGGGGACGTCGCCAGTGGTTGAAATTATATCAGCTCACCCCCAAATAGCTTACACAAGAACAGTGATAGTAATAATAATTTTTTAACATGCTTGTTTATTGGGAGAGAGGGATAGGTGTAAGGAATAGGAGAATAGGAGATGGGGTAAGAGGGAAGAGCGATAGATAAAAGTAGAAAGAAAAGAAGGTGGCGAGGAATAGAGAAATGTAGGAGAGAAATGAAGTAGAGAGGTATAGAAATAGAAAAAGGAAAGATGTTGAAGTGTAGAAGAAGATGAAGTATAGAGGTAGGGAGAAAAATAGAGAAATAAAAAGAGAAGATAAAAAAGAAAGTTAGTGAGAGAGAGAGATTAGATCGAAGAGAGAGAAAAATTAAAAAGGGCGATAGAAAGAGAGAGAAAGAGAAAATAAAGGGAGTAGAGGAATAGAGAGAGAGAGAGAGAGAGAGAGAGGTATATAAATAGAAAGAAAAGAGATGTTGATAGAGAAAAACCGTAGAAGATAAAGTAGAGGTAGGGAGAAAATTAGAGAAATAAAGAAAGAAGATAGATAAAAACGATAGAGATAAGAATTAAAATGGGCGTAGAGATAGAAAGAGAGAGATATATAGAAATAGAAAGAAAAGAAATGGTGAGAGAGGAAAACACAGAAGAGGATGAAGTAGAGAGGTAGGGAGAAAAATAGAGAAATAAAGAGAAGAGATAGAGAGGAAAATAAAAGAGGGCGGTAGAAATAGGAGAGAAAATATAGGGAGCAGTAGAGAGGGAGAGAAGGAGAGGTATAGAAATAGAAACTGAAAGAGATACTGAGAATGAAATAGGAAGAAACCAAGCTTAGTAGTAGAGAATCTTAGTAGCTATGACCACCTGAAAATATATCATCCCCGCTGGCGACTCCACTGACCAAGGATTGGGTGTCTTTGGGAAGCGGGGGCGGGTGGTAAATCCTCCTTCGGGCGGCGTGTGAATTTGGATACATTTTACACGCTCTTGGTACACTTTTCATGTATGTTGAGAGGTGTTTTTGTTTATTGGTGAGAGAGAGAGAGAGAGAGAGAGAGAGAGAGAGAGAGAGAGAGAGAGAGAGTAATTGAGATTGTTTGGAAGAGAGAATTGACTCTATAAGGCTGGTAGAAGTTGCCCCACTTACCGCCGTTGAGTTGGGCAACACACATAACATCTTGCAGGGTAGCGCGTATTTCAGGATCTCTCTCTCCCAATTGTTATTGCCGGTGACTGTACAATGCCTTAGCCAGGATTCGAACCTTCGCTGCTCGCTACGCACGGGCCTCTCCGATATTGTATGTCTGCCTAATGCCGGGCCATTGCACTGTGGTTCGGATCTTATATTAAAATGTAGTTAGAGAGAAGAGGGAGAAACAGTGAGGGGCCGAGAAAAAGGAAAGAAGAAGGGGTAGGAGAGAGGGATGGTGAGAGAGGTGAAAAATAAATAGAAAGAATAGAAGGAAAGGAAAGAATGGGAGATGCTGAGAGAAAGTAAAGGAAATATGATCATATTTTGAAACCAATAATAGCAATTATATCTCGGAGCATAAATCGACTTTCAAAGCTGAATTCTCCGCCACGGAAACTGGTAAACAAACAGATTCCTGAACATGTACCAGGCCCGTAGCTAGAATTGATCTCCGGGGGGTTCACGGGATATCAGGGGAGAGCTTTGTAAACCAAGTCCATTTTTTAAATGTTTAACCGTATTAAATAAAGATGAATTTTATATATGTGTGTGTGTGTGTGTGTGTGTGTGCGGGAGTCATTAAGTTAATATAAAATTTAGAAATATCATACAAATGCTACAGGTTTTTTCTATATCTTCTAAAATATCTATTAAAGTGTTAATTGACTGCTACTGATGTCCCTTACTGCACACTACTTTTGATGATACAGATATTTATATTGTACAAGAACAAATTCACAATTCATAGTGCCCTCCGTGCATTCAACCCCCGGCCGAAGCAATAAAAACTCCCTTTCGTTCCCAAAACTTGGGAGCCGGTTTTATCCTTCACTAAGTTGTGAGCAAAATAATATATACTGTCTAAATTTTCGCTCTTCACTGCTAACAAATTATACAAAATAGTTTTATATAATGTCAAGGGGGGCTGACCGCAGTGCCAGGGGGCGGCATCTGCCTGGCTAACGGACCTAAAATGTACCGAATTGGAACACAAGTAAAATTATTTTGTTGGTTGAATAAAACTTCATCGCTTATTGGTATTATTATATCACGACAGGGGTAATAAGGAAGGAAGGTGTTAACATCACCCATGGACTTGGTAATAGTAACTGTACCTGCTGTAAAGGGGGTTTGAACCTATGACCTCCAGAATACATCACCTAAATCCGCAGGAAATGAGTGTTTACTCAGATTGCGTAAGTGGTTCGCGCATAGTGATTATGTTGTGCATAGGCGCGCAAGAACTGTTGGCAATTTCTTCCACGCAGTTCTCACGTTAAGAGTGCATTGTTGTGATTAGGCCTAGCCACTTACCTGCAGGTAATTAGTTCTTTTAGCTCAGTTGGAAAAAAAAGGAAGGAAAGAAAAGGCATCTCACACGGCTGGTTTGTTATCGCACATTTTCTCCAGTGCATTTTCCCTCACGTGGAAAAAGTTATCAATGAAACCACACGTGCTCACACGGTATGCGAGCGAGAGTTTCCCCATTTCTCGCTGTTTTTCACGCTCCCTCCCCCATCCGTCGCGTCTGAATCTCTGGTATAGTTTCTTCTGGGAAAACATTGACTCTCACGGACTCCTGTGACGTTGGTTGGCGACCTTGCTCCGTAATGTTTCAGCCATTTAAATCCCTCACCCGTTGAGTGTTTAAAAGGCAAATATTCGTCTGTGGAGATAATAAAGGGTACATATCTGATTAGGAGTTCGTCTAACTCCTTGTGATAACTAGCTGTACATACTTGTAGTGTCCGGAATGGAGCCTCCCTTCCAACTCTGGACTGCAACAATATTCTGTCCCGGGAATCTGTGGAGCAATGCCGCGCATAACAGTGGAGAACTGCTGACTGCGAGTTGACGGAGCGAAGCAGTGCGCGCTTCTGCAAATGGCTGATTTCACCTCTCACGAGTTCATTCGCCGAACCCTCTCAAGTCACTACTTGCGCATAGACTTGTTTTGATTCCTCGCTCCAAAGATTCCCGACATAGGTACGCTGTCGGAGTATCAAATTATCGAAGAGGTAAGCGCCGTGATTGGCTCTTGCAGGGATGTTTCCTACACGTCAGGTGAATGTGAATGTAACAATCAGTCAGAAACTTGTTCGATCTATATATTATCCTAAGGCGAATGCAGGCCCTGCTATAAGTTAGTGCGACGTCAGAATCTTGCCACTATCGGTTTGACGACAGCACACTTGTTCTCCGATCGTCGGCCAGACGATGTTTGGACAGCCTTTGTGAATAGCAGAAATCGACTCTGCCGGAACAGCTCTCGAAGGGCCAGGGACTGTCAAAGCGGCTTTTCCATTGGGTGACGCGTGGTGAGCGCATCGGATCCCATCGCTACTGTTTTCTGGCTTTCGTGACCAGAGCCCGCTACTTCTTCTTTTCAAATAGCTTCCCAATAATTGTCCTCGCGACGCTGGACCAACGCCGACATTTTGTTCTCCGATCGTAGGGCAGAAATCTCGACAGAGAACATAATTCTGTGATTATCGGTTTGACGGACAGCGCGCTTGTTCTTCGATCGTAGGGCAATAATCTTGACAGACGACAGAATTCTGCGACTATAGTTTGCGGGATAGAGCTTGTCCTCCGCTCGTAGGGCAGAAATCTCGACATAATTCTGTGATTATCGGTTTGACGGACAGCGCGCTTGTTCTTCGATCGTAGGGCAATAATCTTGACAGACGACACAATTCTGTGACTATCGTTTTGCGGGAGAGAGCTTGTCCTCCGATCGTAGGACAGAAATGTCGACATTATTCTGTGAGTATCGGTTTGACGACAGCGCGCTTGTTCTTCGATCGTAGGGCAATAATCTTGACAGACGACAGAATTCTGCGACTATAGTTTGCGGGATAGAGCTTGTCCTCCGATCGTAGGGCAGAAATCTCGACATAATTCTGTGATTATCGGTTTGACGGACAGCGCGCTTGTTCTTCGATCGTAGGGCAATAATCTTGACAGACGACACAATTCTGCGACTATCGTTTTTGGGAGAGAGCTTGTCCTCCGATCGTAGGGCAATAATCTTGACAGGCGACACAATTCTTCGACTATCGTTTGCTGGATAGAGCTTGTCCTCCGATCTTAGGGCAGAAATCTCGACATAATTCTGTGATTATCGGTTTGACGACAGCGAGCTTGTTCTTCGATCGTAGGGCAATAATCTTGACAGGCAATAATCTTGACAGACGACACAATTCTTCGACTATCGTTTGCGGGATAGAGCTTGTCCTCAGATCGTAGGGCAGAAATCTCGACACCAGTTCTAGTTGACGAGGGCTGTAGGGGTAGCAGCATTCGGCAGATAACAGAATCCTGCGACTATCGGTATGGCTGCAGCGAATGTGTTAATCAATTGTAACGCAGAAAGGGACTGAACCAAGGCGTCGACGTAAATACGAGACATTTTTTAGTTTAATTTTTCTTGCAGTCTTACATTAGCTTCCTCCAGAGTCCCACGTTTCTCGGAATTGTCCATTCTGAATACCTCTCAGACACGCACACACACACCTTCAAGTTGCAGACACAAGTCGTCCCACATTGAGAGAGAAAAAGCTCCTTGCGAGGGGTGGGAGTCTGAAGGCCGTGGGATTGCAAATTCCCTCTGTTTCCAGGTCAGGCTGCATTCTTCCTCTTTCCAGAGGAACGTCTGGAATTTAGCCTAGATGCCTTCTCCGCCGGTCACGTGACTGACACTGAATCTGATGGTAGGCAGAGGGAAAATTCCCTCGGTGGAATGACGATAGTGATTTTTGTCTTTGAATATTTTTGTGTAATATTTATAGTTAGGTTTTGTTGGGTTCTTGTTAATATGTGTTTTGTTTTAAGTACACTTTTATGTACAGATAGGCGAATCTGGTTTAAAGTGGGATCCGAACCACTATGTGCCTCCACCTGGTATCAAACCCAGGACCGCTTGATTACAATGCGACCGCGTTACCACTTCGCCATCGGGGACTCAGAAAGTGTAAAATTTTGACTTCGGAAGGACAGAAGGACATTTTTATTCTACAAGGTGGAAATTTTGATTGGAAAAGTTATTTTTTTCAAATTAGAGTACTTAGAAGATACGATTTTTTTCCTTGGAAATATTAATTTGTAAAAATAAATTTACTAAGACAGTAGATATTTATTGACAATAGAGAAATATTAATCGAAGAGGGAAAATTTTAAACTGGAATTTTGATTTAGAATATTTGCCACAGGAGAGGTGTTTTTTTTTATTATTTTTTTTTTTAGAGAGAGAATATAATATTTGTTTTGAGAAACTTTTCATGTGAGGATATTTTACCGATGAAATTAAGTTAGCGCCACTGTCCAGCGCGCAGTTCATTGTTGTTTTCCGAAGAGGGAATTTCGTCTGTTGGGATGCAGCGCCACTGTCCAGCGCGTAGTTCATTGTTGTTTTCCGAAGAGGGAATTTCGTCTGTTGGGATGCAGCGCCACTGTCCAGCGCGTAGTTGAAGAGATTCATTGTTGTTTTCCGAAGAGGGAATTTCGTCTGTTGGGATGCAGGGCCACTGTCCAGCGCGTAGTTGAAAAGATTCATTGTTGTTTTCCGAAGAGGGAATTTCGTCTGTTGGGATGCAGCGCCACTGTCCAGCACGTAGTTGAAGAGATTCATTGTTGTTTTCCGAAGAGGGAATTTCGTCTGTTGGGATGCAGGGCCACTGTCCAGCGCGTAGTTGAAGAGATTCATTGTTGTTTTCCGAAGAGGGAATTTCGTCTGTTGGGATGCAGGGCCACTGTCCAGCGCGTAGTTGAAGAGATTCATTGTTGTTTTCCGAAGAGGGAATTTCGTCTGTTGGGATGCAGCGCCACTGTCCAGCGCGTAGTTGAAGAGATTCATTGTTGTTTTCCGAAGAGGGAATTTCGTCTGTTGGGATGCAGGGCCACTGTCCAGCGCGTAGTTGAAGAGATTCATTGTTGTTTTCCGAAGAGGGAATTTCTTCTGTTGGGATGCAGGGCCACTGTCCAGCGCGTAGTTGAAGAGATTCATTGTTGTTTTCCGAAGAGGGAATTTCGTCTGTTGGGATGCAGGGCCACTGTCCAGCGCGTAGTTGAAGAGATTCATTGTTGTTTTCCGAAGAGGGAATTTCGTCTGTTGGGATGCAGGGCCACTGTCCAGCGCGTAGTTGAAGAGATTCATTGTTGTTTTCCGAAGAGGGAATTTCGTCTGTTGGGATGCAAATATGATCCGGTGGTTCGGCTCCTGCGTTCCAGTCCTCGGGAGTGCTTGAATGCACTTCGTTTGATGACTCGTTGGAATGCAGATAACATTTTTTTTTTCTGTTTATTGTCAACTCGAGATGAAATCAGAATGTTAAGTACTTGTTGTGGTTCTGTAGAGTTGTTGACATACGTTTTTCAGGACGTAGGCTACCGATTGAGGACACGGCGGACGGTCTGTTGCGTTTTGCCGACTCAGTCGACTGGTCACTTGCCGTATAACTCTGATGCACGACGCCTAAGAGAGCCATACCTGTAGCTCGACTATTCTCCGTCCACTGTAAGAACGAACGTCATAAAATCAAAGCCACGTGACTTACAAGTTCCTTTCTTGTGCGAGTTCTAACTGCACGGCTCTTCGATATAAGGTTTCATAACTTAAATATAGTAGTAGCTACGTGTAGTGGTGTGGCTTCATCACATGCACTGTACGTGCAAGATTTCTGCACAGAACGATTTCTCACAAGCCACGTTTCTTTACATTGACTTCGTTGTTAGAACTGACAGGGAATAGGTAGTAAAATACTCGTCGAGTGGTCGACCCACGGTCTCGACACAGAAAGTACGGCGTTCGAGCCCCGACCTGCGAATGGGCAGCATTGTCATTCATTCTCGTCATCGCGTTTTGCGTAGAGATCGAAAAGTGACGTATATATTTTACAAATATATTCGGTTAATGGTTTTGTTAGATCTAATGTATACCGTACGCGACTCGTAACGTATTTGTAAAGTAAATTGAGATACGCTGAGTCCCATCGCCGCTGTTTTCTGGCTTTAAGAGATTGGAGCCCGGTACTTCTTTTCATGTAGCTCCCCAATTGTCCTCACGACGCTGGATCAACGCCGACATTTTGAGCCCGGAACCGCTCGCACCAAAGGTGAGAGCGCTAACCATTTATGCAGGAGCCACGTTGATATAAAATTGTTTTCTTCTTTATTCAGGATTTTTCAAAGATATAAAAAAAAATACAGGCGACAACTTTTTTTTTTTTAGATGAAAGAGATTGAAGTTGTAGGTTGTGTGTCATCATGCACGCACCGTTGTAAGTACACGTTAACCACCATGCTATCTGGAAGGCCTCGTAAGAGCAAACACTATCAGAGGATTTAGAGGAATGTGATTGTCACGAGGTAAGCTGACTAACAGCAAACTAAGGATACCGAAGGAATTCCCCGGGTCGAAGTACATTTCCGATACGGGAGGAATTCCAAAATATGTTTACCCGTGTCGGGGAGGCAATGGGGACAAGATTGACAGAAATGTTATTTTGTATACAAAAATATATGTAATATCTGCCCTTCCTAAGAGACATCTCCAACCCAAAGTCGGCATCAATGGTCCAAAGATTGTCCAATAAAGTGATATCAAAGAGATAGTCGTCTGTTGATTTGATTTGATTGATTTGGTTTATTATACTTCGCTTTTCTGACACTTTTGGCTCATCGCATAAGATGAGGATGATGATGAAGTTGATGAAGGGACACTCACAAAGAACACCAATGCCCAGGTCAGGATTCGAACCCGCCCCCGGCGTTGTGTCGCGGCGTGATAACCATTCCGGCACGGTCGGTCTGTGCTTGTGCATTTTTAAGAGTAAAGATATCATACGGATTTTCTTCAGAATCGCCAAAATTTATGTTTGACACCAAACTAAAACTTTGCGACTGTTAAATTTCTGACATGTCTACAGAGTACCAAAAGGATAGGAAGGAGAAATATCAAATGTTCCTTTTTGACGTCGCTGTTGCTTCAGTTTGTTAACTGTGAAGATAAAAGCCTTACGTGCGTGATCCTGTCGTGCTCTCGAACCCTGGACCAGAAGATCAGTATCGTCATTTGTGCGTAGTAGTAAAAATTTCCAATTAAAAATCGCCACAGGCATTTTCGTGCTCAAAATCTATGCACACTGTAATGAGACCATTAATGAATGAGCGAATTTTAGAACCTCCCGCCGGGCACCAAAGGCGAGAACGTTAACCATTCGGCTACGTGAGTGCTCGAACAAGAGATATCAACATACAACTTATACTTGGTCTCTGTAGGAATAGGTTTTCAACTTCAACCCGGTTTCCTTTTTGCGATTATTTTTTTCTCAGCATCTCATTCTTTAGCTGCCCGTAGACTGTAACTACGATTAACTAACTACATATATTCGATTCTCAAATTTATGCAAAATACACAAACAATTAATATAACACATGTGAATATCTAATTTATGATTTCCTATTTTGAAACTTTATAATCCACGATTTGTTATATGATAATTTCTAATTGATGAAGAGAAGACTAGCTGATGATTCACTAAACGAGAGTATATGTAATTGTCGATTCAGTAAACTAGAATATCTCAGGGAAGATTCAATAAACAAGAATATAATGGACTACTGTCTAAACGAGAATATCTAATTGACTATTCACTACAGATTTAATCTAATGGACATTCACCAAACAAGAATATCTAACTAACGATTCACTTAGCGAGACCATCTAATTGGTATTCACTAAATCAGAAAAAACAACTAACGTTTCATTAAACGAGAATATCTAACTCACGATTCTCTAAACAAGAATATATAATTGACGATTCACTAAACGAGAATATTTGACGATTCACTGACCTAGAATATCTAACTGACAATTTACTAAACGAGAATATATCTCAATATTCACTAAACAAGAATATCTAACTAACGATTCACTGAACTAGAATATCTAACTGACAATTTACTAAACGAGAATATCTCTGAATATTCACTAAACAAGAATATCTATCTGACGATTCAATAAACGAGAATATACAATTGACGATTCACTAAACGACAAATCTTAATTGATGGATCACGAAACGAGAATACCTAAATGACGATTCTCTGAACGAGAATATCTAATGGACTTTTTTTTTTCCACCATACATACCACGTTTATATAAACGAGAGCATATGTACGATTTGCTAAATTGGCATATCTAATGGAGGAGTGCCTAAACGGAATTATCAAATTCACTATTTTATATACCTGGAGCCTTCAGTTCATAATTCGCACCATTCTCAATTCGATATGTATAGATCCATCGGTGGTAGGATCTCAAGTAAGCGACAGATGTTTATTTTTTCTATCTCGGATACTTTGTATTTGTATTATTTAGCGTCGCTTTTCTGCCACTTTTGGCTAATCGCGACGATGAGGATGAATGATGAACTTAATGAAGATGTCTGCGCGGGTTTTCGAAAATGAAAGTCTTTCACCGCTCGGCCACCTATTCTTGTACGTGGCTTTCCTGCCACCTGAACGGCGAAGAGGATGAATGCCTAATGGGGACAAACATAATGTCTTACTAAGAGTTCGAATCTGTTGCCTCTGGCTTCGTAGCATATTACGCTGACCACTCCTCCACGGAAGCCAGCGGAACTTCCTTGTGTCTGTTGCTGCAGGTGTATGTATCATCAATTCATCATTAATATTAATAAGAAATTAGAAAACCGACGAAAAATAACCGACCAGGGTAAGAAAGCCAATTTGTCGCATAGATTATAGCTAGTGTTGCCCACGGGACGAGACGGGACAGGCTTTTAAAAATTCGAGACGAGACGAGATTGATCATGTGTTCCGAGACAAACGAATATTTTCGAGACGATACAGCATTTCCACGAGACGAGACAGGCCAAAGTCTCGTCTCGTGGGCAACACTAATTATAGCATCTAGGACAGTGGTTCCCAACCTTTGTGAGCCCGCGACCCGGTAAATTAGTTTTTTAAAAGTCTATGCCCCTGCCCAATACCTTTCTAATTCTTTAAACTTTGTATGCTAATTAATAAATATCCTTGAAATTTAATATAAATAAATAAGTTATGCCGTAATCATGAGAGAGTATTAGTTCGATTAGCTATGGGTAGGTTTGTTGAAAATTTGTTTTAAATTAGTTGGAATATATTTTAGTTTCCTCTGGCCAATGGCATTATTATATTAATCTGGTAAGTGCTGATTCATTGCCATGTTCCATTTTGGATACCGGAAAAATCCAATTAAGCAGAATATTTCCACTTCATTATATTTGTTAATGAAAATTGCTTCGCAAACTAAATTTACCGCATTGGTGCACGTCCGTGAACCTCGAAATTTAGAGACAGTAAACAACGTACACTCAGCTTACATAATTTGACCCGTCATCAACACCGAAGCATTTTCTGTTTCGGCTCTAACTCTTTTTTTTGCTTTATTCGCTTTTTGTGCAATTTTTTTGGCTAATTTGCGAATATGGTGATGAGTGATGATATGATGAAATTGATGAATGGACACTCGCAGACATCCATGCCCAAGCCGGGATTGGAACCCGCGTCGTAACGCGATGAGCTAACCACTCCGCCAAGGGGGCTGGCGGCCCTAAATCGAGAAGGTATTAATTCAAATTTCTGGAATGCACAGGTGACAGTTGCCTCTCAGGAGCTTTGCTTGTCGGGAGATGATTTAGTCTTATCGCTGGTGAACTCAAAACGAATACTTTATCTACCCAGTTGGTTTGCCAGCTCAGGCTGCAAGTCTGAAACTTCACGCGGTGCGTGTATTGGTCGAAGGTTTTGTGTTCGACTAACAGTCTGGGCAAGGATGGTCCTTTGTGCATTGTAACTTTTCGACAGTGACACCGTAAAAATCTACTGACAGCTTCGTAAATTGATATCAAATAAAAATTTGCGAATTCTATAATTACAGAAATACTTGGTGGCAGTATTTTTACCGGAAACAAAAGAAAACTTTGAATCCAACTTCTAAATTACGAATTCCGCTGACGACAAATAATTTAAAATGTATCGTAGAACTGTTTTGAAACATTTGTTACTATCTTGAGGGTTGCAGATTGATACTAAAATGTAAAATAATGTGCCTAAAAGTATATAAAGGTTCATGTTCAAGTAGCAACGGGTTTGTAATTATAAGTAATTATCAAGTTTACTGCGCCACGACAACCCTTTGAGGAGGCTGCAAAGCCATTTTTTGTTATGTAACGTGTGATCGCCGCTGTTATCTACACTGTAAGAATTGACAAAGACCGTCAATTTTCTCCGCCATCTAAATACGGCAAGAAAATAAACATGACAGTTTTCCAGATATTAACGACCATTACATAGATTAATTATTGTAACTTTTATATGATGCATGCAACTGAAATTTATGATCATTATAGATGGTAAAATATCCAAATTTCAAATTAAAGAAACGGTTGCGTCCGTTTGTTACAAATTTAACAGGCGGACTTGAGTTTTAACGGTAGAATATTCTAAATGTTGCGGTAACTTGTGAAAGAGGTGTTTTGCTACATCGAATAGGAAAAGCAACAATTGTTTTACATTCCTGAAACAAAAATGAAGATTTCTGACGCATTATTAATCGCAGAAATTTGCGAATTTTATAATTTGTGTTAAGGTATAAAAATACTCGGTCGCTGTTCGCTGATTTCGAACCCGGATCATTTTGTGCGCGTTTCCATTCCGGAATTGATCCACGAAACTTTTTGTAAAGGATTTAATTGCGTGATCACGGAGGGGGGCTGGAACAGGGGTTCCCGAGGTTCGAATGGAATCTTGGGTATTCGGCTTCAGCATCCCCGTAAGCGCCTCTGCAATGTCTAGACAGCGGCGCTCTTGCAATACGTCATATTCGCAAATAGGTCGCAGATAACGTAACAACGGCGAAAGTCTTGGTTTTTTCCTCCCCCTAAGATACCTAAGTTCGGTTGTCCTTACTTTTTTACCTATTTGAAACACCAATTCCCTTGTTTTTATTGGTTTTGCGTTACTTCTCCGCCGCTTTTGGCTAGTCGTGGCGATGAGGATGGGATTCGAACCCGGAATCTTCTGTGAGGAGACCGTGAGTGGACCACTCAACGTGCACGGCATCTACGAGTCGTTTTTCTTTGTTGTAAAAAAAAAAAAATAGTTCGCGTTTTAAACATGGATTCAAGTTCTTTCGAGGTTAGTTCGCCTTAGCAAGCGCACACAGTTCGAAATCCATTTTGGTGCTTCAGCGACACATTTGGACATCTAATTTTGGTTTATTTGAAATTCCCTCCCAACTGATTCAGTTTATGCGTTGTAATATGTTACTCTAGTAAAAAAAAATATATTATTTGTGTCAATTTACATGCTTTGAGTTTTAGGTGTTTTTTTTTTTTTGTTTTTTTCCTCGTTTCGAATAATCACTCTAATTATATGGAATTTCGAGAAAAATAGGATATGCGAGACAGTGTGCAATTTTACCAAAATTATCCCGAATTATTCTAGAAGGATTTGTGAATAGTTATTACTTTTTCAACTATCATTGTGGCTCCTCGAAACTACGCAGTTTTTCATATCACTGGTTTAGCAGCATCTACGATTCAGAATTGTGTGTTTGTTCGAAGATTTTCTTTAAAAATCTTCGTTTAAACACAAATTTCTAAATATAGTTCGTTTGTGTTCACAGAACATGGTTTTGTTCGTAGAATTTTCAGTAATGTAAGAAGTAGTGGAAATATTTTAATAACTTGTGGGTGTACATTTGTTGGTGTTGTTGATTTGGTGTTTTAGTCCACTTTATGCACAGTAAGGCTAATCGGGACTGGACCTACAGTTTAAAGTGGGATCCGAACCACTATGAGCCTCCACCGGGTATCGGGTGCACATTTGTTGTTTTTTGTTGGAAAATAATAAGAAATGTTAATAAAACAACAAATATACACCCATAGTTTCTTAAAAATACTCCCACTAGTTTGTAAATTACATATAAATTCTTGGAACAAGTTTAGGTAAGTTTTATGATTGTGTGTTTGTTAGAATTTAAAATGTTACTTTTCATTGCAACTTTCTCTTTGAGTTTTCTTCCTTTGAGGTAAATTACAACCTGGCCTCAGTAAAGCTATTTCAAAACTGGCCTTTTCTCCTCTATTTTCAAATACTTGACATGGCACTGCCCAGGAGGGCAAATAAATATGACATAATTTGTTCCTTGCGTGTTTTCTTCCTTGTGCTAATTTGTTTTCTCACACTTGGTTCTCTTCCCCCCCACTTTTATCTTCATTTTGTCCTGTTGTCTGCATCTCGCGTTGTAATTACGTTGTAACCACATCCGGTGCTTGTAAATACTTTTCTTTTACAAGCCGTACGAAATAAGACACAACCCTTTTTTTTTGTCATGGTTTGTGAACAGCGTGCTTTTTCTTTTGTTTTGGGTATGCACGCCGGTCATGTGCAGTTTGCTCCCGTTACACATACAGACAGTACTAAGAAGCTCATGTGCGTAATGGCTATAATTACTGGTTTTCGTATCTTTTTAATTTTTCTCGCGCGGTGCTAAATTTTGCGATCGCACGCTTGCGGCGCAATTTTTTTTGCACGCGTTTTTCCCCGTCGCAGTTTCCGTATTTTTTAAATATAAAAATAAGATAAAGTGCGAAGATTCTTAATTTGGTTGACGTGCTGTCGGCGGGGATTCGATTTCGAAATATGCAAAGTCGCTCGCGGCCGCCATTTTGCAGATTACAGGGTCCCCCCCTCCCCGTCCTTGCAGTACCGCCCCTCCCCTCGGTACGTAAGGCCTACAGTCGCGCTCGCCTTATGCGCACGGACTACTTTCCAAGTCCTGATCGGGCAAAAGGGCTCGAAAATGGGTCGGGATCGTGCCCAACGTCGAGAACGGGTCCTTTCCGAATTTTTGAGCCCCTTTCCGCACACTTTGAGCCGCCCGAAATGTCTTTTTTGCGGTTCTGAAATCTTTGACAAGGTCGCGCCTCTGCCTGGCATGGCTGTGCCCGTATGACGTGTGCTTCTCGCCAGTCGCCATAGCATCTTGCCACACGGGCGTGATATCTCCTGAAGCTTTGCATCTCAAGATGTTTTCCTTCATCCCCCAGCATCGTCTTGGCGTCCCTTAACAGCCCTGCGGTTCCATCTGGAAAGGGTGAAATGGTGGACGGATTCTCCGCACAGCTTCCTCCGACCGTCCGATCCAGGTAAGATTTTTTTTTTCCTCCATTTACTCTCGCTCCGCATCTCTGCAACATCTCGAGGTCGGCCGACTTTAAATGCCCCGTCTGGACCGATTTTCAGATGAAAACACGCGAAAAGCATCTTTGTGGCCGCTTTCCGTGAACTTTTATGAAATCGAAAATTCGCGACGGTGTAAAATTTTCGTTTCGCGAAGGAACCGTTCCGATACTCCATCTGGTTGATGTTTTGCGGGAATTTTTTTGTTTTCGTTTTTACTTATTGCGTCGTGCGCCATTTAAAGGGCCAGAGGGCCCGTTTCGCATGCATCGTACGGAATAGGTTATATTACGACGCAACGGACAAAAGTGACACCTTAGCTCCGTAAAACACCGCCCTATTATATTATTTACTATTATTCATATATTATTTGTATTTTATAGCTATTACATATCAAAATTGTACTTTATTTACATTTTCCTACCCCGCTCTTTTCGTCTGTAATACTCCCCTCCCATTTTATGTGCAAATATTTTCTGTCGGGCCTATATTTTGCTATAATTTCAAAGTAAATTTGCCGAAGTATATATATATATATTTGAGTTCCACTCATTCACAAAACTTTCATATTTACAAATTTTGCAAATAACACAATGGCAGGTCCTCAATGTAGTTAATTGATTATGCCACTGCTGTTTTCTTGTCAAGACTTGCGTAAGTATTTGAAGCAATAGAATATTAACGACATTAATTTTAATTTTGTAAATATTTTAACCTAATGCTTATTTCGTTACTAAAAGAGTTCATATAAGTAAATATTATCCATTTGAAATTATTGGGCAGGGATATTTTAGTGGAAAAGGATTAATGCGTTGCATTTTTATTTTTTTTAGGAAGTCTGGTGCAAAGCAACACCAACCCTAACAAATGCTCAAGTTTATTGTAACAGAATACTCCTAATGCGGTATTGTCGTTCAGCACCATTTGGTGTACAATTGACTGTCGGACAACACCTTTACCAGACTTGCGGCAGAAAAGTCGTTTTCAGAAAATTCCCCCTCCTTTCGGGAAACCTCTTCAAAATTCCAAATTGGAAAGATCAACACCTGCTTAGAATCCTTTCGCACCTTACACGAGCTTGGTAGAAAAATACAAGGAATAACTCTAAAATCTCCTCTATCTCATTTCTTGCACATAGAACAGGAGGAAACTACTCCTATACAAATGTTCTACAGGTCTAGTATGACCTAAACCAATTCGCGGTATAAAAATTAAACAATATCGTGAAGAAATTGAAGAAAGAAATCCAAGAACGCATTTATTTATGTAGTCCCAAAAAAGGACATTGTTTGATCAGTTCTTTAATTATTACCTCAAAATTTACTGACCATTTTATAACTTGTTTTGACTTCTTCAGTTATTTTAGCAACACGCTTCTTCATGCTCTTTCATAGATATAAAAAAAGTTGCAATAAGAAACACCACTAAAACACCACTATAAATTCATTAAGAATAATTATTCACTTCAATGTGTCATAAGTTGCATTTTCCCCAAAATAATTGTATTACACACAGAACCCAAAACGTGTCAGTTGACACATATATTTTGATTTCAGTAACACGCTAACGTGCATAAAGTGCAAATGATGCACCTTTTTAGTGTCAAAATACACATTGGAATGTATTAAAGGGTATTTTTATGAGATGAAGTTCCGTGTGATGCACTAAAATGCATCAATGTGGAAGATCAGACAAGATCATTTCACTTTTAATGCATCAATTGACACAGCTAAATGTGTAATTTTCTTATCTTCGAAATTATCTTGTCTGATCTTCCAAATTGATGCATTTTAGTGCATCACACGGAACTAAATCTCATAAAAATATCCTTTAATAAATTCCAATGTGTATTTTGACACACTAAAAGGTGCATCATTTGCAGTTTTTGCACGTTAACGTGTTATTGAAATCAAAATATATATGTGTCAATTGACACGTTTTGGGTTCTGTGTGTATGTATTGTACATATTATTAGTACATAGTTAGTCATTTCTTATTTTAATGTCGGGTACAATTTAAGTAATTAGTAATCACTAGTTACTAACAATGGGGGTGAGTAGGGGGAGTTGTCGCCCCCCACTTTTTGCCAGGTTTTGTCCCCACACTATGGCTTCTTAATGCTAGGCCCTACCAAGAGAATGTAAACTCCAGTTGTGGCATGCAATCTCCGTTATACTGGTTACTGATGGAAATTCTCAGCTGGAGCGATGCTTCGTCGAATTTGAGAATAAGAAGGGGGACAGTGCAGCAGGTGGGTGATGCTTTATGAAAATGGGGTGTTCTCCCCACTTCGAACATTGAGTTTTAGGCAAGATAATCATGCAATTTTAAATGTTGCCGTTGGAAACCCTGTGACATTACTTGGTGATACGGCGAAAGTATGAACTTTCGTTTAGTCCTCCAGTGTAAAAGTTTGACAAACTCTTGTTCTAAAGCATTCAACAGAATGTTAATTTTCCTAGATAGTACATGGGTCATTCCATGCCAAACCATCCAATGGTGGTTGCATTATCATTTTAGAAAGAAATCATTTTTAGTACATAGGTTTGTACATGTTTCTAGATATCAAAACCAATGTTCAAAAAAAATTTATTGTCTTTAGTTCTCCTGGGGCAGCCATTTTTCCAACATGGCGCATGGCTTTTTTTTTTGCTCATGAAGCAGTATACAGAAACCTTTATATCGCAAAAACCATTAAAGCTAGAGACCTGAAACAAAATTCATTTTGTAGCTAATGAAGTATACTTCCTATGATATTCAGGTATGTTTGGCTTGAAATTGCATCGTAAGTACGAAAATTATATTGGAAAATGGGGTAACAATAGTTAAAAAAAATTGCATTTTTAAGCCCGATTTTTTTAATGAAGGGGTTTAGTCTTACGGCAACTGGAAGCAATCACGAATGTCTCGAGAGCAAGCCACAAGAAGATGCGCGCGAATGTTTCTCAACCGCCGGACCCTGATGTCAACTATACCGGACCGCCAGAGGTTCTTCTAAAGTTGATGACTTGCAGGCCTAGCTGGTAATCACCTGGAAAGATAGCATTTCGTTCGGGGTTCACCAGCGATAAGAGCAACTTCTCTCTCGCTAGTGCTGCTGAGCGATCAAACTAACTAACCAGGGAGCGCGTTGTTTCTCGCCTCTAAATTTGGAGGTTGCACCACTGTCAATTTAGTTAGCACAGCAATTTTCATTAACAAATTTATTGAAGTGGAAATGTTCTGATTATTTGTAATTTTCCCGGTGGTCGAAATTAAACATGCTAATCAAATTAATTTAATGTTATTGATCAGAGGAAACTAGAAGATTCTATTAACTCAATCGTTGTCAAGTAATTTAAACCAAATTTTATACTTGTCAACAAGTCTGGACATAATGTATTTATTAATATTAAATTTCAAAGATACATGTTAATGAACATAAAGTGTGAAAGCTATTTACGAGTAAAATTGTTGGAATCGGGGCTTTTAAAAAACGCATCGCCTTTAAAAAAAACGAATTTACCGGGCCACGGGCTTAAGAAGATTGAGAACCACCACACTAAGAAATACTTCACAGATGTAGTACTTCAGAGTTTTTGAAAAGAGGGTTTTTTGATAACGATTCTCTTGCCGCGAGGATAAAGTCCGTTGTGCCAATTGGCAATTGTAACAAACTTTTCGCAAAATATACAATCATAATTGAACGCTGGGAGTGCCTTTAGTTCATATGTGAGGAGTCGAACCTAGTACCTTCTCACCCCAGTGTAAGTAGTGGCTAGTAAAATATTATTATTTTTTTTTTGAGAATGAAACTGTTTCTTGAACTGCGAGTATGCGATGGAAAGCGTTCATTGCCTGTCTTGTGAAATTTACGAGTCGCTGTTGTGTTTTTACAGCGGAAATTACATCGTTCGCTTTCAGTAATGTTTAAAAGGGGGGGGGGGGTGAATCGAGACAATGTAACTAAATGTGCAACATCATAGTTTGCCACACGGCAGCTTGTGCACGGACTGTGTCCAATAGTAAATTGCAAGCTGAATCCTGAAACCTGTGCGCACAGGCTTTGCCTAGGATTTTCGTAAACCCACACCATGCTCATGCAGACTATTCGGTTGATTTGTTTCATTCCACTTCGCTTCTTGTGCCACACTTGTGGTTAATTTGCGAAGATCGGGACGATATGATGAAATTGATGAATGGACACTCACAAACATCCATGCCCAGGCCAGAATTCGAACCCGGGACCCCTGGCGTCGTAGCGCGATGTGCTAACCACTACGCCACGGGGGCCGGTGCAGACTAATCGGGACTGGGGTTACAGTTTGAAGTATAGGATCCGAACCACTCTTGTGCCTCCACCGGGTATCGAACCCGTGACTCTCTGATTACAAGGCGACATCGTTATCACCACGCTATCGGAGAGCTCCACGTAAAGGTTTAAATGAACCAGAAAATGAGAGGTATCTTTAGTTAGTATTGTGTCACCGAAGTTACATCAGTAGTTGTAATGTTTAAAGAGGAAAGAGGAGACGTTGAAAATTTGATTTGATCTGAAAGACTAAAAACTCTCTATTTGATTAGCCGTAACTTGAAGTTCATGCGTTATTTTTTCTCCATAAGGTATACATGGGATTCTGAAAACATTATTCATCATACTTTTCAAACATCGTCTCCAGCTTAATAATCAACTTGAAAAACCGCTTCCACTTGCAAGCGAGAAAGAAATGTATACTCTCTTGCATAACCTTGTTTTATTTCAGTAGCAGTGCCCATTCCGGCGATATTGAAATAAAAGCGAGACAGTCACACTTCGCCTTAAATTTAAAACATATTCCCCCTACCTTAAACTTGTATTTGTAAAATTCATTTTTGCATCGTTGCGTAACTGCAAACGGCGAGGATGATAAGGCTGGTGTCAGGCTTCGAACCAGAAACCTTAGCATGCGAGATCGGCACTGATACAGTATTCCCTAGAACAGAACATATTACTAAGAAATGGAGAAAAACAGTTTTATTTTTTACATACAAACACACCGGCAACCAACGATGCGATGCGAACATACACATTCGTGCCTCCACTGTAGGTTCCGGGTTCGAGTCGCAGCCTCGTCATAGCTGTTTATAAGTGCCTCTTCTAATCTTTATTCCTCATCATCACCAAAAATGGTTCAGTTGATTTTTTTTTTTACCCATATGTAACTCATTGCCTTTTTTGTGTAAAGTAACCCGAACGCATTACTTTTGGGAGCGAGAGGATGTAACCAGAGTCGCGGGGTAGTAAGGCGTTACCGAAATTACATGAGTAATTGTATCGGTACTTTGTTACTTTGCTTGCATTACCTTGATAAATTCAGAACTAGAGGATTTATTTTACCTCGAAGAAACTTGGCTATTATGTTGTTTAATTTTATGCGCATAAACTATAAAGTTACGTTGCGGAAAGCATGCTCTACAGAGAACAGATGCGTTTCTATTTAGTCATATAAGTTGTCTTTCTGCCACTTTTCGCTAATAGCGACGATGAAGATGAGTGATGATGATTGGATGAAACTGATGGACAACCATGCCCAGGCCGGGACTCGAATCCTGGAACTCGTGTCAAAGTAAATATGATACATGTGTAAACAATGAAGTGAACTCTAAAGAGAAATATAGTTTCTTCAGGAGCGTATATTCTAGGCGAAGCCTGAAGTCTAGAGAATAAAATACAGGAGAAGAATCGATCGGAAATTGTAAATAATATTATTCATATCAGTGAGATGATATGCTGATTCTGGAGTTGGCAACCTGTTTTCTTATGAGTCGGCAACCTGTTTTCTTATGAGTCGGCAACCTGTTTTCTTATGAGTCGGCAACCTGATTTCCTATGAGTCGGCAACCTGATTTCCTATGAGTCGGCAACCTGATTTCCTGAGTCGGCAACCTGATTTCCTATGAGTCGGCAACCTGATTTCCTATGAGTCGGCAACCTGATTTCCTATGAGTAGGCAACCTGATTTCCTATGAGTAGGCAACCTGATTTCTATTCATAGCCTAGGACCACGTGACATAGTGATATAGCCCAGATCTTGAACTCCGTATACGCCACTGAGTTTCATGTTTTCATTGTTACTGCCATATGTTATCATATTTTCATGTGAAGGATTTGTAACACCACCACTAGAGGTTAGAACAATAATATTTTTGAACGACCACGACGCTGCAAATGTTATAACCAACGAGTGAAAGACTGTAGGCCCATTGCCCCAATAGAAGCATTCCTGAATAATTTTTTAAAGAACGTAAAGGCCTTTGAAGAGTTTGAGAAGACATTGCCCAGTTATATGCGTCGAGTACGCCAGAATCACACTGTTGCCAGACGATCCTCTGGTCACCCTAGCGGCATCTGAAGGAACAAACGAACGGGTAATAAACACGGCCACATTCCATTCCTGCTTGGTTCCCCCCCACAAGTCACTGGGGCAGCCGCACAAATATGTCTGTGGAAAGGTTTCTCTCCTCTTCCAGCATGTTAGAGTAGGTCCACACCATCACCGTTCCATGGAGTTTGCTCCTTCGCTTCATGCATTCGCCATTCCTCATCATCGTCGCTATTCATATGAAGGGGTAGAAATGCGACGTAAATGGTACCAATATATATTTTCTTTAAAAAAAATTGTATGTTTTTCCGCAAAGGCCAAGGACGTCTTGCCCCCCGAAAGATTTACCAAGTACTAAATTATAATAATGAAAATGTACTTTCCAGCATAATACTGTACTCGATTGTACTATAATCGGTGGATATTTATTTCGTATGAACTTGGAAGGCAAGGGTTATCATTAGGGCCCGGAACTTTATGTCCTATAAAACTGTAAAATATGTATGTAATTATATCATATAAATTCGAAAATATGTCATGAAAAATTACAAATATGTCAGAAAAATGCAGAAATATTCCCAGTAAAGTCAAAAATATGTACAGCAGTAATCTCGAATTTCTCCCATACCCGATAGAGTAGAGTAGGGGCTGTAATGTACCGAATGTTATTTTTACTTTTGAATAATTTTTGTGAAAAGCGAAAAAGACAAAGAAATGAGAACGAAACTTTTTTACTTCCCGTGCAACAATGAGAGAGAACATTTTTCCTCAATAATGTTTGCATGGCTATCAATTGTCGGCGGGATAAAAGAAGTGGGGTATTATTGTTCTGTACTACGAAAAGACGGCACCTTTCTTCCTCCGTAATTTCCATATCCTGCCATCGACAATATGAACTATCCGTTGTGCTAAAGCTACGAAGAAAAAAATATGAAATAACCGATTATGTGCGAGAGAATTACGAAATTATACAGAAATATGTCTTATTACAACAAAATTGAAGAAATATGTTGTAAAAACGCGAAATTGGTGAAATATGTCAAAATATGCCTTGTCAAGTTTGTCTATTTCGGCTGATTTTCATCAGATATGTAAAGATCTCACCCCAGTATTAGATCCGAAGCCAAATGAAAAATATGTTATAACAAAGTCCCGGTACCTATATCATTATATTAATTATTATTTGGATCACACTGCTTTGAAGGACAAAAATGTGCACATTTTTACTAAATATAATAAGTCTGACAAAATGATGGCGTACTTCTATATTGTCTGCTAAATGGGAATATACGTTGTAGGTTCTACTAAATTAAACTCCGGGACGAAACAGCATTTCAGAGCCAAGCGCGTGAGGTGTAAGAGCAAGGCACTGGCGCGTTGGCTATATAAGTTTGTGATGGTCCTTTCGTGCATCTCATTTCATCACCATTCATCCTCATCTTCGCGCGATTTTTTTTTTTTTTTTTTTTTTTTTTTTTTTTTTTTTTTTTTTTTTTTTTTTTTTTTTTTTTTTTTTTTTTTTGGCTTTCGTGACCGCAGTCCACTAACTTGCTTTTCAAGTAGCTTCCCGATTGCAGGGTTGTTCAAGGTCTAATGGGTTGTATTGGGTACCGTAAGAGGACTGGAACTTTTTTTTTTTCTCGCACAATTTTAATTCGGTCCAAGTTGAGTATTGTTTCATTTCAATGCCGAACTTGGGACAGTATTTAAATTGATCCGGAAGAAGAAATGGTTTCGGTACCGTACCGAAATACTTTAATTATAAAAAGGTTCTTTACGGTCCAGAACCCATTTGCGCTTTCTGATTTTTTTTTAAATACCCTGTCCAATAGTCCTCACGTAATTTGAGACAACACTGAAATTTTGGAGCCTCGGAACTCTGGGACCGCTCACACCAAAGTTATAATCACAACCATTCGGATATCGGGAGCTTTAGCGATTTCATAACAACGGCAAATATCCCGATTGTATTATGCTCGTGGAAACATAGCGATGAAGGGCATGTGTAATTTTATGTTGTCAAGTAACCATGGCAACGGGACTATCAAGTTTGGGCCGAATAATGGAGGATAATGTGCAGGGATGACACGATGGAACTGAATACCGGAAGTTTTTCTTTTCTTTTTCTGGGTGGCATCTTCAAGGTCTCTTTCAAGAATGTCTAGTTTTCTAAAAGCGACTCTATCCAAAATTCCGGAAGATTCGATCTCGTCGGAATTTCCTCCTTTCACTTTTGTCTACTTATTAGTGTGATGGAAAGTAGTTTCGACGCCACGGAACTATTGAAAATATTCAAACAACCGCGAGTGTAATCTGTAAGAAGAATTTCCTGAATGTTCTAAGGGAATTCTAAACGGTTTCCCCCCAGTTAACGGCGCCAGAAAATATAGGGTGCGGAGCAGAGGAGAACGAATATTTGCACTGAAAGAGCATTCGTTTACCTGGTTTTTCTTACTTGCGGGGGGGGGGGGATAGAGGCGCGGACTGGTCGAGAATCGTATTAGGTCGAGAAATACGGTCTGTATTGGATAAGAAACCTTTTCGAGCAGGCCTCATCTCCAGGAAGCAACTCGGGGCAAGCCCCGGCACGTAGCGACCTGTTGGTTGAGATAAGTCAAGGCAAATGGATATCTAAAACTTTTCCTACTCCCACAAAAATAGGCAACAGTTAGGCTGGAAAGTTCATACGAACTAACCGATCACTGATAGACTTAAATACGGTCTGTATTAGGGAGATGTCACACCTAAATGACGAGCACTGTCTGTATTAGGGAGATGTCACACCTAAATGACAAGCAACAGGGTTGGGAACGCACCAATATACAACGTTTCATACCGTAGCAGCATACACTGCACAAGCCCGCATTCTTTTGCAAAAGTCTTCAGGCGACACGCGTGCGCTTCGGTGTGAAATGTCCCTAAGAAGAGAAGACTGATTACGACTCTATTGGAGCTTTGACCGACGCTAGGACATTTGTTTTCGAATTTCTCTTTCCTTTCGGAAAACCGTTATGATATTCCAAAATCTGAAAAGTTGCATATGCTTAGAATTCACGTGATTTTTCATAAGGTTTGCTTTCGTTTTGCCTAGATATTATCAATAGTTTCGTGGCTAAACAAGTCTATTAAAGTATTTAATAGACAACAGCAAACCTCACAACGATTCACATGACTGCTCTAGAAGGAATTCAATGAATATGCAAATTTCAGATTTTGGAATATCATAGCGTTTTTTTCGAAATTTGGAAGAAAAAAAAACTGCCCTGGCGTCCAACCGAGCCTTGTAGTGAATTATGTAATATTTAGGTAGACATGATGGCAGTGCGACTTCCCTTCAACCCTTGCTTCCCTTTTCTGGTCTCTAGATTAAATTCGTGAGCAACAAGTCGAACTGTAACACCACAAGTTTTTTTTTATTACTTTTATTGCAGAAGAACACTAATTAAAGCTCTATTGAGACAACAAGTTCTAAAGATTACAATTCGCTCATTACATGATTTCACCGAAGGTTTTTTGATGAAAGATGTTCAGAAGAGACTGTCCCGTCTCGAGTATTTCCGGCAAGCTTTGTACCAAGATACGCCTAGTGGTTAGCCATAAAACATGTCTTTCGGTGTGCCCTTCCAGTCAGTGACTCTCGAGTTGCAACATAGGTGACGAAATTGTATCTGTCATGAGGGAAGCACGCTTTCTGCACGTGCGTGCATACTGTATAGCCATCCATCCCCCCAAGAAGCAAATCATCGTAATGCATGCATGTGTATGAATATGTGTATGGCTTCTAAGTGAAGGTATCTTTGTAATCAAAACCTTTACTGCATATTAAACCAGTACCTTTTTAAGGAATCACTAATTCTTAATGGCAATAAAGAAATAAATGGACGTTCTCCACAAAATTCTCCTCTTTAATTTGTCTCCTATTTTTCGGAACTTTTTGTCGATGTCGAGTTTTGTAATTGAGCCCCATTTCAAATTTCTTTTGCATTTACGTTTTGTGTGTATTTGCAACAACGAGGAAACTACAGTTTCAATATCATTGCAATTTTGGTATTTTTAAATATATATATTATTTACTGAGAACCAAAGTGTTTTTAATCGACCTCCGTGGCGGAGTGGTTAGCACAGCGCTCTGTCATGCGAGGGGTACCTTGTTTGAGTCCCGGCCTATAGGCATGGGCATTCTTTGTGTGTCTTCATCAATTCCATCATATCATCACTCATCCTCATTAGCCAAAAGTGGCGGAAAAGCGATGTAAAATTAAACAAAATCAATCAGCCAATCAACCAACCAATGTGTATTTATATGTTTATATATTATATATATATAAATATATATATATATATAATCTGTAACACCTTACATGTCAGAATATACAATAATTAGAAAGGTGTAAATATACAGGTATTCAAATTTCGAAAAGTTTTATATAGGTCTACTAATTAGCTGTTTTCCAACATTTGGTTTGTAAGTTTCCATTGTGTGTTTTTTATTTTATTTATTTATTTTTTATACTTTCAATATTTGCAATAACTAACAGTACATGTTTCAAAAGTTTACAAGTAAAATATGCTTGAGAAGGTAAAAATTAACTGAAAGCTTTGAGATATCTGATCCCATTGAACAAGATGGCTGGTAATGGTTCGCAAGGAGGGCAAACTTTGCACATTTTAGTTGCAAAATGTGTACAAAAAAGAAAAAAACCTTAAATTATCACTTCTTGATTTATAACCCATAAGAGAAAGAGAAATCTTTGGGTATTCAACTGTGGTACATTGGTCTTTCGACTCTTTAAGTGTAAAGGACAACGATTAGTAGAAAAAAGGGGATTCTGTTGGGAACAACAGAGTCCTTTTTACTGGCGTGATTATATGAAATATGATGGCACGACCTTTGATAGTCATTAAGTCCATTACGATTTGATAAACTC
The DNA here is from genome assembly GCF_977018435.1 of Lepisma saccharinum. Lineage (NCBI taxonomy): Eukaryota > Metazoa > Arthropoda > Insecta > Zygentoma > Lepismatidae > Lepisma > Lepisma saccharinum. The sequence continues at coordinate 22,713,765 of NC_139243.1, read as the reverse complement.
GGTAACTTGAGCCGGAACAAGTCTTGGACAGAATTTTGTCACCTTATGCATGTCGAGACACTAAACGTCGTTTATAAGTCTTACTTTAAGTTCCTCTCAGTGGCGTAGAGCCAGGCTTGCTCTCATCCGACCCAGTTGCCTCCCCAAATTACACTGCCCTACACATAAAACACACAAACACACAAAAGGCTGACCAAGTCAGTCTTTATTATAAAACAACAAACTATACACGCCCTATAAAGTGTTTATATTGTGTGTGTAGTGTGTTATTTTATAATAAATACTGCCTTGGTCAGTATTTTTTAGTGTTTTATTAAACATGAAAAGAAGGCTTCGTAGGGTTACCATTGTTCTATACAGTCTAATTTGTACAGAAACAAAAGAGCCGTTATTTATGTTTTATTCTTCTGAATAACAAAAGTGACATTAACCTTTGTTGATTGGGTAGTTTTTGTGTTATGTAAGGAAATTTTACTAAAACCACCCACAAATCTTGAAAAGTGTGTGCATGTATGCAGTACGTTTTTTTTTTTTTTGCTGGGATGAAATGTTGGTACTTTTCATCATAAGGACTACTCAATATATTGTGGTATGTTCATAAATGTTTGTGCATCCAATTAGTCACGCACCTACACGTATTTCTTGTTAAAATAAATAATATTAGTTTTATTCCCACCACTAGCGTACGCTGATGGGGCTACAGCCCTTCCAGAAACTTGAAGAAAATATTTTTTTTCTAAGGAAAGCAGTGAGGAACTCCGGGGAAAAAAAGTGGTAAATGCAAACTTACCTTAAAACGACCTTGATTACCATTTGTTTTGAACAACTTGTAAAATGAAGGTTAAGAATGGTAACTACAAAATCCTTTATAGCGTCTACCGTCCACCTCCTAGAACGTATCTATGTAATATCGAACTTTACAATTCCAACCTCCTCCGTAAAAATAAAGAAATAAAAAAGGAACGCTATAAAAAAAGGTTCCTATACAGCGTACCGTTAGGGAATAAACAAGCCCTGTTTGTATATACTCGTATATGTATGCATGTAGGCTATATCTTAATTGTCACAAACACGGTAACCCCGAAGAACATTAGTCAATGTCCGAACTTGCTAAGTACGTTCTCATTTTATGACATGTTCTCAGCATTTATTATTCATGCAAAGTGGCGTATGTGCTCCAAAAAGTTGAAAAACTAACAATAGCTTAGTTTTATCGATACTTTCCGATGAGTTCGATAATATTCTAACAAAAAGTTGTACTTTATGACTGGACTAATGACAATTGATACACACAGCGACAGTTGCTTTACTCAGTATTATTTTCCTTAACAATTTTTGAGAACACTTAATTTTTTATCGAAGATTGGGGTGCACCCGAAAAGAAAACATTGGCTACGCCTCTGCATCCTAGGGGTTATTTCCATCTCATAGTGGAAGCAGTTTCTTTTACGCCTCCCCCAATCGAAATCTTCACCGGTCCCGTCTGTGTTTCGCACTTTATTTACTTATTTTATGTTGCTTTTCTGTCACTTTTGGGTAATTACGACAATGGTTGGTCCATGTTATTCGTCAATATTGTAGCTTTTCATTCGACTGAATACCTGTTCTGTTCGTCGTTTTTCATGCAACTAAAAATGTGTTTCGTTCGTGTAATTCTTCGATGTTTGTCTTTCATGCAACTAAAAATGTGTTTCGTTCGTGTAATTCTTCGATGTTTGTCTTTCATGCAACTAAAAATGTGTTTCGTTCGTGTAATTCGTCCATGTTTGTCTTTCATGCAACTAAAAATGTGTTTCGTTCGTGTAAATCGTCGATGTTTGTCTTTCATGCAATTAAAAATGTGTTTCGTTCATGTAAATCGTCGATGTTTGTCTTTCATGCAACTAAAAATTTGTTTCGTTCGTGTAATTCGTCGATGTTTGTCTTTCATGCGACTAAAAACGTGTTTCGTTCGTGTAATTCGTCGATATTTGTCTTTCATGCGGCTAATAACGTGTTTCGTTCGTGTAATTCTTCGATATTTCTTTTCATGCGACTATATATGGTGTAAAACGTCGATATTGTGCTTTTGTCATGCGACTAAATACACGTTGTGTTCGTGTAATTCGTCAATATTTTAGCTTTTCATATGACTAACTTTCGATCTCGTCACCAACGTTCCTGAATTCCGAGTCCCGGCCTGGGGATGGATTTTTTTTATTATTATTATTTAGGTCGTTGACCACTGAACGCACTCTGACTAGAATTCGAAACGCGGCCGACCTGTGAACTAGTGCTATAAATTTTTAATAAGACGGGTTTATTGAAAACCGGATAAAAAATTTTAAAACTTTACAAAACCCAAATCAAGCTTTTAAAAAAATCACATTTTCCAAAACCTGATTTTTCGAATTTCCGAGAACTTGATTTCTACAGTACTACTGTGAACTATTACTTTGGATCAATTGTAAACCAGAATTCCGTCAAGATAAGTCCATAACGGACATAATAGAAGTTGGACTAGAGAAAAAAAATTCAAATCATTACTTTCAATAGTCGAAACGAAAAGTTGAACTGAATGCGCTTTCTCTCTTTCCATAAGAAACGCAAGGAATTCCGGAAATATTTGTTTGTCTTATTTTTAGCTCTTAATAACTTAGTGCGAGTTTCACGTTAGCTTAGAAGTGACCCAGAATTCCTTGAATTGCAGAGAAAATGCGGGCGGGCCTGTTACCTCGTGCGCCGGCCGAGAAAAAGAGAAAACGAAGGAGCGCTCTGTCAACTCAAACCATGAGTGCTTTATTACATTAATATTATTGTTTAAGGGGTTCAAACTCATCCTATTGGTTTACTAAATATTTTGCATTAATTACATAATCAAATTAAGTCATTTCATTGTATCACGTGGAACAATTTTGAAAAAAATATTTATGGTTTATTTGTAGTGGATGGTCACATTCTTCAATTAGAAAAATGCAATTTTTTTCATACCTTAAGCCTGTTTGAGGCTTTGGTATTGGTACTGTAATTGGCATGCAGTCTCAATAAGTGAAAATTTAGACAGATTTTTCAAAAGTTGAAGATAGAAATATCAGTGCACTCCTACAGTAACTACAATGGATAATATTGAACTTCACGTCATCACGCAGTGTACTCTGGGAAAAAATCGGGCAAACAAATTCACGTGTGTCAAGTAATGCGTATAAACCTTCTTACGGCGAGAAACTTTTGCATTTTACCACTTTTACACACTGTTCGTCTTTTGTAGGGATTCGAAAAAGGTAAAAAGTAGCCTATACATTCTTCATATAATCACACCTTGAATCACTTCGGCATAGACCTTACGCACAATGGTTACCCGGAATGTTTTCAACGCAGAATCGGATCTGTTTGCCCGAAATATGGCGCAGTGAATTGGGGGGGAATTTTTCGCTCAATATTATCCATTAAAGTAATATTGTTGTTAATAATAGGTGCACATTAATATATACAATGAGAGTATTTAAAAGGAAATATATAATTTAGCTATTAATTGTAAACTGTTTAATAATAATAATTAGTAACCATTTTCAAATGTATTCATTAACCTCATGCAATAGTTATTACTCTTATTAATAACGGTTTATAACTATTAGCCTCACAATTGTAGTATCCTTGGACTGCTGGAAGTTGAACCCTTCCTATTATATGTCTATAAACACGGCCGTGGTAACGGCTCCTGCATGAATGTTGTATAAATCGGAGGATGTTGTGGTTACTAGACTTAAAAGATAAGCATGCGTAATTGTTTTTGTGTCCGTCTTTCCTTTTCACTCGCTTCATACCACTTCCTCCAGCTTTGCTAGCTTCCTTCTCGCACCTATCTGGATCCGCGGAGTGTTTCTGCAAGGCGAGAGATATTGCAATCAGCTTCCCTTCCGGCCATCTTTGAAAAGTGACTCCTTTCCTGGAATCCGTGGGAGGAAACGCTGCGAAATCATCACAGAAGCTCAGATGAAGCTACGCATGCATCAGTCTGTTCGTATGTCTTGTTTGCGTTTGTTAGTTTTCGTCATTTACGGAGACGCCGGCCGTGGGTGTTCTTGTGAGTGTCCCTGAGTCAATCTCATGTAATTATTATTCATCCTCATCGTCGCGAGGAGCGAAAAGTGGCAGGAAAGCGACGCTAAATACCAAACATACAAATACATGCAAATTGGTTATTTAAACGTCAGATAGACGGGCCTCCTGATGTGGGTCGACTTGTAATCAAGGGGTCTACGTTTGGTTCTGGTGGAGATACCTTGCGCATTGGTTTAAATCCAACTTCAGAGCTGCAGTCCCGATTAGCCTGTCTGAGCATAAAGTCGATTTGTAACAAACTTCGTGTTGTGTTTGTATTTTTTTGTTTGTTATTTAACATAATCTCATATACCAGCCCGTCCGTATATGTTGTTGTATTGTGTTTTTCTTTTTCGTTTGATTATTACCGTTTCTTTCACGAAGTGTGAGGAGCCGAACAAGAGAAAGAGAGAGATTTATGTCGGCGTCTCTCAACCGCCGGGCCCTTGCATTAATTATGCTGGCCCTGGAGAGGTTTTCCTGAAATTTGTCACTTTAGTTTGCGCAGCAATTTTCATTAATAAACATTTTATAGTGGGAATATTCTGATAAATTGCAGTTTTTCGTTGTTCAGAATGCAACATAATGAAAATCAGCAATTTACAAATTAATTATTAAGTTGGTCTGAGAAAATTGTTATATTTCATTAGATTTCAACTATACTAGCGCCGTGCTATCTCCCGGCCCCCATTCACAGCGCAGAACGGATATTTTGACAAACTCCTGTTTCCCTGCTGGCCGCGTCGGGGAGGTTGCCGCGTGTTGCTCCAACTGGAAGCCAGTGGTAGACCTAATTGACTGTTTGACCGCAAGTTCCTTTGTAGGAAAAGCAGGCAACAGCGGGTCGTAAGAGTTGTCCGCGCCGGGATTTAAGGTTATCGTACTCTCATGTATATTTTCAACAAGCCTTTACAAAATCGAACTATTACTCATTATAATTATGCCGCAATTTATTTTTAATATTTAATTTCAAGGACACAAATTTACGGGGCCACGGTTTCACGAAGCTTAAGAACAACTGATTTGTGCGACCTGATGTCGTCAGACGCCAGAGTATTACGTAGGCGCTTATGGAAGTACTACTTTTTATCTACTATAGGCACATGTAATGTAATGGAACTGCACAAAACCCTAGGATAGTAAGGAAAAGGGTCGAAAGAAATAGCGTTAGACTGGAAAAAGAATCCAAAATGTGGCTTTGAATAAATACTAGAAACGGTAAGTTAAATAGGAAATACCGACACAGGAGTGTAAACGCATTTGTTAATGATATTTTCAAAAAAAAAGGTAAAGTGTTCCCCTGTGCATAGCACCACGCCATGAAGGCGTATAGGGGGTGTGGGGGTAACGCCCCACACTTTCTTGATCCGGTCGTGAGTGGGGGTGATGTGATCAGCATCACGCCCCTGACCGCCTTTACCCCCCAGGGTTTCCCCCAGGTACCCATGTTATTCGACGCTGGGTGGGCGCCGGGGCCGCTTCCACCGTTAGAAAAGTTCCCGGATATTTTCAATAACCATTAATCGACAAAGAAGCGGCTTCGAGCTGCGTCATGAGGAGACATGCAGACTCTGCAATACCTCAAACTTGAAAGAAAAAATATCAAGCGTACGTCGACAGAATTGAAAAATGTGTGCTTTATGCGAAAACTTTGTCATATTTTTTTTTGGATGTATTATTTCGCTTTTACTTCGCTTCTCTGCTACGTTTGGCTAATAACGCGAAGATGAGGAATGAGTGATGATTCCCAAAGAACACCCATGCACAACCAGGATTTGAACCCGGGACTCCTGGCGTCGTAGCTGCGCTGTGCTAAAAACTCCGCCACGGGGGTCGGCTATAATTTCGAGAAACAATACACACTCGTATCGATGCCATACCTACTGAAAAATGTCCGGCCCCTTTAGCCAGAACTATGGAGAACTCCGCCCATCCGCACAGACACTCTCGCGTAAAAAAAATATCTCTCCATTCTATTTCGGAATGTAATTTTCCAGATTAACATTTTAACATGGATCCTCTTTTAAAATGTGCATACGCCTCTCTATATTTTTTTGGTAAACTCACTCTTAATTTGTAAAAAAAGCGGTGGATAAGTGTATCATCAATCTTGGATTTTTCTTTTATTCTTCTGAAAAAAATTGTTTGCGTTTAGTGAGCGCTTGTGTAGTTGTATATGTCCATACGCGCACGGTTATGCCGTATTTAAATGCCCGGAGTGCCGACTTTAAATGCCCACCGCGGCGGTGTAGCGAAGGGTTTTAAAGTGCCAGTTCGATTTCTAACGCAAGTATGAAGGTTATTGATGTTTCGGTATTATTATTATTATTATTAGTAGTAGTAGTAGTAAATTTACTTTTTGGTACTTCAGTGCAGAATAAATGTTAGTTTAGTAACTAATGCTGTTGCCTCGTAATCAAGGAGTACGCTTCGGGTCTCCCCAATAGCGTACTGATGTCTCCCTGTAATTAAGGGATTCAGGGTTCGATTCCCCGGGTAGTCGCATTGCGCAGTGGTTCGGATCTCTCTCTCTTAAACTCTAGCGTTCGGTCCCGATTAGCCTATCTGTGCGTAAAGTGTATTTAAAACGATTGTGCCGAATTGCATGCCGCAATTGTTCATTTCGTGATTTCGTTGTTACGATGGTTTGTTCGGAATTTTTGGTTTGGGGGAAAGGGAGGGGCCTGCTAAGGGCCTTTAGGGCCATACCCACGTTCAAAATTTATAGACACTCCAATGCTCGTCATAGTTCGAGAGAAAAGTAAGAAATTATCCTAACTGCTAATTGGAAACTTAACAGCGTAATTGCATGACATGTCGATGCTATTTTGTTTCTTTCTACCTTTCCGTGTTGTAATGGTGAAACGATCACGTGGTTTCGTCAAGTAGACTGGTTCGTATTCATTTGTCCTATGTCCGCTGCTACCTCTGCGAGACTGTTGCTAATGTGGGTAAACGTGCTTCGGCTTGAGTGACGTCACCACTGCTTGCACCAGACAGTCATCTTGTGGTCCCCTATTGGTATATGGCGAGTTACGGAGGCTAGAGGGGCCCTATCTGGGATGGCTGCGTCTTCGCTTCGTCTGCGATATTTTAACTATTATTGATATGCAGGGGCTGGAAGTAAACAAGTTAATTGTAACACAGAAGTAGCAATTAATTTTAGGAGGAAGTATTTCAGAAACTAACTCGAAAGGTACTTTTTGTCTACAAGTTTTCAACAGTAAGAAGAATGGATACTTTTTCTCTACACGTTTTCAACAGTAGAAGAATGGAAGCGGAATTTTAATCTTCATACACTCACCGGCATTAAAAATGGAACACACAGATCCTGAAAATTACGGCGATGGTTCGATGTTTTATAGCAAATTTTCAATGGCAATTTTTGTCACTGCCGTCGAGTTAGGGCACATTGCAGGGAAGCGGTTATTTCAGGAAATAGGTGTCCCATTTTTATTGCCACTGACTGTACATTTCATTCGAGCAAACAAAGTTTAGTTTGAATATTTTGCCGTTATATTTTCGTATTTAAACATACGAGCTATATTATAATTTAATGAGAATTAATTTTAGATGGATATCACACAGAAAAAAACTGATTTATTAATATTTGAATTGATAGAACACATTTGGTTACGCTTTAGTAACTAGAAATAAAACATTTGGTAGGAGCCTTTACTAGGTTTTCTAATTTTAACCAAATTACTTTGATGACTAAACAACTGTGCAAAATTACTAAAATAATTTTGTTGTGGTTAACAATAATGTGTTTGGTGCCTATTTAAAAAATTTTGATTGTTATTCGAAACCTTTTTTTTCTCTGCAGTGAAAAAAGAACAAAACCGTACATGTCGCATTTTGTACATTCTGCTAGCCCCCGTGGCGGACTAGTTAGCACATAGCACTACGACGCCAGGGGTCCCAGGTTCGAATCCAGGCCTGGGCATGGGTGTTTGTGTGTCCATTCATCAATTTCATCATATCATCACTCATCCCCATCTTCGCAAATTAGCCAAAAGTGGCACAAAAAGCGAAGTAAAATAAAGCAGTTCAATTCAATTCAATTGTACATTCTGGGTTGTAATGGCCCTAATTTCATTTCAATGGAATCTCTACAACGCAGTAGTGTCCGAGACTGTACAAGTTATAGCTTATGTAGAATAAAGTGACTTACAGTAAGTTTTTAAAGTGACGTTTATTGGAATTGAGTTAATTACTTTTTGAGACTTTACAAATACTTAGGAATGGTAAAAAATGAATGGAGATGATTTGTCACAGTGTGACCTTGTATGGAAGTATTTTGGCTTTAAAGGTAATTTTGCCATCTCTTGAATACGGATTAGTACAATCGGTCGGTAAGATTAGAGTAGGGCAGTTTTAGAAGGGGGGCGTGTGGAGATGCGATCCCCCAGTTTAGAAAATATCCATTTATTGTATACATGTTGACCCATACAAGCACCTATCCCTATACTCGACCAATAATTCCCGCATTTAGGAATTTTCACTTTTTTTTTCTCTCTGCAGTCACTAAATTAATATATATATATATATATAAGGCGAACCATGATACGCGTTTGGTGTAAATATGTAGCCTAAGTATATGGGTGATTTTCAGTAGGAATTTTTCCATCGATACCTGTCTCAGTGGCCGAACTCTTAGCTAATCATTAGCTAGTCAGCCTCCCCGATGGCGCAGTGGTTGCGTCGTCGCCTTGTAATGAAGGGGTCCAGGGTTCGATACCCCCGGCAGAGGCGCATAGTGGTTCGGAGCCCACTTTAAACTGGTTCAGTCCCGATTAGCCTTACTGTGCATAAAGTGAATTTAAAAACATGTTTAAAGTAATATCTCATTATTTAATATTTTAAAGTTACTTTCGAAAGTAGAAATAATTTTATTGCATAATTATGGTACCAATTACTGAACATTGAGTGTTGAGTAAAAATAATTGTTGATATGTTGCGACGAGTATAGTGATATAGTGTGTTGAGCACAGTATGAAACCTAATACCTCACTAAGTCAAATACAAAAGTACAAAGTTACACGACTAAAATACATAAGCTGTAGAATAACATAACATAAAAAGTTAGCATATTTACACTTCAAGTTAAAGTTTTCAACGAGATCTATTATATCTCTGATACTAATAATTGTTTATTGTTATATAATATTGTGCAATTAACTGTATTGTTCTAATAATAATAATATTTACTTAAGTAATGATAACGATTAAACAACCAGGTATATCACTATGTCAAAATTGGTAATACATAATTAAAAAATTGAATACATAATTATAAAACAAAACAGTGGATCCTACAATCTTATACATCAACATAAATTCAAATTGTAGTTTTCAACAAGATCAGCTACTAAACCTCTTGCCTTGTTTAGGCATGTGAGAATTGAGATACCTATGGGAATATCTGGGAATTTTATAAGCTATATTATTCAAAAAGTATTCACTGTCAACTTGGAAAGTTAATATCTTCTCTACAAAATTTATCCTTTTCATTTTTCTTCTTTCTTTTTTCTTCTTTCTTCTAAGGTAAACATAACGGGAATAATAATAATAATAATAATGTAGTGAAATTATAGTATTGACGTAAGTACATTATGTATTTACGGGCTACATATGTGTGTTTATGTACACAATTTACGAAATTTCTGAGAAATACTGGTGTTTTTAATGTAATACGTATATACCTACAGGCTGAATGGACAGAACTGAATAAAACTCTGATCAAGATGACGTACGGCGTGATATGAACATGTCACTGATAGATAACTAGTCCGCGTTACGTTAACAAATCACCCACAACTCATCAACACTAACCATCTAGTTTCAGGATGAAATAGTTTCAGAAATGAATTTACGCTGTCATAACTTTAATGCGTCACAGTCATTGATTTATGTGATTCTATTTTTTTTGTGTGTGTGTGTGGAAAGATAGATAAGGGCTAAGGGTCACGTGATATTTCGTTCAAGTGACGCCAGGAGTTCTTGTTTTCGTGTGAAAATTATTAATGGCTCCATATGTGTGTCTGTGTTGATAGCCTCCTACCCCAACCCAACATCTTCACGTACTTGCTCGTCCACTGACGTGTAATTGCTTCCCTGCGTCCTCTGGATGATTTAAAAGGTTTAAAGTCTGCTGCTGAGGGGAGGGGTAACGCCTCACTGCCCCCCATCCTTTTCCGTGCTTCTGAATAGCAACCTTATCCACGAGAACAATGGGTGGTAATGGGAATACAGAAAGATGGCTTTTGTAAGGTTATCGGTGACCAGACTGACGACAAACAAAAGTCACGGCAATCTTTACTAAATTTGGTATTTAGGCTAAATTATTTAGAAGTTCCAAAGAAATGAGAATGTTTACTAAAACAATTGGTTCCTGCAAGGGCGCCCACAGGGTTTTTTCTCAGGGGCCAGGGTCATATAAGCTTTTATTATTATTATTATTAATATTATTACTGCTTTTATTGTTTCTATTATTGTTATTATTACTACTACTTATGTTGTTTTTTTAAATTACATATATTTGTAATTTCCGTATTCTGTTTATCTACAGTATATGCAATTTGCATAACTGTATACTGACAAGAAGTTGTTCTTTATAGTTATAATCAGTGTAAAACTAGACTGTTAAATTTAACCCTACTACTTATTATAATAATAATAGTTGCTGTAACGCCTGTAAGTCACAGAAAATATTTTTTGTTACAAAACATCGCTACAATTTCTCCATTCGAATTATATGAACTCTTTACAGAAATCTCAGGGGGGGGGGCAAGTGCCCTCCTTGCGGGTGCCCTTGGGTTCCTGTAAAGTGTAAACAATTACTTGCTTGTCTTCAATTTAAACATTTGGTTATCAGATACTATTTTTTGGTAATTCCAAACAAACTTTTTCTTTGTGTGCACATCGAACCCAAAATATGTCAATTGACTCCTTTGCGATACCCATACCGACGCCCACCGATGCCGATATCAATCCTTGCAATTTGTAATAATTAAAAGTTGTTCAAAATACTTATTAATATTGTTGTGTTAAGTATTCCATTCAAATTATATAGCCTGCTTTAAAATATTTAAGAATTACATCAAGGTATTATAATAACTGCCGTACACCGTGGCTCGAGCTATGCAGCACACGCTGGTTCGAATCTCCTGGAGAAGCGTAACAACTTTTCCCCTGAGATTTCGGCCTGTGTATGGGACTGGTGGCCAGGCTACGAAATCCCGAGGGGACAAGGGGAATTCCCCCCACCAGCGATCTTGTCCTAAAAGTTTCCCCACCGAACTTTTCCAGGGGGGGGGATTTTTTTTTTGTAACAACAAAAGATAAACAATTAGTTTTCAAGCCTAATATACTTCACGGGAATAATATCAAAGAATGAACAACAGAGCCTCGTCTCTCAGGACACTCAAACCAGCAATCCCCAGAACACAGAAATTAGTCCGATTTGTTATTTCTTCTCCATTTCTCATCGCATTTCGTCAGCTACCGCAAATTATATAAATAAAAAAACGTCTTAGCTTTTAGATGTAATTTTTTATATTGGCAACTATTATCTTATGTGTCTTAATTTTGGCCACTCTCCCTACTCACGCAAATCATTGTTCACAGCATTAGCAGTGTAGTAATATCTGAAATTTCCAATCGAATTTTGAATGAAGGACAATCTATATTTTGTAATATAATATACATAATTATAATATAATTGAATTATTTGATAATTGACATATATTTAATGACATTATATATATATATATATATATATAATTGTGTGTGTATGTGTGTCTGTGGGTCTGCTCTTTCCCCCCCCTACAAATCTGTAGTGATTTCGCACCCTGTGGCCACCCACCATTGTGAGATAATTGGGGAGTTACGAATGAGTATGCTGGGCAAGATCAGTCCAATCTTTTACATCCTTCCCATGGAAACCCTAAAACAACGACTGGGGTTTCGTCGTGCTCACCACACGTCGCTGTTACGCCACTGGTTATTATTATTACTCATCCTCATCTTCGCGATTAGCCAAACGTGGCAGAAAAGCGAAATTAAAATCAATGAAGATAAACAAATTAACTTATGACCCTGCTAGAAGCGAATCTAAATATCTGCGACACATAAACCTCATGCTGGGATATATTGCACCCTCTAGTATTAAAGAGTATAGCCAAGTCAGCATTGAATTGTGCAGCGAGTATATGATGCACCGAATGCTACAGTAACATTTCTTGTCTTGAAAACGTGGTTCCTATATATATATTTATATTTGTGGTTAAGTTTCCTGCTATTTTTTTTTCTTGGTGTGGGGTGAGTTTCCTGTTTCACAGGAAACGGAAGGAGCTTTTCCATTCAAGAAATGTTCATGAATGAGCTAGTTGACTTCGAACTGTACGCGATATATGCAAGGATTTGGTTCGTTGATTTGGTGTTTTAAGTTCACTTTATCCACAGTAAGGTTAATCGGGACTGGACATACAGTTTAAAGTGGGATCCGAACCACCGGGTATCGAACCCGGAACCCCTTGATTACATGGCAGCGACGCTACCACTGCGCCATCGGGGATGATATATGCAATTAGTTCGCATGCAGAGCGCGCTCAAATATAAACATCTCTTTTCCTTATGCACCGTATAATGTTGAGTTGAGTTGCTGTTTTAAGTCCACTTTATGCACAGTAAGGCTAATCGGGACTGGACCTACAGTTTAAAGTGGGATCTGAACTACTTGTGCCTCCACCGGGTATCGAACCCGGGACCCCTTGATTACAAGGCGGCGACCCTACCACTGCGCCATCGGGGAGGCCGTATAATGTTGAAGACAGTCAATTTCACCATCCGAATACTCTAAAAGAAGAATGACCGTGGCTGTTTTGAAAGTATTGCACAGAGAAAATTAGTTTGGAGAAACTAAATTCTTTGAATAATCGAGCACATTTCTACATACCTACCTTGCACAGTTAGACTCTTGTACTTCCAGTCCCGATTATCCTTTCTGGGCATAAAGTGAACTTGAAAACAACAGTTTTGCTAAAACTCGGTAATGTGCATACAACACGCAGTACTGATTCACAGTACTATTGATATGTATTTTTCCCATGCCTGATATGTTTAAATCGATAGTGTACTAAGGAAATACTACTATTCCAGCAGAGGGTGAAATGGCAGGGTTAAACCTCCCTTAAATCATGTACCAGTCACCAGTCCTATTTTATACCAGGTGGTTATAATTAAAGTGACGGTGTTCAGAGTGGTACAGCACGGGCTGTAATGAGAGTAGCAGTCTGAAACTTCGTAGATATGCTAATCAAGCAATGCGCTCGCGAATTATGCAAAAAAAAAAAAATATATAGTTCCAATTCTCGCCACCAGGGTAAAAAACGGCGCTGTAAGCAGTCAAAACGTGGAATTTTCCATAACTCTGACGTCAAAGTCGGTGAAATTGCCTAACCATTGTGTGAGCTCCCTGGTTGTTGTTGGTGACGCTTGTTGCTTTTTCCTTTAGTAATGTTCATGTAATTCGAATAGTGAAATTGTAGCGATATTTTATTACAAAGAGTATTGTTTTCTGCGATTTATAGTGTTTTTCCTGTAACTATACCAAGTTTTGACTGCTTACAGCGCCATTTTTTACCCTGGTGGCGAGAATTGGAACTATTTTTTTTTTTTTTTTTTTTTTTTTGCATAATTCGCGAGCGCATTGCTTGATTAGCATATCTACGAAGTTTCAGACTGCTACTCTCATTACAGCCCGTGCTGTACCACTCTGAACACCGTCACTTTAATTATAACCACCTGATACTTCTTACATCAAATAATGGGAGTTTTGTCAAGATACACCAGAGGGAGTGCTACAGAACATCCAAATCGTAGAAGTAACTTTGTTGTTTTCCAACAGATAAAAATACATAAAAATAATGTCAGTGTTCACATTCACACTTTCTTTCTCTCCAGTATTCTTAAACCCGGAGGTGTGTGGCTGCAGCAACACGAACCTTCTATGTGTCCCTATCCTGGGCAAGATCAATCCAATCTTTTACATCCTTGCCGATTTCCTTTAGGTCCATATTATTGTTATCTTCATCTTCGCCTTGTCCTTCCTACTGGTACCTTACCATCAGGTTTCCCAACAAGAAGAATCCTGTAAACTCTTCTTTACTCTCCCATTCGTACCACATGGCCTGCCTATCCAAGTCTTCTTGATTTAATTATTCTAATAATATCTGGACATGAGTACATATTATGCATTCTACATTATGTAACCTTCTCCACTCACCAGTCTCGTCCCTTTTAGGTCCGAATATTTGATTATACATCAGCATAGGTTCACATACAAACAGGATAGAAAATTTCGTCTTCATGTTCACGTGGTATGGAAGTTTTGTCGGTTTTGTACTGCGACACCTTATGCCTGAGCTTTCGACCGTACAATGTTGGACAGAATGTGTGGTTAAGATTGCTTGTTTGCTCTCTCTGTGCGTCTCTGCTTAGAAATAGGGTTTCTCGGAGAGTGGAAATGAAGAAGTTAAAAACCGAACTCTTTCTCTCTCTCTCTCTCTCTCTCTCTCTCTCTCTCTCTCTCTCTGTCCTTCTTTTTTTTTATTAACAGCTGAATGCGACATGAGAGTAAATCAATTTATCAAGTTGAACTCCCGTTAACTTTTGCCTGTGAGTGTACCATCCAGTGTTATGGCCATTTAACTACAGGTTAAATATAAAGTTAAAAGTAATACCATTATTTTTTTTCACCTCTCTACCCTAACTGTTGTGGCCATAAGTTATTCACCCCACCAGGTGCATCGCATTTTTGCGCATTTGCACAAAGAGTCGCGTGCTGCGATTGTGGTGATATCTTGTCCTGAAATCTTCCTCGTAATGGTGAAAAAAAGGGAGCCCGACACTCACTGCAGGTGGCTTTTAAAACTGTGCGTCTCTGCTTAGAAATAGGGTTTTTCGGAGAGTGGAAATGAAGAAGTTGAAAACCGAACACTGTCTTTATATTTGGTGCTCGTGTTTGCTTTCTTTTCTGAGGATTTTTACATTTTCTTGCAACCAC
The DNA here is from genome assembly GCF_977018435.1 of Lepisma saccharinum. NCBI lineage: Eukaryota > Metazoa > Arthropoda > Insecta > Zygentoma > Lepismatidae > Lepisma > Lepisma saccharinum. The sequence continues at coordinate 22,698,617 of NC_139243.1, read as the reverse complement.
TAGCGTACGCAAGATTTTTATTTTGAGGGAATTGGAATTATAAATGTGTATAATAATACATACCTGCGTTCTATTCGGTGGACGTTACGAACCATCAAATATTTTCTAACTACCATTTTTAACCTTCATTTACAAATTTGTGTCAGAAATAAGGCATGTTTGTATTTATCATATCGGTATTCTCAGAGTTCTTTGCTGCTATCATTTGAAAACTTTTCATATCCTCAAACTCCGCTAGTTGTATTCCTGTCCAGATATTATTAGAATTATTAAATCAAGAGGACTTAGATGGGCATGCCATGTGGCACGAATGGGAGAAGAGTTTACAGGATTCTTGTTGGGAAACCTGATGGTAAGAGACTTGTAGGAAGGCCAAGACGAAGATGGAGGGATAACGTTGAGGTGGACCTAAAGGAAATCGCTAAGGATGGAAAAGATTGGATTGATGTTGCTCAGGATAGGGACAGATGGAAGACTTGTGTTGTTGCAGCCATAAATCTTCGGGTTTAAGAAGACTAGAGAGTTAGTTAGTTAATTTCCTCAAGATATCTGGCAGGGTTGTTGTAGCCCCATCAGCTCCCTTGCTGCGTACGCCATTGCTTGTAACACCCACAAATATAATAGCATCAGCATAGTTTTGGTATCATTTTGAACCTCATGAAATTAGACCATTTTTTTATTCCCTGATAATTTTGAGTTGAAGTTGCCCTTAAAAGTTATTAAAAGTTTAAAGTTGCACTGAAGGAACAAAAAATATTAATTTTCAATTTAATGTGCTACATGCGTTGTTCGTTAGAGAGAGAAAATTGGTATATTCTCTACTTTATGGTGTACGTACTCTTGTACGCTACATTTTTTTAAATTCGAATAGGTGAGAAGTTGTCGCCATGTTAACGTAATAGTCCGACGGCCATCTTGATGACAAGGGGCGTAACTTGGGACCTAATTTTGAGGGAACAGAATCGAACTTGGGGCTTAACTTCGGGGGTGGCAGACTCGATTAATTTACCATCTTATAAAAATCGCATCCAGGATTATTTAATAAGTAATACATTTGCGAAATCGCAAACATTACTTTTTATTTCTTAGCTCCTCATGTCCCAGGAGGTTAACAAAATTACCCCTAACTAGTAAATTTTAATAAATCTGGAAATTTTGGTAGGTAAGTGCCCCCTTAACCCCGTCAAGTTACGCCAATGTTGATAATATATCGTGAACATTTAATACGGTGTCATATTCTTAGGTCTAACTGGGGAGTACAAAAAAAGGTTATCGCATCTCCTTGTTCTCTTTTCGGCTGCTCTGAGTGAGAGATGAGAGGAAGGGGGGATCTGGCCAAGCTAGATAGAGCAATTCAAGAAGTCCTTCATTTCAATAGCTACTCCTCTTGGGGTTGAACCATGCACCGAATCCTTTTGTTGCTCTTTCAGTTCGTCTGTACTTGCCCGACAAGGATGGGGTGAGGGGTGAATAATAAAACTGCAATTAAGGTTTTGTGGTGGGGTGTTTGGATACCTCTTTACCAAAGCATCCAAAGGGGAAAACAGTGTTGCCAACTTTGGCTATAATTCTATCAAGATTGGACAGTGGTCCTTCATAACAAACGGCTCTGTACATTCACTGTTTATTTCGTAACTAAATCATTACTGATTCCATTAATGTAGTTTTTAAATGAACGAGATTGGCATGTAATGTTGCAGATAAATTTGTATTTTTATAAATAGTGAAGTAATTGGTATACACAGTGTTCATTGTGACCAGTATACCTGAGTAATGTTTTGAATTCTGAACGTACTGTTGTACTTGTAAGTAAGGCGAAAATTTATTTTCAGAATTCAAATAAAACAAAATAGCTAACTAAATTTATAAAAGGTTAATATCATATGTTTTTTATAATAACTTTACACGGTGGTGTTAAAAGACTTTTTTTACTTTCGTTGCAGCGCCCGTTTCCGGTAGACACTGCACGTTGCGAAGGATCTGCATCAAGCTGTTGGTAAGTAATCTATATCTTAAGATGTTTACAATCCAAATGCATTACAAATAAGAATGTATATATATATATATATATATATATGAAAAATATAAATATGCTGACCAAGGCAGTAATTTATTTTATTAAAAACATAAACTAAACGCGTAACGTTTCAACCTTCTAGCAAGGTCTTCATCAGACTCTGTATCAAGTACAAAAGTCTTATTACTGCCTTGGTCAGCATATTTATATTTTTTCATAATCATGGAAACAAGGCTTAATGTTGTTATATATATATATATATATATAAAAGTTATATATATCACGCTTTTTCTTTCTTTATCTCTCTCACTCACTCACGGTTCCTACTGACCTGAAAATCTTAGAAAGATCATGAAAATCAACGTGTGAGTGAAAAAGTCATGGAATTCTGTAGATACGCCCCAGAGCCTGGAAAACTTGGGGAAAATCAAGCGGTTTTTGTTCTTGCCAGAATTGGGAAATTAAAATAAATTCCACGTAATTAGTTTGGTTTTGATTTGGTTTTGATTTGGTGTTTTAAGTCCACTTTATGCACAGTAAGGCAAATCGGGACTGGACCTACAGTTTAAAGTGGGATCCGAACCACTATGTGCCTCCAGCGGGTATCGAACCCGGGACCCCTTGATTACAAGGCAACGACGCTACCACTGCGCCATCGGGGAGGCCCCTCCACGTAATTAGTGAACGAATAGATATAGTAGACTGGGAGTAAGAAACACGTACATTGAACATTTTTATTCTGTATTGTGACCTGCATATTACATAAAATGGAAATCATTATTATACATGTCATTCTTTTCGAAAAAAACAATGTTTTGAAATCCGATGAATCATTTATAGTAGCCCTGTATTATCCAATCCATGAACATTTGTTGGGAGTAACGGCGCGTCACTAAAGATGCGCAAACTTTTGTCGCAATAAATGCCAAAACCTGGAAATCTCGCCCCTAAATTCGTGGCCGAAACGTGGTCACCGTAAGTGACAACGTTTGTCGCTTTGTAATGAAGGTCTCCCGGTTTCGATACCCGGTGAGGTTCGGGAACTGTAGATCAGGGTGCGAAATCATTGAAAACTGGTGGGGGGGGGAACTTCTTAATCTAGAAACCCTCCTCCCCCACAAACATAAGGTGTAAATTATACGATGTATATATTTGTAATGTTATTAAAAGTAAAAATTTCTCAATTAGAAATATATTATTATTTACATAAAGGAAATTAATTTGTTACTTTTGTACATGTCAAGATACTGTAAAGCAGCTAACTAATTCCTTCACTGGCTGGTTAAAGATGGTAATAAATTATGAAATAGTTGAAGTGGTCTTATTGTGTGTAAGTTTTTGTTTAGTTTGTGTTTTATGTTAATATAAATGAATTATATTTCATAGTTGTTATTGTCTTGCATTCTTATTTTACTTTTATTGTGCGTATTGATGTAGATTTGTTAAGATCTCTTGAGAGAGGAAGCATTCAATATTCACAACTACACTAATTTGTGTGTGTTTTCAATATTATTCTTAGTAAAGTATATTTGAAATTAAAGGTAATTACTTATCTTTTGTTTGTTATAACAAAAACTCTCCCCCCCCCCGGATCTTGGGGGGAATTTTTTAGGCCAAAATTGTTGATTTTGAGAAATTCCCCCCGGTCCTCCCCAGGATTTCGCACCCTGCTGTAGATCCAGTCCCGATTAGCCTTGCTGTGCATAAAGTTGACTTAAAAACAAATTCAAAGTCTTATCTGCGAAAAGCTGTGCACATCTGTAAATTATATGAACGAGTGTTGCTAAGCTGAGACACTTTGTCCTGTGGAACTCCAGTTCCATCTCGTTTCTGTATAGTGCCGTACCAAGGCTTCGGCTGGTTTCGGCACACATGTAAATAAATATAAATTATGACGCTCTAAAATAGTACTTACCAGGAGCGTATATTCTAGGTTACCTAGTGTATCTGCGAAGCCTGAAGTCTAGAGAATAAAATGCAGGAGAAAAATCGACCACAAATTGTAAATAATATTATTCGTATCAGTGATGATGCTGATTCTGGAGTTGGCAACCCGATTTCTTATGAGTTGGCAACCCGATTTCTTATGAGTTGGCAACCCGATTTCTTATGAGTTGGCAACCCGATTTCTTATGACTGCGCAACCTGATTTTTAGGAGTTGGTAAATTTATTTCTATTCATAACCTAGGACCACGTGACATAGTGAGATAGCCCAGATATTGGACTCTGTATACGCCACTGGTACTTACACAGAATAACCTCAGCGGAAAATTGAAGAGGTTTGCCAACAATGTATGAGTCTCCCTTTCGCAGAGCTCGTGGGCCCGGTTTCCAAGTTGTCATAATCGGGTCGGGGGAACACCCACCCCCCTCTCCCCTAAACTGTTTTTAAGATTTTCTTCCCACGGTGCGCTTTTCCTCGAGTGCTTTGTAGCAAGCAGGGGTTGCTGTAACGGGAGAAGTTATGGTCCTTCCCCCCCGACCACCCTTCCGACCTCCTCTCGTCATGTTTTGAATGGCAAAAGGCTGAGCCGACCGCATGGGAAAGTGGGAGATCTTTCTCTTCCTTCTGGGAAGCCTCTTCCAAGAGGTGTTTGATGGGAAGGAGCATTCCATTTCTCATCCACGGTTCCAGCGTTGCCGCACTTCAAGGAGGCGCTGGCAGAGTAAACAATATTGTTGATGGTACGGCAAGGAATTTTACAGCCTGGAATGGCTCATTGCTCGACGAAGAGGCATGGAGACACCTCAAAGAACTGTTGTGGAATGTGGAGATAGATGTATGCACATGATAATGGAGGTGGTCATTTTTGTTTAACCTCCCTCACGACTCTCCTTTCACCCTCGCAGATCGCCTCTCGCCCTCAGAAGTCTTCGTAGGGTGACCACCTCTGCGTGATAGAGGAAGGAGTCAAGCAAGTGAACGAGTATGTGGGCAACTTGGGATCATGAAAGGTTGGAGATTCGAAAAGTAATTGATAAATATTATTATATGGTATTGGAGTGGCAGAGATTTGGAGATGAGAAAAGGAGATCAAGAAGATTGGAAATGCGAAAGTGAGATCAAAGCAGGAAGAATAGAGGTGGCAGATGAATGGAATTGGGAAAAGGAGACCAAGGAGAATGGTAGAGGATGTGCGATAGGAAGATTAAAAGAAGAAGAATAAGAATGACAGAGAAGTTGAGATGAGAAAACGGAGACCAAGAGGAGTGGCAGAGTATGTGCGATAGGAAGATGCAAACAGAAAGAATAGGAATTACAGAGAAGTGGAGATGAGAAAAAGGAGACCAAGAGGAATGACCGAGGATGTGCGATAGGAAAAGAAAAAGAATAGGAATGACAGAGAAGTGGACATGAAAAAAGGAGACCAAGAGGAATGACAGAGGATGTGCGATAGGAAGATGCAAACGGGAAGAATAGGAATGACAGAGAAGTGGAGATGAGAAAGGAAGACCAAGAGGAATGGCAGAAGATGTGCGACAGGAAGATTAAAACAGGAAGAATGGGAGTAACAGAGAAGTGGAGATGAGAAAAGGAGACCAAGAGGAATGACAGAGGATGTGCGATAGGAAGATGCAAACGGGAAGAATAGGAATGACAGAAGTGGAGATGAGAAAGGAAGACCAAGAGGAATGGCAAAAGAAGTGCGACAGGAAGATTAAAACAGGAAGAATGGGAGTAACAGAGAAGTGAGAATGAGAAAATAAAACTAAGAGGAATTACAGAATTAAGAGGATGTGCGATATGAAGATCAAAACTGGAAGAATAGGAATGACAGACAAGTGGAGACGAGAAATGGTGGTCAGGAGAATTGAGGATGCGGAAGTACTTCAAAATAAGAAGAAATGGAGCGACAGAAGATTAGAGATGAAAAAGGATAGGGCCTTTCCTATGGCGCAGTGACAATGCTACCACTTCGTAATAAAGGGCTCCCGGTTCGATCCCCCCGTACAGGTACAGTAGTTTGGAGTCCGCTTTAAACTGCAGATCCATTCCCGACTTCCCTGTCAGCATAAGTGGACTTAAGACAAGCTTTGCCACAAAAATCTTTGATAAAAGGTAAGCCAAGAGAAATGATAAGAGGATTGAAAATCGGAAAGGAGATCAAAACAGGAACGAATAAGAATGATTTTCATTGGGACTCAAACTAGCTGCAGACTAGTTTTAGACCTTTTGCAGGAAAGTACTAACAAATTTAATGTGTAGGCCATTGTATCACACTGCCACACGGTTCGTTAAAAGAATGGAGCTTTGAGAACTAAACTCAAATTAGTGTTAGTGCATCAATTCGACCCAATTTAGCGCGTGCGTGTTCGTCTTTGTCCCAGAACTTCACAATTGCATTGTACTTCTACCCATACATATTTATTAGTTTTAGTGTAGTCCCAGATACGCCACTGAATTCAGCAGCTGTTATTCCCTTGTCGTATTTTGCTTTTGCCTGTCTTCCGTGCAACCAGGTCATTGGACCTTGTTGACAAGGTCCAGTGAGTATTCAGAATGCTGTAACCTTTTCACAAATTCACGGCTATTTTTATCTGTCACCTCTGGAACTACTTAAGAACCCGCCTACAAGCCATGACCTTCGCCGTGACAGACAGAATCCATTTTATTCTCATCCATCCTGCTAAACACCGGTTCCTCGATGATTTAAAAGGATGATTGCCGATTCATGGATGCTGTATTTGTCGACTATCAACAGGCGGCACGTCTTGTGATCTCTTCAAAAGTGACACCTCGTTGAATTGCGAACACACACGCATACATCTGTATAAGCGTGGGAAACGAAAAGGTTGCCCAAATTATTCGTCTACTTGAGCCATAATAGCACAGTGACTTCTATTTCATCTCTGGCGATTCAGCTGTGGAGAGTTTCTTGTAAACACTAAAGTTTAATGTTGTTTCTTAGGAACCAGCGGGAATACTTCAAAACAAACTTTTTGCTTGCAAGTAATCGGATGCAACAATAAACTTCCAATAAACTTTGGAAAGATTAACTTGCATTCCACGCTCTCTTACCACAAGCTTTCAAGCTTTGTACTAGAGTGAATATGGTTTACATTTTGGAGGTATAGTTATACAAACCCCAACAATAGTTATTTTTTTTTATCGCAACTCATGCTCTACGTTACTTTCCCCTTCATTGCTACTAATAGTTTTAGTTATTTTAATTTTTGTCTGTGAACAGAATTGTGCACGTTCCTCCACTACAGATAGTACCACAGTGCTGGGCTTCCTTTCACAAGCAAAACTATCGAACAACTATTGTACCAGCATTAATAGCAGTGGGGTATCTAGTATTTAAATTCGGTCCAGGGACCTTCTTTCGGGATCAATTTAAATACGGCCCTGGAAGCTTTTTTCGGATCAATTTAAATACGCTCCAAGTTTCTCATTGAAATGAAACAATACGCAACTTTGACCGAATTTAAATTGTGCGAGAAAAAGTTTCCGCTCCTGTTGCGGAACCCAATAGAAGTTCATTGGTTTCCTGACCTTTAACAATCCCAAGCTTGTTAAAGGTCCATCTGGGAGAGAAAATCGGCAAGTTTCTACGGGTTCTAGACCGTAAAGAACCTTTCTATGTTTAAAGTATTTAATTTCGGGCCAGGAACTTTTTTTCCGGATCAATTGACTAAATACGGTCAAATTTTCTTATTGAAATGAAACAATGCGCAACTTGGACCGAAGTGTGCGAGAAAAAAGGATCCTATCCTGTTACGGAACCCAATAGAACCCTGTTAAATAATATTGAACTGCTACTCCACCAGCAAAAATGATATATTTGATTGATATGATAATATACAGAGCAAATTGTCAACAGCTTTTCTGTGACCTGGACCTCACCTTGTGGAAAACAGTCACTGAACATGGTGATCGTCGTTTATTTATTGTTGTCTACTAGAGTATCTCTCCACTAGCACAATGGCACCATGAGGAAACAGTAACACATACTATGATATGAGAGAACATTTCTATCAGCCATCATACACGGTACTGGAATACTTCGCCGCTAGCATAAAATGATTTCGGAAGGCAGCTTCTGCGAAATTCTTACTGAAGTGGAGTGCACATCTATCGATATTTATAAAGTACTCGATAGCTCTGCACAATCATACACAGGACAATCCTGGGTTCGAGGGTTCGAATGCCGGCCTGGGCATGGGTGTTCTGTCAGTGTCCCGTATCATTTTCACCATGCCATTACTGATCTTCGCGATTAGCCAATAGTGGTAGAAAAGCGAAGTAAAATAGACAAATCAATCCTGCACAGGAGGTTGAAAGATTACGTGTACTCATATTGCCCTTCGCCAAAGTCATCCACTTGATTTTGTATGATCGAAGCGAAACCATGAAGACAATAGTCCACCTCTCTAACACCATCAATATAAATGCACTGCGGTAAGGGGAACCCCCGAAATAGGCCCCCCTCCACCGCATACATTCGAGGGTATGCGCTTGTAAACCAGGGTGTTCTTTTGCTCCGAATTTTATCTGTTTATCTATTTATAATATACAATTACCTATACATTACAAAAAATGAAAAGAATAACATGATTACATATATGTTGTTATAATCAATTGTAATTTAATGTCACGACTCATTCTGGTATCCAGATTAAGTCCCTCCTCTTAATTTATGAATGGTAAGGAATTTGATATGTATGGAATATTGTGCTATGGGGGTGGTTGTATCGATTTATGATATATAGGTTTCATTGTTGAAGTCGTGGGTAGTCAATTAGAACCATTCTGGGATCCAAAACGTTTGAAATGTAAATGTTGCGGGGGGAGATGGTTGTGGGTAGGAATATGGTGAGTATATGAGTATCTGGTAGGATTATATTTATTAATTGGGTAATCTGAATTGGGGAATTCATTAGTTCACTCCGGTAAGCGCATCGGATGTAAAAATGAAATGGTTGAAAGCAAGGATGGACAACTTGCGTACACGCATATTGGAATTTGACTGTACCCCGGCGCCACTACTGAACCGTATGTAAATATTACTCTTCTCTGCCGATGATGAAACAATCACACCCAAGAATGATCTCTGACGTGACCGAATTTCAGACTCTTCCTCGTCGCCACCGAGGCTACTTCCTGTCCGCAACCATAAACAAAAGAGCATCTCTTTCCTTGGTTTTCACCGATGGCCCCGTATTATGAGATTCTTCTCAAAATTAGCACCGGCAGCGCAGACACAGGGCAGTCAGTTTGTATTTCCACCGTTAATTGGCACCTTGGACCTTCGCCGCCATGCTCTGCATATTGTCCAGTGAGGTTCGGTGGGTAGCTAATATGAAGTTGTCAGCGCAGATATGTTGCAATTGTTGCCAAAGTTTTGTTTTTGGCGCCAGGTCTGGTGATCATAAATCAGGTCTCAATAAATAAGAGTAAGTTCTCTTCGAATCTTGGAGCCTAAGACCAGTTCGAACATAGGACTCCTGACCCTTTTAGCACGTTGCGTTACTCGGCATGGAGTATGATGACAAAATAAATTAAAGAACACATACACTGAAACTGAAATTCCAAACTCTGCATCAAAATATACACACTTGTGTGAAGAATGTTCCCAGAAACCTCACATATTGTATCAATGAGCAAGGTTGGGTGAATCATGTTCCTATCACCTTAAGAATTTCCTACATATTGTATCAATGTGCAAGGTTGGGTGAAGAATGCTCCCATTCCCTTAAGAATTCTTACATATTCCATCAACATACAGATTCGAGTGAAGGATGCTCCCATTCTCTTCAGAATTCTTACATATTCCATCAACATACAGACTTGGGTGAAGAATGCTCCCATTCCCTTAAGAATTCTTACATGTTCCATCAACATACAGACTTGGGTGAAGAATGCTCCCAATCCCTTAAGAATTCTTACATGTTCCATCAACATACAGACTTGAGTGAAGAATGCTCCCATTCCCTTAAGAATTATTACATATTAAGTGGATGACTTTCGATCTCATCACGGACATTCCCGGCTTTTTGAGCGCTCTTCATGTATTCACCACACCTTTTCATCGTCTCAATTGGCCAAAATTGTCAGAAAATCGACGTAAAGGAACCAAAATACAGTAAGGTATGGTAAACCAAAGGTGGTCCACTTTCCGAAATCATATTAGTATTTAATACAGCTAGCAGTAGATAAGTTGGAAATGTGTGTATGTGTGTGTACATCCTTGAAATTAACAAATGTTCACATATTATACTTATTTTGAAAGCTTATTTAACTATCTTTTTGATCATATAATTACATTTTTACAATGATGATTTCTGTCAAAGCAACAATACCTATTTTTGTTTTAAAATGTGGTTCAGAAGCGAGTTCCTAAGGTGAACCATGTCAACAATCAAAAGTTTAAGACCAATTTTCTCTAACAAATTATACCTGTAGAAACACAAATAAACGTGAATATGTTTTATTGAGCACAAACATTTTCTAAGCAACTATAAGCAGTAGTCACTTTTCGGACCCCTGTTCCTATTGTGGTCCATATGTAACTGTTTTTGTAATTATTTTTTATTATTATTTTACGAGCAATTTTACAATATAACCATTTGGTACACATTGTTAATTAATTATATAAAATGTTTTTGAAAATTTCAGAAATTTATCTCTCATTAGAGGTTTGTAAATTGTCCTAGAAACTACTATAGCCACCTTTGGTTCACATACCATACTACAGGGTGAGCACAAAGTCGCTTTCCCGAAAATACTGATTTCTTCATTTATTGGGGAAAGCGACTTTGTGCCCACCCTGTATATGTGCGAAGTTGGTTAAAAAATGTGACCATCTTCCATACTCTTATCAACATACAAACTTGGCTGAAGAATGTCCCATGTCCAAAAGTAGAGAAGGAGGAATATTCTCCAGACAGCAGTAGACCAAGTGGGCTGAATGGAAGATAAACGTGGTTTAAGGAAGTGGTTCATTCAGTGATGACTCTGACGTCACACCTTACGTCACTGTTTTACCAAAACATGCTCCCTCGCTCTGGACTGCCCTGCCCACACGCATTCTCTTCGTATGCGTGTACGAAAGGAAAAAAATGCGTGGCAATATTTGTGCCACATAGCAACATCCGGGAAGGAGGAGGATGGATTTTCAAGATGCATAAATACATCGAAATGAGTCGAGTGCTGTTTCCAGAAAAGGACTACTCGGTCTACACTGAGGAAGCTTATGTGAAGGTTCGCTTTGGTTGCGACGAAGAGGAAGAACGGCAATGACTTGGGATTGGTGCAAGGACGCTCGGTTGGAGTTTTTAAGCCCACTTTTTGCAAATAGGCTAATCAGGATCGGACCTACAGTTTAGAGTAGAATCTGATTCACTATATGCCTCCACGGGGTATCGCACCCGGGAACCCTTGCTTGCAAGGCGACGACGCTATCTGGGAGGTACAGTCAACGGCAAAGATAACAGGAGACAAATGCCCATCACTATTTTCATTACTCTTTATTCCACATCCTGTGTTGTTTTAAGGAATGCATTTCTGTTGATACATAGCAGATATTGTCCTCTGCCTATTGACGTTTTTACTTCAATTCATGATCATCACATTGCTGAAAACACTGATTGATTGAAATGGTGATGGACAATTTGTCTACTATTTATTTTGCCGTTGGGTGTACAAGCAGGGATGTTTATAACAGGCTGGGACTCGTATTGGAATCTTCGGTGTGGCGATCCGTTACTCAAATTGTTTTCCAATGATTTCTGATTGCTTTCCCCCTTCATATCTCATTCCCCCCTTTTTTTGTTATTTAGCGTCGCTTTTCTACCCCTTTTGGCTTATCGCGCCGATGAGGATGGGTTATGATCAGTGGCGTATACGGAGTCGAAGATCTGGGCTATATCACTATGTCACTTGGTCCTAGGCTATGAATAGGAATAAGTTTACCAACTCCTAAGAAATCAGGGTGCCAACTCATAAGAAATCAGGTTGCCAACTCGTAGGAAATCAGGTTGCCAACTCGTAGGAAATCAGATTGCCAGCTCATAAGAAATCAGGTTGCCAACCAACTCATAGGAAATCAGGTTGCCAATCAACTCGTAGGAAGTCAGGTTGCCAACCAGCTCATAGGAAATCAGGTTGCCAACTCATAAGAAATCAGGTTGCCAACCAACTCATAGGAAATCAGGTTGCCAGCTCATAAGAAATCAGGTTGCCAACCAACTCGTAGGAAATCAGGTTGCCAACCAACTCGTAGGAAATCAGGTTGCCAACCAACTCGTAGGAAATCAGGTTGCCAACCAACTCGTAGGAAATCAGGTTGCCAACCAACTCGTAGGAAATCAGGTTGCCAACCAACTCGTAGGAAATCAGGTTGCCAACCAACTCGTAGGAAATCAGGTTGCCAACCAACTCGTAGGAAATCAGGTTGCCAACCAACTCGTAGGAAATCAGGTTGCCAACCAACTCGTAGGAAATCAGGTTGCCAACCAACTCGTAGGAAATCAGGTTGCCAACCAACTCGTAGGAAATCAGGTTGCCAACCAACTCGTAGGAAATCAGGTTGCCAACCAACTCGTAGGAAATCAGGTTGCCAACCAACACGTAGGAAATCAGGTTGCCAACCAACACGTAGGAAATCAGGTTGCCAACCAACACGTAGGAAATCAGGTTGCCAACCAACTCGTAGGAAATCAGGTTGCCAACCAACTCGTAGGAAATCAGGTTGCCAACCAACTCGTAGGAAATCAGGTTGCCAACCAACTCGTAGGAAATCAGGTTGCCAACCAACTCGTAGGAAATCAGGTTGCCAACCAACTCGTAGGAAATCAGGTTGCCAACCAACTCGTAGGAAGTCAGGTTGCCAACCAACTCGTAGGAAGTCAGGTTGCCAACCAACTCGTAGGAAATCAGGTTGCCAACACATAAGAAATCAGGTTGCCAACTCCAGAATCAGCATCATCTCACTGATATGAATAAGCGTGCCCTTGTTATTTTTTATTTTTTAAAAAAAATATTTTTCTTCACATGTGCATCGTCTCTTCTAAGATTCTCTAACCCAGGACCTCTTGCGCTAGCTATTTCCGCCACCGAAGCTGCTCACTAACTTCGTAACAAGTTAGTATTTTCCAAACGGATGATGAAAATGCACGAACTCGGTGCCGTGTCCTGGATTTTTAGTTAGGGAGAGGATATCACAATCAGGGGAAGTAATGTCTTCTATCTTTTAGAAGTCTGTCCTATATTTAGCCACCTTTTTCTGCATTTACGTTCTCTTTTGATTTAATGCTGAGTCAAAGTTGAGGTTGTGCCACCTTCCCCCCTCCGGCCAACCCGCTCTCCTTGGGCACGCCACTGCATTGTACGCCCCTTTTTCAGAAACTAAGGAGGGTTTGGACTCGGTGGAGGATGGATTGATTTGTTTTATTTCACTTCGCTTTTCTGCCACTTTTGGCTAATCGCGAGGATGAGTGATGATGCAATTGATGAAGGAACATGGACAACACACAACACAAGACCCACAGAAGATCATACTGGCCGCGGTTCCAGACGCCAGAGTCTCGTTAGTCTTCAAAACGCAGTCCAGGGTGAACTAAGGCAGTGAAGTTGATGCATGGGTGTTTACGTTAAAGTAACCCCTTACGCCCAGATTTCTTGCACATGTAGGTAGCACTTCGCAATAAAAATACGCTATCTACCAAAAAGTAATTGGGCACGTGTACAAAATGGTTGTCTGGTGGTGCGAACCCTGTTAGAACCTCGTGGAGACACCTCTTGCTGCTATAACAGCAGCCACTCTGTCAGGCATGCTCTCGACTAGTTTGTGGAGGACGTCCATTGGAATGCGTCGCCATTCCTCTTGCAAGATCTCTCAGTTGGACAATGGAATTTGGTCGCATCTCCCGAGACCTCACCGCCAGTCCAATGCCTCCCAAAGGTGTTCTATGGGATTGAGATCAGGACTCTGTGCAGGCCAGACCAATCGGTGAACATTGTTGTCGGCATACCACTGCATACTAGCCTCCGAAACATGCCACCTAACATTGTCATCCTGATAGTAACAGGGGTCCATTCCGTAAAAACGCCACAAGGTTGGGAGCATTTCATTGTCTAGTATTGTACAGTATGCCTGTGAGTTCATTGTGCCACGAACAACCACCAGCCAAAAGTGGCACGGCACAAAAGCGAACACTTGATTTGTTGTAAGCATTGAAACATTGCTTCTATGTCCAGAATGTAGCCACACTGATACCACAACTCGTCTCATTATCATCGTGAGTTTTATGATCGAGTTTAATGTTGCCAATATCGGATTAATGCTCGAGTGTGTTGTGTGATGATTTCTAAGCCGAGCGTTTGCCGTTAAGACAGCCAGGTTGATATCCGGTGTGCTCCAGTGGCGGCGAGAAGGGTCTCGCAGACGTCGAGGTGCTGGAGCAGGGTTGCCACACGAAGCGAAATTATTCTCGGCGCAAGGAAATTGAAGTAGAATTTTAGGTGAAAAGGGAAAAGAAAAGATTCATATCAAAATTACAGGGAAATTTGAAGATATCGATGTCACAAATTAAATGTAAGCTCTTTGAAGTGCGAAATACGATTTCTCTTTATTCGCCGCTTCATTTATTATCTTCCCAAAAGAATCGTAATTTGGCTCGGGACAATCAAAACTCGCTCAGTGGCACACTTTTGAAATTATTGCAATAGCACAAAACTGTCATGAAAATGTTTGGTTTTCAGGTTTGTGTCAAAGTTCACAGTTTGTGATTTTCCTTCTTTCTACTATTCAGTGAATCGATCCTAATATATCTGTGAGTTGATGTTTCATTCATAATTATTACATACATAATTTTGTGATAGTGATTTTAATTTTTCTACCATGGAGGGAAATATTACAAAACTGACTTATTTCTCATTTTCTCTTTATCTTTCTTTATATAATTTTCTTTCTCTTTCTTCCTCTGTTTTCTTATCTACTACTTATATCTTCTGCTTCCGTATATCTTTCTTTATTTTTCTCTCTCTCATTATTCCTGTTTCTCTTTCTTTCTCTCTCGTTCTTCCTGTTTCTCTTTCAATCTGTCATTCTTACTATTTCCCCTTCTCTGTCTTCCTATGTTTGTGTATCACTGTCTCCTTCCTCATCCTTTTTTTCGCCCTTTCTCTTTCTTTTTCTGTGTGTGTATCCATAGTCTCTTTCTTTCTCAATTTCTTTTTATCTTTCTTTATCTCTTTTTTCTTTGCCTTTCTTCTCCTGTTTTCCTATCCACTACTCAATCTCTTCTCCTTCCGTATTTCTTTTTTTTCTTTCTTTCCTCTCTGATTCATCCTGTTTCTTTCTTTCCCTCTCCCCTTTCTCTCTCTCCCTCCCATTCTTCCTGTTTCTCTTTTTCAATCCCTCTCATTCTTCCTGTTTCCCTATCCGTGCATCACTTTCTCTATTTCTCCCTCATTGTTTTTTCGCCCTTTCTTCCTCTATGTGTATCCATATGATTTTTAACTCTACAATTAATGATTCTGAAAGTCTTATGTACTCGTACAATATTTTGCAGTGGCTGGAGCCCACCCTTGCCCCTCTATAGGCTACCATGCTCGCACGATTGTACACACAAAGCCAGTACTGTAAGTGGCACTTCAGTCTTGTGCAATTTCTTAACAATGCCAGCGAAACAGTGCATTCCTGACTCCTGAGCGTCTTGGCGGGAGTTAACTTTACCCATTAGAATACAAAAGAATCCACAGACAATACATCACACGGCAGAAGAGAGACACTAGCTGCTTAGCCTATATATAGCTGTGCCCAAGACATGTGCCTACGTCACAGGTGGGCTATGCCATAAGCAGTGACTTTGTCGGTTTCGTATCGGGCTGGGTTAACCGCGAGGTAGTAATGGGTGGAAAATTCAAGGGAATAAAAATATTCGCTTGCAGCATGAAATACTGTCAACTAATTGGTTGCTGGATTCTGTTCCAAATTACACTATGAGGGCGCGAGACAAATTTCGGATTCAACCCGAAATTTGAAAGTAGTCGGTCCGATGCAGGCCGAGACTCTGCTTGTTCCAGATATCTGATTATCAGGGACGGATTTATATGTATAAAAAAGTGTTAGATATGTAAACAAGTATTGACATTTTTGATCCAATAATATGGGCTTACCTAGATAAAAAAGGCATTAGCCTAACATGACAGTAATTGTAAGTTTTTTTTTTTCCCCCAAGACAATGGATTAACTTTCTTTGAAGTGCTGAAAAGTGAATCTCCTAAACATGAATCTCCCTGAAGACAGATTTATGTTAACCGACTCTGTTAATATCGCATGACGTAATGGGAGTATATTTAAAATTCGAAAGCTTGAGCTTGCATTATCTATTGTTGACAAGATGTTAGAATAACAAGGCATTGTAATGTCTATTGTCAAGATAAGCAGAGAGTACAAAGCGAACAATACAGACGAATACTACGTATGTGGAAAAAACTGCATTCTGTAATTACATGATGTATTTTTGTATTCTGATATATATTTTTTAATGTTTTAAACCGAAACTCTGGTAAAGGGGACTGGGATGTATCCAAAACTAAACCACGGATGGAGCGGAATATTCATTTACTAATATTAATTATTATTTTGAACAACTTGTGATTGTTCAAATATTCAAGCGTCGGTATCGGTTGAAAATGGTATCTGCTAAGCCCTAAATAAAACCTAACGAAAGAGGAGAGAAGGAGAGAGAGAGAGAGAGAAGAAAAGTGGACGAAAGCATTTGCTCCAAGGTATATGAGAAATCTTATTTATTTTGTTGTCAGGACATACCATAGCCATTTTATTACAGTAAATCCAACTCAACAGAACACCAGGAATTCGCCCATTCTATAATGAAATAGTCAGAAACGGTGGAGACTTGGATTTCGCTATGCCATTCATGCAATTTCTGTCCGTCCTTCGAAGAATATCATGAACAAATCAAACAATTATAGATGTTGTCTGTGTACATGAGTATGTTTGTAAATACAATTATGCCTGTATGTGTGTATATTTGTTTATATAGGAGTATTTACATGCGTATAGTTATAAGTGTCTCAGTCTGTATATAGATAATGTATCTTGTTCTACCTCGGTGAATATCATTTTTCGATTTATACTTGTGCTGGTGTTCTTTATGAAACGATTATTGTTGTTTTGCTCTTCGTCTTTCGTTTTGTATTGTTGTAATTATAACTTTTTAATTGTTTAAAATATATGTAAGCCTATTGTAATTGGACCGAGAGCTCTGTTATAGGTGAAATAAATAAATAAATAAAATTGTGGGTATTTATGAGAATGTTAGGGCACAAGTACATTTTTATTCTTCATATTTTGTTGGCCTGTAATATTATATGGATGCAAAACTTGGTCCCTTACAATGGAAGAGCAATATAAATTGAGAGTATTTGAAAATAAGATCCTTAGGAAAATATTTGGGCCTAAAAGGGATGAGGAGACAGGTGAGTGGAGAAGGTTACATAATTTAGAAGTACATCATTTGTATTCATGTCCAGATGTAATTAGAATTATTAAATCAAGAAGACTTAAGTGGGCAGGCCATGTGACACGAATGGGAGAGGGAAGAAGAGTTTACAGGATTCTTGTTGGGAAACCTGATGGTAAGAGACCTGTAGGAAGACCAAGACGAAGATGGAGGGATAATGTTGAGATGGACCTAAGGGAAATTGGTAGGGATGGAAAAGAGTGTATAGATCTTGCCTAGGATAGGGATAGATGGAAGGCCTGTGTTGCTGCATCCATGAACTTTCGGGTTTAAGAAGGCTAGAGAGTTGGTTAGTTAGCCATATTTTGTTGAGTTCTTTGTTTCTCGCCCTCGTTATAATTAATATGCTAGATGAGAAGCAAAAATTGCAAATAAGGAAATGTAAGTGGTGCATACAGCCAAATGGCTAAAGGCACGTAAACAAATAAAAAGTGTTAGTTTCCGCGATACAAGGTGGGAAGTGGACATAGGGCAGGGTGCCTTTTGTAAAGGCTAATTCTCAGCTGTCTCGTTCTCATCCGGCCATAGAACAGGCCGTAATCCACGGGCTTTCATTTACGGTAGTCAGATGATGTCACGTGACCCCTCGTGTACATTCGCGCACAAAAGGATTATCGGAATACATTAATGATGGCTTTCCGTACTCTTCGGTCTCGTCAGCTGTTCGGAGTTCGTTCGTCCTGTACAAAAGGAAGCGTTTGATCGTATTTGATTCGGTTTATTTTAGTTGTATATCTTTTCCGACACTTTTTGGCTAATCGCGAAGATTAGGATAAGAGATGATGTGATGACATTGACGTAGACATACACTTATGTCCAGGTCGGGATTCGAATTCTGGACCCCTGGCGTCGTATCGCGCTGTCGTAACCACTCTTCCACAGAGGCCGGCAAAATAAAATGTTATTTGAAGATTTTGGTGAGGGACAGTTCGCGGTATCCCTAGTTTTTATTTACTTATTCCTTATTTTGGATGGCGAAGGTAAGGCACAAGCCTTTTCTTCCACTTAACGATCTCTATTTTACATTTTATAAATTGATTTTTATAGCTAACTGTTTGTGAAATATATAAGAACCAAAAACCTTAAGATACCAAATAATGAAATCTATAGAAACTAAGAACCTTAAGATACCAAAAAGGAAAAACACAAGAAAAATAAAAGAAAAACATAAATAAAAACAGAAAAATACATACACACTAAGAAAAGTAAAAAACCACGTAAAACATAAACACACACACGACAAACATACTCAAATTACAGAAAAAGTCGTTGGGTGTTGGTCCTACAAGTCACTATTGTATGCTGAATGCAGATAAACAAACAATTTGAACATCAAAAATGATTCGTATGAACGAACAATTTAATCTTCTGGCAGTGTTTGGAAATATCAAGTATAGTGAGGAGTTATTTAAAAAATAAGTAGCTCCAACCGTAACGTGCCATTTTTTTTCGATGGAAGTAACGTTAACAAGTTACTTTACGACACCTAAATTACTTGTCACGCGTCAGCTAAATTTGAAAACTGTGTGTCTTCACTGGACGCTAAGGTGTTGAGTTACGTCCATAGCAGAAATGACAGTGATCTGCATGAACTAATTGCACATTTTGCTATTTTTAGCGCATACGAATCAGTCCTCTAGTGAAAGAACATTTCGGGATACCCTACCCTCTTTTACATGTTGTAGGATATACAGGGTGGCTCAATAAGTCACTTAACACCCCCACTACAAGGCCATTGCAGCGCGCAACATGGAAATGGCGATGACCAATCGTTATCAGGCCAAGGGGGAACCACATTGACGCCACCCACACGGTCGGCGGCCATCTTGATGTCCGCCATTTTGAATTCAACTTCAGAATTTTAAATGGGAAGGGGGTCGTGCGACATATCAAAATGGGCTAGAATTTCACGAGAAATGCAATGGTGAAGGTTTTTTCCAAGTATCTTTAACCAGTAAAAAGTTATGACTGAATTCTTGTACCAATTTGCTCCTTTTCGAGGTGTTAGAAAAATGCCTTAAAATTTGTTTAGCGCTTCGGTAATGCATCGAGATCAAAGTGACGTCTATGGAGAGACGTTCGTATGCCATTGCACATTATTTTAATCGGATACATCCATGAAGAGCTGTGCATTATGAATGGTTGTCGCGAACAATTTACACTGTGACGCTTCCATTGAATTTAAAGTCCTTCACAGTGACAAGGCTAATGTTTATGTTCATAAGGAAGTTCATAAACAGAATATGCGACCCTTGTCATCTGATAACTAACTTTGGACAAAAACTGGTTCATAACGTTCACATAAGTGTTCTGGTGTTCTTCCCTATTGAAAAAACTCTGTAAAAAGTACCTTCTTCCATAAGCAAGGATGAAAAAACTGTGTATTTAACAAATCCAAGTAGCCCTAAGCATTTAAGGTTCCGTTGATGGAAAATTGACTAACCAATCGTGTTCCACACAGCACGCCACACCATTAACTTACCAACACTAACCATTCAGCTTTGATCTGTCGAAAATGGGTTATCAGATAAAAATCATCGAATATTCTGTTTATGAACTTCCTTATGAACATAAACATTAGCCTTGTCACTGTGAAGGACTTTTAATTCAATGGGAGCGTCACACTGTAAATTGTTCGCGAAAATCATTCATAATGCACAGCTCTTCATGGATGTATCCGATTAAAATAATGTGCAATGGCATGCGAACGTCTCTCCATAGACGTCACTTTGATCTCGATGCATTACCAAAGCGCTAAACAAATTTTAAGGCATTTTTCTAACACCTCGAAAAGGAGCAAATTGGTACAAGAATTCAGTCATAACTTTTTACTGGTTAAAGATACGTGGAAAAAACCTTCACCATTGCATTTCTCGTGAAATTCTAGCCCATTTTGATATGTCGCACGACCCCCTTCCCATTTAAAATTCTGAAGTTGAATTCAAGATGGCGGACATCAAGATGGCCGCCGACCGTGTTGGTGGCGTCAATGTGGTTCCCCCTTGGCCAGATAACGATTGGTCATCGCCAATTTCAAATTCCATGCCGCATTGGCCTTGTACTAAGGGTGTTAAGTGACTTATTGAGCCACCCTGTAGTTGTTTGTGTTTTGTAAACTGTATTTCAGTTTCAAGAAACGCTGTGTTTTTGTTTTACAGGAAACAAAAGGAGCATAGCGATGATGCAGGACTGTTTGGTAAGTGTTTATACCAGTGTCTGTTTGGTTGGGTCGTTTGCCTTGCCTTTAGGAAAATCTGAAACAAGTCTTTATATCTATAGCTTCTCGATCAAAACCATGCTGCAGAACATATAAGGAAATGTTTTAACCTTCCCAGAGACTTATCATCCATGTTTGGGAGATGAAGTGCGTTTTAACTAATGTTTTTAGCTATGTGAGGAGGTGGACCTTTTTTTTTTACTCTTTCAGTGAGGAATTTTTTAAGTGTTGTCCTTACCTTTTTGTGTCTTGTATGTACTGTGCAGGTCCCTTTACACCTTTAACCCTTATCAAGTGGCTCTTTGGGATATCATAGTGGCTTATACCGAGTCCAAGATCTGGCCTATCTCACAATGTCACGTGGTCCTAGGCTATGAATCGAAATACATTTACCAACTCCTAAGAAATCAGGTTGCCAACTCTTAGGAAATCGGGTTGCCAACTCTTAGGAAATCGGGTTGCCAACTCTTAGGAAATCGGGTTGCCAACTCTTAGGAAATCGGGTTGCCAACTCTTAGGAAATCGGGTTGCCAACTCTTAGGAAATCGGGTTGCCAACTCTTAGGAAATCGGGTTGCCAACTCCAGAATCAGCATCATCTCACTGATATGAATAATATTATTTACAATTTCTGATAGATTCTCAGGCTTCGCAGATAGCATAGCTAGCCTAGAATATACGCTCCTGACATTTCCCAATATACAATGAAGGATGCAAAATGGCCACATGTGTCAATGCGCCCAAACACTTTAATTCAATGAATCGAGTTTGTGGCCGTACAGGCTAGCTCTTTCCCCCCTGGGCCGCTTGGTTGAAGCCGAACAATAGGCGGTTGGGGACCAAGCCGTCCAGGGTTCGATGCCCGGCTGTACCTGCACGGTGCACATAAACAAATAGAAAAATACTATTGAGATGGGGGAAAAGGATGGGTTCCATATGAAATTATAGCGATTTGATTCATGGACTGTGATATGTGAGTATGTATTATGTCAAGAATCTCTACATGACATGAGAATTGCAAGTCCACACCTTAATTTCATTTCCGGTCACACTTACACCGATGTCCTGGCGCTGTGTATTGATGTCTCCATTGTCTGTCGTTAGGGAACCTGGTTGTCCCAACTGTCCGTGGTGTCAATCACACTGCCCTCCGGTGACGATTCCTACATATATATCAGGCCGCGGAAGCACACGTCACAGTTCACATCTGTCTTCTGCACGCTGACCAGTTACATATATATATACTTTTATATGTAAAAAGATACAGTTTATCTTGTAACGAAAACTATCCCGTTCATCGTAACTTAAATGTTATTTGCAATACTCTGGGCACTGACGGGCACTGACTTCATAACGCAGACTCTTCATGACACCGACTTTTCTGTACTATTCCTAGACACACACTTGTCACCTGAATTCTCAACACCGATTCTTCACTTGCATTCTCAACACCGATGTCCTCTGTCTAGCTTATAGACGCACACTTAACCGCCAAAATTCACCGCTGGGTTAGGGGTTTTTGTCCATGTCCACTTTCTATTGGCTGACGTGGAGGAGGGAAGAATGGAAATATTTCACGTTGGGGAGACAAAGGGGCTTCTGGGAGAGAAAGCGTAAATATAGCCGTCGCCTTTGTGGGCAAGGCAAATGACCTTTGCTTGGCTTCTCAGATACTGACGGGGATTTCGAGACGTGCTGAAAGTTCGATAATAATAATAAATGTAGAAGATGATATATTTATATATTGATACTAGTGTGCACGTATGGAAATACGGGTACATTATGCCCCTCCCAAGTGCGATACTTGGGACTGAAGAGATCTCAAGTGAAGCACTGACACAAGTAATGATAAACATGTGGCCACCTTGGTCGCCTGACTTAAATCCTGAAATGCGTTGCATACATTAAATATGTTCCGTAGAACGTGAACAACAACATCATTGCATAAAATAATAACATGTGTATCTATGGTTCCATTATACTACCTACTACATGCTAGATCCCATACATATAATTCAAAATACTGTTGGAGAGTAAATACAAAACTAAATAAACAAGAAAATGATAATTCCCACAAATGAAATAATACTTCACCATTACCACACAAAACTAAGTACATATATATAATTTCCATAGAAATAAAGTGGAACACTAAAATCAAATAAGAATGTTACATAAGAATATTAAATTAAATAGATAAAATATCAGATCCACTAAATAGGTTGACAGATATAAGAGTAAATAATGTTAATGATTTCAAAGTTAACAAAACATAAAGCTTTACAAGAGAATAATCTTCTTCTCCATATGCTTTTTTCGTGTTATACCATCAGATTTTAGCCTAACTTTTCTTGTTATCCTCCATTTTCGTGGACGTCTGGATAACTTTCTTATCACCTTCGTCATCTGTTCTTCACAGTTCATTGGTATGAAGTTCATACGTTTCTTGATTGGAGTTCCATAATCCACCTTAATCTCATTAGTATTTCTATTAACCGTGCGTGATGCATCACTGACAAGCTGCTTGTGTTTCAATAACAGTCGACGCGACATTTGTTGCTCCTTAGTCGATAAATAATCACAGCCTCGCACGTGATTCGCGATATCCTCTTCTGTGTATGCACCTTGCAAGTTAGCTTTGAGAACCCTTTTTTCCGCCACATTTGCATGCAAACTTCTCATGTAATTGCATGCTTCGTCCTCATGGTTTACATTAATTTCATTGATCTCGTCAACTGTATCAACCCACATGTGACATACGTTGCTGAGTGCATTCTCATTCGAAATGAAGGGTACGCTAACGCTTTGGTTATCAACGTTGAGGTGCATTGTTCTTGTGTCGAAATCTAACCTGGCCTTGTAATCAAGCCACGTGTCACACCCTAAAATCAAGTCGTGCCGTAATCCAGGTACGACCAGAGCAGGACAACATAGTTTTGCTCCATTTATTTCAAGAGTCAATAAAGCTTGTTCTTGAATTTTGACATCTTTTCCGTTCGTCGCTCCTCTCACAACGACGTTGGTTACTCTGAACGAAGGCAAAGAGGGGTCATTTCTTTTCAGCTGGTTGAAAAGATCTGCATTAATTCCCGCACAGGTGGAGCCTGTATCTACGAGACAATGGATGACTTGCTTTCCTACGCATGCTTCGATTTGCGGGAGGTAACGCACCCCTTCATTCTTGAGGGTGGTCCCGTTATCAGTGACGTCAATGGACGCTAGAGACTGGTTTAGAGTGCTCATTTCATTCCTGCACAATTCTGGGGCAGTGTTGCCATTAGCTGACCTATCAGCGTTAGAATTAAACTTTGTGCTAGAGAATGAAACATTGGAGGTCTCACTTTCACTTCCGACGAACGGTACTTTTACCCTAGTCTCTTCATCTGAAGCATTGCTTTGAGGTGTCATCGGCCTCGGGCTATCAGGTCTCCTCTTCACGCCCTCTGTGTTTACAGTACTAGGAACTGGTTCTTGACTCGAAATCTGCTCTGCCGTATAAATGGGGAATTCACTCGTGGTTCCATGAAAATTCTCAACTTCGCCTGCAGGTCTCTCCCCGTCACCTGAAGGCCTATCTAGTTTAAATCTGGGTGATTGGTATTACGTGGGTTCAAGTCCCGGTTGCTCTCTTGTTCGCTGTGCCGCCAATCGGCTCCGTCCCGCTGGCTTCTCTGGAACCTCGGCGGTCGGTTGTTCCAGCGTCCTCGGTTCGAGTCCTGGCGTCGGTCATTCGGTTCTCTCTCCCTGTTAGTATTGCCAGGGCCGTTCAACGCCATTGCATTCTGATGAGCGACGTGCTGTCTTCTCTCCTGGGGGTATTCCCTGCGGGGTGCACTCGGCCTGTCGGAACTCACATTTGAGAGTTCTCTTAAAATGTTCATTAGTTCGGAAAGCGTGGAGGCGCTGTGGGCAATCAGTGTCCTCTGAATTCCTGGATTGAACTGTTTACTAATGGCTTTGATAAGTTCGCTTTCCGACAACGGAGTTCTCAGCGCTCGATTTATTTTCACCTGCCTTGCTGCATGTTCAGCAAACGTCATTCTTGAGGCGTTGTCGAATTTGTTGGTATACAGCGACAATTTCAGAGCAGACATAGTGTTATCGTCTCTGTACTCTTCTTCCAGTGCAGCCTTGAAAGTAGAGAGGTCCCGTATGTTATCCGCTCGCATCTCATACGCCTGCTTTGCTCTTCCCGTCAAGGTGTTCCGGGCGACGCAAACTTGCAACTCTGGAGGAACGTTGCTGAGCATCAAATAATCTTCCAGTTCTTGGAAATACGTTGAGAGGTTCAGTGGACCTTCAGATCCGTCAAAGTTAGGCTTGAACAGAGCGTGAACCTTCACGGAATGTGACATCACAGCAGCGGCGTCCGGCACGGTGGGTCGGTTAGGCGTCTGATCGAAGAGCGACTGGCTGACGTTCGATTCACTGGACGTCGCGACTCGTTGTTGTTGTCGCTCGCTAATCAAAGGGTGGCGAGTTGATCTCTCGGAACCGCGTGCTTCATGACAAATGCTATTGCGCAACACATCTGCGTCCTTGCGAACATCTTCAATCGAATCCAGTAGTCCCTTGATCGTATCCTGCATAGCGCTCCGAGTGGAATCCAATTCTGCTCTTAATTGCGTCAGGTCTTGCCGATTCGTTACAATTGAAGCTTCCATCTGTTGCTGGTTTTGGCCACACGCTGATATTTCGACATCGATTCTGTTGAGGTCAGATTGGAATCTCTCAGCCAGTTTGTTGCGATTATCCTCACAAATCTTCTGCATCTCAGCCCTTGCTCGTTCGCCATCTCTCGTCATTGAGTCCCTCAGTTTCTTGTTCTCCTCACTGATGTACGAGTAGAGGTCACTTATTGATCGCTCATGCATTGATTGGACATTGCTGATTTCTTGGTGGATATGTTCACGTAGTTCCTGGGCCATCTCTTGCGTCACGGTTCTCATGCTGGTCATTATTTGGGCCATCATCTGCTGCATACTCATCGCTTCTGGATGTTCCGTCGACGTGTTGGTCTCGCCACTCTTCTCGACGTCGTTTTCCCCGCCTGCCATTTTTAATTTTGATTGTGAGCGGGTAAGCACCATAAACAATATGCCAAAATGAACTAAAGTTCAATTCAAGAAAAATGTTTTCCCTGTTGACAGCTCGTTGCAACTTTTATACTCGCCGATCGTAGCGCTTTGACACAATTCAAAAATTTTGAAACTAAGCACTCGCGAACATCCCAACGGTACATGCAAACGACTACTACACCACATGCAAGAAACAAGCTACATATACGAAACTACTGATAATGGAAACATACATGCACACAAGCAATTTAAAATATAAATGCGTCGATGTTGTTCTTCAAATGGTGGAAATGATGTCAATTGAAAACAAATATTGATACAAGTTTGTGTCATGATTTGAAATTAGTTTGAACTGAAAAAATATGAAATTTCATGAAAAGTGGGTACTTTTGAAGCCAAACTTGGGTTCGAATGCCTTACTGTTGGGCGCCATTTTTATGTGGCCGTACAGGCTAGCTCTTTCCCCCCTGGGCCGCTTGGTTGAAGCCGAACAATAGGCGGTTGGGGACCAAGCCGTCCAGGGTTCGATGCCCGGCTGTACCTGCACGGTGCACATAAACAAATAGAAAAATACTATTGAGATGGGGGAAAAGGATGGGTTCCATATGAAATTATAGCGATTTGATTCATGGACTGTGATATGTGAGTATGTATTATGTCAAGAATCTCTACATGACATGAGAATTGCAAGTCCACACCTTAATTTCATTTCCGGTCACACTTACACCGATGTCCTGGCGCTGTGTATTGATGTCTCCATTGTCTGTCGTTAGGGAACCTGGTTGTCCCAACTGTCCGTGGTGTCAATCACACTGCCCTCCGGTGACGATTCCTACATATATATCAGGCCGCGGAAGCACACGTCACAGTTCACATCTGTCTTCTGCACGCTGACCAGTTACATATATATATACTTTTATATGTAAAAAGATACAGTTTATCTTGTAACGAAAACTATCCCGTTCATCGTAACTTAAATGTTATTTGCAATACTCTGGGCACTGACGGGCACTGACTTCATAACGCAGACTCTTCATGACACCGACTTTTCTGTACTATTCCTAGACACACACTTGTCACCTGAATTCTCAACACCGATTCTTCACTTGCATTCTCAACACCGATGTCCTCTGTCTAGCTTATAGACGCACACTTAACCGCCAAAATTCACCGCTGGGTTAGGGGTTTTTGTCCATGTCCACTTTCTATTGGCTGACGTGGAGGAGGGAAGAATGGAAATATTTCACGTTGGGGAGACAAAGGGGCTTCTGGGAGAGAAAGCGTAAATATAGCCGTCGCCTTTGTGGGCAAGGCAAATGACCTTTGCTTGGCTTCTCAGATACTGACGGGGATTTCGAGACGTGCTGAAAGTTCGATAATAATAATAAATGTAGAAGATGATATATTTATATATTGATACTAGTGTGCACGTATGGAAATACGGGTACAAGTTCTACTTAGTATATTTCAGAGATAAAAAAAACAACAAAAATGAGGAGAAAGGCATTAGAGAGAGATGGAGATAAAGGAGAGAAGTAGTAAAGAGAGAGGGGGTGGTAGAGAAATTATATGAAATATGAGGGGTTGAGCGTTCAAGTGGCGTAACTGCATCCAAGGAAAGTCACACTTAAATAACTTAGTACCATGGTTAGCTGTTGGAGCACAAACATAGTGGTGCCTCTATGAGCACCAATTTCAAACTTACGAAACATGCAATGTTGATACTTCACAGTTCGATATAGGGAGGGAGAGACAGCAGGTGAGATACATCAGGTATTTTTTTTTTTTTCAGAGGGAGCAAAGGAGTCATATATTTCCCCATAATAGTGATGGTCCCTCAAAAAACATTATTTCAGTCCGAAATGAAATTATGTGTGAAATATATAACTTTCATTTTCCAAGGGGAGAGGCGTGGACCCACTTTCGAACGTCCATGGCGAGATGTCTTGATTGATTGATTTGGTTTATTTAACTTCGCTTTTCTTCCACTTGTGGCTAATTGCGAAGATGGGGATGAGTGATGATGCAATGAAATTGATGAAGGGACATTCACAAAGAACAACCATGTTCAGGCCGGGATTCGAACCCGTGAATTCTTGCGTCGTAGCGCACTCTGATAACCACTCCGCTACGAAGACCGGCAGGTGAGACGTAGTGATACATATATTTAACATTATTTCCTTCATTCTCTTCCCAGTTCTCTCTTTCTTCATGTATATATAAAGAGAAAAGACGAAATATATGGGACAGACGTGTAGACGGAGAGATACATAGAACAAGAGACCGGATGAAAGAGTAAGACACATAAGGAGTAGAGTACATAAGAGGCAGGTTGTAAGTAGGTTTTGTTCACTCGATTTCAAAACGTTGCGCTGTTAGATTTATATACACCCAAGCCTTCTCCGATTGACATCATTATCTATTAAACGGTACAAAAGTGACGCTGAGAACCATGGGTGAAAAAGATAAATGCAATGAAATATTGCCCTTCACGTTTTCCATAACGTGATAACACGTAATGGCCCACCTGCCAGAACAGCGCCCTCACCGGAAGTTGAATCCGAGTGATAAGAGGTGTCAAGACACACAGGAAGAAATCAAGAATCGAAAAGAAAAACAGAACCCATCTCAACTTCATATTTTCGTGGGTTCGGAACACACTTCATCAACTTCATTCCACTACTTCCAGTCTACAATTTAAAAGCTACCCAGTTAGAAGTTCAAAACACATCTTGCATCTTCTAAACATGTGTGTTGGGTCGAAACCACCCGCAATGTGCCAACCCTCTTCCTACAAGGCGACCGCGGTCACCTGCATTGAACCCTCCGGCCGCAACAGTGTTGCCCTGTCAAGAGAAGTGAAAAAATGCGATAAAAATGAATTAATTTTCGGGACGTTGATGCAGAAAATGTAAATATTAATCAGTGGTTCGCTAGAAACATCCTCTCTTAGTGTTCAGTTAAAATTTGAATATTTTCTGTCTACTGGTTCGTGAGAGAATCGTGACCACAGTTACCCCCATAAGCTTACATGAAAAATGCTCAAACTTTTCGCCGAAGTAGATCACCTTATGTTATGTTATTTTTTATTCTACAAAAAAAATGGACCAGCTACTCCTAAAATCCATTCACTTAGTAATATGATTGAAAGGGATTAAAAAGATTTACACATCAAAATCCAACGAATCCATTTCAGTGATTCCACAAAAACGGTTACCTTTTCCAGAACAAGAAAATGAATGCACTTTCAATTTGTTGGAAGAATCGATGGAGACCAGCTGTGGAATACTGAAAGATATGTTGTCAGACAAAATAATTTCTTTTGTTGTAATGTTTTGTGTATTGAATTTCCCTCCAAAAAAGAGGGCTTCCTTTAAAATATATTCGTTTCTTCTTTAACCTTGTCCAGCAATATTAGGCTATAGGTGAAAATTCTGTTTCGAAGTGCCTATTTTTAAAGTATAAATGCAGCGACATTAGAAAAATGCTGGTTGTGTGGGGAATTGTTTTCAGATATAGTGAAATCAAGCTGCCTAGGGTTCGATTCCCGGTTGAGAGGGCACATTCAGTGCTTTGAACCTAACATTAAAAGTACCAATTGCCCTATGTCTGTTTCAATGTGGACATGAATTAAACTTTGCCAAACGTTCAGTCGTGAGCCGAGCGTAGCGCGATACCACGACAGGTATCCCGGGTTCGAATCCTGGCCTGGGTGTTTCTTGCGACTGTTCCTTCGTCAATTTCAACATATCACGCATCCTCACCGTCGCGATTAGCCAAGAGTGGCGTAAAGGCGAAGTAAAATTAAACCAAATCAGTCGTGATTATACCGTGCCAAATTCAAAACCCAAGTGGGCCTCAACGATGGCGTTTTCGTAACGTTTTGTCGGCTTGCAATCGAGGGATCCTGGGTTTGATCCTCCGATTAGCCTTACCATAGCTTAAAGTGGGCTCGAAACAAAATTTGTCAAAATGCAAGGAGCCTACCTCCGTGGTGGAGTGGTTAGCACAGCGCTCTGTGATGCTACGGGTCACGGGTTCGAATCCCGGCCAGGGCATAGGTGTTCTTCGCTAATGTCCCTTCATCAATTTCCTGATATTATCATTCATCCTCATCTTCGCGATTAGCCAAAAGTTGCAGATAAGCGAAGTAAAATGAACCAAATCAATCAATCAATAAAACTGATCGCAGACTCGATCCTCGGTGGGTGCACACTTCAGAAGTTCGGATTCCTCTTTGAAGAGCAGTTCCAGTTCAGATTAACCTTCCTGGCGCATAAATTGGATTTAAACTTTGCCAATGCACAGATAGATATCATCTGTAGACGAAACCATTTTTCTTAGCATTTCTCTTAACATGCATGCAATGATCAAAAAGCTACCGCGTAAAGTGATAAAACTTGTGGCATTCCAGATGGTATATTTCATGGCATTTCTACAGGATAGGATCCGTCCTTTTTCCATAGCATTTTTCGTAGCGTAACCAATCACGAGTGTAGTTGTAATGGCGGCCGCGTGAGATGTAAACAACGTATCACTTCATATTTTTAAAGCACGGTAATTACTTTTGCTACTTCTTCTCTCTCTCTCTCTCTCTCTCTCTCTCTCTCTCTCTCTCTCTCTCTCTCTCTCTCTCGGTGTCCTCTTCTCCTTTCTCATTTTCTTATCTCTTTATCTCTCTCCCTCCCCCCTCTCTTTCTAAAGTGAAAAGAGTTTTTCATTTTCTCCCTCTTTCGAGAGTAGTAGTGAGAAAGAGAGAGAGAGAGAGACGGAGGGAAGAGAAGAAGAAGGAAAAAAGAAAAATAAAGAGAGGGACAGAGAGAGAGGTATCTCTATCTCTCCCTCTCTACCTTTCTCTTCTACCTTCACTCCTTATCTCTCTCTCTCTCTCCTTTCACTCTTTCTCTCTCTCTCCTTTCACTCTCTCTCTCTCCTTTCTCTCTCTCCTTTCTCTCTCTCTCTCCTTTCTCTCTTTCTCTCTCTCTCCTTTCTCTCTTTCTTTCTCTCTCTCTCTCTTTCTCTCTCTCTCTCTCTCTCTCTCTCTCTCTCTCTCTCTCTCTCTCTCTCTCTCTCTCTCTCTCTCTCTCTCTCCTATTCAACAGAGAGGAATTACGCTTCGTATTAAATGTTTTTAGGTAGAGAAGCATGGCGCTGATTAGATATATACTTTACAACGTTTACTGTACACGTATGGAAGAATATTTTAGTTTTTTCAATTGTAAATAAACACCGTGCACTCGCCATATATGGTGTAGCTCGATGTGTGTGCCTATCGTGCTGTATGTATTATACATTGTAAACACAGAAGCTAACCGAAATGTTCCAAGAAATGCTATTGTGTAAAGTGCTATCTGCTATAAGATTTTTGGAAGCATTTACATAGCATTTATGCCAGCAAAAATGTTAAAGGAAATTCTTTCGTCTATAATAGCCGGCTTTAGGACTGTTGGCAGTGGTGAAACACAGGCTGACTATATCGAGGCGTGTATCTGTATCTAGGGATGGCCCAAATGTTGGCTAACCCTATTTCCTTCCCAGACGTAGTTCACATGCTCTTTTTTTGTGTTGAACTGCATAACCTTCGCATTTCTGTCCGCTCCAGGTTCGGCAAAAGCTTGGATGTATTTTTAGGGGTGCTTGTAGCCGCGCGCGCCTATATATACACAGCACAGACACAGCGACATCCCGATTCCCCCCTCCCCCTGCTTCTTCGGCTAGTCTGAGACTCACCTAGAGTTCAACACTCTCCCGAGTCTAGACTATATTCACGTAGACCGAGATTTGTACGATGCGGAGACGCAAAGGGATTGTCGTACATTCTGTTAGCTCCATGAAGCAAGAATGTGCTTTTGTATCAATTTCACGTTATTTCCTAGCACTTCGTAGTCGGGCACGTATGTAGAAAAAATTGGGGGGGGCGAACCAACTGACGGAGATATAATAGTAATATAAATGTTTAAATTAATACGTTAATATAATTTCTATGCCTATTCGTAATAGTGTTCATTAATTAGTATTGTATTATTATTACATGAATAGGTAAGGGCGGTTTATGAAGAGATAGGTATAACAGCACGTATTTATTATCTAGCTTACGTGTAGTTAAGAACGCTAAAATTTGTATAAAAACAACTATTCGGGCAAGGAAATTAATGTAAAAAAACAATAAAGAATTGAATATCTATTTAATAACAAAAAGGATGTTAGATCTAAAAGTAAACTTCCTGACCATATATTGTATATATATTATTGTTAAGTAGTAATGTGAATAAATCTTCTTTGATATTGTCATTGAAAACCATAATATCCCAACATTCCAGTAAGTTCGTTGGAAAAAAAATAACCCTGGATTATACAACAATTGATAAAACAATTATATTTTTATTATTAAATTTAAGTACTTGATGAAATGGACCCCCTAAATACAACCTTGTTCATAGTATATTATCTTCTATGAAAGTGATCGGATCCCACTCTTTACTTTGCTGATTTGGTAAATCTAAACTCACTGAATTTTAACTTTGTAGCCCGTATTCTTTCCGAGATATTGATTGGTCATTTGTTTATCGATTGGTCATTTGTTGATCGCAATTGCGAACTTAATCTTTTAGTGCCATGTGTAAACCCGGTTGCAGACAGTGGGTTTTTTTTGTCGGGGATGCGTATCCTCGAACAGGAAAAAAAGAAGTCATGAAGATAAGTTGTTTGCCTTAATGGCGTCCATCTGTACGCTGTCAAAGATTGTAAAAGGTAAAACATAAAAAGGTAAAGGTTAACGTTCGCACGTGTCGTTAAGGCATACGGGTGGGGGGGGGGGCTAAGGCATAATGTCGGCCATTTCCGGATGTGGTGTGTGTGATGAGCACTACGCTCCGGTCGCCTTTACCGGTCGCTAAGGTGAACGCGAGAGTCGTCTCATGCAGGGACATGTCTGTAAATGTTTCCACCTGAAATCGCCCACCACGAGAATCGAATCCGGGTCTCCCGTGTGCCCTTCGAGACGAGGACGAGACAGGCAGTTTGTGCGTCTCGAGAGACCAAGAAGTAGAGACGACGGACGAGAACGAGACGAAGCTCGTTTCAATTAGGAATAGATTAATCCAAATCTTTGAAAATTTCCCCCGTCCCCTGCCCACACTGGATCCGAGCTTAGGATATTAATTCCCAGGACTCGAATCCTGTCTCCCCGATGGCACAACATCGCTGCCTTGTAATCGAAGGATCCCTGGTGGAGGCACGCGGTGTTTCAAACCCCACTTTAAACTGCAGGTCCAGCCTCGATTACCCTACCAGTCCATAAAGTGAACG
Organism: Lepisma saccharinum; assembly: GCF_977018435.1. Taxonomy (NCBI): domain Eukaryota; kingdom Metazoa; phylum Arthropoda; class Insecta; order Zygentoma; family Lepismatidae; genus Lepisma; species Lepisma saccharinum. Next base: position 22,665,502 of record NC_139243.1, on the reverse strand, counting down.
AAAAACAACATGAATCAAATCTTACGGGATTCAGATTTGGATGATTGAGTTGAATTGCACAGAGAGGCTAATCGGGACTTAACCTACAGTTTGCAGTGGGATACGAAGTGCAATGTGCCTCCAACCCCGGGACCCCTTGATTACATGTTTTTGATAATTTTGGATTCAGACCTCAGTACCAACCGTACCTAACCATATCTAGATCAGAAAACAAAAAAGTTCGAAACTGAATCTATTTTTTTTTTCTGAAGCAATGCGCTTTGCCATTTTTGAAAGCAATGTAGCACTTCATACACGTTAAAGAGCAAAGTAAGGAGTCTGGCCATACAAGACGTTCATGTGATGTGTGGGTAATGCATGCCTATCTGGGTGTCCTATCTCAATGGAGCGCGTGCGCCGTGTTCATCTTCAACTGTTTTCCCCCTTTGGTTTCTTTATAGTCCTTGTAAACACCTGCCCTTACGGCAGGTGGATCTCTCTGTCTGCCGCACAGCTGCGAACATTCGAAAGACAAAAAGCAGGGAGTTCCACAAGGGGAGAGAAATAAGCCAGGCACCTCAGGTTCTTTGCATGTGTTTTTAGCGTAACTCCAACTCATGCAGCCTACTGCTTGTTAAATGGCGTTTCCTTTTCCTTTCTGAAATGGAGGAAGATTGTAATTTGAAACCTTCCCGGTAACAGTTTCGCTCCAGGTGAACATTTATTTCAATAACGTCTAAATGTGAACTGTAACTTCAGGAAACGGCAGAGGCAAAATAGAGCATGAATTTCTCCCCATGCTGAAAGTGGTCAACGGTTTCTTAAGCCAGATACGATCTGTGTGATGAATAAGTATTTACAAGATCCCATGTATTCCTTATGAAGAGGCAACTTCAACTTCCGTCTAATTAAATGGGCATTTCGACTTTTCCAACCGCAAATGAAATCTTGGGTGTCTCGACAAAACGTACCACTAGGGGTTTTCGCGACGAAACGTACCACACAGATAAACAGCTACCTGTGAAGGATCCACTAATAAGTTCAAAATATTTACTCCGCGACAAAACGTACCACTTCAAGGAAAACGCTTGAACTTGCCCTTGACATGTCAGACATTACAACACGGTGCGCTATCCATCACCCAGCTAGGTTATTCGTTTTACCTCATTAGTCATTAAGACTTTGATCTCTTAGGTTAGGTTAGGTTCGGTCGAGTATGGAAAGAATGAGAATCCGTTTGCATATACGCATGTGTGACGCTCTGACTTTCTTAAAAACTGAGGAAGTTTATGATGGATGGCTGGAAATACACTCTCAAGCCCCAGAATCAGCGAAGCTAACTCTTTTCTTTGACTACTTTGTGAATAGTTGGTTGCAAAACGCGGAAATTCCAATAAGAGTGTGAAACTGTCCAAAGCCTGGATAAAGTGTGATGGAAATCAGGAAAACTAGAGAAATGATTTTTGATGCCGTCCCATCAAGTGGTACGTTTTGTCGCGTCGCAAATATTTTAAGACTTGTTAGAAGACCCTTCGCAGGTGGTAGGTACGTTTTGTCGCGTATTCGAAATCTTGAGCCTGTTCTCTTTACGTTCAGATGTTTTTCCACGCCATCGAAAGTTTGGTATCCCCAAAAGAACAAGTAAAATAACACTACCATAAACTTAGTGCTAGGCTTTCTTCCCCTCCTGCAATCATCCAGCTTACAGACCTCTCTCTCTTTCTCCAGCTCGCCGCAGCGAAAGATCGGCGGTGCAGAAACACTTTTAGAGTCTTCGCTTCTGGACACAAACTGTTCCTCCTGCCCTTAATATTACGTGAACTTCTGTTTTGTCAGTGCCTGAAATTATTTAAGTTGTTAAACTTTTTGACATACTCTGCGAAATGTTATGCCAGTTTCAAAAACATATTGGTCCGCACCTTTTATCCAAATTTCAACTGTGAAAGGTTGAGGCTTGTATTCACGACCTTGACTTTTACATTTCATCATATCGTGTGCTAAAATAGTGTTTATTTTTTAAATAATGGAAAATACAGCTAGCGTCTCTAAACGACATTGCTGGTATACTCTATGTTAAAAAAAATGTGTACGTACTTGAGGAATGATTGATACCGTCCATATTAAAAAAAAAAAAAATAGGTTCAAGCGAAATTCCGATAACTATGTATTGTTTTCCTGATACTAGAGATATAGAACAAAATTGCTAGGCCTACCTTGTCTTCCTAGGCAATTTCTTTGTGCATGGCCTTCCAACAATCCTCATCGTCGCGATTGGCATAAAAAGGCAGAAAAGTAAGACTGAGTGAATTTAGATTTTTTTTGGGTGTGTTGGCGCGTTAGACAATTTTGCACCCTTCTAAGTGTACGAGGGAAATGTCTTATCTAAAACCCTTATTTTAGGGTTAATAAACGGTTGTTAAGAGCTCCTTGAGAAAGGGTACAAGTGCAAAGTTGTAAAGAGGCCTGCATAGGACATACACAATACATTAAAAAAGGTAAGGATAGACTAAAAACTTCCTCAGAAACAATGCAACAGGATCGCTCTTATCAAACAAGTTGAAAACTTTCGTTAAAATACTGACAAAAGAAGATAAATACAATATTTTGTTAAAACGCTGACAAAAGAAGAGAAATACAATATTTTGTTAAAACGCTGACAAAAGAAGAGAAATACAATATTTTGTTAAAACGCTAACAAAAGAAGAGAAATACAATATTTTGTTAAAACGCTAACAAAAGAAGAGATATACAATATTTTGTTAAAACTAAATACAATATTTTGTTAAAACACTGACAAAAGAAGAGAAATGAAATATTTTGTTAAAACTGATAAAAGAAGAGAAATACAATATTTTGTTAAAACACTGACGAAAGAAGAGAAATACAATATTTTGTTAAAACACTGACAAAAGAAGAGAAATACAATATGTTTTGAAAAATGTGTTTTTCCCGAATGATGTGACAGGGATAGGATGCCGGCATATTCTGCAACTTTTGATTCAGATTCGAATTTCGGCTATTCGCGACGACGAGGATGAGTGGCAGTTAAGTGAGATTGACCAAGAGACACTCAGAAAGAACACCCACCCCCAAGCGGATACTCTGTGGCAGATCTAAAGTAGACCACTTAACGTGCTCGACCACCGATCGGCCTAGCTAGAAATCAAATTGTGTTAATTTAATTCAGAGTTTTAAATATATTTTGATGGAAAATTGGCCGCCTGCACCATTCTTGGTGCCAAATAGTACTCCTAATAGCCTTCGCCTCCCCGATGGCGTAATGGTGGTGACATCGTAGCTTTGTAATCAAGGAAAGGGTGCGCGCAGGGTTTTTCCCTCAGGTGCAGTCATAGGAACTGTTATTGTTAGTAGTATTATAATTATTGGTATTATTACTGCTATTATTTTTACTACTATACTGTTTTTTTTAAATTACATACATTTGTAATTTCCATATTCTGTGCATCAATTTGCATAACTGTATAGTTAGTTAATCAGTGTCAGATTGACTGTAAGCTTACATATAACCTAATCCTAATAGTTGCTGTAACTTATGGCCTGTAAGTCACAGAGGACAATATTTTCACCATTAGAATTCCTTAACGTTTTACAGAAATCTCAAGGGGGGCAAGTGCTTCTCCTGGCCCCTCCCTGCGGGCGCCGTTGAATCAAGGGGTTACGTGTTCGATACCCGCTGATTCGGATTGTACTTTTTTACTGTAGGCCCAGTCCCGATTAGCGTATCTGACTTAAACTTTTGACAAAAACCGTCCGGTTGAAATGTCAACCTAACTTCTTTCGTTTAGTCGCTGTCTTTCTTTTGAACCTAACCATGTTAATATGTGTTTTCCCCCTCCCCGTTTTTGGAATTACTATATATATATAGTATCTTCTTCATCGTAAGAATTGTATTGTAAATAGCATCTACTTTGTTTGCTGGGGCAAGCTGCTTGTCCACTGAGGGCGTTGGACTGGCAGAAAGTTCAGTTATTTCTTGAAAGAACCCATCAAGTCACAACATGCGTGAAATTGTTGCACGCACATGTAGTCTGGAAAGCGAACCGACAGAAATATATTTAGTTATTTTACGTCGCTTTCTGCCTCATCAAACTAATGATGATCAATGATAATTGGTTGAAATTGTTGGAAGGGACATCGTACTCCAACTTGGAAGTTTATGTCCAGAGTCGACCACTGAAAGCGCTTGGCTATAATGCTGGGTGCGAAATGAAGCAATGCATGATCGGTATTTGTTATTGAAAGTTTGTAAGTAAATCGCGACGATGAGGATGAAATTGATAAAAATAACACCCGCGTCAGAAACAAGAAAGTGTAATTTCTGCCATGATATTCATAGCCAGTGTCAACATTACGATATACACAGCATTTTTCTTACTTAAGTATTGATTTCAGCCACTTTTTGTCCCATCGCGACAACGAGTCTCAATGGTGATTAGTAAAATGCACTTTTTTGCTTATTTGACACTCTCACAAAGAAAATTAATGAGATGCATGAAATCTATTTGACGCGCCTGAAATGCATAAATTGATGCTCTAAAACAGTGGTGTCCAAATTTTGCGCCGCGTAAGGTTTCAATATTTTTACTGAAATGACACTTACTCAGTAGCGGCGATTAGGGGGGTGAGAGGGGCAACTGCCCTCCTACTGTATGCCACTTTTGCCCCAGCACTATGCTAAACCTTATCTAGAAAGGAAAATAAACTCTCCTTGCTCCCCCCCCCCCGGTTTTGGATCGCCGCCACTGCAATTAGTTGTTAGTCTATACGTGGTTTTAGATATGATTGTTCCAAATATGTGCGTATTTAGTTCTTTTGGTACCAGTTTCATAGATCGGAGACACATTAAAATCGTATATTTTGTGTTTCGCATGGTTCGTAGAGGAACATTATTTCCGTAACATCTTTGGCTCTTATGCATTTGAAGCATGGGAACGAGTCACAACTCTCGAAGCAGCCAATTAACCAAGCGAGCCGCTGACGTCATCTCACCCCAGAACCTATCGCTAAGCCCGTTGCTTAGGTTCTACACGCCCACTAGGCTCGCTAGACAGATTCACGCACTTCGCTGGAGATGTTCCAAAAGTAATTCGACTCTACTTACCAATTGTGTATTGCGGAACGTAGTTCAAGGTGCCATTATGCTTTTTTACACGAAAGCAAACACAATTTTTCAAATTCTGAGTGCTTTTTTTAAATTCCTTTCTTCGCTTCCGGAACACACAATATGGCGGGCACATCTTGACTCAAGTTGTGGGTATGCAGTGTTTCAACCCTCTTCACCGAAAAATACATACGTGTTCGTCACCAGTGGAAATTATACATTATGCACGGGTAGCTGGCGTATAGCCCCACGAACCAATCACGGATAGCCCCACGAACCATTTCCGATAAGGTTAGGTTAGGTTTGGTTACGTTAGGCAAGCATAGCAAAAAAAAAGGGGGGGTTGAAACACTGACAGGGGCTTACGTCATCAAACGTACGCAGCATCCGGTTGTCGTAGGGGCAAAATACATGATTTCCCGGTCAAATATATTCCACTATGAAAGAAAATACCTCGACGAACGTTGTAAACCTTGGAGAAACTCATTTCCGTAAGTAGTTTGTTGTGTAAAATTGAAGAAATATATCTCCGATGTATGAAAGAAACTGTTACCTTGCTTTTTACATACAAAATGTTCGGAAATTGAAATTATTTTTTAAATTTTAGGCAAGCAACCTACTAACCACACTGGGCGTTGTATGTGTTAGATGGGTCTACATTCTGACTTGGGCGCCGCGGAAAAAACCTTGAAACGCCAAGGGCACCGTGAAAGGAAAAAGTTTTGAAAGCCCTGCACTAGTGTGTGTCATGGGCTTTGCTCAGAATCTGATTTACAGTTTCGATGAATTTCTTTTTATGTCGATTCGACGTTACCACTACGCCATCGGGTAGATACTTTCTCTGTGTAGTGACTAATAAAGGCCAGGCCAAGATTCGAGCCTGGAACCTTTTGGGGGCAAGACCACTGAACAAGAAACCCTCGCGTGTTGCCCTGAGCGTTCAACGCCCTCTGACCCATCCATCTGCTTGAAAAGTTTGATTGCGGCGCGGCAGGTGGTGAACAAATGGTCAGACTTCCGGCCGAGTTTCTTTTTTCCGCATCTAGTCTTCTTCCTACACGAATTTCAATTTCCTTCCGTCTACTGTGCAAGCTGACGTTCCTCGAATTTGTACATTTCTTTTTTATTTTTATTTTTAACACTCGTCGAAACTTCCTTCCCGAATCTCGTCCTCTCCGGTGACATAATTACAAAACCTACGTGGAAATCGCAAGCGTGGGCGTGGCTATTGTCAACATCCAATAATAGCACGTTTCTTACATGATGCAATGGTTTATTTAGCATATTCCTTGACGCCAGAACGTATGGAATAGCTTCAATAACCGTTTTGTTCGGAGGATCGAATCCTTGTCACCCCTTTGTGATATGTTTGTAGCTCTTTCGAGTCGATATATCGAGTGTCAATATTATAATATCGAATGGGGTACGTAGAGTATAAATTATCGTCGATATACATGTATCGACATCAATATATGGGAATATCACCGACTCCAGTTAGCACAGCGCTCTACGACGACAGGGTTCCCGGGTTCGAATCCCGGCCCGGGCATGGGTGTTCTTTGTGAGTGTCCATCAATTTCATCATTCATCCTTATCTTCGCGATTAGCCCAAAGTGGCAGAAAAGCGAAATAAAATAAACAACTTCTTCCGAGCTTGTACCTGTAGATTTGCTTGTACCCAATTAGATTATATTGGGGGGGGAAATATCAATTTTCAGAATGTTCATAATGATTTTCTAGTGGAAACATACGGATTTGGCAAATTTCTTAAAAATCTGAATAGGAGGGGCATTTCAGTCGCTAATTCTTCGTACACACACACACACGCATCCCGGGTTCGATATCCGGTGGAGGCACAAGTGGTTCGTATCCTACTTTAAACTCTAGGTCCAGTCCCATTTAGCCTGCCTGTACATAAAGTGGGCTTAAATCCAAAAACTCAACACGCACATACATACAAACATAATGCGCGCGCGCGCGTGTGAGAGACTTTTGAAGTGAACTGTGTATCCCCCTCTCAAATGAAAGAAATTTCGTGCGCCACTGGTTATATGTTAATCCTTGCTGCCGCAAACCAGAGCCTGGCAATGTTCTATATTGCTGCAGGCCCCCGTGCACGTGTAGATTGGGAGCGAGTTGGTAACAACTAATTTCCACCAGCATGTTCTCAGCTTGCCAGCGTGGGCGTGTAGACTTCTGGCAGTGGAGGAGGGGGAGGAAGGGGCACGTCCCTGAGACAGACTGACGGGACTCCAAATGCAGACTCCATTCAAACCAACATCCATTGATGACGTCATGTCGCGTACACAAGACTCCCATTATGCAATAGTTTCCGCCAGCGAGCACTGTGTGCTTTGCTTAAAAAAAAAGATGGTCGAAGTGCTGTGTGGTCATTTTTGGGAAGGGGGAATGTAGCTCTGGCCGTTTGAAGGCTCCCGTACTGCGAAGGTTCCTGGGTTCGATTCCCTGGTTCTGTTCAGTTCTCGATGCTTCAGAATGAAAGTAAACTGGCCTGCACTCTTGATATACAACTCTGCTTGTTGAAAATGGAAATCGTTTATTGGGAAGGGAGCAGGAACATTCTCTACCCTCAAGTTTTTGGGGGTGGAGGTAAGAGTTCCCACTTTCCCAGATGTGTTGCCCCCGGATGGGCGGGCGAGTCATAGCAAGTAGAGACATGAAAAATTGAGAGAAAGAGGTGGAAAGGATGAAGCAGGTATAGATGAATAGAAAGCAAGAGAAACAGGTGAAGGGGAAGAGAGAAAGAGAACCAGGTTAAGAGGTAAAGACGCAAAGAAACAGGTGAAGGGGAAAAGAGAAAGAGAACCAGATGAAGAGGAAAGGACAAAGAAAGAGAAGGTGAAGAGGAAGAGAGAAAGAGAACCAGGTGAAGAGAAAAACAAAGCAAAAGAAACAGGTGAAGAGGAGGAGAGAAAGAGAACCAGGTGAAGAGAAAAACAAAGCAAAAGAAACAGGTGAAGAGGAAGAGAGAAAGAGAACCAGGTAAAGAGAAAAACAAAGCAAAAGAAACAGGTGAAGAGGAAGAGAGAAAGAGAACCAGGTGAAGAGAAAAACAAAGCAAAAGAAACAGGTGAAGAGGAAGAGAGAAAGAGAACCAGGTGAAGAGGAAAAGACAAAGCAGAAGAAACAGGTGAAGGGGAAGAGAGAGAACCAGGTGAAAAGGAAAAGACAAAGCAAAAGAAACAGGTGAAGGGGAAGAGAAAGAGAACCAGGTGAAGAGGAAAGGACAATGAAAGAGAACCAGGTGAAGAGGAAAGGACAATGAAAGAGAAGCAGGTGAAGGGGAAGAGAGAAAGAGAAGCAGGTGAAGAGGAAAGGACAATGAAAGAGAAGCAGGTGAAGGTGAAGAGAGAAAGAGAAGCAGGTGAAGAGGAAAAGACAAAGCCAAAGAAACAGGTGAAGGGGAAGAGAAAGAGAAGCAGGTGAAGAGGAAAAGAGAAAGAGAACCAGGTGAAGAGGAAAGGACAATGAAAGAGAACCAGGTGAAGAGGAAAGGACAATGAAAGAGAAGCAGGTGAAGGGGAAGAGAGAAAGAGAAGCAGGTGAAGAGGAAAGGACAATGAAAGAGAAGCAGGTGAAGAGAGAAAGAGAACCAGGTGAAGAGGAAAAGACAAAGCCAAAGAAACAGGTGAAGGGGAAGAGAAAGAGAACCAGGTGAAGAGGAAAAGACAAAGCAAGAGAAACAGGTGAAGAGGAAGAGAAAGAGAAGCAGGTGAAGGGGAAGAGAGAAAGAGAAGCAGGTGAAGAGGAAAGGACAATGAAAGAGAAGCAGGTGAAGGTGAAGAGAGAAAGAGAACCAGGTGAAGAGGAAAAGACAAAGCAAAAGAAACAGGTGAAGGGGAAGAGAAAGAGAACCAGGTGAAGAGGAAAAGACAAAGCAAAAGAAACAGGTGAAGAGGAAGAGAAAGAGAAGCAGGTGAAGAGGAAAGGACAATGAAAGAGAAGCAGGTGAAGAGGAAGAGAGAAAGAGAACCAGGTGAAGAGGAAAGGACAATGAAAGAGAAGCAGGTGAAGAGGAAGAGAGAAAGAGAACCAGGTGAAGAGGAAAGGACAATGAAAGAGAAGCAGGTGAAGGTGAAGAGAGAAAGAGAACCAGGTGAAGAGGAAAAGACAAAGCCAAAGAAACAGGTGAAGGGGAAGAGAAAGAGAACCAGGTGAAGAGGAACGGACAAAGCAAGAGAAGCAGGTGAAGGGGAAGAGAGAAAGAGAACCAGGTGAAGAGGAAAGGACAAAGAAAGAGAAGGAGGTGAAGGGGAAGAGAGAAAGAGAACCAGGTAAAGAGGAATAGACAAAGAACGAGAAACAGGTGAAGAAGGGGAAGAGAGATAGATATAGAAACTGGTGAAGAGAAAGGAAGAACGAGAAACAGGAAGACAGAGAGAGGAAGATAGAGAAAATTATAAGATAGAGAGAAACTAAGGTAGAGAGATAACAAAAACGAGAAAGAAATAGGTATAGGAGGGATTAGGATTGGGGGTCCTTCAGCCATTCTCTTAACTTCCAATACTGTCTTCCCGCTTCTAGTATTTGCTTTTGTCTTCTCTTTTCTTCCATTATAGTAGCGTAACCATACCAACCGAATGATTCGACTCGTATTTGAAACTGTTCCCTTATTTTATTGTTTCTACTGTATCCCGTCTAGTTTTTCCTACCACTCTTCTGAGATATGTCATCTCTGTTGCTGTTAATCTACTTTCATATGTATTGGATTGAGTGTAAGCTTTCTATCATAAAGCAATGTTGGTGCAATTATTGTTTTATAACTTGTTCTGTTTTTCCGTCATTTGTTGTTATTCCAATCTGTCGATTTGTTCCAACTGTACACCTTGCCATTCTACTTCACTTTGTAGATAGTAAGCCCAGGCATCAAGCTCTCTCTTCGTGAAACAGGACCAAATTTATCCTGGAGGATGTGACAGATTACAATTGCGTTGTGAAATAATACCAACACTAGCTTTATGAGTAAGAAATCTAGGAGATAGGAATAGGAGAATCTGTGACACTATATGCCACGGTATAGGCTCGGTAAAACGCTCTGCAAATTGCTGCTGGCGGAACCATCCACACAGGTCAGTCCTTCGCTGATGTGCTTCGGTTATCTTCGGCATTGTTCGGGTGACGTAGAAGGAATGCTGAACGAGAAGCGATGCTGATTTGGCAGACTGGCTGTTTCAGAACGGATGGAGGAATGGTAAGTGACGTTTAAAAAAGAATGGCAAATGCTTTTTAAGATGTCGCTAGTGTTGCGGTACTTCAATTTGCTGTTGGGTAGCGCAACGTACACTTGCTTGTCCCAGGAAAACGTATCTTACTGTGGGGACGTTTTTTTTCTTGTGTGCAAAAAAATGTGTGGAAGTTCATGTGCAAAAAAAAAGGACCTTTTTTTTTTTTTTTCAAGAATATTTACTTGATGCTGATTTCAGAAGATTTTTTGGTGAGTGTGCTTATTGTTTTTTCTTGGCAGGAAGTGTTCTTAAGTGTTGCAGGTATCTGAGCTGGAATTTGTATTGTGCAGAAATTCAGTGATGCGTGGTTTTATTCTTCTGTGGGAAATTTTGTGTTGGACTGTAAGCCGAACGTTATGGGAATGTTTGTGTATGGTGCATTAGTAATATGTAGCTCTGTCTCAAAATGTTAGTGTGGCGCTTTCGCTGCTGCACACGAGTGTTTCGTGAGTATCAAAATCCCCAGTGGCGTGCTCTGTGTAGGGATCGTGGAGGCAGGCTCCTTTTTTGGCACAATTTTCCTATCCAAAGGTTTTTTTGAAGTGGAATCCGAACCACTGTGCAATGTCTTCAGCGGGATTAACACGAAAGGCATTCCTGAGTACGTCACTGCATGTTTAGCTGTATGCAGAGCTCACGTTACAGTGGAAGTACACGAAATGCATTCCTATTGGTTGCGAACGTGTGGTCTCCATTCGACCCTATCACTTAGCATTTTATGAGTAAAATGTTGCTTGCTTGCCGTGGTATTTGAGTGCAAGTTATTTGGACAAGTTCCCATGCTTTTCCTGAACGGGGAACGTCGGAACGGACTGTAGTCCGTAGTCCGCGGCGATAAAGAACCCAACAACAAGTTATAGCCGCTTTTACGTCCAAGTTTCCTAGAACATCGACCTTACGTCACGCATATATTGAATGGAAACCGTTCTCAGTGCTTCGTGGAAGCGTTTATCACCACTCTGTGCCACGTAGGACATGTCCCACATCGACAAAAGAAGAAAATAAAGGTTCGGTTTCATATGTATCATGCGTCGAATGCGTGCCTTACTAATGTGTGCACACATATAAGGCCTCACAGTGCGGGAACACACATTCATATTTTTCCAAAAGCTTTGAACGATTGTGGCGGCGGTGATGAATGAAATTAGGGACCCCTGGATGAATGTGTCTGTGTCGGGGGAAGGGGGGTTGAGGGGAAGAAGGATAAAGGGTCGTCGACCCCTCCCCCTCTTCCTGGGATCTCACGCTGAATGGAAATCCTCCTTGTAGATCACGTGACCGGAAGTGTGTGAGTGTGTGTGTTCGCTTGAGCCTCCCTCCCCTGTTCCACCTCTCTGGGACAAATGAGTGAACTGTCTGTTGTCTGGTGGGGGACAAGTTGACTGGCCGTCTTTTAGCCCCTAATGAAAAAGCGTTTGTATACTCTGTATCTATATATATTTTTTTAGTTTGAGGAATTACAAGCATCACAAGTGCGCAGTTAATATCACTAACCAAGGATAGGTTAGGAGAAACTTTCATTCATTCAGTTTTGCGGTAGTGCGTGCGACCCCATTCCACGACACTCCATGTGAAATTTTCTCACTGAAGTCAGGGCCCTCTTCCGAAAGTAAGTACACATTACTTTGTATAATTACTTTCCCCGTCTTCGAAAAGTAAGGACATGTTACTTTACCTTCCTTTTCTCGTTTCTTGGGGGCAAATACACGTTGTTTTGCATCCCATAGTTACTTTTCACTTTGCAATTAATAATTTCTTGTTTTCCTAAAGTAAAGTACACGCTACTTTGCATCCCATAGTTACTTTTCACTTTGCAATTCATAATTACTTTCTTGTCTTCCTAAAGTAAATGACACGTTTCTTTGCATTCCATAATTACTTTACCCGTCTTTCAAAAGAAAGTACACGATACTTTGCATCCCATAATTACTTTTTTTGTCCTCTAAAAGCAAGTACATTTTACTTTACATTAACTAATTACTTCCCCGGCTTCCAAAAGTAAACGTTACTTTGCAACCCATAGTTTCTTTTCTCGTCTTCCAAATTATGTACACGTTGCTTTCTTTCATAATAATAGACATCATTTGCATTATACCCCTTCTTGTAGATGTTTCGTGGGTCGTACAGTGCATGTTCACAAAATAGCTTTATGTAGGGAAGAGTCACTCCGATCGCATAGTCGAAATTCTGTCGTCTTGTAATCTAGTGGTCCCAGGTTCGGTCCCCGAGGGAGACGCATAGCAGTTCAGATCCTACTTCAGGTCCGCCGGCCCCCGTGGCAGAGTGTTTAGCACATCGCGCTACGACGCCAGGGGCCCTGTGTTCCGTCCATTCATCAATTTCATTATATCATCCCTATCTTCGCAAATTAGCCAAAAGTGGCACAAAAAGATAAAGTAAAATAAAGCAAATCGATCCATCAACCCACTTCCGGTCCCGTCCCAACTTTGTAGTGAACGGGCAATGTTTAGGCTGCAATCAAGGCGATATTTTGAAAGGGCTGTGGGGGCAACCCCTGACAATTTGTTGTCTTATGTTAAGATAAAGGTTTGATTGGGATGGATACTTTTTGAATTGACTGTATTTGTGAAAATTAATCCATAGAACTACTGATGCACGAATTATTTGTTATTTTAAGTCCACTTTATGCACAGATAAGCTAATTGGGATTGGACCTAGTTTAGTGTGGGATCCGAATCACTGTGCCTCCACATACGTTGATGCATGAATGTATCCATACTATATAATCAGTAGTCATTATTGTAATATGTATAAATATACTTACTAACGCAAACACCGAGAGAGTAGCGCGTTGCTGACGCAAACACCGAAAAATCACGAAAAAATTAACGCGTTACAGTTACCGCTTCTTGACATACAATAAGGATATTAACTGTTTACACAGGTATAAAATTTGTTCTCTGCTTTCCTAGTGTAACTTTACATGCACAAGATTTAAGAAACACAACGAAGCATGATTCGTCCGATCAAGTCAATCCTCTACTTCTGAATTTAACCAGTTAACTTCCTGCTGTTATAATGACTCGTGCAGTGCTGGTAACGTATCACAACGCAGTAACCCATTTTTCAACATTATCATTTTTGTCTTCCGCAACACACAGTTTGATAATTCTCGAATAAAACTGATTCTGAAAACTATTGCCAGAAATTAGTGAATAACACCTGGGTTGGCAACGCCTAGAAGCCGTCAATTCACTCGAACGACGGATTCTTTTAATACACCCAAGGGTCTGTGAACCGAGCTAGAACATCACCAGTTCTCGCCCACCATTCACAGATATGTGTTGATCAGAGGGAAGGTTACAGTAGGTCAAAGTCCCTACCTCTCCCCCCCCTCAGATTATCGTAAGCTCCCTTCCTCCCCACCATTTTTTTCTAGTCCACACAGACAAGATTCGAGACAATTTCGGATCCGCATGGTAGCTCGACTGTGTTAAAGAGACGACCAAGTACAGTTATGCATTACTCACATTTACTGCGATGTTGCCAAGTCGTCGGTCTGTTGTAGGTTTTATAGAAAAGTATTTATTAAAAAAAAAATCGCATGAGGCACGTGCGGATAGCATGATTGCTGTACTTTCAGCGTACCAGAGGCGTCTCGTGAACGCATGCGTCAATTGTGGGAAAAAGGACAGCTTGCTCTGCGACGACATTCATGAGCGATTCTACCTTCTAATGTTTTCATATAGGAGAAGTATTTATTTTACACGAGAGCGCTGAACTAAGCTTACATTACATTTCTTGGATCTGAAGTGACGCATGCGTCAATTGTGGGAAAATAATTAGTACTTTCTTTCACTTCAGATCCAAGAAATGTAATGTAAGCTTAGTTCAGCGCTCTCGTGTAAAATAAATACTTCTCCTATATGAAAACATTAGAAGGTAGAATCGCTCATGAATGTCGTCGCAGAGCAAGCTGTCCTTTTCCCCACAATTGACGCATGCGTTCACGAGACGCCTCTGTAGCGTACTGCTGTTAGAAGAGTGGTTAGCACAGCGCGCCCGGGTTCGAATACCGGTCTGGGGACGGATGATTTTTTTGTGAGCGTCCCTTAATCATCATACTGTCTCACTAATCGTCGCGATCAGCCAAAAGTGGCAAAATATCCCCGCTAAGTAACAAGAGTCAGTCACGTCGAACAACCGTGGTCACGCCGGGATTTGAACCCGGGAATCTCGGTGGCGAGAACGAAAGTCGACCTGACACAGCTTTGATCGAAAATCTGGGGTGGAGTGTATAAGTCTGGGAATGAATGAGTTGTACTTTTTTTTTCTTCTTTTTTTTGCCAGTACTCAAACATCGATCTTAACTTGCGAGGCTGTAGACATCATTTTCATTCTATGGTCCCTTTAGTTTTTGTTCTTTAACGTCGCTTTTCTTGCTCTTCTAAGCTATTCGCGACGATGAGGAAGAGTGATTAAGGAAGCGACCCTCCAAGAAAACCCATAGGCAGGCCGGGATTCGAATCCACGACTCCAAATGTGTTTGTGAGTATCTTTTTATCAATGTTATTGCGTCATCACTCATCCTAATCTTCACGATTAGCCAAACGTGGCAGAAAAGCGAAATAAAATAAACCACATCAATCAACCTCTTTTTCCATGTAGTACAGTGGGATCCATGAGTATTACTGTGCAAATTGTCCATGACTATTTTCATTAATTTTTCTCTCACATCCTATGTGTTTTAAGCGATGGATTTTTATGTATGCTGGTGCATAAGTTATCAACAGCTTGTTTTGATATTTTTCAATTCTTGAAGCTCTTATTGGGTCGAATAAAGTGCACGAGCATGGTGATGGACAATTTGCACGGTAATACTAATGGATCGCACTGTACACCCTGTAACCAAACTACCATTAGCCTCCCCGGTGGCGAAGTGCGTTGGATGAACGATTTTTGATCTCGCCCTGAGCATGAGACTAATCATCACTCAATATCGTCGTCGCATTTGCCAAATCTAGCAGAAAAAGCGACGTAGACAAAAATGCAGCAAGGAACGTTGAAGCAAACTCCGCAGATCGGTGCTTTTTAAAAAGGGCCCAGTTCTGCAGCGCGCTTTTTCATCTCCCGAGATTTCAGAGGTCCAACCGGAGATCGAACCTAGCACCCATCCCAACACAGAGAGCGTCTGTGCAAGAGTTCACAAGGCTATCATATTTTAAGAGCGAGAAATCGGGACTTTTTTCCCCTTACTCGCCACCAAATGACACAAAAGACATTATATAACGACGAATCTGAGGGTGGAGTAGAAAAAGTGGGATTATGCAGTGTTGCCAGAACAGAGTAATACAAAAGAGGGATACGTTCACGTACTATGGTACCTAATAAAATGCAGGGTGTCCGGGCTAGAGGTATACAAAAATAACTGCTTATTATAATGCAAAAACTGCTCTTTGTATTGTCTCGTAGTGAAGCCCTGTCGATTCACCATCGATCCAAGGTTTCAGTAGTCCACTTGGTTATGAGTTGGCAACCTGACTTCCTACGAGTTGGCAACCCGACTTCCTACGAGTTGGCAACCCGACTTCCTACGAGTTGGCAACCCGACTTCCTACGAGTTGGCAACCCGACTTCCTACGAGTTGGCAACCCGACTTCCTACGAGTTGGCAACCCGACTTCCTACGAGTTGGCAACCCGACTTCCTACGAGTTGGCAACCCGACTTCCTACGAGTTGGCAACCCGACTTCCTACGAGTTGGCAACCCGACTTCCTACGAGTTGGTAAATTTATTTCTATTCATAGCCTAGGACAACGTGACATTGTGAGATAGCCCGGATGTTGGACTCGGTATACGCCACTGGCGCTAGGGCATTAGGAGTTTCTACAGTGCCAGGCATGACGTAATAGTGGGGATGAGGGAAGGGAATGGGTATTATACCTTTCGAACGTCAACGGCCGTACGTATGTAAGCGAATCATTACTTTTTCATTTACAAATTACGTCAATGGAAGAGGTTGGGAATGGCGCGAGGCGAGGAAACAGCAAATAAAAGGACGGAACTGGAGAAGGCGGGAATGACACACGTCACAGGTTGCGTCGCTACGTACGTCATGCTCTGTATTCCGTATTTGCACTCCTTCAAGTAACTAATGGGATGTTTTGTCTTCCGTCGCACGCCTCTGATGACATGGTTAGCCTTCATGACAGACTGCACTGTTGCCACCCGAAGTGGCAGAATGGTTATCGTTGCGGACTTGCAATGAAAAGGTCACCAACTCGATTACCAGTGGTCGCTCGTTCCACTTCAGGTCTATAACTTGTCCCAGCTATCTCTGGAGAAAGACCGCGCAAAGCGGCAGAGAAGAGGGGGAAATCGAGTGGCAGAGCGAAGCAGCACACGCTGCTAGGAAGGCTGCCACAAAAGTGTAATATCAAAATTCTTTCAAGAACTATTGTTTTCTTTTTTCTTTATCCACGGGTCCCAGGTTCAAATCCCAGTTATGACAAGTCGACTGTTGATCACACTGTACTGAACGCCCGGTATATCACGATTTTGAATTATTATTTTCAGGTGCGGCGGAACGAATGGGGTAGGGGTACATTGTCCCCTCCCAAAAATATACTCTGTAGCTCTTCTAAAATTCGGTCAATTGTGGAGTTTTACCCTAAATTTTGTTTTTAGAATAGCGTTGCCAAGGGCACTCGTATCCAGGTCAGGTAGTGCTCTGTCAGGAAGAGAGAGAATGTGGCGAACTACTCATTTCGCAGACGAAAGGTCCCCCTTCGCTCGTGCTTTGCGTTCCTGTGTCTTGTTCTGTGTCACTTTCATTGCTGTCGCTTGCATTGCCCATCTTTCATCCTGCGTATCATATCTCTCCCTCCCCCCCTCTCTCTCTCTCTCTCTCTCTCTCTTTCCCTTCCCCCTCTCTCTATCTTTTTGTCCTTTCTGTAGCTCATCTTTCTGCCTCTCACTCACTTTGTCTGTAGTGAGAAAGGGAAAAGAAGGGGAGAGAGAGAAAGAAATGTTTCTTTCTTTCCTCTTCCCTCCCACTATTGTCTACTTTTCCACACTTTTTAGCACTACAATATCAGCAAGCGAAAAAGTAAACTTTAGTATTAGTATCTTTGCACTTGTTGGCCGTTTGGTACATGATTTATTGATTGAATTGTTGTTTTAAGTCCACTTTATGCACTAAGGCTAATCGGGATTGGACCTACAGTTTTAAGTGGGATAGGAACCACTACGTGCCTCCACCAAGTATGGAAGTCGAGACCCCTTGATTACAAGGCGACGACGCTTCCACTGCGCCGTTTGGTACAGTATGCCTCAAAATAAAATGAACTGTATTTAATATTTTGTGGTAAATACAAAACTAATTGTGCTTTTCTGAAATTATATTAAATTTTAAAAATTACAAAATTGGGAATCCCTGGTTTAGTCCCTCACCATTTGTCCACGTCGCGGTTAACCTCGAAAGTCCGAGAGAACGATTGTCGCGCTAACCCTACTCCGAGCAGACCGGCTGAGGCGCCACACCGTCGGCGCCAACATTTCGTCACATGCGTGGGTTCATTTGAACAGTTTTATAGTACATAATCCTGGACCATCCTACGCAAGGGACATTGTGGACTGTTTTAAATGAGCTTCTTTTGCAACCAACCGTATCTCTATCTCTCTTTACCTACCTGGTGTCTGTTAATTTGTCTGCCACCACGACACTTTGACGTCACAATCTACACGAGCGGGGGTGTTGAAAGTGTAGCATTATGCATTCATTGCTTGCTCTTGCTTTACGTCACCGTAGCGTGCGACAAGTGGCTCATGAACATTGGTGATTTTTGTTCTCCCCCCACCTCTCTTCCTGTCTAGGTTAAGAAAAATGCCAAGCATGCTTGTGCAATATGCTAGTTGCATTATGAGGTGTCCTAGGGCAAGGAACAGAACCACCACCACCTAGAGGAGCTGTGTCGCAATAGTTGAAGTGCGTATAAACTTCGTTCATTTCGTATTCGTCTGCTTTTAGTAATAGTGATTTATTTTTGTAACCGGTGATTTGCTTTGCAGTCACAGCGATTTTTAGCAGTCATCGTGTATCACAGGCTTTCTAGTTTCACTTTCGTAGTGACTAACGAAGGGTTTAACCAGAATTTCGCATATTGAGGGCTGAAAGATTGTTTTTAGGGGTATATAAGTCAAAATGACCATAACTTAAGTTGATTGATTTGTTGTTTTAAGTTCACTTTAAGCACAGAAAGGCTAACCGGGACTGGACCTACAGTTTGAAGTGAGATCCGCACCACTATGAGCCTCCACCAAGTATCGAACCCGGGACCCCTTGATTACAAGGCGACGACGTAACAACAACGCTAACGGGAAGGCTACATTTAGACTTATGTATTGTGCCTTGTTGATTTATCGAAACGTACTGCAGCTTATGCGAAATAGTATTGAGAATATTTTGCTCGTGAAAATTCAGTGTTTTTTCCACGTCAGTTCTGCTGGCTTGCGCTTTAACAGCGGATATTCACTTATGAGATTATGCAATAGCAAGCAAGCACCATGATAACAGAGAGACAGAGATAATAGTTGTTAATCTGAGAACTTCGCAAGCATGGCGCCACCGATCCTCTGTCCGGAGATAAATAACGCACACAAGAGAGGGAGAAAACATTCTGCGAAAATCAGTCTCAACTCTTTGCACATCAGTGTTGCCAACAATTGGGCGCCATACTGCCTAAAAGTACTGTAATCCGTCCCCAAAATTTGAGATGCACAATCCCAGAGAGCACAGTGAAGTTGCTGCAAGCCTGGAACTAACTTGCCATGCCAAGTGAGGAAAGCTGTGAGCTTGCACCCAGCAATCTAGCCACCCATAAGTAGAAGTTGTAGCAAACTTGCCAATGGAAGCGTGTATCAAGCTTGTCATAACCAGCTGCAAGCTTTCCACAGTAGCCTCACTTGCTGAGTACCACTTATGTACATCCAGCTTGCCATATCAGAGTAACTTTTACAGGCTATAAGGAAAAGTATTTTAAACTTGCCACAAGCTTGCGCGCTATCTAGATTTATCACGGTATTCGTTGCAACAGTCATCCATTGCATCAGTTCATCATTCATCCTCATCGTCGCGACATCACGTAAAATGAACGAAATTAAAAAGAAAGAGATACTTATTTTAAACACGCCTGCAAAACAAATCCAAAGGTAATGGCGCCAACAGGTACTTGGCAACAAACACGCATACGAATTCTTTAAGTTTACACAAACACCACTTGCATTCTCTAACAAAACAGTGTTTCCACAATCTGAGAGCAGAATTTCCCTTTTTTCCCTTTTTTATCCATTTTCCCTTCGCATTATGAAAATTTGAAATCTGCGGTCACAATAAAATCAGCCTCCTACTGCAGAAACATTAGGACTGAATGAACGAACGAATATAACAGAAAATGAAGATTACTGATATGAAATTGTACACTTTTCAAAAACATACAATACCTTGTTATGTTTATACCAGGTATGTATTTGCAGTTATAATAAAAAATAAATGCAGTTCCCAGTAGTAATTATGTTCTTATGGTAGGAATAATTTGCACGACGAAAGCCTTCAAAGATATTGAATGAAACTTATGAACCCGAGTGAAATTTTTCATAATTTTTCCCTTTTCAGCTGATAAAAATTCTTAAATTTCCCTGCAACGAGGGAAAGTAACTTCATGTGGCAACACTGTTCGCACAATGCGAAACGTGCACATAACTTGCTGTTCGGGTATTTCCCGTCTAGCCGAGGAGTTTTGTGTGTTGTCACTAATTATGGAGCAATACAGTTTGCAGGAATATTGCAATACAGTAATGCCAGAAAAATATTAGAAAGAAAGGGATGCATAATGATTTGTAACAGCCAGAATTAAAGATGAAAATTTGATGTGGGAATAATGATACATTTATACATATATTGACAGTCAAAATATATTTTCCTTGAAACTGTCTTTGATACTTTCGTCTAAGTTTCTGAGAGCAAATAGTAGCTTAGAAAGTTGTGATGGTGCACAGTGTACGTGTGATCAGCGTATAGAGTCCCATCGCCGTTGTTTTCCGGCTTTCGAGACCAGAGTCCGCAACTATTCGCTTCCAGAAGCCTCCACCGGGAATCGAACCCACCACTTCTGCACCAAAGGCGAGAGCGCCGATCATTAATTGTATTTTATCAGAATCTATGCTAGTTTCCCAGAATTTGTCGCTAAACATTCGAGATTTTTCGAAGAACTTCATCGCCAACGCTTTTCTAGTTCGAGTTGGAAACCTTGTTCGTACTCGTGAATATTCCTGCCTCGGACTAGTTTGCGAATCTGCCGCTAGAGGGAAGCATCGGCAGGCAGGGTGATGGCCGTTCAGTACTGTTCAGAGTGCACGTGCGATGTCGTTCTATTCATTCTCCGGACCTCGTAACTGTGCAGTTGTGTAATTTAGACTTAAATTCCGTTGCCATGTCGTGTAAATAGGCATTTAAAGAGACGACTGCAGTGGAAGAAAGCCCTTTAAGAAATGCCGCAAGCTTCAACTATGAATACTAACATAAGCGGATCTAGATTTTTTTTCCTGGAAGGGGCACAGAATATGCTGTTAGCACATACGAAGTAATAATGAATGGAAGTAAAATGTTCTCATCCAGACAATTACCCACAAGTAGGGTGACCATAATATTTTGGCCCAAAAACGGGACATCCCAAGGAGGTACATTTAGCCCCCCCCCCTCCTCCCCTGAAAAATCAAATTATTGTTATTATTAACGGATTATTATTATTTAATGACATAAATGGTACATCATAAACAAATGAAATATGATCTGGCGTTGGAGAAAAGTATTAATTATTATAATCTCGGTATAACTTGTTGGATAGTGGTTCCTTTGGTGTAAGTCCTATGCCGAAGGAATACCAGAATTATTAGGAGAACCAATCTTCTTGAAAAGTTTTATTCTTCACCAACCGTTCATAACCCCCCCCCCCAAAAAAAAAAACTTACCCAGCGTATCTGACGCACAACGCGAAATTTGTCTTTTCAGTCTGTATCAAGACGAAGGAATTAAAATTCTCGTTGAAGATCCCTTCAGTCTGTATCAAGACGCAGAAATTAAAATTCTCGCTGAAGGTCTGTTCAGTCTGTATAAAGATGCAGGAATTAAAATTCTTGCTGAAGGTCCGTTCAGTCTGTATCAAGACGCAGGAATTAAAATTCTCGTTGAAGGTCCGTATTTGAAACTACATGCACTACGCATCTTGGCCATGCTTATTCACTGCTCTACAGATAACGGAACGCACACAATAAAATACAACCCGAGTGGCGGGCAGTTTCCCCCCCTACTTTTTGTAACTTTTCCTCCTCCCGCACTATGCTAGACCGAGGAAAAGCAAAAGCAAACTGTTCCCCCTCCCCAGTTTTGGAACCCAATCACCACCACTGATTTTGATTGTCATAAAATGCTTGAAACGCAATCCAGCTGTTTTGCCACAGAGTTGCTCTTAACGCTAATTTAAAAATTCCATCAAACTTTTTTTTTTTAAACGTCCCTCAAATTTAGACTTTGCTTTTAAGTTAACTCGTAAACTTTTATAAAACTGGACAAATAGTGGGTTTTTAATAATATCCACGGTGGAACGGGACCGGGACGTATGGTCCCCACAAGAGTTCATTTTGGCCCTTCAAAGTACAGTCCGTAACTATGTACCTCCACCAGGACCTTTAGTAGATTGTTGTGAAATAGAAGTCGTTCTATGTTATAACCCTAAAACCCAACGCTACAGCCCAATATTGGGCCAAGGCTTACCTGCAGACTGCTGGCCTCCCTCCAACTACATTAGTTATTTGTATATAACAGTGATTACAGAATGAAGGAGATGCTCTTGAGATTTCATTTCCTCAGGAGTGGATAGTGCGAGGCCAAAAGGTGGGAGGAGCATCTGCCATCTTGTCACCCCAGCGACACTAGCGACACCACTTCCAACTCCAAATGCGTTGGTGGATGAGTGCAGTTCATACAGTCGATTCCGTTTTGGTATTCCTATCGGAGAAATGAGTTCCTGACGCCCTTTTGCTTCTAAACAATGCCTCAGTGTAAATGTCACAAGTTCATGCACGTTCTTTCCTTAAGGGGGCGTGCAGGGAAAAAAAATCCATTAGATTATTTATTGCTGCGTTGAGTTTCTGCACAGTATTCCTTCATGTGCGCACGTATTGCTCCAATGGTCCGTTGCTTGGACTGAGTGGAACGGTAGGTTTACGCACGTTGGTTTTCTGCGCGCGTGGCATTTCGATTCCTTTGTCGGTAAAAGGAGAATTAACTCCTGATTCTGAGTCACGTTGTTGCGTCTGGAACTTCTCTCCAGTTTTCTGCAAGATAAGAGGAGCGGCGTGCCCAGGAATTTTATCATATTTTCCAGCTTTTAAAGTTCTTTCATTTAGAAATGCTGAACCGGAGGGTTGTAACACCCACCAACCCCCCCCCCCCCACCCCCTTTTGAGTCCTCCGTGGCTGTGCGGTCTTTGGCGCTGTGCTTTGGTCTCCGACTGCGGGACGGCATGGGTTCGAGTCCGCCTGGGTTCTCGGCCTGTGTATAGGACCGGCATCAACCCACCATCGTGAGGAAATTGGATTCAAACCGCTGACCCCACGTCACCCCATTACCGGTTGAAGATCTCCACCCCTCTAGGTGGGATTGTGGGAGGGAGACTGGCAGTCGGGAGATAGGCCAAGACCTTTCCAGTGCTGTCGAGCCACGGATTATTATAATTATTATAACCCCCCCCTCCCTCCCTTTGAGCACGTCACTGGATAAGACATTTTATGTCTGATGTGTAGGGCCATGCGCATCGCCTGAAATTTTTTTTAGTAGGAGTGTGAGGCATTGATATGAAACTGCATAGTGGAAAGATTGATTGATGTATATTGTTTTTTTTACTTCGTTTTCTGCCACTTTTGACTAATCGCCAAGATGAGGATTATTGATGATATGAATAGTTATGAAGGGGCACTCACATAGAACACCCATGCCCAGATCGGTATTGGAACTCGGGACCCAGGAGCGTATATTCTGGGCTAGCTAGGGTATATGCGAAGCCTGAAGTCTAGAGAAAAAAATTCAGGAGAAAAATAGATCAGAAATTGTAAATAATATTATTCATATCAGTGAGATGATACTCATCCTGGAGTTGGCAACCTGATTTCCGTTGGGTTGGCAACCTGATTTCCGTTGGTTTGGCAACCTCATTTCCTATGTGTTGGCAACCTCATTTCCTATGGGTTGGCAACCTGATTTCCTATGAGTTGGTAAATGTATTTCTATTCATAGCCTAGGACCACGTGACATTGTGAGATTAACCAATGCCACGGAGGTCGGTGTGTAGTGAAAATATATATATATATATATTTTTTTTGTTGTTATTCTACATTCCTGTTCTTCCACTTTTGGCATATAGCGACGATGAGGAATGATGACTGCAACTCTAAGACGAGGACGAGACGGGCATTCGCAACTCAAGACATGACCGAGGACAGAACGAAACAGGCGTTTCCTCATTCACAAGGACTGTGGAAGTCTCTCATGCCATTGAGTATACTTAGACATTGCGCAGTCACCTTGACTACTCATCCATTCATAACTATAAACAAGAAACAATCGAGGCGGGCTTTGCCACAGGATAATCTCATAGTACCCGTGTTACAGGGCAAAAGATGAGAGTGAATGAAAGGGACCTTTGTTCATTTAGATCAGGTCCAACTCACAGCATGCGAAATAATCTCTTTGTAACGGGTGAGAAATGTCAGACAAGCTCTGTGTCGTCATCAGTGCGCAACAATTAAGAGACAATGGGGGGTCCCCCATTAAAATGCATTCGACTGCGGTAGGTAGGAACGGTACAGTGGCGACAGAGTGGCGACTGTCGGAGTTAGGGAGCTCCATACTCGTGACCTGTTGATCCTTAGGGAGCGGGTTTCTATTTGTGCGTGTACCTTTTTCTGTCGAACGTACTTCTGGGTGGTGGTAAGATTGGGGTTTTTGAGTACACTTTATGCACAGGTAGGCTAATCGGGACTCGGGGGACCTGCAGTGGGATCAGACTTGTGTGATATCACCGGGTATCGAACCTGGGACCGTTCGATTACAAGGCTACGACGTTAGCGCTACGGGGAAGACTGGGTGGTAGGAAATAAGTGATAGTAAATGAGAATCGGACCACAGTACAGGGTGTTCATAAAGTCCCGGTACCATTACAATGTAAATTACATTTGTAATGGTACCGGAACTTTATGAGCACCCTGTATATCCCTTGGATGAATAGTTAGCAACAGTGGCAGAAGAGCGAAGTAAACTAAATCAATGAAATTAACAATCAACATTTTAAAGATAGATTTGCGTCCATTTTATGCACAGGCAGACTAATATACAGTCTAATATGGGTTCCTCTATGTGCCTCCGGTTTCGAACCCAGGAGCCCTTGATTACAAGGCGGCAACGTATCCTCCACACCATCGGGAAGACCCTTGGGCGAATAGTTGTCTATACCCTCACCCTGGAATCTATGGAGCAATCGAACGTAAACAAGTCGTCTGCGCAAGTAGGGTGCGAGAGTGCTCGACCAATAAACGCGTGCGAGAGGAAGTGAGTGCATGGAAGGAAAACGCGACTGCAGCTTGGAATAGAGAGTGCGCCAGTAACTTACACGGTAGAGTGTGTGCATAAGAGTTCGAACCCGGGACAGTATTGTGCTATAAGGATACAGTCGTGTGTGGCGATAAGCGCCAATCATGTGTAACAAGTGTATCCTTTTGCTTGTGTAAGTATGTTAGGTTTATGTCTTTATTAATTAAATATGTTAAAAATCTATAGTTGTTTCCCTCATGTACAAGAGGTAGATATTAAGTATCTGATCATTGGTAAGTGCAACGGGTAAACAAGACCATGTTAGGTCGAGCTCTTGGCTCATAAATTCCCCTAGAATAAAATAGCCTGGTCGCCAGTGAAAAACCTGTTCCTTTAACAAGTCCTAGGAAATCCATTTTAATTTCAAACAAAAAAACAAATGACACTTGTTGCAACACCGTTACTAACCCACCACATCTGTTGTAAGCTACCACCCGTTTGCAGCAGCGCGCACTGCTTTTTCCTCCCACTCGCTTTCACACCTTCCCTACAGTTATGCGCAGCCTTCCTCCACAGGTTCCAGAGACAGAATGTACAGTCACGGGGTTATAACAATTCCATTAACTTTCAATGAAATCGTCACAACACAGAAGTGTCCATGACTGTACATACTGAGGACATTGAATGCAAAGAGATGTACAATCAACCCGTAGCCAACCCCTTGGCGTCGCCTACCCCCTCCCCCGGAGCAAAATTTGAAGCTACCTGCTGTATTTCTTCCTTAAATATGAGGCTTCAATAGTAATACACACACACACATATACACATTCATAAAAAACAATTACAGACCGAGAAAGATGAGCTCCATTTGAATGTGGATTTGACCCAAAATCATCTGCCCGAATTCCATTTTCAATTAGATTCTTTCTAATTGCAGTAATGGACCTTTGTGCAGAAATCTTCCTTTTTAGCTCAACCTTCCTTGGAGGCGGAAAAACTGGGAAAAGAACTAACAAATAGTCCATAAGATAGGGAACATTCCTAAATTTTCCTCGACGAAGGGAAATGTACCGACAAGCGACAACACTGTGTTTACTTAGCGGTTTCAAGAAAGCAACTTAAATATCAGGAGCTGTTATCATGCTGCTACTTCCCAGAGAGGTTATCAGAGGTTTCCTGAATAAACTCTAGCACCTCCTCAGCATTTTCTGATAACCCTATCCTGTTTCATTGAACAACAACCGACTCTATGGGAAGGTAAATTAGCATTACTATCAAGTTTACACTTCTCAGACCTTACCAAGAAGAAGCAAACAAGGGCCATTTAAACAAGTCTAATATCAACACACGTAGGAGAGGGTAAAAATTCATGGGAACTCTTTTTAAGTTTGTACATACCGTAACAGTGTAAAATATTACGGTTATATCTCGAGAGTACATTAACATTAACATTTATGTTCACGGTGTGAAGGACCTATTTCTTACAAGAAAGCCTTCGCAGAGTAGTTTAACTCAGACATCGAAATTCTCTGCTGCACAGAATTTAAACATCAAGATTCTCCATTGTATAGAATTTTAAGTCCGTGATTTTGGGTTGCATAGAATTTTAAGTCTTGACTTTCTCCGCTGCATAGAATTTCAAGCCAGAGATTTTGTGCTGCACAGAATTTCAATAAAGAGATTCTCGTTTGCACAGAATTTCAATCACGAAATTCTCGTTTGCACAGAATTTCAATCACGAGATTCTCGATTGCATAAAATATCAAGTCTGAGATTTTATTTACAGAGCCAGATCTGAGGTTCGACCCCTGGTCAAGGAATTTATGTATGATTTCCCGTATAACTCAAAAGAAGGGCCTCCCCGATGGCGCAGTGGTAGCGTCGTCGCCTTGTAATCAAGGGGTCCCGGGTTCAATACCCGGTGAAGGCACATAGTGTTTCGGATCCCACTTTAAACTGTAGGCCCAGTCCCGATTAGCCTTACTGTGCACAAAGTGGACTTAAAACACCAAATCAAACCAATAACCCAAAAGATAAAATGGAAACGTAAAATAACCAGAAATTTAACTCTTTATTGCAGGATTACAACATCGTGTAACCCTGCATTCGGGGTATGGGTTTTATCTTTTTTGGTATAATTGGTTTTGTTCGGGTTAAATTTAGGTTTTGTCGAGCTTTTATAAATAAAATGTGAATACATGTAGTATAATTCACATTTGTAATCGCCGTTCAACCTACCCACTCCACTTCTCCGCCCGGTATACACCAACTACCAAAACAAACTGCTAAATCATAGTAATGTTTATTTTTTATCCTTTATTCTCTTATGATTTCCTGGTTACCTCTGTGCCTCTGTGGATAGCAAGTTTGTATGTTTGAATGGATATAGCAGATGATGTATCAATAATGGATACATTACGATATAAGATACATTACGACTTTTGTCTGAAGCATCAAGAGATCAATTGCAGGTGTGTACTATTATCTTCAGTCACCAGCATAATAAAATAGCGATAGTATACATAGTTACATAGTATTCCCCGATAGTAGATCGAAAGAAACTGACTTCAGATCGGATTTCAGTGACTTTTATTTATTAGAATATATTTCATATGGCGACTGAAAGCAACATATTTTCATTTGCGTAGCTTTCTTCATTTAACAATTCACGCCAGCGCCTCAACGATAGTACTTATAGAGAAACTGACTTCAGATCTGAGTTTAGTGACTTTTATTTACAGCTTTACTTACAGCTTACATCTACAGCATAATACAGGCCTATGTAATTTCTAAATAAAGATTAAACGTTTGTATTGGTGTACTGAGCTCTGATATTTTGTTCTACTTCATATCAATATTGCAAGTGTTGTGCATTTTACATAGCAAAATTAATCTCGAATTATAATGACAGTCGTGAATCTCATTCTAAGAATCTAAAATGTTTTTTTTCAAGGGTGGGTGTTGGGCCCACCTTGGCGAACCCTGCCTCCACTTGTACACCAGATTGCAATTACTACACTTTATTCACACAAACCAAAAATAATAAATTTGAACTTAGTTTTTTCTCTATTGAACATGCATTGGCGACTGGGTTGTTGGATTAGTGCTGCGAGCTACAAGTGATGACTTGACGTTAAAGCCAAGAGCCTCTGTGCAGGTCAGCTTCAATAAAAAAATGACCAAAACCCCTCGCAACTTTAGACAAGGTGTTACTCTCATGCTGTCGTGCCTAAAAGCTTGGAATAGATCGAACAGTGTGTGTGGTCCTTAGATTATAATTCACTACTTCTTCTGACGTTGGTCGCCCTCTGACAAATGATTTGCAGCATGTTATACCGACGACCATGACCCGGTCGCGACGACGTAACCACTAAGTCCAGATGCCCCAGTCGTTGAGGTTATAGGACGTAATTATCTTGTGTTCGTGTGTAGGGTGTCTTGGTGTGCTCCCTTACTGTTTGGAATTGAAGCAAATGTCTCCATTATTTTCAGCCCGCAGTGTACAGAATATTATTTCAAATGTCAAGCCCGAGATTTACTGTTGCACAGAATTTTGAGCTTTAGCTTCTCCGTTGCACAGAATTTTAAGCCCGAGATTCTCCGTTACAGAATTATAAAGTCCGGGATTCTCCGTTGCACAGACTTGAAAGCCCTAGAGTCTCTGTTGCACATAATTTTAAAACAGAGATTATGCATTGTACAGAATTTGAAGAGCTTGATTCTCCGTTGCACAGAATTTCAAGCCTTAGATTCTTCGCTGGACAGAATTTCAAGCCTTAAGATTCTTCGCTGGACAGAATTTCAAGCCTTAAGATTCTTCGCTGGACAGAATTTCAAGCCTTAAGATTCTTCGCTGGACAGAATTTCAAGTCTTAGATTCTCCGCTGGACAGAATTTCAAGCCCGAAATTGTCCGTTGCACAGAATTGTAAGCCCTAGATTCTCCGTTGCATAGAATTTTAAGCCCGAAATTGTCCGTCGCAGAGAATTTTAAGCGCTAGAGTCTCTGTTGCACATAATTTTAAGCCAGCAATATTGCGTTGAACAGAATTTTAAGCGTTAGATTCCCCCCCTTGCACAGAATTTTAAGTCCGAAAGGTTAAGTTGCGGGATGTACATAATTTCAAGCGCAAATTGCTACGTTACCCAGAATTTCAGCCTCAGTGCACCATGGCACATAGAATTCTGACGGAATGTTAACGGAGGTGCAACATTTGAAAATGACAAAATTCCAATCTTGTAAAACTTAATATCTACTTTTAGTAAATAATGAACTTTTTAAGTATCAAAAATGCAATACGCAGCAACCACAGTGACACAATGCTCATTTTCGAATTCTCCGCGTGAGGGAGCGAATTTTTATTTACGAGTGGGGAAGAGGAGCGACTGGAGAAGACAAGTCGGCTACTTACGGCCTGCATACCTATCCTCTTCCCCTCCTTCCCCCACCATATGTCAATACCCAGAGAGGAATGCAGCCTTTTCCTTTTTTAAATGTGCTCGTAGCCCGTCTGGATATTCAAGAAGGATCTCCCATTACGAGGCCGGGTTTTAAAGGTATGTAATGTGAGTTGGGTTTAAGCAGACAGGAGGGAAGGTGGACTTAAAAATCCTAGTATGTGATATAAGCGTAACAGCGGTTTCGTGGTGCAGTGTTTGCAACTCGGTGGTTACAATATTCCAAAACGGTTTGCATTTCCTGATGTATCTATGATTAGCTACCATTTTTTTTTATTAAGGTGAATACAACTTGTTGTGAACCATACCGGCTTCAACACCAACACCTAAACTTACAATGAAGAGTATACCAGGTTTCTAAAGATAAGCCAACCTTCGTGGCGGAGCGGTTAGCACAGTGCGCCCCGGGTTTGAATCCCAGCCTGAGCATGTTTTTTTTTGTGAGTGTATAATCACTCATTCACATCGTCGCGATTAACCAAAAGAGGCACAAACTACGCTAAATAACAAAAATAAAATCGTCTAAAGCAGTGATTCTCAACCTTTTTCAGTCCGGGACTCACCTTGAAAGATATTACACTTCATGGGACCCACAAGCATGGGCAGTGGCAGCGGTTAGGGAAGGCGAAGGGGCAGTTGCCCCCACTTTTTGTAACTTTTGCCCCCGCACTATGCTACACTTTATATACCAAGGGAAGAAAACTGTCCTGCCCCCCCCCCCAGTTCTTACACCTTGCCCCCCTCCCCCAAGTTTTGGAAGCCAATCGCCGTCACTGAGCATGGGCGCCGGCAGAATTACTTGTAGGGCTGTGCACCCAATTTAAAATCATGTTTTCACTAACCTCCAGTACTTTAAAAGAAGCCTTATTTTACGCTTGCTTAAACAAATTACACATATTTCATTCTAGAAAAGTAAATATGAATTTTAGACTAATTTACTCCAGTCTAACATCTAACTAAATATACATGCTGCACTGGCGTATACTGGGTGAAGGAATGAAACTATGTTGGTCCAAAGCAGGCATTGTTCTCTGCTTTTTAACGTCTATATTTCAATTCATTGTCATCACATTATGTAATTCAGACCGAATGAAAATGGTGGTGTACAATTCGACTACTGTTTCTTTTGCCGGTGGGTGTACCATCAGTAAGGTCTGCTGCCGTAGTGCTGCAAACTGTACGGTTAAATATCTACGTACAGGGATTTTTTTGTACCAATGCCAGCGTTGAGGTAGATCAGCGAAGTATTTTTTAGAAATTATAATTAAATCTTTGGAGCACAGTAGAGATGCAAAAACTTTTTTGTTTGTTTGTTTTTAGGGAATAACAACATATTATGCATGAGCGTGATCGTTTGTAAAATCTTTTGCAAACATTGAAAGCAAAGAACATTTTTAACAAGGAATGACATGAGTTTGCAAAGACAGAGAATTACTACCTTTCACCTTTTATAGGGAGGGTTTAAAGAACCACTTATTAAAGTTCTTTTTCAAAGTAAGAGACCTTAAATATTCTAGAGTTTCTTAATTCTTTTCTGGGGGTGCTTCCCCAAGAATAAATGTTACCGCACGCCACTGCTCAAGATACACTTATCGTTCGGTTCCCATCCCCCCCAAGGCCAATGGCGCATCCCCCTCAGATCATGAAGCATTTAATTTCGACAGCGGCGTCTCTACCGCTATCGCCACTACAGTAGCTTTTTTTGTTAAGCTTTACGTGTACACTTCACTTGATCTGCCCCCAAAATTCTTCCATTCCTTTACGTAACGGATTAAATATAATTGCACCTAGTAGCTAAAGTGACTTTGAACCAGCTAAAGTAAATTTATTACTAAGGAAATATATATCTTGCCCCCTTTCTCATTGCACATATTGCAACATGGTTAAATATATATTTTATAGTTCTATATTGTTTTAAGGACAAAACACCTATGTCGGCACCCTTGTCTGATTATAATCGGGTAAGCTCAACCGAGGAACGCAATGGAAACCTGAGATGGAAACACTGCCATCCAGCGAAAACATACGCTGGTAGTTTTATAGGTAAAGCAAAAGCCTGACGATGCGGGCATTGAAATTTGCGGATGGTTTGATGTCGGCGTTGCCACGTAGAACGCAGTCCCGAGACCGAACCGAATGTCTGCTACGTGTTGTGTCCCAGACATCGTTTCACTGCTTAGTTCCGCGTTGTGCACGTTATCAGACGACCCACTTTGATTCCGTCTGTGCTACGTCTGCTAGCGATATGCAAAGTACAGTTGTGCGAGGAGAAGGCAGCCCTGCCGACAGGTGAGTTTTCTATTTCGCTTGAACTGGGGTATCTGGGTACGGTTTCGACACTTGAGGGTAACACGTCTCTATATTCTGTTCTGTTCATTGTTTCTGCGTGTGAAGTATTTACTTCAAACAGTATGGCTGTAGACACATTTTGCGAGGTGGAGTTTTATCGTCTGCAAAACGCCACGTCCTGTCTTTCGTACAAAGTTTTCATAACACCCGGCTTATCGACTGGTATGTTGCTGGATTTTGCGCGTAAAAATAACTCCAATTTGATCAAAACAACGCCATTTATATACAAGAAAATTAAATTGATAAAATTATGTCAATGTTGCAGTTTATATACGGTGTCGTGAATACGATAGAAATAGCAGTTAGAAATTGAAAATAAACACGTATTTTCGACATACTGAAACAAAACCATACAGTTTATGTGTACCCAGGGTGGTATTTGAAAGGTAGATAAGGGGGAATTTCCCCCTCTGATTGCTAATTTTCTACTCTTTGGTCCCGGGTTCGAATCCTTGCATGGGCATTGCTGTTTTTTGTGAGTGTCCCTTCATCAATTTGATTATATCATTCATCCTCACCGTCGCGATTATTCAAAAGTGACAGAAAAGCGACGCTAAATAACTATGTAATATCCAAATGCTTCAAGAGTTGTTAATGGATTCTACTACCCCCCTGTCCCCCCTGGAAATTTTTGAAATACCACACAGTGTGTACCTATCATTTTGTACACTATTGTATATGTATTGTTAATTTTTATATGGTATAAAAATTGACACGGCTCAATTTCAATAACTACGATTAAAATGTCAATAGGTGTGTTATTTTAATATTTATGATGATTGTTAAGCTTTATTCATGGAATTGTGTGTGGCACTTTTAAACTTCACGATTCGAAAAGAAAATTGTTTTTAATTGTACCAAATGAATAATGTTTGGTTTCTTTAGTGCCTCCCCGATGACGTAGTGGTACTCAGTGGAGGCACATAGTGGTTCGGAACGCATTTTAAACTATAGGCCCAGTCCCATCTGTGCATAAAGTGGACTTAAAAACAGAAATAAAAAAAGGAAAACAATATTCCTTAATGACTGTGGTCAGTATTTTATCCCCCCTCCCCCTTATTGTTGCCACTGGCTCAAGGGTGGGTGAAATATATTCACTTAGTTGGGTTCTGCTTCCGTGGTAATGTTTGCTATAATTTTCTTATCTCCCTTCTGGTTAATTCGTGACCTTCCTGAGGGTGTATTTATTATTCAGCCTTGTAATGGTAATGAAAGGTCCCCGGGTTTTATTCCAGCGTGCGTATTTGTCATTCAGACCCCTTTTAAAACTCTAGGTCCAGTCCCGATTGTCTTTTTTATATCACCAAGAAATTAGAGTTACAAAGAATATCGCCGAATTTTTAGCAACATATTGGACAAAGTTCTCCGAGAGACGAACCGGAATATTGAGTGCTTTTGCTTAATAGAAATCGAAGAATATTGTTTGTTGAAATAATTTATTTGTTTAGGAGAGAAAGATTGTTTGTTGAGATCTTTTTGTTTAGAAGGAAGGAAAGATTGTTTGTTTGTTGAGATCTTTTATTTGTTTAGAAGGAAAGAAAGATTGTTTGTTGAGATCTTCTATTTGCTTAGAAGGAGAGAAAGATTGTTTGTTGAGATCTTCTATTTGTTTAGAAGGAAAGATTGTTTGTTGAGATCTTCTATTTTGTTTAGAAGGAAAGATTATTTGTTGAGATCTTCTATTTTGTTTAGAAGGAAAGAAAGATTGCTTGTTGATATCTTCTTTTTGTTTAGAAGGAAAGAAAGATTGCTTGTTGATATCTTCTTTTTGTTTAGAAGGAAAGAAGGATTGCTTGTTGAGATCTTCTATTTGTTTAGAAGGAAGGAAATATTGAATGTTGAGATCTTTTAGAAGGAAGGAAAGATTATTGATCTTTTATTTGTTTAGAAGGAAGGAAAGATTGTTGATCTTCTATTTGCTTAGAAGGAAGGAAAGATTGATTGTTGATATCTTCTATTTGTTTAGAAGGAAGGAAAGAAAGATTGCTTGTTGATATCTTCTCTTTGTTTAGAAGGAAAGAAAGATTGCTTGTTGAGATCTTTTTGATTAGAAGGAAGGAAATATTGATTGTTGAGATCTTTTAGAAGGAAGAAAATATTGTTTGTTGAGATCTTTTATTTGTTTAGAAGGAAAGAAAGATTGTTTGTTGAGATCTTTTATTTGTTTAGAAGGAAAGAAAGATTGTTTGTTGAGATCTTCTATTTGTTTAGAAGGAAGGAAAGACTGTTTGTTGTGATCTTCTATTTGTTTAGGCTTAATAGAATTCCATGAAGAATATTTCGCCGACTGAATATTGTTTTGTCGTATGTCCATATGCATGAACTCTTCAGGGGGTCTCTTTGAAGTTGGACTTATGTGGATTTTGAATACACTACATGATTTGCTTTTTAATTATATATATAATTATGTAAAAAATATAATATATAAAACATAATTTTCATTAATGTTGATAAATTCACACCACTTGACAGCCAGCAGAAACGTCGCTTCGGAACTTGTCACATTAACATGTACGGAACATGATAATGTAATCTTCCGACGAAAACTGGCGACAAAATAGCATTCAGCCGGCGATTTGTTGATATTTGTGTGTTAAGTATAGTAGAAGGCGAGAGAATATTATTTGTTGCTATCTCTCTGCGAGGCATAAGAAAAATATGTCAGTGATAATGGACACCTGCGTCCATTTTGACATATGTTATGATAAACAGGTGGTATATTTTGGACATTTTATTTAATATAATGATTTTCCATTCAGCGTTTTGTAAACCACCTTTCTAATCTTTTGCAGGTTCAGCAGGCCCTTTGGCTTGTTTCGTATCAGGATCAGACCATATTCGTCACCGTTGGTAAGTAGATCTCACAGCTGCAGTAGAATGGGTTTTAATTTGTAGTGCAAGGTAGCAGAAGTGTGACAGCCGGGTGAAGGGAGTTAAAAGTTTGTGTTTTTAGGCATGGAAAAGTGTTCGAAAGTTAGATATATCCAGAATGCTTCGGTACGTTAACGTTTATTCTTTGTCCGCTGTAGGAATCAAGTTAACAAATACGCGTGACTTCTGAGAAATCCTATTGGTTATTAGAATGGCAGCTGCGCAGAAATCCTGCGCGTAGGAATGTAGTGCATCTTGTGAAGCCACACCATACAGTAACTGCTACATTGAAGTTGTGGGACCTTATATTATGGGCTGTACAGCTATGGGCAAAATAACACACAGGAAAATAACTATTTCTCATAAGCAGTGGCGTAGCAAGAGGTGGGCGTCCCATGGGGTTGATACAAGAAATGTAACAAATTCTAGTTTGTTATAATTTGAATGAATCAGAGGCGTAACATATAGGCGGGCTAAGCCTAAGGAGGCCAGAAAATAGTAAAAATTATCGTATTTCTCATGCGAAATATTTACGCAAAAATGCACGATAACTTGCTTGGACATTTTTATCCATTTGGTCTTTTCTTCAATAAAAAGATCTTTGTCTTGTATTTTCTTCTTTCTCTTGATCTTACACTCCCAGTTATAATATTTTAACAATAAGCACCTCCAACTCCCACGGAGCAAGGTGTAAGCCATTTTTAAATGCGTTGTTTTCAACTCTAGGAGGGCATGGATAATATTATAATGTGTTATGAGAATATACCTCTGCCAAGTGTAAATTTCTCCGTCGCATATTATGAAATATATTTTCGTCAGTAATTTATATTAATAATAATATTAATATTATGATAATTTGTTACTTGAAGATTTAGTATCGTTTCACATTGAGATTTCAATGTGAAACGGAGATCGGCTGGTGGGTGTGGATAGTAGGCGATCTGAAACTTTAGCAGTGATCGCCCTACATTGTAAGTGTCAATTTGCAAGTGGGTAAGATGATATAGGGTTTGCGTGTTGATACCAGGAACAGTTGGTGAAAAGTTGCCTATTTTACTAAACTAGGGGTGCGATTGCTCAGTGCGAGGGGTGCGACTTGTATTTAATCGAAACACCGCAACATTTTTTTCCCTCCTAAACAAATAGACTGTCTCAACAAACATTTTTCTATCAGGTCTAAACCAATAGAAGATCTGACGAGTAGTTTTTCTTTCCTCCTAGAATCAACCCTTCCTCAACTTCTATTATAAGCCCAAATAAATAAAAGATATGAACTATATAATACACTTTATTAATAATAATAATAATATACATTCAATACATTACATTCGGAGGTATGGGCTTTTAGCGCAGGTACCTTAAAATATACCCTGGGCGTCTTTTCCGCGAACATTTACGGATTCCTTCGTTTTTCTTTTTCCCTTTATTGTATAATCACAACTGTTCTATTGAGCCAGAACAGATTTGGTTAACAGAATGTATATTAGTAATACTACTACCACTACTACTAATAATAAAACAAATAGTGAAAAGTAAAAATGATAAGAGTATATGGAGATGTAGAGACATTGTAGATGTTAGAAACTGCGAATATAAAGGAAATCACTACATTGATTAGTGGTTAGGTAATAAGTAAATAAGAAATTTGAGAAAATAAAAATAATAATATATAATAAGAGAAAGGAGAGAAATAAATACAAGTGAAAAAGTACTAATGAGAGAACTCCTGGGAGTATGAGGATGAAATTCAGATATACGTCAGGAATTGAGGGTATGGAGAATGAGATGAAGGTTATGGAAATAGTAAGGAAGAAAGGTGGTACAGAAGATAGTTCTTCATCTTTCAATTGCCTTCTTTTTATCGGTTGAAGTGGAGTGGTGTTATTCTCCGGTAGCATTACCTGGGGAGGAGGTTCCCTCCTGTGTTTGTTCCTGTAGCGTCTGTGGGGATGGTGGCTGAAGATGTCTTGAGTCTCGTGCTTCCTCTTACTGCGATCGGCTGTTCAACTGGTTGCGGGGGTTGATAGTGACGAAGTTGATGGAGATTTGCTTTGTATGCAGAGAGTTCGGTATTAGATACCAAGTCTGCGAGGGCGTTCAGTTTGTCGAAATGAGCGGAACGGTTTAATTGGTATGTGTTAAAATTTGGAAGGGAATCTCTGATATTAGTTATACGGTCATCCGTGTAGGTACATAGGTAAATTTTAGGGAGTGTCATGGATGTGTGGACAATTGGGGCAGAACCCATGCAGCCTGAGGTTGAATCTTGCAAAAAGATATGAACACACAACATTCCTCGATTTAACTAAACGGATTGCTGTTGCAACTTACAATATAAACCATGGCGCAACAGCCCTTGAGGGCCAGGGTCTACCTATACAGACCTCACTCCCACATGCCTCAGCAGAGGTGGGCAATCATCCAACCGTTTCGGTGTGAAGTGTGGGCAGCAACGCGAACCTCCAGTCGTCGTTGTAGGTATCCATGAACGGTTCCCCAATTTCTTCATACAAATACTATAGAGGAAAGTCACCAAAACCGACATGCCATTTTGTTTTTTACTCTTAACTCGGAGTAGGGAAGGAATTTTCCGATTTAATGTGTACATCAATTCCATGCCCAAGTATAAGCTGGTAAAACAAGATCTATTACAACAACATTTTGTTTTACAAAATAGTTTTATCACAAAAGGTACAATTATATCATCTGAGAAAACAGGTTCCGAATCCGACATACCTGTTTAAATAAGGGATCAAATTACAAAGCAACACAAACAAATGCATGTAAATGGTTTCTATTAGAGAATAAAGCAATTCCTTTAATCATCATGAGACAAATGCAATTTCTTTGGACTATTGAGCCCTCAATGGCATGTCATTTACAGAAGACACATACGTATAGGTCATGTTCTGCATCTGCACCTTGAACATGAGCCCAAAGATTGCACTTGATACACATTATTCATTCTTCACCACTGGCATCTTCAGAATAAAGTCCTTCGCCAAAATACATTCAGCATCTAGGATATCTTCATCTCGCGCAACGGGTTAGGGAACCCAATTATTGACGTATGTCTGTTCAGGAACGACGCCATCCATAACAATAACCTCAAAAATTTACAAACACCACATTTTCAAAACTGAAAGAAATTCATGTTCGGAATCGTTACTCTATCTAGAATGACCTGATAAAACTGTAAAAATTTACTCATCCTTCCAGTATGAATAATATAGTGTTATGCAGAGACAAACAAAAGCATTGAAATCACCCAAAAACAAAAATATTTTCCTACAAAAAGAAAACCGCCAGAAGCGCTCATTTCACTGGTCGCACGTTATCTTGGAAGCCTAAATAGATTTACCCTGTTACTGCAAAGGGAAAGAACTTCTCGGCTGTGAAACAGTGGTGTGTCGGTTTAGTAGCCCTATGTCAGTTATGGTGACTTTCCTCTATATGTAAGGAACAAAATACACAATTAATATGACAGTAACAAATATAAGTAATTTCGTAAGACGACTTAGTATATAAAACTGAAAGAAAACCTTCCCACGGTTACTGTTTGTTCGAGAATAGTAATTTTAAAACAATTATATTTCAGACGTAATCAGGATTGGATTACACTTTGCACCCGTCAATCTCAGTTTGTGAATTGAGTAGATGATGTTATTGCAATATGTACTATAGTAACACTTCTTTCATATATTAATTAACTTTTGTTATGGAGATGAAAATTGGGGATGCTGACTCGAGCGCAACCCTCGCACCACATATGTCTGCGTATGTTACCAACTCCGTCACTGGGAGCAGGAGAAGCACCCAATCTCTTCAGGTACGCCACGGGGTGTTCAAGGTCGGTGTAAGAATGAAGTGCACTTTTGGTGGGAATCCGAAGCGTTTGTATTCTCACCATGTACCGGTACCAAGAATGATTGTCATGCTATTCTTTAGACGCATAAATTCCTCTCTTGCGTGTTCCACGTAGCGCATGCGCCTTCTGACCTAGGGATTCCCGAGCTTCCGGTGGGGGACATTGAACTGATATCGTCGACCTACAGTAATTTTTTGGGCACGAGTCCTAGCTTCTATCGAAACCTATATGTGGACTGGAGACATGTAAAAATATCAACCTCCCTTCCACTTAGTACACCCTGGATTGCATTTTGCAGACGTACGAGGCTCCGGTGCCTGGACCCACATCCAGTATAACCCTCTTGGGTTTGGGGGGGGGGGGTTGTGATGTGCTGTATAGGTGGGTTTGTGATTGCCCCGTTATCAATTTCATTTTTTCGCCATTCTTTAATCTTGGCGATTAGCTAAAAGTGACAGAAAAGCTAATTAAATGAAGGCAAATTTGAAATGCAGATTTTTACCACAAGACCATAAGACATTGCCTAACCTACCGACCTCACTGGGAGATCTTCCAACCAGTTACGGGGTGACGTGTGGTCAGCACGACGAACTCCCAGTCGTTATTGTAGGTTTCCATGACCGGGTTTCGCTATTCATTCGTAGCTCCCCAATTTCCTCACGATGGTGGGCGGTCCCATACACTGGCCGAAATATCGGGGAAAGTTATAACGCTTACCCCAGGACACTCGAACCTGAACACGTCCTGTGGTCGGAGCATGAAGCTTGGGCTTAGAGCTCTTGCACGCGTGCCGATCTTTTGTCGGAGTGGTTATAGGTGATGACATCGAATTTTGTTCACGTACCGGTAAAAATCTGGGTTCTAGGCAATACCTTGGAGGGAGCGCATGAAGTTATGGACAGAGCTTGATGGCTCGTGGTGCTTCAAAACAACTTCCTCTTTAACACAGTTAAAATTAATGGCTCCGTGTTACCTGAGGCGCAGGGGGGTTGGATCCGACTGTCGACTTGTCTATGAGAGCTCCAGCCATATATCGACCTTTCCATGGTTCTTCCGGGAAATTCTTCCTTGTAGGACCACGTGTGCAGCTATTCCATTAACCCCCGTGGGTTTCTGTGCTGCCGATATCGAGAAATAAAGGATAGTTCACATGTACAGTACTGAGATACAAATGAAATGCAGATTGAATATAAGGTATGGCAAAACGTAGTAGTTTGGGAGACGGCATTGCCATCGTGGATTCACATATGTTCGTGTACCGCCCCTTCTCTAGTGATTCTCGTTCGGACAGAGTACACGGGCTGAAGTCGAACGCTCCCAATTCGTGATCTTCCTCGCCGTTCGGGGTGCTCGATGAATTTCAGGAGTCACGAAAAGCAATAAAAATGAATATTCCGCGAGACATGGCACCGCCGCGTTACGCTGTGCTGACCAGTTTTAATGATCGGCGACCGCCCTGACGGAAGCTACGCACAGGTTCCATTAAATCATCTTCCTCCCACGCGCCCGTCCTTTCGAACTTCCTGTGTCGCTGGACCCATTCTGGCAGCGTTTTGCGAGGCTCGCCCGTGGTTTCTTGCGCGAAACTGGGCTCGACGCAGTGTAAACAAACGCCAGATCAGCGCTGATCCTGATCTATTGAAAGCTGATCGAAACCGGGTGAACGAACAATCTAACGTCCTAGGTCGCTATTCTCTCTCATGGGGTTCGGAAAGGTTTGGAAAATGTTAAGATCTTTTCATGGGATGGTGGAATAACCGCGAAAGAGTTGTAAGCGCGAAAGGAATTACAGCGAAACGGATTAAACACGAAACCAAAATTGGAAACCGGACTAAGTGCGAAAGAAATTACAGCGAACGCATTAAGTGCGAAAGAAATTACAGCGAACGCATTAAGTGCGAAAGGAATTACAGCGAACGCATTAAGTGCGAAAGGAATTACAGCGGAACAGATTAAGTGCGAAACGAATTACAGCGGAACAGATTAAGTGCGAATGGAATTACAGCGGAACTGACTAAGTGCGAATGGAATTACAGCGGAACTGACTAAGTGCGAATGGAATTACAGCGGAACTGACTAAGTGCGAATGGAATTACAGCGGAACTGACTAAGTGCGAATGGAATTACAGCGGAACTGACTAAGTGCGAATGGAATTACAGCGGAACTGACTAAGTGCGAATGGAATTACAGCGGAACTGACTAAGTGCGAATGGAATTACAGCGGAACTGACTAAGTGCGAGAGGAATTACAGCGGAACTGACTAAGTGCGAGAGGAATTACAGCGGAACTGACTAAGGGCGAGAGGAATTACAGCCGAACTGACTAAGCGGGAATGGGATAAGAGCGAAACGACTGAATGCGAACGGAATAACCGCGAAAATATTTTCGTGCTTAATCCCTTTCGCGGTTGTTCTGGCGACCCCATTTCATACTTGCTGCGAGTGTTACGCTCACTCATCACAGCGTATTTGGAGATGTGGCCTGGAGTGGCGCTAATTTAGTTGAGTTTATATTTAAGTCCACTTTATGCACAGATACGCTAATTGGGACTGGAACTACAGTTTAAAGTGGGATTCGAACTAAATGTTCCTCCATCGGGTATCGAACCCGGGGCTTTTTGGAGTGGCACTAGTGCCGATTCTGTAAGTCACATGGAAGTCTATAGTTTGCATATTTCCCACAGACATCTTGGCTCTACAATAGCAAAATAGACTGCCAATTATTAAACACATGTATCTAATGTGTTCCACGGCTTGAGAGAGAGAAAGAGGGACAATATTGTGTACAGTTGTTAGTAATACGTATTAGTACAGTACAAAAGCTTTCAGTATACAATTTTAAGCCATCCTTCACACTTCAGTATTATTATTATTACAATAAAATATGATTTACTTATTTTAATTAGCTTTTGTTACTTTTGGCTAATCGCGAAGATTGGGATCGATGGTAATAAGATAAAATAAATGAAAGGAGAATATCACAATAACACATTGACAGAACACAAGACAAGCCCACAGAGAATTATACTGGCTGTGACTCCAGACGCCAGAGCCTCGTTAGCTGGAGTGTACTACGTGGAAGTAAGGTTGGCTTTTGGGCGGCTTCTCAAAAGGCCTCCCCATGCACCTCAAAATAAAATAAAGAGTAGTGCAAGAAATTGTATTGTACACTTGTAATAAAAGACCCTGGATGAACAACAAGAGGCCCGTAACAAGAATATATATACCCTGTGCCAGCTAACTGTAGAGCAGGGCCGCTCATATCGGCAGAGGAAGAGGAGGAAAACAAGAGTGGTGAAAGCGCAGTCTTGCCAACCGTACGGTCTAGACCTTAGTCCGTACGCTAAATTCACGGCTCGTCAAAATTTGCTCTTGCAGTTTTATCCCTAATATTTCCCTAAGAAATTCTTAAACCAATCGTACGGACCTGGAGATAAAAATATCGTCAGTTTGCCATGTGCGTTCGGTATTATCCTTTTCAAGAGTTGGCAACGCTGAATTGGAAATCGGGGAACTCCCGTCGCCCATTGCACAATCCCGTTTCTCTCACTGTTCATTGGTGGAGCAGCCTCGCGTCACTACTTGCGCAGAGACTTGTTCTCGTTCGCCTGGTCTACAGTTAGCTGGTACGGAGCTTTAGGCTGTTTGAAGTTTTCGCCTTGTAATCAAGGTGTCAAAGGTTCGTTACCCGGTGGAATTGAACCTTTAGGAACGATGCAAATGCGTGATTATTAATAAAGTGTTGTTCGTATGGTGCAACGCAATACGTCACATTCGCCTTTGCAGATATAATGATATGCAGTCACGCGAGTCTAGAAGAAGATTGTTCTGTACTAGATCGATTGAATCAGCTTATTTCTCGTCGCTCTTCTTCCAATTTTGGACCTTCTTGAAGGGACAGTCTCAAAAGAAATGAGGTGTGGTAGCCTTTTACGAAGGCACACAAGAGTGCACGTAGTATACAGGGTTGTTAAAGTTCCACGAACCCATAAATTCTAATTGGTTCCGCTGCAGGACCGAAATATTTTTTCCCGCACAATTTACATTCGGTCAAAGTTGCGTATTGTTTAATTGAAAACAGGGTTCCTGGACAGAATTTAAATTGATCCGGAAAAAAGGTTCCTGGACCGAATTGAAATACTTGAGATAAAGAGGTTTTTTACGGTCCAGAACCCATTCACGCTTGCTGATTTTCTCTCCTGGACCGGAATTGAATTTATTTAAAATTCCTGGACCTTTAACAGCCCTGCTCTAGACTGCATTTTTGTAGACTAGCGATGCCCTGGCGTCTGGAGTCACAGTAAGTGTGTGTCGTGATTAGGGGAGGGGCGGGGGCAGTTGCCCCGCTAGAAGCCAATCGCCGCCACTGATTCTCATCTTCGCAATTAGCTGAAAGAGGCAGAAAAGCGAAGTAAAATAACTAAATTCAAATCTATGAAATACACTCGTGCCCAGAAACTGTGGCGAAATATTGAGACAGTGATTCGACCACTCAAGATGCTCCATCACCGAGGAGGGAGGGTGCAAAAAATTCATTGTTGCGAGGTGGTGGAAAGCATAAAGACTTGCATTGGCCATTAACCTTTTTAAACGCAATTGCGTTGCAAAAGTACAATAGACGTAGGTGTCCAGTGAAAAACTCCTCCCCCTGACACTGGAAGGTACGGCCAGTGGGAGGTTTGTTACGGACCACGTGGTTTTTGCTTTCTATTGACGTCAGAACCTACTAGCCATGTGATGTTATAGAAATAGGAGACCTTGTGTGGGCTTTGCAGCTCTCAGTTCTCTTTTGCGCCAATTTCTTTCTGGGGAGTCCCCCCACTCCCCCCGCGCGCTCGCCAGATCGATCGCTTACACTGGAAATCACGGAAAATGCTAAATTTCAATTATCTTACGATTGTGAAAGCTAAGCCGCCCCTCTGATAAAACATTTGCGGGTTCAGCTACATTTCCAACAAGAGCCAATGACAAAATTCGAAACCGGAACCCCTGCTGTCCTAGGGGCCTACATAGGGACTAAGACAGACTCTAGCCGAAAGCATGGTGCTGGTGTGGTGTGGGGAACGCAATTGGTTGGTCCATTTTTCATGGACGAAACCTTAAATGTTGATGCTACTTGGATTTGTTAAGTGAACGGGTTTTTTAATCTTTGCTTACGGAAGAAGGTACTTTTTTTCATAGTTTCCATAAAAATTAGCCTCGTCACTGTGAAGGGGTTTTCATGCTAATGGAAGCGTCGTACTGTAATTGTTCGGCACAACCGTACCACATATTCAACCCTTCGGGGAATATCAGTGATCAAAATTATGTGCAATGGCATGTGAACTTCTCTCCCCACATGTCACTATGATCTCTATGCGCTACTGACACGTTAGAGGCTCTCAGATGCTATTTTCTGACACATCGAAAATAGTTACAAGCATTCAAGATACGTGGACAAAACATTCACTAGCGCATTTCTCGTGAAATTCTA
Organism: Lepisma saccharinum; assembly: GCF_977018435.1. NCBI lineage: Eukaryota > Metazoa > Arthropoda > Insecta > Zygentoma > Lepismatidae > Lepisma > Lepisma saccharinum. The sequence goes on along the minus strand of NC_139243.1, from coordinate 22,621,530 downwards.
GCCTGATTTGATATATCATATCACCACTTTTCCATTTAAGTTGAATTCAACATGACAGCCAACAATATGGCGGACTTCGGCTTGACACACACGGCTATAGTTTCTTCTGGGCCTAACCTGTTTCAACCATGACCAATTGTACCCAGCATAACTCCTTTACATTTTGTAGGAAATGTTAAAAGGACTTTACTAACTGTATATTCCATAGGCCTATATTACCTTCTGTGAACATTATTGTTTCGTACCCTACATTGTGAGTAATGAAATTATGACACGTTACCAAATTTTGACGGTACTAGGAGAAACATGCAGTACAGGGAACTGGTTAAATTTTGTTAATGTATGACAAAGTAACGACAACGGTTATGCGTTACTTTTGAAAGCAAAGTAACGTTAACTGTAGAGAGTTACTTTTTTTAGTAACTTTACCAAAGTGTGGACAGAATCGTGTGAGCGTGTCATGGTCATTGGTTTGTTATTAAGGGCTGCAACACTACAAGCCCACTCTCCTCACTTCCTGTGCGTTTTTCTGCTGAATTAATCAGATGGGACGCCCTCTCCCTTCAAAGCCCGCTCAGGGGTGGTTTCGGAGGGGGAGGAAACAAGTTGACCTTCACCACCACGATCGACCTTGGGAGTTTTGAACGAGAAGGCCCCGCTCAAAGTTTTTACCTTTTATGGCACTTAGAATAGGGAGAGTACAGTCCGAGGCAAAGGTTTTGCAATCAAGCGCCATTCTTCGACTATACCCTTGAAATCGAGGCTCCAAATTTGATTAAATAGTATCCACTTTACATTTTTCAAATACCACGAATGTACATAGGAACTTCTTACGGATGTTAGAAATTTTGAAAATACGTTGTTTTACTAATAAATATGTTACGTGAAAATTTTACATGCACTTGTATTTATCTCACAAGGGAGGTTTTCTAAGTTTCCCCCTCCGATTTCCATGAAACTTGGCAGATGTATAGAGGGGCCCAAAGGAAGAAATACTGTTTTTTTTTTTTGCTTCGGCTAAAAAACTGTTTTAGGGGGCAAAACCCCCCTCAAATTTCAAGATTACAAATTGAATTGGGGATCTGACCCCTGTGTCCCCGTTCGATTTCCATGAAACTTGGCAGGTGTAGAGAGGGGCCCAAAGGAAGAAATACATGTTTTTATGTTTCAGCTAAAAACTGTTTTAGAGGGCAAAACCCCCCTCAAATGTCAAGATGAGGAGAATTCGAAGTGGGGATCTGAAACCACGTCAATATGGCATAGGAAGAACACGCACATATAATTGGAACACACACAGCACAGAGCTGTGTTTGCCAGTGATATGCACTTCATATCTCAAGTTTCCCACGTGTGTATCTGCCAGTACTATTAGCACAGAACTTCAACCGGCATCGTCCTTCACGATAGCACTTGCGTTTGGTACCGACAATCTTACAGTTCTGTGCTGTGTGTATTCCAATTATACGTGCGTGTTCTTCCTATGCCATATTGACGTGGTTTCGGGGTCAGATCCCCACTTCAAATTCTCTTCATCTTGACATTTGAGGGGGGTTTTGCCCTCTAAAACATTTTTTTAGCTGAAACACAAAAACACGTATTTCTTCCTTTGGACCCCTCTATACACCTGCCAAGTTTCATGGAAATCGGAGGGGGACACTTAGATAACCTCCCTTGTCAGTTTTATAAATACAGACAAATTGTACTAACGATGCTTTATGGTTCATTTTCGTTTGATTTACTTGCCTTCGCTTTTCTGCCACTTTTGGCTAATCGCGAAGATGAGGATGAATTGGTAAAGATGGATGAAGAGACAATCGCGCAGCCGGTCCCTGTGGCGGAGCGGTTAGCACATCGTGCTACGACGCAAGGAGTCGCGGGTTCGAATTTCGGCCTGGGCATTGATGTTTGTGAGTGTCCATTCATCAATTTTGTCATGTCATCACTCATCCCGATCTTCGCAAATTAGCCAAAAGTAGCACAAAAAGCGAAGTAAAATAAAGCAAATCAATGAATCAATATAGGGACAACACAACATGAGCCCCACAGAGGTTCGTACTGACGCCAGAACCTCGTTAGTCTGCAGCAATGAAGTCCAGGGTGTACTATGTAGAACTGAGAGTGAAAGATATCCCCGTACACCTTAACAATGCCTTATGAATTAATTATTTTATCGGTATTCTACTCTACAGAATAGCTATATTAATTTATTGACGAAAGTTCACTAGAATCTTTCAATTAACAGATATAGAGGACGATAAAGATTCTATTATTCAGAAACTTTGAACTTCAGTCCACGAAATTTCATGGATATGTTGCTTTTTGTGAAAAATCGAGAGCTCTCGAACTGTTCGATTGTCAATAACTGAGTAATGAGGTTCAATAGATAATGTTTTACCGTAGGAAGTTGTTTGTTGTGTGTCTCTGTACACTTACTTGCACACTTTTATCAACGGTTGATTTAGATGCAGAGATATCGACGGTTAAAAGTCGTCTTACCGATTGTTTCGCCTTCAATATACAGAATGAGTAAACTACAGATTGAGATTTATATCGAAGTTATTTCAGTCCACTAAATTATGTATTTGTGTGTCTAGTAGTGATTGATTTAACGCCATATCGCATTTATGCTAAGATTTTTTTTATTTAGCGTCGTTTTCTCTCACTTTGTCCATTCGCGACGTTGATGATGAGAGTACATATGATGACAAAGATGCCCAGGCCAACAGTACAGAAAAAGATGACAAAATGGGGAGTGATTACTAAAAAAAAAAAAGTATACATAACACCCCCTTTCGAAAATTCTGGGCACTCTTGGCCAATCGCGGCGGAGAGGGTGAATGACAGTTGGGTGAAATTGAAGAACATTTACAGAGAAAAAACACCAATGCCCAGGCCGGAAGTACTGGCGCTAGTGTCGAAAGGGGGTGCGTGTGACAAGGCCTACTGCCCTAACGGGTATGACTCATCGCACGAAAATCAAACACCTTCCTATTCTGACGCAAGCGCTGAAAGGTTCCGTGGTTAGGTTAGGCATCTCAGGTTTAAATCTCTAGCATAAATACACGACATTTAGCCTCAGAAAACAACTTTTGATCGAGAAGGTGTTGTTGTTTTTCTTTGGATGTTTTGTTTTTCTCTGTTACTATTGTTGTCATATCCTGTGTAAGATCTAACCTTGGCAGGTTGCTACTTTGTATTCCTTTTTTATATTAATTTTAATATTAATTTGACACGTATCATATTTATTGTACCTTATCGAGTCTATTGATTTAATATTCTGTGTATCTTCAAACTAAGAATAAGAACGTTTTATGGATTGATGCTACATACTCTTCTTCCTGGTTCGATTTTTTGTTTTTGTAACAAGTAATTAATACATGATTAATAAATATTTGTTGTGGCCTGTTATGAATATAGACCTAGGTATGAGTTTGTATACATGTATATACTGTATATGTTTTATGTATTTCTTTGAATTAAATATTTTTACTGCGGTTGGTTTGATGTGAAAGGTATATGTGTGATTGTTATTTTCAATGTTTATATATGATTCAGATTATGAATATGTATTATACAGAGTGAACCAAAAGTAGGTGGACAGTAATGGAATAGGGTTTGTGTTAGGGTTATACTATAACAATGGTGTTCATTATAACAATGGTGTTTGTGTCTGCAAATGCTGAAACAGTTAGAAGAAAATGGGTTGAAACATTTGGAACTCAAGCCCCAAAGAGACAAACCATTTACCATAAATGTTATTCACTGTCCACCTACTTTTTGTTCACTCTGTATTATGAACTTCTTGTATGTGGTTGAGTGTAAGAAAAGGCATGAGCCTTAATCTCCGCCACACAAAATAAGAGGCAAATAAATAAATAAATAACAATGTGATAATACAAGACAATATAAATAGCAGGAGCGTATATTCCAGGTCAGCTAGGATATCTACGAAGCCTAGAAAGTACTGTAAAATACTGAAGAAAAATCTATTAGAAATTGTGAATAGATTGATTTCAATGAGAAGATAGTGGCAATTCTGAAGTTGGCAACCTGAATTCTTGGGAGTTGGCAACCTGAATTCTCGGGAGTTGGCAACCTGAATTCTCGGGAGTTGGCAACCTGAATTCTCGGGAGTTGGCAACCTGAAATCTCGGTAGTTGGCAACCTGAAATCTCGGTAGTTGGCAACCTGAAATCTCGGTAGTTGGCAACCTGAAATCTCGGTAGTTGGCAACCTGAAATCTCGGTAGTTGGCAACCTGAAATCTTGGGAGTGTGCAACGTGGCTTCCTTGAAGACGTCAAGAATGAGCCTACTAATAGTCTTCTCCCCTCCTCCATAGTCTAGGACCAGGTATCATAGTGAGCTAGTCCAGGTCTTAAGACTCAGCATACGCCACTGGTAAATAGGCATTTGCCTTTTGGTGAACGAAAGCGGAGAGGAAACCTGTAATGCTCATATTTTCCAAAGGCACAGAAATCCAGGCGTTTCCCTACTGCAGGGGCTTGCACTGTTCACAGCCTTTCTCATGGTTTTCTGTGAACAGTACAGCATGCGGTGAAAGCATTCAGCAAACACGATCCGACAAAAAACTAGTAAGGTTTGTTTTGACAAAAAGGAGAGGATGAAAAAGAAGCTTTTTAACGGAGGAGGGGGGAGGGATGCATTTGGGAACTTCTTCTGTGTGAAAGCACATGGGCGAGAGGGGATTAGGGGGGGAGAGAGGGGGAACATGGGAACGTGAAGTATTTTTCCTCGGGGTATTTCTTGGAATCCCGTGCTGCCTTTTTAAGTGAACAGGCCGCCGAAGAAGGGGGGAAAATTAAAGCTACAAGGTTACGGCCAAGGGCAGATAGGCGTTCAGTCAGGGAATCTTCTTCTCTCCAGTATCAATCAATGAATGCAAGTGTTGCCACTTGAGAATATCTTGAAGTCTCTTTTTAGGTGCGGGTATAAGCGGTATTTAATTGTCGGCTGAGGCTCGACCCGTTCACGTTCTCATCGGGGAAATTCCCCACGAAGAGGGAATTTTTGTGTCAAAAAGGGAAAAATATGTGGAAGCATTTGCGGGAAATGGGAAAAATCTACACCAGTGCTTATTTTTGTGCCGATTTGTGTCGCCGGAAAGTTCCTGTAGGGGTGTTACGCCATTATTATATCCTTGAAGAGTGATTAGTACTTGATCCACCAGATGAATAATATGCAGCACAAGCGTTTTTCTTTTGTTGTTTAAACATTCATACATTTGTACTGGCTTTAATATTTATATCATTTTGTCACTAAATTTTAAATACCTCGCCCCACAATTTTGAAGTTAGGGGTGGGGAGAATTGTAACCTTTCACATAAAAATATTTTTTATTGTATTTTTGAAACCTCGTGGAACATTTATTTGGATTATGTGGTAGAATATTAACAAAATCAAGTTCTAATCTTACTCTTGTATTTTACACTGAATTTATGGATTAACATATTTTTTTGTATTATATTACGATGATAATTTCCGGGTTTATGCTTTTCAGAGCCCGAGAAGAGTTTTAATTCTGACATTTCGACTATTGGATGAAAACTTGATTTTTACAGAAGGGGAGGAAATGGGAGGGGGGTTGACTGACAGTTTTGGCAGCCAATCATGAAACCCCCTTCTGTGTAATGCAGTATGTACACTTGAAGTGTTAATATGAGTGATGATATGATGAAATTGTTGAATGGACACACACATATCCATGCCCGGGCCAGGATTCGAACCCGGCACCCCCTGGCGTCGTAGCGCAATGTGCTAACCACCCCGCCACAGGGGCCGGCTTGAGTTTATCATTACAACCCCCCCCCCTATACAACCCTAGATTGAAAATTCTGAACGAGCCCCTGAATTACATTGACTGGCATCATTAGCGTAAATTCGATTTGGGGGCGGGGAGAAGGGGACGAGGTTGGTGCTGGAATTCTAACTTTGATTTTGCTAGTTCTTTCCTGGTTTACATTCGAATATTTTGATTCTCTTAATTTCGGGCTACACGAGGAACACTTTCCATGTCCGGCCAGACGCGAGGACCCGAAACTGCTCCTCCCCCACCAAGGCGGGCTGGAGAAAAAAAAGACGTCTGTTCGATTAATGGTTGTAGGAGGAGGGGACCTAGCATTACGGTTATGGCAGTATTATTTTTACTTGTTCTCTAGGGAATGTGAAGCTTCAGATACCCTAGAAAAACACATGAACGGAAAGAGGACACGTTGAAGATTCTATTTGTTGTCGGAAAAGTAAAAAACTCCCATTTGCCGTAACTTGAAGACGAAGTTGTTTGCTGTTTCTTCTCCATAAGTAATGCATGGGATTCTGAAAATATTGTAGCGATCGTATCTAAGTTTATAACCAACTTTGAAAAGTAGCTTCCACTTGTAACGTGGGGGAGAAGTTCATACTCTCTTGTATGACGTTGTTTTTTCAGTAGCAATTCCCATTCAGAAATACCAGGTGTCCCAGAAGCCTTTTAGTGTCGAATAACATTGGTACCTGGGGGAAACCCTGGGGGGTAAAGGCGGTCAGGGGCGTGATGCTGATCACATCACCCCCACTCACGACCGGATCAAGAAAGTGTGGGGCGTTACCGCCACACCCCCTATACGCCTTCATGGCGTGGTGCTAAGCACAGGGTAGCACTTTACCTTTTTTTACCCAGAAGTCTTTCCCTGATTACAAACTTTATTCATAACCGCTATATGCAAGGTAGAGATGTGAAAGTGGTGCCAAAATGTTTGAAAACTAACAATGAGTAACGTGGCTGTATGTGGCCCTATGTGCCCATAAAACCGAAAATGTTCACAAATCGGGAAAATGCTCAGCATGTCCTCTGGTATCACGAGACCGGTGCAGAGAAACTTTCAAATGTACAGAATTCTTTCCTCTAGAATATCTGCCATCAATAAGTTGGTATTTAAAAAATGGAATTTATCTTCATTCCCAAATCCTTTCAGGTCCAAGAAACATTGTATGGAAAGATGCCACCCGATGTCAAGAGCATTAATTCCGGATTCCTCAACAAAAACTTGGTTAGTTTTCCAACATTTTGGCAGCACTTTCACATCTCTACATTGCATATAGCGGATATGAATAAAGTTTGTAATCAGGAAAGACTTCTGGGACACCCGGTATCTTCCAAATGTAGTATATTAATAGTAGTAAAGTTATCCTTCATAGTCCTCTTCCTTCGCATCGCAATGTTTTCAGTTTTTACCGACAGGTCGAGGAGGACTATTTTGTAAACAGTCGACTAGCAATGGAAGCTTTTGTAAACTTCAAACGTACACAAACGATAAGCATGTGGCTCAAAGTGTGTACCAGCTCTTACGGAAAAGTACGCGTCGCCACACATTTCCAAGTTTTTACGAATCGGTAGGACCGTCCGTAAATTTCTGGACCGGAATCTGAGAAATAAATTTGTCGCTAATCCCTATTCCGGAAAAAAAAAATCCTGATTTTCGGGATCCCGAACAGCAATTCTTTTTTTTTTTTTTTTTTTTTTTTTTGTAAATGTCAATTTTAATTCCAGAAATGCGAAAATAATAAGTGCAGGGAGCCCATCAAAACCAGTGGCGTATCCAGAAGTTGCAGTTGTGAGGGCGAAATTCAGTCGCGTTACCTCGCCTCACCGAGAATCAATTCTAACCCACACTTACCATGCTTATTGTTTTATATAAACATTATATGGTTCTGTTAGCAGGGCCAATTACGGTGTAGATGTCGTTATCATCATAATTGCTCCCATAGTCACGATAAATTGAACGATCAGTTATGTGAAATGAATGAATAAATAATTAAAACCCATTCTCTCCATGGGTCTTGGGGGTTCGATCACCTTTTGAGACATTGCGGAGGGGTTGGGATCCAAATTTGAACTAGGTCCAGTTTCGATCATCCTATCTTGAACAAAAAAATAGATCTATTTTTTTCTAGACTTGGTGATAAACTAGAATAATTGAGTCTTCAAGTCACAAATGCGATCAATGTTGCGTTCAGTTGCCAGCATTCAGGCAGCAAAACGGGATTTTTTGAACGACTGAGAAAAATGTTAGAGAAACGTTGTTTGTTTGGATGTCCTCTATACGTTTCTGTGGTCCGTGGGCGCCATTAAAATCACACCCTGTATATATGTATATTATTTACACAGTATTGTTTTATAAATGAAACATCGTGCAGCACTATTTACTCTGATGTAAACTATAAAATATATAAAGTAATATAAAAACAAACTAAAATCACACTCTTTAAATTTAAAAAAAGTGTATTGTGACAGCTACGTGGGTGGGGTTACTGTAGAGACTTGCTAATTCGAACTCCAAAGGGACAACAAAGATTCGAATTATCCAAGTTCGAATTAGATATTCCTTTGTATGTGTGTATATATACATACATATTTACAAGTAGTTTTCATGTAAAGTAAGGTTTATTGGCTGGAGAAACTATGTGCGTTCAATTTAGATGTGTAAGTAAGTCATGCTCTTTGCATTGTATTTTAAGGCTTATGTTGCTCACAAACCGGTCGACGACTTTTGGAACACCCTGCATTCCAAATGGAATCCACATAAAAAGAGGCGCGTTTGGTTCATTTTCGATGAAGGTAGTACGTGTAAAAGCTTATTTGTTTCCGTCCCCCAACCTAACCCGTGTTTTTGTTTGGGTACCTCTGTGGTGCCAACAGGTCCTAGGTTGGATCCCAGTGGAGGTGATCGACTTCGTGCGTGTGTGTGTGTCTTTGTGTCCCAGTGATGAATTTGCTCCAACTTCAGTGTTTTTCTCCCTGAGTTTGCACCACTGCCGACCATGGTGGTAGTTTTCAGCTTCTCTCTTTCCCACAGATCCGTGCCCGGGCCACGTGATACGTAGTCATCACTGGACAATGACCTTTAGAGCGGCAAACTTCACACGGGACTTAAGGCTCAAAATCGCTTGCTCTCCCCCCCTTCAACATTCCAGGAGTGGGACACTCAGGTATGCGGAAAGGTTGCCTCTCTTCTTCATCCCTCCCTGATGCTTCTTTGTTCATACCATCAACTACCAACTTTTTTAGTGGATCGCAGACCCGTAGTCAGTGTTTCCAGAACCATTATATTGGGACCGTTTGTAATGAAAAAAATGTGTGATTTTCTTTTTGATGACAGTTCGTTTTATGCACACACAGGTTAATGGGCACTGATCCCATTGTGTAAAGTGGATATCGTGTGGGTTGGTCTTTACATACCTTAGGTGTGTAATGGCAATGGTAGTGCGCTGCAAAGTCAGGGGTTATGGGTTCGAATCCCCAAGGCGCTGGGATTTCATTGCTCTTGTTGCGTTATCTCTACCGCTTCACGATTGCTTCATTCCCAAGAAGTCCCATTATCCATTTCTGGATATTCTTTCGAAAACAAGTTCATCCCATTTCTGGATCCTTAAAAAAAAAAAAAAAGGCCAGCTATCTGATTCTGGATTCTCCAAAAAGGACACGCTACGCTATACGTTTCTGGCAGTGGCGTATGCTTAGTCGAAAACCTGGACTATCTCAGTATGGCACGTGGTCCTAAGCTATGGAGGAAGAAAAAAGACTAGGCTCGCATGAACCCCCGAAGTTATTAAGACGTGGTTCGACAAACCAATTTTGCTCGCTGTTTACTTCTTCAAGGAATCCATGTTGCCACCCCAACGGCAGCCAGGTTGCAAACTTCTAATAATCCAGGTTGCCAACTTCTAATAATTCAATTCAAGTTGCCAACTTCTAACAATTCACGTTGGCAACTACCAAGAATTCAGGTTGCCAACTTCTAATAATTCAATTCAAGTTGCCAACTTCTAACAATTCAGGTTTGTCAACTACCAAGAATTCAGGTTGCCAACTTCTAATAATTCAATTCAAGTTGCCAACTTATAACAATTCAGGTTGCCAACTTATAACAATTCAGGTTGCCAACTCCCCAAGTATTCAGGTTGCCAACTTCAGAATCGCATAATTTTCTTATTGAAATGGATAAATTTGTTCAAAGTTTCTAATCGATTTTTTCTTCTGCATTATACTCTCTAGGCTTCAGGCTTCGCAGATAGCCTAAGTAGCTTAGAATATACGCTACTGGTTTCTGGATCCTCCAAAAGAAAGGCCTATCTGATTCTGGATCTTCCAAAGCAAAAAAAAAAAAACTGCTATCCTTTTTTGGATTCTTTAAAAATAAGCATTTTCAGTTTCTCTACCAAAAGGGCCTGATCACCATTTCTGGATCTTCTACCAAAGAGAACTTAGTTTCACAATCCTCTATCAAAATGATCTACTGGACCCTATTGTTTAAAAGACCTCCTGTCCGTTTTTGGATATAGAAATGTATTCTCTCGCTCTCTCTTTCCGTTTCTCTATCGTCTCTCTACCAGAGGGGTCTCTGCTTTTAGTTTCTGGACCCTTTACCAAATGGACCTGCTCTCTGTTCCAAAACCTCTACGAAGAAAATCTGATTTTATGAACCTTCCAAATGTTCCACGCTCCACTTGCTTAGTGCCTGCGGTTGCGTTGAAGTTGGAAGTCTATTTTTCGGAATGGACGTTCGAATGCAAATTCCATGGTTGCGCTCAGCCCGTTGCAGAGAACGGTTCCGCGGCCGAAATAGGCGAGTTTTTCGGCGACCGCGAACGGTATGAAGAGGTTTGTGCTGGAATGTGTTTGACCGGTTCAACATCACCGACTCTTGGTATGTCGCGCTTCCTTGCCCAGGCAAAATCTTCGAACGCCTGGCAGCACGGTGGAATTTCAAAGGGAAACACATGGTTTTTCCAAACAGGAAGAAATCTTGCCTCGGTTTTCGGCTGTCGTCCGCATTCCACAAGTTTTTTTAAGGCAGTTTTTTTTTCTATGAAGTGCCTTTTTTTCCTTCTGAGACGGGAGTTTTTCCCCTCCTCTCTCCTTTACATTCTAGACCGTCCAATGTGCCGAAGTTAGAATTTAGGAACATTTTGAGCGGAAATTCCCTTTTTTTCCCTCTTGGTGACACAAATTTCCTCACGAGGTACATTCTTCACCAAGAATTTCCCACACATAACGTAATAACAATTCTTGAAAAATCAGTACACACATACAGTGGGTAATACAGGGTGCCACAGGGAAGTAATGCCATTTGTATTACGTAGAAAAAAATCACATCTGGAAGGTAATGTCCACCTTCCATACTGCAGTTTTCCAGTCGAGAGTTGAAGCTGCCCCACACGCGGTCCAATGTCTCCTGAGTGATCTGCTGCACCTCCCTACGAATAGCGGTCTTCAGTTCGTCTAATGAAGGGGGGGGCTTTGTCAACCTAAACCCGCTCCTTTAAATACCCCCACAGAAAGCAGACGCACATAGGTCGGGAGATCGCGGAATAACCTCTGAGCTGCAAAAACCGAGTCGCCGTTTCTCACATGTGCTTCATACGTGAACACGCCATGTTCCACTGACCACGCCTCCATTGTAACTGCAATAAACAAATGTAAAATAAGTGGCAATAGAGCACACACATTATACAACAAAAATAATACAGTTTGGTGTACAATTAACTGAGTAATGTTCATTCAAAATGAGTAACTTCCCTGTGTCACCTATGTTTGTTCCTCTTATTTCAGTCGTGTAAAATGCAGGAACCAGTTCAGAACTGAATGTTTTCATTAGATTTATTTTGTAACGTCACGAATGTAAACGTCATGACTAAAATTACCTTGTAAAATTCAAGACATGGTTCGTAAACTTTGTAATTTTTTTTCAAGTCAGTTTTATACACAAAAATTTGTAGGGACGCCCATAAGTATGCAGTAGTACTTGATTTTTGTTATTTACTGGCGCTTTTCTGACTCCTTTGGCTAATCGCGACGATGAGGATGAAATTGATAATGGGACACCCATGTCCAGGTCGGAATCCGAACCCGGGGCCCCAGGCGTCGTGCTAACCACTCCGCCACGGAGGTCGGCGTGCAGTTGTACTAATTTCGTTGACTACATCCCAGTTCGTGAAAGAAGTAGGAAAACGAGAGAAAAACTGTTTTCATTCACATGCTGAGCTTGGACATCCGGTAGTGTGTTTTTGTGCTTTCGTCACTCTTTTCTTCAAGAGATGTGCTTGCTCGCTTATTCGGAATGCCACGGTAGGACAGTGCACTCTGGGGAAAAGAAAAAAAAAGAATCTCTTCTCTTGTTTTCGTCAAAACACGCGTTAAAAACCACACCAGGGGGAGCGCAGGTCGAATCAGCACGGAGCAGAAGGAATGCGCCGCCCGAGGCGATAGACCTGGCAACACTGCGTCCGGGTGGTCTACTAATAGTATTCCGCTCTGTGAAAAGAACAGTTAGCCCCGAGGGCCCGGCTTTCCTGCTAGCTGAAGTCTTGAAACTATATATCCCCCCACTTCCCCCTTTCCCCTAAATCCTTTTGTGCTCTCCACCCCTCACAATACATAATTTGTCCTGTGGTTAAGCGGGGATCTGATCGTGGTGCAGTTGATGACGTCATGCTGAAAACTCTTGCATTGAGCTCTTCTCGCCTTGTGGTTTTTGTGTTACGTCTATCGGCTCGCAGACAGGCAGTGTTGCCAGCTGTCAATATGAAAATAGCGCCGGGTAATCACCACTTACTTCTGGTCCCACTTGGATAAATGGCAGTGAATAGTAGTTGTAAAACGTAATCTGGGGGAGGAAAATAAAAGATTACTTCTCGAACACTTTTTGCGGCTTCTCTACTCATGGGAGCGAAAAGTCTCCAATACGTGCAGTGTACCTTCAACAAGGCAAGTTTGACAAAGTCCCTTTATTCTCAGATATGCTATCGAAAATATACATGGAGTGATATCCGAGCCACTACCCAAGGAGGCACTCCACCGTAATCGAAACCGCACACTTTTATTTCTATGGGAAGCTCTCCTTTCGCACAATGGAAACAAAGTACTTGTACCCCCCCCCCCAAATGGACAGTAGCTTCCTTGTTAATTATGCATATAGTTGATATTCTATTATAAGTTTACAATGTTTCTGTGCGCGCTTTGAATCACGCTCCCTGAACAAACTAAATTCCTATTCTCCAAGAAGCTGTGACTTCTTTTTGCTCATCCTGTAGCAGAGCTGGTAATCATTTTTAGATCAGCTGTATTAACAATGATTATATAACAAGTATTCATACATACCAAAATTTTGACTTAAAACAATTTTCTCAGCGCGATTTCGGGAGTAAGTAATATTAAAAAAAAACGATAGGTGGCGTTGCTGTAATTAGACATGTATGAAGTGTTTACGCTAATGAAAATACATAGAGGATAAGATAATGTACTTCTTCAAATGACACAGAAATGAGGCGCAAAAAAAGGGGTTCGATCACCCTTTACATCACCTTCTTAATTAGTGTGTTCTTTCATAAATACACAAACTTCACTTGATGATTTACGACTTATTTGTAGTATAGGTCCCGTGTTCGAATTCCAGCTCGGGCAAGGATGCTCTTTGTGAGTGTTCCAAGAAAGTGGATCGTAAATAACAAAAATCAAACCAGTTTTAAATGGGATCCGAAGAACTGGATCGAATCCTGACAACTTGATTGCAAGACAACTAGAAAATAATACTTTTTGCCCCTTCCTTTTATTTTTTTTTATTTGAGAATGAAATACAGCACCACCCATTTTACACTAAAGTCATCAACAATGGAAAGAACAAAAATAAAAATTACCAAATAGCACAATTAAATATTATTAAGCTCTATATATGTTCTAATGGAAGACAGAGGCGTACTTTGTGGAAAATGCATCAGCTCTCGATGGGAGCTTGTTATATTGACTGGGAAGTCTGTGGAAGAGGGATTTTTTCTTTAAAAAATTGTAGTCCAGGCTTCTCTGTGTAAAATAGATTTGTATTACGTGTTGTGCGCATAGGCACTCGAAAGTGGAATTCCTGGAGGAACGTGTTGCAACGGATTTTTAAAAGTTAGCCCCTCTGTCTTTGTCACGTGTTATTCTTACTTTATCGATCTTATGCTATTCCGTTTTCTTTACATACATTCATCTGTATTCTTGCTTCAATCTTGTCTTCGTATGTGGAGAAAGAGAGAGGGTTTCTTTCCTTCTATCTATTTCTCTGATCATTGCATTTAAAACGAAAGGAGAGAAGAATACAAGAAGAAAGCCAGCAAAGAGCCTTGCTTTGCGCTGTACCAGAAAACACCTCGGGCCTCGTACCGCTTGAACCAGACGTTGGAATTTTTCTGAATGAAACCTCTCGCCGCCAGGTTCGCAGAAGGTCGAACGGATCCCCCTCCCGCTCCCTCTGTGCCCCTCCCCCCCTCTCCCTCTGTTGGGGGACCCCTCTGGGAGAGCCATGTGAGGCGACTGTGGGAGAATGCGCATAAAAAATTCCCCGGCCGGGTTGATTGCTCTTCTGCTCGGCTACCAAGCTTCAGGCAAGGTCTTCGGTGGCGGCACTCTCGGCGATTTTATGAAACATGAGCTCGTAGCGCACGCCAACCGGCCAGATAGTTCCCGTGCTTGCTCACAGAGGGCTCTGGCAGCACTGTTCCGTCTGTATGTCGGGACGAATTTTTCTTTTCTTCGTGATTTTATACCCCTGGATGAACAAGGACAAATAGTATGTTGAAAACATGCGATACATTAATATAATTTGTGTGTGTTCCTAAAAATTGGTAAATTTAGTAATACTATTGTAGTTGCTATATGAATACAAAGTTTGCACAAGAACACGTATTCATGATCTAGTTTGTGTAGAATATAGATGAAATTTGTATAGAAACAGCTGCCCTGGCATGTAAATTAATATCAAAAATTTAAAATATAGAATATTTATTGAATAATAAAAAATGATGTTATATCCAGGTGATAGAAGAAAGTTCCTGATTAATATTTTATTTATTTATTTATTTATTTGTCTCTTATTTATTTATTTATTTGTGGCGGAGATTAAGGATCATGCCTTTTCTTACACTCAACCACATATAAGTTCATAATATAGAGCATATTCATAAATTGATTCATATATAAACATTGCAAATAACGATCACACATATACCTTTCATGTCAAACCAACAGCGGTAAAATATGTAATTCAAAGAAATACATAAAACATATATATACATGTACACGCTCATACATAGGTTTATATACATAGCAGGCCACTACAAATGTTTATTAAACATGTATTAATTTGACGAAACAAAAAAAAATCAATCCATAAAACTTTTTCTCTTCTTTTGAAGATACCTACGGAAATTGATTTCCTCATTATGTGGACTTTCTGCTGAGGCACCCAAACAATGTCAACCTCACTTCCACATAGTAGACCCCGTAACTGTTCTTTGCAGGCCAACGAGGCAATGGCGCCTGGCCCTACGGCCAGTATAATCATCTGTACGGCTGTGTGTGTGTTGTCCGGTGCCTTGTCCTGGTGTGTGATGAGTGCCCGTTTACAGCCGTGAATGAATATTTTAGTCGTTCAGGCACGTTTTCATTTCAGCTATTGTAAGGGGCTGGTGCAAAATAGCCTAAGTGCTGACGCACCCACAATTTTCATTTCTATGAATCATTATTTCATGGCTAATCTTGTAACTAGGGCCAGGATTTTTATGACTTATTCTCCATGCAGCTTTAGAACGAAGTAGGCATGGCCCGTAAGTTACCGAAATTTGTATTAATGCGCGAGTTGGCCGCTTTCTATTCGCTTGCATTGGCCCCTCCCTCCCAGCGCACGTGTTAGCCTCAATGTCAGATTTTTCTACAACGTGTTAATAAGAGAATGTTTTTGAATAAGAAATACGTATCTGACATGAATTTTTAAACTTAACTATTTGTTTTGAAATAAACAATGTTGTAAATATGACAAATAAAATAAAATAAAAGCAACAACTTACCAACGACGTCAGTTGTCTTCAATGGGTAATATACCGTCTAAGGAGTCATCTTCATCATCATACACGCAATCAGATTCGGAATCGTCGTCGAGGTTGATAATAAATCGTTCGACAGCTGTTTCTTGCAACCCGTCCATTTCCCACAGTGTTTTTTCTTCGTTTTCCACATGACGAATACAATCCTGCCATTTCTTGGGAGTGACATTCTCAAGTCCTTCCAACAACAAGAGCTTTACATCTTGAAGTTTGAAACTTGTATTGTGTGCTGCAACGTGTCCTTTTACTTGGCTCCAAATTAACTCTATTGGGTTCAGATTAGAGTGGTAAGGTGGTAAACGCAAAACAGTATGTCCGTGGTCCCTAGCAATTTCGTCGATTTCAAATTTGTCATAATTTGTTTTGACGGAAGTTACTTTTGTAAGCAGTTCGGCCTTTAACTGATTGACTTCGTGGGGAACGTTTTTGTTTCTTAGCCATTCACAAATGTCGTCCTTTCTCCATGCTGTTGTCGGAATCCTTTCACATTTTACACTGTGGTAAGGAGCATTGTCCATTACAATAACAGACTGTGGTTCCAATTGCAGAACAATGTTTTGAAACCAATCCTTAAACACTTTGCCGTCCATTTCTTCGTGGTAGTCTTTGGAGGACCGAGATACAAAAAACAGGAGTCCATTCTGTAGGAATCCATCATCGCTTCCAATATGAAGAATGATGATTCTCTTTCCTTTTCCGGTGGGATTCTTTAAGCCAACACTAAGACCAGATGAGAATGCATCCTTTCGGGTTTTTATTGTCTTATCTTGCCGCACGCGGCTCCTAGTATGACCCTCGTTAACCCAAGTTTCGTCCAGATAGTATATTTTCCTACCGTCGATACGAAATTGACGTATTGCACGAAGATAGCGTCTTCTCCAAAGCACTATGTCGTCACGGTCAATAAGAGCGCTGCGATTCTTTCGGCGCACAAATTCAAAATTTAAATCAAGTAGCACTTTGTGCAGCGTTGAACGACTAATCTTGCAGATGTCTGGATCATTATTAATTTCAAATAATAATTTGTCTAAAGTAGGCAACTTTTTATCCAGGAAGAATGCATGCACTTTCCTTCTGATAGCGGCAAGTGCAAAATCGTCTAAAATGCGCGATCCGCGTTTTTGTTCGGCTCTCTTTCTTTTCGGAGTAACCACCTTACCACTCGCTTCGATTTCCTTGCGCGCCGCGTAAATACTTGTTTTCGAAACACCTGTGCATTCAGAAGTCAGCGACACAACTTGGTCCACACAACACTCTGGATTCTTCAGTGTAAGATAGTTGAACACGTTCAGCACAATTTTCTTCTCACCACTTGTCAAAGGTTTCCCACGGGGATGCTTGATAACACTTCCGGCTGCAGCCATTATATTAACAAACAATGACACAACCGATACAACACCACGTAAAATCTCGACAACCACCACACGACAAACGAATCTATTCCTCCAAACTTTACTATTGAGTCATTGACCGCTATGGGACATGTTTGAGGGGGTTCACAGCACAGGAAGCTATAAATAACAGTTTGCTTGAGGGTGGAAGCAGCCTTTTCCAGGAAAGTAGTGTTTCCAAATATGATATTTTTACTGTGTACCTTAGCAACAAGAAATTGCAATAAAATTGCAAGAAATAGTATGGTCTTGTTACGCAAAGATACATTGGAACATATTCAACTTTGTAGTTGCAAAGTTGGCTGTTCAGAAATTGGATAAGATATCAGCTTTGTGACAATACTGAACAGGAATGGTGCGTTATCTTTTAAGGATCGGGTAGCAACACTGCAGTTGCCAAGTTCGCCCATCTGCAAGTGAAAAGCCCGTGACCCCTCCCTCTACGGATTCCTTCTTCGAAGCAGTTGCCAGTGTATACAACTGGCACATTTCTTTTACATAATTGGGGAATGCAGATTTATGAATCTCGGCATGTTGTACGTGGGATTTAAGGAAAGGATAAATGGGCAAAACATTAAAAATACACGTGTGTAATATAGGGATTCGCTTGGCATATGCCAGTCACTGGCAACCGAAATGGCGTTTTCTCATTCTGTCAAGTACAGAGTTTCAAGACTAAGACAACTTAATTCTGAGAATTAGCAACACTGCCCAATGCAGAGTGATGGACAAGTGGCTAAAACGTCCTTCATTCCAATGTGTAAATAACAACGTAAGTGCTTTACTGATGGATGATTATGAATCCATAAGCAAGGGTAAGGCTAGTAACTGCTTGGAATAGCATACGACGCTATATATTTCTAGTTTTTTAGACTTTTCTAGATGCACTATTTATGAGGGTTCAAAATGTCCGCGGAGGAGCTGTTGCCAGAATCCACCAATAATGCCGCACTGGCTTTCTCCAGAACACGTGCTTTTGTTTACATCCACTTCGTAGTAAAAAAAAACGGACTTTTTTTTTTTTTTAGCATATTTTATTTGGTAAGGGGGACGTGTTCCCTAAATATATAGAAATTCATATTATGAAGAAACGAATTCAATGAAGGTGCCTTTTAAGGGTTTATTTTGGCATATTTGGCCATTTATACGTGATAAAAGCATATTTTGATGATTTTCGGTCATATTCAGCATATTTTCGCTTTTTCAAGAAATATACAGTCATTTTCCAAGTGGATTCGTTCTTACTCCAATGGACTGCAACAAAATCTTTTTCATTTTTAATTGAAAATTTACAGAAAGTATTATTCATTGAGCATTTCAACTCATCAGGGCCCATAAAGTGAACTAGAAAGAATATGTATATGAAAATATTTCAGCATAAGTTAGATATTGATGTTCGAAACAGTCTAGTTACAAGGGCATATTTTTCAAATTATAGTGCATATTTTGTAAAATATTAGATCATAAGAGCATATTTTAGTTGTTTTTTTTTTTAAGTATAGACGACACTGGTTCGAGTCCGCCTGGGTTCAGTCTCCGAGTTTTCGTGCTGTGTATAGGACCGGTGGCAACCCACCATCGCGAGGAAATTTGGGAGCTACGAGTGAGTAGCGTAACCCGGTCTCATATCTCCTATAACGGCGGGGGGGGGGGGGGTCGACGTGCTGACCCCACGTCACACCATTACCGGTTGAACATCTCCACACCTCTAGGTAGGATTGTGGGAGGGAGACTGGCAGTCGGGAGATAGGCCAAGGCCCTTCTAGGCCAAGGCCCTTCTAGGGCTGTAGAGCCATGGGGTATGTTAACTATTTATTTAATATTAACCGTACAGGAAATGCTAAAACAAGTAGGATTTCGATTATTGGGGGGGGGGGGCAGAACTTGCCTGTTAAATGGATTTGGCTTATATCCGCTATGGAACCTGTTTGAACACAAATCTGTTGCACCTGTCGGAATAATTTAAGTCGCAATTGGATAATTCATAAATGTGTGAAATCCTTTTCGGATGGTTTGTTCAGCATCCTGCAAAGTCTGGGAGGTTCTGGGTTCGAACTCCCTGTCTGTTCTACTCATTACACATGCTCGCCCTCGTAGCTGAACTAGAGAGAAATGGGAAAGTGACGTGGTTAGCCCTATTATATTTCGGAAATTTTATTTTTAATACCATAAAACCCCACCAGGCCTTACCCAGGATTCGAACCTATAACCATTGTCTTCGTAGAGCACCACTCAAACCACCCCGTCCCCGCAAATATAATATTTCTTGTGATAAACAGAACACTACATAGTAAGTAGAGTATCTATCTTCGGATAGATTTGGTCATTTGCAGCTTCGATCATCATAATGTATGTTAATTAAACTAATAGCCGACCTTTGTGGCGGAGTGGTTAGCACAGCGTGCTACGAAGCCAGGGGGTCCCGGGTTCGAGTCCCGGCCTGTGAGTGTTCCTTCATCATTTTTATAGTATCATCACTCATTCTCATCTTCGCGATTGACCAAAAGGGAGCAGAAAAGCGAAGTAAATAAAGCCAGATCAATAAATAAATTAATCTAAGCTAATTCTCGTTTTTTTTTCCTACTCGAGTGTTTTGTGTGATAAAAAAAAATCTCTCCTAAATTCTGCTGCCTAGCACGTTAGTGGCAGACTCTGAACTTTTCTGGGTTCGCTCCCAGGTCTGGGAATGAGTACTTTGTAAGTGTACATTCCATGTAATGATTCATTTTCACAATTAGCCTAAAAAGGCGGAAAAGCGACGTACAAAATAAAAATATAATTAAAATATGTTTAAATGTTTTGTTAAAACAATTTTACTCTTTGTTTTACAGGTGCTGAGACTGTGTGCTATGCGAGAACGACTTCCGATTTGTTGTTTCGGCAAGTACATTCCTATTATAATGTTTCTTGATTTGTAGATATTTTTTCTAGGTGAATATCACATAGCTCTCAAGAAGCCACTCGTCATGTTAAAATAATATCAACTGACAATGTCACTGGGAAGGAAGAGCATTGGGCATTTTATTTTCCTTTTTTTATTGTTTTATTTATAAAGACACGTTAATGTGTTTTACGAAGATAATTTCTTTTGTACTGCATCTCTTATTGCATATTAGATGCAAATAAATAACATTTGAAGAAATGTTTTTTTCTCCATCGCACGTGAACATATCGTGTTGTACGAAGAGTATGCGTTGAATGTACAGAAAACTGACCTATTTACCCGGTAAATGTGAATATCTTTTCTTAATATTTATCAGTTGAAAGATGTCCAAATTTACTTGTTTGACTGGTAGTGTCATTTTATTATTTCCGTGATGTGTTCTTTCAGTGTGAGAAGGTGAATTTGACACAGGTGGGCCCGTCCTGCATATTTGAAGAATATGATTGTATAATAGTGTTTTAATGAATACCCACACACATGTGTCGCCTTGAAATTTTCTTGTAAAACCTTGATTGTGTATGCAATAGACTTTGTATAACCATTCTTGTAAATTTGTGACAGTTTCAATCCACGTCAGACGGAAATTTTCGAACGGGGAAAAAGCGTCAGGTATATAAATTGGAACATTTAGTTTGATCCACACGGATTCTGCCTGCAACCTACATGTCTTGCCCTATATATAAAGGCAAGGGGGATAGGAGCGAAGCGGGCAATTTTAGGGGTATCTCTTTGCTTCCAATATGGAGCAAAATATATACGCATATTTTAAACCGTAGAATACAAAAGTGGTCAGAAATATTTGATAAAATTTCCCCTTTACAAGCAGGATTCAGGAAAGGGCATAGTACCCTAGATAATATATTCGTATTGCACACATTAGTACTTGAGCGAATTAAAGAGAAACGAAAAAAGTTGTACGCGTGCTTCATTGATTACGAGAAGGCGTTTGACAAAGTTCACAGGGGTATTTTGTGGGGGAAACTGCAAGAAAAAGGAATGTCGGCGCGCATGATAAGGGCGCTAGAAGCTATTTATGAAAACGTACAATTTTGTGTGAGATGCGATGGCCACAGAGTATCATCATTACAACCCTCGCATTCCGGGTTAAAACAAGGATGTATCCTGTCGCCAATTTTATTCTCTCTCTTCATTGATTGGGTGGCGAACGAAGTAGCATGGGAGCAGGGCGCAACCCCATCTATAGGGGAGCAAGAGATACCTGTACTCTTGTATGCGGACGATATAGTCATCATGTCGGAGACAATAGAGGGGCTACAAAGGGGACTAAATAGCATATACGAGGGGTGCCAAAAATACAAAATGACAGTTAACATTAAAAAAACTAAAATCATGGCTTTCAAAAATGGGTACACTTTCAGCAAACAAGAAAAATGGAATTACGGGGGGGGGGGGAAGTAATTGAGCCTGTCAAGCGTTTCACGTACTTAGGAGTAACATTATCTATGACTGGAAGTTGGACGCAACATATACAGACACGAAAAAGCAAAGCAAAGCTCGCAATAGACCAAGTAATACGTACCATAAGTAAAGTACCGCAAATGCCGTTCTCAGTGATTCAGGGTTTGTACAAGTCAATAATAACAGGAACTTTGAACTATGGGGTTGAGCTGTGGGGGGCAAGAGGAGGGAGCACAGTCGCAAGCATTCAAACAGAATACTACAAAAAAGTGTTGTGTGTAAGTAGAAGTACTGCCAATTGTGGGGTACTTAAAGAATTAGGTCTAAGCAAAGAGACAGTACAAGCTAGGATGAGAACTTTAAAGTATTGGCTTCAGCTAGCAAGGGAGGGTAACACGACACTTAAGGGTAAATGTCTGATAATGCAAGTAAGAGAAGAAAATACACGGAACTGGGCGAGGGATATAAAAAACATGTTGAACTCTATTGGGATGGGGTGGGTTTGGGAAGCAGGAGGGAGGGTAGATACATCAGTTGAAAATCAAATTAGAGGGAGACTTATGGACATAGACAGGCAAGAAACAATAGCCGACTGTCAGACGAAGACTTCACTAAGAGATCATTTGAAATCAAGGGATTGGGGGAAAGCAAGATACATAAACTTGGTAGGCAAAAAAGAAAGGGGAGGGATAGCATGGTTCAGACTGGGGGGTTGGAAACAAGTAAAAATTAAGAATGAAGCAGGGGAAACTATATGCTCTTTGTGCGGGGAGGGAGAGACGGGCGAGCATCTGCTCTCTGCCTGCCCCTCTACGCGTGATTTACGAGATAAGTGGGTTGAGAACGTAACAGAGAGGGAAATAATGGAAGTGGTAGAAGACAGAAGAGGAATCATAAGTGAGATAGTGCAACGAGTGGGGAGATATTTGTGGGAAGTGAGGGAGCGACGAGGAAAGGCGTTAGCGGTCAGCGATAAGAACGAAGAAACCGCACAAAGTGAACCGAGCGTGTAATACGTGTACTGTGGGTCTAGCAGTGTGCAATGTATATGTGTTTTTGTTTTGTTCTGTTCTGTTTTGTTTTCCACATTATTCAACAAAGTAATTCAAATTCAAGTAAGTCTCCAGACAGGAGGCCGAATGAACCGGACACACAACTTTATTTGCATGTGCAATATTTCGAGTGTTAAAATATACTAATTATGTTTAATTTTTTCTTTTGTATCTGATCAACTGCTAAGAGTTATTTGTATACTAACGTAAGGAAGGTACAATATTAATACACGACTTTAAGGGAAGAGAAAGTGTGTGTAATGTAAAATTAATGTAGTGCGTACAGCGTACAGCTCGCACAAGGAAAATGTAAATAAATCTAAATCTAAATCTAAATCTACTGGACCTATCTTATTGTGGATAGTCACGAAAGTCACCGTAGTTCACATTTTTGCCGCAGCCGTACATTGTGGCAGCACGTACTGGATCTGTTTTTCTCTTTCGTTGTTGAGCGTGTGGTTCAAGAAAAATCTTCGGAAGATCAGTGTTGTCTCATGAAAGGGAAATTCCATGAAAAATATCAGAATTTCAGGGAAACTTGGAACACGCCAAACACAATATGAACTAATATTGTATTAGATTCCAGTTTCATAGCCATAATTATGTATCCACAAATGCATGGTCACCTCCAACACCCTCCATAGGCGCCAACTTTGTGGGGGACAAGGCACGTTCTGCCCCTCCCCATATTTTCTCACTGCATGTTAAGGCGTTCACTCGTCTTGAGATCGTTCGCTGCGGGACGGCGTAGGTTCGAATCCGGCTCTGGTCGGAATTTATTCGGCCTACGTATAGGGCCGGTGGCAACCTACCATCGTGAGGAAATTGGGGAGCTCCGAGTGAGTGAGCGTAATCCGGTCACGGAGACCTACTATAACGGCTGGGGATACGTCGGGCTGACCCCCCGACTATTCCAATACTGGTTGAAGATCTCCACGCTTAGAGGTGACGAAGGAAATCGTGGGAGGGAGACCGGCAGTCGGTAGGTATGCCTAGGCCCTTCATGGGCTGTTGCGCAACGGATTATGTTTGACTGTGCATGGAGTTTACCTTTCTTTATACTGTTCAATTTTATGTTGTATATTTTTTCAAAACTCTCTTCTCCATACAAACAAAAAATAAGCTACCTTAACCTACATAGGGGAACCGAATTTTTTTAATGAGTTAGTAGTTTCGAAATTGTCGTAAATTGGATGAACTACTAGTGTCAAGATATCAGACACCGCGTAAAATGTACGAAAACTATATACAGGCCTCCCCGGCGCTGTTAAAGCGACACTAGCGACACTGCTATATTTCACACACATAATTTTATTTCAATCACAGAGTAATGTACGTTAATTATTGCAAGGGCGGCAGAAACATGATAACTTCAAACTGAAGGAATGTTGTTTGATGGGAACAATACTATTATGGGGGATAATATGCGATAAGATGAAATTAATTTTGCACGACCTGTAACAACTCATTTTGACGTGTTTTCAGACAAACTGATGAGTCTCATTCCGGATGAACATTTATTTCCCACTTGCCCCACGAACAAAAATTCCCTCCCGGGAACAACACTGAAACGTGGAGCACCACGCCACGGCAAGTGGTTGAACTACAAAGAGGCTTGGTAGCTGCTGCTGCCCTCTACCAGCGGCACTCGGAACTTCTTGCTCGGGATGTTCCTTGAGGCTGCTAGTGGCTGCTGCCACCTTGTGGAGGATCTATGAATCACTTGTTGCTATGATGTGGAAAGTTCTGTGGCCTGGGACCAGATAGTACGAAATCGTATTTTTCCACTACCGTTCACATAAAGTCAGCGGCCTAGCGGCAACCCCACAAGGGGGCCGCTATGGTCTCTCTCTGTGCTTCTGAAATTTTATACAGTTCCAGAAATTCAACAGATAGTGTCGCTTATTTAAAAAAAATGGATTTATGAAACCGAAATCTGGTTCCCGGTAATATGTCATATGACGACGTCTGCTATAAGCTGTGGCGTATTGTCTCAGCCAGAGGAGTCCGGCCAACTTGAATGTGGGTCTCCTCCGAAATACTGAATACACAGATGGCAGTTGATAGGAAAATTCTCTCGTGTTATACCTTGTATAGCTACGCAGCCTCAATGTGAAATTGAAATAAGATCAGAGATAAATATCCCCCATTGTTCACACCGCTTGTGTTTCACTTCAAAGGGGCCCAAAATCAGGGGCAATTATCCCTTTTGCCCTTAGGCCCAGGTGCCCTTATTCCGCCGCTGGCGCATTCAGTGCTCGAAGTGAAAATTCCTAGCTGCGAATTTACTTGTTCGAGTTAGGGGATAGAAGGAAGGATCCTTACATGAATGAACGTTTTTTATGGAAATTATCCTAGCTGGGGAGATGCTTTATGATTTTTTTTCTGAGCTTAGGGATAGCACCCCCCCCCCCCGCGCGTCCTTCACACTCCATTACACCCGCTCTTTGAGCACTGATGATCTATTAAGAAAATGGTTCTTGTTTCATTAAAAAGTCTCAAAGAAATATGAGTGGTCTATCGAAAAGAAATGGCATCTTTAAAACGATGAATTATAATATTGAGGTCCATTAACATCAAAATTAAACACCGTGCCCTTGCGGCAACAACCTAGGGGGAGGGGCGAGTCCAGTCATTTGAATCGGCACTTCACTGAGCGACAAATTTTCAGTGAAGATGTGGGTTTCATGTGACGTCAGGATTCGCACAGCCGCCATGTTTGCGGCCAAGTTGTTTGTCGTCTGCAAGGAAATGCCCACCACGTAGTGTTCGTTACACCTGGGCAGGGGCGCCGACTTGTCAAAATTATTGGGGGGGGCCTCTGATCACTGAAATAAATGAATGAATGACTCACTCCCTCCCTTTTTTAAAAATAAAAATTACGTCTTCGTATAGCAGTTCTTAAGCAGCTATTTTATTCCTCATGCAAATGAAATGTAACATGAAAAACGTGTGTCTCCTCATTTGTTTTTTTAGATAACAATTAACATTTTTATTTAAAAGTAGGCTGTGTATTTACATTAAGAGGCCAACATAACAGTTTTATGCCGGCCTCGGTAGCCGAGCGTCTTGGGTGGTCGGCTCAACTCGCTTTGATCCGGAGGTCTCGGGTTCGAGTCCCGGCGAGGGCATGGGTGTGTTTTAATGTCCGCAACAGACTTGTAAAGAAAGGACATGTGACGGGTGCAAAGAACCTTAGTGTTGACGTACCCATAAAAATAGCGAATATTTACAATATTTAAGTTTTATTTAATTATTTACATAAATGCTAACACAAATCGCAGGCAAATAGTTTTACTTTTTTGTTCTTGCTACAATATTTTACTTTTTAAATTTAATTTTGCAATAATAAATAAACACATAGCACGCCGTGCTTTAGCAATAATGCCTTTGATCATAACTATTCCCGCTTTCGCAATACAGACTTTTCATAAGCTTTCCTTGCGTAATTTACTGCAAGCCAGTGTTGAATAAACTCAAAGACTTTAGAATTATTTTTCCCTTATTCTTTGGACTAGAGGAAGAGATTTCGAGAATAACTAAATATCGTACATATCAATATTGCCTGAGAGTTGTGTTTTCGACCTCAAATTGTTCAGAATTCACCAAACATCATACTGGTATAATTGTCATATCACCTCGTTATTTTGAAACTCTTTTTAGTAAAAATGTTAACAATACTCATAATTATGTACTTAGTAATATATAGTAATAAACCATGTGCTTTTCTGTCTCCGTTCATAGCCCCTCCAAAGTTGATGGTTTAGCGGTGTCAGCCCCCCAAATTTGATGGTCTAGAACATTTCAAATGTGTATTTAAAGTTAAGTTCATGTGGCACAATTCAGAGTAAATTTTACAAGAGAAGCAAAATAATACATTAGATCCTCTTAAGCAAAATTATTTGGGGGGCTCTGCCCCCACATCATTAACATTGGGGGGGCTCGAGCCCCCCAAGCCCCATGGAGTCGGCGCCTATGCACCTGGGCCAACTGTACGTATGTTAGTACTGTAAAATGTCGGTAACATTGCATAAAATTAATGACGATGTCATTCATCTAGGAAAAGCGGTAATTTTTTCAACTCTCTGTGCAATCGACAGAAAGAGATGGAAAAAAGGCGAAGTTTTGCGGTGTAGATCCATATGAACTGGACAATAACGAAATGAAAAGGGGTCTAAACCTTTGCCTAACTGTAGTTCACGTGTGTTTATTTACTTGACCCATCTACCTGGAATCAATTTGTTGGTTTGTTTATTACTCGTTAGAATTTTGCTTGAAACATTTACATCCAGTAAAGATTAACTGTAAATTCCAAGGCTCCGCCATTATCGTCTCTGTTTCCTTTTTAAGGTTTGTAATGTAAAATGTTGAGGTGCTCGAAAACAGTAATTTCACTCCTTGCTTTAACAATTTCGGATATACCGGCCTCCGTGGCAGAGTGGTTAATACACGCCTTGTGATCAAGGGATCCCGGGTTCGATACCCAGTGGAGGCACATAGTGGTTCGGATCCCACTTTAAACTGTAGGCCCAGTCCCGATTAGCCTTACTGTGCATAAAGTGGACTTGAAACACGAACTCAAACCAAAGAGTGGATAACAGCGCGCTACGATGCCAAGGGGTCCTGGGTTCGAATCCTGGCATGGGTGTGCATAAAGTGGCACATTTTATAGGGTTGAACAATTGAAATATGTGCCACTTTATGTGAACAGGAGTGTACAATAAATACTACGAGGCAAATTGTCTACCTTTCTGGTGACGGCTCCAGCTTCGAATTTCGCTCGTCATTTGGTTGCCCGAAGCTGTGTAGGAGCAGGTTGGAGCTGATACTAAAATGTCATTTTCACCGAAGTGAAGTAAATCATAAGACCGTGAATGCCATTGTTGGGAAGCTGAGAATGAACATACTAAAGCGCAGCGCAGGGTCGCTCGAAAGGTGCTAAACAGCGTATGTTTATGCACAAAAAGTGCACTGAACTTATTTGGGTAGTTCCCAGCTACCGTGGGTTGACAATACAAAAGTTTAGATTTTGCATTATATGGTTCTCTTTGGTTGCGAGTATGTGTAATTCAACTGCGGGCATCGGAATCTGAGAAACTGCCCCAAATAATCAAGGAAAAAGTATTAATGTGTGTGTGCGCGTGATATTCTTCTTAAACAGTGCTGCCATCTGCAATAATTTAATGTTAAGCTTGTATGAAGCAGATATTTTCCTCTTGTACTTTTCGGTTTTTTTTACACACACACTCTCTCAGAATTATAATTCCTGTAAATATAAATTTTTTCGTCCCCTCTTGCCGTGCCAGGGTGGCTACTCACCGAGAATTCCTTGAATTCCGGGAATTATGCGTGAATTTTACTTCAATTTTTCTCCAAATCCTATTCACATTTTATGCAAATAAAAATTATTTTCGTAAAATTTTCTTAGTCTTATCAGGTTTATAACCATAGCTAGGAGGTGGCGGGAGTCGGCCCTGGGCGCCGAACTATCTAAATGAAAAAAACTTGTCAAATTGATTGATTTGTGGGTTTAAGGCCACTTTATGCACAGAAAGACTAATCGGGACTGGACCTACAGTTTAAAGTGGGATCCGAACTACCGTGCCATGTGTTGAAAAAATAATTGAAATCGTTTCTTGGAACACAAATGCTTTAGCACCAACTTCTACCCCCTTTTGGCATAATTTACGAGGATAATAACGTATTTGATACTACTACTACTAATTATAATAACAACAACAACAGTAGTGTTGGTCCCGGCGGGTTCGAATCCCGGCTTGATGTTTGTAACTGTCCATTCATTAATTTCATCATATCACTCATCCCCATCTTCGCAAATTAGCGAAACGTGGCACAAGAAGCGAAGTAAAATAAAACAAATCAATAATGATTAATAATATTATAATAACATTATTATTAACACTATTATTATTAGTAGTTGTATTAGTACGTTTATCCTGGCATTTTCTCCCCGCCCGCTCAGACAAAAATTCGTGGTTGCGCCTCTGTAAATAGAAACTCAGCACCTTAAATTAAATATTTTAATTATATTACGTATACCGTTTAATTGAATTATAATTTTGGATGTTGGAATCACATAGACCCTTTACATTATGAACATATTTGTGTGTGGATGTTGAGAGGCAGTAATACGTAAAGTTGAATTTTTGGAGTGTTCACCTTGAAAACCGGGAATTATATTTGAATTTTATCATGGTCCTAGAGTAGCCACCCTGGTAAATCGGTTTCGGATACCTCCTACAACGACTGAGGGTTCGACGTGCTGACCCCACGTCACCCCCTATCCGGTTGAAGATCACACCTCTAGGTAGGATTGTGGGAGGGAGACTCTCAGTCGGGAGATTGGCCTTTTGGGGGCTGTCAAGCCATGGGTTATCATTATTATTTAATGTGAAGGGTTTGAAGGCTGTGTAATAAGCTTACTTTCACTACAGACAAGTCTTGTCACCATCTTGTCTGTGCATTCACCCCCCTATGTTTTTCGTGATCAATGGCGGCACGAAAAAAATGAATGGTGGAGAAGAGGGTTGAGTGTGTGAATATTTTATGGGGACCACAGCAGGATTAGTCTTAATCTCAATACCACAGAAAAAATTCACACTTTGGCTAAAAGTTTTTATTGTTTGTTAGCTGGCAAACTGGTCGACAGGGGGCGCGTTGGCCGTCCCCCCCCCCCCCATTGTGGATTTGACATTATTCAATCATAACAAGATGTGAACGAAAATATCTCTCGAAAACACTGAACCAGCGTTGCCACAAACGGGGGTACAATTTCCCTTTCCGAGGGGCAAAATTCCCTTATTTGCATTCAATTTTTCCCTTCACTAAAAATCGCATACAATTATAATAAGTAGTACATAATCTGTACTAATATTGAGTTTGGTTTCTTAAAAATTCCATTGAAATTTGGTGTTTTTCATTCCATTTCTTTTAAAATTTGATCCGAAATTCCCTTCATGTGGCAACACTGCACGGAACCATGGAGAAACCACGCTGCGTCAAGTGGTTGAACCACAAAGGCGACTGTGCTGCCCTCTACCAGCGCAATCGGAACTTCTTCCTCGGAATGCTCTCGAAGGTTGCATGTAGCTGCTGCCATCTCGTGGAGTCTTCACGAAACATGTTGCGGACAGTGTGTGTAGCAAAACCATATGGATGTATTTTGTTACGGCAATCCACGTGTTAACCCTACCCCCCGCGTTGTAGTTTATCCCCCTACTCAAAGGACCTAGGTAGGGGGGGTCCGGAGCCCCCCCGAAAGAAGTACTAAGTACTAAAATTAAATAATGAAATAAATGAAAATATATACTTGTTTAATCGAGAATTTTTATGCTGAATGTATGCAATCACGTGGGAAGTAAGAGAACGGCGGGGAAAGGCAGCGAAGTGAGAGAACATGCTCCATCCTAGAGATGGCCAGATCCGGATCTTGAAATACCCGGGTCTCGGTTAATAATGGATCCCGGTACCCGGTTCTGATATCCGGATCCGGACACTCGGTATTGGGTATCTGATTCTCACAGGATCCAGATCACAGCATTTTCGGAGCTGAGCAGGTTGCATCTGAACAGTTTTGGCCATACGTAGATTCAACCCATCCCCTTGCCAAAATTTGCAGATTTTTCTCGGGGAGACACACCATCCTGTGCCCGACAATTTTTTTCGTTCGTTCAGCGCTCACACAGAGGCAGACAGGATCCTTCGTTATTGTGTGTGTGTATTCAATATCCTTGTCCCGCACCGTGGTATAAGGCGACATGCTTTGGACTCCTGTCTACAGGACGTGCGCAGGTTCGAGTCGCATGGGGGAAGCGTAACAACGTTTCTCTGGAGATTTCGGCCTGTGTATGAAACCGGTGACCACCCACCCACAGGAAATTGGGGAGCTACGAATGAGTAGCGTAACCCGAACATGTAAATGTACAACAACGACTGGGGTTTGTCGTGCTGACCACACGTCACCCCGTAACTGGTAGGATGAACGTCCACCTCGGGTGAGTATAGGATCAGGTTGGAGTGAGACCGGTACGGTACACAGAGAGAACTAAATGCATCATACCGATTGATGCACTAAAGTGTGTTCTGTGGCATCTGCGAAGAATCATTCACATTTGATGCATTTTTAGTGCATTTTTGTATGTCGTAAAAGAAACCCGAAAGTGCAAGCGAGGATTTCTTTCAGTTGAGATGCATTATAAAAAATCATTTGACGAGTTTTGATGCATCTTTTCCAATGTTTCCAATGATGCACTTAAACGTTTCGTCTGAGCTACAGATTTTATTTAGATGAAAAACGTCCAAGTGGATCACCGAGAAAGATGCAGGTAGGTGCATCAAAAGATGCATTAACATCTCGACTGAAATAAATCCTCACTTGCATCACATGATGCACTTTGGTATTTCTTTTACGACATACAAAAATGCACTAAAATGCATCAAATGTGAATCTGATTCTTCGTAGATGCCATAAAACACACTTTAGTGCATCAATCGGTATGATGCATTTAGTTTTCTGTGTGTAGGTGGGCCCGGACCCTCAATTGGCTGTTGCGCCATAGGTTATTACCAAGTACGTATACTTGAAGTAAAAACAAAACAAGAGCCATTGTTTTTCTTTGTTGTGAAACAAAAGAAAAACTCAAATTTTTGGTGAGGAAATTTTTTTAGAGCCCAAATTTGTGGTGTCCTGTCACTCTTGTGAGTGTCCCTTCATCAATTCATTCGCATCATCATTTTTCCTCGTCGCCGCGAATGACTTTAATAGAAGGAAAAGATAGTGCAAGTACAGGAAATCACAAACTCTTTGATGTTAAAAGAATCACGCAGACACATCACATCGCCGTCAAAATTATTGGCGCCCTGTTCAATTCACGCAGGCGGCAATGATATTTACGAACACTCATTTTGGGGGTGATCTTGTTTTAACCAGCAACCCCCTGGTGGTCAACGGAAGGGGGAGGGGCAGAACCTCGGTGGTCCACGTGTGTCGGAACATAATAGCTAACGAGGTGCCCCCCCCCTAAATATCTGGAAGCGAAGCGAGCCTTGACCGAACACATGTTATACGTCACTGTCTTTGTCGCGTCGGGAAACTAATAGCGCTGTGTGGGCAGCACCTGGAGCTAACAGGCGAGAGTACCGCTGTGGTTTAGCGTGCAGAGCTGCAGGTTTTGGGTTCGAATCCTCGTCTGAAGTTATGTGGGGTTGTGGAAGCTTCTACAGCAGTGGCGTATACAGAGTCCAAGATCTGGGCTATCTCACTATGTCACGTGGTCCTAGGCTATGAATAGAAATAAATTTACCAACTCATAGGAAACCAGGTTGCCAACTCAAAGGAAACCAGGTTGCCAACTCAAAGGAAACCAGGTTGCCAACTCAAAGGAAACCAGGTTGCCAACTCAAAGGAAACGAGGTTGCCAACTCAAAGGAAACGAGGTTGCCAACTCAAAGGAAACGAGGTTGCCAACTGAAAGGAAACCAGGTTGCCAACTCATAGGAAACCAGGTTGACAACTCCAGAATCACCATCATCATCTCACTGATATGAATAATTTTATATACAATTTCTGATCGATTTTTCTCCTGTATTTTATTCTCTAGACTTCAGGCTTCGCAGAAAGCCGAACTAGCCTAGAATATACGCTCCTGTTCTACAGGATTATCCGCCCCCAGAACTGCTTGTCCGAGTGGTTAGCGTACATATTGAATATAGTTTTGTTATTGTTAAAGCTCAAACGTGTGGGCGATCTCTCCACCAGAGTATACTATATAGAGAGGTTCCAGTCCCGTATTGGGATTGGTTTTCTTTGTGAGTATTCGTTCCATGACCTTCATCAACAGTCACCCCCATCGCCACAATCAAAGTGGCAGAAAAGCGATGGGAAGTAACAAAAATACTATATTATTACAAATGTGCACAACTGTTACTTCCGATTCTATCGGCCACTAACTTCTGACTCCCCCGGCGACCCCTCGTCACCGGGGAGTTGAATGGAGTTTTCTGATTTAGCATTTAATGCCGGCTCGTCACACAACACGCGTGCATTGTGCGAAACATTTCATCATTGGTAGATCGAGCCGATAAGTCTCTGTTGAAATGCCAACACAAAGAAACGCAAAGAATTTAATTTCAATTGGCCGCCATTTTGTAAACGGGCATCATAATTCTCATTAGTGGAAATTATTTCTTTTTCTTAACCTCCTTATCAAGAAATTTACTATAATGCGTACTATTAAATAAGACGACGTGGGATTAAGTGGCGTGCCCAGGGTACATTTTTTAAGTAGCGAGTCCTCATTTTACTAAATTTTCCTGCCTTTGACATTTTTTTTAGAAATACTTGACCAAAGGGGGGTTATAACCCCCACCAACCCCCTCTTGGGCACGCCACTGGTAGGATTAGCTATACTCTTTCGGCTCGTTACAAGCAATTTTTACTGGAACAAGTACAAGGAGCCGTTGTTTACCGTCTCAATTGGAGAACATTAAAAAGGAAAGGGGAAAAAATGAAGTATAGATGGAGCGGATGTCTGAGGAGGAACAAATGACCCTTTCTCATCTCATTTTATGTTTTTTTTCATTACCCCCTACC
Organism: Lepisma saccharinum; assembly: GCF_977018435.1. NCBI lineage: Eukaryota > Metazoa > Arthropoda > Insecta > Zygentoma > Lepismatidae > Lepisma > Lepisma saccharinum. Next base: position 22,588,196 of record NC_139243.1, on the reverse strand, counting down.
AGCACCTTGTAGTATCAAATTTCACGACTTTTCTGCAAAATTTTGTAGCCTCGCCTTTTGGTGGTCTGGAATGGAAACTTATCCCACAGTTAGTTTTTCATTAAAAAAAAAAGAGGTAAAAATGTCATATGCGGGAAATGGATTTCTTCAAATTTACAGGAGAAAGTACTTACGTAATTGAGTTTCTGTAATTTCGGAAGGTCCTGGAAGTGTTTTCTCCCCTATTTTCAATGTATTTGGCCGCTAAATCATGTATTTTTTTCTATAATAATGTCCGTCCGATGCACGAAAGCTGTTGCTTGCATTTCCATCCATGTACTTGAACCGGAGACGTAATCCCCGGTAAGTGTTTCCAAACACATAGTTTTTTCACTATATTGCCCAACCAAAAGCAACCTAACCTAAACTTACCGTGATGGTGCGTGGGGCTATCGTGAATGGTTTTGGGGGCTATGCGGGAATTTTTTTTCTGTTAAGAAGGTTGAAACACTGCTTTGCCGTTTGAAACCCAACGCTAGTCAAGATTTGCCCGCCATTTTGCGTGTTCAGGAAGCGAGAAAAGAACGAACAATAATTACTCGATATGTCTACAATATATAACTTTATAGAGTGTCAATTACTGAAATATTTAGAAGTGAAAATGTAATAGAATTCTTATGTTTAGTAGTAATTGTATTTTGTTTGTTTTATTGTACTAGATTTTGCGGGTTAAGTGGTAGAGCAGCCACAGGCAGAACTTCGCCCATGAATAAAGAATTTCTATTTCTAATTCCAATTTCGTTAAAAAAAAAAGAGCCAAATCCGTTGTTAAACAATGTTTCGCAATGCAGAATAGGTAAGTACGAACGTAAAAAGTAGAGAATAAACGAGTTAGAGCGATTTCCCGCATATGACAGTTTTACAAAAAAAGAATTACATTTTATATAAAAGCAATGGGACGACATTATCTTGACAACTTCAACATCGAAGGTCTATGTTGATCTTGAACTTGCATTTGTGCCACCTTCTGTTGCTACATTCGACCTGTCCTAATCATCTTTGAGAGGCGGAAAAGCGATGTCAATTAAGGGCAATATTAATAATACTATTTATGTGACAATCATAAATTTTTATTTAAATTTTGTAGAGGACGTCTGTTCCTCTTTTATCAGTCTCAAAACACATATTGATAAATAATGCTTAATATTAATTTGAATGATTTTTTTTATTCGCAACGATGAGGATGCATGGAAGGTGAAAAGCACATTGGATAAACCCATGCCTTAACCAGTGTTCGAACGTAGGACCTGTGGCTTCGTAGCGCGTCATGATCACTCCGCCACGGCTATCTTGAGTGGAGAAACTGGCGTATGAATTCTCTGACACACAATTTGTGTTCACATAAGTCTAATTGGCGTTTACAAACCAAGGGGTCCGCATTGATATGAGATCAAAAACGGACGCACTAGCTCATGTCGGGAACAAAAAGTGGACGCACTAGCTCATGTCGGGAACAAAAAGTGGACGCACTAGCTCATGTCGGGAACAAAAAGTGGACGCACGAGCTCATGTCGGGAACAAAAAGTGGACGCACCAGCTCATGTCGGGAACAAAAGTGGACGCACCAGCTCATGTCGGGAACAAAAAGTGGACGCACCAGCTCATGTCGGGAACAAAAAGTGGACGCACGAGCTCATGTCGGGAACAAAAAGTGGACGCACGAGCTCATGTCGGGAACAAAAAGTGGACGCACGAGCTCATGTCGGGAACAAAAAGTGGACGCACGAGCTCATGTCGGGAACAAAAAGTGGACGCACTAGCTCATGTCGGGAACAAAAAGTGGACGCACTAGCTCATGTCGGGAACAAAAAGTGGACGCACGAGCTCATGTCGGGAACAAAAAGTGGACGCACCAGCTCATGTCGGGAACAAAAGTGGACGCACCAGCTCATGTCGGGAACAAAAAGTGGACGCACCAGCTCATGTCGGGAACAAAAAGTGGACGCACGAGCTCATGTCGGGAACAAAAAGTGGACGCACGAGCTCATGTCGGGAACAAAAAGTGGACGCACCAGCTCATGTCGGGAACAAAAAGTGGACGCACCAGCTCATGTCGGGAACAAAAAGTGGACGCACGAGCTCATGTCGGGAACAAAAAGTGGACGCACGAGCTCATGTCGGGAACAAAAAGTGGACGCACTAGCTCATGTCGGGAACAAAAAGTGGACGCACCAGCTCATGTCGGGAACAAAAAGTGGACGCACCAGCTCATGTCGGGAACAAAAAGTGGACGCACCAGCTCATGTCGGGAACAAAAAGTGGACGCACCAGCTCATGTCGGGAACAAAAAGTGGACGCACCAGCTCATGTCGGGGAACAAAAAGTGGACGCACCAGCTCATGTCGGGGAACAAAAAGTGGACGCACCAGCTCATGTCGGGGAACAAAAAGTGGACGCACCAGCTCATGTCGGGGAACAAAAAGTGGACGCACCAGCTCATGTCGGGGAACAAAAAGTGGACGCACCAGCTCATGTCGGGGAACAAAAAGTGGACGCACCAGCTCATGTCGGGGAACAAAAAGTGGACGCACCAGCTCATGTCGGGGAACAAAAAGTGGACGCACCAGCTCATGTCGGGGAACAAAAAGTGGACGCACCAGCTCATGTCGGGGAACAAAAAGTGGACGCACCAGCTCATGTCGGGGAACAAAAAGTGGACGCACCAGCTCATGTCGGGGAACAAAAAGTGGACGCACCAGCTCATGTCGGGGAACAAAAAGTGGACGCACCAGCTCATGTCGGGGAACAAAAAGTGGACGCACCAGCTGATGTCGGGGAACAAAAAGTGGACGCACCAGCTCATGTCGGGGAACAAAAAGTGGACGCACCAGCTCATGTCGGGGAACAAAAAGTGGACGCACCAGCTGATGTCGGGGAACAAAAAGTGGACGCACCAGCTCATGTCGGGGAACAAAAAGTGGACGCACCAGCTCATGTCGGGGAACAAAAAGTGGACGCACCAGCTCATGTCGGGGAACAAAAAGTGGACGCACCAGCTCATGTCGGGGAACAAAAAGTGGACGCACCAGCTCATGTCGGGGAACAAAAAGTGGACGCACCAGCTCATGTCGGGGAACAAAAAGTGGACGCACCAGCTCATGTCGGGGAACAAAAAGTGGACGCACCAGCTCATGTCGGGGAACAAAAAGTGGACGCACCAGCTCATGTCGGGGAACAAAAAGTGGACGCACCAGCTGATGTCGGGGAACAAAAAGTGGACGCACCAGCTCATGTCGGGGAACAAAAAGTGGACGCACCAGCTCATGTCGGGGAACAAAAAGTGGACGCACTAGCTCATTCTGGAACATAAAGTCGAACGTACGTATATCGCGTACAGAAAGCTAAGGAACGAACAGGTTATTGTAATGAAACTATCAAACGCACTTATACCGAGAACAAAAGTGTAAAGACGGACGAGTATGGGGATTAAAACCTGACAACAACTAATGTAGCCGTGAACAAACTAGGGGGGTGGGGCAACGTGTACGGGAACCAGAAACTGATAGAGGAACGGATACGGGGAACATCTAGATGGATGGGCATTGAGAATAAAAGTAGGCCAAGGAATAAAAAAAGTATAGAAGCGTAGCCTATACATATCAAACTAATTGATATTAGTAAACAGGTGGACTAGCTGAAATAGGAACAACTGCCATAATAAAGACAAATAAAAATGCAATTTTATTTTAAAAATCTAATAGTGTTTGTCATCAGAATGAAAACTACCCGAATTTCCTGCCTCTCTCTCTAAGCACCTGCCCCACACCTTAATTGCTGGGATCGGAATCCCGATGTGGTACTTGAACCCCAAGCGGGGGAACAAGCTGATAGCTCATTCGTTCCTTTCATGTCACCCGAACCCCCCCTCTTTCCACTCCTCGTCAGTGAAATGCATTTGCGCAAAGTGCCGCTGTCATGCGTGGTCTCTCCTTGCTGGGGGGTCGAAGCAGAGGGGGTTGTTGCTTAGCAACGCCTAGAATTGGGCGTGCCATGCTCTGGCAGTATTCGAGGCATGCGCAATGCAAACATCCACGTCATCATTGTTGCCGTCTTGCAAGTCACCTGACAGGTTGACAATCGGCGGCCTCGCCTTGTGGGTTCATCTTTTATCTCGTGGCTGACCGGTGCTGGCATCTATCGAACAAAACGAGAATTACGTGTAGGTACTCGAGAAAAGATTTTGCAGTTCGAAACTAGGGATGAGGCGAAAGTTTGAGGCAATTGTTGTTTGAAAGTGGTTTTTTATGTGTGTTAAGTTTTCATGTATTAGTTATCACTAGAGCCCGGGACTTGTCCTTAAAAATTATAACATATGTATGTAAAGCCCCTATCACACGGAACTGGATTTCCAGTAGGTATGCCCTAGTTGGCGCTGGACTGCCTACCAATTTGCTAGTTTTCGCCTCACACGATACTTATCAGCGTACTTGTCGATAGACTTTTGTTCCCATACGAGGGAAGTTCTAATGGCGGCCGCGTGAGATGTAAACAATGTATCACTTCACATTTTTAAAAGCCGATAACTATTCAACCGAGAGGAATAACGTTTCGTATAAAACGTTATTAGGTACAAAAGAATGGCGCTGCTTAAATACATACTTTACAACGTTTACTGTACACGTGTGGAAGAATATTTTAGTTGTTTTAAATGTAAGCACCGTGTACTCAGCATAGATGGTGTAACTCAACGCGCTTTTCATGCTGTATACGTTATACATTGCTGAAGTAACACTCGTGAACCACAGACCAAAGCGCTCCTTTGCACACTCACAGATTATCTTCACATGGCGAAACTTTGCTCTGAGTGGCTGTTCCACAGAATCCAGTCGAGGAAAGCAAGTAGCAATTAGAACATGTCCTATTCCTTCAAACCAGTCAAGCAGTCAGCCAGGCGGCCATGATTGCTACCTAGATAGTTAGTTCAGCGCCAACTAGGGCATTCCTACTAGAAATCCAGTTCCGTGTGATAGGGGCTTAATTGTCATAAAAATTGAAAAATGTCAGAAAAATGCAGAAATATTGAAACTAAAGCCAAAGATATGCACAACAGTACTTTCAAATTTCTCATTATAGGGGAAGTCAGTAAATTGTTGGGGAAATCTACTAGGGTAGGGTATTAAATTAAGTCAAGACTTCTTTAACCGAAGAATGTAGTGATAAAATACTGAAAGTATTTTGTGGTTCTCTGCAATTATCGTTTCATTTACTATTATGTCAGATTTACACCTTTGTGGAAACTAAGGCATAATTGGCAATTCGCTACAGCTCTGATAATTCTAGCCAACCAATACACAAACATAACTTTTTTTTAGGCAGAATTTAACTATATAGAATTGAAAAACAGCCTACAAAATTTTTGTCAGAACAAGTTACACTAAATTTCTTCGTCAGAATAAATTATATAATAACCGATTATATGCAAGACAATTGCGAAATTATGCAGAAATATGCCTCAATACGAGAAAATTGAATGGTAGAATGTCGAAATATTTCTTATCTATTTCGGCTGTTTTTCATCAGACATAAAGATCTCCAACCCAGTATTCTATCCACTGCCAAATAAAATGTGTGTTATAACATAAAGTCCCGGACTATAGTTATCACTACTTTATCTCTGGCGCCTGGCACCAGTGTAGTCCTCTGTGGGGGTCGTATGTTGTGATTGTCCCCACACCCACGTTTAATTGAATCACCAACGACGCCAGGGGCCCCGGATTCAAATCACCAACGACGCCAGGGGCCCCGGATTCAAATCCCGGCCTGAGCTTGGATGTTCTTTGTGAGTGTCCTCATCCACTGGAAAAAAAATCTTTTCCTACTCGATAGTAAATGCCAGCACGGAAATCCCGAAAGCTGTGCTGGATCTTTTGCCTTCATCTGCAAAGTCGTGTTCGAAAATTCCTCTCCTCTCGAAAAACCGTCATGATTCCGAATTCTAAAAAAAAACACCTGTTTACCTAGAGTGGTTTGCTGTATGTGCTGTCTAGATGTCTGTGACAGAAAATTGCCTTATTACCAACTTCTATTAGAAAATTGCCTTATTACCAACTTCTATTTCTAGTAGCGAAAGCAAACCACACGAAAATTCATGTGAATGCTCCAGAAGGAATTCTAAAGAGATGCAGTTTTTCATGATTTTGTGTATCACTACTTTTATAGCTCGGGGTAAAGGACCAACGTGATCAGCAAAGTTGTGCACTAGCATTTCTCTTAAATACTAATTTATCATGAAAAGTGCTATACTCTGTCCCAGGAATATGTGAAACAAGTCCTCTGCTCAACTAGTGACTCGTGCCTTGACTCGAGATGGCACGACCAATGAACGTGTGATGGAGGAGGTGCTTTACTCTGCCGTTATGCGCGGCTTTATATACTGTAGGTGTTCGGGTATGCGAGAGTCTCAATATGGAATGGAATTCTCAAAATGAACGAACATACAGTGAGCTTAGCTAATCGAGCACGTGGGCATCCTTTGCAGACTTGAGCGTTCGGGAATCAAGCTGGGGTTGTGATACGGTTCCCTTTTCTGGTTCCGTTTTAATGGCCATAATATAGTCCTTTCCGACCGTCGCATCCCAGCTGGATGGAGAGAAACCCTTCCCTACAGTTGGCATATGTCCGTCGTCACCAGAATTGTGGGAAACCTTGTTATTCTTAGCGAGAACAACCTGTTTGGCCCCGGGGTTTTTGTTTGGAAATGATGTATTGAGTGGTGGTAACTTAATACTTGCCCTCTGGTAGCTTGGCCCTCCGCAGACACATTTACTCTTTTTTTATTTTTAGAAAAAGAGAAAAGCTTTATGGTGCCTTGTGTCTGGTGCTGCACGGCTCCTTTGAAGGTCTCTCCTCCTCCCCAGGAGATCAGTGGGACTGAGAGTTGATTCTGCTACTGCTGACATGCTGTGGAAGGGAACTTTAGGTTGATCTCTCACCCAAAAATGCAAGACCTAATCATCCGTTTGTTTCATAGAATATTTAATATGGTGCCTTGGACTTGAGGCAACAATTGTAAAAGAACAGTTTGAATTTTTATTTATTTAGTTTGAAAAATCGTATCTGTTGTGGTTGTTGTTTTTTGTGAAATTTATTTTTTTTATTTTTGTCTGTTATCCAGCGCTTGAAGGGGAATATTTGGTCAAGCCGTGGAGTTGGCCGGGCTGACAATGAGAGCTGGGATACTTTGCGAAAACTTTCCTATCTGGGGGATACCATCCCCTCGCATCCCCCTCAGTTCGAGCAGAGCTCTTATCATTAGAACAACAAAGCCCAAGCTTACGGTTATAGACTAGGGATGGCCAAACGGATCCGGATCCGAAAAATCCGGATCCGTTTGGATCCGGATCCGGATCTGCTTGGATCCGGATCCGAGAAATCCGGATCCGGATCCGAAAATCCCGGATCCGGATCCGAGAAATTCGGATCCGGATCCGAAAATTCCGGATCTGGATCCGGATCCGAAAGTTCCGGATCTGGATCCGGATCCGAGAGTTCCGGATCCGCGGATCCGGATCCGAAATTTCCGGATCTGGATCCGGATCCGAGAGCTCCGGATCCGCGGATCCGGATCCGGGTCTGAAAGTTTCGGATCTGGATCCGGATCCGAGAGTTCCGGATCCGCGGATCCGGATCCGGGTCCGAAAGTTTCGGATCTGGATCCGGATCCGAAAATCCGGATCCGGATCCAAGAGTTTCGTATCTCAATCCCATTATAATATTACCACACCTTAGTCCTACAAGAATTTTTTTCAAGTGTTGTTCCTAAAATACTTTGCTACGCATCGGCTAACACACTCGTGCACAAATGTCCGAAGTGATTTTGTAAATGCCATTGAAACGAATATGTATTCATTCGAATGTATTGGAAATGAAAACACACATAAATGTGAGACATTCCATTCCAGGATGAAACCTTTAACACATATAACAAGATAAATGTTATAGAAAAATTATACAATTGTTCTACAGTTACAGTTTTACAAATTAAAATAAAACATTATAATATATGTAGTGTTAAATAATTACAAAGTGTAAGACTAACAAGGGAGGTTATCTAAAGGTCCCCCTCCGATTTCCATGAAACTTGGCAGTATAGTGGGGCCCAAAGGAAGAATTACGTGTTTTTTTGTTTCAGCTAAAAAACGGTTTTATGGGGCAAAACCCCCTCAAATGTCAAGATGAGGACAAATTGAAGTGAGGATCTGACCCCTGTGTCTTTCCGATTTCCATGAAATTTGGCAGGTGTATACTGTATAGTGGGGCCCAATGGAAGAAATACGTGTTTTTTGTTTCAGATAAAAAACGGTTTTAGGGGGCAAAACCCCCTCAAATGTCAAGATGAGGACAAATTGAAGTGAGGATCTGACCCCTGTGTCCCTCCCATTTCCATGAAACTTGGCAGGTGTATAGTGGGGCCCAATGGAAGAAATACGTGTTTTTTTGTTTCAGATAAAAAACGGTTTTAGGGGGCACAACCCCCTCAAATGTCAAGATGAGGACAAATTGAAGTGAGGATCGGACCCCTGTGTCCCCCTCCGATTTCCATGATACTTGGTAGGTGTGTGTATAAACGGGCCCAAATGAAGAAATACGTGTTTTTTTTGTTTCGGCTAAAAAACGATTTTAGGGGGCAACCCCCCTCAAATGTCAATATGAGGACAAATTTAAGTGGGCATTTGATTTGTGTGTCCCCCTCCGATTTCCATGAAACTTGGCAGGTGTATAGTGGGGCCCAAAGGAAGAAATACATGTTTTTTTTTTGTTTCAGCTAAAAAACGGTTTTACAGGGCGAAACCCACTGAATTGTCAAGATGAGGACAAATTGAAGTGAGGATCGGACCCCTGTGTCCCCCTCCGATTTCCATGATACTTGGTAGGTGTGTGTATAAACGGGCCCAAATGAAGAAATACGTGTTTTTTTTGTTTCGGCTAAAAAACGATTTTAGGGGGCAACCCCCCTCAAATGTCAATATGAGGACAAATTTAAGTGGGCATTTGATTTGTGTGTCCCCCTCCGATTTCCATGAAACTTGGCAGGTGTATAGTGGGGCCCAAAGGAAGAAATACATGTTTTTTTTTTTTGTTTCAGCTAAAAAACGGTTTTACAGGGCGAAACCCACTGAATTGTCAAGATGAGGACAAATTGAAGTGGGGATCTGACCCCTGTGTCCCCCTCAGATTTCCATGAAACTTGGCAGAAGAAATACGTGTTTTTTTGTTTCGGAAAAAAATTTGTTCTAGAGGGCAACCTCCTCTCAAATGTCAAGATGAGGACAAATTGAAGTGGGGATCTGACCCCTGAGTTCCCCTCCGATTTCCATGAAACGTGGCAGGTGTATAGAGGGGCCCGAAGGAAGAATTACGTGTTTTTTTGTTTGAGCTAAAAACTGTTTCAGGGGGCAAAATCCCCTCAAATGTCAAGATGAGGACAAATTGAAGTAAGGATCTGACCCCTGTGTTCCCCTCCGATTTTCATGAAACTTCGCAGGTGTATAGAGGGGCCCAAAGGAAGAATTTTTTTTTTTTTTTTGTTTCGGCTAAAATACTGTTTTAGGGGGCAAAACCCGCCTCAAATGTCAAGATTAGGACAAATTGCCGTGGGAATCATCTGACCCCTGTGTCCCCCTCCGATTCCCATGAAATTTGACAGGTGTATAGAGAGGCCGTATGCCCCCTGTTTCTTCCTATGCCATATTTACGTGGTTTCGGTTTCGGGGACTTCAATTTCTCCTCATCTTGACATTTGAGGGGGGGGGGGCTCTATACACCTGCCAAGTTTCATGGAAATCGGAGGGGGAGACTTAGACCTCCCTAGTAAGTAAGTGTATTAATTAATTACAAACCGCGCACGCGAGCACACACACTATATATATATATATGTGTGTGTATGTATATTATATATATATATGTATATTAGCAGGTAACAATATGTTATAAGCACATTCTTACTTTCCAAAGAAGCGCATGTGGGATGGCAAAACGGATCCGGATCCGAAAATTCCGGATCCGGATCCAAAAGTACCGGATCCGGATCCGAAAGTACCTGATCCGAAAGTTTTGGATCCGGATCCGAAAATTCTGGATCCGGATCCGAAAGTTCTGAATCCGGATCCGAAAGTTCTGGATCCGGATCCGGATCCGAATCTGAAAATTCCGGATCCGCGGATCCGGATCCGAAAGTTCTGGATCCGGATCCTGATCTGAAAATTCCGGATCCGCGGATCCGGATCCGGATCTGAAAATTCCGGATCCGGATCCGGATCTGAAAATTCCGGATCCGCGGATCCGGATCCGGATCTGAAAATTCCGGATCCACAGATCCGGATCCGAAAAATTTTAGGATCCGGATCCTAAGGATCCGGAACCAACCGGATCCGGATTTCGGATCCGCAAGGATCCGGATCTGGCCACCCCTATTATAGACATGGTCATATGAAGAGAATCGATTCCAGATAGCCCTAATGTTTACCAGGTTCTGTACATTTCGAAAACCACAATGCAAAAAAAGAACCACCTTTAACAGAACCATTACTTTCACCAGATTATTTATTTGTACTTTTTTTTTTGTCAGTACGAAGTTAATTTTGTACAGCATTTCTGACCACTTTTGTTGTTTGTTTCTGATACAGTTTTGCCTTATGGATACGTCTACTGAAGTGTGTGATAAACTAAGAGCTGATTTTCAAATAATGAGCTTCCTGTGTTTATAACTTGCAAATAGTGGATAAGAATGGATGTTAATCCGATTAGGTGAGTCACTATTATACGGCCACAAAACGAGTATTTTCTTCTGAACACGATCATAGGAGTTTTTGTGATCGGCTCACTTTCAATTTTCTCCTGCCAGAAATGCCGTCCCACCATAGTAGAGCTTGAGGTGAACTGGAGCGACTTGACCTACACACACGGGTCGTCTAACTCTACCATTTGAGTTACATCTATCCTGGTCACATTCTAAATAAAATCTCAAACTAGACAAACAGATATCTAGCTAGTGATAATTCACATGCAATGCAATCAGGTAGAATCACTCGCACGGTGTTGGATAAATGACCATTGCAAATGCCTGTCTGAACATGAAAAGTCTCGGTTTACTTTCAGCGGCAGATTCATGAACAAGCTTCAGTTCCAAAAGTGAAAATCCGTAAACTTTCCTTGAGGTAATTTGTCGGTTTCCGCTGGAAAGAAACTCAGTAAAACGTTTACGTTTCGTTCTTCGTTTCGCTGTATTCTGTTTCAAATTCTGTTTTGATTCCAGAAGAGATCCTGCGCGCCATCTGTTGTTGATTTTTTCATCACGTGTGTTGTTCATGAAACGTTGCGTACTTTTGCATCTGGGAGTAATCTGTGTCCAGATAAAGGGGATTGAAGATCCTATCGGTGCAGGATGTTTTTCTCTTCGCTCTCCCCTCCTCGCCAACACAAGCTCCTTTGAAATCTAACAGACATTGACGTCATGCGGTTCTTTGCGAGTTCTGATCGTAGAGCCAGATTTGACCAGTAGATGGCTGCACAGTTGCGATGGAAGACATTTTTCCCTTTTCCGATCTTTTTCTTGAATGACACGGTAATCTAACCAAAGAAAATTGCTACAATTGTTTTCATCTTGTTACTGATAGTTTATATGAGTGATGCAGGAATATTAGACAAATAGTTTCCTCAATTCGTAAGTCCTGGTACGATTAACTTATTGCATATTTTTGTCATAAAATTGGTTCGTTGTTCATAGCTTCAAGCTGGCTTCAAGCAGCCAAAGGCAAGTGTCTCTCCATGTGTGTGTGTGTGTTTTCAGTATGTATCTAAATGTGCGCGCGTGCTAAATTAGTGATTTTACCCCCATGCGTCTATGTTAGACTGCTGTTTCGATTCCAGATCAATTGAAATAAGCCTACAGTGAAACAGCTTTAGAGAAACACTTGATTGCACGATAAAAAGATGTACGACAGCCTTGTACCGTCACCGGCAATGAAAACAGAACGCTTAGATCCTGAAGTGCTCACTTCCCTGCAAGGCGTTGTGTGTTGCCTAACACTACGGCGGTAAGTGAATTTTAATAGCAAGTTTCAAAGGCAACATCTGCCGCTTCCTTAGAGTTATGCAACCCACATAACGCTATGCAGGGAAACCCATTTGTATTGCCGGTGAGTGTACAGTCTTCGTATTTTTTGAATCACATGTAATTAAAATCAACGCCGTATACGTAAAATATAACTAAAATATGACACAATACCAATACTGCCTCGAAAAGTTGTAATTTGGATTTGGCGACCCTAGATTTGCACCTAGGACCTTCGACTGGCCCTATACACACATTTAGCCTCTCATTTGCACCGCCTTATCAAAACACGCACCAGAAGTTACACAAAAAAGGGGCTATCCATCTTGGCCAACTGTCTGTAACCAGATATTGCCCACGCATCATGGTCAAAAAGCCATCTGGTTTCTCTTTGTGATTAATAAAAAAAACGAAAGGGAAGAGGCACAAAAAAGGTATTTCCTTTCGAAATAGCATGATGTTGACCCATGGATCTCATTGGCTCGGTCATGTCGGCCCCTCTTTGACGTCACGGGAGTCTGAAGGGGTCAGCATCAAAGATACGCTGAACTTCCGGTTACAGATGCTGCTAGATTCTCTCCCTTCCCCCACCCCCAAGTTCACCGATCTCATTCAATGGGCTCCCGGGGAGGTGATGCTAACAAGTGGGGGAATTTAATATCCTTCCCTCCACGCCCTGATACAGACTTTGAATGTTGTGAACTGTGCCTGTTAGAAATTCATTCATGATCCCTTTTCTTCTTTTATACCAAAGCCTCATCCAACCTGAGTTCCAGGAGAAAAATTAACCAGCTGGTATCATTTTACATTACATATAGTATCTATTTACAAATGTCAGTGGGGATTTGTTTGCAGAAAGCCTATATTTTATGTACTCTTAAACAGAAGGGTGCATATTTTTTTGGAGTTTCATAAAGTTGGTGTCTATTAATTTTTGGTAGCTACTGATTTTAGTTGGCAAGCAATTTGTTACTTTGTATGTAGCAGAGATGGTGAAACTACAATTGACAGAAATAAGAGAAATATGTGCGAATATACAGCAATTGAAACATTAACTGAATTTTAAAAACATGACCCAGTCATACAATTATGTCATTTAACAATCCATGCCTCCAGTCTGTGGGCAAACCACATATCAGCTCGAGTTGCATTACTTTTCCTGAGAAAAACACTGTACATGGATTAAACGAACACTTGTCTTTTAAAGAAATGCATTCCAATATGGGAAGCCACATGAGTTTAATATGCTCACATTACAAGCGAAATTCCTCGCTGAATCCAATAATCGAAGAAGCTAGCAGATGCGAAATATTGTTATTTTCTTAGGAGAGACATCTAGCGTGATTTTTGAAAGGTTCGACTTCTGAGTAAGTTATGGGTAGTTTCTTGTCCCTCTCTTACATAATTGATTCATCTTCGTCGTCGCGATTATCTTTTAAGAGGCATGAAAAGCGAGGACAAATAACTAAAGTTCATATATATTTAGTTGTTGTAATCAACATATTAAATCGTTCTCCTGAATTAATATTTACAGCAGTAAGAATCGTGTTAATGCGAACTACTTTTCCAACCGTCATTGTTGAAGATTTTATCACGAACGCTGTGACGTATCAAACATGAAATGGCGGCCATCATTGGGCCCCTCAACCCGGGTATTTTTCTTCACACACACAAAAAAGCGGGTTTCCATTTTCGAGTTTCTATCGCGCCCCCCCCCCCCCATATTTCTGAGCCGCATAGCTGCCACCATAACTTCCTGTGACCTCGATGTGCCCTCCTGTTCCTGGTTGACCTCCTTGTAATCTCTGTCCGAGTGGAATCGTGCTGTCTGCAGCTCCAAAGATCGAGATAAAACAACGTTTACTAGCCCCCTTTTGTTTGCTACGAGTTCATTCACAAAAGTCGACGGTCGGGAAGGCAGATTGCCAATCGCTGCACGCTGCTTATGAATGTATCCTTATCTTGTTTATTTGTTTGCACATTTGCGCAGCTGGCATTATTAAATGCGTGAAGAACATTCGCGAGAGATTCATTATATCCTAGTGGTTTCATAACAGTAGTGGTGTAAAACTGAAAATCTGTTTTCGAATCCAGTTTTTCCTTCTATTAATAAGAGTCCGCTTTCTGGTGTCAAATACTTGTTTATAATTTCTCGTAGTGCATTTTCTAATAATATTCGCCATTATCTATATGTTCGTAATAGAAAATTGACTAACGGCTTTACGACATGAACACCAACACGAGGGCTCTTCAATAAGTTAACATCAAAATGTACCTTATATTTTGAGCAACCCTCGCATCTAGATAACAGTTGAGTGCAGATCACACGAACATTCTCCGTGCGGGTGAATTATTTACTTACATTAGTTTTATACAGCTTGGCTAGATGCTTTGTTTTTCAAACCAATTAGCGAATATAGTGTACTATTGTCGACTTGCGTTAGGTATGTGCCCCGATAAGTTATCATTATAATGATTATTATGAACACTAATTTTGGATGTCTGATGTTTGTACGGTAAAGTTACAACAATGGGAGTTCAGTTGCCAGCTTTTATAATTTGTTGTCGAGATGCGTATGTTTTCATATTAACATTTCTTCCATTTGAAATCCAAGGTTTTGTTGTTTACTGTTGTTTTAATGAAACTGTTTTGCGTTAAATGTTGTATTAGACTGTTTTTGTTTTATGTTATATTAATTTGGGTCTTGTAGCAAATTCAAATTTTATTTTGTGTTTAATTGTGTTAAATTATGTATTCAGTTTTGTCATAAACTCTGGTTTATTTTTATGTTGAAGTTGTAAGTAAGTTTTCTTTATGTTGGCCTTTATATCAATTCTATTAATTTTAGTGATATATTGAAGTTTTATTTTCTTTGTTTTTAAGTTCCTTATTTTAAGTTTCTTCATTTATCATTACTACCATAATTAATTTAATATTTAATTAGCTAAATTTTTACGTTTAGTTTTGTAAATTGTTTTCGTAATAAATCCAAGATTTTTTTGTTTAATTCTGTTTTTTTTGTTAAATTAATTGAATCGTGAAAAAATAGTATTTTGAGTTAATTTAAGTTTTTAAAAAAGTGGTTATTTATTCATTTTTGGGCTTATTTTATGGGTGAGTTGTTCTAAGTACATCTAGGATAGTCGACATGTGGTTTGTTTAATATCGTATGTCAATCTAGTTTCTATGTCGATAATAATTGTATCAGTTGAGAAATCAGATGTAGTTTAGATTAGATATTCAGTTTAGATATTCAGTTCATCAATGGGGTGAAGTACTGAAGACAACTCGAGGACTGAATGCTCGTTTCTTCACACACACTCGCATGTTGGAACAACAGACGATAGTAGAACGCCTTCCATCTCCCATTTTCTTCCCACGGGAGCCTAGAAAAGACGAAACTGGTTTTCACAATGATTTGGCAGATTGTTTCGATTCTGAGATCATTGTGAAAGCTGATTTTGTTGGTGATATCTTCGGGAGGCGAAGGTTGGTGTTGGAACCACGTTCGAGATGGCGTTGATCAGGTATTGTTCAATTTTTTTTTTTTTCTAACAGCCAGTGCATGCTGTCTGTCTTTCTGGTGCCTCGGAAAGCTTACTAACAGTTTCTGAAACTCGCTTCCTGGTTCATGGCGAACTCACTTGTTCCTGGCGAAAGCTCAACTCCCTCGTTCCTGGCGAAAGCTCAACTCCCTCGTTCCTGGCGAAAGCTCAACTCCCTCGTTCCTGGCGAAAGCTCAACTCACTCGTTCCTGACGAACCTGGCGAAAACTCCTGGCTCATCCTTTGTTACCTTTGCCCAGGTTGTGGTGTCCCTGTGATTTGTAATGATTGTGGTTAAGGATCGTTTAAGCCGGATTTTGCAAGAGAAATTTGATTGCGCAGTTTAACTCCACTAACAAGAATGACGACTTTGTTTATATGAATATGATCTCACTTCCATGTTCCTAACAAAACCCATTTCTTTGTCCAAAGTTGGTTAAAAAAGGAGGACACAGAATGCGACTTTTGGAACGTGTTTATATTATCAATACCTTTTTCGTAAATAAAGCCTTTTCGAATACGAAAATTTAAGCACAACGCTCATATGAAATGAAGTGTGTAAAGTAGAGCTACAGAAGATATATTTCATTACATGCGTGCAATCTTGAAAATGTTTATGTACATGATAACTAGAATTTTTCTTCTAATAAAAACATTGAATTGCATTTTTATGCAAAGAGATTTTAAAATACATCATTGTTTCAAGAAGAAAAAGGCCTTTTAAGTGCAAGTTGGTTATTTCAACTCTTCCCAATAATTTCGTACATCCGTGGAATAAAGAAAGATATGAATTATTATCAGCTGTGTCTTCATTTGGACGTAGTTAATCATGAAAAACCAACTTTTGTTTCCGTATTAAATTCAAATATTGTTTCAATACAAGTATTTTAAAGTAATGCATCTTCTTACCTTGAAAATGTGAAGTAAATTGTCCCAATCGGATACACAACAGCAACAGCTATTACTACCAACATTAAAATCTATTAACATTAATTTTCTAAACACAGCCATGTCTATATTACTAACAAATAATACAAGACATTTATTTCTTAGTTATTATCTCTCGTGCTGATTTTATGTGGCTTGAGATTTCAATTTGCTTATTAAATTTAAATTGCTTGCAGCTTTGATGTCTAATCTATTTTTAGTTTGTTTGCTTTATTTGTGTTTATGTACATATGTAGTGCACAAACCTATCCTTATCCAATAAAATATATTTTGAAAGATAGCGTGTTTATGATGGTGAAGTGCAAGTAAAGTTGAATCTAAAAATGTGTTTTTTATTGTGTGTGTGTGTGTGTAAGTAAAACCTAGTTGAAGCAAGAAAATGTAGCACTCATATGACTACAAACTATACATTATAATTTTGAATAATAATGTTTTGTTTGCAACATGTGCTCTTATTATCAGTAACAGTCACTTTTGAAGTTCATAAAGACCCAAGCTGCTTTGATCATATTCTGCATTAAAATATGCATTAGGAGTTTCTTTGTGTATTTAAGTTATTTTTCTTAGATCGACACTATGAAAGCACATTTGTTATAATTTATATTTAATTTTTAGTAGTATCTGTGTTTATTTTGTGTATATTCTGTTTGTAAGCGGCGTTGAATTTATTTATGTATTTACAATAAGTATTTATGTTGTTTCTATTTTGGTTTTGTTAGTTTTTAAATCGAGGGCAGCATAGTGATATCTGCAGGCTCCCTTGTACTCATACTTGGGTTAATTATCTGAATGTTGGCGACTGATTCTCCATTAACATTAAAGTTATTTTTCTTAGATCGACGGTACGGTAGCACATTTTTCTTCACTTATATTTAATTTGCAGTAGTATTTGTGTTTTATTTTATGTATATTCTGTTTGCATAGTCAACGTGAGATTTGTTTTTCAAAGAAGAAAGAAAGATACTACTGCACATTGGAGATAGAACAGAGAAGGAAAACATGAACAGGATAAGAATGAGAATGGAAGCAACGCGAATCAGTGGTTTCATCGCTCACCGCCAATGTCGCAAAAGCATTTTCTGTTATCACAAGTGTAAACCCGACCTATCTTTCCAGGTGGTTCTCAGCTCGGGCTGCAAGTCGTGTTTCTACTAAATGGCCCTGTAACAGTTTGATTAAAGGAAATAAAACATTTTAAGATGTTTTTCATACTTTATATATGAACCTACTATGGAAATGTTTGTTGAGTGTGTTCTTGAAACTATTAAGAATTTCAGTGAAAATATAACATTTTGGATGTGCTATATAATTGTAACTTAAAATATTTTTTAAAGTCTTTGTAGCTAAATTTTGGCAATTTTTTTAATGATAGTTTGCAACATAGCAGCTGCGATGTTTATTTACGGTTTAACATAATTAGTATTTTGTATATTATTCTACACAAAATGTTTTATTTTTGCCTACAAAAATTATTAAATTTTAAGTCAAGATAAATTGAAGTATGTTTACAGTTTAGGTATTACATTTCCTTTCGAATGAGCTTCACCCCATCAGTACATATAAGTTATATTGTTTCCTTTCTTAGAACTTAATAAACACCATTAAATGATTACGAGATTAATGTACTTTCACCAAAAGTGATTGATATTTACAAAATACTTATGTTCATTATTCTATAATTTTTTAAAATTTAAATCGTGATTTAAATAAATCCACCTTAGTAACTACGTATAAAAACAATCCACTAGCACAACATCAGCGTAACATGGTTAGTAGTGGTTTGTTTTAACTATAACCTAACCTAACCGTTAAAAATCTGTGATATGAATAGGGCTAGAATTTTGACAATCCAGAAATTACCTGCTTTACTATGTACTTGTTTAGCGTCGTGTTAATATTATTAGCTATCTTAATAGGCTTACAATTAAACCGTACAATATTTCATTTAGTACATTATTAATACAAGTAATGGCTTGATGCTCTATATAGTAAAAATGCCTATACAATGAAACTACGTCTAACGAAAATGACACGATTTAAAATATTTGTAGAATGTTCTGTAGTATCATGCGTGGCATTATATTGAAAGGAAATAGAGGGGGAAGGATGTGTGGGTGTGAATATAAGTGGATATGGAATTGACTGTTCGCGGAAAGAGGATGATTTTTTTTGTTAATTATACAGGGTGTCATTTTAATGGCGCCCACGGACGACGGAAACGTATAGAGGACATCAAAACAAACAACTTTTCTCAGTAACATTTTTCTCGTTGGTGCGTCGATTCGACGCTACAGCCATTCCAAAAAGACCGTTTTGCCGCCTGGATGCTGGCAACCCAACACAACATTTGATCGTATCTGTGACGTCATTTCCTGCGGCGAAGCAGCACACGGCAGGGTTGCAAGTAACACGCAAATTTTGTGAAAATTGACAAACTACCAACCACATTATTAACTGTAAAACGAAGCGAGAAACGCGTCCAGAAGACCGAACATCATATCCTACCAGCCAGAAGATCAGCAGTCATCTCCGGGGTAGGGGGAAGTGAACCAACGATATGAGAATGGTATAAATACGTATTCAAAATGAAGTGTCAATATTGGATTTTGTCTCAGCCTACATGTCAAATATCGACGACAATACATTTTATTGGACTTACAGCTTGCATGTGGCTGTTTACGCCCAGTTACATGTAAAATATTTGGAAATCTTGTTGCAAGGTTGATATCTACAGGTTTGTGTCCAGATGCCATGTGGTACTTTTGTGCTGATAAGGGAAGTATCCGAGGTTCACGTTGTTACATTACGGCTAAAACACGTACAGTGGGATCCATAAGTATTACCAAGCCAATTGTCCATTGCCCCGTTTACTCCCTTTGTTTTATGCAATGAGAGCTTCAAGAACTGACACAAAATACCAAACAATCTGGTTACAACCTCTCAACCAGTATACGTAAAAATATAGTCCTTAAAAATACGTGGGATGAGGATAAAAACCAACAAAAATAGTCATGGACAATTTGCTGAGCAATACTTTTGGATCCCGCTGTACAGCCACAGTAACAATCTAATGATGAATCAGTAGCGAATATACTGTCCAGTTCACTGTTGTAAACTATTACATGTGTATCCGGTGCATAGATAAAAACAGTCGACGGAGAGCTTATATTACTACTACTTTTATCCCTGTATTTTCAACCATTTTTGCCACTTGCCTCACAATGTCCTGAATATACATTATATTAACCTATGTGTTGCTTACCTTTGGAATTTTGAGTTCTTTCATTTCTATTTTGTCATCTGTTCAGTATGTCACAGACAACTAGTATCAGAAGGACAAAGTGGATAAGACTAAATTGTAGGTGCCAACTTGGTAACTAAATTTGCAAATATTTAACATGCAAGCTGAGACAACTTTCGATTAGACCACTTCCACTTGAATTCTATTTTCTATCTTACAATTTTTCGTTTCGTTTGTTTACTTCCTGTTAGGTTACAGAACGTGTTTTCTCGTTTGTTTTACGGTACATAATGTAGCTGATTGTAGCTATGTCATTTTTAACAGAATATGTGTGTTCCTGGCAACCCTGGAACGCATCGCTTCACGACGGGATATGACGTCACCAATGCAATCAAATGTTGTGTGTGGTTGCCAGCATTCAGGCGGCAAAACGGGCTTTTTTGAACGACTGTAGCGCCGAAACGATGCACCAACGAGAAAAATGTTACTGAGAAAAGTTGTTTGTTTTGATGTCCTCTATACGTTTCCGTGGTCCGTGGGCGCCATTAAAATGACACCCTGTATATGTATCTTCTCAATATATAAAAATGGATGTATGTGTGGATATATGTATGTTTGTTCCGGCATAACTCTCGAACGCCTGGAGCAATATCATCCAAACTTGGTACACATATGACTTACAATCTTGAAAGAAATACTGTGGGGGTAAGACACCCCTAGGGGTGGGGTGGGAACGAGGTGACATGTAAAAATAATCGAAAACTACCGATGTTATTGTTGAATCCATAGTTTTCGGGGTCGCTAAGATGAGTAGTGACACTCCCAATGCCGTTCAACTCCCAAGTTCATCTTGGTGAGAGGGGGTGAAAAATAACATTTAAAAAATGACCTACATTGGTGTCGAATCCATACTTTTCGGAGTCGCTAAGCTAATTGGTGACATTCACGATGACATTTGAGAGAGACTTGCTCTGTCTATCACGATCAACAAGTCACAGGGGCAGTCTATTAAGTAATGCGTAGTTAATTTAAGATCGCCATATTTCTCCCACGGACAACTTTAATAGAAGATTGGGATAAATAAATAAGCGGGCAACGCCGGGAAATCATCTAGTGTGTGTGTGTGTGTGTGTGTCTATATATATATATATATATATATATATATATATATATATATATATATATATATATATAGAGAGAGAGAGAGAGAGAGAGAGAGAGAGAGAGAGAGATAGATAGATTACTGAAAACAACGTAGACCGTGAGTAGAATTTATAGACATGTGACGTGAACGTAGAGGACGTCAGAACTGCACTTGACTGGTATCGAGTTTGCCCTTTGTCGGAAATGAATTCCAGGTTACCGCTGCTAGATACGAGAAGAACTTCTGGTCAAATCTGCTTTTGTTAGGTTTGGGGATTAGTAGGCTTTTGAGACGAATATGTGAAAGCATTTTCAGATGGTATACTCTAAAATTTCATGAAATGTTAAGTAAAGACCATGTTTCCTTTAACTTTGATTATGTTTCGCATTGTTTCCATTAAAAATATGGGTGAAATACGACTATATTCATACTGGCATATAGACGGCCAGGAATGGTAGTACCGCGTTGGGTCCCAGGTAGCAGCATTAATCAGTGAGAAATCGAACGTCCCCATGTGACACGCCACTTCCGTTTTGGACGACTCTCCCTTGCTAGGTGCATTTTTCCCACAGTTTGTTTCCTTCTTAAAGACCCCAGTATGACATCGCAACTAGAACCATTTTATGGCACCTTAGAAAAGGTAATAAGGAAACTGTTTCTCAGATTTTCCGTTTGGCGGGAAAATTTCCCGCCTTTTCGGGAACACTGGCGACATCTGTAAAAAAAAAAGTGGCGCGAAGGACGTTGCCCTTTCTTGTCCGGTGGGCTTGCCCCTTTTTACACCACAGCCATATCTAATGAAAACAATACAAGGTTCCGGAGACGCACGTGTCGGACACGCGTCATTTGCTTTCCCCACGTGTCAACCACGCTTAAATTTTTGGGGGATTGTGTTCAGATAAGGAAGAAAGGAGGAGTGAAAATATTTGCCTACGTTCTCCAAGGGTGTACGGGATTGTCCTCTGAGGAAGATGGCAACACCTGTCTTTACCTTGGAACAGGTGGTGGAACGAAAGTGACCTTCTGACACTATCGTCCACGCGTACACCTGCTTACCGGTCGATAAGGCACAGTGTAGGACTTTCTCGTATCATCATCCCCATATGAAGTGTTGATCCTAGGATGCTCTGAAGCATGATTTGACGGAATTTGTATTGTCCTGTTGCGTCACTTTTATCTTTTCTTGGTTTGGATTCCATAACAAACACAGGTAGGCTAATTAGTGACGATGTGACACAGAAGTTTGAAAAGTGTCGCCAATGCAGCTATATTCCTTTCCCGGATTCTCTGGAGTAAGAGAACGCGAACGCGTTCTGTGCGCATGTTGAAGGGTGTGCGCCTCGTCCAATGAACGCGCGGAGGGGAGGGGGTTCATTCGCGGTCCAATAGTTCCGTAGACATAGACATGTTTACCATGTCAGTTCGCAAGTCTAGGGGAACTCTACAGTCAGGAGAGCGCCCCATAGTGTTGAATGTGTTCGAGAACAACTTGTTTGAAAAGTTTAAAACACATGGCTTTGTTGTTTTTTTACAAATGTTTAAAACAAAGTGTTTGAAACACGTTTTTCAGACTTGTTTAAAACACATTTTGATACATGATGTTTCATAGTTTGTGGTTATTTGCATGTTTTTTGAAAATGTATGTTTAAATTGGTTTTAATTTTTTTCTGTTCTTCGTAGCATCAAAAGACAAATAGACGTGCAATATTGTTTATTTGTGTAAAACAAAGCACTAGCCATTGTTAAGAATAAAAGAAAATATTGGCAGCAGAAAGCGTTTTGCTTTACGGCCGTTACACCGCGCAGCACTTCGTTGCTTTCATCCCGCACCCTTCCCCACCTTCTCTGGCCCCGCCCACAAGCTTTCCCCTCTGCGCGTCGCTACTCCAGAGAATCCGGAAAAGCAGTTTAGGTGTGTTCTGAGGAATTTCATGAGATATGGATGTCACTAAAAAATCTCTATTATGATTTATTTTCCAGGAATCTAGTGCTTTACATCGGCATATTATCATGCATGACTTCTTTTTATTAAATAAACTATGAAACTGATCCTTCCTCTCCCCGTGGAGAGAGGTCTGTGCCCTGGATAGTTGCAAAGGGAGAGAGAGCGTTACAGGATTATCTCTGGGGAATATCAAGCTTCTGATGGCGTAGAAAAATACATGAACGGAAAGAGCACACGTTGAAGCTTCGATTTGTCGTCGGAAAAGTAGAAAACTCACATTTGATTAGCCGTAACTTGAAGTTGTTGCAGTTTTTTTCTCCATAGGGAATGGATGGGATTCTGAAAATTCTTATTCATCATATTTTTCAACCATCTTATCTAGCTTAATAGTTAATGAAATTGCACAGTGGAAATTGTCGAGTTGAGAGAAATGTATTTCCGACAATTGGAAATAAAATGTGTTTTCGACAATTGGGATTGTAAAATGTAAACGTTTAAGCCCACTTTATCTCAGATAGGCTAATCGGTACTTGATCCACATTTGGGAATCGAACCCAGGACCTCTTTATTTGCATCACCAGTTTATGTTTGTTGTATCTTCGCATTCATAACGTAATGTCTCCCGAAGTTACAAAGGAAAGCAAAGGAGAAATGAGAGAGAAGAAATAACATTATTGTTGAGTCACTTGGGTTCCAATTGCGATTATATTATCTCCCAATGTAAGATTTTTTTAAAAAAAGATGAATTAGAATCATAACATTACTAACTACACATAAAAACTATCCACTAGCACTTCAATTCACAGCAACGCAAACACAACCATACACACAGACACTTGGGTGTATGAGACCCACCACTAACTTTAAAACCTTCTGTTACCACAGTTGTACTCGTATATGTAGGCCAATCATCACATACATGCCTAGGCAGTATTACCAATTTGCATGGGAAATTTTGCTGAGATTCAATGAACCCAAAGGTGGTGAAAGGTTGAAAGGCGACACGTTATTGTTGCAATGGAAAATGTATCGTTGGAATTGGAAATGGATTGTCTGCATTGGAAATAATGCCGTGGAAAGTATTGTTGGCTGTAGAAAATGTATTGTCGTGAATGGGAAAAGTATTGTTGGCAATAAGAAAAGAATTGTCGGCAGTGGAAAATGTGTTGACGACAATGGAAAAGTATTGTCGGCAATAGGAAATGTGTTGTCGGAAATAGGGAATGTGTTGTCGGCAATGGAAAATGTGTTGTCGGCAATGGAAAATGTGTTGTCGGCAATGGAAAATGTATTGTTGGATTTGGAAATGGATTGTTTACACTGTGGGCAATTGGAAAAGTATTGTTGTCAGTGGGAAAGGTATTGGCGTGAACGGGAAAAGTATTGTCGGCAATTGATTTGGGCACATGTATTATTGTGAATGTATTATCGACAACGAGAAATTGGTTATCGAAAGCCACAAAAATTTATCATCGAAAATGGGAACTTTCTCTTCAGAACATCATTGCTCCGGTGTGAAATAAGATGCCCGTGTGCAGCATATAAGTGATACCAGTTCCTTGCTTTAAGATTGAAACCGCCGGAATAACCCCAAGACTAAAAGAAAACACACACACAAAAAACTAACTTCCTTCCTGAAACTCCCGAACAACAAAGCGATCTTTCTGAATTTCCAGCCGTGCCATGTGTGTGCGCGTGAATCGCGTGCGGGGTGGAATCCTGTAACCCTATCTCTCCCGCGGTGGTTCAATAACACGACCCGAAGAGGAGGAAAAAAAATCCTGACGGCGGAAAATAATTAATTTGGGAAATGAGAAAGGCCGGTGGCAAATGGAGCATGTCAGAATTTCCGTCCCTGGCAAGAGGATGGAGGAACAGGGTGTCTTAAGGGGAAGGGACACGTGTGTATGTCCACACATCATGAACACCAGATGATTCATTTATTAAAATGTGTCAGCCTCTTCTCCCCAACTCCCTGGCTTCTTGCTGATAGGGCAAAGGTCTTACTGGGAAGACGATGATGCGTGTAAGAGACCCGCGGTGGACATGTCGATAGGGAGTCTGGCTGCCGCGCGGGAGGTCCTGGTTCGATTACCGGTGTTGGTGATCTAAGGCGGGGATATTGAGAGTAAACATTATAACTAGGTTTCGGAAGTTGAAGACCTATAAATTGCCAAAAAAGACCTAAAAATATTTAAAAAAATGACAAAATGTGATCCAAATTAATTAATAACTTCAGTTTTAATTACATATTTAATGAATATGCGCGGCACCTCCTTATCTGACTTGAGATCTTTGCAGGCGCGTGCTGTCTGGTCGTATACACCATGCTGAAAGCTTCAGAACAAGAGAAAGTTGCCAGTTACAGCGCGATCTTCCAGACAAGTTACGGTTAAAGGACCTTGTACCGTACCTGCTTCAGTCGTCCAAAAATGTTTTTCTCTCGTTTCAGGGATGGTTCAAATATATTTCATTCTTTCTTTCTTTATTTCTTTACTACAGAAAGGATGTTTAAGAGCTGATGAACTGACGATGATTCGAATTGAGAATGGGCAGTAAAAACGTAGTCGAAAGAAGGTGAAGTTGGCTAAAAAAGGGCCAAAAAACGCCGAAAAAGGCAAAAAAGGACAAATAAAACCCACCTTTTTGTGGCCTACAATGACCCAAAATGAACATATATTATGTTGGGCCTCGTCTTCGGACACTAAGAAAAAAAAAGGATTTTTCCTCAACTTCCAAGCCCTAATGATAACCCACCTCGCATAAAATGTGCGTTGCGATTTATAGGTGAAGGTCTCTGGAGTAAAACATGTTAAATTACAAAAGGTTTCAAGATATTTAGAGTTTATGCTTCATAGAAATCAAAAGTTACAAATTGCAATAGATTTATAACCTATTTACAGAAAACGTGTGTTTAATATCATACAAACACGATGTAACATCATAAATAATTTTGTATTTTGTTGTTGGCAACCTGAATTCTTGGGAGTTGGCAACCTGAATTCTTGGGAGTTGGCAACCTAAATTCTTGGGAGTTGGCAACTTGAATTTTTGGGTTTTTGGGAGTTGGCAACTTGAATTCTTAGGAGTTGGCAACCTGAATTTTTTAAGTTTGCAACCTGACAACTGTTGGATGACAACGTGGCTTCCTAGAAGACGTCAAAATGAAGTCTAGTCTTCTCCCTTCCTCCATAGCCTAGGATCAGGTGTCATAGTGAGATAGCCCAGGTCTTAGACTCAGCATACGCCACTGTGTTACACCTCTTAAACATTTCATTAGAACGGCCATGATGATTCATATATGTTGAGTACTAAGTTCCACAGGGTTAGCCTAAAAGAAATCGACACTTTCAAAGATTTACAGAAGGAAGAGTTTTAATAATAGGGCTGAAGTACTTACATGGTTTGAAGAGTACGTCCTGAAGTTTACATTTGTAAGTTACAAATGTTCTATGTGTGACCCTGTTGTAACACGCGATGGTCCTGTTCTCCTCTCCCAGGACTTTTCTCCTTGGACAGACAACCAGTTTCCTTAAATTTCTTGCTCCAATCGCAGTTGTAGGTGGTTGTTTGCCATTCCGTGTTCTTAAACGACGCTGCACCATGACACGCACCTTCTGCCTTTAGGGCTTTATGCTAGTCTAGTTATAACCCTTTTATCGGACTTCTCAGGGGCTTCTAAGGGTTAGTAGGACCAAGCCCTTGCGAGGTCTGTGGTGTAGGATTTAATTTTAATTATCACCTATGCAGGTTTGAAATAAAAGATCCTTAAGATCTTTTACTCGAAGATTTATTTAAACTGATGATGTTATACAAACACTTTTCCAAACAGACAAATCACCCGGTATAACTTGTAGGCCTAAACCTATTAGTTATACCGAAGTTTATAACCCTGGTCTTTTGATGATGCAGGAGAACACCTTATTCAGAGTTGGGTTTGTAGAATATCCGCCAAAATGGAGTACAAGTACACCAGCCAATCCGAAGATTGAAGCAAGATATTCCCCAACGTCCCCTGAACCATCAACCTTTCGGCAACCAGGAGAATGCCCCGCAGACTCACAAAAGTCTAGCTCTTTTATATCATATTGTTGTTTACAATTTACCATGGTTATTACATAGTTGTTTAATATTTCTATAGTTTCAACATTTAAGTTAAACAATTCATTACCCATTGTAACATTAACAATAACACATTTTTAAAGAAAAGATTCCAACATAGATTAACATAATACAGATTGAATAGTTTTTTGTTTGAAAAATCATGTGTTGACAGGGGCGACACATAGCGTTCCCCAAAAAGAAAAACAAAAAGAAATACAAGCTAACGTTATTTAATTTTTGTTTTTTAAACATCTCAACGTAAACAACTGTCAAATTAGTCTTGAATCTTTTCCAAGATTGTGAATACAGGTAGGTATAATGACCACTATGGTTTCCATAATTTCAGTAATTCCGATTTTCTCTCAGGAGTGCAATTTATCTTTTTTAAATTTTGGAAATTTTCCTTTCCAGAATCTTCTTGAGTCCATGGGTTTAGCAATTCCGCGGCATTGTTTCTGATCTCTTTTACTATAAATGGTCCAGTAAAACATTCGAAAAATTTGGAAATGACATTATCTTTAGCGGAACTTAGCTTGTGTGACTTTTTTAGCACCAAGTCCCCTTTAAGTAGCTCGTAGGCCCTAAGATTGCTCTTTTGTAGTCTTTGTTCCTTTCTTCGAAGATTATTAGACTGAGCATGGAAAAGTTTATCCTTCCACGGTAGATCTTGAAAACCATCGTTTGGTGGCCAATTTATTTGTTTCAAAATACTAATTTGCACCGGTTTATTGTAGAAAAGCTCTAAGGGAGCATACCCAGTTTCTCCTGACACAGAGCAATTCAATATCCAACAGATTTTCGATATAAATTTGTGCCAATCCTGATGTGAATTATGACAAAAGGTCCTAATTAACCTAACTATCTCCTGATTCGTTCTTTCCACAATGTTGCCCGCAGGGTGATAAGGAGTGGTGTGAACTGCTACAAGTGAGTGTTTTCTTGCAAACTCATACCATTTCTTCGAGGTGAATTGACTTCCTCGATCTGACAGTATATACTCCGGCTTAGGACAATGAAGTAAGTATCCGCTTTCTAATTTACTTATTATCTCCCTGGTGCTAGCTGTACGTAGTGGATATGCCATCATGAACCTACTTCCGACATCTATCATAGTGAGCAGATAGTAATAGTAAGACGACTTTGGTAGTTTTCCGATCAAATCAATGGATAATACTTCATGAGGCTTTCGATTTGTGGTGGTTAATTTTTGTTTGGATAGGCCTTTTTTATCAGGTTTGTTTTTAGAACAAGTTAAGTATTCTCGCATATACTGGGCTATTTCCATTTTCATGTTTTCCCAAAAGAACCTATCTTTTATTTTCTTGTAAGTTTTGTTGAAACCAAAATGTCCAGCATCATCATGTTCGGACCTTAGTACTTCTCCTTTTAGCTGTGCAGGCACTACTAATCTTTTAAACTTTCGTCCACTTTTTCCTTGGAAGAACAGTAAGTCGTAATGTAAGTTATACTTGGTTGAGTTTCCATCATCACTTCGGACCCTGTTGTTCCCTTTTCCATTTGTCTAGTTCTAGTTCCTCCAAAGGTTTTATAAGATTCCATACATTATAAGTCTGGCTCTCTCGAGTTAGTTCGGTAGGCTGATCTTCAGGAACAGGATATCGGCTAAGAACATCTGCTATCCCATTGTTCCGCCCCTGGATGTAGATTATCTCATATTCATATTGCTGCAATTTTAAAGCCCACCGTGTTAATCGAGCATTCCAGTTTCTACTGTTCTCCAGCCATACCAGATTTTTGTGGTCAGAATAGATCCTAAACTTTGTGCCGTAAAGGTATACTTTAAAATGTTCAATCCCAAATATAATGGCTAGGCATTCTATCTCTTGGGTTGTGTAATTTTTCTCAGCTGGTTTTAACTTTCTGCTGGCATATTGAATTATACTAATTTCTTCTAAATTTCCCTATTGTTTAGTTTGTTCTTGGAACAATATTGAACCTAGACCAATGCCAGAGGCATCGCACATCAGCTGGAATGGCTGTTGGAAGTCAGGTTGAGCTAATGCAGGAAGTTTTACTAACTCATGCTTTAGTGACTGAAAAGCTCTTTCTTTTAGGTTGTCCCATTCCCATTGGCTACCCTTTTCTAGTAGTTCTTCTAGAACGGCAGTTTTTGATGCTAGGTCTCTTACAAACCTACGTCGCCAGTTAACTAAACCCAGAAATTGTTGCAGGTGTTTCCTCGTTTTTGGACGTGGAAATTTTAAGATGGCTTCATCCCTTTTGGGATCTACTCTGATGCACTTTCCTGACACAAGATGGCCTAAGTATTTTATCTCTGGTTTGATAAATTCACATTTTTTTAACTTTATAGTGAATCCTTCACTCTGCAACTTTTCTAATACGAATTTTATGTGCCGAAAATGTTCTTCTAGAGTTTCATCAAAAATGAGAAGGTCGTCTATATAGACAGTGAGAAAATCTTCTGTCCAAGGCTCGAAAAGGCTATGCATCGTGTGCATAAAAATGGCTACAGCGTTCGATAATCCGAATGGCATCCTGGTGAAACACCACGCTCGACCTTTGTAGGAGAAGGCGGTGAACTTCTGGTGCTCTGGTTTAATAGGAACTTGAAGGTAACCTGAAGCCAGGTCAAAGCACGAAAAATATTTTTTACCGTGAAACTTTTGTAAAGCTTCTTGAAGTCGCGGCACCGTACTTTTAGGAACTATAATTGTTTTATTTAATTTCCTGAAGTCAATGCAGGGTCTTACTGATCCGTCGGGTTTGTCCACCACTAGCATTGGATTCATGTAAGGAGAGTTACAATTTCGAATTACTCCCCATTCATTCCATTTATTTAACTCTTCTTCTAATTTTTCACGTTTCGACATCGGAACGGGATAAGGTAATGAAAACACTGGTTGGTTGGTGCTTAACAAAATTTCACAGGTATGGTTTTTTGCAAGTCCTGGTTTGTCAGAGAATATAGGGCGATACTCAGTTAATATTCGAAATAGCTTCTCTTTCTCCCTTTGATCTAACAATTCTGGAGCAAATGCTTTCTTCTTCATATCTTCCTCGGATGCGGACCACTTGTCTAACTGAGATTCCTTTTCCGTCACTAATAGTTTTACATACGAAGTCTTATCATTTATTGCTTCAACACTATTTCCTTGACTATCTGGAATCAAAGTTTCTTCCACGACTTGTCCCTTTACCGTTAGATATAATTTGTTCGCACCTGCATCTAAATTGACTTTGTATCTTTTGAAGAAAGGATATCCGAATAACAAATCGGCTTCTAAATTCTTTACCACATAGACTTGGTCCTCAAAAGTGTGCCCTGCAATCTCAAAAAGAATGGTTCGGTATCCCACAATTCGGGACCTCTCATGTCCAACAAAATCTTTTAACCTTATTCCTGGACATCTTTGCAATTTCAAGCCTGGTAATCTCTCTCGGAGCTTTTCCCAAACATTATAATTCATGACAGTGCACTCGCTTCCTGTATCCAAAGTACATCTTATGTTTAATCCTAAAACTTCTATTAGAATTTCTGGCTTCTTGCTGCAATTCCCAGTTACTTCGAAAACATTAAACAATTTCTCTTCTTCTGAATTTGGATAAGAATTTATATCTAAATATAAAACATCTAAATTTTCATTAGTAATTAGTTTGTCTTTTTCGCTCTCACAAACATCAAGATTGTGTCGCGTTGTAGAAGGGAGAGCTTCATCTACAACGACCTCTGGTTTAAATTTGCTCGACTGGTAGAGGGAATATCCCAAGAAGGAGCTTTAATAGCGGAGGGAATTTCCCATACAGGTGCTCTAGGGTTCAAAGCACAGTCTTCTGGAATTTCGTCAGTCTGTATTCCACATTCTTTCTTTCGAGACTGGTTCCAGTTCCCTTGATTCTGGTTCTTATTCCAGAATGTCCTTCTATAGGAATCCTTCCTTTGGAATCTTAGATTTCCATTAAACCTCTGGTTGATCGGTGTGGGCCTCTTATCTTCTTCTCCTCTATTCCTCCGGGATAGCTCTAGATTCCTGACTCGAGGTTGAGAATTTCTTTGTTCATCAGTTCGTTGGTGATCGGCTTTCCATCCTTCCATTTGTTCAGACGCTTCGAACTTTCCCAGGAAATTCGTGAGTTGGTCTATGTTGGCGGGATCTCGAGTTAGTACCAGTTGTCGCACTCGTGAAGGTAATTGGCCAATGATTAAGTTCAGCACTTCTGATTGGTTGATGGTTTCCGTCAGATTGCAGTATGCTGCATATACCTCCCAGCAATATTCTTCCAATGATAACCCTGCACCTTTGCTATAATGTTTATTCCTCAGGGCATTCATTTCCCTTTGTTTTGCTTCAGGTGATGCGTATTGCTTCCTAAATGCAGAGCGGAAATGTTCAAAAGTTTTCCATCTCTTTTCGTTTGCCATAAACCAAGCCTTGGCTTTACCCACCATTAGCGAAGGAAGGACCTTTAGTCGATACATCATGGGCATTTTCATTAAATCCATATAAGTATTTATCTCCTCCAGGTACCTTTCAGCAGACACTGAATTGATTTCTCCATTAAACTTGGTGAGGGAATTGACGTCAGACATTCGGAGAATCCGATTGGATGAATGGTTTAAGTAGGAATTATCTTCTACCATTTTTTCCGTAGCGTAGTCTCTAGTTTGTCTCATTCCGCCACTCCTTTTTCGTTTCTTTCTTTGGCATGGCTCAGAATGTTCGGGAGATTCGGAACTGGAAGAATGAGAGGAGCAAGAGGTTCTTACACATATCTTCTTTGGCAGAGTTTCCATCTCTTCATTCCTATTCTCTTTGCCTAGCTGTAAGGTCTCCAACTTTGAGTTTATCGTTTTTATAATTTCCACTTGTTGTGTTTGGACCTCATTCGTTTTTCTTATTTCACTTTCCAAATTTACGGATATTTCCCTCTGACTTTCCTTCAGCTCGGTTAGTAAACCGCAGTTTTCATTATCCTTGTCCTCTCGATTCTTTATTTCTTGGTTGAGACTTTCTTGTAGCTGTTTAAAACGGTCATCATCTATCTGCCGATCTTCTCTCCTTCTTTCCACTAGTTCTTCATATTTTTCGTCTCTCTCTTTTCTGATTTCAGCTATCGCTTCGGATATTTCTTTTCCTAGATTTATTTTAAAATCTTCAAACATTTTCTTACTCATTTCTCGTTCTCTTTTCTCTTTCTGCTTTCTGTTCAGCATCTCTTTCACCCAAGGTTTCAATCAAACGTGCGAACTTTTGGTCACTCATTTCTCGTTCTGCTTTCTGTTCAGCATCTCTTTCACCCAAGGTTTCAACCAAACGTGCAAACTTTTGGTCATTTTCTTCCTTGTCCTTTAATCTTTGCTCTTTTGCTTCTTCCTTTTCTTTTAATCTTTGCTCTTTCTCTGCTTCTTTCTCCATCTGTCTTCGCATCCCCTGTTCAGCTTCACGTTCTTCTAGCTTCTCGATCAAACGTGCGAATTTCTGATCATCTTCTTTCTTGTCTTTTAATCTCTGCTCTTTTTCTGCTTCTTTCTCTTTCTTAAAATCAGTCATAAAGGAGATCATCATTTCTCTCCAACTATCATCTGTTGGGGTTGACGTAACTTGTTTTTCCACGCACTGTCTACATTTAACTTCTACCTCTGCTGCTACGTCAGATCCTGGGGTTTTATGTGCGCAGCTTTCATGAACGTATCTGTTGCAGCAGGAGCATGGTAATAAGGTTTCCTCCTTCTTTTCTTCGTTAGTACAGCAAACGAGCCTCTCCTTTTGCTGCCTGGTCAAAGGTCTCTGGGAACCTATCATCTTTGCTTCTTCTGTTTCTGGAATAGGCTTCTGCTTCCGTTTCTGGAACAGGCTTCTTCTTCTGTTTCTGGAACAGGCTTCTTCTTCTTCTGCTGGGCCACGAAGATCCACAGGTGGTTGCTTCGATGGTCCTGGTCACGGTCGCCAAAAATCACTGACACGCACCTTCTGCCTTTAGGGCTTTATGCTAGTCTAGTTATAACCCTTTTATCGGACTTCTCAGGGGCTTCTAAGGGTTAGTAGGACCAAGCCCTTGCGAGGTCTGTGGTGTAGGATTTAATTTTAATTATCACCTATGCAGGTTTGAAATAAAAGATCCTTAAGATCTTTTACTCGAAGATTTATTTAAACTGATGATGTTATACAAACACTTTTCCAAACAGACAATTCACCCGGTATAACTTGTAGGCCTAAACCTATTAGTTATACCGAAGTTTATAACCCTGGTCTTTTGATGATGCAGGAGAACACCTTATTCAGAGTTGGGTTTGTGAATATCCGCCAAAATGGAGTACAAGTACTCCAGCCAATCCGAAGATTGAAGCAAGATATTCCCCAACGTCCCCTGAACCATCAACCTTTCGGCAACCAGGAGAATGTCCCGCAGACTCACAAAAGTCTAGCTCTTTTATATCATATTGTTGTTTACAATTTACCATGGTTATTACATAGTTGTTTAATATTTCTATAGTTTCAACATTTAAGTTAAACAATTCATTACCCATTGTAACATTAACAATAACACATTTTTAAAGAAAAGATTCCAACATAGATTAACATAATACAGATTGAATAGTTTTTTTGCTTGAAAAATCATGTGTTGACAGGGGCGACACAACCATAGTAACAGAATTTGTATTTTTGCAAAATCAATCACTCAGAAAACCTTCTCCACCTGCCCAGCGGCCATACTGCTCGTCTTACGTCAAGGGTTCTCACGTGATGCTGACGTCACGAAGACAAACGAAAAGCGGAGGTCGTAAACTTGAAGACTTTCTCCATACAACAGTACTAAATGCTTTCTGATGTAACAAATAAATTTCAATTCATAAAGCGTTTAAACTGTCCATTTCTTTTAGGCTAGCCCTGTATATGTAACTGTTTATGTAATCTCTGGACTGAATCATCTTATGTAGATGTCGCACTCTTGTTTGATGCACATTTTCTAAATAGGAATTGAATTGTCAGCGTTGCTGATGATCTCTAGGATAGTGTATGATAAAATATTGATTTTGCCAATGGAAGCGGACGTTGGTGGCGTTTTCACCCCTAAAAGGGGTATGAGCGAGTGAGTTCTCAGGGTTTTCAAACAATTTAAAGGGGGGGGTTGTCGTAATAGAACATTTTTGCCTCGGGGTTATCCTTCATGGAGAACATTTGTGTCAGTAAGTGAGGGAGTGAGTGGTGGGATTGGGGCTTCATATATTATGGACTAGAGCACTGCGCTCGCCGACGTAATCTTTGGCCACGTCCATTCCGCTCTCATATTAGAGATGGGGTTCCTCAAATGCTCTTAATGACTTTGAAAATGTCCGCCATTGAAAGAAGGGAAGCAAGTGAATACGTATAATTATTTGAAAAATTTAGGACGTAACGTTATGTTTCAACGTGCCATAATAGTTTAAAACTATTCAAAATATTATTGTATATTTTCTTAATAAAATGGGTAAATACTGTAGGTTTTAAAATAGTAGATGGTTCATAAAAAGGAAATCAATAGTATGGCACCTAATTATGAAAGCAATACAATTAAATGTTTTTAATC
Organism: Lepisma saccharinum; assembly: GCF_977018435.1. Taxonomy (NCBI): domain Eukaryota; kingdom Metazoa; phylum Arthropoda; class Insecta; order Zygentoma; family Lepismatidae; genus Lepisma; species Lepisma saccharinum. Next base: position 22,553,629 of record NC_139243.1, on the reverse strand, counting down.
ATTCTCCTAAAATTCCTATCTTGCCTCTTTAATATATCCTGAGGCTTTAAGAGCACAATAATGTTTAATGACGGTGATAAGATTCCTCTACGCTAAATTTTTAAGTGAGAGTATAAGGGGGCAATTGCTTCCTCTTGCCCCCTGTGCGCACGCTTATGATAATATTAATAGCTAACACGACAAATTATTGGGTGGGTCTGGAGCAACAGGGTAACGACGCTTATGGTAAAATTATGGGCGAGAAAGGGGGGGAAAAAGGTTCTGAAAAAGGTGCAAAAAATGATTGATAAAATGCCTTTATTCAATGCTCTCTTTTTCTGCTCCTTCTGTAATAATGCGCGCGGACCTCATAGAGAACTGTGGTTGCGCGCGGACCGCGTAGAGAACTGCGGTTTTGTGGAATAGCTTTAGTTGAAGTTTGTGTTTTCTCTCGCAGGTTTTGCTACATTATCTTGGGAAGTATTTTGGCTGCAATGATTATATTATACCATTTTATAGCTCTCGTTCTGCTCTACAAAATGAGACTATAAGGTTTTATGTAGCTGCCCAAGAAGAGTGAAAATCATTTATTTTTCTGTCCAATTTTTTAACAAAACAGGAAAGGAAGGGAAAAGTTGCTGAAGCATCAAAGAGGGTATAAATGTGCTAATCACACGAAAAGGTGCAACAAAGTGTGTTCATTTTGCTTGATTTCATGTCCTAAAATACATATCTCAAATGATCGGTTCCATACATATGAGAAGCATTTCACGACAGAAGCTAACCAACCCAACAATGAGCGCATACGTGGATAAAGCAGTAGATCGTACGAGGCTTTTTCTGGTCCAACCGTGACGTGAATCGTCAAGTACTGCAGCGCTGTTTATTTGAACTGGAGACCAGGTTTTGCGCCAATCATCACCCACTTCAACTTCACGTTGCATCCAGAACCCATAGAGTGCGTATTCCTTTTTTTTCTTAACAACCGCGTTGGGTAAGTTACTCAAAATAAACTGACGTGTCATACCGTACTCAACTTCCTAAGTAACCGGTCTCTTCTCAACTTGCTGCTAGTTATTTTACTTTATTCTTTGGATGGGTGTACCGGTCAGAAATGACTACACACACACACCCACACAATATACAATATACGCGAGAGGTTCTATAACCCAAATTTTCGGAGGTTTGAAAAAAAAATATTTTTTTTTTGTTCCTTAGCCTGAAACACAGGTGTCCTACATGTATAATTAAAATATAAACATTATTATTAGACCTCGGAGTTTTATGTAATATCAATGTACAAAATGTGTACATAAATATGTAACAATAATTGATAAAATATGTTCCTAAATATGTATTATCAAAGGGATATGTAGCTTAATATACGGGGTGTTTCCGGGCTGATGATACAAACTTTCAGGGATGATGGAGAAGGGCGCATGCATCAATTTAAGATAAGGAACCCTGTTCCAAAAACGACTTAGGCGAAAGTTATAAGCGAAAATCGGTGTATGAAGCTGTAATACTTTTATTACCTGCACAAGTTTCACAAGCTGCTACATTCATAACAGTCGTTCAAACTGGCGTCCCCCAGCTTCGCTTCAGGCATGACATCGTCGCACAAAGTTTTGGCGTGCCCGTTGGAACAACCGTGGGGTCGTTCGAACAATGTCACAGGATGCGAGACTGCAGAGGATCTCCTCATAAGAATTCTCCTTGCCAGTGTTGCCAATAGCACGAGAGAAAACGGGCTAAATCGCACGCAAAATGGAGCTGAAATTCACATCCAAGGGGCTAGATTTACAAAGGTGCGGCTGCGTACTGAAAAAAAATCTGGTTCTTAATTCTTGGGTGTTTTGGTGCAAAGTTTCTGAAACTCAAGAACCACAACTAATCAACTGTCAAGATGAGGTGCATACGCTCAACTAAATTAAATTTTCTTACCTTAAATAACCAACCATTCTTTGTAATTTTCGTTCTTCAGCCACTCCAAACGAAATTTCTGCGGGTATTGGGTTTTCGGCATATTCCTGCTTCGCATATATATGCACACGCCAACTCTCTTTCACACACATACACGCACACACACCCGCATGCACGAACTATTCTCTGGTCGAACCTCACTGTTACGAACGATTCGTCGATTCCACACCGCATTTCTGTGATCTTTCAAGGACCAGATGCAATACAACTGAACAAAGATTCCCATTTCCTGGAATCGAAGCTTTCCGTATAGTGCTCGTCCCCAAAGAAACCTCACTTTTCTTCAAAGAAAGTTCCGAAAGATCAGTTTTCCCCCTAACAACCACATGTCAGGTCCACGTGCAGAGCAATAAATCGTCCCCTGAAACCTTTCCAACCAATAGCGTCCGTCCAAGAAATGACAGCTTTCATCAAGTCCACGTGGACTAAATGAGATGTTGCTAATTCAGTTTCATAGATTTTTTTGAACACGAGGTTGCGGTTCTCTATCTTTGTTAGGTTGTGTTATTGTGTTTTGCTATTTTTCTATGCAATATGAAGACCTTGGGAGTAAAACGTCACAGTGAATGAATGGATGTCTAAACTCTGCAGGTAAAAGTGACAACAGCGCTTTGCCGAAAAACAGGTGGTGGCTCGAAACCAGATACGGTTCTGGTCGGCTTCCTCTGGGGTTATGTCAAAGATGCCGAACTGGTGATACGTTCAGGACTTGGGGTATAATTTGCCTCGGGCTACACAGCATATCAAAACCAGAAACAAGGGGATGTGATGTGACAATGTGCACTTGCTACCTGCTCCCCATTTGGGGTCGCAAGACGAGCTTGCAGGTGCAGAGGAGGGTCGGTTAAATGAATTCTTCTTTACAGTGTTGCAATGCTTCTTATTAAGCTGAAAATATGAGTTTACTTTATTGAAAATACAAAAAAAAAAATCATTACTGAAAGGGCTAGATTTGTAGCAAGATTTCTCTCTGTATGGCTTTGCTGAATTTTGGGGCTGAGTGCATACTCAAAAGGGCCAACTTGGCAACACTGCTCCTTGCCTAGGTACGCCAAACTTTGTGCGACGATGTGATGCCTGCAGCGAATCCGGGGGACACCACTTTGAACAACTGTTGTGAATGTAGCAGCTTGTGAAACTTGTGCAGGTGATAAAAGTATTACACCTTCATACACCGAATTTCGCCTATAACGTTCGACTAAGTCATTTCCGGACCAGAGTTCCTTATCTCAAATTGATACATGTGTAGGGTGACCAGACATGCTCTTTTTAAGAGTATTATACTCTTTTAGAGGTTCATATACTCTATACTCTTTTCAATTTGCAAAAATCCCCAAATATACTCTTTTCCATTAAAACAAAGGTAAATATGATATTGAACAACATATAAAATCGAAGTCACACACAGAATGTTCATCGGTTTCTGAGACACGTAAGTTGGATAGTTTCTTCAAGTGTATTGATGGATACAGTAAGTCAATATGGTTTGGAAACTAAGGTTGTTGGATTTATAGCAGATAATGCACCCTTAAATTTTGGTAGCATAAAGAAGACAACGTCAGGAAATAAAAATGTGCACAGAGACTTAGAGTGCAGATTAAAAAAAATATTTTGCCTATTGGTTGTGGGCTCATATTCTACATAATGCAATTTCTGTACCTTGTGCCAAAATAATACCCATAGATGTTGAGAACTTGGTTTTCAAAATATACAATCATTTTAGTATTTTTACTGTGAGAACAGAAAATTTGAAAAGTTTCTGTGAATTTATTGGGTGCCATTATGAGGGTCTTTTATACCACTGAAAGATAAGATTCCTCTCTTGACTTTAATTATACGTCAGTATGAAGCGATAAAGGCCTATTTTTTGAGTGAGGAAATTGCCCCAATTGCTATTGTCAATTTTTTTCAAGATGATACAAGTGAGCTATGGCTATATTTTCTGCATGCACAGCTACTCCTGTTTAATGATACTATTTTAAAAATTGAAAGGGGTGATATAACAGCAATTGAAGTTTCTGTTCAATATTTTTAACTCGTACAGAATAGAACAGAACTTTTTCCCATTCTCAGCAAAAAGTTTACTTATGAAACTTGTAAAAAAAGGGAGTATGAAGGAGGAATATGCAAAGTCTGTTTCAAATAGGTTTTATTGTGAAGTGGTAAAATACTTAGAAACATGGTCACTTCGTTCTTTTGAAGATGTCAAGAAACTGAGGTATTTACTCCTTGACTCAAGAATTTCCTATGAACAATTTCAAGAGTAATTTCATATATCCATGAACAAGCAAAAAAAAAAATCAAATTCATTGGAATTTAATGATAATGATATTCTTGACACTTGTTGTGCAATTTCAAAAGCCGTTAAAAAACATCCTGAAGATTGGGGGGGGGGGGAAGAAGCAATGGTGGGTAAGTGGAGGTCAGTGTACAAATATTTAGTACAGGATGGGTCAAATTTAAAAGTGATTGTGCCTCTTATAAAATTCTTGTTTACTCTACTCTGCCTGGTACAAATGTTGATTGTGAGAAACTCTTCAGTGTCATTAAAACTTATTGGCGAGAGGAAAAACGTACACTCCTGGTGTCAACGCTAACAAGTAATGAAAGTGAAATTTAATGTGGACATGACCACAATTAAGGACGATTTATAGGTCCATACTCAAGAAAGCAAAATCATCCCAGAAGTATGAATGATGGTGTCGATTGGTGAGAAAGTATTTGGAATTAGCTAATTACATTAGAAACATAAGTAATTTGAATCTGTAGAGTGTAGGCCTATTTTATAGGGGCTATAATAGAAGCAATAACAAATAGCCACCCTTATTTTCGTTTTCTTTTTATGTTTTGTGCATGCGCACCTTCAACCTATAGACTATACTCTTTTTGGTCAACAAATATCTAGTCACCCTATACATGTGCCCTTGTCCATCATCCCTGAAAGTTTGTATCATCAGCCCGGAAACATTGTATAGTATCAAAGGATTTGTAATAATAATTGAGTGTTCAAGCAATTTCAAGAATATCAACGAATTGTAAAAAGTATATCTACAGAAAGAACAATCGAATAAAAATACATACTCGTAGCTACTTTTGTACTTTTTGTACAAGGAAACATATTGTGTAACTCGCTACTTATAGGAAAGCAGCTTTCTTGTCTACCAATGCCAAGTTTATAGGTGCTTTGCCTACACCTAAAGAGAAACGAAAATATGTAAGCAGAAGGAGAGGGGGGATAGCGCCAAAATTTCCATCTCGCCCGGATGAAAATTTTATGTTGAGCCTCCCCTGGATATAATTTATATAACATGAGGGCCTGGATTTTGATGCCTTAAAAATATCTGAAAAATTATTTTTAAAATGACCTAAAATTATCAATGAAATGAGGTAAAAATGACTAATTTTTTTTTTATTTCAGTGTATAACAGTTCGGTACAGTTCTTACTTCTGTAGCGTTAGAACTGAAATTACAAAATGTGAATTTTATGTATAAAAATTTGTAAAAATCTTACCTTATTCAGAATTATTGCAGTAGGTATTGTCGAGCGCCATGTTGCTTTGTTCCTACAATCGCGTTGCGATAGAATTCTTGTTTTCATTGTTGCAGACATCAAGGCGATGAATGTAATGTAATGAAATTACATTAGGGGTTTTGACAATTACGCAAATATTACCAGAAAAGGACGTAAGACGCGAAAATTGAACAAAACAAAATATAAAATGTGACGGAAATATGCACAATAAAAAAATTACATTTTTATAACTAGAGGTTCGTATTCAGGATTTTAATACTTAAGACCCAATACTAAGACCATAGGCGCCGATTTCTTCTTTTTTGGGGGGGGAGCAAAGCTAAGCAAAGCATAAAGACCCATTACTTTCCGTTTTTCGGGGGGTGGGGAAGTTTTTTAATGGATATATAGTAGAGACTTAAGAGTATACACACTTGAGTTAACCTTTGAAAAATTGAAATTACAATTACTAGCATTGACAACAAAAATATGAATATCAAGGTGCAGCTAACTTGATGAGCTGGACAAAAAATCATTATATTGTGATTAGCTATATAATTATGCAACATAATATACTTTATATGTAACTTTTGATTGAGAATTTCATTATCATATTCTGTATATATACTATACTGTTTCGCATAATCCTCTATGGGAGTTTAATATCTTCACACATATACAAACAATGGTGTTTTTTAACGTTGTTTACGCATTGTATAAAAATGTAAGTAGCCACAGTAATGCAGTGTGAAGTAGCACGCATATGTTTACAGGTATAAGTAACCCCCCTGACTCCTAATCACATTGAAGATGAGGGTTGTGGGGGATAAATCCCAAGGTAGAACTCTGGATGAACCCCTGCTTGCCCAGCTGGTCAGCACACCCCTTATTGTTGCATCAACGCATGGGCGTCTTGCCCATTGTTCCGGCAGTTGCAGCCAGGGCAGAGGAAGGAAAAGGTCAACCTCAAATCATTCCTGGAGGTGTGAATGACAAGAGGGCTAATCAACCGGAACTTTTTCTCTTTTTTTTATTATGCGATGGTCAATAGTTTTATTTTGGACGAGGGCGTGCTGCGCTCTCACTAACAATAACACGTCCAGATGACGTCAACACGTTCCTAGCGTTCCACTTGTCACGCGCCAAGATTTAAGAATTCGGAGCTCCCATTGTTGCATCACGAGGTGTTCTTTTCTTGGCGGACGCTCTGTTTGCTTTTCCCCCCGCTTGATTTTTACCTGAGACAGCCAGTGTTGCCAACCTCATATACATTTCTCTAATGACAACAGCCGGCTCCTGTGGCGGAGCGGTTAGCGCAACTCGCTACGACGCCAGGGGTCCCGGGTTCGGATCCTGGCCTGGGCATGGATGTTTGTGAGTGTCCAACAATTGCATCATATCATCGCTCATACCCAGTAAAATCTATCAATCAATCTGATGACAACAGCGAATATTCGTAAGTCCATGTAGTATGAAACAGGTAATGTATACGCTCAAAGTGGCGATGTATGCAGTAAAATACACCATGCTCAAAATATATTTTCAAAGCAATCATATGTGTTAATAGATGAAACGAGGAAAGACTATACTCTGTCCCATGGATCTCTGGAGTAAGCGAAAGAAAACAAGTCTTGTGACTACAGAGGGCTCTCCCTCCACCTATGATTGCGCGAGAGGGAGAGAAATTGCATAGAGGGAGCAACGCGACTGCTGCTTACCGCTGTTGCAGCGGCGCAGTCTGCTGTGCTCCGCCCACTCCCTTTCTCCCCTTTTCTATTATTATGCACTGTTACTCCACACATTCCTGGGACGTACTATAGTAATCGGTAGAATATTACAAACCCCCATTTTTTAAAAAAATAGTTTTCTTCTGAAAAATGCTGTAGGGCACATAAGGGGGAGCTGATGGGGCTACAGCCCCTCCCGATATTTGGAGAAAATCAAAACTTGCAAATGAAAGAAGTAAAGAAATCGGAAGAAACCGTAACGGCAAGTGCACCCCCCTTAAAGTGACCCTCCTGATTTTCATTTTCTTATTTGAACAACTTAATGTTAAAAATGGTAAATGCGAAGTATTTTATTGTGTATTCCTTCCCCCTATAACGCAGCTTTAAAATTTCAGCCCCATCTGAAAAACAACCCTGCCTACGCTGATGGGAGGGTTCACTCGTGTGAATGTAGGAAGCGGGGACAATATGAACACGTGGGAAATATGGGACATTTAAGGTTTTCGTGCCCACAGCGCCGCTGACTGTGCGGTGAAAAGTTTCTATTGCAGGGCGGCAACAACGGTAAGATTTGGCTGTACTGTGCAGACTGAACCCATATCGAAACGAGGATTAAGGATTGTAGGCTTGATTTTACGTAATAACTTTTCAAGATTGCAGTAAAAATAAAAAAAACTGATGGGCAGAGAACGGGGGAGACAAGACAAAAATTTATTGATGAAATAAATGAATCTAACATGAAAATCGTCACAAGTAAGAAAAATAAGACACAGTACTCCGGGAACTTTAACTTATAACGACCGCCATGTTAGGCAGATTTCAGTCGTATATTGGCATTTATCTTATTCGTATACTTTCAAGTTAAGAACTTGGATTAAATTATTTATACTTAATTGTTTTCATAATTCATGCATATATTTACGTTTTATCTTGTTATAATATAATTCGCGTATTTTTTGCAACATTTATTCAGAATTTATAGGCTAATAATTATCCCAAATAATATGGGCAACGTTTTCATTGTTTTTCAAATCCAAAATGGCTAGGATTATTACTATCTTTCACGCAAATTTTGTTGTTTAAGCACAAGTTAAATACATTTCTTATTAATATCGATTTTTGTTCAACAATGTACAAGATTGAAGTAATTTGTCTTCGTTATAAACTAAATCTTTATTTAATAATTTTTATGTGCAAGGGCAAATATGAATTATTTGATAAAATCAGTTGAGTTATTTCTATATAGTTTAATATTGTAATATTATAGCAAAGTATTTCTCCCTCGTTTTCAATAAAATATCGTTTTCCTATTGGCTGTTTATGTTAGGAGTGGGGGAACCACGCTACGTGGTTTTTTCGATGTAAAAACTTCCACGTTGGCATTTTTAATTGTTGCCAAGCTGAACTTTAGCTTACTATTGCTAATTAACATTGATGTGTTATATAAATTATCAGTTTTTTTGTGTTATTTTATGTTATGAGTTTGTATTATTGTAAGATAGAACAATCTGTTATGCTGCGCCTCGCGTTTGAGGTAAGCAGTTGAGGTCTTGCTATTAACTGTGAAGGCGATGCGCGGACTCTCGTGTTAAATAAATTGTTTATCACTGCCTACGAGCGTGCATGACCCAACTAAATATAATTTTAACTTGTGCGAATCAGTATGTACGCGCGCGATTCGTGATTAAAGATTTTGGACATTTTAATTATACAGTATTTGAATTTTATTTACTGTCACGTGTCGCAATTCGATGGTTTCCTTCCTGGAGGAATGTGGATCGTCTTAATCCCGATCCCTGCGTGAGAACTGGTGCTCCCAACTGACCAGCCGGAGCAAGGAACGGTGTGTTGCCAATTCGGATCTCCATACCCTGGAGTTCCGAGTGGTGGCACGTTGCAGTCTGTATACAAAGGTCAAGATGGTGAGAAGAAAGAATGAAAGTGAGTGAAAGAGGTTCAGTAAAACTTGTAATAAGAACTAGATAAATTAGTGGGTACCCTTGACCCTCTGTACCCCCTGGAGAATGTGAAATATCTTGCATGGTTTATGAAGATTTTGTTGTTCTTGAACGTTTTCAGTGATTGTAACTCTCGGAAATGTGTTCTTGTGAAGTAAAGTACGTCTGTTACCTTAGCGTGTTACTTTACCGTGTAGCAGAACAGCTCGAAGGCTTCGGGCAAGTGAATATAGCACCCAAAACGACATTCCACAATAACAGCTATAATTTTATGTAGTTAGGTTAGGATTGGCACTGATAGTTCTTTTCGACGTGTTCTTTCGATATTTTAGTGTGCATACAAACAGTTTTTACAAACAAAAAGCGGCGAAAATACTCTAAAATTGCAGGTTTTAACTTACGTTGGTCATTCTTTGGGATCAAATATCTCCGTTATTTGTGCTTTCCTAAAGCTCGAACCACTTTTACATTACGTAAAACATTGAAATCTGTCGATTCGACGTAATTCTCGAAGGGGTACAATGGGTAAACTGCCCCAATTAGTGATAATAGTAAAAGTGTACTGAAAGCATAATAAATGAATAGAACAAGGAGGTGTTATCGAAAAATGTACTATTATTATGAGGTACAGTGGTGGAAAATAGTCTTCCCCATAAGACTTCAATGGTAGTAAATAATGCCGGAAAGGTAGACAACACACATTGCACATTTAGGTGATCGGGTGATTCTGTCTGTCTCAAGAGCAACTCGACGTTCATGCAGTAGCCAACAGACACAGGAAATGTAGGAAAGTCACGTGATTTGTCAGGTGAATTGTTGTTCGTCACAAAATCGCATTTTCTCAAGGCAAGTCGCAGAACGACAAGAGCTACACGTTATATGTCCGAAAATGATTCGCCTAAAAACGTTGAACGAAACGCTAAAACAATTCTTGCCTTAATTACAGGCTACTATACTATATGTGCCGCTGTAGCTCAGTCGTTAGGGCGTTTTATTACCATGCGAGAGATCTTGGTTCGATCACCGACGGGGGAGAATCTGTATTTTGTCCACCTGTTCAAGCGGCTCCGGCGCCCACCCAGCGTCGTATAAAGTGGATACCTGGAGGAAACTCAAGGGGGGGGGGTAAAGGTGGCCAGGGGCGTGGTGCTGATCACATCATCCCCACCTTTGGCCTTAACTCCACACCCCCTACACGCCTTCATGTCTTGGTGCAAAGCACAAGGTAGTACTTTTCTATTTATTTTACTATACATCCCGATTTTGTGGGAACAGAACTTTCCAATCTCTACGTGGACTTCCTTCCAAGTTCCGTAGCGATGTGAATAGGCTCCAATTTATCTTGACACAATTCATACATGTTATATTTCGTTATTAGGACAACGGCCGATATCCTGTGTATGTGTGTGTGTTGGGGGGAGGGGGTTTAATTCAAACATGTGAGGTGATCCTTTCCCCACTACTCCATTCTCCGATTCTTCGTATCAGAAATAAATCTCAATTCCACACACTGAAAATGTAGCACTTTCTACATCTTAGCATGCAAATATCTAGTAGCAAAGTTATGTGTGGGAAGAGAAAAATTAACACTTTGTAACGCACTCTGGAAATTTCGTATGTTCTTTTTCCAATTTGAACTGACATTCATAATATTCATTAACAATCCCAATATTGACTAAAGAATAGCTTAGTCGTTCTGCTACTTTCAATTCTTCATTAGCGTAGTCACCGTAACTCTCTCTCTCTCTCTCTCTCTCTCTCTCTCTCTCTCTCTCTCTCTCTCTCTCTCTCTCTCTCTCTCTCTCTTAGCCTTTCCGATGGCGCAGTGTGGTACCGGCGTCAAAGAGTCCGGGTTCGATACCCGGTGGAGGCACATAGTGGTTAGTATCTCACTTTAAACTGTAGATGCAGTCCCGAGTAGCCTTACTGTGCATAAGGTGGACTTAAAACACCAAATGAAAATAAAAAATGAAAATCACCGTAACTCTCTACAAAGCCAGAGGACCAAGGTTCGAAACCTGTTGAGGCTTAGATGTAGCATTAAATTCGTATCATTACCCATCATCTTCATCGTGGCGATTATCGGAAGAGGTAAAAATGCGACGTAAAATAACCCAAACAGAAGCTTGTAATCAATCTCAATACTGATGAAGTTGGATACGTGGTAGAATTGTCTTAAAAAGCACTTCCTGTAACGTAATAGGTTTTTTTTATTACAGACTATTTGTATATCCGATAAATACGTCTTCTGAAATATATAATTGTAATGACTGTAATACATATCGTTGTAGCGAACAATAAGTAGTTTCACGTTCACCACACACTTCGGTTGTTTATAAATCGTAAGGAAGAAGGATCTCTAAATTTCCGCTTTCACATGTTAATGAAACTAAAATAAGTTCAGTGTAGGTCAAAAAATAGATTTACATATTATGATATATTTTAAACGTCACGATATCTAATTCCAATACGATACCACTCCTTACGTTTCTGTAAATGTTCACCATTAGTCTGGCGAAGAAAAAGTAACGAAGATTTCAGTGTTTCCTTGAGCAAAGATAAGGCGCCTGCTTGTAGCAAGCAAGCACCAACTGCTTCGATCAGTGACCTTCACTGCCAGAGTGACTCACAGCAGGCCTGCGCTCGTTCCAGTGTGCGTATAAACAAATTTATTTTTCGTTTGCTAATTGTATTGTTTCAATCCAGACATATCAAGCTAACATTCTAATATTTTCGTAAAATACTAGGCAGATCGGAAAGTAATGCACAATATTTTTTTCTCCCCAGATATTGCAGCCGGAATGCTGAAATTGTACGACGAGAGAGTTTGAAGTTTGCACCACAGAGGGTATTTTTTCCCCCTCTGCAGCTCTAGCGAGAGAAGCCTGAACTACGAAACAAACATGGCGCGCATGTTACTGTCGTCCACGTGTGAAGAGCAGCAAAGTGTGGTTCGATTTTTGTGAGCCAAAGACCATACATCGAGTGAAATTCACAGCGACATGCGTGGGGACGACTGTCTGGACCGTAGCAATGTCTCCAGGTGGTGGGCATTCTTTCAAGAGGGCCGTGTGAACCTTAGTGATTCGCCACGCTCCGGGCGGCCGGTTACAGCTTCAACTCCGCAGAATATCCGCGCCATTGAGGCAGCAATTGTGAACGACCGGCGTGTGCACCTACGAACCTTATCGCATACGTTCAACATTTCCTATGGTGCGGTGTACCACATTGTTCATGACACGTTGAAATTCCGTAAAGTTAGTGCTCGCTGGGTGCCTAAGATCCTGACAGACCACCACAAGGGCCAGCGAATGATGACAAGCATGGATCACTTAACGCGTTACGCCGCAGAAGGGCATGACTTTCTGAAAGGAATCGTCACTGGTGATGAGTCGTGGGCGTACCACTACACGCCCGAAAGCAAGCAGGCCTCTATGGAGTGGAAACATGCTGGTTCCCCAGTACGAAAAAAATTCAAAGTGACTCAATCTGCTAGGAAAGTGCATGTGACAGTGTTCTGGGACATGTTTTGTGTGTTATTGGTGGACTTTGCTGAACACGGGACCACTGTGAATGCTGCAGTCTACATTAAAACTTTGGTTAAGTTGCGTCGTGCCCTTCGTGACAAACGCCGCAACATTCATGCTGATGGTGTCGAACTTCTTCGTGAAAATGCCCGTCCCCATGTTGCTGCTCCTGTTCGTGAGAAACTCACCGAATTTGGGTGGGAGGTGCTCCAGCATCCACCATTCAGTCCGGACCTGGCACCATCGGACTTTCCTCTGTTTGGTCCCAAGATGGAATTCCTGGCCGGCCAACACTTTGCGACAGATGCGGAAGTGAAATCAGCAGTCCGCAGATGGCTATACTCCAACCAAACGGACTTCTACGAACAGGGCATATTGAAACTGGTACCACGATGGGAGAAATGTGTTGAGAAACTTGGTGACTATGTAGAAAAGTAGGTCAAAGATGTCAGTTCATTTGTGATTTGTTTGGTTTTTGTTACATATTAAACTTTTTGCGAAAAAAAATATTGTGCGTTACTTTCCGATCTGCCCACGTATATAAACAAGTTGTATTCATTATGGTCTTTCTCCAGAGTGTTGTAAACATTTCTCAACCAAAAGGTCGAGCACAATGAAAAAGTCATGTAAGCATTGGAGGTAATAACAATGAAATAGAAGTTGAAGGAAATGCTGGAATAAATTATATTAGAAATTGAGTAAAAACAGTTCCATCATACATAGGGCTATCAGATCAGTCTTCAGCGAAACGTAGGACATATTGTCTCAAAATGTTAGACATGAACGCATTTGCAGTAAATATAATAGGTTACTAGGACATATTAGCATATAACGAGACTATGACACATCTTCAGCTCAAAAATGAATGTTCAAGTTAACTGCCGAGTTCAAAATTCTCCAACAGCTAATTACATAATAGCACGGCCGTATGCGATTTCAACTTGTGTGTGCAAGACGGAAAGTTTTTCATCGAGACGGGGCCAGGATGGGGAAAAAATCCATGAATTCGGGAAGGAAAAAGTTCACAATTTCGTAAACAAAGTTGGGAAGTTCTTGCTTATTGAAATATAAAAGAGTACTATACACTGGGAGATCCAGAATTGTGTGCCTCATTTCTCAAAGGACTGTTTATGTTTATGTAATTTCTGGAATAAAACTTGTTACTTCGAACAAATTACCGACACTTATAGTATCGATAAAACATCAGAAAGTAAGCATTTTTATACATGTATCCGGAATTTTCCGGATCTAGAAAATCTGGAAGTAATTTCCGAGCTGGCATTCAGTTTTTTTTCAAACATCCAGTAGCAATCGTGCACACTCTTTGCTTTAAGTATACTTCTCCTAGGAACCACATTAGCTCCTGTTTCTTCATCTAATTTGAAGTTACGTGATGCCCAAAATATAAGATATTTGTGATTTATTTCGAATTCCTTCCGGAGGCCAAACACAACTCTAAAATGTAAGACACGTCCGGAAGTAAGAATGCTTCTTTCAGTCCCCTTTTTTTCTTATTTAGCGTCGTTTTTCTGTCACCTTTTGCTAGTCGCGACGACGAGGATGAGTGATATGATGAAATTGATGAAGGGGCACTCACAAAGAACACTCATACGCACGACGGGATTCGAACCCAGGACATCAGACATCGTAGCGCACTGTGCTAACCACTCCGTCACGGACGGAATTCTTATAGCCCTAATCGTTCCTCAAGCATTTTCCCTATCTTTAACTACACACGAAACATAAAGAACAATCTAAATAAACAGGTGCCAGTTCACACTCTAACCTTCAAAATACATATGCATGTGAAAATGCAATATAATATTTATTTTAGGTAGTTGTGATTTATTATTGTATATTAAAGAAATACATTAGTGATAAAATGACGGAAGTAGAGGAACAACTCCAATGAAACACTCATGCCTTTTGGAGAATTCGCATTTCTTGCCTAACAAAGTTCCGAGTTCGAGTCAAGACCAAAATGGGTTCATTGTCATATGTTCATTCACGTGTTTAATGTAATCATAAATCGTCGTAATGAATAATTAAACTACAGAGGAAGAAAACTGAGGCAATTATTAATAAAAACAATAACAAATTACATTTGATCTTAAAAACTCTGGCTTTGCGCCACGTATTCCATCACGGGGACTGGCACTTTACGTAGGTGTAGATATGCTTCGTACAATTTGATTATATCGCGATTACATAATAGATGTGCATGAATCATGCAACCACTTGACTGAATTCTCCCCCCCCCCCAATTCCAATTTATTACTAAATTCTAAATTAGCATAATATCACATAGTTTACCTATTCATAATATGCGCCGCTTTGGTGCAATTTGTGGATTGTTTCGTTGGTTGATTGTTTTAATTAATGTTGCATTAATCAACATGAGGTTAATCGCGGCATGGAAAGTGGAGGGAAAATGACAATGAAGCAGAACTAGGGGCCCTTGGTTTTCGATTAAAGAAACTCTTTCTACGTGTAACTGAGTCGCTGCGTGAAATCGCTGCAAATGTCATTTATTAATTTCTTAATTTTGCTTATTTTATATTATTCTAGCACTTGCGTCAACTAAGGCGATGAGGATGATTAATGTTATGAAATGAATGATAGGACATGATGATCCATGCCTTAGGACTAATGAATATCGTTTCGTCAAGTAGTTGTTTTTAACTCTAATCTTTTTCAAGGAATGAGAACATGTGTTGCGCGATGATGATTTGAAGACTAAGATTGGTAAACTCTGTAAGTGCCACAATAATTGTAACACCGTTTTCCACGTTAAACTGTGAAATGTGCCATGCTTTATAATGTGGTAAACGTGAAAAGTGGCTGGTAGCCCTCTTAAGTAGTTCAAAGGGCGTGTAAAGAGGTCACTAGCGTGAACGTTCTTACGGGCTGATGTGCGGAACGATGCGATTTCCCAACACTTTCGTTTTTGGCACTTACAACGTTTACCACTTTTAGTCCTCATTTGATGAAAACCACCACTTCAGTGAACTTTCTTGACAATGACGCTAATATCAGTAAAGAAAACATTTTCTTACGAGTAGTTGTTGTTAACAAACAAATCCCTGAAACTTTTCGTGGAGGTCTCACGGCACCCAGCTGTTGTTTGTTATGGCTGGGCCTGAGGGTATTACTCGCGCTGCTGTCATTACTCAATCGTTCCCGAGAAGCCAGGTTCACCAGGAAAACCTAAGAGACAATTTTGTTATTTGGGTTGCATAGACAACAAGCTTTAAGATGTTACGGTATTGTAGTTCACAAACTACTTTCTCTGACTGTACACTCATCGGCAATAAAAATGGCACATCTAGATCCTGAAATATTCGCTTCCCTCTTTGGCGGTGTGTTGCCTAACTTTACGGCGATGAGCTGATTTTAATAGCAAATTTACAATGGAAACTTCTGTCACCGCCATTGGCTTTTGCAACACACGCAACACATTGCAGTGATGACAGGATCTAAGGGCCCCATTTTTATTGCCGAGGAATTGCATACTTGAAGTAAATTCTGTATTTTCTTATTTTTTATTGGTATCATAATTGAGATATTGCAGGATAAAGTTAAGTTCTAGGTTCACTTTGCATCATGTAATGAAGTCACATATAGACTGGGGCCCACACATTCTCGATATCAGCACCACGCTCCGGCCGATGTTACCCCCCAGTGTTGACCGAGATAGGCATTTACTTGAGGCTGGATGAACCCTGGAATCGAATCCTGGTCTCCCGTGTGAAACCGCCTTGTCAGCGCGGCTTCATGGTAGAATCGGATGTTTTTTTTTTTTCACCGTCTTGTCAGTCTCACGAGTTGTGAACTTTATGATATGTAGAGTTGAATATTTCAGTGTCCAGTAGTATTGTAACTGATTGCAAGTTTGAAATGCTCTGAATGTGTTAATATTCATGTAATCAGTTGGAATTTGAAAGCCATGGAAAGGATTCTCTGGAGCAAGGAAACGAAAACCAGTCCTCTGCGCAAGACTCGAGGGGTCTTCACCAATGAACGCTTGAGAGGGAAAGGGATTGCATAGAAGGAGTGACGCGGCTGCAGCTATCGGCCGTTTGCAGCAGCGCGCACACCTTTGTTCAGCACACTCCCTTTCTCCCCCTCTCTAAAATTATGCGCGGTGTAGCTCCACAGATTCCTGCGAGGTATACCCTGTCCCACCTATCTCTGTAGTAGGCGAACGTAAACAAATCTGCGCAAAGTGACGCGAGACGGCTCCACCAATGAACACGTGAGAGGGAACGGGATTGCGTGGAAGGGATATGAGGGAAGCCACTGCAGCTACTAGCCTTCGTACTGCTTCGCTCTGCCCACTCGATTTCTTCCCCTTCTCTGTCGCTATGCGCGACCTTGCTCCATAGGTAGATGGGACAGGGTATAGTCTTCTTTTAGCTACATGTAACTTTTTCTTATTGCAATAAATTTCCGAGTTATTAGCAATTCAGGGCGAAGATACTCACTTCCTATACGCTTAAAGTCACCTATTACTCTTGTCAGGTTTTTTTTTGGGGGGGGGGGAGGGGTCTGACGTACCGTGAGGAATAAGGCCAGAGGTGACACGGAAAGAGACCAAACAATCCTCTGGTCTCCAGATCCTAATAAAAATAAATAAAGCAAACCAAGCGTGGGAAATTAAAGTTCAGAGACATTTATTGCTTGTTCGTGCGTGTAGGGCTGTAGGTGTTAACCAGGCGACGACACTTTTTGACATACGATCGCCTCTTTTTTCGGTGAAATTGTGACGCCATATTTATGTCGTCAAGGTTCAGCAGTAGCCCCTTGCAGGGTGATAAAGCTGTTTCCCTCAGGGGAATCGGGGGCCATGGTGAACAGTTTTCCCATAATGCTTTTTTGCTGCTTCTTGGTCCAAAACTCTGTGAAATATGGGAAGACACGACGAGCATTCGTGTTTCGAAATACAACTAGGGATAGGCGTTCGAATCTAAATTTGAATTATCCCAAACTAAAAATTTTCCGGATCCTGTATCGGAATCTCAAACCTTTTATCCGGTATCTGAATTTCGAATTTTGGATCCCAATTCCTCCATCCGATAACTGGATCCCAATTTCTCCATCCGATAACGGGATCCCAATTCCTCCATCCGATAACTGGATCCCAATTCATCTATCCGATAACTGGATCCCAATTCATCTATCCGATAACTGGATCCCAATTCATCCATCCGATAACTGGATCCCAATTCATCCATCCGATAACTGGATCCCAATTCATCCACCCGATAACTGGATCCCAATTATTCCATCCGATAACTGGATATCAATTCATCTATCCGATAACTGGATCCCAATTACTCCATCCGATAACTGGATCACAATTCATCTATCCGATAACTGGATCCCAATTACTCCATCCGACAACTGGATCCCAATTACTCCATCCGACAACTGGATCCCAATTACTCCATCCGACAACTGGATCCCAATTCATCTATCCGACAACTGGATCCCAATTACTCCATCCGACAACTGGATCCCAATTACTCCATCCGACAACTGGATCCCAATTACTCCATGATCCCAGTTCTTGCATCCAATACTGACAACTGTAGATCGAGCCATTTCCGTGTCAAATGTAATTTTTAACTATTACGTATTCGAAATACTTAACTTATAATGCTACTCATAAAGAAAAGTTTGGGATATCGTTAAATAGTTTCTGATGACCAAGCATTTGTTTTGAATAAACTACGAACAGTAGTGATACGACCTATTTGCTTAGAACTCCCTACGCACTCTAGTTACCGAAAAGGTAAACCAAACTTTTTTTTTTCAGACCGATATTTTATTTTCCTGGTATTGAGAACTGTAATTGAGAATGTTAGCTGCACTTCTCCAAGGTGTGCCGCATTATATATCTAATACACGTGAATATAAAAGTGCAACATCTTTGCGTAATCTTGTCGGCCAGTGAAGAAGTACTTTGCTCACCATAATTTCCGACGTTGAAGCAGCAATTTGCTGACGTGTTAGACCACTTTACACACACAGATTGACTTCCTGACATCACATGGAGTCGGACAATGCAGCAAAAATCAAGTACTTGGCGCCTGAGGAGATAGCATCGTCTCCACGGAGGATGACTCCAGCTTCCTGTAGCTTATGACGAAGTAGATCATTTCTAGGAACGCGTGGTTTATTTTTTTTAATAGTGCTGTTTCCTCCCCTGATCTATCACCGAGTTCCTGAACAGCTTAGGCGATTGTTATTTCCCCTGTTGGTTTCAATCAGTGGCGTATGCTGAGTCCAAGGTCTGGGCTATGTCACGTGGTCCTAGGCTATGAATAGAAATAAGTTTACCAACTCCTAAGAAATCAGGTTGCCAACTCCTAAGAAATCAGGTTGCCAACTCCTAAGAAATCAGGTTGCCAACTCCTAAGAAATCAGGTTGCCAACTCTTAGGAAACAAGGTTGCCAACTCTTAGGAAACAAGGTTGCCAACTCTTAGGAAACAAGGTTGCCAACTCATAGGAAACAAGGTTGCCAACTCAACAAGAAATCAGGTTGCCAACTCCAGAATCATCATCATCTCACTGATGTGTATAATTTAATTTACCATTTCTGATCGATTTTTCTCCTGTATTTTATTCTTTAGACTTCAGGCTTCGCAGATAGCCTAGCTATCCTAAAATATACGCTCCTGGTTTCAATGTATATTGTATAATGTATATTTTCGTGTCTTGTCTGCTAGATTTTCATTGCTGTAAAGTCGGATGATTCTTTGCTCACTCTATGGATTTTGCATTTAATTTTGCAAACGAATTTTTATAATTAATAAATTCCCACTGCACACTGATTACAATATAACTCGTGGAATCCTTCAACATATAATGAAGTAATTACTAAGTTTCAGTGGAGGACGATCCTATTTTGCTATAGAATTATAAGAACAGCTTGAATATTATAACATTAATCTCATCACATGTATCATAATATACGTGAGCGTTTGATAGAGTCGAAGGAGTTAGTATTTCAGGGCGGTGGTGGTTATAAAAATAAGAAAGAATTATTATTTTTTCTGTCAGTGGCTGTTGCCACGTTTACCTACGAAGAAACTTGCCGTCACATAACTGATTAGGCTACCGCTGCCCACCTGTTTGTGCAACAAGCGGCAACTTAGAGTCTTGAAGCGGACAGCAAAGAAGTAGGATTTTTTCAACATAACCGTTCTGCGCTGTGAATGGGTGCCGGGAATTAGCTTGGCTCGGGCATACCTTACACGTTGCATGGAGATCCAAATCCAGTAGTATTTAAATCGAATTCTCGATCCGAAATGTGAATCAGAGTCGAATATTGTGGATCTAATTCTGCTTCGGAACTGTGAAAGTAACTCAAAGA
Source organism: Lepisma saccharinum (assembly GCF_977018435.1). Lineage (NCBI taxonomy): Eukaryota > Metazoa > Arthropoda > Insecta > Zygentoma > Lepismatidae > Lepisma > Lepisma saccharinum. Next base: position 22,533,563 of record NC_139243.1, on the reverse strand, counting down.
TTCTGAATCCGAATTGTGAATCTGAATGAAAGATTCTGGATCCGAATTTCGAATAGGAATGAAATATTCTGAATCTGAATTTCGAATCGGAATGAAATATTCTGAATCTAAATTGTGAATCGGAATGAAAGATTCTGAATATGAAATGTGAATCGGAATGAAAGATTCTGAATCTGAATTGTGAATCGGAATGAAAGATTCTGAATCTGAATTGTGAATCGGAATGAAAGATTCTGAATCTGAATTGTGAATCGGAATGAAATATTCTGAATCTAAATTGTGAATCGGAATGAAATATTCTGAATCTAAATTGTGAATCGGAATGAAATATTCTGAATCTAAATTGTGAATCGGAATGAAATATTCTGTATCTAAATTGTGAATCGGAATGAAAGAATCTGAATCTAATTTGTGAATCGGAATGAAAGAATCTGAATCTAAATTTCGAATCGGAATGAAAGATTCTGAATCGGAATTGTGAATCGGGATGAAAGATTCTGAATCTAAATTGTGAATCGGGATGAAAGATTCTGAATCTCAATTGTGAATCGGAATGAAAGATTCTGAATCGGGATGAAAGATTCTGAACCGGAATTGCGAATCGGAATAAAATATTCTGACTCTGATTTGCGAATCGGAATGAAATATTTTGAATATGAATTGTGAATCGGAATGAAATATTCTGGATCGGAATCGACGATTCTAGATTCGATTCCTGATTAGAATCGAATTCTGGACCAGAATTCTGAATCGGAGTCGAAAATTCTGGATCCAAATTCTGAATCCTTATAATTCGATACCAACCATTTCCCTCACCATTCTAAGACGTATGTCTGATTGCAGCGCGGAGCAGTCAGCTGAGTCAGTTTTGTAATTGGAGCCTCTCCCTCGCGGTGTGTGCTGTGACGCCACCGGAAGTTGGATTTAGCAGTTGAAGGATCCTAAACAGTGGCTGGAGGCAGTGCTAATGAGGAGGTTCAACAGACCAGCAGATAAATAACCCCTTCGTCTCGAAGCACTGCCGCAGATGGGAGACGCTGTCCGTGCTCAGTTTCTCGTTTACGAATGCAACCGAGAAGGCACGTGACTCGGTAAGATCTCGCCCTGCCCTCGTAATGTGACTCACCTGCGAGACGACCTCCGTGACGTGACGAGGTCCTCTGTTCGAATCCCGGCTCGATCATGGTGTGCGAAATATGGGTCCAGGGCTGGAATGATGGCTAGATGATTGTTGTATGTCGTTTTCATAGTTCTATTGCCACAAACTGAACCATCAGATGAGGAGTAAATTGATCTATTCTCTCGAGGGGTCTTGTTGGGTCTCGATCCTCTTTTGAGGCATAATGGCACCGTGCTTCGCAGTGGCGTACGCAAGGGGGGGTTACGGGGTTTAATCCTCCCCCTTGAGCTTGTTAAAATATTATGAAAAATGCTGTGGATCAAAATTTAAATGGTCAATTTATCACAAAGATCTGGGACAATACTATTACTATTACTACTACTACTACTAATAATAATAATAATAAGAAGAAGAATAATTTGAATTATTATTTCCATGCAGCACGGAGAAAAGCACAGCATTCCAAACACACGCGTCTTTGAGAGTGAATTCCTTGAAAATAAACACGAATTCTTGAAAATGAAATATGAGGGCAACTATGATTTAAAAGAGAAAAAAGTTGTTTGTATCTCAGTTGGAACAATGTTCAATAATCACTGACGTACGCAGGATCTTTTTTCGGGAGGGGCTGGAATAGTAAATGTGGATATCACATGGCTTCGTTTTGGAGGGCAGGATGCATAATAAAATATTTTAATTTTTAGAGCTTTTCAGTCTTATTAAAATTGTATTCAAGGACAGAAATGGTAATCGGGACTCACTTTTAAAGAGGTTTCGCATTTACACATTTTGATATTTTAAAGTTCTTAACGGATTTTTATTTGAAACTTCTGATTTTCTCAAAATTTCGGTAGGAGCTGTAACATCATCAGCCACCCTTCTATAATAAAACAATGGTAATGTGAATTTGGAGAAAGTTTTAGAAATAAAACTTTGATAAAATCCTGCGTATGCACTGGTGGTTCGTATCCAAATTTAAACTGTAGGTCCAATTCCGCCTTCATTCCCTCTCTTTTTGCTTTTTCTTTCTTTCCCTTCTTCTTTCTCTCCTTCCTTCTTTCTTCCCCTCCTTTCTTTCTTTCCTACAAAATCTTTCTCTCATTCTCTCTCTCTCTTGCAAGAAAAAACGGAAAAGAAAGGGACTTTCTCTCCATCTCTCCCCCTCTCCCTCCCTCCCTCCATGAGCATGAACTTTAATAAAACGTCTGAAAAAATATTCTCGAGCCTGTTAAACTTGGTGAAAAAGGACAGAAAATTCGAGTTTTCAAAAATATTAGGCATAATAATATATCCAAAACCGTTGCAGTTAGGAGGGGCAATCGCCCTATCGTCCTCCCGTGGATCCCCACGCGTAGCCATAAGTAGCAACAATAAGACCACACAAGCACAACAAAAGAAATGTCTATCATTGTAAGATATCCGCAACGCACTCCAAAGGGACAAGACGAAGAGTATCGCTTCTCGTATATTCCACAAAAACCTTGTCAATTCTTTTGTTCTCGCATTGCAGCGAGAGTCGTACGACCTGGCAACAATGACTGGAAAGAGAGGGAGATTGGCTTACGCGCACGTGTGATATAATTGCCCCCGCTCTTCATATTTACTTTTCAACCCCGGCGGAATCCGGATTTCTCCCTTTTGCGCCGTCCGCCTTCCTGTCTTTTCATCCAGCCTTCTCGAGTATCGGCCGACACCCTCCCCCCTCCTGAATATATTAACGTGGTTACTTGCATTCCATTGCGTTTAAAAAAAGAAAAGGAAAAGAAATAACTCCTTTTGGACCACCGACAGAAAGCTTCACACCCACGCATTGCCCATTCTAGCGTTTCCAAACATCCGAATGGGTTACGAGTTCAATGACGACCGGCCGGCTTTTCCTTTATGCAGTCCTGTCTCACTTACCGGACTCGACTCAAGCACCTGTTTGGTCAAGCCACGCCCTTCGTCTTCTGACGTCAGTAAAAATGCAGTGTATTTGTGATCGGAGAACTAAATGAAACATTCTCCTGTACCTCAATTTTTAAAATTAAATGTAATGCTGTAACTTTTACCTATCTTGTGAGTGGACAATCTAAAAATTGTCATTTGAATAAAAATGCAAGTATTACAAATAATTAAGTTAGACGGTAGAAGGTATATTAATATTAGAGGAAAAGGTCTAAAGATGGGCCCCCTTTTTATGTCGTCATTTTTGGAGGAAAAAAATAATATTTCCAGCACCTGCCTTTAAAATGCATATCTATGAAATATATACTTAAATGTAATAGCATGCTTCTGTAGAATGTCTCATTCCAAAAAATGGTAAAATGATGTATTTCAAAATTGTGGTCTAAATATGGGCTACTAGTGGCAATATCATAAAAAGCAATTACAATTTTAAAAAAACAGTCATTTATCGCTAAAACATTATACAATTCATATTTACGAATAATCTGTTGTTTTGAAAATCACGCGGAAATCTAAAAATCGAAGTTAAGAAAAACATGCAAATATTTGTTGAAAATGTGATCTCAGCATTAGACCACATGTCATAGCCCATATTTAGACCATCACGCTATTTTTCTTCTTCAATTTGTTTTCGCTCTCTGTGGTACATATTTCACAAACAAATCATGGCATTATAAAAGCCAACATTTGTTTTATGTACCGCTAATATCATAACCTATACAAAGCAGATGAGAATTCAGAAAACGCTGAGTTAAAACATACCTGCAAAAAGTTTTCGGAGGTCGCAATTTTATAACAGCGTCCAAGGCCGAAACTAACCACCACTTACTCTTGCGAATTGGCGCCGCAACCTTTGTCCTTGACAGATAACCAGTTCCCATAGCCTCTGCCAGGCTGCAGCACCCGGGAGCGCTGATAACTCCAAAACCCATATTTAAACCTTCGCCCATATTTAGACCTTCTCCTCTATTCGTTTATTTTAACTTTTTAAATTTACTTGTGTTTTGTATTGCGCCCCAGCAGTGACACCAAAAAACAACTTCACTAGAATATTCAAATAATTTGTTTTCCATCATTTGACAATTCGCAGAAATTAAAATATATTTCTTATTAAATGAAGAGGCAATGATTCGCCTGTCCCATCAGTGACACAAAATTGTTCACTTACAGCTACAAACCTGGGAAAGTATTTTAAGGGTAGTTATGTTTAATCAAGAGTGTTAAGTTTCATATTTCATTGCACGGAAACTGGAAGAAAAATGTTGCTTAACTATCAGTAGAATAGGTACTTTAATATTGAAAATGTAGTCCGCGTGTCTCACCCGTGACGATGGAATGCCCCAAATTTAACAACGAAAACATTTGACCAGGCCCTTAGCGAGGGGCTAAAGCCTACAGTGGTTCCGGCCAAAGAATGGACTCGGAAATTCTATTTTTGTTTTTCTCTCGAAACCCAGCGAGGGTCACGTGAACCGCTGAACCAATCGGCTTTGCCCAGTTGCCGTGGTGACACGACGTTGCCAAATTTTTCGTTTGGGGAACAGGTGGCACCCTCAACAAAGGCAAGAGCATGGCGACTGCAGTGAAGCAAGCGAATGGGTCTCCGATTCCCTGCTTCTCCCTGAAATACGAGCGAAGGGGGCTTGTTGACATGAAGGGGTGTCGTGTACGACTGGACAAAAATCAGGCGTGTAGCAACACCGCTTTTCCCCCTTTGAAGTGGAGGCTGATAGTCTGGGTTTCCACAAGTCCGTTCTTTGGCCGGGCGGACTTTATGGCGTTACGCACAGAAGGCGGTAACAGTATGGTATAGTGAAAACACATTTCTTCAAATTTACTGGAGAATCTATGTACGGAAATGAGTTTCTGTAGACTTTTGGAAGCTCGTGGAAGTGTTTTCTTCCTTCGTTCAACTTATTCAGCAGGTAAATCGTGTATTTTTCGACATTAATGTATCTCCGGTGCACGATAGCTCTTGCCACCATTACCGTCGACTACGTGAATCAAATGTTCCGTGCGTTCGATTATGTAACCCCCTGTCAGTGTTGCAACCACGCGGTAGTTTTACTAGATGACGTGTGAGCGCGTTTTTTTTTTTCAATGTAATTTTCTATGTTTGCCTAACCTAACTGAACCTAACCTAACCTTCCGTGAATAGTTTGTGGCATTTTTCGGGTTAATAAGTTTGGAAACACTGCATATGAGCTGACGATAGACAACGTGAGTCAAGATTTGCCCGTCATATTGTGTGTAACGAAAGCGAATTGGCAACGAACAATAAATACTTGTAATGTGAAAAATTACGCTTTTTTCAGTGAAAAAAGCTAAATCCCACGTTCAAAAATGTTCCGCTATGCATAACAGGTAAGTACAAATGTAAATAATTAGGAAATAAACGAGTGAAATGTGTTTTCACTATACCGTACTGTTACCCAGAAGGCATCATTGGAAGTCAGAATATGTGACGGAGAAATTTACAATTGGCAGAGGTACGAAAGAAGGAAAACATGTACTCGACCAATGTTCCCATTGGAGATTCTTAAGTGATGAAATTACCCCTACACTACTTCTTCTAGGGTTGGGGGTCAACATACTTGTAACCATTCAGCTCTGTACATGACGTTCTCTGTTCCACCACATCACGAAAATATTTCTATCATAAATCCTTTTCGCTTTGAGCTTGTTAGGAAGTTTATATTTTACATTATCCTTTCTTACTGACATTCTCAACTTGCCATGAAAAAATGTTTTACTCTGTGATTCCTTTCCGAAGAATAAATTCCTAGCAACGTCACGCCGCTGTTATTCTTGCCATTCGCTTTCTGCCACCAGATTGTTATGGATCAACAATAACTGGACATATTCGATTTATTTTGATCTGTCGGTGCTTTGTAGTGCAGGGGTAGGGGTGTGGGGTAGGGGTCACCAAAACACAATCTTACGTAGGGCGTCAAAATATTTAGCTACTGGGCTGCATTTGAAAATGACGTCAGAACATAAAGGGCGGGGACCAAAAAGGTGATTGCGTTCCGTGCGATCAGTTATACCTAGAGGCACATATTTTGTGTAAATAAAAAAGCAAAATTTCGGTCAATTTCGGGTTCAAAAGCGGTAAATAAAATAAAATTTCGCTGTTATAGCCTTGAAAGCGGTATATAAAATGACATTTTGGTTTTAAAAGTGTGAATACAACCCTAAATTTGATTTAAAAAGTGCACTTACTACACAAAATAAACATATCCCTTTTAATAGCATTTATGTCGTTACCAGAATGTTAAGTTCATTTCTGTACAAAGGGGTCCATTTTTGTTTCTCAAATATTTACAGCAGAAGTAACCAATTTTCTGTGAATTGCATAATTCGCAGGATAATGTGACTTCAGAAAGTAGAATAGAATAGAATAGAATTTATTTCCAGTATGAGCCTTTACAGCTATACATACCATACAAGTGAAAAAAATTTCCGTGTACTTTCCCTACACCCTTCCTCCTTTTTAGTCTGCTTCCACCTTCACCACTGCTTGGGAGTTCACAAACACTATTTCATTTCAAATCTTTCCCTATACTTGCCCTGTTACCTGCGTGGTTCCTAAATTTTCTCAAATTTATTTATTAATTTATTTATTTAGTACACCTCCCCCCTTTCACACATGTTCGCTATCCCCACTGAGCTTCTTTGCTCTCTTTGCCCAGGCATAGTGTAGGAAAGTTCCCAGATTCCTTATTTGCGCCTCCCCCCCTCTCGGTCTCTCTCTTATAATAACGGTTGTCATTATATTCTCAATGTTAGCTTCATTTATTTCCCTGATATATTTTTTTCTTGCCTCCCCTGTTTCTTTGCACTGGAGGAGAATGTGAAATTTCGTCTCGTCTTCGCCGCATAACGGGCATTCTACGCTCCCGTCCTCCCGTTTAAGTCTAACTTGTGCCCATCCCCCCAGTCTGAACCAGGCCAATGCTGACCTTTCTTTTGCCCCACACAAATCTACGTAGTTCCTCCTTCCCCATTCTCGATCCGTATCCCCTATTTTCGCCGATGTCTTCAGAAAGTATCACGTCGGTAAATAATCTTTAAATTTCGTGTTTGAGTCTGTTGCGCATTTTGCAGTTCATTTCGCATTACTTCGTGACAAAACAGGGTGGGAAAATGCACCTCGCACCTTTCAGAAACATGTTCCCAGTTTTGGAAGCCAATCTCCGCCACTGGGTGTTTTTTATGAGTGATGTGAAAATTTAGTGGCATACACTGAAATCTATGTGTTAGCAACACTGGCAACATGTCCCCAAGTACCGGTCATGCAATTCTTTGAAAAACAATAAATCATGCTTGTAATTTTACCCTGAAATTTTACTTTCGGCAAGGTAATGTTTTTCCCCAAACAGTGTTTCCTCCTCAAGAAACGCTTCAGTTTGAAGTTACCACATTACTGCGACGATCCGTACATCTTGCTTGTAATTATAAGTGAATTATAAAAATGAACGCAGATGACTTGAATTTATAATTAATAGGTTCTATCTCTATTCTACGTATAAGAAGATACATGCGTTTAAAGATTAATGACACTATAAATTCTGAGGCGGCCATATTGATGACGCCATTTCTTTGAAAGTCTCAACGGAATTCTTTGTGACTTTTTGTAAAAAATGCAGCACTACATATTCCACAAGTTTAGTTTATTTTTTTTAATGGTCAGGTTTATCTCCAAATATGTGTAATTAGACTACACTATATATGAAGTCCATATCCGGGTTCTTACAGCATTCAATCGACCAGGACAATCAGTGCCATCTGTTGACGAAGTGTTAAATTTAGATCTTTCCTGGCAACAACTGCAGTCATGTCGGACGATTGTCTTTTGTTTTTAATGCTCGGACAGGATGTTTAAACTGAGCTAATGGCTGAATAGCAGGAAAGAGGTGAGAGGTTAGTAACTGTTGGACCACACCTAGGTCACGCTCAGAAGACAATATTTAAGGAAAATTAAACCGGAAAGAGATGCAACATGATTTGATCGCAATTCTTGTTTGTAAACGGGAGCGACGCAACGCGTTAAGAAACTGTCACTCGCGACCCTTGACCCCACCTATCATTTCCCGTGTGACTTTGAGCGGGTACGATGACGTCACCCGAGACAGGAACCAGAAGCGGTGGAGATGGGAAACAGATCCATGGAGGGAGGGACAGAAAATCCGTCGGCAGAACACCAAACAGAGGAGGAAAAGGAACAACGCATTCTACTCTGGTGGTCGCTGAGCATTGTGGCTAGCCATGTGGCACCATAAGGACATTCTCCAGTTGAAACAACAAGATTGACTCTGGCTTTTGTGGCATCTTTTTTCGCGTTTGTTTTTGTTTATGAATTCCGTTGACTTTTCAGTGTTGCCAGTGATGTATTATTGTCGGAAAGCTTTTTAAGCGTTTACTTAACGATACATTTATTTCGGAGGGAGAGTGACATTGATTACAACATGCCAAAGAGGAATTTATAGTGTGGGGAGACACGATCTCGGTGCTGTGATCAGTACCAAGCTCCGGCCGTCTTTACACACCAAGGTTACTCCTAGGTATCCATTTAGAGGATAGGTGATCACCAGAGCAAGGACATTGGTGGAAAAAATTCTACCCGGGACTCCCGCGTGGCAGTCAGACGACTTAACCCCCCCCCCTCTCTCGCAACACACAAACATTAATGTTGTTGTATTATCATCTTAATACGGATTTGATACATAAAAGCAGAAAATGAGTTTTAATCCCGGACTGGTTCAAAATGTCGATAAATTACAAAATACATACTTGATAGGGTTTTGTTAAGTATCACATTTTATTTTCTTGTTTTCTATTAATATTGAGTAATTAAATTTTAATACATACATACATAAAATAACTCAATTCAATTAGTCAATGCATTTTATTCCTGCTGGTGGCCTATTAGGGTTTTTTTTTCTCTTGAGATACAGTTACGCATCATGTGTGCATTTATTTGAATATCGTCGGAATGGGCAATGCTACTGAAGAAAAACGTGGGGGTACAAGAGAGTATGAATTTCTCCGCATGTGGCAGGTCGAAGCGTTTTTTAAAGTTGATTATTAAGCTAGATACGACCCGTAAAGAATATGACGAATAAGAATTTTCGGAATCCCATGTATTCCTTATGGGGAATCAACTTGAACATCAAGTTACGGCTAATCAAATGGAAGTTCCGACTTTTCTGCTGGGCAATCACTTCTTCAATCTGCCCTCTTCCCGTTGATATCGTTTTCTATTCCATCGGAAGTTTGATATTCCCAAGATAACAAATCAAAAAATACTTCCATATGCCCAATGCATTTCTCCTTGACTCCTGGCAGTGTTGCCAAACCAGGTGCGCATGAGAGAGCTAAATTTCACGTTAAATGGAGTTAAAACTGACTTTCAAGGAGCTAGATTTACGAAGTGCTTCCTAGAGTAATCTTAGTTGTCAAAGGGGTGGGGCGCTGCTATTACCTCTAAATTTATTCTTAGTTTTCACCATCTAGATCCGGCGGCATCACCCATCTCATGGTCGTACAAAATCGAAAATAAAGGATTCCCTGATAACAATATTATGCCAATTTCACGTCAACATGGCGCTATAAAGAAAGTAGCTTGGGATATAAGAGGGGATGGGGCGACGCAGCCAATATAACAATATCACGTCACGTGCAAAATGTATAATCATGGCAAAAGTTGGTCTATGTGGGCCGGAACCAGTGATGGTATCGTAGGGAGGTACGGGTTCGGGCGCCCCAGTTCACAGGCAAACGAGTGCATGAAAGAGCCAGATCTGGCTCCAAGAGAGCTAAGTTGGCAACCCCACCAACTTGGGGAGCTACGAGTGAGTAGCGTAACCCGGTCTCGGATATCTCCTATCACGGCTGGGGTTTCGACGTGCTGACCGCATGCCACCCCATTACCGGTTGAACATCACACCGATCACACCTGTAGGTAGGATTGTGGGAGGGAGACAGACCAAGGCCTTTTCGGGGGCTGTCGAGCCATGGGTTATTATTAGGGCTAGGAAGTGAAGGAAAAATCCTTTTTCTTCTTTATGTCCGAAGACGAGGCCCAACATAATATATGTTAATTTTGGGTCATTGTAGGCCAGAAAAGGGTGGGTTTTATTTGTCCTTTCTTGCCTTTTTCGGCGTTTATTGGCTTATTGGTCCTTTTCTAGCCTTTTTAAGGTCTTAACGCCTTTTTTTGCAACTTCACCTTCTTTCGACTACGTTTTTACTGCCCATTCTCACTTCGAATCGTCATCAGTTCATCACCTCTTAAACATCCTTTCTGTAGTAAAGAAATAAATAAATATATTTGGTTAGGCCAAATATGATTCTTCAAATATGATTTTTCAAATTATGTTAATCTAAAAAATATATATAATGTCTGAAAGAAGATGCATTTCATTCATATAGTTTTCTTGCACTGTATGTTCCATACCACCAGAATTTTGTATTTTTTTTATATTCATTAAATGTGTAGCCTAATTAAGACTGAAGCTATGAATTAATTTGGATCACATTTATACGTCCTTTTTTTCGTTTTTAGGTTCCTTTTTTTTTAATATTTTTAGTATTTTTACAGGTCTTCAACTTCCGTGCCCTAGTTGTCATTGCTTTTGGACTAGTGTTATAAACTACTTTTAAAGTGAAGCTGTGTGCATATGTTATTTTCTGATATTACGAGTATTTGGCTTGAGCCAAATATTGTACAATAGTTTAGGTTCAATTTATGCTCAGATAGGCTAATCGGGACTGCATCTACAATGGAAAGCTGGATCACAACCACGGTCCATCCACCAGAGATTTATTAACCCCTCCCACACTCCCCTCCAAAAATGTCACGAAATCCCAAATTTTTGTGATTTTGAATCAAAGTTTATCTTTGCACTCCCTAAATAAGAAATTACACCTTCCCAGATAGAAAATTGGGGATTTACCCCTAGCCTGAGCCTACGATCGAACACGGAACTCCTAGATTAGGAGACCATAAGCTTTTTCACGGCTTCAGTGTTATTAATAGATATATATTCCGACTTTATGATTCGTATCAATGACCGCCGCAATCGAATTGCGCACACTTCAGATCCAGGATTGCGCACAAATCTCACTGACCTGTTTTGCGCACAGATTTTGATCGAACGTTGCCACTTTGATAGCTTTAAAGTCTGTTCGCAAAACTTTTTTTTTCTTCAGACAAGAAGAGAGAGAGAAATTAGAAATAAAATAGTCAATCTCTTAAGGATTAAATAAATAATATAATTTGACCAGTAAATGTAGCAAGTCAAGATACAATTTTCATACCAGTTTACTCAAACTCAAATGTTAGGTTAGGTTAGATACACCGACTATTACATTCTAGTCCACCAATCAGGCTCATCCTCTATGCCTATCTAATGCTACCCTTCCAGCAAAAACACGTGTAAGTATACGCACACACACAAACAAACACAACAGAAGTGAGAACGGCTTGAGAACATTTTACATCTGACAACATTGCCTCATATTTTTGTGCGCAATCCTGTACATTGTGACAGCTTGTCAATGGCTTATCAGATACCACTGATAAAACCGGAAAAGTGTGCGCAATCCGGTTGCAGCCATCCATGACATTTCCCTCATCGTTGGCTGGTCGTGACAAATTTTAGATATCACTGTGGGTGACTCGTCAGGGAAGGGTTGTGGGGCGGGGTGCAGTAGATATAGTTTTAAGAAATATACTGGCAACCCTGATTTAGAGAAATCTTAGACTCGTAAGCTTATTTGTTGCAATCTGTGACGACACGTGAAACGTCATTAGGTATGAAAGCCAGCTGCCCCTACCCCTTCCCCGGATGCGGAGGCAGATGCCCCTCCGCTGAGAGCGTAAAGAGGACCTTAATGGCCCGGCGAAGGATAACACAGAGGGCCCGCCCTAACAAGCCAGATATTAAAGTTTCTGAAAAGTAGAACTAGCATAAACTTCTTTCTTTTTTTTTAACGGAGTCCCGAGAACCGAGAAAATAAAAGCGAAATGGAGAAACTGCAATAATTGCGTGAACAGACTGTCCGCTGTTCTAACGTTGGTGTAACTAACCCCTTCAATATCTTACAGTCGAACCTCGATTTTACGTTTTTGTGGAAAATGGCTTATTCTTGGGATTACAGCGATGGATATTTTTCCCATATGTAACAATATACCGGGTGGTCCAAAAGTCCCTGAACGGTCACATACCGTGAGAAATACACATCCAATCGGAAAACAAAAAAAATATGTGTTTAATAAGTGAAAGAAAGCTATTCAATGATATCACACTTGATTCCCCACCCCCGCCCTCTGGGGGTGGGGCGCGGGGCAACTGTGAAATTTGAAATGGAAACCCCCATTTTGTATTGTAGATTCGGAAAGAGGACTTCATTCCGAGTACAACAAGCTATCAACCATCCTCCTAGCTCAATTAGGAACGGAGATATGGCGATTTTAAATTCCCCCTCCCCCCAAAAAAACGAAAATTTCATAAAACCCAATTTTTTTTCAAAGGGACGCTCTGCCCCTAATTGAGCTAGGGTGAAAGCGATTGCAGATTCGGAATCTGCACGTCAAGACCTTTCAATAGAGTATATGGTAGACCCCCCTACCCTCAGGGTGCGTGGGTGGGAAAGCAAGTGATTCCCTCTCTGCAAAATATTCGGCGAAACGAGAAGACACGTACTTCGACTGCATGTCAGTTTCTTGCCGATTTGGGAGTAAAGGTATCGCGCATGGAAGCTGGCAAGTTATTAGCTAGTTCAAGGTCACTTAGTCCCGTTTTCATATTCTGCTTCTCCTTGGTGTTGGGGAATTACACAGTTGTTTTGACAAATCGCCACAAGATGGTGCTAAGTGATTCTATCTCGAACACGAATGAACTGCAACTGGCAGGATTATAATTTCATTCTTTCGCGAGGGTAGAAAATATAAAATTAGAAAAATTGCAAGTAAAAGAAAAGTACTTTGGATTTGGGTGCTGATCTTGTTGTACTGGAATGCGCGCGCATTGATTTATTATATGAGCTTTTTAAAGTAACAGAAACAAAGAAATAACGGTAATCCAATAATTGAGAAATTCTTTGTACACGTAAGTAACTTTTTTCAGGAAACAATCCCAGTATTTTCATGCTAATTGTCGTTGTATGTCTTGTGAAACCAACCCTCTGTCGTTATCGGGTGAGGAGCTAAGGTAAAGCTGGTCAAGTCGCCAGATGTGTTGAAGGGCCGGCCCCTCGTGTGCATGCGTGGACTGCAGATCGAGCAGCGGGACTGTAGCGACGTAAGAGGGGCGGAAAACCCCAATAACCGGCACTTTTTTTCCCCCACGACCATAAAAAATAAGAGGGCATACTCGAAAGAAAAAAATTGTTTACCATAGATTAACGCAGAATCGAATAACCTAAATTGGGGTGTAATTTGTTATGTAGTTCTACTGGCATAAATTTTATTCCAATAGTAAGTACAATTTCATGGTGAAGCATCTTAGGAAAATAATAGTAGGTCTACGTGTGTAATTATAACATTGTCGTTGTTTAAATTGTTCATTGTTGTATCTTGACTGGTGTAGGTACATGAAGTTACGGCTATAGGCACCTCTATAACTTGAGCACATTGCACAGATCATGCATTTTCCCAATGGCACAAGACTTTTGGGCCACCGTGTAGTTAGATTTTTTATGCCCTCTTTGTATCTTCAAACTATAGTGCCGTCCTCCGTGGGGTAGTGGTTAGCATACGACGCCAGGGTTCCCGGGTTCGAATCCCTGCCTGGGCATGAGTGTTCTTTGTGAGAGTCCCTTATCAATTTTATCATCATCATCTCATCATCTTCGTGATTAACCAAAAGTGGCAGAAAAGCGAAGTAAAAATCAATCAATCAGTTAAACTGTAGACCAATGTTGTATCTTCCTCCTTCGTATGATATGGCTTAAGGTGAAATCATACAATTTGAGAGGAAATAGCGAATTTTTATGTCTTGATAAGAACTACAAAAATAACAAGTATGTTCTGTATCTCAAAAACAGTTATAATTCGAATACCGTGAGATAGATATTGATAATGTTGTTAAAACAATTTCACCTTCATATATAGCGATAATTATGCAAGAACTCTTTTCTAGTTCTATAGTTGAAATGTAACAATTGTATATTTTTTAATGCATTTTTAATATTCTTGTAGTTTTAGGTTATGTTTGCTAAATATTTTGGAATGCTCTCTTGTCCAATGCTGTGGTTTTGTATACCTTGTAACCTTGTAACATGTAACACTGCTGTATTAATGCTGAAAACCTGTTCTCGGCAGTTTAAACACTTTTAAATAAAATAAATAAATTTTGTATTTTTATATATATACGTAGGTATTTTACTATATTTTGTAAAAACAATATGTCCAGGATTTCCCAGATAGCGTAGTGGTAACGTCGTCGCCTTGTAATCAAGGGGTTCCTGGTTCGATACCCGGTGGAGCCACATGACACAGTGGTTCGGATCCCACTTCCAATTGTACGCCCAGTCCCGATTAGCCTTGCTGTGCATAAAACTTAAAGCAAATAACTAGAGGGTACCCCAAGATGTTATCATGTCATGGGGCCCAAGGGTCAAATGTCCCCGTGTCGTATGGACCATTACGTCTCTATGCGTGACTATACCCTGTCCCAACTATCTCTGGAGTAATGCCGCGCATTGCGTCAGAGAAGCGGAAGGAATCTAGTTGCGCTTCCTTCCACCCCCCCCCCCCCATACCACCACCCCGACACACACAAGGGGGCAAGGTAAGAGATAAAAAGAGAGAAGGGGAGAGAGAGAGAGATAGGAGGGAAGGAAAGAAGGAAGAGAGAGAGAGAGTGAGATGGAGAGAGAAAGAAAAATAAAAGAGAGAGAAAAGAAAGAGAGAGAAAGAGGGGAGGGGGAAAGAAAGGAGGTTTTCTTTCTCTCTCTCTCTCTCTCTCTCCCTCTCTCTCCTTTCTGCAGTCTCTCTCTCTGGAAGAGAGAGAGGAGGAGAGAGAGAGAAAGAGAAAAGAAGATTTTCCTTCCTTTTCTTTCAAAGTTATTTCTTTCTCTCTCATCTCTCTTTTCCTCTCTCTCTCTCTCTCTCTCTCTCGAAAACAGAAGGAGAGAGAGAAGGAACCCTCTCTCCACCTCCTCTCTTGTCACCCCATTCCCACCCCCACCCCTAGAGGTGCCAGGCAGTGTTGCCACAATATGAGGGCACAATTTCCCTTTCCAAGGGGCAAAATTTCCCTTTTTGGAACAATTTTTCCCTTCACCTAAGCAAATTATATAATAATAGTAATAAAAATAATTCGTAGTAGTAGTAGCGGCATTATTAGAGTTGGTGGTGGTAGCTACGTAGTTAAGTATTCTGTTGAATTCGTTATTTGTTTGAATAAAAAATATTTTAAAACATTTTCACATTTGTTTCATTTCCTGACCAGAATTCAAACCTGGGAGCAGGCGTCCCAGGATTGAATCCTGGTCATTTTTAATCGTTAATCCTCATCGTTACTATTCCAAAGATACATAAAAGCAACATACAGTAAACTTAAAGGAGCAGAAACAAGTAGGAATCGCAAAATAAATAAATAACATAAAATTGTGGATATGAAATTCGAAATTAACATAAACTGTAACAATGTAGTCAGATGACCTTAAAATTTCCCTGCAATTGTGGTATTTTTCATCGCCATTCTCTCTTCCCTTTTGGCTAAAATTTAGGTCCGAATTTCCCTGCAAAAGGGAAATTTCCCTTCATGTGGCAACACTGGTGCCAGGGGTCTGCTCTCTTTCTCTGTCCCCTCTCTCTCCATTCCTTCTTTCCTACTTACTTCCTTCTTTCTTTCTCTTCTTCTTCTTCGAGAGAAACTTTCCTTCTATCTGTCTTTCCTTCAAGCAGTACACCCTGCTCGAAGACTGGTAACTGCAGTCGTTTCCCCCTCCACGCAATCCCGTCCCCTCTCACGTGTTCGTTGCGTCACTACTTGCGCAGAGACTTTTTATCGTTCGCCTGCTCCAGAGAGTGTAGTTTGGGTGTACCATCCCTGGCTTTGAGGATGCAAGACTTGATATTTTCCTTTTTGCGGTGGAAACTCATTGGATCTTCGAAGCAAAGAGTGTGTAGGCGCAGGCCCGTAGCCAGGAATTCTTTGTAGGGGGGGCGAAGTCAATTCTAGAGCGGGCAAATTTTTAATATAATGTATCGCATTGGCAGATATGGTAGGGTACACAGAGGCACTTGCCATCCTCCCCCAAAAGCTATAAGTAACAGAAAAGGGATGATATCTTGAAACTGCAACGAAAAAAAAAACCTTCGATCAACATCAAATAGCAATATTTCGATAATGACCTTTCAAGGTTGCCAAAGAATATAAAGTTTAACATAAATAGGCTAGTAGGGACTGTACCTACTGGATATTGTAATTGATTGATTTGGTGTTTTAAATCCACTTTATGCACACTAAGGCTAATTGGGACTGGACCTACAGTTAAAAGTGTGATCAGAACCATTATGTGCCTCCACCCTACTTGATATTTACAGGTCGATAATGTTAATTGATGACTAACAACAGCTTTGGGCCTCTCTGTAGAACTGATTAAGGGAGCCCTTTATAAATCATGCTTCATAATGATTCCCTCTAGTTTCCAGTATGCAAGATTTTTACGCACAAAGGAATCTATCGAGAATCCAACAGTACCATGTGTTGTGTTGTACAAGCAAAATCGGATTAATAACATAATAATGGTTACATATTGTCTGCACTTTGATGAATTGTGGAAAAAAATGTAATACTTTTTTTGACCTTGCTAAATCATTAAAACATGGGTCCCTTAGTCCACCACGGATTATATTTCCTTCAAAGGGGAGACTCTTGTATCACTACAGACAATGTTTGCCTACTGGTTGCTACCTTCATTTGGTGCAAAGGTACATAAACCTTAATCTTAAAACTCAGCTAGCTTATCTACAGGGTAGGGTTCTTTGTAGACAACGAAACCAGACAGGATGCCTTCCAATGGAGACGTTTAACGAATATATTATTTAAACACAGGATACATGGAGTAAGAATATTACATGATAAGCTACATTCTTCTATTATTTTCTCGTTTACAGTCAATTTTCATCTCAATCTTCTTCCTTCGTAATGGGCAGATCTGGATCGGGACTTCCTTCTCAATGGACGGTCTGGATCTGGACTTCCTTCTCACTATGGAGGATCTGGACTTCCCTCTTAATGGACGTTCTGGGTCGGGACTTCCTTCTCAATGGACGGTCTGGATCGGGACTTCCTTCTTATTTTCTCTGTGAACTTCCCTCTGGATTTTAATTTATTTAGGTTTTGACTATTTAACGAATTCCTTTATCCTTTTCCAACTTTTTCCTCTAAGCTTTGGGAATAATACTAATATTCTCCCTTGGGGCGTCGATCAGAACGCGCCACCACTAACTAGGTACAACAGAGTGTATACTTGGTGCAGCCGATTGACATGCGCATCCAAGTAGGTGCTACAGTTAAACTGCGCAACCAAAAAGTGCTGTGGGGCGTCGATCAGAACGCGCTCGCCACTGATGTAAACAAAATTTCCGCTACGGGAATGGTAAATCAACCAAACAGATGCAATATCTGTTCACAGACACAAACTTGTATCAGTGATTTGACTTCCTTAATTTTCATATTAACTTACATGTGATCACTGGTTTGATTTATAAAATATATATATTAATTTACTTCTTTCATATTTATTCTTTGTCTTCTTATAATATATTCTATTGTTTTTCATCTTTCCAATTTGCTTTGTTCTTATTTGTAAAATTATTCACATATATTATGCCAATTCTTAACCATGCACGCCTGGTGCTGCCATCTGTATTCTTCTTTGGCAAACTATTCACATTACTTTGTCCTATTGGGTACGTAACACAATATTCCCCCCGTTGGTCATAAAAAAAAATTGTCGTAATATATATATATATATATGCAGATAACATTTTTTTTCAAATTATATATGTACAAGTCTATTATTTCTTCTTGGCGCTTTCTTTCTTCTCTTCTGTACAATTATATCTTCTAATGTTATCTAAATTCTCTCTCCTTTCTACATCTGTTTTTATGTGCTTTAGAAGAACTGTATTTCTAAAAGTACTTATCACTTCATATGGACCTTCATATATGAAAAATAGCTTTTTGATAGCTTTCTCTGAAGCTTTGCTCACCGGATGTGTTTTACAAAACACCAAATCTCCTTTCTTGATATCTATTTTCTTAACCTTCTTCTCTTCCTTTGTCTTTCTTCTATTTCTCTTTTTATACAGCTCTAATATCACTTTCTTCATTTCGCTCTTTTGCTCCATCATATCTGGCCACTCCAATTCTTCAAACACATATGGTTCCTTCGTGTATCCGAGAAATAATTCAGCAGGGCTTCTTTCTGTTTCTTCTGACAATGCGTTATTTAACAATTTAGTTATTTTATTAACAACAGTTGACCATCGTGTATGGTTATCGTGGCAGTATGTTCTTAACAGTCTGACTATTTCTCCAATATAGTCTTTACCTGACGATGTCCTGCCAAAAAAGTAATTTTCATTTCACCCTTTTCTTCTTTCAGCAATCTCTCTACAGATTATCAGTTAGTTCAGATTTTTCCGTTTCGAAGAACTCTCTCTCTTCTCTAAGTTGACCATCTAAGTGTTTCTATCAGCTACAACAATTCTTCACATCAGCCTTAATTTCATATCAGCATGTATCTAGATATATTTATTTTCTGTGATTACAACCCATTCTCGGAATACAACCGATTTTTCTTTAACTTCTGGGATTACAACCCGTTTCATTTGCACTTTTCTAAATACACGATGACTTTTAATCGTCTAAGCTTACAGAGAATATGTTTTACTGATACTATTCGATCTTCTTTCATATTTTCTTATCCTTTTCCTGAGAGTTTTCTTCGTAATTAACTTCCTTCTATGCCTAACTGTTCTATCTTCTTCGTTCTTCTGTTCGTACAATTGAAAAGTTAACATCCATTTTCCATATTACTTTCTTTGGCATCTCTTCTTTTACAGGTTTGATCTTTCACTATCAGTCTCATTGTTCAATCGAGTGGTGACATAAATTAGCAGTTATCATTCTTTCTTAAAATATCACTTGCAGAATAGATTTTCCTCCAACGATTGGTATTATATATCCTTTTACAGGAACTAACATTAAAGAACTAAAATTTTCTTCTTCCAAATAGATCATTAATATTTGCCCAAACTAATAATTCCAAGAATTTTTCTTCTGGTGAACAAAACTTTTCATACACTTTATTAATTCTAGAAACGTCTGCTTGTCATAACATCTCCTTCCTTTGCCCTAGTCAGTCTTATTTGTTTCTTCCAATACTTCCAAATACTCGCTGCTTGTCTCTATCTTGTTTTCTTTTTCTCTTCCTCTTTTTCTTCTCTTTCTTCTTTTTTTCTATTCTTCTCAAGATCCTTCTTCCTCCTCTTCCAACTTTCTTCCAGTAAAGAAATTACTTTCATTTCTCTCTTCTTCCAATCTGGTTTCTGCCAAGATTTCTTCTTATGTTCTACATCTTCATCAAATGCATGCTCTTCTTGTCTTTTCCGTCTAATCTTCTTCTTCCTTCTCTTTGGCGAAGAAGCATCAAAATCCATTTGATCTATGTTGACCCTTTTTAGCATATTCTTAACTTTCTTCAGGTTCCTTTCTATTTTTAATTTCTTTCTCTTCTTCTTCCTCCATGTCTTTACGTGAATATATCTATATCTCATTTTACTTTTCTTCCTTCTTTGTTTACATCTTCGGTTATGTGTATGCTTCTTTTCTTCCTCCGTCAGAGACTCTTCACTGGAACTTTCTTCTTTCATCTTCATTTCGACATGGATTTCTTCATCATTACATTGACAAGTAAATTTTTCATCCCTTACTATTCCTCTTCCTTCTTCTTCTATTTTCTTATCTGTCTCTTCTTTGTTTATTTCGCTTAACTTTATAGCTTCTTCGTCTATCTTGCTGTCATGATGTTCATTGGAACTTTCCTCTTTCATCGTCCAACTTCTATCTTCTATCAGAATCTTTGTTTCTTCTATCTTGTCTTCATTTGCATCTACTCTAGAAGATACTGCTTCTATTTGCGATTTATTTTCAACAATTTTTCTTTCCATACTGTTGGTTCTGTGTATATTCTCCTCTCTAAGTTTTGAAACTTCTTCCTCGATCGTCCTATTTATATACACGCTCTTGTTTTCAATTAGCAGTGTTGTTTCTTCTATCTTCTTTTCCAATGATCTTCTATTTTTTTCACATGTCTCTGTTATTTTCTCGTACATTTTCTTGCTTTCATTTCTTACTTCTTCTAATTTTCTATTTTCATCGAGCCTTTCTTTCACTTCCTTGTTATTTTCTTCTAACTTTTCTTTCACTTCCTTGTTATTTTCTTCTAACTTTCTATTACTTTCATCAAACTTCTCCTTCAATTCTCTGTTATTTTCATTTATCTGTATTGACAGCTTTTGGAACATTTCCATCAAGTTTATTTCTTCTGTCTTCTTCTGCTTTTCTTTTAGCTTTTCCTTCTTGCATTCCTTACATGTATAATCTTCTTCCCTTTTACTTATTGCTATGTATTTCTCCGTTCTTATTCCTTCGCACGTCCAATGTTTCATTTCCTTACATGTGACACAGAAAATAATTTCTTCCTTGTTTCCTTCCTCTCCGCAACAAATGAAAGTTTCCCTTTTTTCTCCGTCTTCCTTGATTGTAGCTTCTCCATTCTCATTTCCATCTTTATCCTTTTCCTCCATTTTCAATTATTCTTTCTCTCTTCGCTGTCTGGTTCCTAATTCTCTAGCCCCAAAAGTTGGTCGCCATTTATTTATGCTACCTTCATTTGGTGCAAAGGTACATAAACCTTAATCTTAAAACTCAGCTAGCTTATCTACAGGGTAGGGTTCTTTGTAGACAACGAAACCAGACAGGATGCCTTCCAATGGAGACGTTTAACGAATATATTATTTAAACACAGGATACATGGAGTAAGAATATTACATGATAAGCTACATTCTTCTATTATTTTCTCGTTTACAGTCAATTTTCATCTCAATCTTCTTCCTTCGTAATGGGCAGATCTGGATCGGGACTTCCTTCTCAATGGACGGTCTGGATCTGGACTTCCTTCTCACTATGGAGGATCTGGACTTCCCTCTTAATGGACGTTCTGGGTCGGGACTTCCTTCTCAATGGACGGTCTGGATCGGGACTTCCTTCTTATTTTCTCTGTGAACTTCCCTCTGGATTTTAATTTATTTAGGTTTTGACTATTTAACGAATTCCTTTATCCTTTTCCAACTTTTTCCTCTAAGCTTTGGGAATAATACTAATATTCTCCCTTGGGGCGTCGATCAGAACGCGCCACCACTAACTAGGTACAACAGAGTGTATACTTGGTGCAGCCGATTGACATGCGCATCCAAGTAGGTGCTACAGTTAAACTGCGCAACCAAAAAGTGCTGTGGGGCGTCGATCAGAACGCGCTCGCCACTGATGTAAACAAAATTTCCGCTACGGGAATGGTAAATCAACCAAACAGATGCAATATCTGTTCACAGACACAAACTTGTATCAGTGATTTGACTTCCTTAATTTTCATATTAACTTACATGTGATCACTGGTTTGATTTATAAAATATATATATTAATTTACTTCTTTCATATTTATTCTTTGTCTTCTTATAATATATTCTATTGTTTTTCATCTTTCCAATTTGCTTTGTTCTTATTTGTAAAATTATTCACATATATTATGCCAATTCTTAACCATGCACGCCTGGTGCTGCCATCTGTATTCTTCTTTGGCAAACTATTCACATTACTTTGTCCTATTGGGTACGTAACATGGTTACGTTAACCATTTTGCAAAATTATTGTATGAATTGTATTATATTATAGTTGAAATACATGTTTCGACACCTGACAAAAAAAATAGGAATCCTTTGATTGATCAATGACTTCTTGGATTACAGTGTCATCATTAATATTTGATATTAAGTTTCATAGAAAGAAATTGTTTTAATAGGGCGCAAATAATTTTACGGGAGCTCCCAGGGCCGACTCCCGCTGCCCCATATAGCTATGGTTCTGAACTTGGACTATAAGAATAGGAGAAATTGCGAGCGAAGCGAGCAAGAAAATTTTACGAAATATATTTTTATTTGTAAAAATTTTAAATCTAAGGGGCCAATTGCCCCTCTGTGCCCCTTGCAAGTACCCTTGGCCGTCTGGAAGAAAAATGCAAGGAACACGTCCTCCCCGATGGCGCAGTGGTAGCGTCATCGCCTTGAAATCAAGGGTTCTCGGGTTCGATACGCGGTGGAGGCACAAAGTGGTTCGGTTTCCGCTTTAAACTGTAGGTTCAGTCCCAATTAACCTTACTGTGCATAAAGTGGACTTAGAATACCAAATCATCCAATCCAAGGAACACGTAAAAACTAATTCCATCATGAGTATCCAATTGCCCTGCTATTCTTCCTAGACTTGTTTTTTTACTTCAACCTTTGCTTCCCCTACAATGAACTTCTATCCAAGGTCGGGAGGGAGAGATATGGCCCCTGCCACCTGTGGTTGCGGCACTGTCTGTGAGTGTCTCTTCATCAATTTCAAATCATCATTCATAATTGAAATTAGCTAGAAGTGGCAGAAAAACAATGCTAAGTAACAAGATTCAAATATCCACTTCCTCTCTCTACCACATGAATCACTATTATCAAAAAGTAGACTTGGGAAACAAAAATTTAAGCAGTTCCAAGTTCATAGCATCACATCCAAGAAAAAAACATCGGAACACATTCGGCACCATTAATACAAGACTACTCAAAATGTCACAACTGTTCTAGATACTGAAAATTATGAAATCATTTCCCGAAGTTTGAATCTGGAAAGGAATTTGCTCCCCCCCCCCAATCCTGATACCACATTATACAGAATCCCATACACCCTAATAAATCACCAAATTAATTAGTGTCTTTGTTATGTTGCTAGAGTAACACATGATATAATTTTAAACATTAGTGAGAATTTCAGGTAGGAATGTGTTCTGTATTTTTCCCAGGGGGGGCAAAGGATGCTCTCAGGGGGGGCAGTTGCCCCCCCTGCCCCCCCTCTAGCTACGGGTCTGTGTAGGCGGCAAACGAGAATGTGGGGATGAAGGGAGTGGGGGAATATGTGAAGGGGAGGGGGAGAAACGTGCACGGAAGGTGACCGGGAAGGGATCTGGTTGGCGCTCGCTGAGGCGAGTTGGTCGCTGTTTGCTCAGCGCTTGGTTATTAGTGCGTAGGTGTTGAGTGGACGGATGCTTGCTTGCGCCGTGAAGAGGTGATTTGCGGGTTGCCAACCCTCACTAAATTCCACCAAAGTTGGTAAGAAACTACTTCTAGTGAATAAATAATATTTTTCAAGCTAATTGTGAGGGCCTAGGCATAACCACATCCTGAAACCCCTCCCCCAGTTAATGATTGATTGATTTAGTTTATTTTATTCGTTTTTTTTGCAACTTTTGGCTAATCGCAAAGAGGAGGACGGATGATGGTATTAAGATAGGATGGATGAAGGGACAATCATAGACATATAAGGACGGCAAAACACGAACCCCACAGAGGAATATACTGGCTGTAAATCCAGACTTCAGAGTCTCGCAAAATGCAACTTTTAGGTTAGATAATGTCAGATGTTTGTTATATTTGTACCACATTTCAAATATCCCATTTTTCAAAAAAAAAAAAAATTGGCCCTTTTGAACGCAATTTTCCCCAAGGAGACTCCTATGCAGCGGGGCTGTAGCCCCTCCGAACCCCCCCCTATATCCTGCGGTGTCTTAACCAATCGAGTTTAAGCCTGGTCGATTTGTGCGTGGTGGGGATGGGAGGGGGGGCAGCAGGACACGAACACCTTAATATTGCTGAATGAGAATGGGCAGACATTATATCACATGTTGCATGTTGAAGACACATGCGTATGTGGAACTAATTTTTATTTACATGCATTAAAACGTGTTTGGATAAAACTCTTCTTGTCCGTATTCCAAATACGCTGTTACTTTGCCCAGGTTCGAAACCCGGTTTGGGCGCGGGTGTTCTTTGTGAGAGTTATTTTGGCTATCTACTCATGTTCATCGTCGAGATTAGCCAGAAGAGGCAGAAAAGCGACGTTAATTACAAAAATCAAATCAAATCTCGAGCTACACTCGTCTTCTGCGGTCGGACAGTGTTAAACTCGTCTTCTGCGGTCGGACAGTGCTTATCTTTCATTCCGCATTTTCCTCAGTTCTATAGTGCGCATCATATATGAAGTTAGTTGACTGGAAGGATTCAAACAGTCTTTCTGGGAGAATCAGGCCCGCAGCTAGAATTGATCTCCAGGGGGGGGGGGCTCACGGGTTATCAGGAGGGGGCTTTGTAAACCAAGTCCATTTTTAAAAAAATATGAAATGAAGGTATATTATGTGTGTGGGGGGGGGCGCTCATTCATTTATAAATATCATATACTACACAAATACTACATTTTTCTACATCTTTTAAAACATCTCTTGAAGTGTTAATTGACTGATACTGAAATTATCCCTTACACACCCCATACTATTTTAGATCATACACATATGTATATCACACACAAAAAACGTACAATATTTAATCACAGTGCCTACAGTATATTCCACCCCCGGCCGAAGCAATTAAACTCTCCTTCCTTCCCAAAACTTGGGAGCTGTTGTTGACCTTTCACGCAGATGCGGAGGGAACTTGCATGATGACATGAAAGTCTCAGATTTCTGTCTAAACGGGAAGTTGCAACAGGGACAATGAAGGTACAGATAAAGAAGCTGCCCTATGAAAGAACTTTCTGAAGTCGAGAATATTCTAAATACTTGCAGCTACTTCTGCTCATAAACAAAATGAGCGAATGTAATAGATTCTGTTCATATTCTGTGGATTTATCCTTAAAGTTGTGAGTTGTCTACATTTTCACTCTTCACTGCAAACAAATTATGCAAAATAGAGTACCTAATGTAAAGGGGGGCTGACGGCAGTCCCCGGGGGGAAGGGGAAGGGGCTGAGGGCTCCTGCCTGGCTACGGGCCTGGGGAGAATTCGCGTAGATTGTGCTTTTGATCCCTGCAGGCAGGACTTGTGTACAGGACAAATGTAACAAGGTACAAAATGGACGATATATATACAAATTGTCCTTTTTTGTACCTTGTTACATTTGTACTTGGTGCAGAGTCTGAAGAAGACCTTGCTAGAAGGTTGAGACGTGACGTTTAGTTTATGTTTTATAATAAAATACATTTCTGCCTTGGTCAGCATATTGAGTTTTACATATCTTAAATAATATTCTACTTACTTCCATGAGTGTTTTGGAAAAATGACGTTGTCTGCTAAAAGTACTTCAGGCAATTTTTTGACAGAGAATCCATCCAATATTCTGCTGTGAAGTGGATTATCTTATTTACATTATATCCACTAATCCTAAGCTATTCTGACACTGGCAGAATCGGCATCAGCTACAGAGGGAAGACTAAATGTTTTATCCTTCTGCTCAGTGGTGGCGAAATGGTACCACAGACCTTGCACTGCAACCTATTTATGGTTGGTTTCGTACCGCAGTAAAGAGTGTACAAAATTCCACTCCATGAAAATTAATGTGAAAAGTGAAACGTTGTAATCCAAGAGACCATTCCTTAGTCAGGAAGATCCTATTTGATTGCCGAGTGCCAAACAACTGTTTTGGACTCTGAAAAAAAAATCAAAATAATTTAACTATGTACAGTCATCGGCAAAAGAAATGGGACACCTAGATCCTGTAATGCTCGCTTCCTTGCAAGGCTTTATATGTGTTACCTAACTGTACGGCGATGAGTGGGTGTTAATAGCAACACAACGCCTTGCAGGGAAGCGAGTATTTTAAGGATCTAGGTGTTCCATTTTTATTGGCGGGGACTCTACAAGTGAAAGTCAATTTCCCAACTTCCTCGGACTATGGTGCCGTAGGGTACAACTATCAAAAGTTGCGAAGGCCGTTGCCCCCCCCCCCCTGCCCCATCAATTCACGTCACTATTCTTGTTGAGGACCCTTCCGATGTCGTCGTGATAACACGTCGCCTTGTAATAAATAAGAGAGTCCTGTGTTCGATAGCCTGTGGAGGTACATAGTGAGTGGTTCGGATCCCACTTTAAGACCCATTATTTTGAAATTCGAACAAAGTGAGATAGTTGTATTTTTTTGATTGGCTTCATTTTTTCATATGTTGAAGTAGGTCATGAGAAATTAATATTGTGCAATTTTGAGACCTTGAAAAGTTTTTCCCTTCCCTGTAGAAAATGTCAAAGTTCAAGGTCAGACCGCCCATTTTTCATGAAAAGTGAAACATGGGTAACTTCGGAGTGCTGTATCTTCTGAAATCAACAACATCCCTATACTGTTAATATGAGACTGGTTGCTTATATACATTCAATTGTTTTGATGGGACATTGTTGCTCTCCATTGTTATGCGGCAAAAAGGGAGTCCAAAGTGCATTTTTTTCCTGTTTTCAGCCCTTAATATCTTGGTTAAGCAACACTACCCCAAAGATTTGTTTACTGGGCATTGAAGCTCACTATTAGGACAAGCTACCTGATATAGCACGTTACTGGGATATTGATGCTGTTAGCAGATATAACCCTTTGAATACTCATCTTTAGAATTAGGCCTATCTCAAAACAGCATCAAGGTAAAAATACACTAAGTATGCCAACTTGTAGG
Organism: Lepisma saccharinum; assembly: GCF_977018435.1. NCBI lineage: Eukaryota > Metazoa > Arthropoda > Insecta > Zygentoma > Lepismatidae > Lepisma > Lepisma saccharinum. Next base: position 22,506,674 of record NC_139243.1, on the reverse strand, counting down.
TGAATATATGTACTAACACCAGGAAATGAAAAGCTTTGGGGTCTCCTCCCATTTTCGAGAAAATAATTTTTAAAATATTAGGAAATGTCAATGTAAATTATCACACTTCCTCCCCTATCAGAAAGTGGAACAGCCCGTTCTCCTACTTTTCTTTGTTCCAAACGCAACAGCCCATATCTTGACAAGTTGTGGGACAGTTTTTGTTTTCCTTTCTTTAACAGATAGCGTAGTGGTAACGTCGCATCCTTGTAATTAAGGGGTCCCAGGTTTGATGCAAGGTTGAGGTACAAGTTGTTCGGATCCCACTTAAAACTGCAAGTTCCCAGTCCCGATTAGCTTTCCTGTGAATAAAGTGGGCTTAAAAATAAAGCTCTATATACAGTGGCGTACCGAGGACTCCCGAAAGGGGGGGGGGGCTATACATTTTTTAGTAGGTAGCCATCTATTTGCCATCTTTTCCTGCCTCTGACATTCCTTTTACTGGGCCAAAGGGAGGGTTATTATCCCCCCTTTATGCACGCCACTGTCTATATTGCAATAAGAGTATGTTTGTAAACGATCTGTATTATTTTACCCAATAAAACATAACTTTCTTGTTATACGTAACTTGAGATTCCCAGAATTAACTAATTTCAATTCAGGTAGGCCTAAGAGCGGAACTTCGTGATCGACTGGTTACTACAGCGATCCACGACGCCAGGGGTCCCGGGTTCGAATCCCGGTCTGGGGATGATTGATTGTTCTTTGGGAGTGTCACTTCATCGATGATTAGTAAAAAGTGACAGAAAGGCTTAGGAAAAGTAGGTTTAGGATATTTCCATCATCTTGAATATTGTTACTGCAAATAACCTACGTGCTTTTTTTTATCATCATGGCAATTCTTTAAAAGAAATTTGAAACATCAGACACAAATTTATATTTTACCCAATAAAACACCTTTCCAGCATAATGGATTCCAGATTTGTTTGGTTTTCTTTGAATTGTGGTGCGGACAAGGGGAGGGAAAATTTTTTCAAGGTTTCAAAATTGCACAATATTCATTTCTCATGACGTACTTCAACATATAAAAAAATATAGCCAATCAAAAAATACAACTATCCAAATATCCATTTTTTGTTCGAATTTCAAAATAATGGCTCTTAAGCTGTAGGTCCTGTCTCGATATGCCTATCAGTGCATAAAGTGGACTTAGAACATCAACTCAACAATATACTTATTGAATAAAGTAGTGTTAAAAAGGATTGCTCATAGAATGGTAAGTAATATTTGTTGATCGTTATATTGCCAACAATAATTAAACTCATTTAAGAACTGTATTACAAGCTTAATACATATTCTGTATGTAAAAACTGTGTGTGCCCCGATATGAAAAAATACGTAGAATTGAATTCTCAGATGATAGGGGGCCATATTCAAAGTAGTAAATTATTTTATCACGTCTTTGCATGAAGGGAATGTATTATATTTCTTCTAGCAAGGATTGATTTGAATTGTTTGAGCCAATTGATTAACCCATCATTTTGGGCAACAAAGTCCTGGATCATTTGGTTCCTACAATTTTCAGTTCAGTTAATTGAGGTAGTGTACAATGTCTGTTAAGAATGTTAACGTTGAAGTCTCCATCTGTTGATGATTTTTGTAACTACTAACTGACCAGCTCATTCGAGGCTGCTATCTAAATGTCGAAACCTGTCTTCCACGTATTACTCCCTGGACTGCAATTGGAAGGCTAACGATGCTCTGGCGTCTGAACTCATGGCCAATATAATATTCATTGGAACTTTTGTATCTATTTAATTTTAATCTTATCCCCACTCCTCGTAGTTAGCCAAAAGTGGCAGAAATTTGAAGTAAAATAAATCATTCATTCATTCAGATTTGTTTTTTTAATGCGTAAATTAAATCATATTATTAAATTATTTAAATCTGCTCTCATAAAATGTTTTCTTTTTTTATTAAATAAACATCTCTTTCTGCAATTTATAGTATTTTTGCTTTATTAGTTCATGTAACTTGACCACAACAAACAACGATCTCCTTGAAGTTTGCATAAAAATATCCCCCCCCCCCTTTTGCAAGCTTTCAATAAATACAAACCACAGTGTCGTTGGTGTTTTTTTCGGAACATGTTATGGCAACACTGGACAGGTTGGCGTCCCTGATTTATGAATGAGTCTTTAACCGGAAGGGTGCACTCGAAGGAATGAATGAACCTCATGGCCGGTTTTCTTTGGGCAGGTGAAAAGAATTTACTCACGTCCCAAACTGGACTGCGGCATTCGCGGATGCAATCCGGAAAGAAATCTCTGAAAGAACCATCATTATCACTTGCCTGTTGAATGCTGCAATTTCCTTCCCATATTTCATCCACTACACAAGCTGTGTGCTTAGCATGACATGTTCGAGAAAAGTGCATAGGAACCAGTTTTGGAATTCTCAGTTTGCTGAGTCTTTGTGCATTCTTGTTTGCTTGTGTCCATAGCAGGTAAAAATTATCTAAATACGCCAGCAAATAGGTAATTTTAGTGAAACGGGACTACAGTTAAAGTGCAGTCGTTCTTAATGTTATGTCGATCATTTCAATGATTAGACATTGGTTATGACTTGTGAGTTGACGTTCCAGAGAGATGTGGAGAAGTGATAGTGTAATGAAATTCCTCTAAGTACGTAGGTGATCACCAGAGGGAGGATTTCTACCTTCCTTATGTGTCCACCGTGCCTGTCCGAATCTACTGTCTATATCTCGAATTGCAGGAGCGATGAAAACAAAATTTGGCGATAAGAGTACACCATTTTCCTCACAATTTTAACACTAATCACACCGCCCAATTATCAGATGAGCATTTGGTTTCAAAAGTTGACAAAATCTGGCCGAAGAAGCTCTTTTACAAGAAAGAGTCGTCCAAAAGTGGGACACTAACAAATTTTGGCCTACCAAAAAGTTATCAATTAAAACATGTTGCAAAATTTTCTGAGTACGTCCTAGACTATCAGGAAATAATGTTGTTTGTGTAAAGAGCACATTAGGAGAGGCAGGATAAAAAACACTTTTCTGGAAAATATGCAATGTCTCCGTTTTGGACAAGTCCGTGTCGCTTGCGCCGAGGGTTCTTATCGGTTCATTTCCGCCGCGACATGTCAAGACCTTCCTTGGTGGGTTTTCCCACAATCCGGAGTGTCATTACCGCCGCGCGCACATGTGTATATGACGTTGCCCAGCTATAGCTGTGTTTATCTTCCATTGAAAAGAAAGGTGATTGGTAAATGAATGTAAGATGACAGTATATATGAGGGATCTACATTGGGAAATTAGTATTTATGTAAATCTGAGACTTGTAAGAGACGACAAGATGGCTGAGAATATGAAAATATCAATACATCGAAATGCACAAATGTGTTGTGTTCTTTCGAGGTACAGAAGCTCAGCCGATCTTCGAGGATGCCTTCGAGCATTTGCATACCTACAAGAATTCAAATAACGTTTATACTGTTCTTGTGTAAGTGTATCGAAATATTGTGTTTATATAATGTTTGCAAAAACTAACACTGTATTGACAATGTTTTTTTGACGATTAACTATAAATGATTAATAGTTAATATGCTGATGCTGATTTATGTATTTTGTGTTGTGGAATAAAATTGATACAAGTAATCCTGTGTAACGTATTTTGAAATAAGTAAAGAAAAGTCATATTTGACTCTGTGGATAGGTTTAACATTTCAGTGCAAACACAGCTGTGCAACGTCATAAACATACGTTTGATTTTATGTTTTAAGTCCAGTTTATGCACTATGCACCATGTGGCCATAAACACACGTGCGCGCGGCGGTAATGACACTCTGGATTGTGGGAAAACCAGCCGAGGAAGGTCTTGACATATGTCACGGCGGAAATGAACCGATAAGAACCCTCGGCGCAAACGACACGACACCGTTTTGGACAACCGTTTCGGTAAAATGGGGTACTTATATGCAAAATTTTGTTACTAAACTTTTTAGAAAACAACAAAAGTCAAGTTAACAATGAAAAATACAATAAAATGATAATACAAGGTATTTTTGTCATTTGTGTTTTTCAATAACTACACTAACAAATAAACAATAAACAACACAATATCATAGATTTGTCTGAGAATGAAAGCATAGGTCTACTACGTAAAACATATTTCAACGTCACCGTTTTAGCAGATAGTGATGGACGCTAAAAAACATGGCGTCTCTTCACACAGATGTAAGACAACCTATCAAGCAGTGTGTCAAAATCTAACTTAAAACTGGAAGAACCAATGCTCTACTTACCAAAAGTCAATGTTCAAAGGTGGCTTCATAAGTTCCAATACAGTATACAGGCAAACTCGAAAATTTTCTTCACGAAAACTTGAAAACTTCGTAAAAAAAAGGAGGTCGGGCTGCCGCGTTCACGACTATTCAAAGTGGCATAAGACGGCCAGGAATGGTAGTATCGCGTTGGCTCCCAGGTAGCAGCAGTGAGCAGCCAAATGACCCAATTTTACCCGCCGTGTCCGTTATGGACGACTCTCCCTTAATCGTTAAAGTTAACCCATAATTTCATTACTAGTTGTTTGGTTTGATTGATTTGGTGTTTTAAGTCCACGTTATGCACAGTAAGGCTAATTGGGACTGGACCTACAGTTTAAAGTGGGATCCGAACCACTATGTGCTTAAAACAAAGTGACTTGATTTATAGGTACCGTTAATGTTACTTCCAGATACTGCTGAATATGACCAACAGGCTAACCCCATTCCATTCTAACCTTCGTGCATATTTCCAGACCATTTTTCCCCCAGTTTCTTCAAGGTTAGATGCTTTCTCATGCATAACGAAGAAAAGATTTTTGATATCAGGCTCTTTTAAATGAGATCTTGTCCTTTGCACTAGTTGTTCGTCCCTAATTCCGAGTCATTCCACATGTTACTCTTCCGTTCTCTCAAAACGACCGTGCATCAGCGTTGCCAACCTTGGATACATTTCACTGAACCTAGTGCAGTCGAATAAAGGGCTAGTCCCGTCGTATTTGCGAAAGAGCGGTACTGCAATGTTGTAGGCTGGGCGGAAAGGAGGGAGTGAGCGATGCAGGAGGCTTCATAGGTCGCGTTGGTGCCTGCGCCAGGATTAACCATCTAGGTGTGCTGATAGGGTGCGGAATTAAATTTAGGTGGCACGATATTGAAAATAAAGGAAAAACGAAAACATGCATGTATGCTTTAGCCAACACATCAATTTTTAGTAGGTTTCTATGAAAATATGCCAATGACTTGATTCTTTTTTGCTTTCCTTGTTTGACCACAACATGTACAAAGAAGCAGTGGCGCAACCACGAATTTTTGTCTGGAGGAGGGCAAGTACCAGGATAAACGTACCAACAATAATAATGCCATTAATTGTGTACGTATTGAAAGTTTATCCAATACACATACAACATATATTATTTAAATACATTACATTACAGGAAACAATGATATTGTTAGCGAAGCGAGCAAGAAAATTTTTAGAGCCAATTTTTGCAATTAAAAACTATGGATTTAATAGGGCACAAATAATTTCATTGGACGCCATGGCATTCTCTCTTTTACACTTTTTTCATTTAGATCGCTCTGCATCAATGGCCGACTCCCGTCGCGACGGTTCTGAACCTGACGAAACCGAAATAAGTAGCCCTGCCCCCCCCCCCCCCCCGTGGTTGCGCCACTGCAAAGAAGTAAATGTGGCTTTACCTTCAGATTAGTGCCAATTATCTTGCCTGTAGCATAGAATAACACTGGCCTCTCTTCAATACTTAATAATATACGCTCATGACGACATGGCTCTCGTCACAACGTAAATGACACTGCAACACAGTAACAACTGAATTGGTTGAATTAGTAAAACTCATTTGGTTAAGCTATTTGGTGACTGTAAACAATAAGCACGATACCATTTACTAAAGTTGGAAATTTTGAACAGACTCTTTAGTAATTGGAAGCACATGTGCTGGATTACTAAGGAGCATTTAGTACTGGTGAATAATCATTTGCTTTTCGCTTGTTTTAACAAGTGTTAGGGTGCCAGAAATTATTTTTGGTTATTCCAATTTTTTTACGTTGTGAAAAGTTTAATGTATTTTCGGCTGAAAATTGGTTTTGAACAGAGGCGTCTCGTGAACGCATGCGGTGCATGATGCGCATGCGTCAATTGTGGGAAAAAGGACAGCTTGCTCTGCGACGACATTCATGAGCATTTCTACATTCTAATTTCTTCATATAGGAGAAGTACGCATGCGCATCTTGTACCGCATGCGTTTACGAGACGCCTCTGGTTTTGAAACAGGAGTGCTGAAAGGGGTGCAGAAGAAATTTAAGGAGTGCTTCGAGAAATCTCTCGTCATCTGATTCGTGAGTAACAGTGCAGTGTGACATTGCTATCATGGCAGAAGAAACAGGTTGGCGCCTTCCTCTCTCCCACCCCTGCTTTACTTGAGCTGCAGTGTGGAGGCGGGAATCTCGCACAGCACGGAGTATTTTCTGGCATTCACAATTTCATGACAGTTGCTCAGGCGTGATATTTACCTGTTACTTGAGCTTGTCGACGGTTGACATGATGGCTACATGCAGGCAATCTAGAGAGAATAGTGAAAGGGCACGGGACGTTAGGAAATGACTTGTGTGTCGCTTTATGAGAAACGTACGTAGAATGATATGTACTGACCCGAGTAGCAGTAGCTAAAGCAATAATTTATGAATTGAATGAAATTATCAATACTTGTTAATGTTTTTGCCTTGTATAATCAAAGGGTCCCGTCGTAGCGCGCTGTGCTAACCTATACGCCACGGAGGTCTGTCTTCATTCATTAATAATATTTTGTAACATGACATGATGTAATAATCGGAGAACGGATTTATATGTAAATACATATATCGATATGATGTACATCAATGTTACTTTTATTGTCTGGTTGTGGTGCCTATGTGAACACAAAAAATTCAATTTTTATTTTCCTAATTTTTACATACATTAGCACACATTTTTCATATTTTTATATGTACGTTCCGTACTTTTAAACGTTTCTCAAGTTGTACATTCAATATTCACGCTATTATTACATTTTCTCTTTTATTGTGTTAAGTACAAAATGTTTTCCGTTCAAGTTTAATGCGTTTTACGCGGAGATTCAAATATGAATTTGGACTTCAAAGATATTGAAAATTTTAATTATACTCCTACCACTTCATAAAACATTAACATGCTGACCAAGGCAAACTTTTATGGTATAAAAGTATACATAAAAACGTAACGTTTCCTCCCTCTAACATGGTCTTCTTCAGACGAAACTTCACAACTTTTTTTTTTTGGTGAAGTTTCGTTTGAAGAAGACCATGTTAGAGGGAGGAAACGTTACGTTTTTATGTATACTTTTATACTATAAAAGTTTGCCTTCGTCAGCATTTTAATGATTTATTAACATGGAAACAAGGCTTAACAGTGTTGCCACTACTTCATGCGATATTGAACCTCAGTTTATCAAAATAAATATATATTTTAGGACAACAGGAGGAAATTCACGTTTCAGCTCTTAAAATAAAATATGGTAATTTTGAATTTGAATTTTGCATTACAATTAATGTCATGTAAGCCTAATACATTTTATTTAGTTAGGTGAGCCACTTGTTTAATGAAAATTGTCATTTTTAACATTGTAGGTCCATATTTAATTCCATATTTTGATTAAAATAGCTAAATATCTGTTAAGTGCATATAAATCTGTTTCCTGGTAATAATATAAGTGATGAGCACGATTTGACAACCACGTATGTCGTCACTATGTCAAAATAGGAGATACCAAATTTCAAAATTGATTATATAATTATAAAATCATACAATGGATTTCACAATCATATTCATCATCATAAGTTCGTATTGTAGAATTGAGATATTCCCGGTATTCCATCTGGGAATTTTATAAGAAATATTATTTAAAAAGTATTTACTATCTACTTGGAAAGATAAAATCTTCTGCACATAATCTATATATATAAAAATGTATGTATGTGTGTATATATGTATGTATGTTTGTTCCGGCATAACTCTCGATCGCCTGGAGCAATTTCAACCAAACTTGGTACGCATATCACTTACAATCTGGAAAGATATACTGGGGTGGGTAAGACACTCCTGGCACCCCTAGGGGGGGGGGGTGGGAACGGGCTGACATGTAAAAATAATCGAAAACGACCGATATTAGTGTGGAATCCATAGTTTTCGGGGTCGCTAAGATGAATACTAACACTCCCAATGTCGTTGAACTCCAAGTTCATCACCTATGGGGGGTGAGAGGGGGTGAAAAATAAAATGTAAAAAATGACTTACATTAGTATCGAATCCATATTTTTCGGAGTCGCTAAGCTTATTGGTGACATTCACGATGACATTTGAGAGACTTGCTTTCTCGATCACGATCAACAAGTCAACAAGTGGATTTAAGATCGCCATGTTTCTCCCACGGACAACTTTAATAGAAGATTGGGATAAATAAATACCCGGGCAACGCCGGGTAATCACCTAGTAATTAATAATAATAATAATAATAATAATAATACGATCTCTTGAACCTACCTGGCAAAAATCGAGTACGGACGTGTGTACATCATATTCACACGAAGGTTTGCAACGCTGCTTAACAGAAACACTAAACTGCGAGATTCGCCGAAGAGATTGGTGCATGAAGCAGGGAGTGGGCTCAAGATTAAGTGGCGTGCTGGAGCGCACAGACAGCGGGGGGAGGGGGAGGAGAAGGCACGGTTCCTATTACGCGCTAGACACTGCCTGTCGCCGCCATCTTCAAATAAACCAGTTCCATGATAAGCCACTTCCTGTGGGTTTGTCTTTTTTTTATTTCTTTCCTTAACCCTTCTCCTTTCCTCCCCCGCGCCGTTCATCGTCCATTTGCTTGGCGAAGAGAGGCCATCAGTCAAAAGCTAAACAACATGGATTGTTCAGATTCTGGAGGGGTTCTTTTTACATACCTCCACCCCTGGTCGTTCTCGCATAACTATAATGAGGGGGGGAGAGGAGTAGACTTGTCTCCCGTCAGTGTGCCAAAAAAAATTGCAAAGCTCAAAGTCAAAGGGTTGTGGCGAAATAACGTCATTCAGTGATAAAGAGCAGTGTGTGTTGCACTAAACTATTCAGTCTATGTTATTAAAATCTATGTTGTTAAGAATTAGTGTTGAATCTTTTCTCTAAAGAATTTTAGGTTTCTTTCCATAAAAATGTTATTGTTAATGTTACAATAGGTAATGAATTGTTTAACTTAAATATAAAAAAATGCTGAAACTATGGAAATATAAAACAACCATGTAGTAACCATGGTAAATTGTAAACAAAATTATGATATAAAAGAGCTAGACTTTTGTAAGCCTACGGGACATTCTCCTGGTTGCCGAAAGGCTGATGGTTCAGGGGACGTTGGGTAATATCTTGCTTCAATCTTCGGATTGGCTGGTGTACTTGTGCTCCATTTGGCAGATATTCCACAAACCCAACTCTGAATAAGGCGTTCTCCTGCATCATCAAAAGACCAGGGTTATAAACCTAGGTACAACTAATAGGTTTAGGCCTACAAGTTGTATCGGGTGAATTGTCTGTTTGAAAAGTGTTTGTATATCATCGGACGTTTAAATAAACCTCCTAGTAAGAGAACTGGATGATATTTTATTCCTAACCAATATAGGATAATTAAAAATAAATCCTGCACCACAGACAACGCAAGGGCTTGGTCCTACTAACCCTAAGAAGCCCTTGAGAAGTCCGATAAAAGGGTTGTAACCGACTAACATAAAGCTCTAAAGGTGCGTGTCAAGTGTTTCCTATAATTTGTACGTCTTGGTGGGGCAATTGGGTTATGATTTGCAATATACGCTTTAATTGAATGATTTAGTTTACTTAAGGTCGCAATTCAACCACGTTTCGCTAATCGCAACAATGTGGACGAGTGGTGGTGGTAACGAATTGATGGACAGTTACAAGCATGTATGAACAGTACTCAAGCCCTACATAGGATTATACTCTCTGTGTCCTGGCGCCAGAGCCTCGCTAGTCTACTAAATCCAGTCGGAGTGGTAGCACAGCGCTCTACAACACCATGAGTCTCGAGGCGATAGCGTAGTGGTAACGTCCCCACTTTGTAGTGAAGGGTTAGATACCCGGTGGAGACACATTGCACAGTTTTTCGGATCCCACTTTAAACTGTAGGTCCAGTCGCGATCTGTACATAAAGTGAACTTAAAACAACAATTCACACAAACAAGACACCAGGAGTCCCGGGTTCGAATCCCGCACTGGGCATGAGTGTTCTTTGCGAGTGTCCCAACATCAATCTCATATCATTACTCATCCTCATCTTCGCGATTAACCAAAAGTGGAAGAATAGGGAAGTATAATTATACCAAATCGATCAAAGAGTCCGCTCATGGGTATACTACGTGGAAGTCAGGTTGACAATTTGGTATCTCCAGAAAGTGTAACACCTACAAACACTTACGCTTTTAAATATCAACATTCCTCAAGCAATTACATATTAATATTATTATTTTAAACACACAAACACACACACACACACACACAATTTTTTTCATATTTAGAATACCTAATTTGATTTTTTTTTCAAGTTTTGTAAGGGATGCATCCAAATTTCAACCTCAGTTCCACGTCATGCAACTGTGTCAGCTGCCCGAGGTCGACACCGAAGTTTGAGTCTGGTCTTGGCGTGGGTGTTTATCATCTCTCTTCATCAATTTCATCTAGTCACTTGTCCTCATCGTCTCCATTAGCCAAAAGTGGCAGAAATGCGACGCAGCAGTGTTGCAGACTAACGACGTTCTTACTAGGGATGACCAAATCCGTATAGTAAGAACGGAGAATCCGGAATTCGGAGGGCATTTGTGATCAGTAGGGCTCGGAGAAGTTGAGGAAAAATCCTTTTTTTCCCCTAGTGTCAGAAGACGAGGCCCAACATAATATATGTTCAATTTGGGTCATTGTAGGCCAGAAAAAGGTGGGTTTTATTTGTCCTTTTTTGCATTTTTCGGCGTTTTTTGGCTTATTGGTCCTTTTTTAGCCTTTTTTAGGTCTTAAGGACTTTTTTTTTGCAACTTCACCTTCTTTCGACTACGTTTTTACTGCCCATTCTCAATACATCATCATTTCATCACCTCTTAAACATCCTTTCTGTAGTAAATATATATATATATATATATATATATATATATATATTTGGACAACTGAAGCAGGTACGGTCCTTTAACTGTAACTTCTCTGGAAGGTCGCGCTGTAAGTGGCAACTTTCTCTTGTTTTGAAGCTTTCAGTTTTTTCGCACTGTGTGTTCCATACCACCAGAATTTTGTCTTTTCTTTATTCATTAAATATGTAATTAAAACTGAAGTTGTTAATGAATTTGGATCACATTTATACGTCCTTTTTCCCGTTTTAAGGTCCTCTTTTTATATTTTTAGGTCTTTTTATAGATTTTTTTTTTGGCTATTTTAAGGTCTTCAACTTCCGTGCCCTAGTGCTCAGTGTTGTTGCAGTAGTGTTGTACGTACAAGAGTTCTTTATTTCGGCCATAATGCTCGATGGCTCCTTATCTGTCCTAGCAGTTGCACAAGAGCGATATTTTCATAGGTTGGACAAGTTCGCGCTTCAGTTTGATGCTCAAGCACTTTCAGACGCCGAAAGAATATAATCATTTGCATATGCTTCCTGAGATTACATGCTTCGGAGCTCAAACAATGAAATCGTATACAACACAAAATGTCATATATATTTCTTTCTGCTTTCGACCAAACTTTTCTTGCTCTTATGCACGGGGTGGCGCGGGGAAGAAGGTGGGAAAGGGTTTTTCAGCACCCCTCAATTTTCGTCCGCATCTGCCATGTTACGTTGTGTATGACTTACTAAAACTTTGTCGTGACATTGGAGTAACACCGCTGTCATTGTAGACAACAGACATTGATCTTAATCTGAAAGTGAACCCGCATTTGCTTTCCTCTATTGGAAAAGGGGGGGGGTCAATATAATTATTAGTGGCTGTTGTCTTTCTTTCACCATTACTATTTTTTTTGTTAAAAATTTATTTTTATTTTTTAAGACACTGTATATGGTCATTGGCCTGCATAAACAAGCTTTGTTCGTTTAAAATTACGGTGTAATGGGTAAAGAATGCATGTTTTATTTATTTTCAACGTCACACCCAGAAAATTTCACCCCTCAGCTCACCTACATGGTTAATACTGGCGCTGCCGCTACTCTCGTATCATATGTACAAAAAATATTCAGATTACATCTGATTGTCGCGAAACTGATCTCATGTACCAACTTTTTGTTAACCTGTACCAATTATTTTACGGTCAAAAATGAAAACCTATAGTAGTGCAATCATTTCATAAAATAAGGGAAATATACGCAGTCGGCTTCTTTCATGCGCGGCGCTAGAACATTTTGACTGGCTGGGCAATAGCCAGGTACTGTTAAATTAAGGTTGACGGATATAAAGTTTGAGTTTCACACACAGATATTCCTTCGCCCTCTCCCGAATTCTTTCACCTTTTCTCATTGCTATTGTACGTCTTATTTTTCCCTTCCACAATTTTTCTCTGCTTGTAATACTCCCGTCTCCCCTCTCTCGGTTTTAAAAGACACATCTGCGTGCACGGGTAATCCGTTCACCAAATCTTCGGATTAAAATTCTCTCTATCCCCTCCAGAAATAAATAGCGAAAGTAACCGATATCATCACCTGTTGTAAAGCCTCTTGGCTAACATTCCTATCTTTCGATCACACTTTACACTGTGGGTCCAGTCCCGATTAGCCTCACTGTGCATAAAGTGGACTTGAACCACCAACTCAATCAATATATCTTTCCTGCGTGAATCTTCCCTGATGCCCTTAATTGCTCAGTATGCACTTCGCTTTGTACAGTCATGGACACTTCTGGGTTGTAACGATTCCATTGAAAGTTAATGGAATTGTTATAACCCAGGAGTGTCCGTGACTGTACAAGCGATATTTTATATTATCCCTTTAAGTTAAGAAGAAATTTATCATAGCCCATACTTTATTAGTTGAACGACATATTACACTAATTGATTTGATTTATTTGTTGTATTTAACTTCGTTTTTCTTCCACTTTTGGCTAATCGCGAAGATGAGAATGAATTGTGATAACATGAAGCAGAAGAAGGGACAATCACAAACACATATGAGCAGATCACAAAACCACAGAAAATCTCCATGTAGGTTTGTACTGGCTGTGAGTCCAGACGCCATTGTCTCGTTAGTCTGCTAAACGCAGTCCAGGGTGTACTACGTGGAAGACAGTCTGACATTGAGTTGGTAGATTAGAGTATATTGTTAAATTCATGAGGCAATTATTGAAAATTCTCTCCGAAATCCGGATTCCCTCCGATATCCGGAGAGTATATTTTCCGAATCCGGATTTAAAATTTTCCCGAATCCGGATTCCGGATTTTTTTGGAAATCCCTAGTTCTTACGCCTGAACTCGCTAATCCTCTGTGGAGCTTGTGTGTTTGTCCTGTAGGGTCAAGTGCCCATATTTCGGATAGGTTCCTAATTTCGGATACCAAGAAATTTCCATGTTAGAACAGTAGCGCCGAAGTGCAGATAGTGCCAACTAACACGCTACTTCGTCCCAAAGTTTCACCCTTGTGCGTGACCTTCAGCAATGTTTCTTTAGTGTGTGGCTGATATTTCTGACTTTTCCGGAGTTTTGATGTAATATTTCACCATCCAAACTTAAGGCCTACAACTGGAAGGTTAATATTTACTCACTTCTGTCTAAATTTTATATAATCTTGAGAGATTCAGCAAACATTATTACGTAGTTTCAGTCACATTATTTCAGAGGGGGAACGCACAGAATCGCCATATTGAATATGCGACTGGGTTTCCTAATTTCGGATGCTGCACGGGTACCTAATTTCGACTATCCGAAATTGTGCACCCTTTTCAAACACTCATTAGTAACCCTATCCGAAATTAGGAAACACCCTATCCGACATTAGGCAACCTTTTTGTCAGACTAAAAATATGCATACAATTCTGTGTTTCATAAAATATACCAAGTATTTCTTATAAATGTTAATATAACTTTCAGAAACATTAATAAATATATGTTCAATGTTTATCAACACATTTATGGCTTATTTTGTTTACATTTAGGTACTGAAAATCTAATTTGAAATTAAGTATCCGAAATATGGGCACTTGACCCTACATGTGTGTTTGTTAGTGTTCCTTCATGAATTTCAACTTATCACCCTTCATTTTTAAGATTAGCCAAAAGTTGAAACTATAGCGAAATCAAAATTTTAAAAAAATCATTGTCAATCTATAATAGCAGATCATTTTAGGTATACAAGAAGTTCACGAAATACTTCCTTTTTTGCATTATGAACGTCTTACCCTCAAATAGAACAGCCAACTTTTTCGGTTCCAGACTTCTTTAGCGGGAAGAAATTTCGTCTTGCCATTGTCAACATACAAGTAAAGGCCATTAAACAATTGCTGATCTTTCTTAATCAGTGTTCCGAAAATTGGTTTTTAAAAGTAGTTATTTTCTGCTCGAAATTCTCTTGTAAAGAAGTTGCACACAAACAATGATCATTAATTGGAATAAAATAAATATGTATATGTAAACATTCGTATGTTTTGCTTATGTTTCTGGTACAAAATATAAGTATTCATACATTGATATTATTACAACAAAGAAATGATGAAACGAAGACTGTAGCCCCTTCGTTCTTGTTCTGATTCGGAAATTGCATCTTAAGATTTTAGTTTTAATTGGGCTGCATAATAACCTTCCGAAAATACAGGTGAATGTAGCTAAGAACCAGCGTAACTGGTATACCAAAGGTACATGTTACACTAAGTTAACAAGTATATTAATTAATTTTATCAAATATGAAATTCACTGGATAAGTTTGGAAAGTTTATATAACAAACTTCCACAATAAGATTAATGCCTTTTTTACGCAACATTAACATTCATTTAACAATGATAACACTGGGGAACAGTGAAATTGCGGCACAGTGTTTGAGAGCTAATTTAGGGCGATTTCATGCTGCTGAATAATGATATAATAATATATTTCCTTGATTGGCTCTAATTTATGAAATAAATGCAACTAAACCAAAATGGCGGGAAACATAAGACCTACATATAAATGAACTTCCAACAACAATTTAATATTTCTTTTTATTATAAAAATAATATAATATAGGCCTATGATCGTAATAATTAAGAAAATATGTACACAATGAAGTAACGAACTATGTGATCGTTTTCCTGCTGTATTGCACTAACTGTTAGCACTTTCATCTGATATCTCAACGTCATCGTCCATATTTTGCGAAAAGGTACATACTGGTAAAGGTAAATTTTCACTGCAGTATTGGCGGATTTGCTGACTCTACATTAGGGTACTCCCAATTACGGTTTTTGAATCTATCTATTCATGCCTTTAACATTCACAGCACAAAAATAGCAATCATTAACATGATTTTTTGGTTCACTCCATGTCATGGGCATTCAAAATTTGAGTCCCTTTCGTCCGCCTTGGCCCCAATAACGAAATGATTCCAAACAAGTTTTGCAAACTATGTGTGGAACCCATTTTTTATTCTGTTGTCCCAGATTTTTGGCAAAATAAGCCTGATACAAATCTCTCACTACATCCGTGTTGGGTTATTGAAACACTTACTACGTGAGGAACTCATATTTTCAATGTCTTCACATTAAACGCATTTCGCTTAGTTATACTACAAAATTCAACATTAAGAGATATATTGCCTAGCAACGCTTCATAAGTTGCCTAGCAACAATTTACAAATAAATAAATAAGTTTCTTAATGGGAATTTCAGCCCATTATCAAATTTTGATATTACCGAGAAAAGCGTGGAGTAATTTTACCTCCTACATTTTCCATGGTGTGTTTATTTTTATAACTGGAGTCAATTCAACTGAACCAATCATACAATTGGCAATCACAGTTGTTTTGTGTGCTGAAACTGTTATTAAACTTTATGCCACAAAATAAAATCTTTTTTTTTTGTTCCCCAGTGTAATCAAATTGTTTCTAAATAACAATCAAGTTTCTCTGCTGATTATTTTAGTGCCTATAATTATGAATCCGAATTGTACTTTATTGCATGAGGCACTATGTATGATTATTTCTGTGTTGATCCCCCCCCCCATTTGTCTGAATTGACGATCACTCGGGTAAGAGCACAACAAGTAAAATCAATGTAATAATACTAATTCTACCAAAAACTAAACAAAATAGTGTTAAGCAAATTAAATAAATTAAATCTTCACCCCTACGTGCGACTAATTCCAATCCCTTGTTGAACCCTTCCGTCACGTCGGGTGTTCGGTTCGGTTCGACTAAGGAGTAAAACGTGTGCCAGCTGGAAGTGGAGTGAAGTGATTCAGAATACCTACACTGATATCTAGGGAGCGGAAGTTGATGAAATGTCATCTTTTTTCTGACATCTCGGACACGATGCCCATTAAATATATACAATATTACACTTCGTCTAGAACCCAAAAAAGGTAATTTTAAACTGCAATTTTTTTGGTAACAGTTTCATAGATCGGAGACACATTAAAATCGGATATTTTGTGTTTCGCATGGTTCGTACTTACAAATTGTGTATTGCGGAACATAGTTCAAGGTGCCATTATGCTTTTTACACGAAAACAAACGCAATTTTTCACATTCTGAGTGCTTCTTTTATCCTTTCTTGGCTTCCAGAACACACAATATGGCGGGCACATCTTGACCCGCATTGTGGGTATGCAGTGTTTCACGGATAGCCCCACGAACCATTATGCACGGTAGATGACCGATAGCCCCACGAACCATTCACGGATAGCCCCACGAACCATTTCCGATAAGGTTATACTAAAGTGCAAGCTATCTTGACAGTGACGTCAGCTGGGACCGCACTACAGGTTGATGCGAAACCATTGTATCACTCCACGCAAAGCATGAAAGATTCTCTCCGTCACAGTTGTGTCTCAGAGTCCGCAGAGAAAACACACAGGAGGAACGGAACGTCTTTGTGTACAGCTGATCGAGGGTTGGGTCGGGTGGGAGATGGGGGGTAGTAAACTGCTCGACTTCTGACACCTTTCAATGTTGCCAAACTTACATGGACGAAAGGTCTCTGAGTTCGAGTGCGTCTGTTGTGTATGTTGTTTGTACCGAAATGAAGGGCAAAACCGTACATAGTGAGAGCCGAGAGGTGATTTCCAATGTTGTTAATTTTTTTGACAACGAAGCAAGAGAAGGATGTTTCACGTTTCCGGTCAATCAAGCTACAAAGCGTGCGCGGCTGCAGTTCAAATGTCGGACACTTTCATTAAGAAAATTAGAAAGGAAGGAAATTCCGGGGGGAAATTTACGACACCAGGTAATCACAGGTCTGCCGAAAAGAGTAGAATTGTTGTAGACGACTTTGACAAGTGTTTGATTAGAAGAACTATTGGTAATTTTTATACGGTTGAACATGAAGTGCTTTCGAAATTAAAGAAAGAAATTAATTTTCGGGGTAGTCGTGAAACTCTTCGCAACATTATTTGCAATGACTTAGGATTATATAGTATTATATATTATATAGTATTATATAGTATATATTACTTATATTAGCTAATCAAACCCAACAAAAAGCCCCGCAATATCGGGTCGACACTCTTGCAGCAGAAAACGGCCACACCGTATTTCGTCTTCCACCTTATCATTGGCAGAGTACTGCAAGTTGCAAGAGAAGAATTTCACAACTTTCCCAAATAAGACTGGAATCACAACCATGACAATAGATTTTATTGTCATTAATTATTTAAATCTGGAATCGTCACGAACACTATCCATACTTCTTCAACCACTGACCGCGCCACCCTGAACGTCGCGTTTTGCGGCAGGTCCACCAGAATTTCATCTGTCAGAGAACAGCTGTGAGGCATCGTGGCAACAGCGTGCCATTTGAGAGCAAAGAAAAAGAAAAAATTCCCCCATATTCTCGTCTGCTGCCGTTCACCGCGACAGAAACAGGTGGGGGTGGATTTTAGTTCGCATATTTTCCGAGTGTTTTCTCTTCTTTGCTGAGCAGTATATATAATTTTAACTTTGACTTGTAACAAAATAATCGTGCCGAATACTCTACATTTCAGCAAGTTTTTAAGTATCTAATATTTTTAACACATTTATATGCTCTGTATACGCTGTAACGTGTTTTCATTAAGGAACTATATTTTTGTGCTCAAGCCTCGCGAACTTGCCGTTCAAAGGCGCGTTGCCATCTCGTATTCATTATCCGATTCCGTTCATTTTCTTGTATTTATACATCGTGCTCGTTTTAATTGCTCTTTATTTTACATGATTCCATTCTAAAAGAAACCTCGCATTGCGACATGTTGGACTTCCTTCCCTTGTATTTCAAACTATTGAAATTCTTTCCCTTGTTTGTCTTTTTTCTTAGTGCAGACAGTGAAAGTATCAACGATGGAAGTTTGCAATGCTGTTACTACGTCACTGTCAAGATAGGTTGCACCAGAGTTTAGGTTAGGTTTGGTTACGTTAGGCAAGCATTGTAAAAAAAAGGGGGGCTTGAAACACTGACAGGAGCTTACGTCATCAAACGTACGCAGCATCCGGTTGTCGTAGGGCAAGCAAATGAAAGCAATGGCAATTGTGCGTCGGTGAGATATTTCTCTTGAAAAATACATGATTTCCCGGTCAAATATATTCCACGATGAAAGAACATACCTCGACGAACGTTGTAAACCTTGGAGAAACTCATTTCCGTAAGTAGTTTCTTCTGTAAAAATGAAGAAATGTGTCTCCGATGTATGAAACTGTTACCATTTTTCTTGCATTTTTTTTTGGCAATTTTCAGGATTATGTCATTTTCCCCGATTTTCTGCATTTTTCCGCCATTTTTCGCAATATTCGGTGTATTGTATCGTCATATTTTGTCACTTCTTTCATTTTGGTAATATTTGGTATATAGTACCTGGTATATCTCGCAGGATTGCAATTTACGAGCAAAAGAAAACTGAACTGGTGACAGTCTTTGATCTGTCGGGAAAAACCACCAGGTGTCCGTCTGGGACAAACTAGGAAATTAATGCATTTTACACCAATTCATTCAATGTATAAGACCTTTTTCATTAAATTGTTTTAAAATTATTCGTTTGTTTCCATTGGAAATCCTCGTTGCATATTTTAATTGAATGTGCTTGTGGTATCATTTGGTTTTTTTTTTCTTTGAAAGCAAGATTGCATTTTGTTTAATTTCCTGTTCATTTAAATTTTTAACCTGAAACTAACAAATTTCATGGTAATTTTTTGCATTTTTACGTCATTTTTTCCCATTTTTAGGATATTCTAAAGGTCATATACCTATATTTTTTAGGTCATCAACTTCCGCTCCCTACTGACATCGGTAGACTGAGTGACGTAATACCTGCACTGTGCCATCTATCGGCCTTTACATTAACCAAACCTTTCTTACTTTCAGCGAGAGAAGCCTAAATTCTACACAGGGCTATAAGACTCAGATATGCTTGAATGATTACCAGCCTTGGTACTTTCCACATGGGGTCATCAATTTCACTCACACCTGATTGTTACCCTTCCATTCCAAGCTCAACAAGATCGACACCCTCGACAATGACTTTCTTCAGCTTGACCACAATGTCTCAGATGAATGCAGCAACCCACTCCAAACACTGTAATGTTCGCGCTGAATTAGAAATGACGAATTGCAATATAGCTTAGATGGTCTAAATTTAGCCTTTCACCTTAGCACCTACAGAACACATAGTTGGAAACTGAGTTGTCTAACTTCTCTCTTCCCCCACGTTAGAGCTTTTTCAACTAAATTTATGTCGAGAAGTAACTGTTGATGACATTACTTCTAATCCAAGAATGTAACTCACAAGGGAGGTTATCTAAGTGTAAGGGGAGGTTTTGCCCCTAAAACAGTTTTTTAGACGAAACAAAAAAAACACGTATTTCTTCCTTTGGGCCCCTCTATACACCTTCCAAGTTTCATGGAAATCGGAGGGGGACACAGGGGTCAGGTCCCCACTTCAATTTGTCCTCATCTTGACATTAGAGGGGAGGTTTTGCCCCCTAAAACCGTTTTTTAGCCGAAACAAAAAAACACGTATTTCTTCCTTTGGACCCCTCTATACACCTGCCAAGTTTCATGGAAATCGGAGGGGGACACTTAGATAACCTCCCTTGTCAGTTACAGCTCCTTATATTTAAGAAAGTAACTTTTACCTGTAACTAGCGAAATCAAATATAAACTTACTTCCAAACTCGACTTTTTGTGGTAACGCCGTCGTCTTGTAATCAAAGGCGGTCCTGGGTTCGATAACCTGTGGAGGCACATTGCACAGTGGTTCGGATCCAACTTAAAACTGTAGGTCCAGTCCCAATTAGCCTATATGTGCATAAAAGTGGACATAAAAGGAAACTCAAACCAAACAAACGTGCAAAGCATTTCCAAATCAGTGAATTCTCAGTCTCTGACCATTCTCCCACGTCAACCGCAAAGGAAACATGAGAGGTCTTTATGAAAGAATGGACGTTCCTTTTTTTGACGCCTTGTCCACTCCAAGTCGCCCTTAGTGACGTCATTTACATGCACGTGCACAACGTTCATGGATGAGCCACTTCAAAATGATCCATGGAATTTGATACTTGTAGCCGTGAACGCTGTGAGAAAATAAACCATCATTGGACGCTGAAAAGATACTTTCAAACACACGTAACCATGTATACGTGTCGAAATTAGGTCATAATTTCTGGATTGGGCATGGCGGGAGGCACAATTCGATGTAAATTCCATAATACATACACAATAAGGGTATGTTACAACTTAGTTCGTGACTCGGAGAGCTTTGGTTAAGCTATGGACCGTTTTGTGGTCATGGTTTTCTCTGTAACCAGTGAAACGATATACTTGTAATTGTACGCACATATTAACAAAGGGGTTTTCTAGGGAATCATTGTCCGAAATATTCACCTACGCTCAGGGATACGAAATTACGAACTGCTAAGTCCGCACTGTTGTCACATGGGCGGCAGGTCCACTTGATCATCACAGGATTCGTTCAGAAGTTTACGGCAATGTATGTTTTCGTCTTGTAGTCCCCTGCTCACTTATAATTTGCTATTCCTCTTGAGTAACGTACTTTCTTCGTCTTCTTCTTCGTGACCCTGTACTTTCGTGAGTTTTACATTCGAATATCATTTTGATGTGACAATAATCGTAGATGTAAAATATCCGTCCTGACAGTTTTAGCCCATAGTCATTTCATTTTCATATTTCATTGTATTGGTAACATACACGTGAGTGTCCATTCATCAATTTCATCACTCATCCCCATCTTCGCAAATTAGCCAAAAGTGGCACAAAACGCGAAGTAAAATAAATAAAATCAATCAACACACAGACGAATCAATTCCTGGTTAGAAAACATGCTTCAAACAAGAGTGACATCTACATAGGAAGATTCAGTACCGATATAGATATTGGTACTCAATACGAAAATATCTACATTGTGGCTGTTTAATAAAATGTTTAGAAGTAGATTTCGAGTTTGCCATGTTTGTTGTTGACCATGGAAACGGACGTTGCTAGGGAACTTAAGGAAAGGTGATATTCACCCCGAAAACTACGATAAGTGAGTTATACTTGAATTTGTGGGGAATGACGGAAAACAACAATTTTTCAATTAAGTTTAAAAATGTGAAAATGACAAAAGAAGTAAATATTATTTTACCAGTTCGGTGTCGCTATTGAATTCGTTTATATAAGAAAGTAACTATTTTGAAACAGTTATTACTTATCCAGTTTATTATTAAGAAAATAGACAAAAATATATTGAATATTTGTACAATATTAGAACCCGTATACACTGGTACATACATAACGTTACGTTCTAAACTTTTCAAATAAGCGAACGTTCACTTGTTTCTCTTCCTCCGATAATACATGCCGATATTATCAAAGACATTAAGAGCATTTAGAGGAACCCAAAACGTGTTGGCCACGTCGGCGAGCGCACAAGACGTGGCCAAAGACGAAAGTGCGCGAGACACATATAAATGCTTTCCATTATTGACTAACATTACTTTTCAGACTCTTCAGGGGTGCTGGAAAATCTGCTCTAATAGCCAGACCGAGACAGGCGCAGTGAAAACTGGCGAGGATGTTTACTTACAACGCCACCTGCTTGAACTGGTAATTTGCATCGAGTCTGGATGCAAACAGGTTTCTCCCGCTACCGTTTGAGAGTTGGATCTGTAACGGAAGTATCTCGTTAAGATTTGTCCAGCATTTAAGCAGCTCGAAGCAAAATATCGTGAACTCACATTAATTACACATTATTCACAGTGTTGTGTCGACAGCAGCGCTACTAAAGAGCTAAACCAGATGCTAATTGGCTCTCACCTCGGAGCCAATGGGATCTGGACTTAAACACCTGACTTTGAGCCCCCTGGCGGTTAGTGCCTCAATTAACGCCTTCTTTCCATCTTTTGATGCCTTTTCGGAAGCCATGGGACATTCTGTGAGAGAGGCGTTGAGTCGAAACAAAGGAACTATGGAAGGAAGATTGTTGAGGAAAATTCATTTCAAAAGAACACTGGAACTGGGCTTAGAAACCCACTTAAGGGTGGTTGTGTTGTTGAAAAGTGTTTACTTTTGCATTCCATGCGCCGCTTACCTACTCGCCGAGTTTAATAACGGCGATGAGGAGGAATGGTTAATTAGATGTAATAAATGTAAAACAAAAACAAAAAATAATAATAAACTTAATAAAGCCTGTTCTGAGAAAGAACAAACTTCAAAATTATTTTCCGTCGAAAGCCGCTGGACCAATCAGATTGGTCCAGTAGCCGTGGTGAAGGGGGAATTCTCGTGATATTCTGCGTTGCCTGCAGAATATGTTTCGTTGCTCCCTTCTTGACACGTGACAGGAAAAGTGGAACGAGGTATCGGGGGAATAAGCTTCGCGCTGTCAAGCCCACCATTCGTATCCGTCCCTCCCGTCGAGAAGAGGTAATTATAATTCGTCTTCGAATAGGGCACAGCCGTCTCACCCATGGTCATTTGCTGCAAGGGCTGAACCCTTCAATCAGTCGTGTATGTAATGTTATCTCGGCATATTCTTATTGAATGCGCTATTTTTCTTTCCTCAGACAAACCTTTAATATTCTCTACTGTTTATCATCCATGTTGGGAGTTGTAACCAGTGGCGTAGCCAAGGAGGGTTAGTGGGAGTCGGGGCCCAGAATTCCTAAAAAAGTTATGTCAAAGGCAGGAAAAGATGGCAAAATAAGGGCTGACTACCAAAGAAAGTATACGTACCCCCCCCCCTTTTCGGAAATCCTCGGCACGCTACTGATTGTAACAATAGTTTTTTGAGTTTTTTTCAGAAGAGCGGCGTTCTGAAGAAGGTTATAGCACATATAAACGTAGTATATAGTGGTTTTAATGAATCTTTATCTTCTTAGCGTGTTGTGTTTGTCCTTTACAACCATCAAAGGCCTCTTTGCACCCTTTTTTTCTCTTTAAGATAAGGGTTTTATATAAGAGGATAGCCTATATCCAGGCGCTAAATGGCCATGTGTGTAGAAACGCCCAGACCCGCAGCTAGAATTGATCTCCGGGGGGGGGGGGCGCACGGGTTATCAGGGGGGCTTTGTAAACCAGAGAGGGGCTTTGTAAACCAATTCCATTTTTAAAAAAAATATTAAATGAAGGTAAATTATGTGTGTGTGGGGGCGCGCTCATTCATTTATAAATATCATATACTACACAAATACTACATTTTTCTACATCTTTTAAAACATCTCTTGAAGTGTTAATTGACTGATACTGAAATTATCCCTTACACACCCCATACTATTTTAGATGATACAGATATGTATATCACACACAAAAACGCACAATATTTAATCACAGTGCCTACAATATATTCCACCCCCGGCCGAAGCAATTAAACTCCCCTTCCTTCCCAAAACTTGGGAGCTGCTGTTGACCTTTGACGCAGATGCGGAGGGAACTTGCATGATGACATCAAAGTCGCAGATTTCTGTCTAAACGGGACGTCGAGGGACAGTGAAAGTATAAAGAAGCTGCCCTATGAAAGAACTTTCTGAAGTCTAGAGAATATTCTAAATACTTGCAGCTACTTCTGCTCATAAACAAAATGACCGATTGTAATAGATGCTGTTCATATTCTGTGGATTTATCCTTAAAGTTGTGAGCTGTCTACATTTTCACTCTTCACTGCAAACATATTATGCAAAATAGATTACCTAATGTAAAGGGGGCTGAGCCCCCACTGGCTACGGGCCTGGACACGTCCAAAACTGTTAATTCGTTCATTCATTGGACTAAATGCTCTAACTGTAATTGTGTTTGTTCTTGGCATCCATATTGCATTCCGAACTGCTGTCTGCGGTGGGAAAATATTATGAAGTGGGTACCCAAGGCTAAGGTGAATGTTTTTTAACGTTCGTCAGCAATCTTATCGATGTTTGAGTTGTATGTAAGGAACATGTATTAGCCTTACTGTGCATACGGTGGACTTAAAACACCAACTCACTCACTGTACTGGCAAGAGTCAGGTCACATAGGTACTGTTGAGTGGCCACAACGGTCACCAGACCAAAACCCCTGCTTTTTTTACTTGAAGCTAACCTCCCTACCCTACCTGTCTTTTTATACGATAAACTTCAACTCTTTTTCTTTCATCTGGGCATTGATTGAATAACATTGGCAGATGTTGGGCACATGTGGTACTGCCCTCTGACACGACGTCGTACACCTCGCAATTTTGAAAAAACGCATATGAATATATCATAATTAACCCCATAAATACTCTGTAATGCATAAAAAATTTACTGTTCTTTTACAGTTTGATTGCTACCCACAGAGACCATCGATACACATCGAAAATTATTGCAAGCGACTCCATGGCTCTCTTGTACTTCGTACAAAAACTTTAATTTCCCCACTTTGAATTTTCTGGAAGAGGATAATTTTCTTGTTTATTGATTAAAAAAAATAAAAAACAGACACATAGACAAAGGACCGGTGCAAGGTTCATGTATAGGCTATCGCTTTTTGTATAAAAGTTACACGCGTTCAGAATCTCGCTTGCATGACTTTTCGAACACCCTGTATCTAATCAATACATGCATGCCCTAAAGAGAATTTAAAAATACAGAGAGAGAAAAATTGTTTACAATAACCAAAAAAAAAAAATGACTTTGGTAGCCAAATCTTTGTTTAAATAAGGCACAAACAAATATTTCTTCTTCAGAACCAAATCTGTTTCGAGTTACCATACCAAATAATTTGGTCAAAATTACCAAATGTTTTGTTTGCGGTTACCAAAAAGCTTAACTAAACGTCTTTTGTTATTTCAAATATTTGTCTTTCTTTGTGTGTCTACCGACTCCCGCGAATCAACCTGGTTCTTCATACAGCCCCTTTTGACGAAGAAGTCAACTACAGTAAAATTTCCCACCCCCTAACGGCTCTAACGGACAAATTTCCAAAGAAACAACTAGGTTCTGCAGCTTGGTTCTTCACTCCAGCACTACTGCAATCCACACTGGAATCTACATTCATATAGAATTGCACTGGCATTTAACAGGATGGCCGCGGTGGCTCAGTCGGTAACGCGTCTGACTACCATGGTAAAGGTCCCGGGTTCGATCCCCGGTCGGTTCAAATCCGGGAACTTTTCTAATGATGGAAGCGCCCACCCAGCGTCGAATAACATGGGTACCTGGGGGAAACCCTTGGGGGTAAAGGCGGTCCGGGGCGTGATGCTGATCACATCATCCCACTCACGACCGGATCAAGAAAGTGTGGGGCGTTACCTCCACACTCCCTATACGCCTTCATGGCGTGGTGCTATGCACAGGGAACACTTTACTGGCATTTAACAACATGTTGTGGTGCAATCATTACAGCACTTTTCTGATTAGAACTCGTGAGAGAGCCTCACTATTTACACTTCACAGGGGAATCTGTGTCGGTGTTTTTCAGCGTTAAAACGTGGGAACATTGCACTTATCTGTGTGTACTACTCTATCAATAATGAGCTTCCGACTCACCTCTGATTACATTCCGAAAATTATCACGCTTTTTTGCCCGTGCGTTAATCTCCGGCTGGAAGACAAAAGTTTGTCCATTGATACGTGTGTTGTGAAGTTTCTAGAGAACATTGCCTGCCAAAAATAAGGAACCAAAATTGCCACTGGCTCCAATGAAATCGCAACAGTTTCAATAAAATTCTAGAATTGCGCATAATTAGTTTTTTTCTCTCTTGTCTAATTTTCGTGTGACTTTTTAAAACCATGAACATTGGAAATGGTACTGCTTGTCTAGCCTAGCGTATATTTAGTTTTCCTATTTCAGGAAGAGAATATTATTGATTTATTTAATTTGGATCATTGAGTTGGTGTTTTAAGTCGACTTTGTGCACAAATAGACTAATTGGGACCGGACCTACAATTTAAAGTGGGGTCCGAAACACTGTGATTCTCCACCCGATATCGAACCCGGGACCCCTTTATTACATTTTTGTAACAATGTTAGAATTATGTAACATTTTTGTATGTACACTATCTGATGAAAAGTGTCCAGACATATACCCCAATTCGTAGTCACACTTTCCCCGTGAGACACTTTCCAGAACTGGACATTAATATGGGGTGGGTCACCCATCTCCTTGATCACAGACCATACTATCCCTGGAAGACTTAATACCAGCCATCTGCACGTTCTGGAGGAGTGCCAGGTCATTTATCTTGAAGAGCCGTAGCCAAAACATGTACTGACTACTGGTGTGGGACGTTGCGGTCTAGAGAGAGGTCGACGTTCTAAGTCGACCAACAATTTCCGTAGAGACCTGGTCTGGACACTGGGAAGGCCAATCCATTTCAGGAATCCGGTTGTCTCTCAGTCTCCTTTTTATGATAAGCAGCGTTGTCATGCTGGTATACACATTGGAGTAGTGTAATTGATGCTACAACCAGGACGAGAAATGATGAACCCCCCTCAGGCAGATTTGGCTACACTTAAAACTTGCTCAACATGCCCATATGAGCTTTTTGCTCAAGTGTGGTACTCCGTCTAATCCAAGATTTTTGTAAAAATGCCCTCGGGAAGTTCCTGTGAAATGATGAGCCCCCTCAGATTGATTTGTCCACACTTACAAAAGGCACTTCTGTCAGATTGTTGTCCATAAGCTTGTTAAAAATATGCCCCTCTTGATATTTTTTTTGCCCACACCTAAAACTAAGCCACACACACCCACACCCACACACACACCCACACATATTTACTTCCGGTTTAAGTTCAATTGGATACCAGGTTCAATTTGTTTATCTAATATTAAAACAATGCATTGTGCAGAAATCTTCTAGAATTGCTCTGTGACTCTCTCATTTCTTACATCATAAACATATGATTTTTCACCTATGAGAATAACACTACATATAGTGTCATCAGGGAGTGTATTGTGGAATTCACAGATAATTTTAATGTTTGTCCTGTTATTAACCACAACTTGTTTCCTTTTTGAAGTGTTGATGACAAACATGGGTCTCTGTGCTTTGAATTCATCTGGTGTGTAATACATGTCAGTATTGCCAGTAGTGACCCTTTTGTATGCTGTAAATGCTTCATATAGTTTAAGGAAATCATCCTTGGACATGTCTAAATTATAATTTTCTCTGGGGAACACCTCATTTCTGCCATTTTTAAGATATATGTTCTTGATGTTGCAGTTATCAAATCTACTTGAATTTTTTTCCTGATTATTGTGTCTTCCAGTTTGAAACAGTACCACCACAAAATCCGGCATGTCATATTGTATACTGGAGAATGAATTTGTAGCATCAAACTCATAATAAGTACCAGCGGCAGGCTTCTGTACACATTGATATGTATAAAATTGTAAAGGAATCTGTGGATTTTTTTATTATATCTGCTTTGTATTTAAGAGCATAACTGGCTTCATATTCAACAACCGGGATTCTTAGCTCCATAGTCTGAATAATGCATTTGCCTTCATCAGGTAGGGTATTGGGCAGAGCTTCCCCTGTAGAGTTTAATGTGCTGTACCTCATCAAAGCATTATTATCATTGGCAGCTCTTCTAAATGTGATTCTTAAACCACCCTTCCACATAATATCTTTGTAATCTGAGAAGAATCCTGGCAACAGGCGCATAGGGAACAGCACTGTGTGGCTCTTAGATATAATTTTATCACCAGCCTCAAATCCACCTATTTTGTAGTAAGAAGCCTCGGTTTTGGATAATTTTAGTGTGGCCAAAGCTGTGGAGGTAATGCCGGGATAATCTACTCTGTTTATAACAACACCATGCTTTCTGATCTCAATTTCAGAGAACAGATGCGGCACAAAATTATCTACCAATCTTATATTTGAATTTGCCGGATAATCTGTACCATCGAGCTTTACAACATCAAATTTGATGTATAGATCTGCTCTGTGGGGGTGTATAAAGCCATCCCCTACATCAAGATCAACCTCAATCTCTGTGTTGGGTTGATTTAAATTTGCAAATGTCCTCCTGTTTGGGGGGAATGATTGTAGCTCATAACTCTCAATATTTTCCATTTTTTTTGTATGTATTTTTATTTAAATATTAATCTCTCTGATTGCAGTTGTTGTGGCTCCAGCAAAATCAACTAATTCTTCTTTTTCATTAGTGACCATCAACTCAATATAATCTATTCTATTATGGCACACAGGAAAATATAATGTTGGGGATGGAGTGTAGATGATGGGCTCCATAAATTCAGAGTTAGGTTTAAATGTTGCAATGATGCCAGTTTGTTTGTGAGTGCCTATGCCATTTGATTTGGTGATCATACCCTCGGTCACATTACAGTGAATATTCAGAGTCTCTATGGCTAAGAATTTAGGTATATTAATAGCAGTGTGTTTGATGGCCGGTTCAAGTTTTGTGTTGTTCTCAAAGCCTAACAGCTCTCCTATAGTACCCAGATCCACTGTTTCTGTAGCAGATACAATCTCTACTCTGTGAGTGACAGAATTTTGAGTTAATACTATACCTCTGGGTAACTGAGCATTTAGAGTGGACAGATTATATTGCCCTGGAGTGATGACAATTTTTTGATCACCAGCTGCAATTTTGTTGTTGTGGTGTGTAATATTAGGGATCAAGTACATGCCATAAAATGCTCTGAGAGCTATTGTTTTGGGATACACTATATCATCATGTAATCTAAGTTTCAATATTGAATTTTGGCTGGTGAGATGGAATACCCCCATGATGTTTTAAATACCACAAGGCTTTTTGAAAATCTTCAATTGATGGTTTATTTATTTGAGACATATATCTAAGAACAGATAAACACAAATGTCCACAATTAACATCTTTGAAGTTTTGAACACGGGCATTATTGTAATAAAGATTAGCTGATTTTAGATATTTTATTAAATTTTCAGGTGGAACACCTCCAAATGAATCAAACACAAATGCCTCATTGTTTAAATATTTAAGATAACAAATCCAGTGAGTGCCCTGATTTTTGTACTTTTCCAAATTAACAATGCCACACTCTTTGTTGAGTGGTTGTTCTGGTAAAGAATCAGACATGTACACTCCTCTAAAATTTTTGATGCCCATTGGCTTGATTAAAGCTTCAATATCTTGGTTTGTAAGCGGCTCTTGTTTTCTTTAAACTTATTCATGGCTCTCTTAACACCTTTGCCTTGTTTCTCCATGGCCAGGTTATGGCGCTTCAATTCATCTAATTCTGCCCTATTTTTCTTGGCATCTATTACTGTTTTTGCTATAGCAGCTGATCCCCCAGCCAAGCTCCCAACAGCCCCAAGTGCTGCTAAGATGGCCGGGATAGTAAATATGAAACCCCCCACATGTGATTTTTTTCTAGATTGCTGTAATTTTTTAAATTGGGGGGTACTAAGCAACAATTTCATACCATGGCCCTAGGCAAGACAAGAATTTTTTTCTTGCGCTGCTTTTTGGTTAAAAGACTATCAATAGTTTTAAGAGATTTAATACCTGCATAAGGTATTTGATACATAACACCCTTGGCCTTCATTCTAGGTTTATTATATACATATATTCACAGCCCCCACCCCAGTTTTTGTTTGGTGTTCATAGCTATGGTGGTTCCCAATGCTGCTATTATTTCACTTAAAGAAGCATTTTTGCTTACAAATCTACCAAATGCAGCCTCTTCTAATTTCTTGTCTGCAACATGTCTCTTGTCAAGATCAGAATGCGTGTTGTATGCTATGTCATGGTCTCTACAAGCAGCATCTAGGGGATTAACACCAGGGTCCCCTCTGTTTAATCTATGGTCCAATTTTGTACCGGGACCACAATACTGATAGCCTGGAATGTGTAGTTCAAATGGCAGCTTGTTTATAATGTCATTAACCAACCCCCGACCCTCAGAAATATTCCAAAATTTAGGTGGTAGAGTATTAATAATTTTTATAAGATATCCAATCCCCTTAGTGTCATTCACTATAAAATTAGACAATTTTGTGCTTATCATGTCCATAATTCCAACCTTTTCATTGTAAAAATTGTGGTTGCCAGCATTTTCCTCCCCAGCTATCACCAATAACCTATCTACAAGTTTCCTGACATCATCAACCCACACAAATTCTTTAGGCAGGGTGTTGTATTGTTTGATTCCACTGGCTGTCTTGATCTGTGACCATATGGGCTTGATTAAATTGTTGTATTTTGCTCCACTGCTAGACTTGACTCTTTTTTGTGTGGGATCATTGTTCTGGTATAGAGCATCTGATTTTATTAATATTTCTTTGTTGTGCTCATAGTCTTGATCTGTATAGCTGCCAGGCTTTTTCCTAGTCATCAGTTCCCACAATCCAAGTGTGCCGGGATATTTAACAAAACCACCTCTTTGTCCAAGATGAGATTCTGAATATACAATTATATCATCTCCCATAAATGTTACTCTGAAATTGCCAATTCTATGTATGATGCTACCATCACGCTCTGTGTCAGCATATAAGCCAAAGACCTCATCTTTGTTGTCTTTAGGTGTGCTTAAATATTTTTGAGCAAGAAGACCCAATTCAATAGGATCCTGAGTAGCTTCAATTCTTCGAGGAGCAACAGGACTAGGTGTATGAATACTGGAAAGTGGGGTGATTGGATAATCGAATATGTTCCTTGCAGCTACAGGTACAAGCTCTGTGATCAAATTTTGATTTTGCTCTGTAACAGTTTTGATATTTTTACCTAATTCACTAATAGCATCAATAATAGGCTGTTCTGTTTGTGTTGTTCATAAATTCCTCGGTTCTCTGATTTCCATCCCTTAAATCTTTTTACAAGATAATCTCTTAATTTAAGATCATCAATAATTGGCCTTTTCATGGTTATTTATATATGTTTCATTGTCTAGAAAATTGTTGATTTTATTTCTGTATTTGCCGCTATTGGGTTTTCTTGTCATATCAATTGTGACAAACCCATAATTGTCCTGGTTCCAGCACCTACTGCAAAACTTGGAAAAATCATTGTAGCTCAAGTCCCCACCTACATATTCATCATGTATGTGTTTGAGGTTGGTATGGTCTTGATGAAACACACATATAAAATTGCTGTTGTCTCGGATCAGCTGCTTCGGTATTTTTGAAAAAGTCTGTGCCAGGTAGAAGCAATCAATGTTTTTGTGTCGGCCCTGTGTAAAGAAATTTCTAACCTTGTTTTGATTATCCAGTATAATGTCATGAAACACAACAACAGAATTATCGAGACATTCATGAAGTGGCTTAACATCTGGTTCAAAAGTGGCAATATCCAGTCCATCATATAGCTTCATCAGCTGCTGATATTTTAATTGTTCCAAGCTCTTAGAGAAGACATACAAGTGCCTGTTTTTCCAGTCTAACCAGTTGGGTGCCAATAAAAAAATATCAATCATTAGTGTAGTTTTACCACAAGCCGATGGCCCAACAATAAGACATCTAATATTTTCAGGCAGCAACTTGCCATTTCTCTTAATCTGCTGTTCAGGTTCTGGCAGCCTTTTTATAACATCCCAGGTGCTCATATTATCACTTTGTCTGCATCGATCCAGCTGTGTTCTGGAAGTCCTAGCCATTTGACAAATAACTTGTTGCCTTTTCTGCGGATGATTTTTTCTATGAGATATGTGTCAGGCTGTTTAGTTTTGTTGAGTTGTTCTTCATAGAACCGGCCTTTGAGAATTTCTCCTCGGTGGTCTTTTATTATATATGTGTTAAGGGTCCCAGGTTTAACTTGAACCACTGTAAATAATTCAGTGCTCCAGTTTCTTGTAAAGCCTCTTTTGAATAAGTGCTTATATTTGCTGATTCTTACTTGATCACCCACCTTGTATTTGGCTTTTCTTGTTGTTGGCTGGTATCTAGGATAATAAACAGTCCTGATCAATTTTTGCTCATCAGATGAAGTTACTTCAGAGGGTTTCATGTTGATTGTGGAATGGACCGAGTTGTTATATTTATGTAGAAGTTCTGGAAGAATATTAAGCCATTTATAATTACCTTGAAGTGTAAATTGTTTATACATAAGATTTTTTAGGGTTTTGTTGAATCTCTCTACAATTGAGGCCTTGAGATCACTGTAACTCGAATAATGATGTATTGACTGGCTTTTAATAAATTGTTGGAACACAAAATTATAAAATTCTTTGCCATTATCTGTTTGCAAATAGCGCGGTGATCTTCCACTCTGATTGATGATTGTCCTGAAGGCTTCTGTAACACATTTTCCAGTCTTGGATTTGAGTGACACAGCCCAGGCAAATTTTGAAAATGTGTCTATTACAGTAAGTAGATACATGTAGCCCTTGTTGATTTTGTCTAAGTTTTTCAGCTGTCCACTTGCCATCTCAATCAAGTCGCTCTGCCATAAATCATCTATGCCTTTTGTGACTACTGGCAGTCTCTTATAATTATGTCTGGCTTGTCTGTGTAATTCATCAACAATAATTTGTCTAGACATAATATGTAAACAAGAATATTACAACTATGGGGTGTTCAGCAGCTGATACTACAGGATTTTCTAAATATAATTTGTCTCCTATTTGTATATGAAATTCCAGAGAGCCATCATCTTCAGCATAAGATGTTTCTAATGTATTGGGATCTGTAAAATCCTCTAACTCTACACTGGTGATTTTTTGTTTGTTGTCAGCATTTGTTATTGATAAGGTGGGGTAGTGGTGTGCCTGTGGTTGTAGCCAATATTTGATCTTGATTGGTCTCAGTGTGCCCCCAACAAAAAACTGGTAATAAAATTGTGCAGGGGACAGCATATATATTTTGCCACCTGGTGTAAATGGTGAATCATATTCTTTGTTGGGGATACTGTACAATTCAAGAATTACTGTATGTTTAGGATTCTCAATTATGCCGGTTATTTTTTTTCTGCTGTAAGCAATCTGCTTGTTACAGATTCAAGGTGCTCATTGATGGTCCTAACAACATCATTATGGCCTGGCTTGATCTTTATGTCCACAACAAGTTTCTTGTATTGTTGCACAATCTCTTGAAGCTGGGTGGCAAAAACAGACAAAGCATTTGCTTGATTGGATTCCATGGTCCCTAGCTGTTGCTTGATATTAGCTACAATTTGTTGCAAATTTTCAATAACTGCCAATTTTGAATTTTGAGCAGTAAGATCATGGACCTGTCTTCTGATATCCTCAAACAGGGCATGCAGTTCATTAATATGTTGATTAGTTGGTAGAGTGGCCACTGTCTGAGTAAGTTGTTTGATCTCTGTCTGGATATTCTTGATATCTTCTGATTTCAATATGCGATTCACTGCTCTCTTAATATTTTTAAGTTCCTGTGATGTAGGCAGATTTGTTACAGTATTTTGCAAAGATTCAAGTGCCAATTTCACATTATTTAATTCAAAAGCATCAGCCACATTTTGCATAGCATTTTGGAGCAGGGCTATATCTGCCTGAGTGGGTGTTGATTGTTGTAAAATTTCAAGTTTTGCTTGGATATCATCGATCAAGTGATGAAAATGAAATAGCTCAGATTCAGTGTTGAGGTTTTCAAGCTTTGTGATCTGTTGCTGGACACTGACAAGTGTGTCTACAATACCAGGCAGGCGGGATTCTAGAGATTCTTGTACATTTGTCAAATCACTTTGCACTGCTGCTATTGTACCCTCAAGATGGGTTATGGTACTTTGAATTTTTCCAAAATCTTCATATATTTCAAGTTGCAGCTTAATGTTGGCAACACTCCGAGTTATTGCACTCAAAGCATCAGAAGATGGCAAGTTGTTCATAAAATTTTCAAGTGTCTCAATTTTTTCTTTAACCTCGGCTATGGCATTGTTCAGAGGGTCCAGATTAGGTATCTGGAGTGATTGAATCTGTTCCTTTAGAGTGGAAATCACTAGATCAAAATCTTCTTGTGATTTTATGCTTTTGACAATTGTTTGGAGCTGTGTCTGGACATTATTTATCTGCTCTTCCAATTGCTGTTTCAATTGCTCAGAGTTGGTGGCCTGGGTCTTAAATTTGGCTTGAAGAGCTGCTACAGCCTCTTCTAAACTTTGAAAATTATCTAATGTGGCCAAGTCAGTATATTTTTGAAGCAGCAATTTGAGTTCAGAGTCAATTTTAAGAAGAGGGTCCATGCATTGTGATTGCAAATTTGTAATTTCTAGTTGAAGACTGGCATTCAGTGTGGTTTGTAAAGCTTGCAAATCACTTCTTAATTTCTTGACTCTGACATCAAGCATCAGAATCTCATCACTGTGATCTTCATGCCTTGTATGGCCAAATATATCATTAGGCATTTTTGTTTTAGTGGTTATTTATTATTGAATATCTAATTCTTAATTCTATAAAAAAAGGTATAAGCTTGTCATAGGATCCAGGGACCTCAATATATAAGCAGTCACCAGCAGAAACAGTATATACAGTGCCAGAAACCATGTTTGAGTGCTTAATTCTATAAATATTTCTCCCTACTGAAATCTTGACATTACCCTCAGGGGATGTAATAAATTGCAATTGACCACCTACAGGTAATTGGTAATGATTTAAATTATTGTTAAATATGTACAATGTTTTACCTGTTTTATCATCAACATCTGTAAGTATGCTGTTCAGATGAATAATTAACAAAGCACTTAGTTTAGATATTATATCAGAAGAGGGTTGTGGTGTTGGCAGGTCCATAATAGCCTGTTTTTTGAACCCAAATAAGTTCATAGGCATGTTTATTTATTTCAAATCATGCTCTGTAATTGGGCATTGTTTGCCATTTTTCAAATCACAATGACCCCATGGTAAAGTATGTAAGCCACATGACAAAATGCATCTCTTATCATCATGTGGGTCCAGAGCCACTTTTCTTACAATATTTGTAGTCAACAAGTGATCCACACTCTGAATTCTATTTTCTGATGTTCTGATTGCGCTACATAATTTGAGGCAATTTTTGTAATCTTAAAATTCAAGCTCTTTGTCTACAGTCACTCTGCCAATGCCCTTGGCTTTTTTGGCAACAGCGCCACTACATGTTTCAAAACTGTACATCTTGGCCCTTAACCCAGCAAATGCCACAATAACATCACCAAGTGTCTCATCTTTTAACTTGCCAGGCACCTTTTTGTTGTGGTGTTTAATTTTTGAATGTTCAGTGGTATCAAAATATTTAAACAATTCAGGCTGTGCTATATCTTGATAAACATCTTCTGTTTGAATATCAAGAACAAAACTATCTGTGTCCATGTACATCAGTTTTACACGATCCTTATAGAAAGGCTTCAACACATTATAATACAATTTTAACATGTGTAATTTGGCCAATTCCAATATCACAGCCCCTACATAAATAGGCTTATCAAACTTAATCTTTGTTTTTTTCATGTTGAAAAGTGCCATATTCTCATCATAAATTCTTCTGTAATTGAAGTTGGGCTTTGCAATCAATTTTTTGCTCCGGCTGGGGTCAGTAATTATTTTAACATCAATATGTTTTCTGACATTTTCAATTGTTTTGCCATACACTGAATTGACCATCAATTTAAACAAAGTTTTATCAAATTGGCTCATTGCAGATGTTCGAAGCTCTGTGTTTGTATCAATATATGGTTTCAACCATCTTGAGTGCCTGAACCTCAAAACTTTTCTAACTTTGGTCACTTGAACACCATGATGCATCAGGAACTGAAGGTTTTTGTAATATAAGACATAATCCTGTTTTGGCTCCAGAGTCATCATCAATTTCTTCTGTTTAGAGCCAGGTGAACACTTAACCTCGGGAATTGGGGGCAGATCAGAAAATGTGTTGTGTAAATCATCAGGAATTGTCAGATCAACTTCTAAGAACAGCCCATAGTCATTGTCATCAAAATCATGAAGATCTTCAATGTTGAAATCTTCAACCCACTCAAGCCCTGCATATGGCAATTTATCCATCATAGCATAACCATACAGGCTGTTTGCATCCACATACAGTATATAATTTGATGGCAGTGCTGGATCATGATCAGGAATATATTTGTTATTTGCTCTGGCATATCTCCGAGAACATTGCACCATGCCTCCTCTTATACATTGTTCCATAAACAGATACATATCTTGATCCTGGATCAGATCCAACTGCATTTTAGTGTTTAAAAACATTCCAGACCATGTCAGGCCCGGAGCACTGTAAAAATACATTGGATCCAGCTTATAATTTTGCATGGAAGATTTTCTAAATGCCTGAAGTATATCAGCTAAGAGAGTGACATCAAGTTTTAAATATGCCTTGTGATAATCACCAAATGACTTGCATTTTAAATTGTTCCACATCAACTGGGCATGGTGATAATCATCATCAGTGATTCCAGATGCTCTGATTTTGCTGTAAAACTCTTGTTGTGGTGGCACAGAACACTCATCAAATTTAGAAAAATCTGTAACATAATCATATGGATATACACCCTTCCGCATAATTAATTTCAGGTCCTGATTTGGAAACAAAGCACATGTGATTTTGAATTGATCATCAGATAATTGAGTGGCCAGTGTAGCCAGGCTAGCAGACAGAATTCTGTATGAATCAAGAAATCTTAAGTGAATAGGAACACCATTAACTTTAATTATTTTGCTAATGGCAATGCATTTCTCATTATTTTCAGCTAAAATATTTAAATTCTGCTTGTCAAACCCCTCGTACCTGATCAAATGATGAAAATCATAATTGGATGCACCATGGCAAAATATAGGGACAAATTTTGGTCTCTGGATCTTAATATTACAGCTATTACACAGGGCCATTAAGAATTTACCATCTGTATGAGAATGGTGATGAATCTTGATATTTGCATCTGAAAATTCAGAATCACATACCGGGCATTTTTCTGCATTGTTGAAATCTTCAATCTGTTTCTCTGTTAAAGGCAACATAGGTTTTGATTTTAATAAGACATTAGATGCTATGTTATGGCACTCATTTTCTATTCTATCTGCAAATTCTTTGATGGCATCTGCTCCCATGTATAAGTGTGGTTCACTAGCAACACCATTCTGTATAATTATATAACAAAAACTAGAAGGTTCATGTAACTGGTATGGTGTACTTGAAGATTCATCAGGATCTGGGCTACAGAATGCAAGAGGTTTGAGATTTGATTCAAAATCACAGACTATATATGCTGGGTGTTCCAACAAGGCTTCAAATTTTTTGAATTTGGCATTTTCATTTGGGTTAGGCATAAGCATATGAACAGGTTTATGGTTGCCACAGTATTTCAGATGCTCAATTAACTTGTTTTTAGCAATTTCTGCATTCTTTTCACAAACACCATTCACCATTTTTCTACCATCAAATACAATTAAACATCTTCTGCACAACTTGAATATTGTATTGGATTTGTCTAGTTGTGTTCTGACTAAAGCTTCAAGATTATGTATCAGAGTATAATGGTGTGTATTATCCCCTTCAATTAAGAGCTGATCAATCGGAATAGCAGAATCATCATCAAATGTACTGATTCTGAGAGGTGATATCAAGCAATTGCCACGGCCAGTAGAACAAATAAATACATTAATAGATAATTGTTTACCATTAATATCCCTGGCTTTTTTTTTCAAATTTATCAATATTCTGAACAGACATTGGATATTCTAAACCCTCCATTGCTTCATCAAAATCATTTTCATGTTGTTTATAATAACTTATTCGCTCAGGATGCCTTGAAACTGGATACAAAGCAGCTAAAATACACCACAAAAAGCATTTCTCATCATTATTTTTTATGTTAACCACGGCTGTTTTGTTTTTGATATTGGCAGGTAATGGCAGATATGTAGATCCTTGTAATGGGCTGAATTCAGAAATATTAATATATAACTTGTGTGGAAATCCGCATAGGCTCCATCCAGACTCTTTTGCAGCAAATTCAGAGTGTTTAATATTCAATTGATCTATCAAACTGCTTATTATTTTGTCTGAATTTGCATTTGAATATACCGGTACAGTTTCTGTTATGTGGGGCTGTGTAAATTTTGTGCCATTTGGTTTCTTATATTGTGTAAACAATTTGAGGGACAGCTTATAAGAGCCATTTTGTGCATTTAGAATTGCCTGCACATCTGGATTTATACTGTTCAAAAAATTCTTAATGTCACATCTTGGCTCTGATACAAAACGGTGATCCCTTAATTGGCCGTTAAAACTGCTATGGATGGGTTCATAGCGTGGCTGCTTTGCTGCTCTAGCATTAACAGGTGCTTCATGCTTCCTTTTCAGACCAGATGTAGATGGTTGAGGGGGCAATGTTGATGACTGTGCAGAGCAAGTACCTTTATGTTTATAAGTGAAGTATTGCATGCTATATTTTCTATGGCATTTGGGGCATATTTTTGTGGGAGTTCTGCATTTGTCTGGATTACAATTTCTTTGATGCCTGGCCCAATTGGGGCTGGTTATATTCTTATTGCATTGATTACAATATTTTTGATTTGGCATTTTTGTTGTTGTTTATTATATAAGATTTCCTGGGGTTCAAATCAAAATTCTATGCTTAATAAAAAATATCAGTTGGGTTCAGCAGTGTGTTTTGTATATTTCTTGTATATATTTAATGTTAATATTATTAATTATTATTAATATTATTATTAACTTTTATCCTCGGTTTATTATATAAAATTTCTTGGGTTTTAATCAAAACTCTATGCTTACTATGACAGGTTGTAAAGCTAATAGCCTACAAGTGGAAAAAGAGAATAAATATTGATCTACACTGACCTTCCACAAATGCCTGCACAGACATGCATGTCCTAGAAAGGCAATGACCTAACACTGTGTGTTTTGTATTGATTTTTGTATAACAGGCTGGGACAGATATAAGCCTGACTCTAAATATGAGTGGATTACAACAAACAAGCTGGATGTAACAAATATCAGATTTTTTATACAAAATATAAGCCCTTTTGTTCAATATACCAGAAATATATTTAATATGAATAATAAGAAATGTTATATATTAAACCAAACAGGCCTGTAGTATGAGAAGCACTGTAACAACACATCTGTACTCCTCAGCCACTCTCACAATACTGGCTGATATGTAATGCAAAATCTCTTTATATACCCTAAGCACGGATTAAAACTTCTGAAACAATAAACCAATCAGAATATAACACATCATCACATTATGTCATAATTAACCAATCAGAAAACAACACATGCATAATATTGGATAATAATTTGTTGCACAGCATGATGCAAGAGCTCTTGCCTTATAATTTGTTGCATAATATTGGATAATAATTTGTTGCACAACATGATGCAAGAGAAATAAACCAGAAGTAAATATGTGTGTGTGTGTGAGGGGTGTGTGTGGGTGTGTGTGTGTGTGTGTGTGTGTGTGTGGGTGGGTGTGGGTGGCTTTTTGGCTTAATTTCAAGTGTATCCAAAACAATATCAAAAGGGGCATATTTTTAACAAGCTTATGGACAACAATCTGGCTGATGCAACTTTTGTAAGTGTAGGCAAATCAATCTGAGAGGGGTCATCATTTCACGGGAAATTCCCGAGGGCATTTTTACAAAAATCTTGGATTAGACAGGGTTCCACACTTGAGCAAAAAGCTCATATGGGCATGTTGAGCCTGTTTTAAGTGTAGCCAAATCTGCCTGAGAGGGGCTCATCATTTCTCGTCCTGGTTGTATATACTTTTACACTTCGTCAACGAAGTGGTCCTTCTGTAGGAAGTACACAACTGGTCAAAATTCCGTTGTATCCTGCCGCATTGAGAGTTCCATGCACTTGTACAAGAACGTAGAGTTCATTGCAGGAAGAATATTCCCACACCACGATACCACCTTCTTGAAGCTTCACTGTAAGCAATACAATGAAGGTAGATATCATTATTCGGGCATACGTCACTCCTAAACCCTACCACCTGATCGTCACGTGATATAACGTGAATTATTACTAGAAATCACACTTACCAGTGCTCCACTGTCCAGTGGAGTCGCTCTCATCATCACTTAAGGCGATCCTTAGTATTCACACCGGAAGTGTGTAGTTTATGGACAGCATCTCGGCCCCCAAATTCCATTCCCCTCAGCTCTCGACGCACAATCATGGTGCTGGCTGTACTGTATTTGTGGTTAACGTTAAGAAAAGGCATTAATTAAAGCCTTAACTTCATTATGTATACAAAGCTGATTAAATAAAAGAACTCTGGGGCGATTGTTTCCAACGATGACTGACGCTTTTCACGAACTACCCTCTTCAACACTCAACGGTCTCGATCTGTCAGTATATATGTATGTGATCTACCTGGTCATGATTTTGTGGTTGTTGGCCCTTCACGTTTGTACTGCGCAATCAGGTCACCAAGAGTCGATTTCAACAACTGCAGAAGGGTTGAAATGTCCCTGACAGACTTTTTGTACTCATGTAGGAACCAATGACCAGTCCACGTTCTGCTGACCGTCCCATTCTGTTGGTACTGCCTACCTACGAACACCACCCGACGCCCTGCTCTTCTTTTATATTGGACTATTATTACAACGGAATGTCCGGATACTTTTGATCAGATAGTGTATATATACACCAATCGTAGACTACACGATAAATCGTTGTGCACAGTGGCGGACGGATGGTTATTTTCTCCCGGTATTGCCTGCTCGTTTCGCCTCGGCGTGTGTGCACCGTAGTCCCGCGTGGAGGGGAGGGGCAGAGTGGAGCATGCTTCCTTATGGCCCGAGCTGAACGGAAGAAGGGAAAGCTTCGCGGGAACTTT
The DNA here is from genome assembly GCF_977018435.1 of Lepisma saccharinum. NCBI lineage: Eukaryota > Metazoa > Arthropoda > Insecta > Zygentoma > Lepismatidae > Lepisma > Lepisma saccharinum. Next base: position 22,465,228 of record NC_139243.1, on the reverse strand, counting down.
TCGTCGAAGGTTCCTTTCCTTGTGGTCGCTCTATACTCATGATGGTAAGTAGCCAACAGTCCCATACACAGGCCAAAATATCACGAGAAAAGTTGTTAAACTTCTTCCATGGGACTTGAACTTGCGAATGTCCTGTAGCCGGAGCCTAGAGCTCCTAAGGTCCGGACCCCCCCCCCCCCTAAATACATCCTTGCCTGCTCACCATTCATATTTTGTTTACGTTTTTCTGAACTTAATTCGTTATCTAGTGGCAACTGTGACCTGTAGTTCTTGGTTGATTATATCCAGGATAGTTGCCCGTAGTTGAATGGTTCACCTAACGCGCTACGAAGCGAGAGATAGCAGGTTCGAACCTTGGCTAATGCCTGCATGTACCTTTGTGTGTATCCCATCATCCAGTTCATCAGTTCACGATTCATCGTCGCGATTAACCCAGGTGTAGAAAAGCAACGTAAATTAACCGAAATAGGATAAAATGTCCCTTTTCGAGGGTTCGTAGCATCGAAAGCAGGTCACATAGTAAAACGCTAAGGAAAATTTGTCTGCTTGTGTGATCTCTGTGATATCTATAGAAATTGAGACGAGACGAAGACAGACATCACTTCTCGTCTCGATACCAATACCACATATGGTATAGCTTAATTTTTTATTAAATTTAATGTTACAAATTTATTGAACTGTGTAAACGACTGACGACTCTCCAAAGGAAGGGTAACCCACCTATGAAGGACGGGTAAGAAAAAGGCAGTGGCGGCGATCAGGAGGGCGAGGGGGCAGTTGCCCCTCCACTTTTCGAAACTTTTGCCCCCGCACTATAATAAACCTTATATACAAAGTGAAATATACTGTCTTTGCTCCTCCCTCCGGTTTTGGAACTCCATCGCTGCCACTGTTACTGTATATTCACAGGGATTAAAACTATGAAGATAAACTAAGAACAAGGAAAGTTGGGAAATGCCTGTACAGCAACAATTAACAATTTAAAGTGGAATTGCAACCGAAAAAACTTGAAAAGTAATCAGATTTTGAAGAGGCTTACATTTGTTCGGATATTTCAACTGACAACAAACAAACAAAAAAGAATAAACTTAAAAAAATAACTTTATTGTGGAATATATCTTTTACAAAAACTGAGATTTATATACACACAGAAAACTTTCTGACAAACTATAAAAAAAGTACAGAATTCAAGAAACAAAGAAATAAATACATATTCTACGCGCACGTAAGTACGTACCAACTAGCGAAATCGTCGTATTTTACAAATCAAATTTATTTTAAGTAGCCTTTGCCTCTAAAAAGTTCAAAAAATACTTTTCTTCTTCTCAAGTACTGCTTAACCAAGATAAGAATGACCACTCGCGAACTAAAGTGCACAGTCACTTGTTGTATCCTCAATTTCTCGTGTGCGTTTCGACAGTGTTCCACAATTTGGCAACGTACGAACATTGTATCGCCCACGCTTCCTTACAGTCGAAAATTCGACTACAGCGCCACAGAGACATTCCAATGTTGGTCAAACTGTACTATTGGAATTTTAATGAAAATGCAGCGAGCACATATATACATACATTAAAGCCATTTTGGTAACCTAAAAATAGTATGTGGTATCTACACTACAAAAAAAAGGTCAGCAAGACGCTGACGTGTACACAAAACCTAACTGCAATAGTAATAATGTACGATTTTGCAAATTATTAGTAAACTGATAAATTATAAGGTTTGAATGGCACTTTGAGGATATTTATAAATATTTATTTTGCAAAAATGTCCTGTCAAGATTGATATTTCCCTGTAGGTAGTAAAAAAAATATGCTTCGGCGATATTGTAGCTATGGCGATCAAGTTAACACTGAACACGCCTGTGTTTATTTGAATTCTTGTCACATTTACGGCTGAAGACATTTCTCCAGGGAGAGACAGGCCAGAGATGAATCAGTTCCAGCATAACGTCATAGCTTTTTGCCCTGTTTTTAATGGGAGACCTGGTATTTGTTAAACCCTTGATGTGACGCGATGCAGTCCTGTTCCCGGCAAGTTTTCGTTTCTCACTCTAGGTGTCCTTACTGTTCGGCCATAACCATTACTTAATAATTCCATGCAATACCTACAATTTTAACTATGCTTTATTCTATATTTTTCTGTAAATTGTAGTTTATAATTTTGTTTTCTTCCACAGTTCCACTGTGAACTGATGTTTTGGAACGAAAGTATTAATATTTCACGATTTGCAAATATGATGTTAACTAGAAAATACCAGCATTTGGATAATTCCGCACTAGTGTGAAATTACCCTATGTGCTTATTGTGACAATTTTCTAAGCAAAACAGTGGAATGCATAAGTATTACCAAGCAAATTGTTTATTACCAGTGGCGTGCCCAGGATTTTCGAAAGAGTGGGGGGTTACGTATATTTTTTTTACCGCTCAGTCCTCAATTTGTTAATCTTTTCCTGCTTTTTATACGTTATTTTTTTTTAAGAAATGCTGGGCCAAAGGGGGATTATGACGCCCCTCCCCCCTTGGGCACGTTACCATGTTTATTCTCTTTGTTTTACACAGTGAGAGCTTCAAGAATCGAAACATAACGCTAAATAAGCCGCTGGCTATCTCTGTACCATCACACGTAAAAATCAATTCCTTAAAAACAGGTAGCATAAAAGAGAAAAACCAATGAAAATAGTCATGGACAATTTGCCGAACAATACTTGTGCATCCCACAGTGAAATGGTGACGTGAATGTTGAATGCATACAGGTGAGTCCATCATGGGTATTTAATGGACATTGGCTTGCGAGAAATGAATGTATTTGTAATCTTAATACAAATTCACTTTACTCTGACTTATTAATCCTCACATTGTGCTGTGAGAACTAGAGGAACGTAACTCCAATTTATCAAATAATGTATTCTTAGGAATATGTCTGATTCTTAGAGAGTCAGTAAATTAGAGATACGTGACTCCAGCTTACTGCTAAGGAGGAGTTTATTTATGGAGTTACGTTCCTCTGGTTTTCATAGAACGACATGTGAAGAATGCTTTCACTGTATCTGGAATTGTTATACAAATTCACTTTCCACTGACTTGTTGATTTTCACGTGCAGTGAAGAAAACTTACACTAGGAATTCACTTTGCTCTAACTTGTTGATCCTCACATGTTGTGAAGAATGTTTACATTATAGTTGAAACTGCAATCAGGTAACAAGTGTGCAGATCTTCACAGTTTCTTATTCACAATATTCAATCAGTCATGTCTTCTTGTTCGATGTGGCTTAAGAGATTTAAGTACTGTATTATCACAGCGAGTTCTCGTGTTCACTTTGTAGATACCGAGATTGTTCCTCGTTATACTTTCTTTGCTCACGACGCATAATTTGGCCACGCGTCACTTCCGCCGAAGACTCCCCTTTGCTGGAGGTACTGGTAAGATGGCAGGTACTGAGATTGTCCTCCAGGGTAGTAGTATGATGGTGACGGTGATGTTGTCGCGGCGTTCTGGAAATGGTTGGAGATGGTTGTGGGAACTGGAATGGTTGGCGGCGGCGACGACTGCGTGCTGGTGGCTGGCGAGCCCGCCTGGTATACTCTTGACGATTTGGACGAGGGTTGCAGCTCGTGGTACCTCAGCGGCAACGGTTCATCTGGTCCTTGGTGCATGACGTAACCACCATAATTTGCCGACACCGTGAGAGGATCCTGGTGGGTCATGTCCTCACCACTCGGGGAGGTGCTCGCAGCGTATCGGTGGTTGTGGGCCCCGATTCCGTGGGCCTGAGGTGTTGGGCTTGACGAGCACGGTGACGATGATGACGACGTGTGGGCCTCTGGCGGTGGGCCTTGCTCCGGGCCCGAGGGACCCATGACGGCGTTGCTGCCGTACTTGGGAACCAACCATATGGCGTGGGAGGAGGAGGCGTGCGCCGTGGGGTTGAGTCCGCAGAGGTAGTGGGTGGGTGACAGATACTGGTCCAACTCCGATCCGTCTACGATCTCCTGCATCGTGTCTGTTGTCAGCTCGTCCACGTCAATGTGACTGAAGTTTATTCTGGAGGCTGGATCACCTGGAAAAAAGAACAAAATCAAGTGATTAACAAATTTGCAAATGCTATTATTAAAATTCAAACATAGACAACAATTTGTGAAATGCATAGTGGGAGGCACAAGTACAGGGTGTCCACAAATTATCTTTACAACTTCAAATCTAAATAACTAAATAATGGAACGAGGTATCTCAGTTCTGTTGCCTTAATATAAAAGAGAAACTCTCAAAGGTTTGTTTACTGTTTTTTCAGGTACATTGAGTAAGTAGGGAAGATGTAAGGTCACATTTCCACAAAATGACTACTCCACAGGAGAAGGCACGGTGTGTTTCCTTTTCTCATAAACGATTGAATTGGCATAACTGTCGAATTTGGGGGGTCTGAAAAGCCTCACGAGGTTCGAGAAATCGACCGCCAAAGTCCAAAGGTTCATGTGTGGTGTGGTCTTGTGCACAATCAAATCATTGGCCCCTGTTTGATATCCTATGGGAAACAAGGGGGCCACACATAGAGATGCATTGAGGTGGTAAAAAAACTTTGAGGGTTTCTCTTTTAAATGAAGGAAACAGACCTGAGATACCTTGTTCCATTATTTAGATTTGAAGTTGTAAAGATAATTTGTGGACACCCTGTATTACTCGGCAAATTATCTATGACTCTTGCATCCATATGTTTCTATTCAATGAAAACCCCCTACCACAAGGCTGGTTAAGATGAAAACTGAAGTTGTACTTTAACAAGAGATTAAGACTTGCTTTTATTATTAATGAATGTAAAAAATTAATTCTTCAGACTTCATTCTTGATGGGGACAATAATATTTTTACAAAACTTCACTCATACATGAATGTAATTCTTAAGAAATAAAGTCAACAAGTCTAACCACAAAGTAATACAATTTTAGATTTCGAAATATCCAATTTTATCAAATCCCAGGACAGGTATATAATACTGTAAAAAAAAAAATAGCAAAAATTATTGACCACAAGCATAATTTCTTGACTTTTTTGACCAACCTGTTGATTTCTTGACACCCTGTTTACGTATACTGGTGTAGAAGTTGTGAACTGCTTATTTCGCGTTTTCTTTGAATTTCTGAAGCTCTCTTTGGGTAAAGCAAAGTGAGTAATTTGCTTGGTAATACTTATGCATCTCACTCTACAATTGCAAATTTGTTTCATCTAGGTTTCGGGGCACTATTGTTTGTTGTTCTAACGGAACTTCAAAATCTCTCCTAGGAACTATGTAAAATGAGGTTGTCACAAACAGACTATTTAAATATTACTAATCAGACCTTGAGTTTAAGATCTTTCCTACCACGCCTAGAGAGTCCAGGATTCGGACAAACAGACATAAAGTATAATATATTTAATAGAGAGAAAACGATATTGCAATACGCAAACCTCCGTGGGGAAGTGGTTGGTACAGCGTCTCTCAAAAGTCTTAGGACAACAACCTTTGATATTAGGCAACCCAATTTACACAAGTCGTTTGTGGGTTGCGTGTAGAGTTAGGCTCAATTTCAGGGTTGTCACATGCACAATAGATATGTGTGAAATAAGCGAAAGGAATAAAACCAAAAATTATGTATTTAAAAATATAAAGAAATTCCGGATTATATCGCCTACTATCTTATCGTTGATGAGTCTGCACAAAAGAAAGGAAGAAATGAGAGGAGAGGAGAGAGGGCGAAAGCAGGAGATGGAAGGAAGGAGAGAAGAAGAAATGACATGAGAGGAAAGGAAAGAATATGCGAAAGAGAAATGAAAAAAAGGGAGGAGACGAGATGAGAGAAGAGAAGAAGACGAGAAGAGGGGAGTGGAGAATAAGGTAAAAGAAAATTGTGTACTGGAGTCTGCAAGCGAAGACGAGTGGAGAAGAGCGGAATGAGACAAGAGGCGATATGAGGTAGAAGCAGATAAGGAGGAAAGAGGAGAGGAGACGTAGTTGCAGAAAATATCGTCTGAGCGTCGACAATTGATGCATTGATTAAATTATCAAGATGAAACAATTAAAAACATTTTAAAATTGTCATCTGATTCATTGTCAGGGCGAAATGTATTTTTGCTGAGTTCAGAGCAAGATAAGATCTTCCGCGTAAGATTTTCGATTTTACCTGCGATTACACCAGTAAAAACACGAATTTAATTTTCATATTTATAAGAAGTTTCCTTTTTTCCCCTCAGTTCGTTGAAATGGAGATTTTATTCTTTCATATTTCGTAGTTAACAACAAACGGAACCATCCAATTTCACATGGCCTGGACAATGAACACAATAGGATATGTCTAAATACCATTACGTTGACAATCCTGAACGGTAACCCCTACCCTACAAGCTTTCGTTCCTACTGTTGATGCTTAAAAGAGAGAGAAGGAGCTGGCAAATGTGAAATTATACATGCAACTCACCTCCTACATGCATTGTGTAAATAATACTTGATTGTAATAAAGAAACCGAAGGTAGTACGAATCGACGAAATATTGATTGATTGATTTGCTTTATTTTACTTCGCTTTTTGTGCCACTTTTGGCTAATTTGCGAAGATGAGTGATGATATGATGAAATTAAGAAATGGACACTCACAAACATCCATGCCCAGGCCAGGATTCGAACCCGAGACCCCTGGCGTCGTAGCGTGATGTGCTAACCACTCCGCCACGGGGGCCGGCTCGACGAAATATTGAATGGAAATTGGACACATGGTGAAAACTATTCATTTGTTATTTGCGCAGGTAGCCTTGCATTAACTCGAGTGGAGAAAGGGGTGAAATTAGGATGTGTTGAATTGCCACAAATGTAAATTGTTAGTTCATTAACTTTTCTCAATATGTTTGAATCCGTATACGATTATCATAACAGCATGGTAATCTCACGATCGTCGAACATTTATTTTCTACATGAAAATGCCCTTCTGAACGTGTATCAATTAATTTATTTGTTTATTTTTGATGAAAATCTCGATGTAGAGCATTGTGGTCATTTTACATTGCTTTTATATGTTATACTACAAAGCACTTGTTTAATTAAAGAAGAATGATTTTTAAAAATTATCTTCTACCTAGGATCGAACCTGAGAAAATTTTTAAAAAAACTTTCTTCTTTAATCCTTTAGTTCTTGAATCCTGGCCTGGGCATGGATGTTTGTGTGTGTCCATTCCTCAATTTCATCATAACATCACTCATCCTCATCTTCGCAAATTAGCCAAAGTGGCACAAGAAGCAATGTAAAATAAAGCAATTCAATCAATCAATATTTCGTCGATTCATACTACCTTCGATTTCTTTGTTACAATCATGTATTATTTACACAATCCATGTAGGAGGTGAGTTGCATGTACAATTTCACATTTGCCAGCTGCTTCTATCTCTTTTAAGCATCAACAGTAGGAACGAAAGTTTGTAGGGTAAGGGTTACCGTTTAGGATTGTCAACGTAATATGAAAGAATAATATGTCCATTTCAACGAAATGAGGGAAAAAAAGGAAAATTCTTATAAATATGAAAATTAAATTCGTGTTTTTACTGGTGTAATCGCAGGTAAAATCGAAAATCTTACGCGGAAGATCTTATCTTGCTCTGAACTCAGCAAAAATACATTTCGCCCTGAGAATGTATCGGATGACAATTTTAAAACGTTTTTCATTGTTTCATCTTGATAATTTAGTCAATGCATCAATTGTTGACGCTCAGACGATATTTTCTGCAACTAATTCTTTTCTCCTCTCCTCTTTCCTTCTTATCTGCTTCTATCTCATATCGCCTCTTGTCTCATTCCGCTCTTCTCCACTCGTCTTCGATTGCAGACTCCAGGACACAATTTTATTTTTCTCTCTTTTACCTTATTCTCCACTCCCCTCTTCTCGTCTTCTTCTCTTCTCTCATCTCGTCTCCTCCCGTTTTCATCTCTCTTTCAATATTCTTTCCTTCCCTCTCATGTCATTCCATCTTCTCTCCAATTCTATTCTCTCCTTCCTTCCATCTCCTGCTTTTGTCTTCTCCTTTCGCCCTCTCTCCTCTCCTCTCATTTCTTCCTTTCTTTTGTGCAGACTCATCAACGATAAGATAGTAGGCGATATAATACGGAATTTCTTTATATTTTTAAATACATAATTTTTGGTTTTATTCCTTTCGCTTATTTTACACATATCTATTGTGCATGTGGCAACCCTGAAATTGAGCCTAACTCTATATGCAACCCACCAACGCCTTGTGTAAATTGGGTTGCCTAATATCAAAGGTTGTTGTCCTAATACTTTTGAGAGTCGCTACCTTTTGTTTACCAGCTATCTATAAATAGATACCTCTAGGTATACCTCTTGTTTACCAGCTATCTATATATAGATACCTCGACAAAGTCGTAGTTTTTACGTCATAATGTCGCTATTTTTCGCTGGAATTGCGATTTTCTTCATTTATATGATTGTTAACATATATACTGCGCCGTAAAGACTCTTTCCCCCATAAAAAGGGGAGGAAAATGCCGGAAAAATGGCGGCTTCCTTTGAAACTGAGTCAGATGCGCATAGACATGTCTTTTGGAGGGTACAAGTTGTGTTCTATTACTCGTTGTTCTATTACTCGTATGATTATAGTGCAATTATTTTCTTGTTCCAAATATGCCAGCGATCATTTCCATGTGTATTTTGATAATGTCCTGCACTTTGTTGTTCAGGGGCGGAGAGGGAAAGGGGCATTTTTTTATTCAGAAATTTTGGAATTTTTCGTTTCCTCCCCTAACCCGCATCCATATACACACTCAATGTGCATAAATTTTATATAGTCCGATTTTATTGTTTATTCCTCGTACAACGGTACTTCATTCGTCCGTCTAGGGCAATTAGCTTCGGACCTACAGTCGTTTCAAGGTAACTGCGCATTTTGCTGAATGGCACAGTGGCGTACAGACATATCGTTTTTGGGGACAAGTCGTGTTGTATTGTTCATATCACAATAGTGCAATTATTTTCTTGTTCCAGACATGCCAGCGATCATCTCCATGTGTATTTTGACAATGTCCTGTACTTTGTTGTCCAGGAGCGGAGGGGCATTTTTTCTGAGATTTTGGAATTTTCCGGTTCCTCCCCCTCCCCTCCCTCTATATATACGCCGAATGTGCATAAATTTTATATAGTCCGATTCTATGGTTCATTCCGCGTATAACGATATATCATTCGTCTGCCTAGGGCAATTAGCCTCCGATCTACAGTCATCTAAATGAAACTCTGCATTTTGCTTAAAATTGGCCCGGTAGCAAGGAGCTTACCTGGCAAGATGGGCTTGGTAAACAAAACGTTATTTTTTGGTTTTATTCCTTTCGCTTATTTCACACATATCTATTGTGCATGTGGCAACCCTGAAATTGAGCCTAACTCTACACGCAACCCACCAACGCCTTGTGAAATTGGGTTGCCTAATATCAAAGGTTGTTGTCCTAAGACTTTTGAGAGTCGCTGTACAACGCACGACGACACTAGAGGTCCCGGGTTCGAATCCCGGCCTTGGCATGGATGTTCTTTCTGAGTGTCTTTTATGATATCATCACTCATCCTCATCGCCGTAATTAGGGGAAAAGTGGCAGAAAAGCGACGCTAAATAAACAAATCTTATTGCATTGCCAGCGTTGAATATTGTGTGTGCATTAATAAGTGTATTAGTGCAAAGGGGAGATTACAATGAGAAATAACATCTTCTACACTTCTAAATGTCTTCCGTTATTCTAAAAAGAACGCCCCCCGTAGAACAATTAAATCAAGAGAGCGTAATAATCCACAAATAATGGAAATACGTTAATATTAAAATAACCTCAAAATTACAGACAAAATTTCCAGACAGGAATGCAGTGTCAGACATTACCTAAGTTCTTCCTGGTCACCAACGGCGTAAATAGTTGATAGACTGACGGTTAGAGGCTGCAGGAAGGCTAAAACGCGAAGATGGAAGTCATATTGAGATGTACAGTGCAATATACAAGTATTGCTCGGCAAAATGTCCATGACTGTGTGTCCATTACTTTTTCTATTGCATTCTACGCATTTTTAAGGAATGAATTTTGAAATATTGTGTTGGTGAGGTTTGCAGCTCCTTCTTTTGCGTTTTGTTTCAATTCTCTGCATAAAAGAAAGATAATAACACGGTGATGGACAATTTGCTTGGTATTATTTATGTATTCCATATGAAGGAAGTTCCTCAAGCCAGGGACAAATGGCAGTGTAGTGTTGGTGAACTAAGAAACCTCCAAGTTTAGTTATAGTTTAATTATTTGTGCGGTACTACTATAGTATGGGGGTGACACATATAAATCATATATTTCACACTTTTTACATTGCTAAGGTACTATTTTGGAATGCGGAACATTTCCTAAGGTGAAATAATGCATTTCTAATTATGATAATGTCTATTTCTTACATTTACGAGTACTTACTGTTACTTGTTATTTCGGTTCTGTAACACATTATGGCGACAGTGTACTGGTTTATCGCGCGTTGTGCGAGCGTTTTGTCGATTTATGCAGTGTTGCAACCTCGTTCACCGGAAAATACATACGTTCGTGTCCGGATTTGAAATTATGCTAATACCTCGCAAACCATTGCCGTTAGCCTCACAAACCATTCACGTTAGCCCCAAAAAAAATTTTCCGTAAGGTTAGGTTAGGCAAGCATAGTTAAAGAAAAAAATACTCGACACGTCATGTTCTAGTGAAAACACGACGAGTTTGAAACACTGACTACAGGGTTACGTCATCTAACACACGGAACATTGTACTATCGTGCAGAAAGCAAATGGCGGCAGCAGAAACAGCGTGTCGGACAGAGATTTTCGCCGAAAACAACATGCATTCGCATTAAAATGGATCAAAACTACATTCACGAACTTCCACAACGCTACAGAAAATGATTTCCGTAAGTACTTTCTCCTGTAAGAGCAAGGACTAAGGTATGGAAAGATGGATAGAACCTATCAAAAATGATGTGTATCTTACCTTCCTTTTATGCTATCAAAGTGGTGTCTAACAATTCGCTTGCATAACGAGAAGTTAACTTGGCTAGAGGCCAGCATAGTCTGCCTTTTACCTACCCACTGCCCGCTTGCACGCGATAACAGGTTTACCTGCTCGCCTGCCCACGGCAACGAGTCGACTTGCGTCTTTACCCGGGTTCTTGGTCTTCAAGGCGCTCTGCGCTTACAAGGTACCTGGGCATTCATCAAGACCCGGGCGCCTGCAAAACCTCCTGGAAGGAAACAGCCCTCCGGCAACGTGTCGCTCCAGGTGTTTCATCACCACGTGGACGGCTGCAGCCAGTGTTGCCTACTTACGTAGCTACTAAATCCTACGAAGTCCTAGGAGGAGCTTCTTCTCCAAGGAGAATTTATATATATACTTAGCGATTTCAGTTCAGCGTAAGCAGTTTTTATCTTATTGCCAGGAAATGCACGCAATATTACAGTTTCATTTATCTAAATGAATGATCGAGCAAACAAAAATCTACTCACTGAAAACTAATTGTTTTTCATTGCATGGTGCCTTAACCAGGCACGCAGTGGCGCAACCAGAAGGGGCAGGGTGCATTGCTCACAACCTTGGACGGAAATTAAGTCTAGCGGAGGGGTCAGGGTGGGGGTCAAACATTAAAGTACAAGTCTCATCAAGTTCAATGCCGTAGCAAAGGGTTAGCGGGAGTCGGCCCTGAGCGCCGAACGATCTAAGTGAGAAAAGTTTTAAAACAGATAATGCTATGGCGGCCCGTGACATTATTTGCTATTAATGTTGGTTTGTTAAGTGTTGGATGAATTAATTATGTAATACGTCGCTCCATGTGAAAAGAAAATATTGTAGATGGAAATTTTACATGCCATATGTATGTACATTCGGAATGCATTTATCATGCACTTTCTTTCTTTCAAAAATAGTTTGTGTGCTTGTTTTCCATTATTAGCTAACGTGAAATTGACGTGTTGGAAAAAAAATATTTCTAATCCTCTGTTTCAACACAAATGCGTGAGAACCGACTTCTACCCCCTTTTTGCGTGATTTATGAGGATAATAATGCCTTTCATGCTACTTTATTACTATTATTGTGATTGTTGTTGTTGTTACGTTTATCCAAGTACTTACCCCCCCCCTCCCCCAAACGAGGGTAACGGCAATGCCCCTGGCTGGCTACGGCCCTGGTGTTCGCAGTAGAACAGTGTGTTGTTTGACTCGCGACCTCAGCGTCGAACGTGACATGTTTCAGTCCTGCCCTATATCACTATATATACGTATATTGGTTATTTACGACATATACTTATGGATCCTGTGCCACGGAAAACCTATTTCAATGTGTGTGTGTGTGGGGGGGGGGGGTAGCAACATTCGTAAATCTCATTTCATTGGTGATGTGGCTTACGAAGCTTTGAGTTCTCTTTCTTAAGTAGTGAAAATCTATTGCAGTTGGCAACACTGCAGAACGGTGTGGGCCCGGTGCAGTTTCTACTCGAAGCAACTACTTCATGCAGAGGGAGGGGTCTGCAGTTGATGGAAAGAACGAACTGAGACCTACTAGGTATCGTAAGACTGCGGGTACCCGCCGGGTCTACAATGCCTGCCAGGAACGATCTGGGCAGGTGGGCATACAAGCTGCTCAAGCGAGGGTGTTGCGCAGGTTGCATGGCATTTCAGGAGCGATGTCTCGCGAACGGGTCTGCTCCAGGTCTTGTGCAGGCCTCTGAACTTGGCTTAAGATTTCTTACCATAATAATAACCAAGAATTTTATTTCCTAAACAGTATACAAGATATGGTTACATAGAACGATTATTATTATTTTTTTTTATGTATACGGATAAAAGTAGTCAAGCTACTTTCGGAGGTATGTGCTTATGCCCTGGTACCTGAAAATTAACCCAGGGCGTCAGTTCCGTGAATTTTTTACGGATTCCCCCGCTTTTCTTTGATTCATCCTTGATTTCCTGATGCAAGGAGACTTGCGGGAGACCAGCAAGAGTTGGTCGGACTGGGATGAACATCGGTACGACGGTTGGTACCCGGGACATCATCAGGAAGGGAAGAAGTAGGGAGGGATTTCCTGGGAAGTATCGGGTTCATTAGTACGTTCGGTAGTGGAAATATAGAGAATTGTCAAGAATCAGTGAGAGAAGTTTGCAGTGTGTTTAGTAACGAGAATAAAGAAGGGGGTGTAAGATTACAATTTAAGAAAGAAACGAAAAAGAAGAATCTGGGTTAAATTCGGTTGGTTCCAAGGTCGAGTCCTTGCAGTGTTATCCTTTGCCTTTCTCCGGGGAGGCGTAACCTTTTTTCGTTTTGGCGTATCACTGTCTTCTGTATTAGTGTCTCCTTCTTGATGTTCCTGTGGGAGGTTCTGCTTCATTATCCTCTTGGTGATCTTAGTCCTAAGGAGGGATGTCCTGTTGTTGAGTCTGTCGAAGGTGGATTCTTTGTGATCTTCTGGGGGGTATATTACATTCCGGAGGTAGGGGTTGAATGGGGAGGTGAGTGATGCCGGATTTGAAGAGGGAATGTTCCTCTTTCGACACCAGGTTTGTTAAGTCGTTTAGTGACGTAAAGTGCTCGGGATTTCTTATTAACTGGTACTTGTTGAAGTTTGGTAGCTTTTGTCTTAAATCTTCGATTTGTTTGTTTGATGTCTGGCAAAAGAAGGCTTTATGTTCCCGTGTGTCCGTCTCGGTTTTACATTTCAGGCATTTATCAGTCTGTCTGAGGTTGTGCTTATTTAGGTGTTGACCGTAGGGACCGTGTCCCGTTAGGAAATGTATGAGACCTCTCGTGGGATGGAAATGGTCCATCGAAAGTCGTTCTTTTATGTTTGGAAGGAAGCTGTGAAGTCTCCTTCCTTGCGTAGCTTGTGTCCATTCCTGTTGCCAGACGCTAAACAAGTGGTTGTAAATTTCTGGTACCGTGGCAGGGCGTATTCCAATTAGTTTATAGATTTCGTCCTCTTGTCCATTTCTAAAGTAATACTTTGATGCTCTAGTTTTAATAACGATTTCAATAGGCTGTAGGCCCGCAATCATGAGTAGAGCCAGGGTTGAGGTTGTTCTGAATGCACCCGTTAGGCGAAGTATCACTTTGCGTTCTTTCATATCTCTTCCTACTATTAATACGTACATCTCAAAGCCAATAATACTCTCACTATCTCAAACATAACATACTAGAACATAGACCCTGCTTAACATTCATAGAATCGTGTTAATGTCCATTCCTCATCTCATCCATCAACACTAATGCACACGACACACAATAAAACTTATCCTAAGAAAACATTACCCACCCAATTACACACTTATGTAATTTCGTATCTGTGATCATAAATAATACTAATGTTAAACACTAACACTTATATACTTCCTACTATTTCTAACCTTTATCTTAATCTTCTTACCTTGTAGAATGATGTGAAACCAACTTTGTTCAGGAAAACCGAACAAATTTGGTTCTTCACACTGGGATATTCTTGCCAATGTCACAGTGAATCATTGTAATTAAAAAAATAATGGAGACCATAATAATAAAAAGAGTAATAGATAGCAAAAATAATAAAGATCAACTTACATTTTGGTAATAAGCTCATGATGCCGTTGTTTCTGACTTGTATGGCCAACGACTTGCCCTCACCCCCATTAGGGGTCGTGGGAGGGGTTGGGGGTCCCTGGGCGCTGTGGGGGGATGAAGACATGAGGCTGCTCGGGGAACTTCCCCCTCCGCTCATGCTGTCCTCTTGTTTCACAGTCCTCCTGAAATGTAAAAGCAATAATTTACTTTATTTGATCATGTCAGGAACACCAAATCAAATTATTGACTATTTACCTTAAAATATCATTCACCTTCAAATTATTACAGTATACTTTGTACGGTCATCCGCAATAAAGATGGGACACGTACAGTTCTCGGTTGTAACAGCTTTATTGACTTTCAATGGGATCATTACAACCCAGAAGTGTCCGTGACTGTACATCCTGAAATTCTCGCTTCCCTACTTTTCAATAGGAAGTTCTGCAGTCGCGAGAGAGAGAGTTAGGCAGTACGCTTAACACATTGGAGGAAAGCGAGAATTTCAGGATGTAGGTGTCCGATGTTTATTGCCGGTGACTGTACAAAGGGTTCCCGCGTACCCAAATGGTTAGCGCCCCAAAATTTCGGCGTTGACCCAGCGTCGTGAGGACAATCGGGGAGCTTCTTGAGAAGAAGTAGTAACGAGCTCCGTGCTCGAAAGCAAGAAAACAGCGGCGATGGGACTCGATGCGCTGTTCACGCGTCACCCAATGGAAAATGCCGCTCTGGCAGGCCTTGGCGGGCTGTTGAGCATGGAGTTCATCTTATACATTGTACAATTACAAAATGAGAGGAACTGGAACACTATTTTAGTCCCAAAAGTGGCAAATGAAAAGAAAAATGACATTTTGAGCATTATTCTGTTCTTTGGAAGAATGTAGTCAATGTAACGTATGTCAAGTGGAAATCGCCACATATTAATAAATTATGAAATTATATCTCAGACGTTTGCACATCGTTAGCACGTGAAAGCACACTATTTATTTTAATAAGCACACAAATATTAATCAAGATATTATGAGTTTTTGTGGCGATTCTGGCTTGATATCAAGATAAAATCGCCACAAATAAAAAAAATAATTGAGCAACCAAATTGTACTATCTTTTAGGCATTCGTTAGCACACTATTTATTTTAATTAGCACACAAATATTAATCAAGATATTAATGAGTTTATTGTGGTTTGATATCAAGACTAAATCGCCACAAATAAAAAAATATATATTTTTGAACAACGTACTATCTTTTAGGCATCCGTTAGCACACGTGGCGATTTTACCTTGATATCAATCCAGAATCGCCACAATAAAGTCACTAATATTTTCATTAATATTTGTGTCCTTATTAAAGTAAATAGTGTGCTTTCGTGTGCTAACGAATGCCTAAAAGATAGTACAATTTGGTTGCTCAAAAATTATTTTTTGATTTGTGGCGATTTAATCTTGACATCAAGCCAGAATCGCCACAATAAACTCATTAATATCTTGATTAATATTTGTGTGCTTATTAAAATAAATAGTGTGCTTTCATGTGCTAACGATGTACAAACGTCAGATATAATTTCATAATTTATTAATATGTGGCGATTTCCACTTGACATACGTGTGAAACGTGATATTGGTTGGTCGAATCTTAGCTGTGCACATAGGCGCACGCAGAACTTTTCTATGGAAGAGGGGGGGGGGTTAACTAAATGAAAAATCTGAAGAGAAAAACACTATCATGGTTCTTATTCTGAAACAACAACTTTGGCGCGGGATGTATTGAAAGTCCTACAAAAGGGTGCAACGATTTATAAATGCAGCTGTGCCTTTCCAGACAGTCATTGCTGTTATTTAGAAAGTCTGTATTCAGTTCAGCCTGTGGCTGCTACACCATTTCATTTGAAAATTATACAAGGATGAGAAATTTCCCATTATAAAACTGTTGGGAAAGGTAATTTTCTGTGGTGGACCAAGGGGGGTGGGGTTCTGATCCCCATAACCCCCCTCTCCCCTCCGGTGCGCCCATTGCTGTGCAGGATTCTTGCTCGTAGGAATATAGTACAATGACCAATACATGCATGTGATACTGTGTTAAATAACACTAAACGCAGGGTCATGGAAATAGACGGCTTGGCAGAATTGCGCTGTTGCCACATATGGGAAAAGCAAAGCGAGAGCGTGACAAAAGCCGCTGGTTCCCGCGCACTGTCTGGCAACCGGGCTGCGTTGCCTAGTTCCAGCGTCAGACCGACCTCTCACCGGGCCACTTTTGTGTCATTCCTGACTTTTGGAGCAAATACTGTCAGTTTGTATCACATGGATTACAAAGACGAACTCCACAACGAAAATCTTTCATTCTCTTAAACCTCTGAACACACGAGGTTGTGCTCCGACGTGGCAACAGCGCCAACTTCTGCCACCCGCCTAATTTCATGGCAGTACGTTTAGAACTCATAGGCATAACTTTGGGATGGAGGCAAGGGGTACGTTCGCTCCCAAAATTTTCCAAGTTTATTAAAATTTACAACTTAAGGCTATTTTTATTAACCTCCTGGGAGCTGATGTTCATGTTTCCCGCCAAACTTAAGCCCCAGTTACACTGCTGTCATATCTAACGCATAGGAAAGAAATTATCAGAAATCATGTTAACTTCGTTATTATTGGGATCTAAGGGGTGAACCTTTCAAGACGACCAAATGCCAATCTTCCTTACTTCCACGTAGTACATACATACACCTTCCAGACAAATGCTTTCTTTCGAGGGGACCTAGAATTGTATAGCTGCTTTCTAGGGGGCGACATACCCAATAAGATATTTCGTATACTTTCTACTCTCAAAAATGACAATCGGGGGTCATTGTAAGGGAATTTGTACTTGCCACTCTGTTTTTTTATTCACTGCTCTTATTTGAAAATGGCGATCTTCTCAAAATTTCGGAGGGGGCTGTAGCCCCATCAGCCCCCCTCTGCGTATGCCAGTGAAAGGAGGCTCTGGCGACTAAACTCACAGGCAGTGCAAATAAGCAAATCATATGTGGGGCTTGTGTTGAGTCCTCTGTCATTTTCCACTTTCCCACCGTCGCGAATACCCAAAAGTGGAAGAAAGCGACTTACACTAACAAAATCAAATCAAAAATTCGTTCTTCACTAGTTCATTTATCGTACATGAAGATGTGTAAGCTTATTATAAACGGAGCTCTAGATTTCATTCCTTTAATTATTTTCTATTCTTAGAGGAAAAGGTCTAAATATGGGCCCCCTTTTTATGTTGTCATTTTCGGAGGAAAAAATTAATATATCAAGCACCTGCCTTTAAAATGCATATCTATGAAATGTATACTTAAATGTAATAGCAAGCTAAAGTATAGAAGGTATCGATTTTTTTTTTTAAAAAAAAGCAATTTCCGAAAAATGGTAAAATGATGTATTTCAAAATTGTGGTCTAAATATGGGCTACTAGTGGCAATATCACGAAAAGCAATTAGAATTTTAAAAAAAAACAGTCATTTATCGCTAAAACATTATAAAATTCATATTTTTGAATAATCTGGTGTTTTGAAAATCATGCGGAATGGGAAAAATCGAGATTAAGAAAAACATCCAAATATCTGTTGAAAATGTGATCTCAGCATTAGACCTCATGTCATAGCCCATATTTAGACCATCACACTATTTTTCTTATTCAATTTATTTTCGCTCTCTGTGGTACATATTTCACAAACAAATCATGACATTATAAAAGCCCACATTTGTTTTACGTACCGCTAATATCATAACCTATACAAAGCCTGATGAGAATTGAGAAAACGCTGAGTTAAAACATACCTGCAAAAAGTTTTCGGAGGTCTCAATTCTATAACAGCGTCCAAGGCCGAAACTAACCACCACTTTCTCTTGCGAATTGGCGCCGCAACCTTTATCCTTGACAAATAACCAGTTCCAATAGCCTCTGCCAGGCTGCAGCACCCGGGAGCGCTGATAACTCCAAAACTCATATTTAAACCTTCGCCCATATTTAGACCTTCTCCTCTATTGACCACGTTTGCGCAATAGATGAGAGTGAATAAACATTAAATAATATTATATAAGTATTTCGGAAGCGCGAGACCCTGACTCATGGTTTGACATGCTTTTCAGCTTCAGGAAACAAATTTTATGTTATTTTTGAAAGTTCAATATTCAGCTAACAGAGAACGAATACCTGAACATGACTGCTGGTCCGTGTTGACTGCAGTCCGGTGATGTAGATGGCACTGAGGACGCTCCACCTGACTTCATCTGTTTCCGTCTCCTAGGTTGGTATTTGTAATCGGGATATTCCTTTTTGTGCCTCACTCTCAAACGTTCTGCCTCTTCCAGAAAAGGAGCTTTCTTCTCGTCATCCATTTCCCTTCAAGGAAAAAGGTATACATTAGCTTTTAATTCAGAAGTGAGTATAGCAATTTAAACATGTCAAGTACAGAAACATTTAAACTGGCTAAAAAGTCAGATGGAAAGTAGAGAGAGACCAACAACTATTGAATACTCTTTGAACACCACGTGAGGTGTATTGAACAATCATTGATTTACGAGAGTGGGGAATTATGGGTATTTTCAGAAACACCCCAACATTCAATTTTCTCTATTATTCTTCATGTAGGAACAGCATACAGACAAAAAAGTTCGTCTCAAATCACGAAGTTCCCGGTAACCAAATGTTTAAATAAACGACAAACAATTGTTCACCAGTATCAAATCATTTTTAGTAATTGTGCAGTTACGAAGTAACTTAGCCAAAATCATCTACAATGGCAGTTACGAAGTAACTTAGCCAAAATCATCTACAATGGCAGTTACGAAGTAACTTAGCCAAAATCATCTACAATGCCACAAATGAACGCAGCAATCCACCCAACAGACTTGAAGTATTCGCGTGCAATTAAAACTTACGAGAGAATATTCTAAATTTAGCATGCAACGAAGCTTG
This sequence comes from Lepisma saccharinum, assembly GCF_977018435.1. NCBI lineage: Eukaryota > Metazoa > Arthropoda > Insecta > Zygentoma > Lepismatidae > Lepisma > Lepisma saccharinum. Next base: position 22,445,669 of record NC_139243.1, on the reverse strand, counting down.
GCTTCCTTGACTTGAACGATTCCGCGAAAATCCTTTCACCTTAGCATCCAGAGGGGACATATTGGGAACAGAGTTGCCAAATTTAGCTCCTCCCCCACGTTACAAATATGCAGCAAGTTAACAATTTAAGTATTGTAAAGTAGCCTTCTATTGCAAAAAAGTAACTCTATTCTGTTACTGTTAGAGCTACAGAAAGACTTTATTAAGAAAATTGTGTGCTTTAATGACCTTAACGTGAACGTTTGTGCTGTAACACGCTGAGTATTGTTTACGTCATATATTCCTAGACCCGAGACGAATCATCGAAGGGCCCAGTGCGGAGAGGGGCTACTTGGCTAATTTTAGAATAAGAGCTTACAAACAGTTGACTTACGTAGCACATTATGGACAAATGAATGACGCCATGTTGCTGCAAAGACAACATACAGTGCATACTTCTCGATAACCTTTTCTTTTCCGCTGCACACAGCACACTACTTTTTCCCAGCCACGTGGTAGCAGGCGGCCTTTATGGTCGAGTGTTGCAGGAGATGGTAGAAAGAATAACACGAAAGCATGAAGAATGATGTTTGTGCCGTCAAGAAGGCTGGACAAGTTGGCCACCAGTCGCCGAGATGGCGCTCAACTTCATGCAGTGTTGGCAGAATCAGTCAGTCAACCGTCCACCGTTTCGACGCCAGAAACTTACACCCCTTCCTCCAATCCTTGTGCTGATTTCATCATATCTTCATCTTTTTTTGGTGTGTGTGTGTGCCTGTAAGATACGCGAACCATTATTGTAATATTTATGTATGCGTTGTTCTATCGTACCTCACAAAACTAGCATAATCATGTACATCAATCTCAACATCCGTGCGTGAATGTGTTTTTCTCTTTCATTTTTTATGTGTTGTCTTGATTTTTTAAAATCTTGTCTTTGTTCTTTCCTTGTAACCATTTTCTTTTCCTTTCTTATTTTTATTGTATTTTCTTCTCTGTTTGATGATTTTGTTTATGTACACTAGGCAAATGTCAAACGGGGTTAGGTGGGAGAACAGCCACAGGCTGTACCTCGCCCTTTAATAAAGAAAATTTGAATTTGAATTTGAACCTCCCTCCACGCATCAAATTGTATAAAGACGAGATTCAAAAGGTATTATTTAAAAACAAAAACAAAAAAAAACTTTTTTTACTAAAGGAATAAATATTTTGGATATTCGAGCTTGGGCTCCAATTAAAAATTAACCAAGTAGACCTACATAAAAACGCGTTACATCAAAATTAGCTTATTCAATTCTGCGTTAATTTATGCTAACCAATTTTGTTTCGGTATTGCCTTCTATTTTATATCGTCGTGAGAATAAAAAAAAAGTACAGATTTTTTTCTTAAAGTTTTGAAAACAATCGCTCTCTTTGAAATTCTCTAAATAAACAACGGGTTGTTCGGCCGTTATGAAATTTACTTTAACTAAAAAATATAAAGAGAGGTTCCTTATTATTACATATTATGTATTATATTAAGTTAAATTATAATTAGAAATTATCTCACGAAATACGGTCCAAAAACATCTTCCTCTTTGTATTTGGTAGTCCTATAAATACAATGTTGGTATTCCTTTGAAGCTCCTTGCAGCTATTGTAAAATCCTATTACCACTGTAAATTCACATTGCGAAACCGATTTTTATTCAACAGAGTAAAGATGTGCGCTGAACGTAACGACACCGCAGTTTCGAATGTTCAACGGACACGCTGTGTGCAGTGTTGCCACGTTTCACAGACATCTTGACTCCGTCGAATGAAAATCTGTATAAAATCCGGCTTCGCAATGTGAATTGACAATGATAATTGATTTTTAAAACCGTTGCAACGAGCTTCAAAACATCACCAAGATTGTATTTGTAGGACTACCCAATACAAGAGAAAGTTGCTTCAGAAAATTGATAAGAACGGTTGTTTTATTAATTTTTAAAAATCTGAAAATTAAGAATCATGTTAAAAACCTTTCTGCCTGCACCATATTGAAATTTCTTCACGATCAGACCATCCGTTTTTTATTTATAGAATTGGAAAGAAAGCGGTTGTTTGGAAAACACCACAAACCAGGCCCTTTTCTTGGCTATAAAAAAATAGAAGGCATACTCTATTGGTTACCATAGATTAACGCAGACATGAATAACCTACATTTTGATGTAATTTGTAGTTATGTAGGTCTAGTGGTCGATTATTAATTGGAA